>NC_134207.1:269914351-271184709 GCF_965140235.1 Caretta caretta | reverse complement strand
GGTCCCTTCCAACCCTTATATTCTATGATTCTCTGACTCCTTTCCCCCTCATGTTATTCTCCCCGGGGATCCTGCCCATCAGCTCCCTGAGGGAGTCCAAGTCTGCTTTTCTGAAGTCCAGGGTCCGTATTTGCTGCTCTCCTTTCTTCGTGTGCCTGCTGGACCCATGCTGCTGCGATCCTTCCTTTGGGATACGGCCCTCGCTAGTCAGCCAGGCTGTTCTAGTGTCCCGCTCGCCTCAGGGCGACCCTCGAGGACACACGGGAACGCCTGCTGGCGCACTCCTTGGATGTGGCTACGTGCTCCCTGCACGGCAGCGGCTCCTGCTGGGCTCTGCAGGGCAGTGCACAAGTGGTGAGGACAGCCTGTGAGCCCCCCGCAGGGCTCCCTTCCCCTCCCTGTGTCGTGGGGCTCCAGCTGGCCCCTGAGCAGAGTTCCTGGGGCAGGCGGCAGGCCATCCACAAGGGGCATTCGGCCATCCAGGCCTGCTCACAGCCCACCAACACTTGAGTCTGCCAGGCTTCCGGAAGCAACACAACGTGGAGGTGCCCAGTGGGGCTCTTGGCCCCCCGGGGAGATGGTGTCTGGGTGGGGAGGAGACAGACACCCTTTGCCCTACAGGGAGTTAGTGGGGGCGGGGAGAGCTGCCAGCATGGCGCACGCCAGGCAGGCCTTATTACTCCTCATTTTACTTCCCTGCTCAGCGCGTCCGTGGAAAGTCACGTAGAGGAGGTGATGCCTTCAGCATGTACTTTCCTAGGTGTCCAGCAGCACCGGGCGAAGGGTGCAGGGTGCCGGCACTGGGCAGTCCCGTAATGTCACATGATGACGCTGAGGGTAAGAGGCAATGGGGAAGGGGAGGGACATCCCAACGAGCTCCTCCACCCTCAGCAGTGGGAGCCAACCGAGGTCACAAGGGCTGGCTCTGACCCCAGTGTAAAGGCTGTACACACGCACACACGGGGCACACGCGGGCAGACGGGCACACACACGTACACCCTCTCTCTAGCCAGTGGAGCTCCCTCCCAGTCTCCAGGGTCCAAGGCTATGGAAGAGAGAGACTGCAGCAGGGAGTCGGAGGAGTGGAGACTGGGGCAGAGAACCCGGGGGCTGGAGGAGGAGTCGGATGGCACAGCAGAGCTAGGAGGAGGAGAATGGGTTTTACAGTCCCACGGCTTAAGGCAATGGGATAAGAGGTGGCACTCCGAGGTGAACTGACTGCAGGAGAGGGCACAGAGAGCCGGACGGGGGCACACGGGGTTCCAGGAGTTGAGGAGCAGAGTGATGAAGCTCTGGGCATTAGAACACTTGGGGTCTGAGGGATTCAGGGCTCTGAGCATGGAGCAGCTCACCCCTCAAGCCCCGGGGCACAATGGCACCCCTTTGGGCTAGCTCAGGGCCCCACTGCTCACTGGCTGCTCTGTGCCCCCCATGAAGTGATCCCTGCTGTCCAGAGGGCATCGCGGTCTGCAGGGCCACAGGTGTGTCTGTGGCCACGTTTCACTGTCTTAGCAGCAAACTGTGCTCAAGAAGGAACGGGAAAGAAGCCATTAGCCCCGCAGTGGGGAGGCGACAGAGATGGATGGAAGAGGCAGCTGTGAGCCAGCCGCAAAGAGGATTGTAGATGCATCGAGTGACAGCTCAGCTCGGCAGGCTCTGCACGGCACCTCCTCTGTGTTACCCAATACCTAACAGCCAGGAACATGTTCCACACCCAGACGGGGCCATCGGCCCTGGCCGCAAGGAGCTTTCGCCTTCTCCCTCCTGCCAGGGGCCCTGCCTGACTGGGGACTGGCCAGGGAAGCAGGAAAAGAAAGGGCCACGTTTACTTAGCAGGCTTGTCCCTGCTGACCTCTCCCCTCAGCCAGAGGCCCCATGCTGCCGAGCTCCGGAGTGGGGCGAGAGGCACCAGAGTGCCTGCCTGGGCTGCCATTCCTTGGAGAGGCTGGAGTCCTGGGTCTACCCAGGCTGCGGCACTCCCCACCCCTCCCCGCTACTAGCCTGGTGCTTTGGGGGAGTCACGACACCCCCCGAGGGACCTGCTGGAGCAGCAGAGCAGAGACCTCCTCTGTACCTCCCCCCGGCCCTGCAGGGCCTGCCCGGGGCTCACTCACATGCAGGCTGGGGTGGTAGGTGAGGACTCCGTTATCGCACAGCGTCACATACTTCTTCTTCCACTCCTTGTTGAGGGACTTGCCACTGCGCTTCAGGAGAATGCCCTGCAGGAGAGGAGTCGAGACTCTCAAACCCTGGCCTGGTGCCGCCCCCCCACCTCTATCGCCCCGAGAGCACCCCGCGTGGGACCCGTCCCTGGCACTGCCCCACCCCCACCGCCCTGGGAGCGCCCCTCGTGGGACCCCAGAAACAGCTGCTGCCCCACGCCTACCGCCCTGGGAGCACCCCTCGTGGGACCCCAGAAACGGCTGCTGCCCCAGGCCTACCGCCCCGGGAGCGCCCCTCGTGGGACCCCAGAAACGGCTGCTGCCCCAGGCCTACCGCCCTGGGAGCGCCCCGCGTGGGACCCGTCCCTGGCACCGCCCCTCCACCCCGGGAGCGCCCTGCGTGGGACGCTGGCCCTGAGTGAGGTAGGGAGACCTGGACTCCACAGAGAGAAGTCTGGAACGGGCTTCCCAAGTTTCCCTGGGCTATTTGCGAGAGAGGCACCCCCAATCCGACATGAGAGGAGGGGTGTCCCCCCAATGCCCCTCCCCCAACCTGCCACGGGGACAGGGATGTCCCCCCGATGCACCTCCTCCAGCCCCCCAGAGTCACAGGCTGCAGGGTGGGGGTGAAGCACAGGGGATCTCCCTTTCAGGATCATGGGCTGGAGTGGGACTCCTAGACCTGCCCCCTTAGGGCCCAGAAATCGGCTGCTCTCACTGCCGCAGTGGTCTGGCTCTGTTGGCACGGTAGCAAGTGGGGACGGGGGGCACAAGCCAGCAGCAGCAACTGGCTCAGCCACTCCCCCCGCCCGTCCCCACTGCCCTGTTAGAGGGGAGGGCGAGAGGCAGCGAACTCTGGGAAGGTCTGGGCCCAGCTCAGCAGAGGCAGGACATCCCCCCGTTAGTTAGTTAGCAAACTGGGGCTCCCAAAGAGACAGAGGTGACGGAAGCGAGGAGCCGCTGGGCCTGCTCAGAGGGTGGCTGCTGCTCCCTGGCAGGATTCGCCCTCATGCCCAGCGCCTCCCGCCCCGGGCCTGCCACAGCCTGCACGGGAGCCAGACGCAGACGCTCAACCAAACGGTCTGGTCGGAGAGAGACGCCCTCCAGCATCTACACGCCACTCGCCCAGCCGACGAGGCCCATGCCTCCCCCAACACCTAGCCCGGCTGGCGCCGTCCACAGCCCCCCAATGCCTCCCCCACCCAGTACCACCCACGGCTCCCCCTTAACGCCTCCCCCGCCCACAGCGACACCCCAAACGCCTCCTGTGCCCAGTGCCGCCCACAGCCCCCCCCAAACAGCTCCTCACCCACAGCGACACCCCAAACGCCTCCTCCGCCCAGTACCACCTACGGCCCCCCCTTAACCCCTCCCGCACCCACAGCGACACCCCAAATGCCTCCTCCGCCCAGGGCCACCCACAGCCTCCCCCAAACCCTTTTCCCGCCTATGGCCAACACCCCAAACGCCTCCCCCACCCAGAACCACTCACGGCCCCCTTTAGCTCCTCGCCCGCCCATGGTGACCCCCCCAAACACCTTCCCCGGCGCTGCTCACAGCCCCTCCCCAACGCCTCCTCTGCCACCCACAGCCGCCCCCAGCATCTCCCCGGTGCCACCCACAGCCCCCCAAACGCCTCTCTGAGCTGGCGCCACCCAGAGCCCCCCCAAATGCCTCCCCTGCCCACGGCAACACCCCAAGCGCCTCCTTTGCCCAGCGCCGCCCACAGCCTCCCCCAAATCCCTTCCCCCACCCACGGCCACCCCAGAAACGTCTCCCCTGGCACGGCTCACGGACCCTCCCCAACACCTCCACTGGCCGGCGCCACCCACAGTCCCCCCGGCACTACCCCCAGGCCCCCCAAATGCCTCCCCTGGACAATGCTGTTCACAATCCCCCCTCCCCCCACACACACAAACACCTCCCCACAGAAGCACAACCTCCACCCCCAGGAACACAACACACTCCTGCAGCTCTCCGCACCCCCCTCAGGCCTTCTCACGCCACCCCCCAGCCCCAGCCATGCTACCCAGCAGCTCCTGAGTCGGGAGGCAAGCCCCCAGGGGTGCCAGGTCGGGGCGGGGGAGGGAAAGAGTGGTGGGTCCAGCTGCATGCAACCCACAGTGCCAAGCAGCCTGCGGCACACAGCGAAAACACACAATGAGCTCCCAGGGCTGCCTCTCCCCTGCCATCCGCTGGGCCCAGGAGGCTGGCAGAGGCTGGAGCAAGGGGCAGCAAGGACTCCAGAAGCCGGATAGCAGGGCACAGCCTATGGTGCCTCTTGAGCTGTCTGGCTCCATTTCCATCCCCACTGAGCAGCTGCTCAGCCCGGCTCTGTCTGGATCAGGCAGCGAGTTTTCCCTGGCTGCCTGCGGGGTCCTATGAATGGATGGGCTGCACCCAGAGGAAAGCCAGCGCGCAGTCAGGCCTCACTTGCTGCGGAAGCCCAGCGGGGAGAGGAGCTGAGCCGGGTTTATAAAGCCAGGATGCTGGCAGCAGAAGACGGTTGCAGTCACTCCCTGGGAGCATGGAGGTGCGCTAGGGGCTAGCAGAGGTGTCCACAGTTACTGCCTGAGAGGAAGGAGTTGGGAGGCTGGTGAACCCAGAGAGGGGGGAAGCCAGGAAGGTAGGAGAAGGCTCAGGGGAAAGCAGCACGGCAGGACAGTGCAGGCCGTGGCTTCTGTTCGGAGGGACCTTGAGCTGGAACCTATAGTAGAGGGCGGGCCTGGGTTCCCCTGCCAGCCACCGGGGATGTGGCAGGGGCCAGGCAGAGGACAGCGGCCTGCCCGGGACGGTTACATCCCCCGCTCCCCGTCCAGAAGGGGACACCACGTAGCGACCTGGCCGGAGGGTCGAGGGACGAAGAGGAAACTGCAGACCCGCAGTGAGAGGGGCTGCAGGGCCAGAGAGGACGGGTGAAGAGACTGCCAGAGGAGGGCACAATGCCTGGCAAAGCTAATCCCCAGAATGGCCAGGAGGAGGCGCCGTGTCTGCAGCCCCAGGAGCGTAGACACACACTACAGCGACTTGTGGCTAGAGTCACGCCACCTCCCCAGGCAACGGCGGTGTTCTTCCAGCCATCTAGCCGTCTCTCTACCGGCGCTTTAGGGCAGCACATCTGTGAATTTTTCACATCCCTGAGTGCCGGAGCTGAGCCCACCTAAGTTTTAAGTGCAGCCTAGACTTGAGCCTGTAGGGCCCCCGAGGTCAAGTGCAACCAGCTAAAGGAGTGAAAACCATCTACACTAGTTGCTCACCTATTTAGGCAAACAACCCTCAGCAAGGGGAGGAAGATGGGAGCCAGAGACTGTTCTGCAGACACAGATAGCAAGAAAGGCCTCCTAGATGGTGCTGGAGCCAAACCAAGAGGAGCGCTCAGCACCTCACAGCATGGGAGGCCGGGAGAGAACTGGGAAACAAAAACAAGACTGCAAAAAGGAGTCTGGGGACAAAGCTGGATCTAGCCCATAGTTGGCCCAAATGCCACTGCCTAACTGCATCTAGCATGCCAAAAACTCTGGAACCCCAACAGCACTGAAAAAACCTGGATCCAACACCTCTGGATTGCTAGATCAAGCCAACTTTGGGACCCAGTCCCACTGCCTAAACTCCATCAGAAAGACCCAACATCTGACACCTCCTGGGGCAGCCGTGAAACGACCATTGTAAAGCAGCCAACATGACACAGGACTGGCAGAAGTGCTCAGTAAATAGTTCTGTTCAGTGTCTGGGAAGAAGTTGGATGATTTACTCGCTGCTCACAACGATCAGGAAACACTTCTTATTTTACCGGGGCTGGGGAGGGTGTTAAACAGAAACTGCTGAAGCTAAACATCTTCAGATCTTCAGGCTCAGAGAACTCGGACCCAGGAGTGCTCAGTGCATTTGCGGAGGTGGTTTCTGAGCCATTAACGTAGATTTTTAACAAATCCTGGGACACCAGAGAAGTCCCAGAGGACTGGAAAAATGTGAACGTTGTGCCAATATGTGCAAGGGAAGGGCCCGGTGGCTATGGGCCGGAGAGCCTGACTCTGATACCAGGCAAAATCGTGAAAAGGCCAGTGTGGAGAGAAATCAGTTAAGAATTAAAGGACTGCAGCATAATTAATGCCAATCAACAGTGTTTTATGGAAAACAGGTCTCGTCAGACAAGCCTGATACTATTTTTGATGAGATCATGAGTTTCGTTGACAAAGTTAACTGTGCTGACATCATGCTTAGACCTCTGCAGGGAACTTATCACCGTATGACATTCTGATTAAAAAATTACTACGATCTAAAATCAACATAGCTGATAAAAAATGGAGTAAAAACCGGTTACATGATAGATCACAAAAAGTAACTGTAAACAGTGAATCATCATCCAATGATGGTCTTTCTAGAGGTGTCCCACACAGATCAGCTTTTGGCCCAAATCCATTCAATATCTTTAACAATGATCTGGAAAAAATATAAAATGATGCTGGTAAAATCTGAAGAGGCCACAAAATTGGTGGAGTGGTAAATGATGGTTGGGGCAGGTCAGTTACACAAACCTATCTGTATCACCAGTGCAAGGTCATACATCTAGGAACAAAGAAGACAGCCTAAAGGTACAGGGCACAGGAGTCTGTCTCCTGGAATGCAGCGACACTGAAAAGGACATATGGGTCATGGTGGAAATGGACAGAACATCCGTGCTCAGTGCGATCCTGTAGCTAAGAAGGTGAATGCAATCCAGGGGTAGAGACGCAAGGGAATATCAAGTCAGAGTACAAAGATGATACTGACTCCGCACAAGGCATTAGTGTCACCATGACTGGATACTGTGTCCAATTCTGGTGTCCACACTTCAAAAGGATGTTGACAAATTGGAAAGAGCCACAAGAATCATTCGAGGCCTGGAAAACCTGCCTTATCATGAGAGACTAAAGGAGCTCAATCTAGTTTATCTAAGTGATAAAGGAGTGACTTGATCATGGGGTTTACAAGTAACTACCTGGAGAAGAGATTTCCAATAGTCGAGAGCTCTTTGCTCTGTCAGAAAAAGGCAGAATGAGATCCAATGGCTGGAAGCTGAAGCGAGACACATTCAGACTAGGCACCAAACGTCTACAGGCAGGGATTTTACCATGGGAACAACTGACCTAGGGACGTAGTGAATTCTCCATCACTTGGAATCTGTAAATCAAAGCCGGATCTCTTTCTAATAGCTCAGCCAGACGTTACGGGCTTGACTCAGGAATCACTGGGCAAGATTCCCTATATCAGCTATGTAGGAGGTCATAATGGCCCCTGCTGGCTTTTTAAAATCTGACTCCTCCAGCCAGATCCTGCAAATATTTACTACAAACCAAAAATTCTACCATGTAAACAGAGGCCAAGTGTAACTGCCCCTGTTCTCCTTGAAAAGTCTGGATCCTGATGTGTCTGTATGCAACAGCATTGCAAACAAATTCATTGAGTACCGGTATCCTGCTACCCCTGCCAATTCTGGCCTCAAACCCCAAAACTGTACTGTTTAGAGAGACAACAAATGCAGCTGCTCCTAACCCACTATGCAAATCAGGACGCGACAAATCCCGGCACACAAGAAGGCAGGTATCGCTGTTGTGTTTTCCCAGGACTATTGAGCTAGGGTGCCCCAGATTCCAGATATATCCAGTGGAGTCTGCATTAGCTGGACTTGCTCTTTGTTTAGACTGTACAAATTGAGGGTTCAGGGCCAAAACTTTGCAAGCTCCATCTAGATCCAGGTTTTTGCAGCACGGCTGGGTTGGGACACATGGAGGTCCAGACATTTTTGGGGCAGTGGAAGCAGACAGACTTGTTCTGTATTGAGGCACTAGAAATTGTGAGGGTTGGAGAAGGAAGTGGGAGGGAGCAAGTGCTGGATGCAGGTTTTTGTGACACCACAGTGTGGCTTGCATCAGGGCTTCCTGTTCTGTGGCTGGACTTGTTCTCTGTTTTGATGATACAGAGTCGGGGCTGAACCGAGAAGCAGCTAGGGAGATCCAGCTTTCCCATTTCCTGGGAAATGGAGCAAAATCCCAATACTACACAGAAAAAGAGACAAGAAGATGAGGCGAGAAAGGAGGGAGGAGAAGGACAAAACCCAGGTGAGATGCAGCAGCCACATGTGAACCCAGGGGCAGAACCATCACAAATGGGGGGTCCACCCCCAAAGGGCTGGAGACCTCTGTGCTAGCACATCCCACTCATGCGCATGCTCGGTGCACACAATGCCCCAGCTCCCCCCAGAGAATCCCCAACCCCACATACTCTCACACACTCTCCACAAATCCTGCATGTTCCCAATGGCCACACACAGCCACATCCCTATCTACCCCGGGCCTCCCCTGGGGTTCTGCATCTTCTGAATCCTTTGCTAGCTCCTTTTCCCCAGTGCGAAGGTCACAAAAGGGAAGAGGCCGAGAGGGATGAACAGCAAGCCAGCCCACCATCTCCAGCGCGCTTCCCCGGCCCTGCGAGGCTGGCCCGCGTGACTGCCTCGGCGTCTTGTGCTCGGATTGGGGGGTGCGCCGGGAAAGCAGTGGCAGCAGCATGCAGTATGCAGTGTAATGAGGCAGGGAGCCGCGATGGCCCCCAAAGGACTCGTTCACTCCACAAATCTCCCTTCCACTCACTTTTCGCTAAGAATTTTAACACCAAACTTAATTGTAAAGTCGTGTATTGATTGGAAAATGCAAATGGCAATTTAAATGTAATCTCAGCTCCCAGCATGGTCCCAGATCCCAAGGAGGAGGAGTCCCCGGCTCTGGGCCCCGCTGAAGAAGCCAGCCCAACCAGAGCTGGCCCAGGGACCCCAGGCCCTCAGGGCTGACTATGTGACTGCACACTCAGCAGCAGCATCTGCATGAGGAAGGGGACGTGTGTTTGTTCCCAGGAACCACCAGCTGGGAACGGCAGCCTGCCAGCCCAGCTAGCCCAGTTCTCAGGTGTCAAGCGTCCAGCCATAAAGATCGTCTCCTCACCCAGTGCGGGCCTGGGCCTGCCGAGATCATAGCATGGGCTCCAGGTGGGGAGCCGGAGCCTCACGTGCAGCAGCCCCCGCACCAGCAGGAGGCCGCGTCTGCCACCCAGGTCAGAGGAGAAGGGCTAGAGAGAGGAGGCTGGACTCCTTTGTCTCACACGGGGGCCACGGGAGTTGGGTGGATCCAGCTCTAGCGTCTACAACTGGAGTTTGGGAGAGAGAGACATCGGCTCACTAGCAGCATGTTCTGGGCGTGCTGTGATGGGCAAGGCTCAGCAGCTGCCACCAGCTTCCTGCAGGATAGTTCTGCTCCCCAGAACAGCAGCCTTCCCCACTGGTGCAAAAGCACCCCCCAAACTCACTCCTTCCGAGATTCTCTTAACCAGCCTCCTGTCTGAGCACGCAGCCCGCTCATGCAGGGCGCTGCAGCTCTGCCACCAAAGCTGGGGATGAATTAGCCACCGGCACTGCAGTCCTCTCCCCACGGGACCCAGAAAGGTCACTAGGCAGATTCAACGGAGAATAAGGGAGTAGCAGGGTCTCCCCCCACGTACTGGCCGTGCACGCTGGGCAGCGCTCTACCGGAGGCCACACACGCCCAGGCAGAAGGTCCCGCTTTCCAGCCACCTCACTTAGCCCATATCCATTCTCAGTCCCTCTGCCTCAGTGGGGGGGACTAGCACCCCCGCAGTTACACAGCCAGCCGGTCACACGAGCTGTGACGCTCTGGAGAGGTGGGGATCTGCCGAGGGGATAGGCACTGAGATCCCCGCTCCCCTCGGAAGGAACAACCCCAGGAGAGCTGGGCAGCGGTGACAAGGTTTGCACTTCTCGGTGACAGCTTCCGGAGCCCTGGCTGCTGTTCTGCATCTGGAATATTGGGCCCTCAAGACCTCTCTCTGCGGGGAGCCCTGAACCGGAGTGCGGGGCAAGACTTTATCCTTCCCACGCCCCTGCTGAGGTTGTGAGGCTCTAGCACCCCTCTCACGGCAGGGTTACGGCCGGCTCCTCACCACGGACGCCCGGGAATGGATCTTAGCCTCTCTTCCTTTGGCACTAAACTCATTTGCCTTTGTATGGCTCTGGCCACATTCTCCTTGCTAGCAGCAGCAGGGTGGTGAGTTCACAGTGCGGTCGTTTCTCCTAGGACAGGTCCCTGGAAAGGGGGTGTGGTTGGGGTAAAACCATATTCTACCATCTCCAGGGCCCACCAGTTCATCGGAATGCAACACCATGCAGAAATAAAATGGAACTGGTTCTCAGAGCCTCAGGGAAGGGGACCTGTATCAGCATCTGCTGGTCCCCACCTCTCTGCAGAGACCTCAGAAATGCTGCTTTCCAGGGGGTCGTGTCCTCTGCCTAGCAAGCCTCTGGCACCTGCCAGTGTTTGCCCTGGGAGAGCTGTCTCAAGTGAGCTCCTGTCTAGGGGTGGCATCTGGAGAAAGGATGGTCCAGTGGTTGGGGCTCTACTTGAGGACCAGAAGACCTGGGTTCAGATCCCTGTTGGGCCAGTTACTCCCAGGCCGGTCCCTCTGTGTCTGTGGGACAGTTCCCTGACGACCACTCTGGCCTGCCTAGAGTGAGGGCGAATGCAGCAAGCCTGTCAGAGTGTGAGGCACTCCACACTGCGGTGACAGGGCCAGAGAAATAAGTAAAAAGTACCTGCTGCCATCCCTCAGGCAGGCTGGGATCCTCTGAGCCTGGCTGCTGCCCAGGGCCTATCAAAGCCTCCCAGGGCTCTGCTGACACTACTCTGAAGAGACTGGAGCCAGCCCCATCAGAGGCAGCATGCCATGGGAGCAGAGCTAGCCTGGCCTGGCTGTGAAAGCTCAGGACGAGCTGTACCTGGCATGCTGGGGCAGTGCAGCCAAGCAGCTGCAGGGATCTGAGTCACCGCCCAAGAGTTCATGGTCAGAGACATGACCCAGGGACCCATCATTGCTCTGAGAGCTGGAGGCCTGGGAGAACCTCCGGGAAGGAACGGGACCTGCTGGAAGTGAAGGGAGGCCCTGATCCAAGCCATGGGTGTCGCCCTCCCCCGCTGAAGGGTCTGCGGGCACCTGAGCAGAGACAGCTCTGCGCGCTCCTCGGACAAGGAGAGAACAGAGCTGGTGCACCCTGCTGGGCCTTTCAGCAGCGCAGAGAGACCACGGAGGCATCGCTTGCTCCTTGCTCTCGGGGCGGAAGTGGTGCAGGCCAAGTGTCCCCTGGGCTCACCTGTCAGGGCAGTTGGTACCGTGACATCCCAGAAACCCAAGCATATCCTGGTGCCACTGCGCAGGATCTGTCCAGCCAGCACTTCAAACTCCCACTCCCCATCGTACCTGAGCCTCCCTGACTGACCACATTCGACACTGCCTTTTGGCAACGGGAACAAGTCCCACAACGCTCCTTGGGCCAAGGACTGTCTGGGATACATTTGTACGGGGCCCCAGCCTCTGTGTCCCACCAGAGTCACCAATTCTCATGGTTTTATTGTGGTTTCTGCAGTACTTGGTGCTTCTCCAAAAGCCCCAGCTCCTGGAGTCCAGTGAACATGGAGAATTGCAACTTTCCAAGGCCAGTCTTGGAGACCGAGTCATGAACAGAGTGAGGGTACCGCCTTGTCCCTACATGCTGTCTCTGCCCCGCACAGGGGTTCTGCCCAGCACTTCCCCCTGCCCCTCCCGCCTGGCAGCCTGTGCAAGTCCAGAGGCACAGCACATGAACCCAGCCACTAAGTGCCCACCCTGATTGGACACTGCTTCTAAAAGTTGGGGAGGAGGGGGGCAGATTGGCTCTAGGAATAACTGGGGGGCAGGTCTCTGGCCTGCGTTACACCAGGGGTCAGACAGGATGGTCATGTGACCCTTCTTCCCGCCAGAGTTGGCGGCAACAAGGGCCAGGTTCCATATCTAGGGGTTCCTCTTCAACAATACAACCCAAAACCATCTCTAGCCCCGACCCAGTAACCTGGGACAATTACACACCACCCCTGGCCGCCTCAAAGAGGCAAAACTTCCCTTCTCGCAAGCACAAAGGTCCCGGCTGGCCTTGGCATCTATGAACCTGTGGAAAGTGATGGTGCCAGGGGTGGCTGGGTCAATGTTCATCCCACAGCAGATACCCCTGGAGAGGGGCTAGGAGAGCCAGGGCCAGCACACAACCCCTGCAGTGGGGCCCGGGGATGCAGCCAGCCCCATAAGAGATGGAGAAAGGGGAGCAAGGGGAAGGGATGGCCAGATGCCCCCAGCTAACAGAAACAGGGGATTAAACAGCCCACAGCGACCTCAGGTCAAGCTCCAATTTGGTGAGGAGGAAAGGACTCAATGAGCAGGACCCACCCGAAGAAGGAGAGACAGGGGGGCATGATCTGGGTGTGCATCTTATCTGTCCCCCTTCCTACCCAGAGCCCGAGCCACGCTAGCCTCCATGGCCTCCCTGCCTTCAACCTGCTGTACCACAGCTAGCCAGAGACCCCTCCCCATCGCCCCAGAGCCAGAGCCAGCCGCAGACCCCCTCCCCATTACCCCAGAGCCAGCCACAGTCCCCCTCCCCATTACCCCAGAGCCAGCCACAGACCCCCTTCCCCTTGCCCCCTCGCCAACCACAGACCCCTCCCCAACACCCCGGTGCCAGAACATCCCTGGCTGCCCCTTCCCACGAGCGACCCAGACCTGGCCCAGTCTTAACACCAGAGCTGCCATGGAAACACAACGATACCTGGCCTCTCCCCTCCCCTTCGCTCGCTGCCCTGGGGCCCCCTCCTCGTGACTGCACCAGAGATGCCCCTGGCCCTGCTCCCACCATCCGCCACCCCTGGACCCTGGACCCTGTCCCCAGCACCACAACCGGGGCTGCAGGACACAGAGGGGGCCGCAGGCTGGAGTCACTTCTCCCCCGCGACCCCCAAGGAAGGAGCAGAACCTGAGCTGCCCAGTGTGAACTGGCTCACTCTGGCCCTGCAGGCTCGCAGCTGGGCCCCGCCGGGCCACAGGGTGTGGCTCCCCAACAGGAGGCCAGCGCCTGCGTGTCCTCAGACAGCAAACCCGGGCTAGGAGCCAGAGCCAGAGCCAGAGCCAGGGGCCGGGGCCGGAGCCAGGGGCCGGGCTCTGCTGCCCTCTGCTGGGGAGCACTGGTACCAGCGCGCGTATGGCAAACGTATGGCGCGCGCACACGCACGGGGGGCTGCGCACACGCACACTCACACGCTGAAGGCAGAGCCGGTGACAGCGACACATGCATGGAAACACAATGAGCCTGAGACAGACACTGCCCCGCTCCCACTGGGACACCCGCGTGGCCTAGCCCAGCATGCACCCATGGCATATGCTCCCCTTGCCACGCCCCGGCCCAGGCTGCGACGCCCTGCTGCCCTTCAGGAGGCCTGAGGACCCTTGCCCCAGCGGGCAGTGCTCTGGCATGGTTAGGGGGGCCGGGGAATCCGAACCTGCTTCATGGGAATGGCCCGCCCGCTGCCGATACTGTCCGCCTTGCACTCCAGCACCTTCTTCTCCCGCTCCGGGTCTGCGCCCTTTCGAGACTGGAAGAGAAGAGACACAGGCGCATTAGACACAGGGGCAGGGGAAGAAGGAACACACAGCCCACTTTTTTCCCCGCTGGGCCAGCACACGCTCACCAGGGCAGCCTCTTCCCCATCCCCTCTAAGGACGCTGTAATCAGCCTCAACTCCCATCCTGGCCTCCCCAGAGCCCACCTGCTCCCAAGCTTCCCACCCAGCCCCCCAAACCATCTAACACCCTGCCCCAAAGCCGTTCTCCTCACAGCAAAGGGCTGCCCCTGATTCCTCACTCCCTCGGGGGCACACAGCACACGGTGACACAAACAGGAAGAGCATGGGATGTCGGTGGAGCATGGATGGAAGCAGGAGAGGCCAAGGCAGTGAAAGGAACTCACACTCCTACTAATCCAACAGATTTATTCTGTGAACACACTTGCACCATACAAAGTAGCACAGGTCACTGGGCAGAGAGACCAGCCCCTTACAAAAGAGCATGGACAATAACTATCTAGTATACATCTAGAGAGTCTAGAGCAGTATCGGATACTCCTTGAGGATGGCTGTGGTGAGAGCAAACTCCAGTAAATACAATATGAAATATACAGTCTGTGGAGCAGAACTCATTCAAGGTGCTTAAGACAGGAAAATATCAAGTCATACACGACACGGAGCACAATCAATACATTCAGAATCACAACAATGGCAGCAAAAGGGCAGCCACAACGTCTCTCCCTTGTGTCCTACGAGCTCCCTCAGGTGGGGAGCTCCCCATGTGCTTTGGATCAGAAAGAAACGTCTGCCCTGCGCGCCTGGGACACCAATCTGCTCGCTTTTGGGCCCAGGATAAAGCCAGGAGATCGAAAGAGAAGAAAAGAAAGAGACACAGATGGCTGCTCTGCCGCGAGGAGGAGGAGGAGCAGGAGTCCATGCAGGCTGCAGGAAAACGCAGGAAGGAGGAAGGGGCCGGAGTGCGAGCAGCAGGTGCTAGCGGGCAGCAAAGCGTCCCTTGGCCCATCCGTCTCCGCTGGCTGCCGTTGCCCTGGTCCCGCTGGGTCTGCAGGTCTTTCCATCCCAGGAGGGTCGTCCGCCTGGCATCCCCGGAACATGGAAAGGGCCTAGACAGCATCCGGCAGGCCCAGAAATGTCCCAGCTTAGAGTGCACGTGCAGGCCGTCTCAGCGCTTCCTAGACTTTACATTGGGGGGGGGTTAAAAGGCTCCTGCGTGTCTCCGGGAGGGGAACCCATGCTGGCTGGAGGACGGGCGGGCGAGCCTCTAATCTTAGATCAATCCCAGTGCCCATCCCTTATCCGGCCCTGGAGAGGCAATGAAAAGTGAGAGAATTTGTACAGAGGTGCCGTGTGTAACCACCTGGATCTTCTAATTTGGAAGGAGTTGGAAAGGCCTTTTTGTAGATGAAAAGTTGGAAACAGTGGCACATATCTGCAAATATCGAAAGAATAAAGAGTTTGGCAAGTTATACTCAGAACACGGACATGAGTCTGTCAGCGGTGGGGACAGACAGACAGGCCAGCCACGCAGCGGGCAGCCAGAGGCAGCAGCAGGCCGAGCTCCGGAGTTGCATTCCAGTGCTAGCCTGGGAGGCAGCCATCGTTGAGAACGGGAGTCAGTCTCCACCTGGTGGCCACACACCCGTCTGTCTGCACCTCACTCCCAGGGACGGGAGCACAGGAGAGGCCCCAGGCAGCAGGGCACTTAAAGCCGGAGGGGAGGAGGCCTGCAGATGAAACTCCAGGGAACAAACTGCAGCTCGGAGCTGGGTGAGCTGCTCCCAGAGCAGGGCACTTCGTGTCTCTCCCCAATGCTAGCAACCTAGGCAAGGCCCTGCACACCCACCCAGAGGGGCCAGCTGACCCAGTGAGAGCAGGCCTTGCCGCTTCTCCCACACCGTGTACACAGGGATGGGGCGGGGTGCTTGGCCACGCTAGTGGCCGGACAAACTGCTCTGCCCAGCCCAGCTGTGGGGGGAGGGAGGGAATCAGCACCTTCAAATCCTGCTGCTGCCACGGCCACCACCACCCTATGTGAGTCATGTGCGTGCAGCCAGCAAGCCTGAGCCCCAGCATGAGTGAGCGAAGCCCCAGCACAAAGTCAAGTGAGCAAGAACCCCAGACTGAGCGAGCATGAACCCCACAGAGAGCAAGCGAGTGTGAGCCGCAGACTGAGTGAGTGTGAGCCCCACAGAGAAGATAAGCGAGCAGGAACCCCCTAGAGATGGCGAGCACGTGCCCCCCCAGAGAGTGAGTGTGAACCCCAGACTGAGTGAGCGTGAGCCCCACATAGAAGGCAAGCGAGCAGGGACCCCCTCAAGATGGCAAGCAAGCCTGAGCCCCAGACTGAGCAAAAGAGGGCAAGCAAGCAGGTACCCCTAGAGACGGCAAGCAAGCGTGAGCCCCGACTGATGACTTCCTTAGTGATGAAGCATGAGCCCCAGAATGAAGAAGCTGAGAATGAGCATGTCACCACAAGCCTGACGCGCTCCAACAGGAGCGAAAGGGAGAGCGTGAACATGAACTGACGGCGAGTCCAGAACCAGTGGGTGTGTGGACAAGCGTGAGAGCACATGAGAGAACCGGTGTGCACTGGTGCACAACAGCAAGTGTGAGCATGAGCGAGAGTAACGACGGGGGAGGGAGCAGGAAATCCATTAGAACAGGAGCACAACAGCGAGCATGACCACGTAGGAGACTCTACAGGCCCTTGTTGAGAGAATGTGGGGGGTGCACGTGCTGAAGGGTGTTGGGGAGCAGCGGGGTCCACGGTGGGAACTGTGTGCACTGGGGGCGAGGGTGTTGGGGAGGTGCAGGTGGGTGAGAGGTGTATGCATTGGGCATATGGGTATGCACACTGGGAAGGTGGGTATGTGCGGGTGCTGGGGAGCGGTGGGCGGGTGCGCGCCCTGGTGGGCGGGTGCTGGGGAGCGGTGGGCGGGTGTTGAGGGAACAGTGGACGGGTGTGCTCACCGGTGTGCGGGTGTTGTGGAACAGTGGAGTTCCCAGTTGCTGTGTGTGTTCAGACGGGGATGGAGGTGCACGTGGGGCATGCTGGGATGGTGTGTGGGGAGGCCCAGGTGCCTTGGGGACAGTGGGGTGGCTGTGTGTGCATATGGGTGTAGAGTGTGCTGAGAGATGGGGTGCAAACACAACCAGCAGAAATAACAGCTGTAAATGTCCCCAATTGACTCCCCATGATGTCGTCCTCAATCCCCTGGTTCAAACATGCCCAGCCCTCCCCCTACATATCAGCAGGGGCCCCTCGGTGTCCGGATAGCGTCACACATGGATGCAAGAGGGACTCCATGTGCCATTGCTGGCTCTGAGCACCACCGCCCATGAGACCCTGCCGGGCTTATTCAGCCAGTGCAGAAACAGAGTCCCAGCCTCTGGGGACGCCAACCCCTGCTCGGGGGACATGGCCCCAGGGGGAGCGATGGGAAAGGGGCACCAGTGCTGTACGCCCACGCAGGCAGAGCCACCCCTCGCTCCCCACGCAAGGGGGATGCACGCGCACACACGGACATGGAGGATACACACACAGGATGCACATGCTCATGCACGCAGAGGACACACACGCACACACGGGGAGGATTCCTACACGCACACGGAGGACGCACACGCACATACTCGGAGAGGATTCAGGCACACAGAGGACGCACACACGTGTGCACACGGAGAACGCACACGCACATACTCGGGGAGGATTCACACACGCACACAGAAGACGCACACACGTGTGCACACGGAGAACGCACACGCACATACTCGGGGAGGATTCAGGCACACACACAGAGGACGCACACACGTGTGCACACAGAGAACGCACACACTCGGGGAGGATTCACACACGCACACAGAGGACGCACACACGTGTGCACACGGAGAACGCACACGCACATACTCGGGGAGGATTCACACACGCACACACGTGTGCACACGGAGAACGCACACGCACATACTCGGGGAGGATTCACACACGCACACAGAGGACGCACACACGTGTGCACACGGAGAACACACACGCACATACTCGGGGAGGATTCACACACGCACACAGAGGACGCACACACGTGTGCACACGGAGAACGCACACGCACATACTCGGGGAGGATTCACACACGCACACAGAGGACGCACACACGTGTGCACATGGAGAACGCACACGCACATACTCGGGGAGGATTCACACACGCACACAGAGGACGCACACACGTGTGCACACGGAGAACGCACACGCACATACTCGGGGAGGATTCACACGCACACAGAGGACGCACACACGTGTGCACACGGAGAACGCACACGCACATACTCGGGGAGGATTCACACACGCACACACGTGTGCACACGGAGAACGCACACGCACATACTCGGGGAGGATTCACACACGCACACACGTGTGCACACGGAGAACGCACACGCACATACTCGGGGAGGATTCACACACGCACACAGAGGACGCACACACGTGTGCACACGGAGAACGCACACGCACATACTCGGGGAGGATTCACACACGCACACAGAGGACGCACACACGTGTGCACACGGAGAACGCACACGCACATACTCGGGGAGGATTCACACGCACACAGAGGACGCACACACGTGTGCACACGGAGAACGCACACGCACATACTCGGGGAGGATTCACACACGCACACACGTGTGCACACGGAGAACGCACACGCACATACTCGGGGAAGATTCACACACGCACACAGAGGACGCACACACGTGTGCACACGGAGAACGCACACGCACATACTCGGGGAGGATTCACACACGCACACAGAGGACGCACACACGTGTGCACACGGAGAACGCACACGCCCATACTCGGGGAGGATTCACACGCACAGAGGACGCACACACGTGCATGCACAAACACAACACGCACTGCACTGTACTGCGCTCCCCACAGCATCTCTGCCCCCACGTGCCCACAGAAGTCGCGCTCTGCGCCACGGCCCGAGCACACGCATGGCCGGGAGCACGGCCGCCCTGTGCCAATGGGCCCACGCCCCCCTCGCCCGCCTGGCGCATCCCGCCACTGGCCACACTCACCGTGAAGATGTTGGAGCGCCGCTTGGACTGCTTGCGGATGGGGGTGGGCGTATTGGAGGCAGCGATGGTCTCGATGCGCAGCTCCCGCTGGCCGATGCTGGGGGTGGAGGGCACGGAGGAGGAGTAGTCGCTAAAGGCGCCGCTGCCATTGGTGGCCTGCGGGAGAGAGAGAGGGAGCGCGCTGGGTACGCCTGGGACCTGCCAGCAGGCTGCCCCCGGGTGGCTACAACCCCCCGAGCGACCTCGCACGGCAGGGCCGCCTCAGAGTGCCCCTGGCACCCCAGGGAAGCCGGCTCAGACAAGAATCATAGAATCATAGAATATCAGGGTTGGAAGGGACCTCAGAAGGTCATCTAGTCCAACCCCCTGCTCAAAAGCAAGACCAATCTCCAATTAAATCATCCCAGCCAGGGCTTTGTCAAGCCTGACCTTAAAAACTTCTAAGGAAGGAGATTCTACCACCTCCCTAAGTAACGCATTCCAGTGTTTCACCACCCTCTTAGTGAAAAAGTTTTTCCTAATATCCAACCTAACCCTCCCCCACTGCAACTTGAGACCATTACTCCTTGTCCTGTCCTCTTCTACCACTGAGAATAGTCTAGAACCATCCTCTCTGGAACCCCCTTTCAGGTAGTTGAAAGCAGCTATCAAATCCCCCCTCATTCTTCTCTTCTGCAGACTAAACAATCCCAGTTCCCTCAGCCTCTCCTCATAACTCATGTGTTCCAGTCCCCTCATCATTTTTGTTGCCCTTCGCTGGACTCTCTCCAATTTATCCACATCCTTCTTGTAGTGTGGGGCCCAAAACTGGACACAGTACTCCAGATGAGGCCTCACCAATGTCGAATAGAGGGGAACGATCACGTCCCTCGATCTGCTCGCTATGCCCCTACTTATACATCCCAAAATGCCATTGGCCTTCTTGGCAACAAGGGCACACTGCTGACTCATATCCAGCTTCTCGTCCACTGTCACCCCTAGGTCCTTTTCCGCAGAACTGCTGCCTAGCCATTCGGTCCCTAGTCTGTAGCTGTGCATTGGGTTCTTCCGTCCTAAGTGCAGGACCCTGCACTTATCCTTATTGAACCTCATCAGATTTCTTTTGGCCCAATCCTCCAATTTGTCTAGGTCCCTCTGTATCCTATCCCTGCCCTCCAGCGTATCTACCACTCCTCCCAGTTTAGTATCATCCGCAAATTTGCTGAGAGTGCAATCTACACCATCCTCCAGATCATTTATGAAGATATTGAACAAAACCGGCCCCAGGACCGACCCCTGGGGCACTCCACTTGACACCGGCTGCCAACTAGACATGGAGCCATTAATCACTACCCGTTGAGCCCGACAATCTAGCCAACTTTCTACCCACCTTATAGTGCATTCATCCAGCCCATACTTCTTTAACTTGCTGGCAAGAATACTGTGGGAGACCGTGTCAAAAGCTTTGCTAAAGTCAAGAAACAATACATCCACTGCTTTCCCTTCATCCACAGAACCAGTAATCTCATCATAGAAGGCAATTAGATTAGTCAGGCATGACCTTCCCTTGGTGAATCCATGCTGACTGTTCCTGATCACTTTCCTCTCCTCTAAGTGCTTCAGGATTGATTCTTTGAGGACCTGCTCCATGATTTTTCCGGTGACTGAGGTGAGGCTGACTGGCCTGTAGTTCCCAGGATCCTCCTTCTTCCCTTTTTTAAAGATGGGCACTACATTAGCCTTTTTCCAGTCATCTGGGACTTCCCCATTTTGCCACAAGTTTTCAAAGATAATGGCCAATGGCTCTGCAATCACAGCCGCCAATTCCTTTAGCACTCTTGGATGCAACTCGTCCGGCCCCATGGACTTGTGCATGTCCAGCTTTTCTAAATAGTCCCTAACCACCTCTTTCTCCACAGAGGGCTGGCCATCTCTTCCCCATGTTGTGATGCCCAGCGCAGCAGTCTGGGAGCTGACCTTGTTCGTGAAGACAGAGGCAAAAAAAGCATTGAGTACATTAGCTTTTTCCACATCCTCTGTCACTAGGTTGCCTCCCTCATTCATTAAGGGGCCCACACTTTCCTTGGCTTTTTTCTTGTTGGCAACATACCTGAAGAAACCCTTCTTGTTACTCTTAACATCTCTCGCTAGCTGCAGCTCCAAGTGCAATTTGGCCCCCCTGATTTCATTCCTACATGCCCGAGCAATATTTTTATACTCTTCCCTGGTCATATGTCCAACCTTCCACTTCTTGTAAGCTTCTTTTTTACGTTTAAGATCCACTAGGATTTCACTGTTAAGCCAAGCCATATTCACCTGCCATATTTACTATTCTTTCTACACATCCCGATGGTTTGTCCCTGTAACCTCAACAGGGATTCCTTGAAATACTGCCAGCTCTCCTGGACACCTTTCCCCCTCATGTTAGTCCCCCAGGGGATCCTACCCATCCGTTCCCTGAGGGAGTCAAAGTCTGCTTTCCTGAAGTCCAGGGTCCGTATCCTGCTGCTTTCCCTTCTTCCCTGTGTCAGGATCCTGAACTCAACCAACTCATGGTCACTGCCTCCCAGGTTCCCATCCACTTTTGCTTCCCCCACTAATTCTTCCCGGTTTGTGAGCAGCAGGTCAAGAAAAGTTCTGCCCCTAGTTGGCTCTTCTAGCACTTGCACCAGGAAATTGTCCCCTACGCTTTCCAAAAACTTCCTGGATTGTCTATGCACCGCTGTATTGCTCTCCCAGCAGGTATCAGGAAAATTAAAGTCACCCATGAGAACCAGGGCGTGCGATCTAGTAGCTTCTGCGAGCTGGCGGAAGAAAGCCTCATCTACCTCATCCCCCTGGTCCGGTGGTCTATAGCAGACTCCCACCATGACATCACTCTTGTTGCTCACACTTCTAAACTTAATCCAGAGACTCTCAGGTTTTTCTGCAGTTTCGTACCGGAGCTCTGAGCAGTCATACTGCTCCCTTACATACAGTGCTACTCCCCCACCTTTTCTGCCCTGCCTGTCCTTCCTGAACAGTTTATACCCATCCATGACAGTACTCCAGTCATGTGAGTTATCCCACCAAGTCTCTGTTATTCCAATCACAAGGGCTTGGAACGGAGGGCATGGAGCTTGCGGGGAACCACACAGCTCACAACAACGCTGACTCCGGGTTCTCCCCGGGCTGGGATGCGGCTCGTGACACTGCAGCGGGGCTGACTTCTCTGAGGACCGTAGGACTAGCCCCTCGGTGCTGGACCTAGGGGTGCAGTGGGGTTTCCATTGTACGTAGGGTACGTTCGGTTCAATGGCTCTCGGCACCCCCGCCACACAGACTGTCCCAGCAGCCCTGGACCAGCCAGAGTAGCTCAGGCAAGGCACTCCTGGCACAGTGCCGGCTGCATGAGGAAGGCCGAGAAGTCCTGTGGTGAGCAGCTCTTCTCTCCTGCCCCTTCCAGTGGAGGCTGCAAACACCCCAAAGCAGGAGGCCAGGGAGCCCTGCCAGACTCTTGGGTTTGTTTCAGTTTCTTGTCACTCCCCTGTGGCAGCTCCAGATGCAGCTGTACCCAGACAAACACCGGACCCTTGTCTCTCTTCTGCCAGCCCTGGGACCCCATGCGGCCTCGTGGCAGTGAGTTCCTCAGCCCAAGCGCACACTGTACAAAGAGTGGCTCCTGACTGTACAGTAACCGGCTGCTGGTGACATGTGTCTGGGTGGGTCCCACTGCCGGGGCACATGCGGGGCCTCCTGGCCAGCAGCGCCCATTGGGGCAGCGCCTGGATACTGTGTCTTCACCGGCACTCCTCCCAGAGTCACCCCGGGGGGTGCAGCCTCCCCCACCGTGCCCTTCCCTCACTGATCCAGAGGGCAAGGCGGCCTCCAAGGAGTGCGAGAGGAGCGCAGGTTGCAGGATCTGCCCAACCATCTCCTCCTCCTGCCAGTGTGAATCCACATGCACCGCTGACAATCCAACAACGAGCGAGCAGCTCCCAAACGAGGCAGGTGAGGTCTGAGGAGGGAGCCAGATCTAGGCAGTAACACAGCATCCAGGTGCAGACTGAACTCCATGATGCAACCCTGCCACGTTCTCTGGTAGCAAGGGTCCTAAGTCTCGCTAAAGGAGCTGCAGCACCAATGCCCACAGGAGGGGAGAGGCCTGCAGCTCACACCAAACTGGGCTGGCCCACTGGGATAACTGCCCCCAGAACCATCACTGCGGGCTGCAAACTACAAGGCAACTCCTGAGTGGTTTTGTCCTATCTGGATAAACAGAAAGGGCTCTCTGAGCACCCAAGGCATGCAGCCTCGCCTCCCCAGGGTGAGAAATCAGATAGGTCACCTGCCTGCTTCAGGTGGGAGCGAGAACACACCTTGGAGAAGGCCTGGGGCAGGGACTGAGCCTCCCCCATCCCTACGAGCACCACGTAGGAAAGTGAGGCATCAGGGCTCGCAGCCCACCATCTCTGGCTGTGACAACAGCCACCGAGAAAGCCATTGAGTCCTTCCTGGGTCCCCGCAGACCAGGTGGACTAGGCTGAGCTGCTAGCTGGGCCCTCTAACTGATGGATTAACACCCTGGAGGAGTCTGGGGGACCACAGGGAGTGAGCACCAGGTAGGCTCAGGCGGATGGCAGGCAGAGGCTGCAGCCAGGGGGGCTCTGACTTAAGTGATGGCAGGACTGGTTTGCTACAAGTGAAGGAGACAGTTCACCCGGGGCAGGAGTGTGTACAGGAACCAGGTGTGTCCGAGTACCCCAGACAGAAAACCCTGCAGAGGGAGCTGGTGGGTGGTTCCTTGCTGTGGATGAGGATGCCATGGACATCTGTGGCGCAGGATCTTCTGGTGATGCTCAGTGAGCTAACATCCATGTGGCCAGTGGCAGGGACCTGAAGGATCTGCCCCTGCTTCTGAGACAGAAGATCCAGGATGTTTGGAAGTGGGAGCAGGCCATACGGACACACGTAGCAGGTCTGTCTCGCCTCAAAAGGAGCTGCACAATTCATTGTAGCTGCGTCTCATCTATTCTCCCTGACGACCCTGGAGATGAAGCCCTGGAGAAAGCATGCAGGAGACCTCCTGTTCATGAGAAGAGGAAGGCATGTGGGAGACTGCGTGTGGAGCAGAGCAGGGGGCACTTGCTCTGATTACTGGCAAACTGATCTGTCCAAGGGAACAGGGATTTGAGGAGAGTTTCCTTCCGGAGCCCCTCCTGGGGCAACAAAAGCTTCCTGCCAACGGAGACGGCCAGGCCGCTCTCACTCATTAGTGCTGCCCAGTGGGAATGGCTTCCGGACCAGAGATGGCCAAGCCCTGTCCTGACTCCTGACACAGCACATGGTTCATGGTGCTGTCAGGAGAGGGAGAGCCACACGCTTCCCAGAGCCCTGCCTACAACATGGCCTGCTCTGATCCACCATAGAACGAGGGGCTCTCCAGGGCCCACAGACCCGGGGGCATTCCCCACCTCAGTGCGGAAGCATCTGGCATGGATGCTGCTGTAGGAAGGGGTGAATGGAAGGCCCCCCTGTTCAGACTGACTCTGGCTCAGTGAGATGGATGTCCCCACCGTGTCTGCTGGCTGGTAGACTGCCTTCAGCCAGGGGAATGGGCCACACACCCCAGCAGCCTGTGCATGGCTGGCTGTGGTGAAAGGATGGGCTGGGATCTCTCCGGAGGCTGAAAGGTCTTTGGAATCCAGTAGTGCTCCTACGAAGCCAGAGACCGCTGGCACGATTCCCTTGCAAACCGAGGCATGAGACAGACTCAGAACTGCAGCTGTCCTGCAGGGATCTGCCCTGGACAAACCAGGCTGCGAGGCGGGGTGCACGTGTCACGGCTCTCCAGGGGTGAGCTCTGCCATGGCCTCGATATACTTTCGGGGAGGACCCCCATGGTTTGCAGAGCTCTAGGCTTAGCTTTCCCCATGGTGAACCCCACAGACCCTTGCTCCCAGACCAGGCCTGTGGGCTCCAGCCCCGTCTGACTCGCAGCGCAGCTCCCTAGACTCCTGCAGAGACGTCCCTCTGTCAGGGAGCGACGCTCCCAGTCTGCAGCATGGCCCAGTCACAACAAGGCAGCGTTTATTTGTCACCTGGACTCCGAGTCCTCAGGTCAGCACGGGGAAACCAAGTTTCAGGCAGAGCCCACGCTGGCAGAAGCAGATGTTCTGACTCCCTGCCACCCTCTTTCCCCCTCCAGCTGCAGGTTTGGGTGTCTGCAGCTGCACACCTAACACCCAGCTGCTCCCGCCTCAGTTTCTCTGTCTCCGCTCGATGGGTTCACGCTTCAGCTTCCTTTGCTTCCAATAGTTTAAACTAATCTGCCGTCACGGAGGTTTCCAGCATCTCCGCAGAGGCCCAGATGTAGCCAGGCCTCAACAGTGCCTTGTGCCTCCTCTGTGCCTCCCACACCAAGCTCTTAGTCTCCTGGTCCCAGAGAGGAAGTTAACCCCTTCGCACCCAGTTGGTAGCAACATAAAGGGAGAGGGTACATTGAGTCACACATAGTGTTTATAGAAATATTACCAAAACCTCCTGCATTCTCTCCAGCATGTGCCCCAACATCAGAGAACAGCTGTCCCTCCTGCCAGGTGCTTGGTAAAGCCTGCTGGGGCCATGAGCAGCAAACAGTGGAGAGGATAATAGAGGGAGTTTGCCTGGAATCTGTCCGAGAGGAGTGCGCTAAGGGCTGCGTTGGTGAGTATCTGAGTGTCTGTTGTGAGGACAGTTTGTCAGTTTGACCGTGTGCTTGAAAAGTGTGAATTGGGAGTGCTTTGTTCCAGGTGGACCTTGAGTGGCCCTGACTGTTATAAAGAGACAGCCCGCTGTGAACCAGCTGAGCAGCGAACAGTGGAGAGGCTAACAGAGGGAGTTTGCCTGGGGAGAGCCTACTGAGGCTTCCATCTTGCAGGCTTCTCTGAGAAGTTACTGCAACATCTGAGGAAGCTCGTAGAAGGACAGTAATATGGATGGGGGGTGTTCAGCTGTTGTGACCTGCACTGGATGTGCCATGTTTGTCTTTCTTCCACAGGACAGAAGCGACTTTATCTGCACAAAGCAGACTTTATCTGGTCTCCACATTGGAGGAGAAGGTTCAAGGTCTGGAGCAACAGGTATCGACCCTGCGTTGCATAAGAGAAACTGAAGATTTCCTGGACAGACGTCAGGATATGCTTCTACGGGCACAATGTTCTGAAGATTCAGAGCAGGCTGCACATCGGGGACAGGAGGACGGTGAAGAAATTTGGCATCATGTGACCTCCAGAAGAAAAAAGGGGAATGTCCATGTACCAGCAACGCCAATACAGGTAAGCAACTGTTTTCATGTTCTCTCCACAGGTCCTAAGGCGGAGAGTGGACCAGATGATACGTCTGAGGGAAGGGAGCAGAAGGAGACTCCGCCGACTGGAAGGAATGAGATGCACTGTCCTAAAGATGGGGGTTCTATGACCCCCATTCCCAAGAGAAGGAAGCGGGTGGTGGTGGTCCGGGACTCTCTCCTCAGGGGGACTGAGTCATCTATCTGCCGCCCTGACCGGGAAAACCGAGAAGTCTGCTGCTTACCAGGAGCTAGGATTCACGATGTGACGGAGAGACTGCAAGACTCATCAAGCCCTTGGATTGCTACCCCTTCCTGCTTCTCCACGTGGGCACCAATGATACTGCCAAGAATGACCTTGAGCGGATCACTGCAGACTACGTGGCTCTGGAAAGAAGGATAAAGGAGTTTGAGGCGCAAGTGGTCTTCTCGTCCATCCTCCCCGTGGAAGGAAAAGGCCTAGGTAGAGACCGTCGAATCATGGAAGCCAATGAATGGCTACGCAGGTGGTGTCGGAGAGAAGGCTTTGGATTCTTTGACCATGGGATGGTGTTTCAAGAAGGAGGAGTGCTAGGCAGAGACGGGCTCCACCTAACGAAGAGAGGGAAGAGCATCTTCGCAAGCAGGCTGGCTAACCTAGTGAGGAGGGCTTTAAACTAGGTGTGACAAAGTGGGACTGTTCTTAATGTTTCCTCTGAATACTGTAGGGGTGCCTCAGTTTCCCCTAGGCATTTCTTAAGTCTCTAGGTGGTGGGATAAGGGGGTGTAATTGTTGCAGAGCAAAGGGCCAGTGTACATAAATGGCTGACACTCTGTCTCCTGGCGACTGATGGCCTGGGCTCTTCCCCCCTGCAAGGAGAGAGCTAAAGGGGTGGAGAACAAAGGAATCAGGTGACCTCTTGGCCCAGAAAAGGGACAAAGCCCAGAGGAGGAGGGGCTGGAGAGAGTTTCAGTTTGGGGCTGGCTGAGGACGAAGGAGTGAAGTGCAGACGTGGTTGTCTGGCTCACTGCCCCCCAAAATGGACCCGGCTGAGGGATCCTGTACTCTGTACCTACAAGCTCTGTTTTGGACAGTGTTCCTGTCGTCTAATAAACCTCTGTTTTACTGGCTGGCTAAGACTGACTGTGAAGTTGGCGGCAGGACCCTCTGGCTTCCCCAGGACCCCACCTGCGTGGACTTGCTGTGGGAAGCGCATGGAGGGACGGGGGATGCTGAATGCTCCGAGGTCAGACCCAGGAAGGTGGAAGCCGTGTAAGCTTTTTGCCTGGAGACAGGCTGCTCACAGAGAGGAGGCTCCCCCAGAGATCTGACTGGCTTCATAGGGAGCAGTTCCAGAGCATCGCCCCGGGGACTCCGTGACACTAGGTTCACCGGGGGAAGGAGACCAAAGCCCTTAGGTAAGTGGGGAAGTGAGATACCAGGGGGAAGCAAGAGCAGAAGAGCGCGAGAGGGGAGGGCTCCTGCCTCATACTGAGAAAGCGGGACAATCAGCGAGTTATCTCAAGTGCCTATACACAAATGCAAGAAGCCAGGGAAACAAGCAGGGAGAACTGGAAGTTCTGCCACAGTCAAGGAATTAGGATGTGATTGGAATAACAGAGACTTGGTGGGATAACTCACATGACTGGAGTACTGTCATGGATGGATATAAGCTGTTCAGGAAAAAGGACCTTGGGGTTACAGTGGACGAGAAGCCGGATATGAGTCAACAGTGTGCCCTTGTTGCCAAGAAGGCCAATGGCATTTTGGGCTGTATAAGTAGGGGCATTGCCAGCAGATCGAGGGACGTGATCGTCCCGCTCTATTTGACATTGGTGAGGCCTCATCTGGAGAACTGCGTCCAGTTTTGGGCCCCACATTACAAGAAGGGTGTGGAAAAATTGGAAAGAGTCCAGCGGAGGGCAACAAAAATGATGAGGGGACTGGGACTCATGAGTTATGAGGAGAGGCTGAGGGAACTGGGATTGTTTAGTCTATGGAAGAGAAGAATGAGGGGGGATTTGATAGCTGCTTTCAACTACCTGAGAGGGGGTTCCAAAGAGGATGGCTCTAGACTGTTCTCAGGGTAGCTGATGACAGGACAAGGAGTAATGGTCTCAAGTTGCAGTGGGGGAGGGTTAGGTTGGATGTTAGGAAAAACTTTTTCACTAGGAGAGTGATGAAGCACTGGAATGGGTTACCTAGGGAGGTGGTGGACTCTCCTTCCTTAGAAGTTTTTAAGGTCAGGCTTGACAAAGCCCTGGCTGGGATGATTTAGTTGGGGTTGGTCCTGCTTTGAGCAGGGGGTTGGACTAGATGACCTCCTGAGGTCCCTCCCAACCCTGATATTCTATGATTCTATGAATGGCAGTGACCTGCACTGGGACTCAGAGATACCCCTGTAAGCCAGATGCATGGCCCCGGGTATGTAAGTGCCCGGCATGTCGAGAGCTGGGAACGTATCCCAAGGATCTAGGCTGGGCTTGACGGAGCTCAGGGTTACCATCCACCCCTGAAGTGCTGGGTGAATTTGCTGGGACATGGTAAGTCCAGGATCAAGTGCACATGCCCAAAAGGAAAGGCGTGGGGGAACAATGGGAGGAGAAACCCTGGCCTCCAAAAGGCAAGACCCCTCCTTGATTGCCCCTGACGGAGCACAAAGGCCCCCTCTTCTCAGCAATGGTTCATGAAAAGCGTCCCTGAAGGTGGGTGGAAGAGACTGGAACTAGCGGGTAACCCCAGTGGCTACCTAGAGAACCCATGAGTGCCAGGTGTGTGCAGCCTGCTGGCAGAACAAGGCCAAGCCGCTGCCCGAGGTGGGCCGTGGGGGCCAAGGCTCTGGCAGGAGCAGAAGAATGAGGCTCCCAAGCTGCCCGTTGTCCTGGGTGTGGAATGGGCAGAGCTGGACGAGACCCCCCGCCACAGGAGCCCCAGTCACGGAATGGCTCCTCTCAGTAGCTGGGAGCGAGAGACCCAGGGAACACGGACTGGCTTCAGATCCCTTGAGGGTGTGCGGAGATCAGTGGGCAGGGAGGGCCAGGGCTGCAGGAAGAGGCGCGCTCTCAGTGCTGGGCTGGCTGGTTCTCGCTCCAATGCCCAGGGTCTAATGAACTGCTAGATGTGTGGCCAGGAAGGACTCTTCCCCCAGGTCAGATTGGCTGTGACCTCCTCGCCTCCCTCTGTGTGGGCGCAGATCACTCGCTGGGATTATCTGGGTCTCTCTCATTGCTCGAGCATTGGGCACCTCAGCCTCCCCAGTCTCTGCCTGTGGCAAATCAGTCGCCTCCCGAGTGTCTCAGTTGGGTTGTTGCGCTGAGGGGCAGGTGCTGGGCTAGACAGGAGGTCAGGCAGATGATCTGGTGGCACCTTCTGGCTGTCAAACTCTGTAACTTTAAGGTAGGGACCAAGACCATGAACTTGAATAGAAACTCACCCATTGAAAGATGCTAGCAGCTCATTCTAGCAGCTTTGTCCGTTATCTCCTCAGCACTTCAGCATGTTCAGTTCTGTGTTTAATCCTTGTTTTAACCACTTTAAGTGCTCCAGGAGTCAGGCTCCCAGGCCTGAGACTCAGGGACAGTGTTTGCACCTTCCAGGTCTCTGCTGTGGGAGCTGACTCGAATAAAAGACATGTACTCTTGGGCACACAAACATCCTGTTCTGGAGACTTGCTGCTCCCTACTGAGCAGCGTGTCCAGCACCTCCTCTCGTACACCTCCGTCTCGGACAGCGCCTCATCTTTACCTCCGGGGCCAGGGCAGCCATCTCCCAGCATCCTCTCTGGATTGAAGACTAATGGCTCGGGCAATGTCCTCCTCCTCCTTACCTGTGCCCTTCCCCCTAGGGCTCCCAGGAACCCACCCATTTTCTCACAGCCTTCCTGCTTCTCAAACACTCTGACAATATTTTATTTGTTTCCATGTCTTCTGATATTTGCTCTTTAAATTCCCTCTTGGGCTCCCCCTTTCCGCACACACCTTACGTGCCAGAGTTTGTTCCTTCTGCAGGCCACCCTTGGCTGCATGTCCCGGCCCAGAAAGGGGACAGTTTGCCTCGGGGGCCCTGGAACCTGGTCACATAGCCAGACTGGCTAAGCTCTAGCTGCCCTGCCGCCTTTGCAGTCTATAGCTTCCCTGCCTCCTGGGACTCTGTTATTGGTGCCTCCAGGCTCCCACGCTGAATCGAAAGATTGTACCACCCTCACTTTGGATTCCAGGATCTTCAGGGCTTGGAATCACCCTTCCCAGAGCCGAGTGTCACTTGGCTGGTGTTTGGTATCTTCCCTCTCGTCAGGGGCTCCACGCTGCTTGCCCTGCAGGCCCCTGACCCCCGGGCAGGCAGGCAGGGAGCTGTTCTGGGCTTTAGGCCAGCAGCCCCCCACCAGCTGCACTGGCTACTCTAGGGCTTGTGTTCAGAGACGGGGGCTAGGCAGACCCAGCCTTTACCTTTCAGTCAGCGGGGGCTGCTAGGGGTGGGGTCCCGTTTCTCACCTGGTTGATGTGCACAGAAGGAATAGAGGCCGCAGAGACAGACGAATGGCTAGGTGAATTGGGCAGGGACTTGCAGGGCCCTATGGAGAGCTGCTGTTTCTTCCGCAGGGCCACCACCTTCTGAGCCACTGAAAGAGAGAAGAGAGGGGCTAGAATCAGACGGCTTTCCCCACCCACTGCACCTCCAGAGCAGTTCAGAGCGACCCCGTGCCGGCTCCTGCCTCTGCCTGCAGCCAGTACCTGGGGCTTCAAACTGCCCCTCGCTGTGGCACCAGGGACTCCGGAAGCACATCCAACCTGCGGCTGCCTCAGGCTGCAGAGCACGGAGCCGCTAGTGGCTGCCCCAGGGGGGCGGCGCACCACTGCAGTTCGCCCTGCCCCCTGGGTACGTGTCCCACAGCTCCTGGCACTGCCCATAAAGCAGTGGCTTCAGGGGGATTCTGAAAGATCTTCTAGGAGCCCAGGTGAACTGCAGGAAAAAAGGTCAAATTCTCATCATTTCTTGGGACACACCCATTAGTCTCTGGGCACTGGCTCCGTATCCAAGCCCTGGTCTCAGAACAGGTCCAGGCTGAACCCTCGGCTGCTGGAGCTTTGGAAAGCAGTTGCAAGGCACCATGGGCCGCGGAGGGGCTCCCGCAGGAGCGGCAGGGGGTGCAGCCGCTCACAGAGCCAGCCACTGAACTGGGCATGCCCTGAACACACCAGGTAGCAGTGGCCTTCATCCCAGCTGCACCCGTGCTCTGCCTCAAATGCCACAGCTGCCCCCTTCCCAACCTCCACATCCTGTCCTCCAACCTGGGCACTAGGCACTTCCATCCTCCAGACTGGGAGCCCTCCACTCTAGACACTCCTCTGCCCATGTTTAAACAAAGACAAACACACCCCTCTCCGGTGACCCACTCGGTAAGCACCGGCTCAGAACCCAGAGCCCAGGCCTTCACAGACTCCTGCTGGAGCCCGGCCCGCCCCGGGGACAACTCGGCAGAACGCCTTGAAGGCGGACGCACATGGGAGCAGGCGCCCCGGTGCAGGGCCATGCAGAGAACGCCCTGCCAGAAGCTCTCCTACACTGATCACAACGGCCACAGTACAGCAACGGGAGAGGCGTCCCTCAGGCAGGCAGTGCAAAGCCACTAAGAGCTTCACGGGGTAAAGCCAGCCCGGTCAGTGCCACATGCTGCTGGCCCAGTGTGCCCTGTCACAAGCCTCCTGCTGAACTCTGCGCTGGTCCCAGAGAGCCTTAAGATGCCGCACCACATACAGCGTTGAACTGGGAGGAGTCTAACCCCCAGGTAGCCCCATGGGTCCCTGCGCCCCAACACCATGGCTGCACGCAGATGGGACAGGCTGACCTGCCTTCTCAGCCGGAGCTGGGAGCCCAGCCAAAACGCCCTCAATCGGAGTGGCCCATGTTACCTCTGCCATCTCTTCCGGCTGTCCCCCCCATAAACCAACAGCACCGCCCTCGTCTCTGGCATGAGCCTCAGCAAGCAGGCTCACACCCATGCTTTGTGCGCCGTGCAGTGCTGGGCCAGGCCACTGGCCATGCTGGCTGGGTCGGGTGATGTGGAGACACAGAGCTACGTGTAGTCACAATACCGCACGCACCACAGCCCCCTCACCCCAGCCTATCTGCCGGCACAAGAGGAAGGGGGGCAAGATGGACCCAGCAGCCCCTCGCCGTGCTGCCACGGCCATGTAACCCCCCACTCAGGAGCAGCGGGGCACCCAGCCCTGGAGGCCAGCGCTCACCGGGTGGAGGGTGGCCGCAGACTGGTTGGACAGAGCTGTTGTCCGGCGGGCAGCAGAGGGTGCAGAACTTTTTCATCCCGCTGTGGGGAACAGGTCTCAACAATGCAGCCTCAGGCCGCGTGGGTGAGAGCGGCCATCGCCCTGCCCAGGGCCCACCCAATGTTCCTGGACAACTGGGCCCTGGCTTGCGGCCAGGACTCCACCGTGGGTGCGTTGTCATGTCTGTTTCCATGCAATACACAGAATGCTGCACGGGCATGCAGTGAAGGGGGCCAATGAACCGGAGAGTACCGAGGGACAGAAACAGCTGGAGCCCAAGTCTGCTTCCCCACCCCACCCCCAGCAAGCCCAGGAGCCCCCACGCCGGCCTTGGTGGCAGGTCCCTGCAGGCCCTCAAGAGCCAGCAGAGGAGGACACCTCGCGCCACACAACACTGAGCCCAGCCAACACTGACCCACTGGGGCACCAGGCACACGCGCTTGTGCCCGGGCTCCCAAGTCCACTCCCAAGCTACGCAGAGCGGTGGCGATTCTGCTCAATGCTGAGTAAGGGCAGAGTGGGCCGGCTTTTGACTGGGAGAGACCGAGAGGCCGTGGCAGTCCCTGATGGCCCACAGTGACAGCTCTGGGGCGGAGCCGCACCATGGCACGAGGCAGCAGCAAGACGGACAGTCACTATTCACAGCTGGACAGACAAGCTGCCGCTGAGCGCAGCCTGCATCAGAAGTGCTCCGTGAACACAGGTTCCCGGGGGGCGGGCGAGGGGGGATGGCTCCTTGAGCTAATGCCGGCACTGCTCCTCCCTGTCGTTTCTTGTGGATGTATTGTTTCTTGACTTTAGCAAAGCTTTTGACACGGTCTCCCACAGTATTCTTGTCAGCAAGTTAAGGAAGTATGGGCTGGATGAATGCACTATAAGGTGGGTAGAAAGCTGGCTAGATCGTCGGGCTCAACGGGTAGTGATCAATGGCTCCATGTCTAGTTGGCAGCCGGTATCAAGGGTCGGTCCTGGGGCCGGTTTTGTTCAATATCTTCATAAATGATCTGGAGGATGGTGTGGATTGCACTCTCAGCAAATTTGCAGATGATACTAAACTGGGAGGAGTGGTAGATACGCTGGAGGGCAGGGATAGGATACAGAAGGACCTAGACAAATTGGAGGATTGGGCCAAAAGAAATCTGATGAGGTTCAATAAGGATAAGTGCAGGGTCCTGCACTTAGGACGGAAGAACCCAATGCACAACTACAGACTAGGGACCGAATGGCTAGGCAGCAGTTCTGCGGAAAAGGACCTAGGGGTGACAGTGGACGAGAAGCTGGATATGAGTCAGCAGTGTGCCCTTGTTGCCAAGAAGGCCAATGGCATTTTGGGATGTATAAGTAGGGGCATAGCGAGCGGATCGAGGGACGTGATCGTTCCCCTCTATTCGACATTGGTGAGGCCTCATCTGGAGTACTGTGTCCAGTTTTGGGCCCCACACTACAAGAAGGATGTGGATAAATTGGAGAGAGTCCAGCGAAGGGCAACAAAAATGATTAGGGGTCTGGAACACATGAGTTATGAGGAGAGGCTGAGGGAGCTGGGATTGTTTAGCCTGCAGAAGAGAAGAATGAGGGGGGATTTGATAGCTGCTTTCAACTACCTGAAAGGGGGTTCCAAAGAGGATGGCTCTAGATTGTTCTCAATGGTAGCAGATGACAGAACGAGGAGCAATGGTCTCAAGTTGCAGTGGGGGAGGTTTAGATTGGATATTAGGAAAAACTTTTTCACTAAGAGGGTGGTGAAACACTGGAATGCGTTACCTAGGGAGGTGGTAGAATCTCCTTCCTTAGAGGTTTTTAAGGTCAGGCTTGACAAAGCCCTGGCTGGGATGATTTAACTGGGAATTGGTCCTGCTTCGAGCAGGGGGTTGGACTAGATGACCTTCAGGGGTCCCTTCCAACCCTGATATTCTATGATTCTATGATTCTTGCTCTGCTGGTGGGGGGCTTCCGCATCTGTATTAATTATTCCACTGCTTTTGTTTGCTTTGTGAGGGATTTTCCCCTGGAGCAGAGAACCCCGCGTGCGCTGATGGGGCAGGAATTATTAGCGACTGCAGCTACAGGCACCGTGAGGGACTTCGGGGGGTGAGTTTGCACTTTGGTCGGATGTCCATTTCCCTCCTGGTTGGTTTGGGTTGTGATGAGGGAGCACAGTCCGACTGATGTGCCACCTATCCGGAGACCTTCGGCAGAAATTCCTTCATTAAACGAGCATGTGCATGCAGGACAGCTGCGAGCTGCAACGCAGGGAACACGCAGCCCTGAACCAAGGGCAACACCTGATGTGTCTTGGGGAGTCTTGTTTTCTTTGCCACCATCTCATGAAGGAAGGATGCCTGGCAGGTGAAGGAGCTGCCCTGAATAACCAGGTTGCACTGGGCAGGTGGTGCAGAAACCAGCTGCTGTGTCTTGCATCCTCTCTCTGGAACCATGGCGCCCAGAGCTCATTCGCCTACTCTGGCATCAGCTCTTGTCCTGGCTCTCTCCGGCTCAAGATGGAGTGTCGACTCCGAATCCCTCTGACGATCAGATTCTCTCCTGGACCCTGGTGTGTGTACGCCCTGGCACTGAGATCCCGCAGGCCTGACCCTCCGCCTGCTCTGGGAGGTGCGGGGGGTTGCACTGGTCACTACAAGGAACAATAAGTGACAGGGTTAATCGCCATAACAATGGCTCCTCCACCCTTGGACTACCAAGGAATGCCAAGCCCAGCGCCTCCCTGGCAAGCTACAGCTGCACTTCACAAATTCTGCGGTGAGGCGGGGGAGGGGCAGGAGCAATGGAGGGGGCAGGTGTGGACGCACATGGGGGCTGCGGCTCACAGAGGTTACGGATTGCAGGGAAAGAGCACGCTTCGGAACAGCTTTCGGCAGCGAGTGGAAAGCACGGCCACTGGAATTCTTCATCCGGAGCATCTCAGAAAGCCAACGCCGGGCGTGTTTCTGCGGGTGCAGGGAAACACACTGCTCCCCGATGTGCCCGCCAGCGAGAGCAGCGGCTTTATAAACGCTACCCAGGCCCCACTCCTAAGGGCTGGGGGACAGAAGGGCTAAAGAACTAGGGGCTTACCTCAGCAGCCAGGGTTCCTAGAGCATTGCCTTTGCACGTTCACACTCGTGGAGTGCCGCTGAGCCTGGGGAAGCTGCTGGAGAGCAGAGCCTACTGGGGCCATCCATGCACTGGACCCAAGGAGCCCGGGGGCCTCAGTTCCTTCTGTTACAGCCCAGACGCCTGCAAGTGGAAGGAGAGCCAGCCCACGAATACCCCCACCAGAGCCTCTGCATCGTCCCAGCTGGGGAGTGGGGTCCGAGCTGGCTGCACAGACCCCAGCGGGGGAAGGATGCAGAAGTGGTTCCCAAAGTGACTTCAGCTCAACGCCCAGCTGAGAGTGGTGCTGCGTCAGCATCTGCACAGAACTCCGGGAGCAGCCCCGCAGATAAGGGGACCTCTCGCTCCAGGTGGGAGCCAGGCTCCCAGCCCAGCCAGGTGGAGGCTTGGGCCAGCCACCCAAGCCCAGACCCATGAGCACCCAAATCTCCACCAGTCCTGCAACGTCCATACTGTTTGCAGCAGGTAGTGTGAGCCCGCCCCAACTGCACTGTACACACGCCCTATAGTTCTAGCATGGAAACCTGGCAGAGGTAGGCCACTGCTGCCCTTTCTCCTCCCTGGCAGGGTGAGCCCTCAAGCCCTGACACCCTAGACAAGGCACTGCAGTCTAACACCACTAGCCAGGTAATGAGTGGAGACGCACCCCTTGTGCTTTCATCCCCAGAGGCTGCAACAAGTTTAGGAAGTTTCCTAAATGGCGGAGTTCTGGCCAGACAAAAAGCCCCAGCCCTGCTGACATCTACAACACGGAGTCTAACTTCTCCGGGGCAAAGTCCTCGGCTGAGAATCCTCAATCCTGAAGCACTTACACGAGAGGAAAGTGATCAGGAACAGTCAGCATGGGTTCACCAAGAGAAGGTCAAGCCTGACTAATCTAATCGCCTTCTGTGATGAGATTACTGGTTCTGTGGATGAAGGGAAAGCAGTGGATGTATTGTTTCTTGATTTTAGCAAAGCTTTTGACACGGTCTCCCACAGTATTCTTGTCAGCAAGTTAAAGAAGTATGGGCTGGATGAATGCACTATAAGGTGGGTAGAAAGTTGGCTAGATTGTCGGGCTCAACGGGTAGTGATCAATGGCTCCATGTCTAAATGGCAGCCGGTATCAAGTGGAGTGCCCCAAGGGTCGGTCCTCGGGCCGGTTTTGTTCAATATCTTCATAAATGATCTGGAGGATGGTGTGGATTGCACTCTCAGCAAATTTGCGGATGATACTAAACTAGGAGGAGTGGTAGGTAGGGATAGGATAAAGAGGGACCTAGACAAATTGGAGGATTGGGCCAAAAGAAAAGAAATCTGATGAGGTTCAACAAGGATAAGTGCAAGGTCCTGCACTTAGGACGGAAGAATACCATGCACCGCTATAGACTAGGGACTGAATGGCTAGGCAGCAGTTCTGCGGAAAAGGACCTAGAGGTGACAGTGGATGAGACGCTGGATATGAGTCAACAGTGTGCCCTTGTTGCCAAGAAAGCCAATGGCATTTTGGGATGTATAAGTAGGGGCATAGCCAGCAGATCGAGGGATGTGATCGTTCCCCTCTATTCGACATTGGTGAGGCCTCATCTGGAGTACTGTGTCCAGTTTTGGGCCCCACACTACAAGAAGGATGTGGAAAAATTGGAGAGAGTCCAGCGAAAGGCAACGAAAATGACTAGGGGTCTGGAACACATGACTTATGAGGAGAGGCTGAGGGAACTGGGATTGTTTAGTCTGCAGAAGAGAAGAATGAGGGGGGATTTGATAGCTGCTTTCAACTACCTGAGAGGTGGTTCCAGAGAGGATGGTTCTAGACTATTCTCAGTGGTAGAAGAGGACAGGACAAGGAGTAATGGTCTCAAGTTGCAGTGGGGGAGGTTTAGGTTGGATATTAGGAAAAACTTTTTCACTAGGAGGGTGGTGAAACACTGAAATGCGTTACCTAGGGAGCTGGTAGAATCTCCTTCCTTAGAAGTTTTTAAGGTCAGGCTTGACAAAGCCCTGGCTGGGATGATTTAGTTGGGGATTGGACCTGCTTTGAGCAGGGGGTTGGACTAGATTACCTTCTGAGGTCCCTTCCAACCCTGATATTCTATGATTCTATGAGAACAGGGAGATTAGAGAGGTCTGATGCAGGTGGATTTCAGACAGCGCCTCTGGCATACGTTTGGGATGAGGACTCAGGACACATTAGCCCCTGTAGAATACAGCAAAGGGAGGATCCATTATTAAACCCTAACCCTCCCTTAGCGGATGTCTGTGTTACGAGCCAGGGCATGAATCAAAGTCACATACACGCTACATGCTAAAACCAGGAGCGGAGCTGCAGTACAAACCCACCTGAGCCCCCGGGTACGTACTCGGGGCAACCAGCCCTTGTTGCTCCTTGTTAGGATATAGATATTCAGGCCTGTCTGCAAAGGCCTATATGCTAAGAATTTAGGTGTATTCTTATCACTTGGCTAGTTCTAGAGGTATAATAGAAAGAATCAAAATCACTGTCGGCCGGTGTAAGGGCCTTCTCTTACTGTGACAGTCTGAGGCCCTGTGCTTAGGCTAAGGCCTTTGGCTAAGCAGCAGAGGCAGCCATAGCTGGGAAGCGACCCCGGTCACCTCCTCACATCCCAAACTAGTCACATTGAAATAAGGTGCCATTGGTCTGTTAGGATACAATCCTGTCCTGATAACGTCTATCGCCTCCAGAGAAAGGGAAGTGCCTAGAAGATGTAAAAGGAAACTTAGTCTGATAGCATTCTGTCTGGCAAGAACTCACTTATCGATAGTTGGGGTGTGAAATCCTCATTTCTGTGTTGTTCTGTCACTGTAGTCCCCATTTCCCCATTGTTTGTCTGTATAATCTCTGTCTGGTTCTGGGATTGTTTCTGTCTGCTGTGTGATTAATTTTGCTGGGTGTACACTAATTAAGGTGGTGGGATCTAATTGGTTAAATAATCATGTTACAATATGTTAGGATTGGTTAGTTAAATTTCAGTAAAATGGCTGGTTAAGGTATAGCTAAGCGGAACTCAAGTTTTACTATATAGTCTGCAGTCAATCAGGAAGAAAGGTGGGGAATGGGAATGGGGAATGGGGGTGGGGAAATTGGAATCATGTTTTGCTGAGGGGGAGGAAATTAGAATCATGTTTTGCTAAAGGGGGGAATGGGAACAGGGACACAGGTGTAAGGCTCTGTGGTGTCAGAGCTGGGAAGGGGGACACTAAGGAAGGAAACTGGAATCATGCTTGCTGGAAGTTCACCCCAATAAACATCGGATTGTTTGCACCTTCGGACTTCGGGGATTGCTGCTCTCTGCTCATGGGAGAAGGACCAGGGAAGTGAGCGGGTGAAGGAACAAGCCCCTAACATCGCTTGGGTCTGCCTCAGCAACGTTACACGTCTCGACGCTCTAGCTCAATGGGAGCTAGCTCTCGAGCGCGTCTTTGCGAGCTGGGGATTGCACCCCTCGCTCATAGCACAGACCTAGCCTGACTCCGCTTGCTAACAGAATGGTGATGAAACCATCCGGCCAGATCCTCAGGATATGGCCCAGGGTCTTCAAAGGCAGGAAGGAGAGAGAGCACACGCCCAAGGGCTCCAGGCAAAGGTCCCACGGTGTAGCAGGCTCTCTGGAGATATTCGCCAGGGCTTCAGGAATCCTGCAACAGCAGCGTGACTAAAATCAGCAGGACTCTCCACTGGGGGTTTCATGGGGAAAAGACAAGGAACGGCCCAGAGACTTCAGGTCCAGCCAACAGTCCCAAACAGATTAGACAGGCAGAGAACAGGCAAACATTAATCTGCTGCCCACAGAGAACCTTTTCACTCCCCAGGACAGAGGGTTTTCTGCATGCCTTCTGCACTCCCACTGGGCTCAGCAGGTCTGAAATACTGCTCTGAGATTCAGGCCACGAGGCGGTGCGATTCCCGAGCAGGAGGCAGGGTCAGACCATCTCCTTGAGACAGCAGGGCTCAGGGTACCAGTAGGAAAAATGAAGGCTCCCATAAGAGATTTGGGAGGGCCATACAGCCACATTGCCTAGCCCAGGCTGGAGCAACCAGCATGACTCGAGCTCTGGCCTGTCATGTGTCCGTTTGATCGCCAGTGGAGAAATGTTCCAGTCCAGCATGGCCATGGGATGGAGTCTCTGGAGCAGACTGTAGGGCACTTCACGCTGATGTTTGCTGGAGTGGGGTCCTCCACTTCTTTAACAGCAGATCCACCAGGGCCTGTTTCAAGCAGGACTACTGTCCCTGTCATAGATACTGCATCTGGGCTCCTCACAATCTTTAGTGTATTTATCATCACAGTGCCCCCGTGAGGGGGGCAGGACTATTACCCCATTTTGCAGTTGGAAACTGAGGCAGAGAGAGAGAGAGACCATGGGCTTGTCTACATGGGACGTCACTGTGCAGAAAGCTCAGGCGCTGTAGATTCACACTCTGGCTTTTTGCACAGTAACGTCCCATGAAGACAAGCCCGATGTGATATGTCCAGGATCACAAAGGATGTTTGCTGTGGAGCAGGAACTGAACCCAGGTCTCCCACAGCTCAGATTAGTGCTCCAACCACCAGACCCAGCCTTCCTCCCAGTGCCCACGGCAATCTCTAGCACTCTCTTTGCCGGCTGGATGACGGGCCAAGCACCAGTCCCACAGAGCCATTCCCTCCTGACTGTTCTGCAATATGCACTTGTTTGGTGACAGAATAGGAAGTGTTCTACTGTGACTGGGCAACACAATATCACATCCCCTGAGCAGCTGCACAGACGACTTTACAGCCTCTCCCCCAGCACCCAGTTCCAGACACTGCTACCCAAACATCTCACTGCCACGAGCTGTCCGCTCTGGGGAACCAGCCACAGCCTCGGTGATGATCCCAATGGAGGGGCTCAGAGAACTCAGCTGCACTCCCTTCAGCCCAGCATCTAGGAGCTTCCACCAAGAGGTGGCCAAGGGAGCAATGCCTCGTCATCTGCACTGAGCGTGAATCCTGCTGCCAGCCAGGGCTGTCGCAGCTTCATTTGCGACTACACCAACGTATGTGTGAAGAAACCAGGTGTCCCTTAGTCCCCGGCAGACTCACACTGATCTCCGAGGATCCTCTCTCAGGAGAAGGGTAACTGGCAAACATCCCTGGAAGAATTGCCTTGGCCTGGCCTGAGCCCTCGATGGCCCCACAAAGGAGATTCTTTGGGCAGACACGAGAGTGGACTTCTCTCGAATCCAGAAACGGAGGGCCTGGAACACCTTGAATGATCCCTCGAATGCCTGGGGAGAACGGGGACAAACTAGCCAATTGTCTAGCAATGGGAACATCTTGACACCCGAGACGGACATGAGCCCTCCCAGACATCTGGTGACTCCCCTTGATGCAGCCCCTTGCACTGAGAACGGAAGCTGTCCCTCCACAGAGAGAGGTGTCATTCCGACAGCCACACTGACGCAGGCATCCTTACGCTGAGAGCTCCAAGCCAGTTTTGAGGGGACAGGGCAACACCTGGAACTTCCCAAGGAAGCTAGGTTTCAGAGTGGTAGCCGTGGTAGTCTGTATCAGCAAAAACAACGAGGCACCTCGTTGTGGCACCTCAGAGACTAACCAATCTATTTGGGCATAAGCTTTCGCGGGATATAACCCACTTCATCAGATGCACGGAGTGAAAAATACAGTGAGCAGTATATATATTACAGCACATGAAAAGATGGGAGCTGCCTTACCAAGTGGGAGATCAGTGCTAACGAGGCCAATTCATTTAAGGTGGAAGTGGCCTATTCTCAACAGTTGACAAGAAGGGGCGAATATCAACAGAGGGAAAATTACCCTTGTAGTGTTAACGAGGCCAATGCAATCAGGGTGGACGTTGCTCATTCCCAACCACCGACAAGAAGGTGTGAGTATCAGCAGAGGGAAAATTACTTTTTGTAGTGATCCAACCACTCCCAGTCTTTATTCAGGCCGAATTTGATGGTGTCCAGTTTGCAAATTAATTCTAGTTCTGCAGTTTCTCGTTGAAGTCTGTTTTTGAAGTTTTTTTGTTGAAGAATTGCCACTTTTAAGTCTGTTATTGAGTGTCCAGGGAGATTGAAGTGCTCTCCTACTGGTTTTTGAATGTTACAATTCTTGATGTCTGATTTGTATCCATTTATTCTTTTGCGTAGAGACGGTCCGTTTGGCCAATGCAGTCAGTCTCTAGAGGGCCACAATGAGAAGAGGCCGTTTCTCATGCTGGATGAGAAAACCTGTCTGAGGAGCTCACCTCTGCTCTGAGCAGCTCCTCAGGAGGGATCCCTGCAGCGCAATGGGGTGAAACTGATTCACGCATCCAAGCTGAACGAGATCTAGCAACTGGATGGGATTCCACCGCAAGCTGCCATGCCCCAGCAGGCAGGCAGGGAAGCAGAAGTCAGAAATCTCAGTGGTTTTCAAGCAACACGCCAGATTTGCAGCCTTGATGCTGAAGGTGATACATGGTGGCAGCTGATGCATCAGCTCGGCCTCACACATTTCTGAGGAACCTCTCCAACACCGGAAGGATGAAGACTCCCTGTCCCTGGTGGTGTCGGACTCAATGGTGCACATACTGGAGCCTGATCGTACGCTCCGGCGCTGGCCACAGGCAGAAGGAAGAATCCAAGCCCTTGGGACTGGCGAGACGGACAAAGCTGCAGCTGCTCTCAGTACACCTTGCAGGAATCTTTCCACATGCTCCCTGGACGCAGGCTAACAACTCGCCTCTGCCAGAGCAGCGCCAAGAAGTCCAGCACAAAAGGGCCCTTGTGTAGAGGTCAGCTCACCACGGTGCAGAAGCGCTCTCAAAACAAGAGTCTGCTGGAGCAGAGAGCCCCCAGCGCTGGTGGCCTTGGTCATGGCACTGATTTACTCCGAGCCAGGGAAGATCCTGACACTGAGAAGCACCTGCACCCGCCCACTCTAAGGGTACAAAGCTTTGCTGGAGACACTTCACTACCAAGACACCAACAGGTGCATGCTGAGTGCCAGCAGCTAAGAGGATCATGTGCATTAGACTCATAGAAGATCTGGGTTGGAAGGGACCACAGGAGGTCATCTAGTCCAAGCCCCTGCTCAAAGCAGGACCAATCCCCAATCAAATCATCCCAGCCAGCGCTTTGTCAAGCCTGACCTTAAAAACTTCTCAGGAAGGAGATTCCACCACCTCCCTAGGTAACCCATTCCAGTGCTTCACACCCTCCTAGTGAAATAGTGTTTCCTAATATCCAACCTAAACCTCCCCCACTGCAACTTGAGACCATTACTCCTTGTTCTGTCATCTGCCACCACTGAGAACAGCTGAGCTCCATCCTCTTTGGAACCCCCCTTCAGGTAGTTGAAGGCTGCTATCAAATCCCCCCTCACTCTTCTCTTCTACAGCTTAAACAATTTCACACTTGAGTTCCTTCAAAACTCTTGGGTGAATATCATCTGGTCCTGGTGGCTTATTACTGTTTAGTTTATCAATTTATTCCAAAACCTCCTCTAATGACACCTCAGTCTGGGTCAGTTCCTCAGATTTGTTACCTAAAAAGAATGGCTCAGGTGTGGCAATCTCCCTCACATCCTCAGCCATGAAGACCAAGGCAAAGAATTCATTTGGTTTCTCTGCAATGGCCTTATCGTCCTTGAGTGCTCCTTTAGCATCTCCATCGTCCAGTGGCCCCATTGGTTGTTTAACAGGCTTCCCGCTTCTGATCTACTTAAAAAGTAATAGCAAAATTTTTTTTAAGTCTTTGTCTAACAGTTCTTCAAATTCTTTTTTGGCCTGACTAATTGTATTTTGACACTTCATTTGCCAGTGTTTATGCTCCTTTCTATTTTCCTCACTGGGATTTAACTTCCACTTTTTAAAGGATGCCTTTTTGCCTCTCACTGCTTCTTTGACTTTGTTGTTTAGCCACAGTGGTGCTTTTTGGTTCTCTTACTGTGTTTTTTAATTTGGGATACACACCGAGGCTGAGCCCCTATGATGGTGTCTTTAAAAAGTTTCCACACAGCTTGCAGAGAGTTCACTTTTGGCACCGTACCTTTTAATTTCTGTTTCACTAACCTCCTCATTTCTGTGTAGTTCCCCCTTCTGAAATTAAATGCTGCCGTGGTGGGCTGCTGGGGTGTTTTCCCCGCCACAGGGATGTTAAATTGAATTAGATTAGGGTCACTATTACCAAGCAGTCCAGCTCTATTCACCTCTTGGACCTGATCCTGTGCTGTACTTAGGACTAAATCAAGAATTGCCTCTCCTCTGGTGGGTTCCAGGACCAGCTGCTCCAAGAGGCAAACATTTGAGGTGTCAAGAAACTTTATCTCTGCATCCCGTCCTGAGGTGACATGGACCCAGTCAATATGGTGATAGCTGAAATCCCTCAATATTATTGAGTTTCCTATGTTAATGGCCTCTCTAATCAACCTGAGCATTTCACAGTCACTATCACCATCCTGATCAGGTGGTCTTATGTACTTATGTTCTTAGAATAGCGGAGAGATAACGGAGCACTGAATGGGGTCAGGTAGGGAGGGGCTGAGCAGTGATGGGTGGGGAGCAGGGACTAGCAGGACATGGAGAGAGACACACTGCTATGCACTCAGATAAGACCGTAACTGCTCCTTTATCCAACACTAAAGGCAGCTCTCCCCGAGCCGGGAGCACACGCTGCTTACCTGCTCTAGCGGGCTCCTCCTCCTCCTGCCAAACTGGCTTGGTCACTGTTTCTGCTACTGTGTCCGGATCCTGAGACTCACTAAACAGATCCTGTCACCCCAGCAATATCTCAACCGCACCCCTTGTCCCTGTGCTCCCCATTTCATAGACCCAGCACTCTCTCCTCAGGATCCTGCGGTCTGTGGCCGCAGCAACGCAGGGAGGCTTTGTGCTGTCCCGCTGCACCTCAGGCTGACAGAAAATGAACCCTGAGAATTCATTCCAGAGCTCCAGAGAGCTGAGGGGTCCCGCTGCTTCACCCCTGCTACCCTGACCCTAACACACCAGAACGGACAACCCTTCCCGTCTCCACAGCTCTCCAGAGCCCAGAGCAGAGCAGAGCAAATTCAGCACAGCCTGACTCCCCATTGCCTGCACATCGGCTACACTAGCCGCACGCTCGAAGGAAGGCCTCCGAGACACGTCAGCACCGGAGCAGAAGGGAGTCACCGTCGTTCCGGATGTTGGTGCTCGCAAAGTGGTGACAAAACCTGAGTTCCACGGAGGAGACCGCAGAAAACCTGATCCCTGCGCAGCAGAGTGAGGGAAGCAGACCAGACGGGTCCCAGACTCATAAAGTTTAATCTTAGAAAGGACCATCAGATCATCTGACCTCCTGTGTCTGACGGGTCATTCTGTTTCCCCAGGGACCCCTGCATCGAACCCAGCCACTGGCGCTTAGATAAAGCATCTTCCAGAAAGGCCCCTAGTCTGGATCTAGAGACATCCAGAAATGGAGAACTCACCGCTTCCCTGGGGAGTCTGTTGCCGTGGTTAATCGCACTGTTAAAAATGTGCAACGCATTTCTAGTTTGAATGTGTCAGGTTTCAGCTTCCAGCCAGTGTTCTGCCTGTCTCTGCTAGAGTATAGAGCCCTCTAGTGCCCAGGCACTTCTACACTGTAATCAAGTCACCTCTCAGTCGTCTTTGTGAGAAGCTACACAAATTGAGCTCCTGGGGCCTCTCACTGCCAGGCATTTTCTCCAGCCCGTGAATCATTTATCTCTCTTTTCTGAACCCTCTCCAGCTTTTCAACATCCTTTTAAAAATGGGGACACCAGAACTGGTTGCAGTGTTCACCAACACCGTACAGAGGTAACATCGCTTCCCTACTCCTATTCCCGTTTATACAGGCAAATATACAGGCTCTTGCCTAGCGTCACACTGGAAACTCATAAACTAAGTCTAGAAGAGACCACATCATCATCTAGTCTGATCTCCTCAGACCCCAATCTTCAAGTCGTCCACACATTTTATCAGCAGTAATTTTATATGGACTTCCAGGTCGCTGATGAAAATGTTGACTAGCGTTGGGCCAAGTACCAATCCCTGTGGACCCCACCATTCAATGGTGACTCTCTATTGATAACTACATTTTAGATGTCAGCCAGCTCTTGATCCATCTGATGTGCACTTCACTGATACTGGATAGTGCTGATATTTTAATCAGAATGTCGCATGGTGGGCTGTAATGATTGGGCCTACAAATTAATCCTCATTGTAAATTCAACTGTAAGAAGTGACTGAAAGTTCACAAAATGTCACAATAAGCTAAAACTTTTGGTGGGAAAAGGTACAAAAGGGAGACAGAAAAACTGAATTAGTCCATACAAAAAGCCTGCTGATATAACTCAAGGACTATGTTAAAAACATGTCTGGTAAACAAGACTGCGTGAGACCAAAAATCAGTGAACCAAAATTGGCATGTCAGCAATTAGGCCCAGCTGATGGACAAAACAATGAGAGGACGGGCTATTCCACCCACCACCTCCTTTTCAGGCCCTTAATGAAAGAGACTTTGGGGGGGAAATTGGCGACTGGAGCATGCTTCATCCTCACGACTGCCTCCCCCACCCTCTGCTGGGACCCCAGACCATCTTCATCCTAATCCTGAGAGATGTGCTGGCCAGACTGGGCCACAGAGAAGGAGCCGGATGACCCCAGCGCCAGCTATTCCCAAATGCCACCTGTGATGTGAGACTTGGGCTCTTTCCCCCCCATCCCCCACATGTCCTTCCCCTTCCCAACCTCACTCCTTCTTTTTCAAAGCCCTCTCCTTTTTCCTTCTGTCTCACAGGAGTCTGGCTTGGCCAGCCAAAATGGGGTATTTTGCAACACGGCCACAGCCTGAGACCTGAAAGAGGCAGCTAAAAGCAATGGCCTGACAGCCTGTTCCTGGTACAAGTTTGCAAGGCCTCGGAGTGGCTGATCAGACCACGCACTGGCCCGTTTCTCCAGCAGGAGGAGGGTGCAAGTGAAAGTCGACAGCTAACTCAGAAGCTGCATTTTCTCTCTGTTTTCTTTTCTCTCCCCTTTCGTGGGTGTTTGCCTTGTTTTGTCTTCTAGGAAATGGGATCAGACTTTAGCAACAACCACTGCTCCAGCTCATCTATCTAACTACGTCTGTGTTCCGTCATTACCTTCTGTGATACCATCCCAGCGACGGTCAAACAAGGATTCCCTCTAAAATCTCCCCCCAGCTAAAGGGAAAGGGACAAGGAATGTTGTTAAAATGAGAGCCTGAGTTAATACTTAACATTTTGGGTGCTGTAACTATTATTCCTTCTTTTCTGTGGCTTTAATACAAGGTTAACAGGAGTTTTTAATGGAGTGTTTGCCATGGTGCTAAGCAGGCTGCGGTCTCTGGATACCAAACCTCAAACCTCGTTTAAAGCTGTTTAATATTGGACAGCGACTGGGTCATGCTTACACCTTACACTGTGTCCCAAGCCTCGGTTTGCCAGAAACTGGGAATGGATCACTGGATGATTCCCTGTTCTGTTCACTCCTCTGGGGCACCTGGCACTGGCCACTGTCGGAAGACAGGAGACTGGGCTAGATGGACCTTTGGTCTGACCCAGTGTGGCCATTCGTATGTTCGGCCCACATAGTCCATCTAAACCCATACAAGAGGCACGAGGGGCTGCTCCACATGGAGACGCGGCGTGCGGCAGGCTGGAGTGTCAGCCTACAGCAGACTAGCCTGGCGCACGCTAACCGGCCAAGCAGGCCCTGCTGCCGTTCAGTGCTGGGGCTGGCGTGCGCTCTGACCTACTGCCGCGTCAGCCCTCGGGGACGGAGAGGGCGCTGGGCAGCAGGCGAGGCTTCTCTAGATTTACACCCAGCGTGCTGCGCACTGAAGGCCTGTCTGCACGTACACCCTTCGGCGCATCTGGCGAAAACACGCGATGCCGACGGGAGAGCTCCGCGAGCAGCCGGAGCCGTGCTGGCGGGAGAAGCTCTCTTGCTGACAGCACCGTGCACACCGGCACTTCTGGTGGTGTAACTCACGTCGCTCAGGGGGCGGCTTAGTCACACCCCAGCGACATCGGTTATGCCAGCCTAGGCTACGTCTACACTACAGCCTCCGCAGGGACAAGCCCTAAGCCCTGCTCTGCGCTACCTGCTTATGTCGGTAGAGCTACATCACAAGGCGCTTATCAGGATCTCGATGGGAGCGCTTCTCCTGCCCACCTAGCTGCCGCCTCTCGGGGAGGTGGGACACCTACGCCAACCCCTCACCCGTCGGCGGAGGAGCATCTTCATTAAGCGTGACGGGGCGGAGCTGCACCAGGGCAGCTTGTCAGTGGAGACAAAGCTTTACGTCAGCCGCCTTGCAGATGCCAAGTCTCGTACTTACACAATCACCTTTCTCAAGCAATCTTGGAATCTCATCCTAGAATGACACCAGGTGTGTTTGAGGAGACCTGTTTTCCATAAACCCATCTCGACTGGCATTAATGATATTCCTTCGATTTATCCAACGAATCCTCTCTCACTTTCTCCAGGACGGGTGCCAGGCTAATGGGCCCATATCATCCCTCTTGCCTTTCTGAATATTGGCACAACAGTGATACTCCTCCAGTCTCCTGGAACGTCCCCAGCATTCTAAGATTTGTTAAAAACTATCAACTGTGGGCCAGAGATCTCCTCAGCCAGCTCTGGTGGGACTGCTGGGTGCCTGTTATCTGGGCCTGCTGATCTGAACTTGTTTATCCCTAGCAGACATTGGCTACCAACGGAGCTAGGCAGGCCTGGCCAGTGCACCATGGGATGGTAGTGGGAGGACAGTTTGCACCCCGGGCTATGAGACCCGTGATCCCCTTCCATCCCGGCCCTGCACTGGTGGAAGGGGAAGCAAATCTAACTCCAAGGGAGTGTGATCTCGCTGTGCAACGTGTAGACAAGTGTGCTCCGGGTATGCTAGTGCGAGCACACAGTGGTTAGTGTCACCTCTCTAGTGTCGGTAATGCTTCACCAGGCCTGCTCCTCTGCTGTCTGTCCCACTCACTCCCTGCCCACAGCCATGTGCCCCGGGGCATTACTGCACGTTCTGGCTCAGCTGTCCTAGCGCTGCGGTCACCAGCTCAGCTCCACGGCTGGGAGCCCTCATGCAGGTGATGCCCAGGCACCCGTGGGCGCCGTAGGCATGGAGTCACAGACAGCCGCGCTCAGCACGGTTAGCCTGCATCAGGACTGAAGCACCAGGAGCCCCAACCCTCGCTACAACCCAGCACTCTCCACGCTCCATTCTGCTATTTCCTTCCAAGGCATCTCACCCCCTCTGGATCACTTCCCGGGCTTCACTGAGTTTGCTGCTCCTCCCGGCTGACCAACACCTCGCAGCGTCCTTCCAGATCACGACTGAAAACCCGGCCCCAGCACTTTGCCAACACTGCCCCCAAGTCCTCACAGCCCCAGGAGGGAGCTTAGGGTCATGGGCCCCACTTCACAGGCTGAGAGGTGAAGCAACTTGCTCAAAGGCAGTCAGTGTCTGTGCTGGGCTGGCAGCCCTGTGTCCCACACTGGACACCTTCTTCAACTCACCCCTTTGTTGCGGATCCGTATCTGCTGAACTGCCCTGCGGCCAGCCCCGGCCCAAGACAGAGGGCCATCCCCCAGCTGATTTCAATGAATTTCCAAGTCCGATTTAGTGACACCAGGTACCAGACACTTCCCAGGAACCTGCTTCCCTCTGGATCCTGTCCAGAAACAACTTAGTTTGTATGGCCAGATCTCCCCTGCTCACGCTCCAGGGGCTCACACCTAGTCTCTCCCACTGTTCTAGAGAGAGGGTGAGACATGCAGGCAGGTGCCAGCTGGCATGGACACTTCACCCGGAGCTGAAGCTGGGGTGCACACTGGTGAGTCCCAAGTGCACGAATTGGCAGTGTCTGGTAAATTCAGTTCGCCAGTTCCCATAATCTCCCAGAACACACCTTGCCCAGGCCCACTGGCCTGTGTCGTCAGAGGACCCTTTATCCAGGTTTCATCCAGGTCTCCACTACAACGTAACTGTCCAGACCTTCCCTTGACAGCTGGCTCTGGATCCCAGCCATTTTAGAGCCATCACTTCTGCCACCCCCTCTTGGCCACATCGTGGTCTCTCTAGGTCAGTCCATCCCACGTACCTGGACAACCCCTCGGTAGGAAGTCATTTAGCCTAATGGCAGTGAAGCAGTACGGCCAGGAGCAGTGTTTCCCAGGGGGGGGTGGGGGTGTCAGCACCCCCCAGGAGTCCTAAAGCACTGAACACTTGATTACCATCTAAAGCAAAGAAAATCTGGCTCCTCCCCTCCCGGCACACATGGCCTGTCAAGGCCAAGTATTCCCTGCCAGCCTCCCAAAGGCGCACGATTCAATATCAGGGTTACCACTGCTACACTTCCTTCTCTTACTTCAATGGGTCCTGTCGCCGAGAAGGTGAATCCCCTAACCCTCAGCTCTTGGATAGCCCTTTCCCTGGAGCCCCGGAGGCTTTGCAGAGGGGGAGCAAGACCATTACCTATCTTACAAAAGGGGAAGGACTCACCCACAGTCAGTGGCAGAGTCAGCCGGGGCCCTGCCCATTAGACCACGCTTCCCTCTTCTAGGACCAAGCAAGAAAGAAATCAAGCTCGGCTGCAGAGGATTGCGTTGCACCATTGTGTTCCCTGCAGCTCCACTTCAGCTGCCCCTTGCTCCAACAAGCCTCTCCCATGTCAGCAGTGCACTGTCCTTTCCAAACCTCCTTCCATGCCACCCTCTAGGCCTGCAGCCTCTTCCTTTGGGGGCACAGTTCTCCTCCTCCCATTCCCCTGCACGCAGCTCCAATCCATCCGGCCACACAGCCCTGTGCAGGCTGTCCCGCTGGGCTCGCGGCCAAGCTCACCCTGGAGAGACGGGGTGGGAAGGGAGAGCAGCCTTTGCAGCGTCTCTCCCAAGGCAGGCTCCGGCTGCAAGCCCCTGGACCCCCTGCTCCGTGCAAGCAACAGCAGCAGCTTTCTACCCCAGCTGTTTCCGTGCTCTGTTCCCTTACTCGGGGCAGCTTCTCCGGCCAGCAGTTTGGCTGCTCCCCGCCCCACAGCATGTCTAGATACAAAGGATTCGACTGGACTTCCTCCCTGCCTCCCAGGACATTTGCAGTCACCCATTTCTCCAGCCTCGCACTCCCTTTGCCTAACACAGGCCCTCTGGGAGAGACAAGCACTCCAGCGAGCCAGTCACAGGTATCTGGGGCTGCAGGTGCCAGAGCCCCATATCGGCCGGAGAGCGAGGGGGCAGGGACGGGCGCTGCGTGGCTCCGCCCCAGGGCTGCAGTTACCATCCTGGAAGACTCTCTCGACGTTCAGGCCATAGGTGGAGCAGGTCTCGTAGTACGTGCAACGCTTCAGATCGTTGGAGAGTTTGCGGGCCCGAGAGTCATCGATGACACGGGGATTCGTGGCACTGATCGCGTCTGGAAACCAAAGAGAGGAAGAATTAGAAAACAGGTTTCCATGCCCCCATCCCACCCTGGAGCCCCCCAAAATACCAGGGTCCCAGCACATTCCCAGGGTCCCTCCAGCCCCAAGCAGGGCTGGGATAACCAGCTCCAAAGCCCAGGCCCCTTCTGTCCCGGGCTGAGATAGCCGGGTTCCACAGCACGTCACTGGAAACCTGGCAGCCCTCGTCCTCCCCACCACGCCTGCCTCCAGATCCCCTGGTTCCACAACCCCCTCCGGGGGCCCGAGGCCTTGGGTCCGGAAGGTACCGTCCTGCTGTGTTCCCCACCCTGCAGACACCACTGACGATTCTCCTCTAGCTTTAATTCCTTGTCGCCTAACCCTAGGAATTTCTGTACTCCCCTCCTTCATGGGGAACTTGAGGAGGGTGGGCTAAGCCAGCAAGAGCAAGCACTGGGCTCTGCTACACACCCCACTGCCACTCCCATGCCTGGAACAACCCCCCCGGCCCCTGGCAATCCCACTCCCCACCCGCCCCTGCCCTTCTCTCCACGGTCAAAGGCACACATCAAAGGCTTGTCCATGCCGAAGTCCTCCACCCCTCCCGCCTCCATCCTCCTGCCCGGCATGTGTGCTGGCTAATGTGTGTGTGTGACGAAGTGGGACTGTTCTTAATGTTTCCTCTGAATAGTGTGGGGGTGCCTCAGTTTCCCCTAGGCAGTTCTTAAGTATCTAGGGGGTGGGGTAAGGGTGTATGATCATTGCAGAGCCCTAGAGGGCAGGTGTGTGCAGGAGTCTGGACACAGAGAATGGCCGACACCCTGTTTCCTGGCAACTGATGGCCTGGGCCCTTCCCCCCCTGCAAGGTGAGAGCTAAAGGGTTGGAGAACAAAGGAATCAGGTGACCTCCTGGCCCGGGAAAGGAACAAAGCCCAGAGGAGGAGGGGCTGGAGGGCGTTTCAGTTTGGGGCTGGCTGGGACATGGAGTGAAGTGCAGACGTGGTTGTCTGGCTCACTGCCCCCCAGAATGGACCCAGCTGAGGGGTCCCGTTCTCTGCACCTGCAAGCTCTGTTTTAGACCATGTTCCTGTCGTCTAATAAACCTTCTGTTTTACTGGCTGGCTGAGAGTCACGTCTGACTGCGAAGTTGGGGTGCAGGACCCTCTGGCTTCCCCAGGAGCCCCGCCTGAGCGGACTCGCTGTGGGAAGCGCACGGAGGGGCAGAGGATGCTGAATGCTCCGAGGTCAGACCCAGGAAGGTGGAAGCTGTGTGAGCTGCGTGTCCTGAAGACAGGCTGCTCACAGAAAGGCGACTACCCCAGAGTCCTGACTGACTTCATGGGGAGCAGTTCCAGAGCATCGCCCAGGGACTCCGTGACAGTGTGGGACCCCTGCAAGGCGGGACTTGGCCTCATGGCTGCGTGAAGCATCCTGTGTGAGGCAGAGGCAGTCACACTAACGCCAGCTCTAGGCCACTGCAGTCTGAGAGGCGTTGCTACCACCAAGGCTTGAGAGCCCACGCCGCAGCCTGAGCCGCCATGCCCACAGGATCCCTGGAGCCCGCGAGCGTCAGGCCCGCTGCCAGGCTGGGACGCGGGCTGCCAGCTGCAGGCTAGCACGGACGTACCCCAGGCTCCTCGTTCGCCCCCTTCTGCTGCAGAACGGCCAGCTTCTGCCTTGTGCCCCCGATTCTCACCGACGGGAAAGCGCCTCCCGGCTCAAATCCCCTGGCCAGCCCGGCCCACGGGAGCCCCCATGCACCCAGTCACCTTCCCCTGAGCCCACTCTGCCAGCCTGGGCAGGTCCGTCAAGACTCATCTCCTCCTCTGCACCTGGCACTGGCAGGACCTGGAGAAGTTTCTCCACCCCCACCGCCTTCAGTCTCTGCCCAGGGCCCCGAGAGATTCATCCGCCTATCACACCGGCCTTTGCTGGGCCATGCGGGCCTGCTTGGGCTGAGATCCTAGGCAAGCCCCTGGGTGCAGCCCTGAGACCCCCTCTCCACCCTCTGCCCGACGCCAACCTCCTGCAAGGGGTACTGGGATGCGTCAGGGGGGCCATGGTTTGGGGTGGTGTGGGGGGGAGGTGCCAGGACACCTCAGGGGGGCCCAGAGTTGGGATGGGGTGGGGGGGAGGTGCCAGGACGCCTCAGGGTGGCCCAGAGTGGGGGTGGGGGAGGTGCCGGGACTCCTCAGGGTGCCCGGGGGGAGGAGGGGGGGAGGTGCTGGGACTCCTCAGGGTGCCCGGGGGGAGGGGGAGAGGTGCTGGGACGCCTCAGGGTGCCCGGGGGGAGGGGGGGGAGGTGCTGGGATGCCTCAGGGTGCCCGGGGGGAGGGGGGGGAGGTGCCGGGACGCCTCAGGGTGGCCCAGAGTGGGGGTGGGGGAGGTGCCGGGACGCCTCAGGGTGCCCGGAGGGGGGGGGGCATGGGAGGGAGAGGCAACAGCTGGCACCGTGTGCCATGGTGTCTGATGTTCCCGGAGGGGCTTGCCACCCCAGCGCAGGAGAGACTTGTTGGGGGAGCGACTGGCCCTCCCAGAAGTGAAAGCCCAGGCCCCACACGGAGTCCCTGTGAGCCCCTTACAGGCACGGCCAGCCCTGGCATGCCGGGGTGTCCTGGCAGCGCTCGCCCTGGGTCCCTCTCACCTTGCGTCCCCACCAGGACCATGGGCACCTCGGCCGTGCTGCGGTAGCTGGAGAGCCGCAGGTAGTAGTTATACACCGTCTGGAAGCTGATCTCGTCCTCCAGGCTGAAGACAAACACCACGGCGTCCACCCAGGCGGCGAACTGGGGGAGATACCGGTCGTCAGCCCAGCGCCCGCCCCACTGCACCCCTGCCCCGCTCTCTGCAGCCCCGGGCCCGCCCCACTGCGCCCCTGCCCCGCTCTCTGCAGCCCAGCGCCCACCCCACTGCGCCCCTGCCCCGCTCTCTGCAGCCCCGGGCCTGCCCCGCTGAGCCCCTGCCCTGCTCTCTGCAGCCCCGGGCCCGCCCCACTGCGCCCCTGCCCCGCTCTCTGCAGCCCCGGGCCTCCCCACTGAGCCCCTGCCCCGCTCTCTGCAGCCCCGCGCCTGCCCCGCTGAGCCCCTGCCCCGCTCTCTGCAGCCCCGCGCCTGCCCCGCTGCGCCCCTGCCCCGCACTCTGCAGCCCCGCGCCTGCCCCGCTGAGCCCCTGCCCCGCACTCTGCAGCCCCGCGCCTGCCCCACTGAGCCCCTGCCCCGCACTCTGCAGCCCCGGGCCTGCCCCACTGAGCCCCTGCCCCGCTCTCTGCAGCCCCGGGCCTGCCCCACTGCGCCCCTGCCCTGCTCCACTGCGCCCCTGCCCCGCTCTCTACAGCCCCGCACCCGCCCCGCTCTCTGCAGCCCTGCACCTGCCCCGCTGAGCCCCTGCCCCGCTCTCTGCAGCCCCGGGCCTGCCCCGCTGAGCCCCTGCCCCGCTCTCTGCAGCCCCGGGCCTGCCCCGCTGAGCCCCTGCCCCGCTCTCTGCAGCCCCGCGCCTGCCCCGCTGAGCCCCTGCCCCGCTCTCTGCAGCCCCGCGCCTGCCCCGCTGAGCCCCTGCCCCGCTCTCTGCAGCCCCGCGCCTGCCCCGCTGAGCCCCTGCCCCGCTCTCTGCAGCCCCGCGCCTGCCCCGCTGAGCCCCTGCCCCGCTCTCTGCAGCCCCGGGCCTGCCCCACTGAGCCCCTGCCCCGCTCTCTGCAGCCCCGCGCCTGCCCCACTGAGCTCCTGCCCCATGCCCTGCAGCCCAGCGCCCGCCCCACTGAGCCCCTGCCCTGCTCTCTGCAGCCCCGCGCCTGCCCCACTGAGCCCCTGCCCCGCTCTCTGCAGCCCCGCGCCTGCCCCACTGAGCCCCTGCCCCGCTCTCTGCAGCCCCGCGCCTGCCCCACTGAGCCCCTGCCCCGCTCTCTGCAGCCCAGCGCCTGCCCCACTGAGCTCCTGCCCCATGCCCTGCAGCCCAGCGCCCGCCCCACTGAGCCCCTGCCCTGCTCTCTGCAACCCCGGGCCTGCCCCACTGAGCCCCTGCCGCGCTCTCTGCAGCCCCGGGCCTGCCCCACTGAGCCCCTGCCCCGCTCTCTGCAGCCCCGGGCCTGCCCCACTGCGCCCCTGCCCTGCTCTCTGCAGCCCCGGGCCCGCCCCACTGCGCCCCTGCCCCGCTCTCTGCAGCCCCGCGCCCACCCCACTGCGCCCCTGCCCTGCTCTCTGCAGCCCCGCACCTGCCCCACTGAGCCCCTGCCCCACTCTCTGCAGCCCCGCACCTGCCCCACTGAGCCCCTGCCCCACTCTCTGCAGCCCCGCACCTGCCCCACTGAGCTCCTGCCCCATGCCCTGCAGCCCAGCACCCGTCCCACTGAGCCCCTGCCCTGCTCTCTGCAGCCCCGCACCTGCCCCACTGAGCCCCTGCCCCGCTCTCTGCAGCCCCACGCCCCTCACACCGCACTGGGGTCAGCACTGATTGGGGGGAGAGCACCCTGTGCTGACCCCACCATCCACTCCCTGCAGTTTTTAAGCGCTTCCTGGTCTCCCATCCAACCCTGTTGTGAGACACAAACCCCTGATGCCTCTTCCCGGACTGACGGCCAGCAGCCTCCTCTCTCCTTCCCCAGGAGCTCTCCACTCCTTCCCCAGGAGCACTCTACTCCTTGCACAGGGCTCTCAAGGGGCGGGACTAGTGCGGGGGAGAGGGGGGATCTTACCTGGAGCTCGGGGGGGCCCCCTTCATCTCGAATCAGCAACAGGTAACTCTGACCATCCACTACGATCTCCTTCTTAAACCGGCCACCTGGGGACAAGGCAAAGCAGTGCACTGAGCCAGGGTCGGGGGGAGGGAGGGGGGTATGCAGGGCGCACACCTCCAGGGACACACCTGATGAAAGGCAGCCAGGTGGGCAGGCTCCTGGAGGCAGCTGTAAGGCTGGCATTGCCCAGAGAGAAGTCTAGCTGGGGGGTCACTTCTTAAGCCAGGGACTAGGAGTCAGAGCCCATCTTCCCCTGCCCAGAGCTCAGCATGGGGACAGCCCCCAGGAGGGCAAGAGGCCCTTACCTTCTGGGGACTCCTCCTGCACGTACGTGCCAGTCAGGTAGCGATGCACCAAGGCCGACTTGCCGCTGGACAGGTTCCCCACGATGCCCTGCAACACAAATGTGTGTGAAAGCGCCCTGCCCTCTCCGTGCTAATCGACATGGGGCCAGCACATCAGCCAAGCCAGTGTGGGTGACACACACACTTACTGCTGGGGCAGCAAGGCCCACCTCAGAGGGCCCAGGCACTGCACCCCCCAGCTTGCCATCCATGGTTCGCCAGGCGGAGCACTGAGCATCCTGGAACTGGATGGGAGCGAAGAGCAGATGCTGGAGCCCTGCTGGCTCAAGAGAGGGTGGCTGAATGCAAGGGGGCTTCCCTTTGTACCACGGAACAGCTTCAACTACAACCATGGAGGCCCAGCACCAGCCCCCCTCTACCAGCCCCCCGACCTCCCGTTGCTTTGATGGACACCTCTGCTGTCAAGTCACCGCCTGACCCACAGGGAAGGAGACCCTTCTCCCAGCCCACACACCAACCTCCCAAGGGCCACCCAACCAGTCACACAGCTCCTGATGCACAGAAAGAGAGAAAGCGTCTGGCTTTGGGTTTGACCACAGCTGCTGCCTGGGATCCCGGCAATGGGGTGTAAGATCTGCCCTTTCTCTGCCAGCAGCAGAGCACACATGTACAAGTGGGGCTGGCCGCGCTGCCTAGAGTTACGGTTGCCTGACACGACCCACCATAAGCCCCAGTTTCCCGTTGCTAATGACTTCCCCAGACTTGAGCTGTATGGGCTGAGATTTGCCAAGTCAGTGCCTGCTTCTGGCTGGCTCATTCAGGGCGTCTCCGTAATGGTTCTTCTGGAGAGCAAGCTCAGCTGCCAGCAGGTAAAGCCATTTCTCTACAGAGCTCTCGTGCCTCCGGGGGCTGCAGCAGGTACTAGAAAGTTGGCAAGAGGATAGTCCGGGGGTCAGGGAGGCACCTTCCGCTGTCTCTGGGAAAACCCGGTCAGAGGTGGCCAAGTTCTAACCTGCAGAGCAGACAGTCCCCAACAGCACATGTCCAGTGCAGCTGGGTGTTGGCTTGCGCCTTCCTTTTCTGGGCTGTCCATGTGCACTAAGCATGCTCCTCCCGCCCCGCTGAACCCTCCGCATTGCCCACAGAACAGCGCCCCGCATAAAAACAAAATGGACCCTTCACCTGCTATACTCCCTCATCTGGCCTACGGAAAGCAGCACTTGGCAAGGAGCCAGGAGAAGGAGCGTTCTTACCTCACTGCTTCTCCTGAGCGCTGTTCACTCCGTGCACCTCCCTTGCTGCTGACCAAGGCCTCGTTGCCCCACACTGGGAAGCAGGCCAGTATCAGCCTGCTCCTTTGCAGAGCTGGGAGCGTAACACAGCGTGTAACGGAGCAGACCCAAGTCTCGGCTGCTTCAGGTTAAGATTTTGTCAGGAGTACTTTTAGTAAAAGTCACAGACAGGTTGTGGGTAACAAACAAAAAGTCACGGAAGCCTGTGATGTGTCCTTGACCTTTACTAAAAATACCTGGGGACGGGACACTAAAAGTCAGAGCCCTGCCGGGGGCTGACTGCTGGCCGCTGCTCCTGCCCCAGCCACTGCTCCTGTGATGGAGGCTGACCCAGCCCAGTTGCTGCTTTGGCTCTGGGGGCTGCACCTGCAGCGGGGGCTGACCCTGCCCCGCCACAGCTCCTGCCCTAGTCTGCTACTCCTGGGCAGGGGCTGACAGTTGCTCCAGCCCCACTGCTGCTGCCGGCTGAAACCGAAGAAGTCATTAAGGTCCATTAAAGTCACAGAATCTGTGACCTTTGTGACAGAATCGGATCCTTAGCCACGCTGCCTAGCAGAAAGAACCTGCATATCTTTGGCCTTAGCCATGCTGTCTGTAAAGTGAGGCTACTCATGTATAAATAACCCATTGTGTTTTGCATCCTCCTCTAGTGGCTTCTTGACAGAGGATATAACCTACCACTGCTGTTAGCGGACGTAGTTCCTCTGTTAGCTGAAGTGGTAGAGGTTTGCACTGCACCCAGAAATTCTCAGTTCAAACCCTGCTGGTGACTGAGGCAAAGATGCTTACAGTTGCATATGAATGGATTTTTCCCTCAATTTTTCTTTTTTCAAAATAAATGCTAGGAAATTCCATCTCCATAGCTAGGAAAGCCGTGCACAGAACGAGGCATGGTCCTGTGGGAAACGTGGCATATGATCACCCAAACAAACTCTCTGCCATAGTAGACCTCCCAAGGACGAGGGAAGGCTCATTTCTGGCATTTCCGAACTCCCAAGTGCTCAACTTGGTAAACTTGGTCACGTTCTTTCCTGACAGGTGTGTGTGTGGACGGATAAATACAGCATCAAGGTGCTGCTCCACATCGTCCCTCCCCACCCACTGTGAGCCCAAACAGGCCTCACACTTGGAAGAACGGATGACCTGATAAATCTGGCTCAGGGTAACTCTGCAGGACGGGGTATGACATTAAGCACATTAAGCTTAGTTTGTGGTTTTTTTTTTATTATGTTAGGTTATCTGCTTTGCTAGACATCACGGAGACCCTGGGCAATGCTCTGGAACTGCTCCCTACGAAGCCAGTCAGGACTCTGGGGACGCTTCCTCTCCCCAGGGCAAGAAGCTTACACAACTTCCACCTTCCTGGGGCTGACCTCGGAGCATTCAGCATCCATGTCCACACCATGCACTTCCCACCGCGAGTCCGCCCAGGCAGGGTCTTGGGGAAGCCAGAGGGTCCTGCCCCCCAACTCCGCAGTCAGGCGTGATTCTCAGCCAGCCAGTAAAATAGAAGGTTTATTAGACGACAGGAACATGGTCTAAACACAGAGCTTGTAGGTACAGAGAACAGGACACCTCAGTCAGGTCTGTTTTGCGGGGCAGGGAGGCCAGAGCCCGGATCTGGGCCTCCCTCCATTTCCCCAGCCAGCTCCAAAACTGAAACTCTCCAGCCCCTCCTCTCCTTTATCTCTTTCCTGGGCCAGGAGGCCACCTGATCTCTTGTTCTCCAACATCTTAGTTGGCATCTTGCAGAGGAGGGGCCCAGGCCATCAGTTGCCAGGAGACAGGGTGTCGGCCATTCTCTGTGCAGAATCACACTGGCCCCCCTAGGGCTCTGCAACAATCACACCCCTTGAGGCCCCCACCTTGAGACTTAAGAACTATATAGGGGAAACTGAGGCACTCACACAGTATTCAGAGGAAACATTAAGAACATTCCCACTTCGTCACATCTCTCCCCTCTTCGAGACTGAACTGAGCAAGGTCACTTTAGCCGGTGACCTGGGGAAGTTCGAACCCACCAACGTTCCTATGGATGCCCCAGCATCTCTCCCATTCCTTGGTGGGAGTTACACCAGGCCCCTCCAGTTTCACACCCTCCCTTAGGTCGGGTGTGCTTGATGGCACTCACAGGCCGCATGTAGGAAAGTTTATGCAGCCCTTTTGCCACCCCAATACCCCTGGGATTCAAACTGGGATTGGGATTTCTCCCAATGCTCCAGTCTGGAGGGCTGCAATTCGGGCTTTTGCTTAAGAGCCCCCATCTTGACCTTGGCCAGCTCTGGGCTTGGGCAGCCGCTCCCCACCTTGTGGCCCAGGTACGACACCTCTGCCATCCCCACCTTACACCTTTCAGCTTTTACCGTCAGTCCTGCCTCCTTGGGGCGACCCAGTCCCCTCTTCACCTGGGACACGTGTTCCTCCCAGGCCTGGCTAAGATATCCTCAACGTATGCCAGGCTCAGGTTCTCCACCCCCCTCAATAGCCGATCCATCCAGCGCTGGGAGGTGGCTGACACCCCCTTGAGGTCGAAAGGCAGGACTAGAGACCCCCCCTCTGCTGAAGATGGTCAGCAGTGCGTCTGCCCTGGTGTCTGCCTCGGTGGAGGACAGAGCCCCCGCCCCTGGGTAGCGGGGGGCAAGATCCATCACCCCCAGGACGTATTTCTTCCCTGACCGGGTCGCCTTGCTGAGGGGCCCCAATATGTCCATGGCCACCTTCTGGAAAGGTTCCTCTGTGATGGGCCGGGGTCTCAAGGGGTCACAGGACCTGCCGTGCCGCTGGGCCGCGTCCCAGACTCCGGGCCAGTCACAGTTCTGCAGCAGCCACTGCTGGGGCCTGGATCCCGTGGTGACCCGAGAGAGGGACATCATGGGCCAGGTACGACAGCCAGTGGCAACACTTCTGGGGCACCCCCAGCTGCCTCCTGATCCCCCACAGTTCTACTTCCCCTGGGGGAGCCCCTTCCCGGTCCAGGAATCCCTTCTCCCACGGGGATCTGTCCCTGCAGCCTTCCCCACGGGGGTTTGCAGCCTGTGGCCAGCACGTTCCCTCAGCTCCTCCAAGGAGGGATCCTTCTGCAGCTCGGTCTGGAATTCAGCTGCTGGGGGAGGGAGTGGGACCTGCTCCCTCTCACGGGCTGGGCCTGGGGTCACAGCCCCGCTGAGCCCTGTCCCTGATCGCTCGCTCCCTGAGTGGGATCACTTCACAGCAGCTCCTCTGGACCAGGCAAAACTGGTTGGCGGCCGTCCTGCACTGCCTGTGTCTCCCCCCTCAGCTGGGGTCTTATACCCCCCCCTTGCTCAGCGCTGCCCTTGCTGTCCCAGTGGGGGTAGGCAGCGAGCTCACTGCTTTCCTCACTGCATCAGAGCCAGCGTGAGCCCCCTCTCTGGTGTGCAGGGGGGTGGGGAGCATCTCTCCATCCCACTCGGCCCCAGGGGGCTGCTTACAGACAGGTGGGTATCCTGAGCTTAGCAGCTCCTCCCCACTGCCAGCCAGGTCATTTGCATTTTCACTGACCATTTCCATCTTAGCAAATTGGTTCCCTGGATTCAAATTCAAATCCTCAGCCATTACAGGAGCAGGGCCTGGATCCTGTCCCAAAGAGATATAGTCGTCCCCCAACAGCACTCGCAGCTGATATCCTGGAGAACCCCAACAACCAGCCAGCCCGACCCCTCCTGGGTCTGCACAGGGATCCGGGCCATAGGCAGGGCGAGGGGCTTCATCCCTGGGACCTTCACCCAGGTCACACAGCCCCCCAGCATATGGTGGGGTTGCACCACCTGGGGTCTGACAACAGTTCACTCTGTCCCAGGGTCTCACCACCCCAGGAATGTCTCCCCATTGACCATCACCTCCCGCTCCCACTGGGGGTCCGAGGGGCCTGAGCCCAGGAGACTCCACACAGACATATAGGTTGGCGTCAGGAGTGGGAGCCTGTCCACCTCCCCACCCATCTGGCTGACGGAGTCTATGGCCTTGGGACCCAGCAAGGGAGCTAGACACCGGGGCTTTTCCGCAGGGTGCCCCTGGTTCAAATCTCCAGCCTGCTCAAAGGCAGTGAGGTGGCATCCACATGCCACCCCTCCTTAACCAGGGGCAGCAATTTAGTCTCGAGGTTCCCTGCGGAACTGGCCCCCCGGGGTCTATCCCCACTCACCCCAGGGAGGTCCCCTAGGCCTCTCTGCTCCCCCACCGCCAGTTCATGCTGCTGATGCTTCTGCAGCTCTTTCTCGGGCTCTCGCTGTCTCTCACAGTCCTCTTGCTCTCTCGCACTCAGCTCCATCCATCTCCGATCCCCAGATGGGGAACCCCATCCTGAAGACCTGTCTGGTCGGGGACAGGAGTCTTGGCGATGCCTGGCTCCCACTCCAGCTGCTCCCAGATCCTGCTATAGCCCCATTTGGGGTCAGGAGTCTGCTCCTTAGAGCGGTCATCCTCCTCCAGCTGCACGATTAACTGTGCTTTGGTGAACTTTCCAATGCACAACCCTCTCTTCTTGCACAGGGTTACAATGTCCTTCTTAAGGAGACGGTGACAGGCCATCACTCCGCTCTTCCCAAGGTGTTGTGGACTCACAGGCCTGTATGCTCTCAGCTTCCCACGGTTTCCAGGGAGAACCCCTAGGGTGCCAGCCCTTCTCGAGGTCAACAACTCTTTGCCAGGGTCGAGCGGCAGACTCCTTCGTCCCTGGAACAGCTCACCGCAGTCTCCAAGCGGAACCCATCACTGCAATAGTCCTTTTTGCTGGTCACACTCTCCCAGGGGTTAAGCGTAGCTCCTTCACCCCCTGAAACAGCCCCTCTCTGAGCCTTCAGCACACCTGGTCCTCGTTACTCCCCCTTCGTTTTACTGCTCCCCAATCACTTACTGCAAGAAGCACCATTCACGGGGTGCAATGCATCCCACCTGTGCCACCAGTTGTCACGGAGTCCCTGGGCGATGCTCTGGAACTTCTCCCTACGAAGCTAGTCAGGACTCTGGAGATGCCTCCTCTCCCCAGGGCAAGAAGCTTGCACAACTTCCACCTTCCTGGGGCTGACCTCAGAGCATTCAGCATCCCCGTCCACACCGTGCACTTCCCACCGTGAGTCCGCACAGGCGGGGATCCTGGGGAAGCCAGAGGGTCCTGTCCCCCACCTCCGCAGTCAGACATGACTCTCAGCCAGCCAGTAACACTGAAGGTTTATTAGACGACAGGAACATGGTCCAAAACAGAGCTTGTAGGTACAGAGAACAGGACCCCTCAGTCAGGTCCGTCTTGGGGGCAGGGAGGTCAGAGCCCCATCTGAGCCTCCCTCCATTTCCCCAGCCAGCTCCAAAACTGAAACTCTCCAGCCCCTCCTCTCACCTTTGTCTCTTTCCTGGGCCAGGAGGCCACCTGATCTCTCTGTTCTCCAACCCCTTCAGTTGGCACCTTGCAGAGGAGGGGCCCAGGCCATCAGTTGCCAGGAGACAGGGTGTCGGCCATTCTTTGTGCAGAATCCCACTGGCCCCCTAGAGCTCTGCCACAATCACACCCCCTGATCCCACCACCTAGATACTTAAGAACTGCATAGGGGAAACTGAGGCACCCACACAGTGTTCAGAGAAAACATTAACAACATTCCCACTTCGTCACACTTGGTAATCTGCTTTGATCTGTTTGCTACCCCTTATACTCACTTAAAATCTATCTTTTGTAGTTAATAAACTTGTTTTTGCTTTATCTAAACCAGTGTGTGGGAATCATTACACAGGGGCAGACGGCTGTTGCATATTCCTCTCCACACTGAGGGAGGGGGCGAATGTTATGAGCTTTCACTGTACAGTTCCCTGTGCAGTGCAAGACATTATAATTCTGGGTTTATACTCCAGAGGGGGTGAGTGCCTGGGGAGCTGGGACTTGCCTTAACTGTAGCCTTCCTATGCACGGGCTGGTCAGAGAGCCTGCATATAACTGCAGCTGGGTGTGTCCCTACCTGTATGTGTGCTGGTGAACATGCAGGCTGGAGGGCTTTGTCGTTTCTCACAGCAGTACAGTGTGAAAGAGAGCCCAGGCTGGTGCGTCAGGGGGCTCAGCGGTACCCCAGTTCCAGGTGGTGCCCCGGGAGGAACCCGTCACACCCATCCCATGCCCAGGCCAGTGTGACGAAGTGGGACTGTTCTTAATGTTTCCTCTGAATAGTGTGGGGGTGCCTCAGTTTCCCCTAGGCAGCTCTTAAGTATCTAGGTGGTGGAGTAAGGGTGTATGATCGATGCAGAGCCCTAGAGGGCAGGTGTGTGCAGGGGTCTGGACACAGAGAATGGCCGACACCCTGTTTCCTGGCAACTGATGGCCTGGCCCTTTCCCCCTGCAAGGTGAGCTAAAGGGTTGGAGAACAAAGGGATCAGGTGACCTCCTGGCCCGGGAAAGGGACAAAGCCCAGAGGAGGAGGGGCTGGAGAGAGTTTGAGTTTGGGGCTGGCTGGGGACGAGGAGTGACATGCAGACGTGGTTGTCTGGCTCACTGCCCCCCAAAATGGACCCGGCTGAGGGGTCCTGTTCTCTGCACCTACAAGCTCTGTGTTAGACCATGTTCCTGTCATCTAATAAACCTTCCGTTTTACTGGCTGGCTGAGAGTCCCGTCTGACGGCGGAGTTGGGGGGCAGGACCCTCTGGCTTCCCCAGGACCCCACCTGGGCGGACTCGCTGTGGGAAGCGCACGGAGGGGCAGAGGAGGCTGAAGGCTCCGAGGTCAGACCCAGGAAGGGGGAAGCCGGGTGAGCTGTGTGTCCTGCAGACAGGCTGCTCACAGAAAGGAGACTTCCCCAGAGTCCTGACTGGCTTCGTAGGGAGCAATTCCAGAGCATCGCCCAGGGACTCCGTGACAGCCAGCTGTTCCAATGGGGAGTTATCCTTGCTGGGAAAAAAATTGCTTATTTCCCATTTGAACTTTGCCGACATCAACTTCCAGCCACTGGCTCGTGTTCTGCCTCCGTCTGGGAGATCAAATCTCCTCCCCACTTAGGCACTTCTGGGCTGTGATCCTCTTTGCTAAGCTAAGCAGAATGAGTTTCTCCAGTCTCTCACTACAGGGCAGGTTTTCCAGACTTAAAATCCCTGAAGTTCTATGCAGACAGAGAACACTTCCCAGGCATGCGGAGGTGTCGCTGTCAGACGCAACTCCAGCGCCAGCCAGGTGCGGTGCTGGTGAAAGGGCAGCCACTGAGGGCCCCTGGGAGACTGGGCAGGACCTAGCCATGCCAGAAGCTCTTTGCCGGTGCAATGCACAGGGAGAGCTGGCTCCCGTTCTGAGCACAGCCTGGCCATGCTGCACACCCAGCGAAGTGTACAGAAAAGGCTCGAACGGATGGGGCTCAGGCTCACAGGAACAAAAAGACCTGCCCAAGGTCACACCAGAGAGTCTGTGGCAGAGTCCAGAATTGAATCTGTCCCCCACAACTCCCAGGCCAGGTCCCGAATCCTAAGGCCAGGTGTTAGATACACCATCAGCAGGAGGGAAATCCAGGTACCTTGACACTGCTGCCATGCCCAGGGCCACACACGTGAGGGCCCTGAACAGTGCGAGGCTGCACATGGGGGGTGGGAGATGGAGAAGCCAACAGTAAGGCAGAGGGGAGGGGAGAGGAGCTTGGTTTCCCCCAGGCACTGCAGGAGCCTCACCTATCACCACGTCACAGGGCACCAGGAACAGATGGGGGCTGAGTGGAGACAAACAATGGAACAGCTGACCGGGGCGAAGGGGGACAGAGACTCCATCTCGCAGGGTGAATCCAGACCGGGAGTCTCTCTAACACACCTGCTTTACCTCCCGCAGATGGGCTGGGCAGGGCTGAAGGAGACCCTGGGCTCTGCAGGAGGCTGTATGGGATGGGCAGAACGGTCCCTGGGGCTTTCACGTCTAAGGACCCAACCCCAGCCCAGCAGCCTTTCCTGTCTGTGACAAAATGGGAGTTTTCTTAATGTTTTGTATGAATACTGTGCATGCCTCAGTTTACCTTGTGTGTTACACAAGTCTGTAGGTGGTGGGATAAGGGTGTGTGATCGCTGCAGAGACTCCCTAGAGGGCAGGCGTGACTGCCAGAGAACCCCAGGGCCAACACTCTGTATCCTGGCAACTGATGGACGGGCCCCCTTGCCATGAGTCAGAGAACAAAGAGAGAGGTGGAGACCAGGTGACCAGTTTGCCCGGGAAAGACACAAAGGCTGGAGTAGAGGCAGCTGGGTGTGCCTGAGGCCGGGTGGCTGGAAGCTGGTCAGTCTCCTGGTTTGGGACTCAGGGGGAGAGCCCAGGGCTCCGGATCCCCTCCCCCAAGATGGACCTGGCTGAACGTTCCTGCTCCCTGTGCTGACAAGCTTTGTTCTATGCTGGGTTCCCCACGACTAATAACCCGTCTGTGTCCCACGCTGGCTGGGAGCCAGTGCTGGCAGGGCCCTTTGGGGGCGTGTGAGGCTCCCCAGGTGTCCCCTACTCGCTGCGGGGCACTCTTGGTGTGAACAGGGGGCTGAATGCTCCGAGGTGAGACCCAGGAGGAGGGGGCTTGCCCTGGTGAGAGCGCGCCCCGGGGGCGGTCCCACAGCCAGAGGCCCCCTCTGGCTTCATTCCCAGGGTTCCAGAGCGCCCAGCCCCTGCACCCACGACACCATCCAAGGGGACATGCACATGGCAGCCCTGCCCCACCTCCCGCAGAGCATGGGGGTCTCGCTCCCACTGCTCACAAACATGCACCCACCCAGCCACAAGCCCTCCGAGGGGCTCTGCAGGCTGGGCCAAGCACTCACCACTTTGAGCTCAGGCACCGAGCGGCTCAGGGTCCATTCCTGGCTGTTCACAAACGAATCTGCAGAAAAGAGACAAGAGACCGTCAGCCCCTGGCTGGGGAAAGGAGTCCTCAGCTCCCAGAGTCCCTACCCTGCCCTGCCCGCAGGGATGCCGTGGGCTCCCACCCACACATGGAGGGGAGGGAACTGCAACGCCCAGGGTCAGAGAGGCCGCTCGCTGATGGAGGGGGCAGCACAGGGCAGTGACTGAGACCAGCAGCCACCGAGGCAGCCTCCGTAGGTCCCGGGTCTGCACTGGGAGCACCCCATAGACCAGAACTGAGCAGGGGTGACCTCCAGAGGCACTAGGACCATGCAGCACCCCCTTTCCCCAGCCTCATGGGCTGGAGGGAGAAGGAAATTCCAGGGAGGAGCCGGGAGAAAGCGAAGGGGGCAGGAACAGGCAGAGAACAGCCACAGCAGGGATGGCAGCGCTGGGCAGGAAAACCAGTGGGAGCCGTGGGCAGGGCGACCAGACGGCAGGTGTGAGCTGCAGGGACGGGGCAAGAGATGCTGATATGAGACAAAGCCCCGAATACTGCCACTGTCCCACAAAATCGGGACAGCTGGTGACCCCGGGTGGCAGGGGAACACACCCGGAGCCGTGATGGCAGAGGTGAAGGGACGCAACGGTGGGGGAAGAGGCAGGTGGGGGGGGATTGGCCCAGGGGAAGAGGCAGGTGGGGGGGTGGCCCGGGGAGGGAAGATGCAGCCAGAGCTGCGTCAGCAGGACTGTGGGCAGGACTTTCTCCCGCTCGCTGACTGGCCATTCCCTCCAGCCCCGCCAGTCTGTTCACCTCAGGCTCTGTCCAGCCGCCCTGCCCCCTGTTCGGCTACCCCCCTCGTTAAGCCCCACCCAACATCAGAGCCAGCCCAGGGGCTGCCTCGCCCTGTCCCTTCCCCAGCCTGGGCCAACTCCGGAGGGGAGGGGCTGGTACTGCCCATGCAGCACCCAGCACCCCAGGAAGCGGCTGGCCAGGCCCGCAGCACTCAGCCCAGGCCCTCCTCCCATTCCCCATGGGGCTGCTGCCTTCCCTGCACCCCCGCCGCCTACCCTAGCCCCTCTACGCCTACGGGCTAGACAGCCTCCCTGCGCCTGCCGCCTTCTCCCCACGCAGAGAACAGCACCCGCACCCCCAGCCCTGCGGAGCGGGATCCAATGGCCCCCACCAGCCCAGTTCTCTGGCACCTGGGGCTCCTCCCTGCCGAAGAGCCACCCGACAAGGATGACACGCAAATTCATGAAACGTACCATAAAAAAAGAAAAAAAAAACCACCCAACAAGCTCACAACAGTGCCGCCCAAACCAGTTGTGCAAGTCAAGCAGCTGTGGGTCCAGGCCCCGGCAGATGCTTCACCCCTCAGCCACCCCGCACACGGGACGCCGAGCCCCAGCAGAGCAGGAAAGCGCCAGCAGGCCTAATCCAGGACATGCCAGCAACAGAAGGGTTTCTGGCCCAGCCCCCCGGGCAAGCCTCGGTCTCCTGTACATGCAGGGGGGCAGCGTGGCAGGCACGCACCCCATGGCAATGGTGCAACAGCAGCAAAGGGGCCTGGTCTGGTGTCACAGAGTCCCTGGGCGATGCTCTGGAACTGCTCCCCATGAAGCCAGTCAGGACTCTGGGGCAGTCGCCTTTCTGTGAGCAGCCTGTCTGCAGGACACACAGCTCACACAGCTTCCACCTTCCTGGGTCTGACCTCAGAGCATTCAGCATCCTCTGCCCCTCCGTGCGCTTCCCACAGCGAGTCCGCTCAGGCGGGGCTCCTGGGGAAGCCAGAGGGTCCTGCACCCCAACTTCGCAGTCAGACGTGACTCTCAGCCAGCCAGTAAAACAGAAGGTTTATTAGACGACAGGAACATGGTCTAAAACAGAGCTTGCAGGTGCAGAGAACGGGACCCCTCAGCTGGGTCCATTTTGGGGGGCAGTGAGCCAGACAACCACGTCTGCACTTCACTCCATGTCCCAGCCAGCCCCAAACTGAAACTCCCTCCAGCCCCTCCTCCTCTGGGCTTTGTTCCTTTCCCGGGCCAGGTGGTCACCTGATTCCTTTGTTCTCCAACCCTTCAGCTCTCACCTTGCAGGGGGGGGGAAGGGCCCAGGCCATCAGTTGCCAGGAAACAGGGTGTCGGCCATTCTCTGTGTCCAGACTCCTGCACACACATGCCCTCTAGGGCTCTGCAATGATCATACACCCTTACTCCACCCCCTAGATACTTAAGAACTGCCTAGGGGAAACTGAGGCACCCCCACACTATTCAGAGGAAACATTAAGAACAGTCCCACTTCGTCACATCTCTCCCCCCTTCGAGATCGAACTGAGCGGGGTCACTTTAGCCGGTGACCTGGGGAAGTTCGAAGCCACCAACGTTCCCATGGATGCCCCAGCATCTCTCCCATTCCTTGGTAGGAGTTACACCAGGCCCTTCCAGTTTCACACCCTCCCTTAGGTCAGGGGTGGTCGATAGCACTCGCAGGCCGCATGTGGGAAGGTTTATGCAGCCCATGCCCTTTGGCCACCCCAAGAATGTCTCCCCATTGACCATCACCTTCTGCTCCCACTGGAGGTCCGGGGGGCCTGGCCCCAGGAAACTCCACACAGACATATAGGTTGGGGTCAGGAGTGGGAGCCCGTCCACATCCCCAACCATGTGGCTGACGGAGTCTATGGCCTTGGGACCCAGCAAGGGAGCCAGACACCGGGGCTTTTCCGCAGGGTCCCCTTGGTTCAAATCGCCAGCCTGCTCAAAGGCAGTGAGGTGGGCATCCACACACCCCCCCCCTTAACCAGGGGCAGCAATTTAGTCTCGAGGTTCCCTGCGGAACTGGCCCCCCGGGATCTATCCCCACTCACCCCGGGGAGGTCCCCTAGGCCTCTCCGCCCCACCACCGCCAGTTCATGCTGCTGCTGCTTCTGCAGCTCTTTCTCGGGCTCTCGCTGTCTCTCACAGTCCTCTTGCTCTCTCAGACTCCGCTCCAATCCTGTCCGTCTCGATCCCCCGATGGGGAACCCGATCGTGAAGACCCTCGTCTGGTCGGGGACAGGAGTCTTGGCGATGCCTGGCTCCCGCTCCAGCTGCTCCCAGATCCTGCTATAGCCCCAGTTGGGGTCAGGAATCTGTTCCTTAGAGCAGTCATCCTCCTCCAGCTGCACGATTAACTCTGCTTTGGTGAACTTTCCAATGCTCAACCCTCTCTTTTTGCACAGGGTTACAATGTCCTTCTTAAGGAGACGGTGACAGGCCATCACTCCGCTCCTCCCAAGTTGTTGTGGACTCACAGGCCCGTGTGTTCTCAGCTCCCCACGGTTTCCAGGGAGAACCCCTAGTGTGCCAGCCCTTCTCGAGGTCACCACCTCTTTGCCAGGGTCGAGCTGCAGACTCCTCCGCCCCTTGGACTGCTCGCTGCAATCCCCAGGGGAACCCTGTTACTGCACAGTCCTTCTCGCTGGTCACACACTCCCAGGGGTTAACCGCCCCCCGAAACCGCTCCTCTCTGAGCCTTCAGCAGGCCTGGTCCTCGGCAATCCCCCTTCGTGTTACTGCTCCCCAGTCACTTACTGCAGGAAGCACCATCCACGGGGTGCAGTACATCCCACCTCTGCCACCAGTTGTCACGGAGTCCCTGGGCGATGCTCTGGAACTGCTCCCCATGAAGCCAGTCAGGACTCTGGGGCAGTCGCCTTTCTGTGAGCAGCCTGTCTTCAGGACACACAGCTCACACGGCTTCCACCTTCCTGGGTCTGACCTCGGAGCATTCAGCATCCTCTGCCCCTCCGTGCGCTTCCCACAGCGAGTCCGCTCAGGCGGGGCTCCTGGGGAAGCCAGAGGGTCCTGCACCCCAACTTCGCAGTCAGACGTGACTCTCAGCCAGCCAGTAAAACAGAAGGTTTATTAGATGACAGGAACATGGTCTAAAACAGAGCTTGCAGGTGCAGAGAACGGGACCCCTCAGCTGGGTCCATTCTGGGGGGCAGTGAGCCAGACAACCACGTCTGCACTTCACTCCATGTCCCAGCCAGCCCCAAACTGAAAACCCCTTCCAGCCCCTCCTCCTCTGGGCTTTGTTCCTTTCCCGGGCCAGGTGGTCACCTGATTCCTTTGTTCTCCAACCCTTCAGCTCTCACCTTGCAGGGGGGGGGAAGGGCCCAGGCCATCAGTTGCCAGGAAACAGGGTGTCGGCCATTCTCTGTGTCCAGACTCCTGCACACACATGCCCTCTAGGGCTCTGCAATGATCATACACCCTTACTCCACCCCCTAGATACTTAAGAACTGCCTAGGGGAAACTGAGGCACCCCCACACTATTCAGAGGAAACATTAAGAACAGTCCCACTTCGTCACATCTGGGAACGCAGGAAACCCACCCCTAGGGTCTCAAGCTGCGCCTCGGCTGCCCAGCCAGGCCGGTTTCCACCAATGAACAGTGACAGCCAGTCCTTACCTAGTGCAGCAGGAGAGCTCAAAGCCTTTCACAAAGGAGGTCAGTATCACTCACCACATCTTACAGATGGGGAAACTGAGTCACCGCGAGGCAAAGGGTCTCGCCCGAGGTCCCCCCTGCCAGGGCAGAACTGGGAAGAGAACCCAGGTCTCCTGTGTCCTAGGCCAGGCCTCACACGGCTGCCTCCCACCAGCCCCGTCAGGAGCAGGGAGCTGTTCTGATGAGAGCTGTAGGGCAGGGGCCCGGCTAGCTGGGAAGCTCAGCAGGACCCAGCATGGGAGCCATTTTTCTATCCCTTTCAAACAATGGAAATTGAATGCAACAACCTGGGTGGGCAGCCGCAGTGGCCTCTGCCCCCATCGCCGCCCCTGGGGCAGGCAGGCTGGACCGTCCAGGCCCGCTGTGGCTGCTGGCCAGTGCTTTGAGCCAACAGCTGCCATGACACAGCTGTCTGCACCCCCGTCATGGCCTAATCTTGCTGCTAAGGCCGACTGAGCTCAGCTGGGGCCCTTAGCGCTTGGGGGGAGACGGGATTTAGGGTCCCTGAGAAGGGGAGCTCCTGTCGCAGGAGGTAGAGGCTGCCCTGTCCCTTCTGCCTGGCCCACCATGGACCTTTTGCTGCAGCACCTTCCCTTACCCATTCCCTTCCCCTGAGCTGGGCAGATGGACCGAGGCTGAGGCACGACCTGACCTTGGCTGCACAGCCGCTCCTTAAATGTCTAGTGCAGCAGCCCCGGTGCTAAGGGCTGCAGGAAACAAAGGTACTGGGGAGAATGGGGTGCCCCTAAACCCTGATGGGAAGGGAGCATTTGTAAAGGGAGTCTTGTACTATCCTGTTTTTAGCATGTGCACGCTCACCTGTGCTCACTAGCATGCACGAGCGCTTACCAGTGCACCCGTGCACTGCACCCACACGCATCAGCGTGCACGAGCGCTCACCAGTGCGCCCGCACCAGTGCGCCCGGCCCACTACTGCAATTGAGCACTCACTGGTGCACCCATGCCCAGTCTAGAGAACATAAGCACTCCCCTGCACCCCTGCACCCCTGCTTGCTAGCATGCATGAGTGCTCACCGGGGTGCCTGAGCCCATTAGTGCATGTGCAAGCTGGGCTGCTTTTCAGCTCACAAATCTCTCCACGGGTCCAAGCGAAGCCCACAGGCATGGGAGGATGAAACCGGAGCTGTGTCGGGGCCAAGTCTCCCAGTGACCAGCCTGAGCCAGCCCATTGTGGGGGGATGAAGGACACGTCTGACGTCCCAGGCTCACATCCTGAATCAGGTCCCTTTAAGTCACTCTGGGTCCCACCTTTCAGCAGCCATCACACAAGGGCCGGAATGGACCTCCTGGGTCTTCGATTCCAGTCCCCTGCTGCCAGCCGTCACCCCATCACATCATTCCCATCACAAAACTCACCACGCTCTGTCTTTAAGCTAGTGAGCTCGTTTGCGCCCACTGCTCCTCTTGGGAGGCTGGTCCAGGACCTCCCTCCTCCAAGGTTAGAAACCCGCTTCTCATTTCCTGCCTCAATTTACTCCCAGCCAGTTCGTCCCCATTTGTTCTTGTGCCAACACTGTCCTTTAACTTCACTAGCTCTTCTCCCTCCCTGGCATTTACCCTGACGTATTTCTAGGGCAATTGGATCCTGTGAGCCTTTGTTGTGCTGGGCTAAACAAGCCAGTCTCCTCTCCAGAGACCACCCCTCCAATCAGAGATTAGCCTAGCTGCCTTTCCTGCACCTGTTCCACTTTGGATCCCTCTTTCTTGAGCACAAGTGACCAGAACTGCACAAAGCATTCCAGCGGAGGTCTTACCAGCGCCTTGTGCAACGGCATTCCTACCTCCCTGTCTCGACTGGACATACCTTGCCTGATGCATCCAAGAATCAAAGCTGCTTAAAAAAACCCACTGCTGCATCTCATCGGTGGCTCACAATCATCCTGTGATTGCCTGATCCACTCAGGTCTTTCTCCTTCTCCCTGGCCAGAGCTCTAAGCCTGGAACCCCTCCCCTGTTTCGCCCCTTCTCCTACAGCCCCGACCCTGTTCCGCCCCCACTCCCCACCCCTTCCCTTTCCCCCCCAGCACCCCGAGACTGGAAAAGCTCCGGGGCTGGGAGCAACAGCTCCTCCAGCCCCAGGACTGTGGTGGGGGGAGATTTTTCCAGGGGCCCCAAATTGGGGCACAAGCCCTGTAAGGTAATCTGCCACTCCCCCCACTTCCGCAGGGCTGTGCAAGGTTTGGGAGGCTTAGCCTCACCTAGCTTCCATTACGCAGCACCCGTAGTGAAAGCCTTACTAACAACTGAACTCCAAATGTGGTTTTACATAGGTTCAGATATTCTAAAACCAAACGTGATTCTGTGAACATCTTGTCTGACTTCCTGGGTAACACAGGACATAGGACTTCCCTGAATTCCTTCCTGTTTGAATCAGAGTGGACCTTGCAGAGAAATAGCCCAGCACAATTGAAAACCTGCCAGTGATGGAAAATCCACCACAACCCTTGGGAAATTGTCCCAAATGGTTAATTAGCCTCATGGTACAAAAATGTTCAGGTTATTTCCAGCCTCTGTTTGTCTAACTTCAACTTCCAGCCATTGGATTGTGCTATATATTTGTCTGCTAGCTCGAAGAACCCATTATCAAAGACTTGTTTGCCATGTTAGGCAGTTATAAACTGATCAAATCATCCCTAACTTTCTCTGTGTTAAGGTAAACAGATAAACTCTAGGAGATCAATCACCGTAAGGCAGGTTTTGTAATCCTTTAACCCTCTTTGTGGCTCTTCTCTGAACCCTCTCCAATTTATCAACATCCTTCTTGAATGGTTGGCACCAGAACTGGACACAGGATTCCAGCAACGGTCGCACAGTGCCAAAGAAAGAGGTAAAAGAACCTCTCTGCTCCTACTCGAGATTCCCCTGGTTATGCACGCAAGGATCGCATTAGCCCTTTTGGCCACAGCAACACACTGGGATCTCGTGTTCAGCTGATTATCCATCACCACCTGCAACTCTTCTCCTGAGTCGCTGCTTTCCAGGATAGAGCCCCCAGCCTGTAAGGGTGGTCTGCATTCTTTGCTCTTGGACCTGTGTGTTTACATTTAGCAGTGTCAAGATGCACATTGTTTGTTTGCACCCAACTTACTAAGCGATCCAGATCACCCTGGGTCAGTGCTCTGCCCTGCCCTCTTCACTATTTACCACTCCCCCAATCTGTGGGTCATCCGCAAACTTTATCAGTGACGATTTGAGTTTTCTCCCAAGTCACTGACAAAAAATGCATGGGGCCAAGAACTGCACTAGAGTTACGAACTGACCGGCCAACCCCACCCCTTACTTGGAACCGGAAGTACGCAATCAGGCGGCAGCAGAGAGAGACACCAAAAGCAAGTACAGTACTGTGCTGTGTTAAATGGAAACTACTCAGAAAGGGAGCTCTGTTTTGTTTGACAAGATGCTGATTGGCATTAATGACATTACCCTTTGTTCGTGTTTCATTAATCAAGTCCTGTCTCAGCTGCTCCATTATTTTTCCCAGGACCGAAGGGCTGGCAAGCCTATCCCGTTTACCCTGTTTTATATATATATATATATATATAGCACACACACACACACACACTACTTTTCTTCCAGGGAAAAGCCCTTTTGCTCAAACAGAGTTAGACTCTAACCTTTCACCCACATTTTGGGTGTGTAAAAAAAAAGTGCCATTAAAAAAATATCCCATTCACAGATGAGCTGCCGGGGAGGCAGGGAAAAGGGAAGCACCACTTTTCTGTCTGCATGGGCATGGCCAGGTAACTGGGTTTTATGATTTCAGCTCCAGCTTCACACTAGCTTGACATGGTTTGCTCATTTTGGTGACTCCAAATGGCACAAGCTGCGAGCCCTTGCGACCAGGAGACGCTGGCGTCAACTTTGCAAGATCACCTGACTCAGCGTGTCTGCACCTCCCACTATTGGAGGGATTTGCCAGATGGCAAGGAGCGGATCTTTGTCTGCACAAACCATCTAATCTCACCCGACTGGGCTGTCAGGGCCTTGCTTCCACTGGCCACAGGAGGTGCTACACGAGGCAGGACAAACCAAGCCCATGCCTAGAAGCCTGAACTCTGGCACCACGGAGGTCTGCGTTCCCTCCCGCACAACCAGGCCAGCGACACCTGCAGCTCTTTGCAGAGATCAGCAGGATCTGAAGACTGGCCACTATCAAGCCCAGTCAGTCACTCAGTCCATCGCTGGGGATCGGCTGAGCCAGGCAGTTCACCGGCTAATCTGTCCGGAAGTCACCACAACCATCCTGCAGAAGGCTCAGCTTTTTGGTTTTAGTTTGGTTTTCCTCGGCAGAGGGGGCCCTGCTAGCTCAGCGGCCTCGAGCTTGTTGCTGTTAATGCCACTGATGCTCACTGGCAATGCGGGGGCGAGCGCGCTCAAGACGCCCAGAACAGCCCCAGGTCGAACCACCACCCCAAGGCAGCCCGTACGTCTCTCGAGGGGCTGGGGCTGGCAGGCTGTATACGCCCAAGGACGCAGCTACCTCCATCTAGAACCGTGTGCGAGTTCAACGTAACCAGTTCCGTTAGCCACGCATTGGGCTATTCTGAGCAGCACACGCGTCTCCTAGCCACCGAACTGCGGGCAAGCAGCTCATGACTGGCATGGAAACTGCAACACAACACCTGCGCTTGGGGTTTAGTTTGCTCCCCCTCTGGACCCCGTTTAAACTTCCCTGGCACAAAGCCCAGTTTTGGGGCTGACACCTCAATGGACGGTCACCAGGGTCAGGGTAGGAATCATTCGGGATAGTAATTTGTTTGATTCACCTCACAACTGGACGAACTGGATGAATTTGATGTTTATTATTAATGGGATTTTTCTTTGTTTTTCCGTTTCCCTTCACTTTTCCATTATTTATACAAAACTGGAAGCCGGGGGGGGAGGGGGGGAAAGGAGTTTGACTGTTTCTGCCCCAGGCATCCAGCATCTCGAGAACCTAGAAGGAAAGAGACCTATGACCTGCCCATGAAACCTGCTCTTATCCTCTTTGATCCTCCCAGCCCGGGAATATGGCCTCCCTTGAACCACATGCATTGTATTACAGCCAAATGTAAGGTCTAGAAACCAAACCTGTAGGTCGCACAAGCTGGGAATCTCGCTTCTCACAGCGACGGTTCAGAGCAGCTCTCTGATGGTGGAGGGCTCTTTTCTCCAGCAGGCAAAGATGGAACAAGATCCAACAGCTGGAATTTGTAGGTAGCAAAGTTCAAACTTGAAACAAGGTGCCAATGTGTAACGGCGAGGCTAACCCACCCCTGGGTAACTGACCTGAGCCCTGATGGAGTCGCCATCCCTTGATCCCTGTAAATCAGAACCAGATGTCTCTTTCCAAAGAGCCACTCTAGCGCAGCCGCAGGATAGCTGGCTGGTGGGCGTGGCGTCCGAGGAAGGAAAAGGAATGGCCTCCACTGCAGTGGGGGCTCTGGGCAGAGGTCTGCACTCCGGAACAAAAGTCCAACTCCGCCGTCACCGAACAGTGCTGAGAAAAGTCGGGAAATCAGACACGATGAACGCTTGCTCCCACCCAAGGGCTGTGCTAAGATCAGAGCTGGTAAACCCAGGAGAATGGAACCCAAAGTTAACGGAGCGCAGTGGGTGGGTTCGAAGTCAGACCTAACGAGAGAATGAACTAATGAGGGCTGGGCTGTTCCACCATCATCCCCTGGTGGCACCTTCAGATGGAGATTCTGCTGGGCAGGGCAGGAAGGGGAGTCCAAATGGCTGAGACGGCGGAGTGAAAGGAGCCAGCTTCGCCCAGGACTGCCACCCCCACTGTCACCCAGGACCCAGGCCTTCCCCGTCCAGACCCTGGGAGACATTCTGACCAGACCAGGCCAGAGAGAGGGACCCAGGTGACAGTGTCACCTCCACCAGCTGTAGCTAAATCCCAAACACCGTGTGAGACGCGGGTTCCCGCCCCACAGCCGTTCCCCCCACCCGTATTTCTTCTCCTTCCTGGCCCTCTCGTTTTGCCTTCTGTGTAACAATCTGGCTTCGCTGGCCAATGTCGTCTCTTCTGCAGCACTGCTGTCCCTGTGACCAGAGGGAGCTGAAATCCATGCCCAAAAAGGGCCGATGTGGACACAGGCTCCCAGGGGTCAGAGCGGCATGTCCAGCCGTGCTGGGTCTGCTCCAGCAGCAAGGCAGCAAGCGACAGTCGGCACCAGAGGCAAACGCCGCATTTTCTCTTTGCTGTTCCTTCCTGCCCCCTTCTGTGAGTGTTTGGCTTAAAGGAAGCAGGACTGGGCTTTACCAGCAGCAGCCCAGCCCAGCTTTTCTCCCCCAGAGGGACAGTTACTGCCATCTTTAACATCATCCTAACGACCATCAGACAGGGAGAGAGAGCTCCTTCGCAGCTCCCGGGAAAGACAACGTAGGACGTGGCTCCACGCATGCCTCACTCAGTGTTCTACAGTTCAACGGCTGCAGCTTTTCCCTGCCTTTTCTGTGTCTTCACGAGCCGGTTACACAGATTTTTAAGGGAGACTGGTGCCATGGGGCCAGGCATGCCAAGGTCTCAGCACTCCAAGCCCTGAACCATTTCACTGGTCAGTGCTGGACAGGGTCAGGGGCACAGTAACATGAGACTTCGGGCCCCAGTATTCCACTGAAATGAACCCAACAGAAGGCTCTGGCCCATGTGCGCAGGACACCAGACGGTCCCTTCTGCCTCTACAATGTACAACAGGCCCCCCGAGCTCTGTCTGGAAGCTCTGTGCAGCTACTCACCACGCGGGAGTGGGGGTCAGGGAGAGGAGGGTGCAGGCCACAGGGCCCAGACTGCTCCCCGGGCTGGCGACCTTCCTGCAGCTCGCCGTGGCAGCAGGTGCTGCTCAGACGGCCAATTGCCGTGTGCAGACCTCTCCTCCCCACGCAGACCCGGACTGACAGCCCTGCCAAAGGAGGGCACTTAATAATTACCTAACTCTGGAGTCACTGAGGGACTAATCAGCACATTGAACCGCCGGGCACTGAAATCCCATCCCTGAAACTAGGCCAGAGGCTGACCAAACCTGCTATGTCCACAGAGCGCCAACCGAGCCCAGCTCCACAGGAGCTAAGTGCCCAGGGAGCCGGGCTCCCCCGACACCAGCGCGTCGGGGGAGCCGGGCTCCCCGGGGAGGGGCAGCAGGACACCAGCGCGTCGGGGGAGCCGGGCTCCCCGGGGAGGGGCAGCAGGACACCAGCGCGTCGGGGGAGCCGGGCTCCCCGGGGAGGGGCAGCAGGACACCAGCGCGTCGGGGGAGCCGGGCTCCCCGGGGAGGGGCAGCAGGACACCAGCGCGTCGGGGGAGCCGGGCTCCCCGGGGAGGGGCAGCAGGACACCAGCGCGTCGGGGGAGCCGGGCTCCCCGGGGAGGGGCAGCAGGACACCAGCGCGTCGGGGGAGCCGGGCTCCCCGGGGAGGGGCAGCAGGACACCAGCGCGTCGGGGGAGCCGGGCTCCCCGGGGAGGGGCAGCAGGACACCAGCGCGTCGGGGGAGCCGGGCTCCCCGGGGAGGGGCAGCAGGACACCAGAGCGTCGGGGGAGCCGGGCTCCCCGGGGAGGGGCAGCAGGACACCAGAGCGTCGGGGGAGCCGGGCACCACGGGGAGGGGCAACAGGACACCAGAGCGTCGGGGGAGCCGGGCACCACGGGGAGGGGCAACAGGACACCAGAGCGTCGGGGGAGCCGGGCACCACGGGGAGGGGCAACAGGACACCAGAGCGTCGGGGGAGCCGGGCACCACGGGGAGGGGCAACAGGACACCAGAGCGTCGGGGGAGCCGGACACCGCGGGGAGGGGCAGCAGGACACCAGAGCGTCGGGGGAGCCAGACACCGCGGGGAGGGGCAGCAGGACACCAGAGCGTTGGGGGAGCCAGACACCGCGGGGAGGGGCAGCAGGACACCAGAGCGTCGGGGGAGCCAGACACCGCGGGGAGGGGCAGCAGGACACCGCTCCCCAGGCAGGACTCCGCTTCCATGTAAGGGCTGGGAGCAGCAACGCACCAGGGGATGCAGCAGATGTTTCACTGTGTTGCCGCATGGGGCTGGGGACTTGCTTCCCGGGGACAACTACACCCTCCTCCTGGAAGCTGCACCAAGCTCCCCTCACCACTCCAAGGGCCACCCACAGAAGCGGCAACTGGGCGCTGCCAGGTGAGCCAGAAGGGAGGAGAATTCCCACCTTGGTGCCAGGATCACAGAACGGTCCAGTGAGTCAGGCATGCTGCGAAGCCAGGCACCTCAGCGGTGTCTCTCCAGAACACACCCCGCTCTTCAACTTTGGCATTTGTTGATATGGGTCAGTGTCAGCCCGTTCTTTAAGGACCCTGCCGCACCGGTAGCTCACGTGCACACCTGCTGTCTTCTGCGCTGCCCCGAGAGCGAATTTGTAACCAGCGATCCCTGGCCAGGTGGGTCTCTGCCATGCATGTCCTTCCTGGGAACATCACAGGAAATCCCCACTTCAATCCGCTCCAATGGTGAGTTACCCTCACTACCAAAAATCGGAGCCTGAAACTGTCATGCCACCGGCTCTCGTGCTGCCTTTCTATGCCCAGCTAGAGAGACATCTGCTCTCAGCCATCTCCTCCCTAGGTAGGTGTCACGGAGTCCCTGGGCGATGCTCTGGAACTGCTCCCCATGAAGCCAGTCAGGACTCTGGGGCAGTCGCCTTTCTGTGAGCAGCCTGTCTTCAGGACACACAGCTCACACGGCTTCCACCTTCCTGGGTCTGACCTCGGAGCATTCAGCATCCTCTGCCCCTCCGTGCGCTTCCCCCAGCGAGTCCGCTCAGGCGGGGCTCCTGGGGAAGCCAGAGGGTCCGGCACCCCAACTTCGCAGTCAGACGTGACTCTCAGCCAGCCAGTAAAACAGAAGGTTTATTAGACGACAGGAACATGGTCTAAAACAGAGCTTGTAGGTGCAGAGAACAGGACCCCTCAGCTGGGTCCATTTTGGGGAGGGGCAGTGAGCCAGACAACCACGTCTGCACTTCACTCCATGTCCCAGCCAGCCCCAAACTGAAACCCCCTCCAGCCCCTCCTCCTCTGGGCTTTGTTCCTTTCCCGGGCCAGGAGGGCACCTGATTCCTTTGTTCTCCAACCCTTCAGCTTTCACCTTGCAGGGGGGGGAAGGGCCCAGGCCATCAGTTGCCAGGAAACAGGGTGTCGGCCATTCTCTGTGTCCAGACCCCTGCACACCCCTGCCCTCTAGGGCTCTGCAGTGATCATACACCCTTACCCCACCACCTAGATACTTAAGAACTGCATAGGGGGGAACTGAGGCACCTCCACAATATTCGGAGGAAACATTAAGAACAGGCCCACTTCGTCACATCTCTCCCCCCTTCGAGATCGAACTGAGCGGGGTCACTTTACCCGGTGACCTGGGGAAGTTCGAAGCCACCAATGTTCCCATGGATGCCCCAGCATCTCTCCCATTCCTTGGTAGGGGTTACACCAGGCCCTTCCAGTTTCACGCCCTCCCTTAGGTCGGGGGTGGTCGATAGCACTAGCAGGCTGCATGTGGGAAGGTTTCTGCAGCCCATGCCCTTTGGCCACCCCAAAACCCCAGGGGGTCAAACTGGGATTGGGTTTTCTCCCAGAGCTCCAGTCTGGAGGGCTGCAATTCGGGCTCTCTTGGTGAAGGGCCCCCATCTTGACCTGGGCCACATACTGTTCACTTACAGAACTAGCATGGAGACATCCCTTTCTCCACAACCTTGTCTCCCCAACAAGCTGGCCAAACACAGCCACTTGGTTATAGGACGGTATACCTTTCTTAACAGCTTTCACTCCATCTGAGACCTTCTCAAAGCTCTCCACACTGGATCTTTCAACAGGAAAGTCAGTGGATCCATTCACAACAGAAAATTTCTGGCTGTTAGGAACTGAAACTTTCTTGATTAAATCATTTTCACACCCTTCAGTTGCAGTAAACTGTTTGCAAAGACTCCATGAGGATTCCTTTCTCGAGGGCTTTTCTATGCAACAATTCACCCCTCCCAGAAATTCTGCTCTTACCCTCTTTACCTAGGGCTTGCTCTAGGGGAACACTTTCCTGAGCAACAACAGACTCTTTCTGGGTCTCCCTTACATCCAGAATCACCTCTGGCCCATCAGACGGATTCCTACACAATCCCCTTTCAGGCAAACTTACAGACTTTCTAGATAAAAGGTTAGAAGCCTTCTCCTTCCCTTTGCCACACACAAGTTCAGGAATCTTTTCCTCCTTGCTACAGGTTTCCACACCCTCAGTAGGTAACACAATCACACACCTTCATGCTCTCCTTGTGCCCTGGCTAGGATCTCACCCTGATTAGACAGAGTTGCGACACCCTTTCCCAGCCACACACTAGCAACAGGCAAAATACAAGCACCAGAATTGTCTGGGCTCTGGGATTTTACATAGACACTAACTGGATGCGACCTAGTTACAGGGCCATTCTCCCGAGCAGACACAAACTTAGGACCCTTCCCTTCCTGGGCTTTAGCTGAATCCAGAACCAACTCTGAGACAACTGCACGACCCTCAACCATCACAGGCTGAAAGGCCAGTTCTGTTTGCTCCACAGACCAAGAAGAGCCGGACACACTTTCTCCTTTACCAGACACACAGGTTGGGATCTCATTCCCTTTGTCCCAGCACACAAGGCTGGTCACAGACAACTGCTTGGAGATCAGGGTAGCTCCCTCCATAGGCAAGTCAATACCCCTGACAGACAGAGACCCATTTCCTTCACTGTCCCAATTCTCCACCCAGCTAACAGGTAAGGTCCAGGGACTCTCATCTTCCACTCTCCTCGCCTTCCCACCCTGCTGATTGGACACAGCCATCAGCTCACAAGGCTGCCTAGGCTCATCCAGACTTTCCTTACCAAGCACCTTGCCACTCCCCACAGATCCCCTGCCCTGCCTGTGTCTCCCCCCCCTCAGCTGGGGTCTCAGCTCCCACTGTGCTCAGCGCTGCCCTTGCTGTCCCAGTGGGGGCAGGCAGCGAGCTCGCTGCTTTCCTCAGTGCATCAGAGCCAGCGAGAGTCCCCGCTCTGGTGTGCAAGGGGGCAGGGAGCATCTCTCTGTCCCACCCAGCCCCAGGGGTCTGGTTACAGGCAGGCAGGTAGCCTGAGCCTAGCGGCTCCTCCCTGCTGCCAGCCAGGTCATCTGCATTTTCACTGACCATTTCCCTCTCCACCGATTGGTTCCCTGGATTCAAATTCAAACCCTTGGCAGTTACAGGAACAGGGCCTGGATCCTGTCCCAAAGAGACACAGTCACCCCACAACAGGGTCTCGCAGCTGGTGTCCTGGGGCACCCCAACGACCAGCCAGCCCCACCCCTCCTGGGTCTGCACAGGGATCTGGGCCATAGGGAAGGCGAGGGGCTTCGTCCCTGGGACCCTCACCCAGCTCACCCAGGCCCTCAGCCTCTGAGGCTGCACCACCCAGGGTCTGACACCAGTTCTCTCTATCCCAGGGTCTCGCCACACCAGGAATGTCTCCCCATCGACCATCACCTTCCGCTCCCACTGGGGGTCCGAGGGGCCTGGCCCCAGGAAACTCCACACAGATATATAGGTTGGGGTCAGGAGTGGGAGCGTGCCACCCTCCCCACCCATCTGGCTGACGGAGTCTATGGCCTTGGGACCCAGGAAGGGAGCTAGACACCGGGGCTTTTCCGCAGGGTCCCCTTGGTTCAAATCGCCAGCCTGCTCAAAGGCAGTGAGGTGGCATCCACACCCCCCCCCCTTAACTAGGGGCAGCAATTTAGTCTTGAGGTTCCCTGCGGAACTGGCCCCCCGGGATCTATCCCCACTCACCCTGGGGAGGTCCCCTAGGCCTCTCCGCCCCACCACCGCCAGTTCATGCTGCTGCTGCTTCTGCAGCTCTTTCTCGGGCTCTCGCTGTCTCCCACAGTCCTCTGGCTCTCTCGCACTCAGCTCCAATCCCGTCCGTCTCGATCCCCCGATGGGGAACCCGATCGTGAAGACCCCCATCTGGTCTGGGACAGGAGTCTTGGCGATGCCTGGCTCCCACTCCAGCTGCTCCCAGATCCTGCTATAGCCCCAGTTGGGGTCAGGAATCTGCTCCTTAGAGCGGTCATCCTCCTCCAGCTGCACGATTAACTTTGCTTTGGTGAACTTTCCAACGCTCAACCCTCTCTTTTTGCACAGGGTTACAATGTCCTTCTTAAGGAGACGGGGACAGGCCATCACTCCGCTCCTCCCAAGTTGTTGTGGACTCACAGGCCCGTGTGTTCTCAGCTCCCCACGGTTTCCAGGGAGAACCCCTAGTGTGCCAGCCCTTCTCGAGGTCACCACCTCTTTGCCAGGGTCGAGCTGCAGACTCCTCCGCCCCTTGGACTGCTCGCTGCAATCCCCAGGGGAACCCTGTTACTGCAAAAGTCCTTCTCTCTCCCCGGGCCAAGCTGCAGGCTCCTCCGCCCCTGAGACTGCTCACTGCAGTCCCCAGGGGGACCCCATTACTGCACAGTCCTTCTCACTGGTCACACACTCCCAGGGGTTAACCGCCCCCCGAAACCGCTCCTCTCTGAGCCTTCAGCAGGCCTGGTCCTCGGCAATCCCCCTTCGTGTTACTGCTCCCCAGTCACTTACTGCAGGAAGCGCCATCCACGGGGTGCAGTACATCCCACCGCTGCCACCAGTTGTCACGGAGTCCCTGGGCGATGCTCTGGAACTGCTCCCCATGAAGCCAGTCAGGACTCTGGGGCAGTCGCCTTTCTCTGAGCAGCCTGTCTTCAGGACACACAGCTCACACAGCTTCCACCTTCCTGGGTCTGACCTCGGAGCATTCAGCATCCTCTGCCCCTCCGTGCGCTTCCCCCAGCGAGTCCGCTCAGGCGGGGCTCCTGGGGAAGCCAGAGGGTCCGGCACCCCAACTTCGCAGTCAGACGTGACTCTCAGCCAGCCAGTAAAACAGAAGGTTTATTAGACGACAGGAACATGGTCTAAAACAGAGCTTGTAGGTGCAGAGAACAGGACCCCTCAGCTGGGTCCATTTTGGGGAGGGGCAGTGAGCCAGACAACCACGTCTGCACTTCACTCCATGTCCCAGCCAGCCCCAAACTGAAACTCCCTCCAGCCCCTCCTCCTCTGGGCTTTGTTCCTTTCCCGGGCCAGGAGGGCACCTGATTCCTTTGTTCTCCAACCCTTCAGCTTTCACCTTGCAGGGGGGGAAGGGCCAGGCCATCAGTTGCCAGGAAACAGGGTGTCGGCCATTCTCTGTGTCCAGACCCCTGCACACCCCTGCCCTCTAGGGCTCTGCAGTGATCATACACCCTTACCCCACCACCTAGATACTTAAGAACTGCATAGGGGGGAACTGAGGCACCCCCACAATATTCGGAGGAAACATTAAGAACAGGCCCACTTCGTCACAGTAGGCTTTATACACCATGGCCCAGTCACCTTTAACCTTCTCTCGCAAAACCAGGTCGATTGAGCTCCTTCAGGTTCTCACTCGAAGGCAGCTTTCCCAGACCTCAGATCATTCTTGTGACTCTTCTCCGACCCCTCTCCAATTTGTTTGCATCTCTTCTGAAGTGTGGACACAGCACCAGACATCGTAATGGTCTCTCCTAATGCTGTATGTGAAAGGCACCACACCTCCCTTCTCCTACTCGATGCTCTTCGGCTAATGTTAACGTTTCCCTTGGCAGGCCAGTGCGACATGTGTAAGAGATGGTGCATGGGAGGGTTTCATTTCACTGTACGTAAGGTAAAAAATCTTCCTCTTCTCCCAGCCACTTCCCCTTAGCTATGGAAAGCACTCTATCCCCAGCAAATTCTTCCATTTCACACAGCTAAGCTTCCTGAAGGTCCCAACTCAAAAAGGGTGAGATCCATCATGGGGGTTCTATATTGCACCTATTCTGACAGATAGCAAGCAATCGGTCACAGAACTAAAAGTGAATGGTTCTTAATCACATTTGTTATGTGCAAACAAACTAAAGTCCAGACCAGTAATATACATGGGACAACCCAGGTAATTGTAGATCTAAAAGTATATTCCAATCTATATACTTGGGGCTTTCAGAAGGCCAGTTTCACAAAACTGAAAACAATGATCAGCCACGGCACCTCGGAGGAAGAATTCAAACTGAAAATAAAAATGACCATTTGGATTTATTTATTTAAGAACATTTTGCTAGATGCCCTAAAAGCCAAAAGTCCACAATCGGAAAGGAAAGCTGCACGAGCTAAAATAACAACCCAGTTCAGAAGGGAAGCAACAGGCAATTGTCACGGCATGAGGGGGAGTCAGGGCCCTTCACCCCCACTTCCTGCGATTCACCGTGACTCTCAGCCAGCCAGTAGAACAGAAGGTTTATTAGAGACGACAGGAACACAGTTCAAACCAGATCTTGCAGGCATAAACAGGATCCCTTAGTCAGGCCCTTCTGGGGGGCAGGGAGATTAGATCCCAGTCTCGGGGCTCCCTCCTCTTCCCCAGCCAACTCCCCAAAACTGGAAACCCCTCCAGCCATCTCACCCAGTCTCCCTCCAGCTCCTCCTCCAGCCTTTGTCCCGTTTCCCGGGCAGAAGGTGTCACCTGGCCCCAACCCCCCTCCTGGCTCAGGTTACAGGTTCAGGTATCGTCCCTCAAGGGAAGTCTCCCATCCCCAATGAAACTCCCCTGCAACATCCCCAGGTCAAATCCACCCCACTCCCTGCTGCGTCACAGCAACAAAAAATAAAAAAACAACAGATAAACGGAAACCGGGGGAAGCGTATATTAATGAATATAAATCAGAAGATCAGACTTGTAGAAAGTGATAAGGAAAGCAAAAGGCTACAAGGAGGAATCTCTGGCCAGCAGAAGGTGTTTTTTCAGTATATTACGAACAAAAAGAACCCTAACAATGGTCCATTACTAGATGGAAATGGTAGAATTATCAATAATGCAGAAAAGGCAGAAGTATTCAATACATATTTCTGTTCTGTATTGGGGCAAAACAGAGGATGTAATCATATCAAGGTGATGATGACGATGACAATACTACAGGAGGATGTTAAACAGCAGCTACTAAAGTTAATCATTTTTAAATCAATAGGTCCAGATAACTTGCACCCAAGAGTTTTAAAAGAGCTGTCTCAGGGGCTCGCTGGACCATTAATGTTGATTTTCATTAAGTCTTGGAACACTGGGGAAGTTCCAGAGGATTACAAGAAAGCTACTGATGTGCCAATATTTAAAAAGGGAAAATGGGATGACCCAGGTAATTACAGATCTATCAGTCTGCACTGATCCTGGGCAAAATAATGGAGTGGCTGATCTGGGACTCAATCAATAAAGGACTAAAGGAGGGTAATGTAATTAATGCCAATCAACACCAGTTTATGAAAAATGGAGCCTGTCAAACTAACCAGTTAACTTCTTTTAATGAGATTACGAGTTTGACCGATAAAGATAATAGCATTGATGTAATAGACTTGGACTTCTAGAAGGCATTTGACTTGATCCCGCATAACACTTCAAGAAACTAGAACAAATTAAGAATTAACCTGGTGCCCATCCAATGGATTAAAAGATGACTGACTGATAAGTCTCAAAATGTCACAGGTAAGGTTGTTTTAGCTGAGTTGATCCCAGGATATTGGAGCAACCAAGTGGAGGAGGTGATGTCTTTTACTGGACCAACTTCTGTTGGGGAGAGAGACGAGCTTTCAAACCTACACGGACCTGAAGAAGAGCTCTGGGTAATCTTGAAAGCTTGTCTCTCTCACCAGCAGAAGTTGGTCCAATAAAAGATATCACCTCCCCCACCAGGTCTCAAAATGTAACTGTGAACAGGGAATCATCATCGAGTGGCAGTATTTCGAGTGGGGTTCCACAGGAAGCAGTTCTTGGCCCTGTTGTTTAACATGTTTGTCATCACTGACCCAAGTCTTTAGGCAAAGACTGGAGGAGCGGTAAATGATGAAGAGGACAGGTTACAGACCAAAGAGTGATCTCGATCACTTGGTAAACCAGGAGCAACTGGACAATATGCATTTCAATCTCGACAGATATAAAATAATACAACCAGGAACAAAGAATGTTGGCCATGCTTACAGGATGGGGGACTCTAGGCTGGGAATCAGGGGCCCTGAAAAGGACATGGGGATCATGGTAGATAATCAGCTAAACAAGAGTAGCCCCCATGCGACACTGTGGCCAAACGGGCTAATGCCATCCTAGGAGGTAAGAACAAGGATCTCGAGGAGGAGCAGAGAGGTTCTTTTACCTTTGTACCTAACACTGGTGCGACGCTGCTGGGATACGGTGTCCAGTTCTGCTGTCCACAGTGCAAGAGGGATGTGGATAAATTGCAGAGAGTTTAGAGAACAGCCAAGAGAATGATTAAAGGATTGGAAAACCTGCCTTACGATAGGCTCAAAGAGCTCACTCTCTCTAGCTGAACAAAGCAAAAGTTATGGGTGATCTGATTGCAGTTTACCGCTACCTACATGCGGAACAAATGTCTGGCAATGGGCTCTTCAGTCTAGCAGAGTAAGGTCTAACCCGATCCAGTGGCTGGAAGCTGAAGCTAGCCAAATTCAGACTGGAAAGAAAGTGTACATCTTTGGACAGTGCTGATAATTAACCACTGGAACAACTTGTGACGCTGGCAGACCAGCTGCCAGCTCCTGCCAAGGACCCTGTGTCTCACTGAACACTGACAGATACCTCGCTGGGCTCAGGCTGGCTCACCTGGGTGTTACCATTGTTAGAAGAGAATCACAGAACGGGGCTAGTGGTCAGACTGTATGGAATGCTTGTAAACTGCTGCCGGCATCAATCTCCCTTAAAACGGCCGCACCGCATGTCGTGAGGCGATATCTGAGCAGCTGTACTGTGAGCCTCCGTGACAGTGTACAACACCAGACAGGAGACGTTAACCTAGCGTGCAGAACTGCTCTCCAGCAGAGGCATTACGTCCTCCTCACATTCCCACGAGGACGAGTGGTGCAAGGGGACTCCTCCGGTCAGCTGAGTTTGCAGCTCAGAGCACATGGGAGGAGGGGAATAAAACCCCCTGGATCTCTGTGGTGTACAGATTATGGGGGGAAGGGGGGGGTTCCAGGCATAAACAAGGGATCCCCAGTGCTCAGCCTGGGTTAGCCCTAAAGGTCGCACACAGCTTGCTGATCTAGAAGCTTCTATTACTTTTTGAAACTTAAGACTGAAACGTGTGTGTGTGTGTGTGTGTGTTCGTTCACCTGCTTTAACCTCATAAATAACTCGTTTCCTTTTCCTAGTTAACACGTCTGTAGCTAGTTTATTACAGGTTTGCCTTGTCTTTTTGATGTAAGAGCTAAGGCACAACTGACATGGCCCTTTCGGCCTGGGAGTGACCTGAATATTGCTAAAAACAATGAGGAGTCCTTGTGGCACCTTGGGGACTAACAAATTTATTTGGGCATGTAATGCGGCTAGCCGGGGCTCGACCCTCTCCGGGGCGGCGGGGAGCCGCACTGGCTCACAACACACAGATAATGTTTGGGGACATTAGTCCGGGCGTGGGAGTCTCCCTAGGCAGCCCCTGTGGCAGCTGAAACAAGCACCGTAAGCCCGGGCCCTGGGTCAGGGCGAGGCAACGATAGGTCAGGAGCTCCGGCGGGGGCTGAGCACTAGCAAACAGTGTATAGAAATAGGCCCGGGCCCTGGGTCAGGGCAGGGCAAGCAAGTCAGTAACTCCAGCCCTCCGGCAGGGGCTGAGCAAACAGTTCAACAGCAGCAGGCCCAGGCCCTAAAGGACCTGGCAGAGGGGGAGACGGCCGAGGTGGGTGGCGGGGGGACGCAGGCCCTCCCACTCCGCTGCATCCCAGCCCGGGGCCCTAGCAGCAGCAAATGACCCGCTGCTGGGTCAGTGGGGATCCCAGCCGCAACACACTGACACGGGCTCTGACAGTGCTGTAGCCAGACTCGGGTCGGCTACCCCCGGGCTGCTCCCCGATTCCCCCTCTTGGGGGACCAGGCGAGCGGCAGGCCTGGCAATTCCTCCGGGTAGCAGGCGAAGGGCAGGCCCACCGACTCCTGGCATGCACCTTGGGCTGCGGGGGCTTCCCAGTCACGGGCCAGGCTGGAGGTGTCTGGCCTCCCCGGTGGCTGGGCCCTCAGTGAGCTCTGAGTGCGAGCTTTTATACTTCCGGGTTGCCACCTGACCTGCTATGGGGCGGGCTCAGAGCTCCCTGGCTCCGCCCACTCCAGTACCCGGATGGGCTTGTCCCTCTCTGGGGCAGCAGGGTGCCACACCGCCTCACTACAGGGCGTAAGCTTTCATGGGATATAACCCACTTCATCAGATGCCGGTCTCTAAAGTGCCACAAGGACTCCTCATTGTTTTTACTGACACAGACTAACCCAGCTACTCCTCTGAAACCTGACTATTGCTGTGACCCTTCCGTCTATCGCAGGCAAGCTCTGCTGGGCAGTGCAGCAGACCGGACACCAAGGTGACTGTCGGTGACTCCATGGTCAGGCTGCTGTAGTCCCTGCGGAGTTCACACTCGCAAAGTACAGCACTCACGGCCAAGGTGGGTTTGTGCACTGCTCCTTGCCAGCCTGCCCTGAGGTTGGTGCTCCCATGCGAGTCACAGCAGGCAGCTGTCCACAGCTAACCAAGGATTGTGGTGGTTTCTCCGTTACTGGCAATGTTTAAATCAAGACTGGATGCCTTGTAAAGCAAAGCTCCAGTTCCAACAGGAATTATCCTGGGGAGTCCTATGGGCCACACAGGAGGTCAGCCTAGACCTTCCAGCCTCAGAACTAGGAGTCTATTCATTCTGCCAGCATGCAGGGCCCAGCTCTGTCTGACATTCTGTCTGACTTTCGGGTCCCCACGTCGGTACTTACCCACTGTGATGAAGTGGGCCTTCACCTTCTCTTCCTTAAGCGAAACAGACGGAGCTCCGTGAGTCTGTCACTGTCACCATCCTCAGGGCCTCTTCTCTGAACCTGCTGCAATTTATCAACAGCCTTCTGGAAGTGCTGACGCAGGAGTCCAGCAGCCGTCGCACCAGTGCCAAGAAGAGGTAAAAATCACCTCTCTGCTCCGAGACTCCCCAGGACTGCATTAGCCCCTAGCCACAGCATCGCACTGGAAGCTCGTGTTCAGCTGATTATCTGCCCCCAAGACCCCCAAGTCCTTTTCAGAGTCTGATTCCCAGGATAGAGTCCCCCATCCTGCAAGTGGGGCCTACAGCCTTTATTCCTAGAGGTATGACTTGACATTTGCCTGTATTCAAACGCATATTGCTACTCGTGCCCGGTTTACCAAGTGATCCCGATGATCCCTCTGTCAGTGCCTGTCCTCTTCCTTATTTACCCCTCCCCAGGCTGTGTGTCAGCTGCAAACTTTCAGTGGGGATTTAATGTTTTCTTCCAGGTCACTGATAAAAACGTTAACCGGCGGAGGGACCCCCTAGAAACAGACCCGCTGCGGGATGACTCGCAGCGACACTGTGAGAGCCAGCCGCTAGCCAGTTTTTAATCCATCGAACGTGTGCCAGGTTAATTTTATATCGTTCTCCACTACTTAATCCAGATGTCACGTGGGACCAACACAAGTGCCTTACAGACATCTAAGTCTTTGTGCCGACACCTTTACCAACCAAAGGGGTGATCTCATTAACCGAGAGAGCTCTGGGTTTTTTTGACGGGCTACTTCCCACAAACCCACACTGACTGGCCTTAATTCTATCGCCCTCCTTCATCCTCTGTTCCTCGGTGCTGCAGACGGCTCCCTAGTCACACTCTCTGGCCCAAGCCGCAGCCGTGCTTGGGAGGCAGCTCCTGCATGGGGCAGCTGGCAAGTAGGAACAGGTCCCCCGCTGCAAGGTAAGGGGCCAAACCCTCCTCTGTTTGGGACGCACCCACATTCCTAAGTCATGAACGCTGCCTCCCTGCAGCCTGGGAACCTCCTGCTTCAGAGTCCAGCAGCACTGAGCTCTGCACCCACCAGCTCCAGCCAAGGGACATGCCAGGAGGCAGCATGCAGGCTCAGGGAGCCCGGAGACTTGATCAAGTTCCATCCTTTCTGCACCATCAGGGAACTGGGGCTCGTCTGTGCCGATAAAGCACAGCCAGCCCCTCCCCTGGAAGGTGAGAGAAGCACAGAGGCTGATGGCGTATGCACCAGGCGCAGCCCTTTGCATCCATCCTGCAGTAATAGCAGGGGCACCCCCCTGGATAACAGCCCCAGTGCACTGCCTGACCCAGCCCTTAGAATCATAGAATATTTGGAAGGGACCTCAGGAGGTCATCTAGTCCAACCCCTGCTCAAAGCAGGACCGATCCCCAATTAAATCATCCCAGCCAGGGCTTTGTCAAGCCTGACCTTAAAAACTTCTAAGGAAGGAGATTCCACCACCTCCCTAGGTAACGCATTCCAGTCGAGTGAAAAGGTTTTTTCTAATATCCAACCTAAACCTCCCCCACTGCAACCTGAGACCATTACTCCTTGTTCTGTCATCTGCTACCACTGAGAACAGTCTAGAGCCATCCTCTTTGGAACCCCCTCTCAGGTAGTTGAAAGCAGCTATCAAATCCCCCCTCATTCTTCTCTTCCGCAGACTAAACAATCCCAGTTCCCTCAGCCTCTCCTCATAAGTCATGTGTCCCAGTCCCCTCATCATTTTTGTTGCCCTTTGCTGGACTCTCTCCAATTTATCCACATCCTTCTTGTAGTGTGGGGCCCAAAACTGGACACAGTACTCCAGATGAGGCCTCACCAATGTTGAATAGAGGGGAACAATCACGTCCCTCGATCTGCTGGCAATCCCCCTACTTATACAGCCCAAAATGCCATTGGCCTTCTTGGCAACAAGGGCACACTGTTGACTCATATCCAGCTTCTCGTCCACTGTAACCGCTAGGTCCTTTTCTGCAGAACTGCTGCCGAGCCATTCGGTCCCTAGTCTGTAGCGGTGCATGGGATTCTTCCGTCCTAAGTGCAGGACTCTGCACTTGTCCTTGTTGAACCTCATCAGATTTCTTTTGGCCCAATCCTCTAATTTGTCTAGGGCCCTTCTGCCGTCCCTTCACTGCTCACCCAGCTCGGCATCTCTAGCCCACTCCCTCTTGTGAAGCTTCCCAGACCCAGAGCTGGCTCCTCTGGGGAGCCCAGGCCGTAGGGAATAGAAATGGCCCAAGGCCCCCCTGCTAGTCCCCGTCAACCGCCTCCAGGAGAGAGCAGCTATGCTTTCACAATCGCTCTGAGTCAAGAGCAGGATGGAAACCAGAGGAGCCCTGGGTCTGAGCAGGCACCTGGCGAGCGTGGTGCCCTGACCCACTGGGGACCCATCTGTGAGAGCAGCCCGACCCCCTGACTCTGCTCACCTGCCAGCATGCACCACCCTGCAGCCACTGTTCTCTGCCTAGCCCAGCACCACCCCAGCCAGGGCACCCCTCCCACCCACCGCTCCGGGCTGGGCACACGCGAGGCTGCAGGCCACTGCCACCCTCTCGCCCAAACCCGGGTCAGAGCCACCTTGGGCAGGTTCAGCACCGGGGCTGCTCCGTGCCATGGCTCCAGCAGGCCAGAGGAGCCCTAGGCTCTGAGGAAGGGGCAGGCCCAAGGCAGCGCGAGCTGTGGGACAGACGGCGAGCGGCAGCACCTGCTTCTGTCCAGGCAGACCTTGTGGCCGTACATTGCCAGGGCCCCACTAGCAACAAGTGGGAGTCAGGATTGCCCGGCCAGAAGGGACCCGGGGCCGTCCAGTCTGACTCACGTAGAACAGGCCAGGGAAAAGCAGGCCACGAGAACGGCCTCGTCCACCCATGCCCACGGCACTGCCCTGCCACAGCTGTGCCCAGCGGGGGCCTGGGGCTGAGCCAGCCGCCGCCAGGGAGGGCGCCAGAGCAGACCCGGTCAGGGAGATGCCCAGGGCGGCTCCCGCACTGCTCAAGCGCACAGGGCTCAGGGAAGGAAGCTCTGAGACAGGCCGGCTGCGTCAGCCCCAGGCCCAGGCCGGGCCCTGCCCAGGAACCTCGTTCACCGTGTGTGGCCAGACCTGGCAGAGCCCTCCAACTGGCGCACGAGCCAGAGACCCCCGCCGGGGGCCACCCTCCGGCCCTGTGCTCCTTGCCCTTCGCCCCCTGCTCCCAGCCCCTGCCCCCCGCTCTCACCACAGCTACCTGGCCCTGCCCGCTGCTGCTGAGCCACTCGGGGTGCTGGGGCACCTCTCCCTGGAGAGTGCCCAGGGGACCGGTGAGCCGCTGTTCGTGCAGCACCTGGCACGACAGCGCCCCAGACTCCCCTTGGGAGGTGGGATCCGGGTCCCCCCCATACAACACCCCTCCCCCGCTCTCACCCAGGGCTACAGGAACCAGCACTTCAGCCCCAGTGCAGAAAAGGGCCCAAATGGGTCACCCCCCAGCAACCGTGACCATGGCCTGGGGCGCCCTCACTGGGGCAGGCTCTCACCGCCACACACACACACCCCCATACCAACCCCACAGCCCGGGGCTCTCTCTGGGGCAGGCTCTCACCGCCCCTCCCCCAGCCCCACGGGCCAGGGCTCTCTCTGGGGCAGGCTCTCACTGCCTGCCCCCAGCCCAGGGCCTGGGACAGGTTTCCACTGCCCCCCCATACCAACCTCACTGGGGCAGGCCCTCACCACCCCCGAGCCCCACAGCTCTCACTGGGGCAGGTTCTCCCCTCCGCTGCCCCACGGCCCGGGGCTTTCACTGCCTCCTCTCCCCCAGCCCCACACTCCCACTGGGGCAGCTCTCTCCGGCTGCCCAGCCCACCGGCCCTTCCCCAGCAGCCCAGGCTCCTCCTCGCGGCACCGGAGCTGGGCGGCACTTACCCAATGCTCGCAGCGGGCTGCCCCCCACGGCCACACGGGGCGGCCTGGCGCCTTGGGGGGGCTCCTGGGGTGCGGCTCTGCCCCGGTCCCGCCTGCGGAAGCGGCTGGTGAGGAGTTTCCAGAGGCTGCCAGCCTGGCCGGGGCCGGAGCTCGGTTTCGCGCCCGCTCGCCCCAGCTCCGGGTACAGCAGGTCCCGCTGGCTGGGGCAGGTGTGCAGGGAGCTGGCGTCGCCCTCGCTCTTGGTGCGGAGGCGTGGGGGGCGCAGCAGCCCCCCCGACGCCGAGCGCCGCAGCCCCTGGCCCCGCCGCAGGCGGAAGCTGAAGCTCTTGCGCAGGGAGCTGAAGTTCCTCCTGGGGCCGGGGCTGCTGCGGCCACTGCCCCGGAAGAGGTCCCAACGCCCACTGCCCCACAGGGAGCTGCCCCGCAGGGAGCCCGAGGCCTCGGGCGTGGGCGGCTGCCGCCCAGAGGGCAGGCAGGTCATGCTGGCTGGGCGTAGGCGCTGCCCCCCATCTGCCCCGTGGGCCCCCCCCGGGGGCAGCAGGAGAGGCAGGCCCCGCTCCTCCCGCCGGCGGGGAGGCCGCAGCCTGAAGAAGTCCAGCAAGCCGCTGCGGGCTCTGGCGGGGGGCGCGGGGGGCAGCAGGGCAGCAGGGCCGAGACCATTGCCCACCGAGCACAGGCTCTTGGGCCGTCTCCTCTGCTGCTGGGCAGCCGTGAGGGCAGCCTGCACCGCCGGGTCGCCCTGCAGGTCCAGCGACTCGCACATGCTCACGGCCCTGCGGGGGCACGCAGCCCGGGGCCGGGAGCTCCACGGCCAGCCCTCAGCCATGGTCAGCTGCTGGGCTCTGCCCGCCCCATGCCCCAGAGGCGCCCCAGCCCGGCCCGGGCAGTGCGGACTGCCAGCCGCCCCGGCACCCCGGCGGCTCCGTGCACCGGCTCCGTGCACCTTCGCTCTCCGCCCCTCCGCTCCCTCTGCGCCTGCATGCCCAGACCTGGCCCCCGGCCGGCGTGCCACAAACTCCGGCGGTGGAGCCTGCCCTGGAACGGGAGCCAGGCCCTTGGGACAGGCCCCAGGCGCTGCGCACGCAGACCTCCCCTGGCCAGGGGCCCTGGCCCTGCACCCAGCCCAGCCGCTGCCAAGGGAGCAGAGGGCAGGAGGCCAGAGAGCGCTGGCCCGGCGACCGCCACCGCCCCCTTCCCTCCCCTCAGCACCAGCACAACTCCCCGGCTGCCTCAGCGGTTCCTCCCCAGAGCCACAGGCCAGCTGGCCCTGAACCCAGGGAGGAGCAGGGCACAGAGCCGGCACTCCCACCCACGGGGGCCCCCGGCAGAGCTGCCAGCACGGGGACCTGCAATCTGAACAGCTGGGTTTCCTCCCCCCTGCCCCCCGCACGCTGCTCCTCCTTTACACTTCCCCTCCGGCTGCTTGGACCCAGGGGCACACCAGGCACTGCAAACGTGGCGGGGGGCCATGCCCATCCAGCTGGCCAAGGGAAGTGCTCTGCTGTTACCCCCCAGCTCCAGTCAGAGGCCAAGGGGGGTTCTCACAAGTTGGGGGGGGCATGAACCTCCATTTAAACAGTAGGGTGCAATCCCGCCCCCCAAGTACCCATGACTAGGATCCCCGTCTCCTGCCCAGCCAGGTAACACCCCAGCACCCTCGGCCGGGCTCGGCGGTACTGTGAGGAGCCGTGGGTGTTGGAGACGTGAGGGCAGGCGAGCCGGGGTGGGCATGAGTCAGTGACTGCAGCCTGGAGAAATCAGGGGCAGGGGTGCTGGCTGCCTTGGCCACCCTCTCCCACAGACGCCCAGAGTCCAGGACCCGAAGGGGCCCTTCTATCATCTTGTCTGAGCTCCTGCACCGCACAGGGGAGGGAATCTCACCCACTCAGCCTGGACTGAGCCAATAACTGGTGTTTGGCCAAGCATCTTCCAAGCATCTGGAGACAGCCAAGTACAGAGACCCCATTGCTGCCCTGGGGTTTGCTCCTCCCACGAGTTGATCCCTCATTTGGAAGTTTGGGCCCAACTCCTCCTGAGCTAGCTGGGTTTTAACGTCCTGCTGTCGGTTCTGTCCAGCCTCTCTCAGCCACCTGCTCCCCGACTGGTGTCCACAGGACGGTACCCATGCACGCAAACCGAGTCACCCCTCCAGGGGCTGAGTGGCTCTTCCTGCTGGGCTCCAGCCCTCAGATCATTTCTGGGGCTCTGTTCTGCACCCTCTCCCCTTATTCAGCACCTTCTTTGAAATGTGAGCCCAGCCCCGACACAGCGCTCCAGCACAGCTCTCCCAAGCCACGGGATCACACGCTGTCAGGCTGGAAAGGACCTCAAGAGCTCACCAAGTCCAGCCCCCTGTGCTGAGGCAGGGCCGACTGTTACCGACACCCTCCCTTACAGGGGCTTGTCCAATCCATTCTCAGAAACCCCCAGCCACGGGGGTTCCACAGCTCCCCCAGCCCCATCCAGGTGCTTATCAGTAACAACTCCCCTTTCCCACCCAGCGCTTTTCACCAGCAGATCTCCGAGCTTTCCACGTCTCTGTCCCCGCACCACCACTGACTACAGCCTCACACTGGCCCAGCTACACCCCTGTGCCGCCCTGGCTACACCCGCACATCAGCTCGGCCCCAACCCTGCCACATGTGGCCGGGCAGGGTCAGTATCCCCATGGCACCAATGAGGAACTGAGGCAGGGAGGGACCAAGTGACTTGTCCCAGGTGACATAGGGAGTCTGGCAGAGCAAGGAATCGAGCCCTGGTCTCCCAAGCCGAGGCCAGGCCCTGACCACTGCACTGTCCTCCCTCTCCTGCTCTACCCTTGGAGTTAGACAGCCAGCCAGCCAGTAAAATGGAAGGTTTATTGGATGACAGAAACACAGTCCCAAACAGAGCTTGTGGGTGCAGCCAGGACCCCTCAGACAGGTCCTTCTGGAGGGCAGGGAGCTTAGACCCCAGCCTTGGGGTTCCCTCCGTTTCCCCAGTCCACTCCCAACTCAAAACCCCCTCCAGCCAACTCACCCAGCCTCCCCCCTCCTGGCTCAGGTTACATGCTCAGGTATCGTCCCTCAGTGAAGCTACCCCCTGCCATCCCATCCCCAATGCAGACAGTCCCAGTAAAACTCCCCTGCGACACCCCCAGGTCAATCCGCCCCACGCCCTGCTCCGTCACAACCTTTGATCGTTTGGTCACTCTCCTCCGGACTCTCTCCAGTTTGTCCACATCTTTCCTGAAGCGTGGCACCCAGAACTGGACACAGTGTCCAGCTGGGGCCTCACCAGGGCTGAGCAGAGCGGGACAGTGACCTCCCGTCTCGTTCCTACGACATGCCTGTTAATACACCCCAGAACGACAGGACCCATTTTTACAGCTGCATCACGCCGGGTCATATTCCATTTGTGATCCACTAGACTCTCCGATTCCTTTTCCACCAGGCTACCGCCGAGCCAGCTGTTCCCGTTTGTGCTGGCTGCCTGCATGCGCAGAGGTACCAATCCCAGCCTGCTCCTGCACACACGTTCCTGGATCGTACTGGCCTCATGGCCTCAGCGCGGCCCGGGGAGCTCCTCTTCAGCTCACTGCCCACTCTGACCCCTCCGTCCTTCCCAGGCCCTGCCCCACGCACTCGTCGGTGGCCTGCACTCCTGGCTCCGAACTCTGCCCTGGCCGCTGTCCCGTTGTCTGAATGGGCCAGCTCACCACGTGCCCTGGAGTGCCGCCCTGTGCTCACCACCAGGGCACCCCCTCCTTGGGAGCCCTGGGGGCACTGATGAACTGTTGGCGTCACCATGGGTGCTCCTGGGGCGCTGTGATGGCTGCCTGAGCGGTGCCGGCAGCACAGGGCTGGCTGCCAGGGCAGGACCAGGCACGACACTCAGAGCTACATGCAGCAAGGTGAGAGGGCAGGGAGGATGGCAGCACCCCAAGGGGCACACCTGCCCCTTCATTCAGATTGCCTGAGCACCTCGCAGGGCCCTCGTGCCCAAGCTGCTGCACAGAGCACTGGCTGCTCGCGCAGGGCTGGCTCTGCGGTAACATACAGCAGTGAACATGCCAAGCTGCCCCGCAGGGGCCAGAGCACGGTGCCTGTGACGAAGTGGGCCTGTTCTTGATGTTTCCTCCGAGCATTGCGGGGGTGCCTCGGTTTCCCCTATGCAGTTCTTGAGTCTCTAGGTGGTGGGGTAAGGGTGTATGATCATTGCAGAGCCCTAGAGGGCAGGTGTGTAGGGGTCTGGACACAGAGAATGGCCGACACCCTGTTTCCTGGCAACTAATGGCCTGGGCCCTTCCCCCCTGCAAGGTGAGAGCTGAAGGGTTGGAGAACAAAGGAATCAGGTGACCTCCTGGCCCGGGAAAGGAACAAAGCCCAGAGGAGGAGGGGCTGGAGGGGGTTTTCAGTTTGGGGCTGGCTGGGACATGGAGTGAAGTGCAGACGTGGTTGTCTGGCTCACTGCCCCCCAAAATGGACCCAGCTGAGGGGTCCCGTTCTCTGCACCTGCAAGCTCTGTTTTAGACCATGTTCCTGTCGTCTAATAAACCTTCTGTTTTACTGGCTGGCTGAGAGTCACGTCTGACTGCGAAGTTGGGGTGCAGGACCCTCTGGCTTCCCCAGGAGCCCCGCCTGAGCGGACTCGCTGTGGGAAGCGCACGGAGGGGCAGAGGATGCTGAATGCTCCGAGGTCAGACCCAGGAAGGTGGAAGCTGTGTGAGCTGTGTGTCCTGCAGACAGGGTGCTCACAGAAAGGCGACTGCCCCAGAGTCCTGACTGGCTTCATGGGGAGCAGTTCCAGAGCATCGCCCAGGGACTCCGTGACAACTGGTGGCAGCGGTGGGATGTACTGCACCCCGTGGATGGTGCTTCCTGCAGTAAGTGACTGGGGAGCAGTAACACGAAGGGGGATTGCCGAGGACCAGGCCTGCTGAAGGCTCAGAGAGGAGCGGTTTCGGGGGGCGGTTAACCCCTGGGAGTGTGTGACCAGCGAGAAGGACTGTGCAGTAACAGGGTTCCCCTGGGGATTGCAGCGAGCAGTCCAAGGGGCGGAGGAGTCTGCAGCTTGACCCTGGCAAAGAGGTGGTGACCTCTAGAAGGGCTGGCACACTAGGGGTTCTCCCTGGAAACCGTGGGGAGCTGAGAACACACGGGCCTGTGAGTCCACAACAACTTGGGAAGAGCGGAGTGACGGCCTGTCACTGTCTCCTTAAGAAGGACATTGTAACCCTGTGCAGAAAGAGAGGGTTGACTTTGGAAAGTTCACCAAAGCAGAGTTAATCGTGCAGCTGGAGGAGGATGACCGCTCTAAGGAACAGATTCCTGACCCCAACTGGGGCTATAGCAGGATCTGGGAGCAGCTGGAGTGGGAGCCAGGCATCCCCAAGACTCCTGTCCCTGACCAGACGAGGGTCTTCACGATCGGGTTCCCCATCGGGGGATCGAGAGGGACGGGATTGGAGCTGAGTCCGAGAGAGCAAGAGGACCGTGGGAGACAGCGAGAGCCCGAGAAAGAGCTGCAGAAGCATCAGCAGCATGAACTGGCGGTGGGGGAGCGGAGAGGCCTAGGGGACCTCCCCAGGGTGAGTGGGGATAGACCCCGGGGGGCCAGTTCCGCAGGGAACCTCGAGACTAAATTGCTGCCCCTAGTTAAGGAGGGGGGGTGTGTGGATGCCCACCTCACTGCCTTTGAGCAGGCTGGCGATTTGAACCAGGGGGACCCTGCGGAAAAGCCCCGGTGTCTAGCTCCCTTGCTGGGTCCCAAGGCCACAGACTCCATCAGCCAGATGGGTGGGGAGGTGGACACGCTCCCACTCCTGACCTATATGTCTGTGTGGAGTTTCCTGGGGCCAGGCCCCTCGGACCCCCAGTGGGAGCGGAAGGGGATGGTCAATGGGGAGACATTCCTGGGGTGGCGAGATCCTGGGACAGAGAGAACTGGTGTCAGACCCTGGGTGGTGCAGCCTCAGAGGCTGAGGGCCTGTGTGAGCTGGGTGAGGGTCCCAGGGACGAAGCCCCTCGCCCTGCCTATGGCCCAGATCCCTGTGCAGACCCAGGAGGGGTGGGGCTGGCTGGCCGTTGGGGTGCCCCAGGACACCAGCTGCGAGACCCTGTTGTGGGGTGACTGTGTCTCTTTGGGACAGGATCCAGGCCCTGCTCCTGTAACTGCCGAGGGTTTGAATTTGAATCCAGGGAACCAATCGGTGGAGAGGGAAATGGTCAGTGAAAATGCAGATGACCTGGCTGGCAGCAGGGAGGAGCCGCTAGGCTCAGGCTACCTGCCTGCCTGTAACCAGACCCCTGGGACTCGGTGGGACAGAGAGATGCTCCCTGCCCCCTTGCACACCAGACTGGGGACTCTCGCTGGCTCTGATGCAGTGAGGAAAGCAGTGGCCTGCCCCCACTGGGACAGCAAGGGCAGTGCTGAGCACAGTGGGAGCTGAGACCCCAGCTGAGTGGGGGGAGACACAGGCAGGGCAGGGGATCTGTGGGGAGTGGCAAGGTGCTTGGTAAGGGAAGTTTGGATGAGCCTAGGCAGCCTTGTGAGCTGATGGCTGTGTCCAGTCAGCAGGGTGGGAAGGCGAGGAGAGTGGAAGATGAGAGTCCCTGGACCTTACCTGTTAGCTGGGTGGAGAATTGGGACAGTGAAGGAAATGGGTCTCTGTCTGTCAGGGGTATTGACTTGCCTATGGAGGGAGCTACCCTGATCTCCAAGCAGTTGTCTGTGACCAGCCTTGTGTGCTGGGACAAGGGGAAAGAGATCCCAACCTGTGTGTCTGGTAAAGGAGGAAGTGTGTCCGGCTCTTCTTGGTCTGTGGAGCAGACAGAAGGGGCCTTTCAGCCTGTGATGGTTGAGGGTCGTGCAGTTGTCTCAGAGCTGGTTCTGGATTCAGCTAAAGTCCAGGAAGGGAAGGGTCCTAAGTTTCTGTCTGCTCGGGAGAATGGCCCTGTAACTAGGTCGCATCCAGTTAGGGTCTATGTAAAATCCCAGAGACCAGACAATTCTGGTGCTTGTATTTTGCCTGTTGCTAGTGTGTTGTTGGAAAGGGTGTAGCAACTCTGTCTAATCAGGGTGAGATCCTAGCCAGGGCACAAGGAGAGCATGAAGGTGTGTGATTGTGTTACCTACTGAGGGTGTGGAAACCTGTAGCAAGGAGGAAAAGATTCCTGAACTTGTGTGTGGCAAAGGGAAGGAGAAGGCTTCTAACCTTTTATCTAGGAAGTCTGTAAGTTTGCCTGAAAGGGGATTGTGTAGGAATCCGCCTGATGGGCCAGAGGTGATTCTGGATGTAAGGGAGACCCAGAAAGAGTCTGTAGTTGCTCAGGAAAGTGTTCCCCTAGAGCAAGCCCTAGGTAAAGAGGGTAAGAGCAGAATTTCTGGGAGGGGTGAATTGTTGCATAGAAAAGCCCTTGGGAAAGGAATCCTCATGGAGTCTTTGCAAGCAGTTTACTGCAACTGAAGGGTGTGAAAGTGATTTAATCAAGAAAGTTTCAGTTCCTAACAGCCAGAAATTTTCTGTTGTGAATGGATCCACTGACTTTGCTGTTGAAAGATCCAGTGTGGAGAGCTTTGAGAAGGTCTCAGATGGAGTGAAAGCTGTTAAGAAAGGTATACCGTCCTATAACCAAGTGGCTGTGTTTGGCCAGCTTGTTGGGGAGACAAGGTTGTGGAGAAAGGGATGTCTCCATGCTAGTTCTGTAAGTGAACAGTATGTGGCCCAGGTCAAGATGGGGGCCCTTAACCAAGAGAGCCCGAATTGCAGCCCTCCAGACTGGAGCTCTGGGAGAAAACCCAATCCCAGTTTGACCCCCTGGGTTTTTGGGGTGGCCAAAGGGCATGGGCTGCAGAAACCTTCCCACATGCAGCCTGCTAGTGCTATCGACCACCCCCGACCTAAGGGAGGGCGTGAAACTGGAAGGGCCTGGTGTAACTCCTACCAAGGAATGGGAGAGATGCTGGGGCATCCATGGGAACATTGGTGGCTTCGAACTTCCCCAGGTCACCGGGTAAAGTGACCCCGCTCAGTTCAATCTCGAAGGGGGGAGAGATGTGACGAAGTGGGCCTGTTCTTGATGTTTCCTCCGAGCATTGCGGGGGTGCCTCGGTTTCCCCTATGCAGTTCTTGAGTCTCTAGGTGGTGGGGTAAGGGTGTATGATCATTGCAGAGCCCTAGAGGGCAGGTGTGTAGGGGTCTGGACACAGAGAATGGCCGACACCCTGTTTCCTGGCAACTAATGGCCTGGGCCCTTCCCCCCTGCAAGGTGAGAGCTGAAGGGTTGGAGAACAAAGGAATCAGGTGACCTCCTGGCCCGGGAAAGGAACAAAGCCCAGAGGAGGAGGGGCTGGAGGGGGTTTTCAGTTTGGGGCTGGCTGGGACATGGAGTGAAGTGCAGACGTGGTTGTCTGGCTCACTGCCCCCCAAAATGGACCCAGCTGAGGGGTCCCGTTCTCTGCACCTGCAAGCTCTGTTTTAGACCATGTTCCTGTCGTCTAATAAACCTTCTGTTTTACTGGCTGGCTGAGAGTCACGTCTGACTGCGAAGTTGGGGTGCAGGACCCTCTGGCTTCCCCAGGAGCCCCGCCTGAGCGGACTCGCTGTGGGAAGCGCACGGAGGGGCAGAGGATGCTGAATGCTCCGAGGTCAGACCCAGGAAGGTGGAAGCTGTGTGAGCTGTGTGTCCTGCAGACAGGGTGCTCACAGAAAGGCGACTGCCCCAGAGTCCTGACTGGCTTCATGGGGAGCAGTTCCAGAGCATCGCCCAGGGACTCCGTGACAGTGCCACCCTCAGGGCAGGGCACAGAGCACACACGGGCTGTGAGTTCTGTACAGTACATAGATTCCCCAACGGTGTGAATTCCTCAGGCTCTGTAACAGCCTGACCATGGAGTCACAGACAGTCCCCGGGGCACCCCACCTCCCTCGCCGCCTACGCAAGCCTGCCTTTGTGAGAGGTGCCTCTTACACCAAAAATCACAGCAACATTCAGGTCACTCCCCGGCCCAAAGGGCCACTCACCTCCCCAGGTCAGCTGCACCTTCGATCTCCCCAACAGACAGCGCTTGTAGCCAATCCCATAGTAAACGATCTGAAGATTTATTAACTAGGGTTAACTAACTAGGATTTATAATTAGGATTAATTAACCAGGATTAATTAGGATTTATTAACTAGGAAAAGGAAACTAGTTATTTACAAGGTTAAAGCAGGGAAACACAAACACACAAATGAGTTACAATCTTAGGTTTCAAAAGGCAATAGGAGCATCTATAATAAGCAAGCTCTGTGTCCCCCCTTAGGGCTAACTCAGGCAAAACACTGGGGGTCTCTTGCTTATGCCTAGAAAACCGTGCCCTTGAGAGTCCAAGCTGCATAGTGATACAGTTCTTATTCCCTTCCCCCTTGCACTGTGAGCTGCACACTCAGCAGGTGGGAGGAATTCACAGGCATGTCTCCTCTTTGAGAGGGCAAAAATGTCTCTTGCCCTCTGCTGTCCACAGTCATCGGTCTGGTGTCGATGGGCGATCCCTGTAGGCAGGACCGGACCCAGCATTTCACACTAACTCATGTCCTTGCCTGTCCGGGCATTGATACCAGTAGGGAGGCTCCCAATGCAAACGCTGCGTTATCAGTGAGGTTAATGCAGGCGGCAACTGACATGCCAGAGTCTAAACACTAAGGGCACGTCTGCCCTGCAGCGCTGCAGAGCATCTGGTGAAGACGCTCTGTGCTGATGAGAAACTGGTCCAAGAACAGAGATCACCTCCCCCCACCCCCCGCTCTCTCCACGACCCTGGGAGTGACAAGGCCACAGCCACACTGCAGCCGAACACCTAGCTCATGGCTACAGCTCGAATCCTGCTTTCAGCCGTGTGAACACGCACTGACCTAGCCCCCTGCCAGCTGCGTGTCAGTAGCCACGTGAGGCACGGGGCTGGGCATATGCTGGCACCTGGCCCGCCAGTGTCACAACACACACGCCGGATGTTGCTGCAGGGGCCATGGGACGGGGAGAGGAAGGGAGTCTCCGGAGAGCAGCTGAGAACAGGCTGAGGACACGGAGTTGAGGTCCAGCCTTCTCCAGGGGGCTCCCCGAGGTGGGGAGGTGAAAGAACTTTGCTCAGTGAAGGGGGCCAAGCTCTCTCACCCCCGGGCACGCGCAAGGGGGGGCAAGCAGGGGGCACACAAGTCCTCTGGGGCCGGGACGGGGAATGCCAGCTCCGCCAGCACTCGGTCCACAGCCACAGTGGAGAGAGGCAGCTCCTCCAGCCACCAGGGTGGGGGGAGGCAGACGCAGCTCCTCCAGCCACGGGGGCCACAGAAAGTGCCCATCGTCATCGGAACAGGGGGCCATGGCCCTCCACTTTTTGAAAGTTTTGGTTGCTCTCCTCTGGACTCTCGCCAGTTTGTCCACATCTTTCCTGAAGTGTGATGCCCAGAACTGGGGACAGGACTCCATCAGTGCGGAGTACAATGGGATAATTACCAGGCCCCCACCCGTCCTCTTCCCCCGTGAGGCCCTGGCCCCGCACCCCCAGCCAAGCCAGGGGCTGGAGCCTGGCCGGGGAGCCGTGCAGCGGACTCTCCACCTGTCCAGGATGGGAGGGCTGAGAGCAGCCCCCGGCCCAGGTCCCCGCCCCTGCCCAGGGCAGGTGAAGGGTCCACAGTGCCTTACAGCTGCCTGGCCGCAAGGCTCTTACCACGGCCAGGCTGCGGTTCCCAGGCCCCATCCCCTGGCCAGAGCCAGGTCGGGGTAACAGCTGTGGGGATCCTGGGTCCCCCCACCTTCCCTGGGTTGGGGGTCCAGGATACAGGTACATGGGCTGCTCTCGGTCATAGAATCATACAATATCAGGGTTGGAAGGGACCCCAGAAGGTCATCTAGTCCAACCCCCTGCTCAAAGCAGGACCAATTCCCAGTTAAATCATCCCAGCCAGGGCTTTGTCAAGCCTGACCTTAAAAACCTCTAAGGAAGGAGATTCTACCACCTCCCTAGGTAACGCATTCCAGTGTTTCACCACCCTCTTAGTGAAAAAGTTTTTCCTAATATCCAATCTAAACCTCCCCCACTGCAACTTGAGACCATTACTCCTCGTTCTGTCATCTGCTACCATTGAGAACAGTCTAGAGCCATCCTCTTTGGAACCCCCTTTCAGGTAGTTGAAAGCAGCTATCAAATCCCCCCTCATTCTTCTCTTCTGCAGGCTAAACAATCCCAGCTCCCTCAGCCTCTCCTCATAACTCATGTGTTCCAGACCCCTAATCATTTTGGTTGCCCTTCGCTGGACTCTCTCCAATTTATCCACATCCTTCTTGAAGTGTGGGGCCCAAAACTGGACACAGTACTCCAGATGAGGCCTCACCAATGTCGAATAGAGGGGAACGATCACGTCCCTCGATCTGCTCGCTATGCCCCTACTTATATATCCCAAAATGCCATTGGCCTTCTTGGCAACAAGGGCACACTGCTGACTCATATCCAGCTTCTCGTCCACTGTCACCCCTAGGTCCTTTTCCGCAGAACTGCTGCCTAGCCATTCGGTCCCTAGTCTGTAGCTGTGCACTGGGTTCTTCCGTCCTAAGTGCAGGACCCTGCACTTATCCTTATTGAACCTCATCAGATTTCTTTTGGCCCAATCCTCCAATTTGTCTAGGTCTTTCTGTATCCTATCCCTCCCCTCCACAGGCAGGTGGAGGGTCCCCAGCGCCAGGCCTGCTCCAGCTTCTGGCTTGGGCAGGGGCAGGGCCTTGGGCAGAAGGGATGGGGGCCCTGGCCCCCACTTTCAGGAAAGTGCCCCTCCAAAAGCAGCCAAATTTGTATTCCTGTGCACGCCCCTGCTCTCCCCAAGGGTGGTTACAGTGACATGCCTGCAGCAGCCACCAGATGGCAGCAGAGCCACACGACGGCGATCCGGCACAGCCGCACCGAGACCATGGAGCCCACTCCCGGCCCCTCGCCCCTGGGCCTCGCTCCTGGGAGCAGGGCACGCGTGTATCAGAACTGCACATGGGGCAGACAAGGGCAACCACCACGGGTGGGGGATGGAACAGCTTCCCTCTCCAGAGAAAGTGAATGGATCGGGGCTGCTCAGCCTGGAAAAGGGACGACTCGGGGGGATAGGACAGAGGTCTAGAAAATCACAGCTGGTGTGGAGAAAGTGAATAGGGAAGTGTTATTTATCCTGTCACGTAACTCAAAAACGAGGGGTCACCCAATGAAATTAACAGGCAGCAGGTTTAAAACAAACACAAGGAAGTATTTTTTCACGCAATGCACAGTCAGCCTGTGGAACTCCTTGCCAGAGGATGTTGTGAAGACCTAGACTACAGCAGGGTTCAAAAAAGAACTAGATAAGGTCCTGGAGGGTAGGTCCATCACTGGCTATTAGCCAGGGTGGTTAGGGATGCAACCCCATGCTCTGGGTGTCCCTAGCCTCGGTTTGCCAGAAGCTGGGAATGGGCGACAGGGGATGGATCACTGGATGATTCCCTGTTCTGTTCATTCCCTCTGGGGCACCTGGCACTGGCTGATGTCGGAAGACAGGAGACTGGGCTAGATGGACCTTTGGTCTGACCTTTGGCCAGTAGGGCCGTTCTTATGTAATGGGGCTACCCCCACCCCACCTATTGGACCAGGATCCCTGCCTGGGAGGCAGTGTTATGAGACCATGGTAGGGATGACTGTGCAGATGACTGCCCCCACACTCCAGCACCTGCCCCAATCATCTGCCCCCGCCCCCACACAAGGCAGCCTGCTTGTGCCCTGGCACTTATCCACACTCCAGTGCCTACCACATGGCCCATGACTGGAGCACCCAGTACCAATAATAAAGGGTAAGGCAGATCCCAGGGTGTCACCAACACCCCAAACCCTACAAGTGGCAGTGATGCTCAAAGAAGGAGTAGAAGTGGACTGTGTCTGTGTGGCACAGGAGGAAGTCCCGACTCCAGGTGCAGGCAGCAGGAGAGCAGCACCGTCAGACAGCTGAGTGAGGTCAGGATAGTACGGAGCCCAGAAACCTGACCGTCACCAGCAAGAGCCAGCACCGCCCAGGGAGGCCAGCTCCAGTCTCATACAGACCAAGGACTTGGCAGGTCTGAACACAGAACGAGAAAGCCCCGGCCTTTCCCCCACCCTGCTGGTATCTGTTCAAGGGCCTTTCCCCTGCATCAGCACTTGACTGCACCATGCTGCACAGACCAGATGTCGGCAGATGTGGGTGCGGTTCCTAGATAAGGCCACAAGGGACCACAACGATCCTCTAGTTTGACCTGTGTGCAAGAGGTCAGAGACCCCACCCAAGGGATTCCACATCCCAGCCCCACACATCTGGCTGAGCTCTGTGGTGGGTCTGCTCCAGAGAGACTCCCAGGCTGGATTTCCAGACTCTGAGCAAGGAAGAATCCACATCAGCTGTTCCAACGCAGCCATCTGCACCTTACTTATAGCCAGACTTCGGGCAGCTTCAGCATCCAGCCACGGGATCTCGCTCGGCCTTTTCCTCCTAGATTAAAGAGCCAGCAACTATCACAAGTCTCTTCCCCACGTATGTATGTGTAGACTGGGATCGAGACATGCCTGAGACTTCACTTAGTTAAACTAAACAGACCGGGCTCCTGCAGGCTCTCTCGAAAAGGCATCGCTCCCACAGCTCTTTCCTGAACCCTTTCCAATTGGTCAGTTTCTTTTTTGAAGTGTGAACCCCAGAACTGGACACAGCATCCTCCAATGGTCTCACAAACGCTGTATACAAGGCAGCCATACCCCCTCCCTAGTCCTGCTGGATATTCCCCAGCTTATACAGCCAGGAGCCACATTAGCCCTTGTAGAGACAGCTTTTCCTGGGCCAGCTTCTGCTGCTGCAAGAGACAAGCTTCTAAGCTACACAGCTTTCAGAGTAGCAGCCATGTTAGTCTGTTAGTATTCGCAAAAAGAAAAGGAGGACTTGTGGCACCCTAGAGACTAACCAATTTATTTGAGCATAAGCTTTCATGAGCTACAGCTCACTTCATCCACTGAATGCATCCGATGAAGTGAGCTGTAGCTCACGAAAGCTTATGCTCAAATAAATTGGTTAGTCTCTAAGGTGCCACAAGTACTCCTTTTCTTTTTGCGAATACAGACTGACACGGCTGTTACTCTGAAACAAGGGGAACAGTTAGCACATGTTCTAGCTAGGTGAGGTGACCCATTAACACCTCTGCAGTCATCCAAAAAAAAGGGGGCTAGTGGGTTACAGATTGTTGTAGTGAGCCATAAATCCAGTGTCTGTTCAGTCCGCGATTTTTGCTGTCTAGCAGAGCAATGAATTGACGCTCCCAGGCTTGTCTGTTGAAAGAGTTGTGCTGGTTTCCTTTGAAGACGAGGGCTGATAAGACAGATATCGAGCGATTGCATTGTGAGCCGTTCACCACCGGTGATAGGATGTTTTTGTCTTTTATCATTTTCCTGTGTGAGGTCATTCGAGTGCACAGTCTCCCACAGTATTCTTGCCAGCAAGTTAAAGAAATATGGGCTGGCCGAATGGACTATAAGGTGGATAGAAAACTGGCTAGATTGTCGGGCTCAACGGGTAGTGATCAATGGCTCCATGTCTAGTTGGCAGCCGGTATCAAGTGGAGTGCCCCAGGGGTCGGTCCTGGGGCCGGTTTTGTTCAATATCTTCATTAATGATCTGGAGGATGGCTTGGATTGCACCCTCAGCAAGTTTGCAGATGACACTAAACTGGGAAGAGTGGTAGATACGCTGGAGGGTAGGGATAGGATACAGAGGGACCTAGACAAATTAGAGGATTGGGCCAAAAGAAATCTGATGAGGTTCAACAAGGACAAGTGCAGAGTCCTGCACTTAGGATGGAAGAATCCCATGCACCGCTACAGACTAGGGAACGAATGGCTAGGCAGCAGTTCTGCGGAAAAGGACCTAGGGGTGACAGTGGACGAGAAGCTGGATATGAGTCAACAGTGTGCCCTTGTTGACAAGAAGAACAATGGCATTTTGGGATGTATAAGTAGGGGCATTGCCAGCAGATCGAGGGACGTGATCGTTCCCCTCTATTCAACATTGGTGAGGCCTCATCTGGAGTACTGTGTCCAGTTTTGGGCCCCACACTATAAGAAGGATGTGGAAAAATTGGAAAGAGTCCAGTGAAGGGCAACAAAAATGATGAGGGGACTGGAACACATGAGTTATGAGGAGAGGCTGAGGGAACTGGGATTGTTTAGCCTGCAGAAGAGAAGAATGAGGGGGGATTTGATAGCTGCTTTCAACTACCTGAAAGGGGGTTCCAAAGAGGATGGATCTAGGCTGTTCTCAGTGGTAGCAGATGACAGAACGAGGAGTAATGGTCTCAAGTTGCAGTGGGGGAGGTTTAGGTTGGATATTAGGAAACACTATTTCACTAGGAGGGTGGTGAAGCACAGGGAATGCGTTACCTAGGGAGGTGGTGGAATCATCTTCCTTTGAGGTTTTTAAGGCCCGGCTTGACAAAGCCCGGGCTGGGATGATTTAGTTGGGGATTGGTCCTGCTTTGAGCAGGGGATTGGACTAGATGACCTCCTGAGGTCCCTTCCAAACCTGATATTCTATGATTCTATGACTAGGTAACCTCTCGAGGTCCCTTCCAGTCCTACAATTCTATGACACAAAAATGTAAATTTTTCATATTGGCCTCATGTCTGTCCTCCTTTATGGAGCAGAGTCTTGGAAATTGACAACAGAAATGAAGATCAGTATGTCCTAAAGTAAATGCCTGCAGGGGGTTTTTAGTGTCCATTGGAAAGAGGTTCTTGCAAATCCTTCTTCCCTTTTTTAAATATGGGCACTACATTAGCCTTTTTCCAGTCGTCCACCTTTTCTAAATAGTCCTTCTTTCTTCTTTCTTTCTTCACAGAGGGCTGGTCATCTCCTTTCTTTCTTCACAGAGAGCTGACCTTGTTCGTTAAGACAGAGGCAAAAAAAGCATTGAGTACATTAGCTTTTTCCACATCCTCTGTCACTAGGTTGCCTCCCTCATTCAGTAAGGGGCCCACAATTGCCCTGACCTTTTTCTTGTTGCTAACATACCTGAAGAAACCCTTCTTGTTACTCTTAACATCTCTTGCTAGCTGCAACTCCAGTGTGTGTGATTTGGCCTTCCTGATTTCACTCCTGCATGCCCGAGCAATATTTTTATACTCTTCCCTGCTCATTTGTCCAATCTGCCACTTCTTGTAGGCTTCTTTTTTGTGTTCAAGATCAGCAAGGATTTCACTGTTAAGCCAAGCCGGTCGCCTGCCATATTTACTATTCTTTCTACACATCGGGATGCTTTGTCCCTGTAACCTCAAGAAGGATTCTTTAAAATACAGCCAGCTCTCCTGGACTCCTTTCCCCCTCATGTTATTCTCCCAGGGAATCTTGCCCATCAGTTCCCTGAGGGAGTCAAAGTCTGCTTTTCTGAAGTCCAGGGGCCGTATTCTGCTGCTCTCCTTTCTTCCCTGTGTCAGGATCCTGAACTCGACCATATCATGGTCACTGCCTCCCAGGTTCCCATCCACTTTTGCTTCCCCTACTAATTCTTCCCGGTTTGTGAGCAGCAGGTCAAGAAGAGCTCTGCCCCTAGTTGGTTCCTCCAGCACTTGCGCCAGGAAATTGTCCCCTACGCTTTCCAAAAACTTCCTGGATTGTCTATGCACCGCCGTATTGCTCTCCCAGCAGATATCAGGGTGATTGAAGTCGCCCATGAGAACCAGGGCCTGAGATCTAGTAACTTCCGCTGGTTGCCGGAAGAAAGCCTCGTCCACCTCATCCCCCTGGTCCGGTGGTCTATAGCAGACTCCCACCACGACATCACCCTTGTTGCTCACACTTCTAAACTTAATCCAGAGACACTCAGGTTTTTCTGCAGTTTCATACTTGAGCTCTGAGCAGTCATACTGCTCCCTTACATACAGTGCAACTCCCCCACCTTGTCTGCCCTGCCTGTCCTTCCTGAACAGTTTATACCCATCCATGACAGTACTCCAGTCATGTGAGTTATCCCACCAAGTCTCTGTTATTCCAATCACATCATAATTCCTTGACTGTGCCAGGACTTCCAGTTCTCCCTGCTTGTTTCCCAGGCTTCTTGCATTTGTGTATAGGCACTTGAGATAACTTGCTGTTTGTCCTGCTTTCTCAGTATGAGGCAGGAACCCTGCCCTCTCACACGCTCCTGCTTCCTCCTGGTATCCCACGTCCCCACTTACCTCAGGGCTTTAGTCTCTTTCCCCCAGTGAACCTAGTTTAAAGCCCTCCTCACTAGGTTAGCCAGCCTGCTCGCAAAGATGCTCTTCCCTCTCTTCGTTAGGTGGAGCCCGTCTCTGCCTAGCACTCCTCCTTCTTGGAACACCATCCCATGGTCAAAGAATACAAAGCCTTCTCTCCGACACCACCTGCGTAGCCATTCGTTGACTTCCACAATCTCTACCCGGATCTTTTCCTTCCATGGGGAGGATGGACGAGACCAGTCCCCTGCACTCATGGCAGGACTAAGTATTATCTAGACCATCCCTGACAGGTGTTTCTCTAACCTGCTCTCAGAAATCTCCAATGAGGGAGATTCCACCACCTCCCTAGGCAATTTATTCCACTGCTTAACCACCCTGACACTTAGGGAGTTTTTCAGCCAGTGTCAATCAAGTTACTCTTCCAAATCTTTTCAGGTTTATGAAAGTTGTTTGCTGCTTTTGATATTCGTTGTTCAACGTCTAGCATGGTGCTGCCATCACTCCACATCACATGCCCTGGATTAGAAAAATAACTGATTCTGGATTATTCTAATTACTTTTACTGGTATCCCATTGCCTGTCAATTTTCCAAAGTCCATCTCTGTGTAGGCTGCCCAAAGCTGTCTGGACATCTATAAAGCTCATCACAAGAGAGGCTGGCCACTCCACGCTGGGTTCTATGAGACGAACTGTAGGGCCTACCTGTCATCTCAATGAGTTAACCTGCTTGTTCCTCTCTAAGATGAAGCTCCCCCATAGATCAAACAGAAGCTTGTCCTTTCCTTGAAGAGTCGTCACAACATTTAGCCCTGGCCCAACTAGATACTTCAAAACAACAACCTGGGCCTTCACTTCACCATGTTCCCAGCCTGCACCACTCCCTACTCAGATGCTGCCTGCAAGATCCCCTCTACCCATCGGGAGCTCCCTGGTAAAATCTGAGCAGCCACTCACTCCCTTGTTCTCCATGAAACTCAGCTTGGACATTCTACCTCCATGGGGCAGGGGGGCAGCCGACGAGCTAAGACTATCCTCCCTGATCTGCCTGCCTTTCCCTGTCCCTTCACTCCCACTAACTCCCCATTCCTGCTATTCCTTCACTCCACCCACCCAAGATCAAACACCCAGACCCCCATCACCGTGTCAGTAACCTGTGCCCCTCACCGCCCCAGTTCAAACACCTGGACCCCCATCATTGCGAAACTAGCCTCTGCCCCTCACCGCCCCAGTTCAAACACCCAGACCCCCATCACCACGTCAGTAATCTCTGTCCCTCACCACCCCAGTACAAACACCTAGACCCCCATCACCACGTCAGTAATCTGTGCCCCTCACCGCCCCAGTTCAAACATCCAGACCCCCATCAAACAGCCAGACCCCCATCACCGTACCTGGACCCGCATCGCCACACTAACCCTGTGCCTCTCACCACCCCAGTACAAACACCTGGACCCCCATCACCACGTCAGTAACCTCTGCCCCTCACAGCCCAAGTTCAAACACCCGGAACCCCCATCGCCAGGCCCATGTCAAGAAGTGGCTGGCGACACGCCACGGAAGCAGTTGTACCTTCTGCCCCAAGGCCACTGCCAGCCTGGCTCAGACCCCGGCCCATCTGGCCTGGCATCCTGTCCTGCGGTGGCCAGGGCCTGCTGCTTCACAGCAAGGCGACAGGAGCGCTGCAGAAGGCCCCTAGGATGGTTAGTTTTCCTTCACTGCCATTACTTAGAGGCCGGCTCAGGAAGCAGGAGCATTGGGGCTTGTTTTCTGTGTGTTGTAACAACTCTGGATCTGAGTCTGTCCGATCCTCCCTGGAATCCGGCTGGGTTCTTGGCATTAACGATCTCTCGGGGCAACGAATTCCATGAACTAACTCTTCTGAATTGGCCACGCCTGAGCGCCAGCCTGCCCAGAGAAACAGAAGACACCAAAACAGAACCCAAGAGGACACAGGCTATTTCTGTAGGCCCCTGGACACGCCTGAGCAAGGAACCCAAGTCTCCCCAGGCCCCGACAGTGCAAAGCACCAGAAGGAAGCGTTCAGAGAACGAAGAGTAGCCGCCAGAGCGGTTCGAAGATGGTCGTCGCTGGCAGAGACACAGCAGGCTGCTCTCCACCCCGACAGGTCTCAAGCCCGTTTGATTAACTAGCTGTGGTAGCTGGTGGGGCTGACGTTATCCGCATGGACAGCACCAAACAAGCGGGGTCCTGCTGTTACACCAATCCCCTGGAATCCGGGGCTATGACCCCTGCCCCATGACAGGGCATGACCTGCAGGCCAGTCTCTTACCAGCACTCCTGTGTCCTCTTACCACCCCCCGTTACAAACCCCTGGCTTGAATTCACAGACACGCAGAACCACACAAAGGCGACGCTGGCAAACAATCTGCAGAGGCACTGGGACCTTTCCACCACTGAGCCACCCACCAGGTCCCCAGGACGCCGGTCAGGGGCCAAGCCTGGGACAGGAGGAAAGGGCTGAAACGTGGCTGGTGGAACAAAAGAGGGAGACCTTTCTACTCCTCCTGCAGTTACACTGAGGGGCCAGATTCTACCCAGAGCTGTGGGGGACGGAGGCTGCGGCGCCATTGGGAGACCGGCCTGTAGAATTCAGAACCGGGCCAGTCTTTCAACCCTGCCGCGTCTGTGTGGGCAGCGCAGGGCCGGAGCGCTGCAAGAGGCTGGCCGCTGGGCAGCGCCCCAAGGGGCGGCAGCACCAAGGGGTGGCAGAGCTGGGTCCTTGGCTCCTGCACAGCACTTATCTCAGCCTGTGCCAGACCCCAGCCAGCTGGGGGCAGGGTCAGGAGCACGCAGGGATCCCGGCGGTCGAAGGCTGCACTGAGCCCTGGTTCCCCGCAGGGCTGAGGCTGCAGCGGCCGCTGACACAGGCCGTTCCCCAGGGCAGCTTCACGGACCACCCAAAGGGGCTCCACACGGCCAGCGCTGCCAGGGGGCAGGAGGGTGGGGGGCCAGGTGCGACGCCGCCCGACGGCCAGCGCTGCCAGGGGGCCAGGTGCGACGCCGCCCGACGGCCAGCGCTGCCAGGGGGCCAGGTGCGACGCCGCCCGACGGCCAGCGCTGCCAGGGGGCCAGGTGCGACGCCGCCCGACGGCCAGCGCTGCCAGGGGGCCAGGTGCGACGCCGCCCGACGGCCAGCGCTGCCAGGGGGCCAGGTGCGACGCCGCCCGACGGCCAGCGCTGCCAGGGGGCCAGGTGCGACGCCGCCCGACGGCCAGCGCTGCCAGGGGGCCAGGTGCGACGCCGCCCGACGGCCAGCGCTGCCAGGGGGCCAGGTGCGACGCCGCCCGACGGCCAGCGCTGCCAGGGGGCGGGGATGGGCAAGGGTGCAATGTCACCCCACGGCCAGCGCTGCCAGGGGGCAGGAGGGTGGGGGGCGAGGTGCGATGCCGCCCGACGGCCAGCGCCGCCAGGGGGCCAGGTGTGACGCCGCCCGACGGCCAGCGCTGCCAGGGGGCCAGGTGCGACGCCGCCCGACGGCCAGCGCCGCCAGGGGGCCAGGTGCGACGCCGCCCGACGGCCAGCGCCGCCAGGGGGCCAGGTGCGACGCCGCCCGACGGCCAGCGCCGCCAGGGGGCCAGGTGCGACGCCGCCCGACGGCCAGCGCCGCCAGGGGGCGGGGATGGGCAAGGGTGCAATGTCACCCCACGGCCAGCGCTGCCAGGGGGCAGGAGGGTGGGGGGCGAGGTGCAATGCTGCCCGACGGCCAGCGCTGCCAGGGGGCCAGGTGTGACGCCGCCCGACGGCCAGCGCTGCCAGGAGGCGAGGTGCGATGCCGCCCGACGGCCAGCGCTGCCAGGGGGCGGGGATGGGCAAGGGTGCAATGTCACCCCACGGGCAGCACTGCCAGGGGTGGGGGGCCAGGGCACATCACCCCACAGCCCACGCTGCCAGGGGGCGGGGAGCCAGGGAGCTAGGTCTCCTCACGGCCAGGGCTGCCAGGGGTGGGGCGCGATGTCTCTCCTTGGCCAGCGCTGCCCAGCCCGGGAGAAGTGCCGGGCCACTGTTGCTGGCGGAAGAGCCGCATGCGGAGCCACGGGCAAGCGGCAGCTGCTAGCCCCCCAACGGCTGAGGCAGGAGCCCCAAGTGCCTGTGCCAGGGGCCCGCGGGGGGAGCTGCCACCCTCGCCGTGCGCACGGAGACCAGCGGGAGCCGACTCCGTGGTGCACCAGGAATACCAATGAGGCCTCCTTACCAGGCTGTCGGGAGGGGGAGATGGAGCGACAGCCCGCACAATCCCACGTCACAGCCTGTTCTCACTGCACAGAAATCACAGCAAACCCGCCAGCGCGTCAGCAGCAGGCAACCGGCTCCGCGCTCGCTCGTCACGGGGACTGACAGCCGGGGGGGGCAGGGAGGTTCGGCAGCTCCCCTCCCCATCCCCACTCAGAGACCCACGGGAGGGCCTTGGGGGAGAGGGTCTCGGTAAAGAGGAACGAGAGATTCATACACCCCAGGCTCAGGTGAGGAGGGGCCCTCAGGGGAGCAGCAGTGCCCCCCACAGAGCCCCCAGGCTCAGCCCAGCCAGGGTGAGCAGCCAGCGGGAGAGGAGAGGGCCGCCCACTCCAACTCAGCTGTCATAACCCAGCCGCCTCTTCCCACGGCTTGGGAGCACCCTGACAGCCTGCCCCATTCCCACAGCTGCCCACCGATCCAGAGGGCAAGGCCAGAAGGGCCCATCCAGCCTGAGCTCCTGTATTCACGGGTCACCCAGCCCCCCGTACCGAGCCCCAGAACCTTTGATAGTCTCTTGAGAAATGCTCCTTTGCTTCCTCCATCTAAGCACTGTCCTGGGAGAAAACTGAGGCCCAGTGAGACAAGGTCACACAGGGAGCAGGCGGAAGAGCTGGGAATAGACCTGACTCACCCCATGCCTCGCTCAGGAGTCCTTGGCCCTAGGCTCCAGTCTCACTTCTAGCCCTGTTAGCCAACCCAAGTGCCGCAGCTCGGCCGAGCCATGTCCACCTCCCATTCACAACCCCAGGGACGGAGATGGGCTCCAATGGCCCCTTCCAAGGAGCATCGCCCTGACGGCTGCACTGAGCTGAGCGTGTGCCCAGCACAAGTCTCCTTGGGCAGGGAAGAGCCCGCAGCAGACGCTGCGCTCCAGTCACCAAGCGGTTAACGAAAGCCAGGAAGCAAACAGAAGATGCAAACAGCGCTGCCTCCAGCAGAAGCTCCTTTCCGCCTCCCACGTCCAACTCGGCCCCTGCCGGCAGTCAGCACCCCGTGCCACCCTCTCCTCCCCGGCAGACCCGGTACAGAGCAAGCTGCCTTCTTCCCACATGCCACAACTCGGCCCCTGCCAGCAGTCAGCACCCCTGTGCCGCCCTCTCCTCCCCAGCAGGCCCGGTACAGAGCAAGCTGCCTTCTTCCCACACGCCACAAGGTCCCGCTCCTGCCACCACCCCCACACAGGCACCGGGCACGGGAAAATCCAGAAGCAGCAAATCCAAGCGTAAGCCCTTTGCATGGGGCAGGCCCTGCAGCTGGCCCTCCCTCAGCCTGCGCCCATAGTGCTGAGTGTGCAATGCCAGGGCTCCGAAAGGGGCACTTCCCCACCGAGCCAGTACCGATGGGGGCAAGGCAAAGGCCCAGACCTAGGTCAGATCCCCAGCACTTTTCATGCCAGCGGCCTGCCAGGCAAAACCCAATGTCTCCTTCCCCAGTTTCGGTCAGATTCCACACTGTGTTCTCCATTGCCAGGCAGACCCACCACGTACTGTTAGCTGCTGCGCCTTCCACCCCAGATCTGGCTGCATTTCCGTGATCGCATTATATTCCTTACCTACCTAACAGGCCATGCTGTGGTGATGAGTGTTTTATAAGAATAGTGCTGTGAGGCTTAGCAAATCTGCAAACAACAGAGGCTTAAGAGACCATGTAAAATCACTAACCCTAGTCAGCTTGGGGAGGACAAGTGGCAATATCAGCAGGGGGTGTCCCAAGGAGGGGATGTGGGGTAGGCAAGGCTGATACTAGATCTGCGGGTGGAGATGAGGCAGGAGGGACAGGGAAAAGGATGCAAGATCCTCCCTCAGGGAAGGGCAGGGTTCCTAGAACAAGCCCTGGAGAACAGCCTGCAGGAGAAGGAAGGACCAGAAAGGACCCGACTGGCCTTTCCCATCTGCCCGGCCTGCCAGTGAGCCCCGTGCAGAAAGGCTAGAGGGGCTCTGCCCAAGGTCAAAGGCCTGGAGACAGGGAGGATGCTGCGCAAGGTGGCAGCCCTCTGGCATGTCCTCAGCAAAGCAGCCAGCCCAGTGCGGAAACTCCCCTCCCCCCACACACACCCTGCTCAGCACAGGGATGCTAGGGAAAGCAGAGGACCTGCCAGGGAATCTGAGCAGCAGAATGCACAGAAAATGTCACTGACAAATGGCAAAGACACCCCTCGGGCCTGGGCCCATCAGCATAGACTCTACCTGTCTCCCAATATTTACGTGTTGATTCTCACCAGCCCCTGAGAGGCAAGGAGGGGGCAGACGGGGCAGAGAGATCAAGGGATTCAGGAAGCCTGTATCAGAGCAAGGAATTGAACCTGTCTCCCCCGCACCAGCACCCTACCCACTGGCCTATCCTCTCCATCAGAGACCCCATGACCTTACATCTACTGCAGGTTCCCCACCACACAAACCAGCGCTTCAGCAGGAAAACTCAGAGTGTGGGAAGGAGAAATGGGCACACGTTAAGGATGCTACTGACAGCAGCTCCTGGCAAAGCTGAAACAGTTTAAAACCCAATAAAAAGAAGCAAATGCCAGCAATGCAGAATGGGAAACTCCGGACAGACCTTCCCAAGACTATTCCAGACAATGGATCCGAGCCAGACAGCATCATTAGAAAAGCAAGGACATGGTGAGAGACCATGGAAATCCAGGAGCCTCCTCTCCCCAGTCCCTATCACAACACAGGGAAACCTCCAAAAATGCAAACGTGGGAGGCCAGGCAGCCCAGGGAACGGACCGAAGGAGAGGTTTCAACAGCACAGAGCCCTTCTAAAATGGTTTCACCTAACCCTCCAGTCTGGCCCCTCTCCTACGCCATGGTCAGACGGACAGACAACCCCAGTGCACAAAAGCACAAATACTTTCCTCTCGAATAACTAGAGGACATTTGTGAGAACAGCAACGTCAGCAAACTTCTGGGGCATCCCCAGTGACAAATAACACAGCTACAGGAGAACCACAAAAGCCAGCTCGCTTCCTCCCTGAAAAACACGCCCCAGCCCATCTTCACTCTGCATATGCTCATTAGCAAACCTTTGCTGCTTCACAGGACTTCAGGGAGCATCTGACTCAGTCTGGCCCCCAAGACTGCTACAGAATGGAACTGATGGGGAACCGCATGCCCGCATTGGCTCCATGCACCACCTATCGACTGCACAATAACAATACACAACATGCACCAGAGCCCTTCCAGCAAAGGGAGTAACCTCAGTCCAACCTCACTGCCTGCAGCAGCCATCTCCCAGCCCTCCCGATCCCTAGCCCAGGCCTCCGGAGCTACCTGCCGGCCGCATGCTGACGATCTGCTGCTCCCAGGACCCCCGACCCATGTGTGCAGGGCAGATCATGGCACTCCCCTCCTCCTGGGGCCCCTCTCGCAGACTGTAGCCCTGCCCGTCCTTGGGTGACCCACACAAGAGCTGTCTGCTGAACTGCTAGGAGTTGCACCATTGCTCCTCCCTGGCAGGGGGAGCCCCCTCTTCCCAGCACCACTGCTCTCCCCCCTCAGAGGTGCTGGAGCAGGGAGTGCTCAGCACCCACCCACCCACCCACGCAGATGTCTGAGGGGCACCAGCTGACCCCACTCCAGCAGCGTCAGCATGGGACTCTCACAATGCCCTCTGCTGAGGCCCCCAAACTGGCGGGTTTCACACTAACACCGACTGGCATGAAATGGGGCAGCTCCGTCTCCAGGCTTGGCTACACCAGTGGTTCTGCTCCTGTTTCACTCATGTTAACAGCCTGCCAATTAATCTGTGTTAGCTAACACGACTCTCAATGCCAGGCTAGACACTCTGCGAAAGTTTGAGCCAGGTGGCCACGTTTGCAGCCTACTCCAGGCTGAGCCACTGGGTGAGCCACAAGTGTTTGCAGAGTATCTAGCTTGTTACCTTGATGAGCAAGTAATTTGAATAAAAACAGGACCACAACGGACTCTGAACAAACCCCCAGCTCTCTCATCTGGGCTGCCTGCAGACTCAGGCTGGCATCACAGCACTGGGCATGCTCAGGTCATATTTCCAACCCTTCCTGTGCAAACAGGAGGGCTAGAAAAAAATTTTAAAAACGTAACTGACATCACAGGATTCCTGGAGCCCCAGACAGGCCCACACTACTTATGCCTTAACCCAGCCCCGCTGCCCCTGCCGCAAACCTACCACGGCGCATGGGCCTGAGATCACCCTGGGAATGACAACTCCGGGTGTTTCTGCACAGGCCCAGGAACAGCCGACCAGGGAAAAACATTTGTGACTATGATACAGAAATTGAGCAGCCCCGAAATGACACGAACCTGCTCCTCACGATCAATCAGTGCACAACTGGAGAGGGAGCATGAAAAGGAAAAGCTGGGCAGGGCTCCACGCTGGAACAAGCTCACCAGATGGATACAGTCCTCCCATAGAGCTACTGCTCCAGCGACTCCACAGCCCAGCCAACCCACTCTCCCACACCGGGCAGAGGCCGGGGTCCAGCACAGACAGCTGGCCGCACCAGACAGGTGCTGAGATTCGCCACGCAGGCTGGAGGGGCAACACAGATGGCTGCCACGCAGCGCTGGGCCCATCCCCTGCTAATCCAGAGACAATCACACAACACAACTCCTGGGCCCCTGCGCCAAAGCAGCGCCCCAGACCCATTCCCCACCACCTGCAAAGCACAGAGCAGCACGCCCTGCGCCAGGCTCTGCAGCACACGTGAGCTAGGGGAACAGACCGTGTCCACCCAAAAGACAGCGAGCTCACTACTCGGTCCCTGGGAACGAGATGGATCCCCAAGGGACCCAGCCAGCACATTAACAGGTCCTGCCCCCATCCAGAGGGGAAAACACAGGGAGCAACTGATTCCAGGGGACAAGAAATGAAAAGCAGGAGAGGGGGTGACAGTCAGAAGGCCCCAGAAGGGGATACTGAACAGAGACCCGCCCAGTGCCCAAATCCCAGAAGCTGACGCTGCCCAGAGGAACTCTGCCCCAAGTGCCCAGAATCCAGCCCCGCAGGCATGGTCACAGGGACTGTCCCACCCCGAGATCAGTGGGTGGCCACTTGGACCCACCAGGAGGAGGCTGCGGAGGAGCCCCCGTGACACTGTGGGGCTGCGACAGGGAGAACATAAATAAAGCGGTGCGGGGAGAAACGCAGCCAGGCGCTGCAGCCAGGCGCACTGGCAAAATGCATGCGCCAGGGTCTCCCTCTCACCACAAACAGGCGTCTGGCTCCCAGAGGGGAAACCCAGCAACGAACGAGATGACGGGAACCAGGGCTCCTGCCGCCCAGAAGGGGCCAACAGCGCCTACTGTCTAGAGTGGGCTGCTCAGATCAGGGTCTCCAGAGAACCTCTCTGCCCCCCACTGCCAGGCTTGGGACTGTTCTGGGGAGGCAAGGAGCCACCACTCACCCCTAGCACCCAAAGCAGTGGGCCCCTTCTTCCTGAGGCCATGGAGCTGGGCAGACTCACCCCCTTTCATGCTGGGGTGCAGAGAACCAACATAACATGTCTGCTGTGGCCAAAGGCGGCTTCACAGCTTGCAATCCAGGGTCTAGTCTCATTGCTCAACAGGCTGGAGCAGGCAGAGCCCTGAGTGAGCAGCCCAAAGCCAAACGGTTCCAGCTGGCCCGAGAGCCCCCAGTTCGGCAGCTCCACGGGCCCAGGCAGGACTGAAGGAAACCAGAAGCAGTGCAGGGGGAGATGGTCAGGGCACCCCACCAGCCAGCGTAGCCAGAGCCAGGCACACCCTGGGAACAGCCCTTCTGGGGAGCTCTGAGATTGCCCTGGGCAGTGCAGCTCCACCTGGCATCCCGGCTGGCACCCTCCAGATCCACACCCAGCCCCGAGCCCTCCCTGCTCCCCTTCGCCACGACAGTATGCGGGCTGGACCTGGCAAGCACCCCCCAGCACAGCGCTTGGCTGTGTTTGAATGAGCCTGTGCCAAAGCTCTGTGCTCATCAGACGGAAACAAGGACGGCTGTGCAGGCGTTTGGACGGTGAGGAGAAACCCAGCTGGGTGGGGCCCCCTCCCCTCAGATTCAGAGGTGCCCCAATGGGGTGCTGCACTGGGGGCAGGGGGGTCTTTCAGAGGAGTCAAAACAGGAGTCTATGGTCACAGCACCACTCAGGGAAGTGGGGGATCAAGCCAAGCTCCAGCTCAGTAATTACATGCTCTTCCTCTGCCGTTTCTGCCCCTTCGCTGCCAAGAGCTGTGCTCCAGCCCAGAGACGGCCGGTTTCCGAGAGGGTGAAATGACTCCCCGAACAGGGTCGGTGGCCAGGGACTAACGGCCATCTTTTAACAACAAGCAGTGCGTGAGCTCTCCGGGGCAGCGGCTGTCAGCGCACGCGTCTCCTGTCCCACGCCGAGCGCCGCGGCCTCCACCTCACACTGGGTCCGCGGATTATCTGCCATTTCGGTGACGGCAGCACCTCCGAGAGCGGGTTCAGGCCCGGCAAGAAACCGGGACCGTGGAACCTCCCGGGGAACGTTGTTAACAGGCACCCTCACTGCTCCCAGCACAGGGTACAAGTCCTGGGCGTCGGAGGAGGATGCTTCTTGCTTTGCTTCAGAAAAATGATTGAAAACAGAAAAGCAGATCTGAGCTATATGGAGCGGGGCCTGGCTCGCGGCATTGGAGGGAGGGGGGCCTCATGACACCGGAAGGGAAGAGGGGCTCACAGCACCAGGGGGAGGGAGGCCTCGTGACACTTCGGGGCGGGGGGGGTCTCACAGCACCAGAGAGGTGAGGGGGGCTCATGGCAGGCACACTCCAGGGGAGACCCCAACTGCAGGAAGTTGGGAGGGGCACCCCATATGCAGAGCTCCCAAGATGCATCAGGTCAGGGCCCCACACCCGTCTCGCACTGAGCTCTGCAGAACTCGTAGGTAATGGTCCTGGAAACAGAGACAAAGGCTCCACAAGAACCTTCCTCTGCCCTCCCTCCACCCGCCCCCGCGACAAGCAGCCTAATGCCCACCTGCAATTCCCCTGTTGCCCCTGGAACTAGGGACCAGCCCCGGCAGAGGGGGAGTCAGCACCGCACCCCTCAGCCTGGACCATACTGAGCCCTTTCAGGCAGCCTGAACCCTGGCCACTGGGGGGCACTGCCGCAGCCTTGGCCTTCCTGGATACTCTCCGGGGACACAGTATCAGGAGTGGGAGGTGCTGGCGGGAGATGGGGGCTGCAGCATTCGGTACTAGCTGGGATTGACTGAGGCCCGGTACATTGTTCTCCTCCCCAGGCCCAGACTTGCAGACGGGGAGGAGAAGCCAGGCAAGGCCGCTGCTGAGACAGAAATCAAGAGGAGACTGTGCTTGCCAAGCATGCAAAGCGTTAAGGACACCAGGCTCCAGAGCCCCACGGACACCACACAGGCATACAAGGTGCAGCAGGTCCCCAACAAACCTGCTTTCCATCTGACAGAGCCATCTGCCCTGCCCCTTCCTCCTGCCAGCCCCTGGCACCTGAGAATCATAGAATATTCAGGTTGGAAGGGACCTCAGGAGGTCATCTAGTCCAACCCCCTGCTCAAAGCAGGACCAATCCCCAACTAAATCATCCCAGCTAGGGCTTTGTCAAGCCTGACCTTAAAAACTTCTAAGGAAGGAGATTCTACCACCTCCCTAAGTAACGCATTCCAGTGCTTCACCACCCTCTGAATGAAAAAGTTTTTCCTAATATCCAAAATAAATCTCCCCCACTGCAACTTGAGACCATTACTCCTCGTTCTGTCATCTGCTACCATTGAGAACAGTCTAGATCCATCCCCTTTGGAACCCCCTCTCAGGTAGTTGAAAGCAGCTACCAAATCCCCCCTCATTCTTCTCTTCTACAGACTAAACAAGCCCAGTTCCCTCAGCCTCTCCTCATAACTCATGTGTTCCAGTCCCCTAATCAATTTTGTTGCCCTCTGCTGGACGCTCTCCAATTTTTCCACATCCTTCTTGTAGTGTGGGGCCCAAAACTGGACACAGTACTCCAGATGAGGCCTCACCAATGTCAAATAGAGGGGAACAATCATGTCCCTCGATCTGCTGGCAATGCCCCTACTTATACATCCCAAAATGCCATTGGCCTTCTTGGCAACAAGGGCACACTGTTGACTCATATCCGGCTTCTCGTCCACTGTCACCCCTAGGTCCCTTTCTGCAGAACTGCTGCCGAGCCATTTGGTCCCTAGTCTGTAGCGGTGCATGGGATTCTTCCGTCCTAAGTGCAGGACTCTGCACTTGTCCTTGTTGAACCTCATCAGATTTCTTTTGGCCCAATCCTCCAATTTGTCTAGGGCCCTCTGTATCCTATCCCTACCCTCCAGCGTATCTACCTCTCCTCCCAGTTTAATGTCATCTGCAAACTTGCTGAGGGTGCAATCCACACCATCCTCCAGATCTTTTATGAAGATATTGAACAAAACCGGCCCCAAGACCGACCCTTGGGGCACTCCACTTGATACCGGCTGCCAGCTAGACATGGAGCCATTGATCACTACCCACTGAGTGCGACAATCTAGCCAGCTTTCTATCCACCTTATCGTTCATACATCCAGCCCATTCTTCTTTAACTTGCTGGCAAGAATACTGTGGGAGACTGTGTCAAAAGCTTTGCTAAAGTCAAGGAACAACACGTCCACTGCTTTCCCCTTATCCACAGGGCCAGTTATCTTGTCATAGAAGGCAATTAGATTAGTCAGGCATGACTTGCCCTTGGTGAATCCATGCTGACTGTTCCTGATCGCTTTCCTCTCCTCTAAGTGCTTCAGAATTGATTCCTTGAGGACCTGCTCCATGATTTTTCCAGGGACTGAGGTGAGGCTCACTGGCCTGTAGTTCCCCAGATCCTCCTTCTTCCCTTTTTTAAAGATGGGCACTACATTAGCCTTTTTCTAGTCATCTGGGACTCCCCCGATCACCATGAGTTTTCAAAGATAATGGCCAATGGCTCTGCAATCACATCCGCCAAATCCTTTAGCACTCTCGGATGAGCATTCATCCTCCCAGGAAAGGGGGAGAGGGGACAGCTCCATCTCTGGGCCGGGCCCACCTCAGGGCAGATCCAGCAGGTGCCATGGTGCTGAGCATGGTAGACAACCTAGAGGGATACAGGGAGGCACAGGGCCGATCTGGGTCAGGCTCGCCCTGGGGGAGGGACGTGGGAGGAGATACATGTGCATTTCCAGAGCAGCACAGCTCCAGGATAATCCAAGGAAAGCTGCTGCTCCCGCTGCAAGGAAAGCAGAGACTCTCTCTGCGCAAATGGCAGAGGGGAGTGCTGGGCCAGGAGCTCAGCACAGAGACAGGGATAGGAGATTACTTTGCCCCCACCACCAGCTGCTCTATAAATCTGAACATAACAATGGCCCTACTGGGTCAGACCAAGGGTCCATCTAGCCCCGCATCCTGTCTTCCGACAGTGGCCAATGCCAGGTGCCCCTGAGGGAATGAAGAGAACAGGTAAACATCACATGATGAACAGAACAGGTAATCGTCTGCTCCAAAGAGTAACACACGGCACTTCCCCCACAGCGGGCTCCCCTCAGATCACAGTGCAGCCAGGGCGAGGGAACTCGCACAGGGGCACTGCACAGCAGAGCGGAGGAGGGTTCACGTCCTGCTGGGGGCCCATGATGGCTCAGTGTGGGGAGCGGGGCTAGAACCCACCTGCGCTGACCTGCCACAGCCCAAGGCAAGCTGGAGCTGCGCTCCTGCAGGTGCTGCCCTGCCCCTTCTCTGGCCTGGGATCTGGGTCCTGCAGAGCTCACCCAACCCGGAACAGGGAGGAAACGCTCACGGCCGGTGCAGCAAGCAGCAAGATTCGCACAGGGCTCTTCCAACCGCCCTGGTCAGGGAAAATGCACCAACCTCCGTCGGTCAGGGTCTCAAATGAGCTCCTGATGGATACCCTGCTGCTCCTGCCCACCTTCCCGGGCTGGGGGGGGGATTCTGCTTTAGTTCCAGTATCACTGCACACAGCCCCGTGGGGACCTCTGCTCAATACGCTGATCAGGCGGGGCGCACGGCCGGGCCAGGCACCAAATTCCCCCTCCCAGCTCCACGAGGTAGCAGCAGGGAGGAATGGAAATACCACGCAGTGAGCCGGTCCTTCCTCACACACCAAACCCAAAAGGCTGCTCTGAGCGCTTATTTACGCCCAGCTGCACTTCACAAGTCTCTCCCCCGCCCTCTTAGTGCTCACTTAGAACACATTTTACCCAAACGGCGTGAAAAGAACACGACTGAGGTTGCAAAAGCCAAGGACTCGAAGGTTAGGAAATGCCAGCTCGACGTTACTTAGCCCCTGCTGCACCCGTCCTGCACGCAGACGAGGCAGCGTCCCCAGGAATAACCAGTACATGACCATGCGATTAAAGACAGCACTGCAATCCAGAGAGGCCCACAGGGGCAGCCGTATACCTGGCATCTCCTAACTTCAAAGTCTGACGCCACAGAAGAAACCAAATTCAGGTCTCTGGTAGGAAATTGCCTAGAGGTTTGGGTGTTTACAAAGGAAAAGGTAACTATACATTATACTGTACAATAGCTGTCCCGCCCCACTACACAGACCGCTGCAGCCGGGGCAGGCTGCTCCCTCAGGGCAGGGGATGGCTCCTGGCCCAGGCACCTGGCGTAGTCAGGAGAACCCCACTCCCTCTGCTTTCCCCTGAGGGGGAGGAGCTCCTGCCCCAGGCGGCTCCCTCCGAGAGGGAAGGGTGGGCCAGCGGGGGCATGCGCTCGGGTCAGGAAAGCCAGCCCCCCGGCTGCCGCAGCAGCTCCCAGGCCAGCGCTGGACATTTCTGTTCCCTTGTGATTCTGGTGCTGCCAATATTTTCCTGAGCAGAACAGGTAGACGCAGCAAAGCTGCCGCTTCCCAAAGCTCCGGGGGAGGCAGGAGAAGCCTCTTTGCAGACAGCTTCCCTGCCAGCCTCCGTGTCCCGCCACGAACGCCGCAGGTGCCGGAGCGTCTCAATAAAGGGTCACGAGAACTCTCTCTCAGGGAACGAGTCCAACACCCCGCACAGAGGGGCACTGCCAGCCCCCCCATAACAAGGCGCTTGGACAGTCACACAGGTTACAGGGCCAGCGGGACGTGCCCCGAGGGGGAGACAGGTAACCGGGGAGCTACAGCTCACCCCTCCGCCCAAAGCATTCCCCAGCGGCGCGCCACTCTCGTTCAGGCATGAATGCCTCCCTCTCCTTCCCGCGCTCCCCAGTGCAGACAGGAGAGATCCCTGGGTTTGGGGCCGGCAAGTGGAGTGACGGGCCACTGCAAGGACATGGCCGGCCAGCCAGAGCGCAGAGCGGAGTGTCAATGGCCCGACTAGGGCATGCTACCAGCTCACTGATTGGCCTGCCAGACCCCCGCCCCCCCCACCAAACAAAATCCTCAGCCCCCAGTCCCTCAGCGCCACCCAGAAGCTCCGGTACCAGAGTCCTCACCCCCCGCCCCCCAGGTCACTCAGCATAATCCCCCGTACCGAAAGGAGTCCTCAGCTTCTGCCCCTCAAACAGAGAAATCTTCAGTAAGCTTAAACACAAAAAGGAAGCTTACAACAAATGGAAACTAGGACAGATGACCAGGGAGGAGTATAAATATATTGCTCAAGCATGCAGGGCTGTAATCAGGAAGGCCAAATCACACCTGGAGTTGCAGCTAGCAAGGGATGTGAAGGGGAACAAGACGGGCTTCTACAGGCATGTTAGCAACAAGAAGATGGTCAGTGAAAGTGTGGGACCCTTAATGAATGGGGGAGGCCACCTAGTGACAGATGATATGGATATGATTGTCCGGCTCAACGGGTAGTCATCAATGGCTCCATGTCTAGCTGGCAGCCGGTATCAAGTGGAGTGCCCCAAGGGTCGGTCTTGGGGCCGGTTTTGTTCAATATCTTCATAAAAGATCTGGAGGATGGTGTGGATTGCACTCTCAGCAAGTTTGCAGATGACATTAAACTGGGAGGAGAGGTAGATACGCTGGAGGGTAGGGATAGGATACAGAGGGACCTAGACAAATTAGAGGATTGGGCCAAAAGAAATCTGATGAGGTTCAACAAGGACAAGTGCAGAGTCCTGCACTTAGGACGGAAGAATCCCATGCACCACTACAGACTAGGGATCGAATGGCTCGGCAGAGTTCTGCAGAAAAGGACCTAGGGGTGACAGTGGACGAGAAGCTGGATATGAGTCAACAGTGTGCCCTTGTTGCCAAGAAGGCCAATGGCATTTTGGGATGTATAAGTAGGGGCATAGCCAGCAGATCGAGGGACGTGATCATTCCCCTGTATTCGACATTGGTGAAGCCTCATCTGGAGTACTGTGTCCAGTTTTGGGCCCCACACTACAAGAACAATGTGGAAAAACTGGAAAGAGTCCAGCGGAGGGCAACAAAAATGATGAGGGGACTGGAACACATGAGTTATGAGGAGAGGCTGAGGGAACTGGGATTGTTTAGTCTGCAGAAAGGAAGAATGAGGGGGGATTTGATAGCTGCTTTCAACTACCTGAAAGGGGGTTCTAAAGAGGATGGATCTAGACTGTTCTCAGTGGTAGCAGATGACAGAACAAGGAGTAATGGTCTCAAGTTGCAGCGGGGGAGGTTTAAGTTGGATATTAGGAAAAACTTTTTCACTAGGAGGGTGGTGAAACACTGGAACGGGTTACCTAGGGAGGTGGTGGAATCTCCTTCCTTAGAAGTTTTTAAGGTCAGGCTTGACAAAGCCCTAGCTGGGATGATTTAGTTGGGGATTGGTCCTGCTTTGAGCAGGGGGTTGGACTAGATGACATCCTGAGGTCCCTTCCAACTCTGATATTCTATGATTCTATGAAAAGGCTGAAGTACTCAATGCTATTTTTTTGCCTCAGTCTTCACAGACAAGGTCAGCGCCCAGACTACTGCACAGTATGGGGAGGAGGCGAGCAGCCCTCAGTGGTGAAAGAACAGATTAAGGACTATTTAGAAACGCTGGACATGCCCATGTCCGTGGGGCCAGATCTAATGCATCTGAGGATGCTGAGGGAGTTGGCTGATGTGATTGCAGAGCCATTGGCCATGATCTCTGAAAATTCATGGCGACCGGGGAAGGTCCCGGACAACTGGAAAAAGGCTAATGTAGTGCCCATCTTCAAAAAAGGGAAGAAGGAGAATCCAGGGAACTACAGGCCGGTCAGCCTCACCTCAGGCCCAGGAAAAATCATGGAGCAGGTCCTCAAGGAATCCATTTTGAAGCACTTGGAGGAGAGGAAAGTGACCAGGAACAGTCAGCATGGATTCACCAAGGGCAAGTCATGCCTGACTAATCTCATTGCCTTCTATGACGAGATAACTTTCTCTGTGGATAAGGGGAAAGCAGTGGACGTGTTGTTCCTTGACTTTAGCAAAGCTTTTGACACCGTCTCCCACAGTATTCTTGCCAGCAAGTTAAAGAAGTACGGGCTGGATGAATGGACTATAAGGTGGAGACAAAGCTGGCTAGATCATTGGGCTCAACGGGTAGTGATCAACGGCTCGATATCTAGTTGGCAGCCAGTATCAAGCAGAGTGCCCCAGGAGTTGGTCCTGGGGCCGGTTTTGTTCAACATCTTCATTAATGATCTGGATGATGGGATGGATTGCACCCTCAGAAAGTTCATAGGTGACACTAAGCTGGGGGGGGGAGAGGTTAGATATGCTGGAGGGTAGGGATAGGATACAGAGGGACCTAGACAAATTGGAGGATTGAGCCAAAAGAAATCTGATGAGGTTCAACAAGGACAAGTGCAGAGTCCTGCACTTAGAAAGGAAGAATCCCATGCACCGCTACACACTGGGGACCGACTGGCTAAGCAGCAGTTCTGCAGAAAAGGACCTAGCGGTTACAGTGGACGAGAAGCTGGATATGAGTCAACAATACACCCTTGTTGCCAAGAAGGTTAACGGCATATTGGGCTGTATTAATAGGAGCATTGCCAGCAGATCGAAGGCAGTGATTGTTCCCCTCTACTCAGTAATGGTGAGACCACATCTGGAGTATGGCATCCAGTTTTGGACCCCCCACTACAGAAGGGATGTGGACAAATTGGAGAGCGTCCAGCAGAGGGCAACGAAAATGATTAGGGGGCTGGGGCACATGAGTTATGAGGAGAGGCTGAGGGAACTGGGGTTATTTAGTCTGTTCTCAGTGGTAGCAAATGACAGAACAAGGAGTAACAGTCTCAAGTTGCAGTTGCAGGTTTAGGTTGGATATTAGGTTTCAGAGTAGCAGCCGTGTTAGTCTGTATTTGCAAAAAGAAAAGGAGTACTTGTGGCACCTTAGAGACTGACAAATTTATTTGAGCATAAGCTTTCGTGAGCTACAGCTCAATCCGATGAAGTGAGCTGTAGCTCACGAAAGCTTATGCTCAAATAAATTTGTCAGTCTCTAAGGTGCCACAAGTACTCCTTTTTTGTTGGATATTAGGAAAAACTTTTTCACTAGGAGGGTGGTGAATCACTGGAATGGGTTACCGAGGGAGGTCGTGGAATCTCCTTCCTTAGAGGTTTTTAAGGTCAGGCTTGACAAAGCATGATTTAGTTGGGGATTGGTCCTGCCTTGAGCAGGGGGTTGGACTAGATGACCTCCTGAGGTCTCTTCCAACCCTGATATTCTATGATTCCCCCCATACCAAACAGTGTCCTCAGCCCCCTGCCCCTCAGCGCCACCCAGACCCCCTCTGTACTGAACAGAGTCCTCAGCCCCCTGTGAGGTTATGAGTGTAATATATCTCATTGAAAGGTGACACAGGGCCAGAAAGAGTTAATTAACTCCCAGACTGACCTGACCCATGGCTGAACTTTAAAGAGGAGTTAGGAAGAGATGAAAATGAATAGAGCTTTGAAATGCAGCCGGCATTGTTAGAGGTAGAAGGGGAGATGTTTGCTCAGGTCTTGTGAAGTCAGCAAACAAGTCTTGTCTATCGCTATAGCTTTCATTCAAAGATCAAAAAAGGAGTATTAACATTTAGGAAGACGCTGGAGTGAAATCGTATTATTGTCTGTATGTCTCTTCGAAGGTTGTGGTAACCGGTATCTGAACTGCTTAATGGATAAATGACCCTGTGCTCATTGCCAGGATGTTTGGGAGAAGGAAAGTGAAGCCAATTGTTTTCTCAGGCCAAAAGGCTGCTGGAAATGTATAAAAACCCTGGGACACGATCCTTCTTCATCTCAGATCTGCTTTGGGTTTCAAGAGGGGGAAACTTTGAGCCATAAGGATTGAGATCCCCAGTCGCTGACTGGAGTCACACTGACTATGGACATTGGACAATAACCTCTGGACTATTTCTTAGAGAACTTTTGGCAGCTACAAACTCACCATCTCCGTAGGTATATGGACTTCAAGAAATTGAACTCAAGTCTGTATGTATATTGATCTTTCAACCAACTCTCTCTCTCTTTTCTTTTTTAATAAATTTTAGTTTAGTTAATAAGAATTGACTGTAAGCGTGTATTTTGGGTAAGATCTGAGTTATCATTTGACCTGGGTCTGGGGCTTGGTCCTTTGGGATCAGGAGAACCTTTTCTTTTATATGATGAAATAAGATTTTCAGAGTTTATCATCCTATGTTTGACAGGTGTGTCTGGATGGAGGCCTGAGGCTGGATACTTTAAGGGAACTGCGCTGTTTGGACTTCTGAGTAACCAGGGACGTGCTGTAGAAGCTGTTTTGGGCTGGCTGGGTAAATCTAAGTATTGGAATATCCACCAGCATTCGGGGTTTGCCTGCCCCGGTCTGTTTGCAGTTCACCCTGATTGAGTGATCTCAGCTGGCTCCCACGGTCAGCATTGTCACACACCCCTATCCCTCAGCACCCCTCCCATGCTCCCCTGTACCAGGGTCCTCAGCCCCCTGCCCCTCAGTGCCCCCCAGAACCAGAGTTCTTAGACCCCCTGCACCTCAGTGCCCCACACTCCAGACCCCCCCTGTACTGAACAGAGTCAGCCTGGCACAAAACCTAACAAAACACCATCATGTGTCAGCCCCCTGGTCCTCAGCCCCCCAGTATCCCCTACGCTCCAGATCCCCCAGCCCCTCAGTGCCCCCTAGACTCCCACAAATTCCAGACCCCCCTCTGCCTTTCATCCCACCAACCCACACATTCCAGACCTCCCCACTCCACATCGCTCCCCTCCACATTGCTCATGCCCCCCCACTCCAGGCCCCACTCCTGCCCCCCAAGCTCTACACACACACACTCTCAGCCCCCCCACCCCTCATGCCCCCACCACATTCTAGGCTCCTCCCCAATGCCGCGTCCAGAGCTCAGACCCTGCCCAATGAATTAAAAAAACCCATACCACAGAAGGTCCCTGCTCCCCCGCCCCCGAGATCCCACTGTCCCCCAGAAAGGGCCAGGAGGGCAGGGGGGGCTCCTGCCTGCCACCCCCAGCCCATGAAGGGGGAGCCCAGTCCCCACCCCCGCTGTGCCCCTCCCCAAGGGACCAGCCCAGCACCCACCTCTGACCTCACCCCCGCCCCCAGGCAGGGCAGCCCTGTGTTCCCTACCACTTCCTGCTGCCGGCAAGGGGAAGTCCCGCAGCCTGGTGGGGTGGGGGGGCGCCCCTGCCACATCAAACACAGAGCTGAGCCACCAGCACCTTCTACTGCCCTGGAACCCACTCCCTGGTTCCCCGACCACAGCCCCCTGCCCCAGATAGAGGGGCGTAGGGGGCTCCTCAACTGCCGCCCCCCCAATTAGCAGGGAGTGGGGGCAGGCTCCCCAACCACTGACCCACCCCCGGTTAGTGGGGACGTGGGAGGGTCTCCCCAACTGCCCACCCCTCTGGTTAGCCGGGGCTCCCACATACAAGCACACACTCCAGACCCCCCACCCGCCCCTCAGCGCCCCCCCCACGCGCACACACACTCCTGACCCCCCTCCTGCCCCTCAGCCCCCCCCACACATGTGCACACACACGCTCCAGGCCACCACCTGCCCCTCAGCCCCCCCCCCCCCCCCCCACATGCACACACATGCTCCAGGCCCCGCTTCTGCTCTCCCTGCAAACACACTCCAGGCCCCAGGCTCCTCAACCCCCCCGCCCCCCGCCCATTCTAGGCTCCCCCCCCAGCTCAAACCCTGCCCAAGGAATTTAAAAAAAAAACCAACCCACCCAGGAGGTCACGCTCTCCCCCCCCCCCCCCCCCAAGATCCCACCATTCCCCAGAGAAGGGCCAGGAGGGCGGGTGGGTTGCCTGCCACTCCAACCCCCAAAAGGGGAGAGCCCAGTCCCCCCGTACCCTCTTACCCGCTCCCCAGGGGACCAGCCCTGCACACACCTCTCCCACCCCCTCCCCACTACAAGGGGAAGTCCCGCAGCCGGGGCAGGGGGGTTCCCTGCCACATCAAGCATGGAGATGAACTTCCCTTAAGGCTGGGCTGAGAGAGAACAGAAGAGCCACCGGCGCCTTCGACTGCCTTGGAACCCCCACCCCGGTTAGTGGGATGTGGGGGGGTGCCTCCCCGACTGCCCAGCCCCACCAGTTATCAGGGATGTAAAGGGGGCTTCCTGACCACCCAGCCCCCCCAGTTAGCAGAGGTGTAAAGGGGGCTTCCTGACCACTGGCCCCTCCAAGATTAGTGGGAGTGTAGGGGGGTCTCCCCAACCACTGCCCCCCCCAATTAGCAGGGATGTGCAGGGGCTCCCTAACCACTGGCCCCTCCCAGGTTAGCAGGACATGGCTGCTCCCTGTCCTCAGGTGAGCCTGGTTCCATCCAGCAGAAAGGAATCATAGAATCATAGAATATAAGGGTTGGAAGGGACCCCAGAAGGTCATCTAGTCCAACTCCCTGCTCAAAGCAGGACCAAATCCCAGTTAAATCATCCCAGCCAGGGCTTTGTCAAGCCTGACCTTAAAAACCTCTAAGGAAGGAGATTCCACCACCTCCCTAGGTAACGCATTCCAGTGTTTCACCACCCTCCGAGTGAAAAAGTTTTTCCTAATATCCAATCTAAACCTCCCCCACTGCAACTTGACTCAACCCCAACCACCACTTCAGCAGAAGACAGTGCCCCCGCCCAGCAGAGAGATCAGAGGGTGCCAGCTGTAACCCCCCCCTTCCCCCCACACACACACCCTCCTCGACATAAGTTAAATGCAAGAAACTGTGGGCTGAGGCCTGCAAGACTTTAGCGCAGCTATGTTAGGCCTTGGAGACAAGAAACGATGGCACAGGTCAATAACCGGGAAACAACCCAAACAATTATGGGGAGAGAGAAGAGCCAACTGGTAATGTGGCGACAGTGTAGCTGGGAAGATTAAATTTAAATTGTAAAATGCTGTAACAACACCTGTTGCCTCCAGCACGTGCCTTAGCCGCAAAATAAACCCGGTAAGTCACTGTTAATAAAAACCGACACAGCTATAACATTTGGGGTCCCTGTTTCCAGGGGACACAGGCCAATAAAAACAGAGGGTGACGGCTTTCGTGTACATGTGCAGAATGTCGTAGGTATAGACAGACTCAGAGTATAAGAAGGGGTGCCCAGAGCAGAAAAACTGAGCTTCCTATGGGAAACTCCAGCAGAAACCACTCCTGTATTAATATTTAATCCACAAAAGGGCCAAGAGACTCTAACGCCATCTAGGAGGATGTGAGGAGGTCAGTAGGTATGCCTGGCACATGGTACTTAGCTTTAGGAATTGTACATGCTGTGACATTTATAACTTTGTTGGTAACTTTAATAAAATTGCGAAAAAACCAGAGCTCTGGTAATGGTGTGCGTGTTACACGCCAATGGCTTCAGGTGTTCCTGGGGGCTCTAAATCCAGAACAGACAGAGGTGACTCTGTAGAACTTAAGACTGCAGCCGCCAAAGCTAAACCCGCTGAAGTATAACTAACATTAAATAAAATAAAAGGCTATACCAGCCAGCCCCGGCCCCGACAGACCTCCAAAAGGAAGGCTCCCCACACTGATGCAGTGGCTGCGCACAATGGCCTGGCCACAGGCAGGGGGAACCCGTTCCATCTCCTCCCCCACCTGGCTGCGGTTCACAGCCTGACCCCAGGCCTGCCTCGCATCAGCCCGGGCCCCCAGGTGCTCCAAGCCCCCACGCGCTTCAAGCTCAGGAGAGGCAGGCAGCCACCCTTCACAAGCCACATGGCCTGGCAGGGCTGAGCCCGGCACCTCTGGGCTTGGGTGCGGGGGAGACAACCGGGAGAAAACCACCAGCTGGAGAACAGCCAGGCCATTTCCTCTCCAGCTCCCTCCGCCCCAAGGGGAGGGGGCTGCTGCCAGGGCCTGTCAGGGGACACCCTGTGTGGCAGAGTGGATTCATGCTGGACCAACACAGGGTTGCTGGGGACAGAGGCAGGAAGAGATCTGCTCTGTTTCCTGGAATCCATGACCCCTGGCTCAGGAGCAGGCAGCAGATGGCCAGTCCCCATCCCATCCCATCCCCTCCCCACCTCGCCCCCACAGGGGCTCGCAGCGTTAAGCTATTCATGGAGAGACTTAGCTTCCCGGAACATCTGTCCTGAGTTGCCTCTTGCAGCCCCACACAAAGTCCAGCTGCACCAGATGTTTCCACAGCTCCTCCCTTTTACAGCCAGCTCAGACGGGCAGCTCGGGGCCCCACCTTGGCCAGATTACTGGGCTGGGTCTAGGGGCGAGTTTGGCACTCCCCCTCCACCCAGCTTGTCTGCCTTGCTGTCAGGCCCCCCAACACTTGCCTGCCCCTATGCATGGATCCACTTCGAGGGTCCTGCCCCCAGAGCCCTTCCTTCTCTGCTGAGCCCCACTCTGGAGCGAATCCTCTCGCTTTGCATAGAAATCCCCTTTGTTGTTCTCCTTCCCTAAGCTCTGTCGTCTGTCCGTCCGCAGGAGCTCCTAGGGCATCTTGGCTGCCTGGCGTGCAGTAGGTGCTCACCCAAACTTCCCAGTCCCACCAAGCAAGCTTGGGGGAGTGTGACCAAGTGGGACTGTTCTTAATGTTTTCTCTGAATACTGTGTGGATGCCTCAGTTTCCCCTATGCAGATCTTAAGTATCTAGGTGGTGGGGTAAGGGTGTGTGATTGGGGCAGAGCCCTAGGAGGGCCAGTGTGATGGAGTCTGCACAGACAATGGCCAACACCCTGTCTCCTGGCAACTGATGGTCTGGGCCCCGCACTGCAAAGGTGCCAACTGAAGGGGTTGGAGAACAGAGAGATCAGGTGGCCTCCTGGCCTTGGAACGAGATAAAGGCCAGAGGAGGGGCTGGAGGGGGTTCCCATTTGGAGCTGGCTGGGGAAACGGAAAGAGGCCCAGACCAGGGTCTGAGCTCCCTACCCCCCAAGACGGACCCGGCTGAGGGGTCCTGTTCTCTGTACCTACAAGCTCTGTGTTGGACCATGTTCCTGTCGTCTAATAAACCTTCTGTGTTCCTGGCTGGCTGAGAGTCATGGTGAATCACAGGCAGTAGGGGGTGTAGGGCCCTGACTCCCCCACGCTCCTTGACAGGGAGGCAGTGTGAAGGGCAGGGTCCTGATGCCAGGTCCCCATCCCAGCCCCCACCTCCTGTGACGAAGTGGGACTGTTCTTAATGTTTCCTCTGAATAGTGTGGGGGTGCCTCAGTTTCCCCTAGGCAGTTCTTAAGTATCTAGGTGGTGGGGTAAGGGTGTATGATCATTGCAGAGCCCTAGAGGGCAGGTGTGTGCAGGGGTCTGGACACAGAGAATGGCCGACACCCTGTTTCCTGGCAACTGATGGCCTGGGCCCTTCCCCCCCTGCAAGGTGAGAGCTAAAGGGTTGGAGAACAAAGGAATCAGGTGACCACCTGGCCCGGGAAAGGAACAAAGCCCAGAGGAGGAGGGGCTGGAGGGGGTTTTCAGTTTGGGGCTGGCTGGGACATGGAGTGAAGTGCAGACGTGGTTGTCTGGCTCACTGCCCCTCCCCAAAATGGACCCAGCTGAGGGGTCCCGTTCTCTGCACCTGCAAGCTCTGTTTTAGACCATGTTCCTGTCGTCTAATAAACCTTCTGTTTTACTGGCTGGCTGAGAGTCACGTCTGACTGCGAAGTTGGGGTGCAGGACCCTCTGGCTTCCCCAGGAGCCCCGCCTGAGCGGACTCGCTGGGGGGAAGCGCACGGAGGGGCAGAGGATGCTGAATGCTCCGAGGTCAGACCCAGGAAGGTGGAAGCTGGGTGAGCTGTGTGTCCTGCAGACAGGCTGCTCACAGAAAGGCGACTGCCCCAGAGTCCTGACTGGCTTCATGGGGAGCAGTTCCAGAGCATCGCCCGGGGACTCCGTGACACCTCCCAACACCACTTGTCACCCACTGGGCAGTGAACATTCTCCATTCACAAAAAGAAAAGGAGGACTTGTGCCACCTTAGAGACTAACCAATTTATTTGAGCATAAGCTTTCGTATTCCACTGCATGCATCCGATGAAGTGAGCTGTAGCTCACAAAAGCTCATGCTCAAATAAATTGGTTAGTCTCTAAGGTGCCACAAGTCCTCCTTTTCTTTTTGCGAATACAGACTAACACGGCTGCTACTCTGAAACCATTCTCCATTCAGTGCCTGCTGCTTGTACCATCTTCTCCTCCACCCCCAGTTCGCAGATGACACTAAACTGGGAGGAGAGGTAGATACGCTGGAGGGTAGGGATAGGGTCCAGAGTGACCTAGACAAATTGGAGGATTGAGCCAAAAGAAATCTGATGAGGTTCAACAAGGACAAGTGCAAAGTCCTGCACTTAGGACGGAAGAATCCAATGCACCGCTACAGACTAGGGACCGAGTGGCTCGGCAGCAGTTCGGCAGAAAAGGACCTGGGGGTTACAGTGGACGAAAAGCTGGATACGAATCAGCAGTGTGCCGTTGTTGCCAAGAAGGCCAACGGTATATTGGGCTGTATTAGTAGGAACCTTGCCAGCAGATCGAGGGAAGTGATTATTCCCCTCTCTTCGCTATTGGTGAGGCCACATCTGGAGTACTGTGTCCAGTTTTGGGCCCCACTACAGAAGGGATGTGGACAAATTGGAGACAGTCCAGCGGAGGGCAACGAAAACGATTAGGGGGCTGGGGCACATGATTTACGAGGAGAGGCTGAGGGAACTGGGGTTATTTAGCCTGCAGAAGAGAAGAGTGAGGGGGGATTTGATAGCAGCCTTCAATTATCCGAAGGGGGGTTCCAAAGAGGATGGAGCTCAGCTGTCCTCAGTGGTGGCAGATGACAGAACAAGGAGCAATGGTCTCAAGTTGCAGTGGGGGAGGTCTAGGTTGGATATTCGGAAACACTATTTCACTAGGAGGGTGGTGAAGCACTGGAATGGGTTCCCAAGGGAGGAGGCGGAATCAGTAGGGACTGTCAGTACAATGGAGTTTTGTAAGCAGCACAATCAAACCTTCGAGGGCTGTTGCCAAGACCCACCTGGCCCTGCTCCCCTCAGATGTTAGGCTCTGCCCATTGCCTGCCTGCCTGCCTGCCCGCCAGCCCACCCTTGTCTACTCGCTTGGAGTGCCCTGGAGCAGGGACTGGGCCCGTTCCGTCTGGAAAGTACCCAGCACAAAAGAGCAGCATTGTGCCCGCTGTGGGGAGGGGCAGGACTGACCCCCTCCCCTGCCCCTACCCCTGCAACAGGGCAGTTAGGGCAAATCAGCAACTCGGGAATAACCCCATCGCTATGTGCTTCTGCCTCCAAAATTCCCTGGGCCCCGCCACAGACTCCTCCAGCAGCCAGTGGGATTTCAGCCCACGCAATGATCCGTTCTAGGAAATGGTCCATGAAGCAGGAGTTATTCTGTGGTGGAGGCTGAACGCTGCAACCGTTCAGCTACTCTCAACTTTGTGCCGCTCATGACACAGTCATCTCCCACTGGGCATCTGCCCTGGACCACTGGGCCTCCCCTCCACGCAGATCTGCCACATGATGGGCCTCTCCATCTCTGGTCCAGAGAGGAAACCAAAGGCCCTTGGAGACCCTGGGGCGTCCCGGTAGCACAAGTCAGCAGCAAATCCCGCAGAGCTGTGCACCTGAGAGCAAGGCAGCCAGACCAGGAAAGGGGGAACCTTGGTTCCATCAAGGGAAACCTATCGTCAGGTTAAAATGAGCTTGTCGACTCCCTGAGCCAAAGGCCAGACAGGACCCCAGCTCTGCTAGTCCAACCTCCCACCCCCACAGACCCACCCTGTGGCCCACGCTGAGCCCAACAGCACCAAACTGAATCACTTTGGGTGAGGGAATATCTTGTACAGGGCCAACTTCTGCTGGTGGAAGGCACAAGCTCCCGAATTCCACAGAGCTCCTCAGACTCCTGGAGTTCAAAAGCTTCGTACCTTCCACAAACAGAAATTGGTGGAATAAAAGATGCCTGCCAAACCGGCTACACCACCACCAAGAAATGTCAGTCCTCAGGAAACTAAACTGTGTGCCCCTGGCAGAGAACAGGGCTCATGAACAAAGGGGATGAGTGGGGGACCCACAGATCTGAAGGCCTGAAGGAACCACTGTGAGCTTCCAGCCCACCCCTGCCATGTGCACACACACACGCAGGCTGCAGAATTCCTCTGAGTAGCTGAATTAAACCCTATTCTTAAGGAAGTGGTCCAATTTTGTTGTATAGATTCCAAGCAATGGTGAGTCCACCATGTCCCCTAGGAACCTGTTCCAATGTTCAGTTACCCTCGCTGCTAGGAATTGTGTCCCATTCCAAGGTTGAATTTGTCTCACTTCAGCTTCCAGCAACTGGATCTTGTGCCTTTCTCAGGAGGATTGCAAAACCCTCACTATCAGATCTTGCCCATGCGTCAGTGCCTAGACACAGTGATCAAATCACCTCTCAGCTTTCTCTTCCAGAAGCTGAATAGATTGAGCTCCATAAACATCACATCATATTGGATAATGGAGAGAAAGTATGCTTATAAAACGTGCAGCTGATACCAAACTGGGAGGAGTTGCAAGCACTTTGGAGGACAGGATTAGAATTCAAAACAAATCTCAAGAAGTTGGAGAACTGCTCTGAATTCGACAAGATGAAATTCAGTAAAGACAAGTGCAAAGTACCTCACCTAGGAAGGAAAAGTCCAATGCACAACTACAAAACAGGCGGCAGCACTGCTGGAGAGGGTCCGGGGTTGATTCATATTCAGTTTGTGATCTGCTAGGTGATGCAGTTGCAAAAAAAGGCTAATACTCTGGGGTGTATGAAGAGGAGTGTGAGATGCCAGGCATGGGAGGGAACTGACCCACTCACCTCAACACTGGTGAGGCCTCAACTGGAGCACTGTGTCCAGTTCTGGGTGCCACCCTTCAGGAAAGATGTGGAAAAACTGGAGAGAGTCCAAAGAAGAGCAACAAAACCTATAGAAGGTCTAGAAAACCTGACCTGGGAGGAAAGGTTAGAAAACCTGGGCATGTTTAATCTTGCGAAAAGAAGAGTGAGGGGGAGCTGATCACAGCCTTCAAATCTGTTAAGGGCTGTTCTGAAGAGGAGGGGGATCAATTGTTCTCCATGTCCACTGAAGGCAGGGCAAGAAGTAATGGGCTTATTCTGCAGCAAGGGAGATTTAGATTAGACATTAAGAAAAACTTTCTAACTTAAGGGTAGTTAAACACTGGAGCAGGCTTCCAAGAGGTCATCAAATCCCCATCACTGGAGGTGTTTAAGAACAGGCTGGACAAACACCTGCCAGGGATGGTCTAGGGTTACTTGGTCCTGCCTCAGTACAGGGGGCTCGACTTGACTTCTCACTGGGCCTTCCAGACCTACATTTCTATGGTCGTAACACTGGTTTCCAGCCCCTGGATCATTTCTGTGGCCTCCTTTGAACTATCTCTAGTATTTTTACCTCCTTCTCGAAACACAGACACCAGAACTGGACACAGTATTCTACTAATGGTCTTTCCAACACCGTGTACAGGGGAGAAATCACTTCCCTACTTCTACTTGATACCTCCCTTTTCATACACCCAAGGATCGCCTTAGCCCTTTCTCCCACGGCACCTGGTGGCTGAACTTTGTGACTTTGTCCTCATCCATAACTAGTTCACATTTGGGAACAATGTATACCTTCAAATCAGCGGCACTGCTATGGGTACCCGCATGGCCCCACAGTGTGCCAACATTTTTATGGCTGACTTAGAACAGCGCTTCCTCAGCTCTTGTCCCCTAATGCCCCTACTCTACTTGCACTATATTGATGACATCTTCATCATCTGGACCCATGGAAAAGAAGCCCTTGAGGAATTCCACCTGGATTTCAACTATTTCCATCCCACCATCAACCTCAGCCTGGACCAGTCCACACAAGAGATCCACTTCCTGGACACTGCGGTGCTAATAGAATCATAGAATCATAGAATATAAGGGTTGGAAGGGACCCCAGAAGGTCATCTAGTCCAACCCCCTGCTCGAAGCAGGACCAATTCCCAGTTAAATCATCCCAGCCAGGGCTTTGTCAAGCCTGACCTTAAAAACTTCTAAGGAAGGAGATTCCACCACCTCCCTAGGTAACGCATTCCAGTGTTTCACCACCCTCCGAGTGAAAAAGTTTTTCCTAATATCCAATCTAAACCTCCCCCACTGCAGCTTGAGACCATTACTCCTCGTTCTGTCATCTGCTACCATTGAGAACAGTCTAGAGCCATCCTCTTTGGAACCCCCTTTCAGGTAGTTGAAAGCAGCTATCAAATCCCCCCTCATTCTTCTCTTCTGCAGGCTAAACAATCCCAGCTCCCTCAGCCTCTCCTCATAACTCAGGTGTTCCAGACCCCTAATCATTTTTGTTGCCCTTCGCTGGACTCTCTCCAATTTATCATGCTTTATAATAAGCGATGGTCACATAAACACCACCCTATACCGGAAACCTACTGACCGCTATGCCTACCTACATGCCTCCGGCTTTCACCCTGACCACACCACATGATCCATCGTCTACAGCCAAGCTCTACGATACAATTGCATTTGCTCCAACCCCTCAGACAGAGACAAACACCTACAGGATCTCTATCAAGCATTCTTACAACTACAATACCCACCTGGTGAAGTGAAGAAACAGACTGACAGAGCCAGAAGAGTACCCAGAAGTCACCTACTACAGGACAGGCCCAACAAAGAAAATAACAGAACGCCACTAGCCGTCACCTTCAGCCCCCAACTAAGACCTCTCCAACGCATCATCAAGGATCTACAACCTATCCTGAAGGACGACCCATCACTCTCACAGATCTTGGGAGACAGGCCAGTCCTTGCCTACAGACAGCCCCCCAACCTGAAGCAAATACTCACCAGCAACCACACACCACACAACAGAACCATTAACCCAGGAACCTATCCTTGCAACAAAGCCCGTTGCCAACTGTGTCCACCTATCTATTCAGGGGACACTATCACAGGGCCTAATCACATCAGCCACACTGTCAGAGGCTCGTTCACCTGCACGTCTACCAGTGTGATATATGCCATCATGTGCCAGCAATGCCCCTCTGCCATGTACATTGGTCAAACTGCACAGTCTCTACGTAAAAGAATAAACGGACACAAATCAGACGTCAACAATTATAACATTCAAAAACCAGTCGGAGAACACTTCCATCTCTCTGGTCACTCCATTACAGACCTAAAAGTGGCAATTCTTCAACAAAAAACTTCAAAAACAGACTCCAAGGAGAGACTGCTGAATTAGAATTAACTTGCAAACTGGATACAATTAACTTAGGCTTGAATAAAGACTGGGAGTGGATGGGTCATTACACAAAGTAAAACTATTTCCCCATGTTTATTCCCCCCCCCCCCAAACCCCCCACTGTTCCTCAGACATTCTTGTCAACTGCTGGAAATGGCCCACCTTGATTATCACTACAAAAGGTTTTTTCCCCCCCGCTCTCCTGCTGGTAATAGCTCACCTTACCTGATCACTCTCGTTACAGTTTGTACGGTAACACCCATTGTTTCATGTTCTCTGTTTATATAAAATCTCCCCACTGTATTTTCCACTGAATGCATCCGATGAAGTGAGCTGTAGCTCACGAAAGCTTATGCTCAAATAAATTTGTTAGTCTCTAAAGTGCCACAAGTCCTCCTCTTCCCACAGCACTGTACTGAGAGCCCACGTGGAGGTGATTACCTACAAAGACCCTGCTCGGAGGCACTGCTTTCCAAGAGAGGTCTCCCACCCCGGAGGTATCACCTGCCTTCTGGGTTCCCAGATGTATTACCTTTAATACAGCCGAATGTAAGTGCGTTTTGTTTAATTTTGACGATTTAACGAGGCTCTTTAGATCACTGTAATACCAACCTGTTCTCCTCAACATTTATTACTCCACCAACCTTTGTCATCTGCAAAACTGAACAGCAAAGATTTTATATCATCATCTAGATCATGGTTAAAATACTGAATAGCACTGGATTAAGAACCGATCTCTGCAGTACCCGACTAGAAACAGCCCCAATCATTTATATCACCCACACAGAACTATATTTTGAGATCTGCCAGTGAGCCAGTTTTTAATCCATCGAACATATGCCCTGCTAATTCTATTTATTCAAAATGTTACTCGGTTCTATATCAAACGCCTTTGAGAAACCCAAATATACAGCCACAATACAGTTACCTTTATCAAGCAGACCTGTAATCCCGTAAGAAAAAAGACAACAGGTTTCTTTGACAAGACCTGCCTTCCATGAGTCATTCAGACTGATATTAATGATATTTGGAATTGCTAATTCTTTGCTGACTTGCGAATTGACCGTTCCATTACTTTACCTGGAATAGACATCAGCACAGCAAGTCCACAGTTCCCTGGAACCTCCCTTTTAAATACTGGAACTGCTCTAGAATTTTCCTAGTTTTCCAAGATAGATTAAAAATTAACATCTGTGGCTTAGAGAGCTCTTCAGCTGGATCCTTTGTGACTCTGGGTGTAAATTCTCCAGGACTGTTGATTTGAAAATGTTTAATTTTACTGCCTTACATCCTCCATTATTACAGATGGTAAACTTTCTATTCCATCCACATCACATGAGATAGACACAGACTCCTGCTTCATTCCAGAAACAGAACAGAAATACCCATGGATCATTTCTATCTTTTCTACATCACTATTTACAATTTTACCATCTGCATCTAGTAACGGACCTATTTTTGACCTAGCGTTTTTCTGGTTCCTAATACATTTAAAAATGCCTCCTTATCTTTAACCCTGTTGGTCACTGATATTTCATTGGTTCCTTTGGCTTCCCTGATCAGTCACCTACTTCTTAACTTGTAACTTGTATTCATTTCCATTTACTTCCCTTTTTTTTCCTCCTTTACATTTGTGTGTATGTTTTATCACTACTTCCACATCTCCTTTTAATCAGGGTGGCTTCTGGCCCAGCAGAACTTTTTTGTGTGGCTCTGTGATGTCATGGCTTTTGGGGCATCCAGAAGAATGTTCTTGGACAAGTCCCAGTTTTCATTAACACTTCTCAGTTTAAATTTATATTTCCAGTCAGTTATGCCAACAATTACATGTAGCTTTGGAAAACTGGCCCTCCTAAAATTCAAAATACATACCCTGCTGGCTGGTACCACAGAGGAAATTCAATGGGGCTCAGATGAGTGACCCCAGAAGGGAGAGAGGCCTGGGTTAGAACAGTCCCTGGGACAGGGGCACATCTGGATTGCTATATGATATCTGCATTGGAAATAACCAGAACTTCTAGCCAAAGCTTTGGGGAGGGAGAAGAGGGGAGCGCTAGGGCAAGTGCCACATGAGAGCTCCATAAGACGCCAAACTGAACTCCATGGAGCCGACAAAGCCCGTCGCTAGTGTCCCAGGGATGCTAGTGCCACCCTGCCTAGGGAGCGCGGGAACATGGCTCTCATTCCCTCCCACAGAGTGTTGAGGCTTCACGATCCATTATTACTGTCGGTGGACCTGCTGGCCATGCGCAGAGTTAAGGTTGCCCAACACCTCTCATTAGAGGCCCCTGTTTTCAGCTGCTTGTTGTAATTCTGTCAAACGATTCAGGCTGAAATTTTCCATGCTCGCTCTCTGCTTCAGACAGAACATTTCTGGAAAGTTTCAGCCAAAATAGTCCAGCCATTTCCAAAAGTGAGGGCAGGGAAATCCAGGTGGCTTTGCCAAGGTTCATCATTGTTTCCAGCTCACGCGTCTCGATTTTAAGATCTGGAACAGCTCCATGGTTTGGAGCAGGAACTTACCATTTGGTGGAAATCACTCTCACTCCAGGGAGGTGCTTTCTGCCGCCCATGAAAATACTCCCAGATTTGGCAGGGCCACAAGCCTTGAAATCACCATTCACAGGTGCGCAGATTACCATGCACATCATCAGGAAGAACAGGTGCCTTATTAAAAGGGGTAACTAATGCCCCAGCAAAGACAAGGCCATGCATAGTTTTAACACATTGGCAGATCAACCTAGGCTACATCGTAGGGACACAGGGCTAGAAGGGGCCCCGGCTCATGCTGCTGCTACATGCTGCTGCAGGCCACCCCGGTGTACCAGCCCACTCAGACAATGATTAAAACAAGGTCGGTTACTTGCCCCCACTGTTCCCGAGCCTCCCTCCTCTGACGGTCAGAAACCGTCCTCTCATTTCCAGCCTGGATTTATGCCTGGCCCGTTTATCCCCCTTGCTCTGGTGCTAACACTGTCCTTCAGTTTAAGTAGCTCTTCCCCTCTCGGTGTTAATCCACCCCCCACCCCATGTATTTATAGTGCAACCAGATCCCGCTCAGCCTTTGCTTTGCTGCATGCTAAGCACGAGGCAGCCCAGTGCAAGATAACACAACCCGCAGCCCCGGGCTGCCATGCCCCCAGCCGCCCGCGTGCTGGATCTGGCCGTGACGAGCCGTACAGCTAGGTGGGCACATGGCCCGAGATGGAGAGTACCACCGCTCACTTGTGCCGCTCTCTGCTTGCCTTTCCAGGGCGTCATGGGACAGGGCGTCTGCCAGCTCTGGGGGCGGGGCGCAAACGGTCAAGGCCTAGGAAACTCATATCCTGGCAGGACCCAGGCTGGTGTGCTGTGCTGCTCCGCAGGGGTCCTGCTCGCCCCACTGACCGGGACTGACAGCCACTGCTTTCCATGGAGGCAACCCATCTGCTAAACAGCACCCTGCCCCACGCCAGGCAGGCAACAGCAACCTGGCCAGGAGCCACAGGCTTGTCATGACTGGGGCACTTTCCTTAACCCCCTCGCAACCTAGTGGGGACAGCAACACCCCACATCTCGGGGGACAATGCTTCCCCCAAAGTCCGCTCCATGATGACAGCAAGTGTTTTGAGACACTGGAGAAGAATTCTCTGCTACCACTGCCCTGCCCTCTCCCCGGCAAGGTATCTCACCGCCTCTGCCCACCCCCACCAGGGCATCACATGGCCAGCCCCCACCACCGCCCCCGCACCTGCCCAGCTCCGTCGGGGTGTCACATGGCCACCGCCCCCCCCATCCAACCCCAGTGGGGTATTGCACGGCCTCTGCCCCCTGCCCAGCCCCAGCAGGGCATTACATGACCTCCACCCCCCTGACACCCACCCAGCCCCAGCAGGGCACTGCATGGCCTCCACCCCCCCGATATCCCCCCAGCCCCGGCAGGGTATTCGAAGGAATCCACCCCCGCTGACTATGGTCAGAGCCTCACACGACCAAGAGCAAGCACAGCTGAAACCACAGCTATGGCTCACCTGTGACGAAACCCGAGAGAGACTCTAGCAGGGCCCTATCTGCAGGGACGCAAAGGAGCCTGCAGAGAGGGGGAGAGGGGAGTCACACACACCCTCCCGCTCACCCCCAGCTGAAGAGGAGTAGGTGGGGGGCACAGCCTCCTGCCCCCTAGCAAACCTAGAGTGTATGGACTCTCTCCTGGAGAGTATTTCCCATTCATCCCATGAAGCTCTCAGCCAGCTGCATGGGTCTCTGCTTGGCAGCACCTCCCCTGGGAGGCCCAGGCGCGCCGCCCTGCAGCTACCCAGGCAGGTTCAAAGCCAACCCTGGGCTCCTGACCCCAGCACACACTCCCAGCCTGCTAGCCTCAGGGAGCGAGGCACCCGACCCAGCCCAGGGGCCCTAGCAATGAGCCTCCCGGAAGACAGACAGGATCACCATGAAACCCTGAGTGCACTGCACCTCCCCTGACCAGGGACTCCCGGCACGGTCTCTCTGCCCTGTCTGAGTCTGCCTCGCCAGCAACAGGACAACAGGATCCCAAGTCTGAATCCAAGACTTTTGTGCAGCAGGCAAAGCGCAGACCCTAATACCTCACTCAAGTGGGATCTGAGGGCTTGGCTACACTTGCAAGTTACAGCGCAATACAGGAGCCCCGGGCGCCCTAGCTCACGCCCCGTCCACACGGGCAAGGCACGTGGAGCGCTCCGACCCCACGGCTACAGCGCCGCTGGTCCTCCACCTCGGCGAGACGATTAACGCTTGTTGCGCAGTGGCTGAAAAGCCCGGACGTCAGTGTGAACGAGGTGTTGCATTACTGCACCCCGATCAGCCTCCGGAAACATCCCATAATGCCCTTAAATCAAGGGGCCTCTGTTCTCAGTGCTTCGAATTCGCCTAGGAATGCGGATATGCCCTTTGAAAGTTCAGTTTCTGACAGCGGGCCCCGAGACAAAGCAAGTCGAGACAACGCAAGTCGTTACTGTGGAATGCTGTGTGAGAGAGAGAGAGAGAGGCGGGGAGGAGGGGGGGTCTGCTGCTGCTGTCTGAACTTACAAGACAGCACACTGTCATGCTCTCAGCTCCCCAAAAACCCACTCTCTCTCCCCCCACATACACACAACACACTCCTGTCACACTCCACTCCACCCACCCCCCATTTGAAAAGCACACTGCAGTCATTTGCATGCTGGGATAGCTGCCCATAATGCACCGCTCCCAATGCCACTGCAAGTGTCGCCAATGTGGCCATGCCAGTGCGTTTGTGGCTGTCAGTGTGGACAGACTGCAGCGCTTTCCCAACTGCGCTCTCCGAAGGCTGGTTTAACTCAAAGCGCTCTACATCTGCAAGTGTAGCCATACCCTGAGACTCATTTGCTAAGGCCTCTGTCCCTCTCCTCGAGCTAGTTCTGTTAGGCCCAAACTGCACCAGGAGGCGCCAGGTTTAGGGGGACATATTAAATTAGATTTCCTGTTAATGAGATTTTCTCCTACTGTATTAAATGGCACAGGACTCAGATTCCTTCAGCCCGAAGAGGGCAGCTGCTGCTGGACTTCAGTCTTCAGCTCTTCTCTGTCTGACCCCACACCGTGGAGAAATCCAGCTGTGTGCTCTCTGGCTGCATGCTGCCTCCAAAGTGGAAAGGGATACTACACTGAACCCAGGCCCATCAGGATGCCCAGCCACCCAGCTACCTGCTCAGGCCAACAAAGTCACTGAAACTTGAATGTGGCCACTTGGCTGCTCATATTATGGTAGAACCACTTCTTGTCTGAGCACCACACGGTGGGCAGGGCACGAAGTCCTGTCTCCTTTCCCCAGCTGGGGACACACGGCCCCACAGCCCAGCCGCGTTCTGTACCCCTGCAGTGTCAGAACCAAGGCCACGGGTACCGCCTGAACCACATCTGGATCAGAGTTCTGATGCCAGGTCTTCTGGAGCAGTGTTTCTCTATGACTGGCCCGCGGACAGGCGCCGGGCTCCGAGATCTCCCTGACATGTAGGAAGGCAGCAAGCCCATCCCTGGTATCTGAAAGGCTGAGAAACAGGAATCCAGAGGGATCGCGGATAACACCACAATCCAGCAGAGTGTAGAGGAAACCGGCTAACAGCCATTAGCACTTGGAACTGTTCAGCCTTCTGCTGTCCAACTGGTCCCATCCCCAGCGGCGCGATTGTCCCAGAGTGACTCAGCGCTCAGTGAGTCAGACTGCCAACTCCCACCTGCCACGCTGCCTGAGCCTGACTCACCGGAGCTGCCTGCGGCTGCACCTGCTACCCACTCCTCCAGGGCCCGTTTCTCCACTCACCTTCCAAGGCTTCACATGGGTGGGTCCCACAGCCAGCCCAAACAAGAGAGCGGAAGACTGGGGAGAAGGAGCAGCATAAAGGCACCTGCCCCAGCAGCACTCTGGGCTGGGGGGTGGGGAGGGAGGGGTAGAAAGAGGTGTGTTATACCATGTTCCTGACTCTGCTGTGCTCTAAGGTGGGGGCGTCATCTGGACCAGCTGTCCAGACTTTGGAAATGCCACCCATGCCGCGGGGTCTGCCGGAGTCTGCACACAGCCTGAAACAGTAATTCAGAGAGGAGCAAACTGCCCCACTCATCTCAGGGGGATGTTAACTCCGATTCCCAGTCATAATTTCAATAGTGGCGTTGTTAACTCTCTCACTGCTGATCAAAGCATGCACAGAAGAGGGACACGCATGTCATGCAGATCTAGAAAATCTGCCATGAATGACTGCTCAGTATGGTGTCAACTGAATGGAGCACAGGTTGCAAGCAGACACGGGAGAACACCAGTTAGCACTTTCTAATCTGACCCCTGGAGCCAACAAGCTAGACGGAAAGAACAGAGCTGGAGGGGGCCGTCTCGAACCCAGACCAACACTGAACCCAATTACTTATGTGAAGAAAGGTGATATAATTGGTATTACTGAGACCTGCTGGAAAATTCACAAGACTGCAATGTTAAACCACCGGCTACCATCTGTTAAGGAGGGGCAGAGAAGGTAAAAGAGTTGGAGGGGGTTCCACACTACCATTCAAGACACCACTACCTGTTCCAGGGTTCTCGGTAACTCAGCAGTCCAGAGTCTGGAATGCACATGGATCAACGTGCTAACAAACAAAGTGGGGATACGTGTGGGGGTCTGTTACAGACCATCAAGTCAAATCAGAGAACAGGATGAGTTACTCCTTAAACACCCACCTTTAATCTGCAGAAAGAAAACTTGTATTTTATGGGGGACTTCAATGCGGGAGGTGTATGCTGCAGGTTTTATGCAGCCAGCAGTAAAACATCACCGGTGCTTCAAAAACTATAGAACATTTTCTAACACAAAGGTATTGCAGCCAACACAAGATAATTATTTCAGACGTTATTATGTTGAATAAAAATTAATCACTGCACAGGAAGTTGGTTGTTGCCTAGAAACCAGCGATCATGACCGGATTGCATTCAATAGGGCAAACAGAGGACAGTCCCCACCGGTTGTGTATTTTATGTTATAAATATACACATACATAGACATAGTGCTTTAAAAGGGCTAATTTCCCAAAGTTAAGAAAAATTATGAGCTAAACTTATTGAGAGGAAAAATTTAAACAGAAGAGTGTGAATGAAAGCTGGGAATTCTTTAAGAAGAGTTTATTAGATGGTGAAAAAATGACAATTCCACAACTGAGAAAGAGAACAGCTTTGGCTAAAAGCTCACCCTGGTTCAGAGGCAAAGTGAAGGCAGCAATAAGAAATAAAAAAGCAATATATAGCAAATATAAAAATGGGGAATAGCATTCAATATAAATTAGAAGTTATGAAGTATAGAAAATTGATAAGGGAAGCTAAAGAACACAAGAATGGCCATACTGGGTCAAACCAAAGGTCTACCTAGCCCAGTATCCTGTCTTCCAACAGTAGCCAATGCCCAGGTGCTTCAGAGGGAATGAACAGAACAAGTAATCATCAAGCCATCCATCCCCTGCCACCTATTCGCAGCTTCTGGCAAACACAGGCTAAGGACACCATCCCATCAGGGGAAAATGCATGGCTGGCAGGGCTAAGGATAATAATGGGTTTTTTTAGATTATAATAGGAACAAAAGAAATCTCAACAATGGTATAGGCCCATTACTGAAAAGAGATGGTAATAATGATTCACCTGATGAAGTGAGCTGTAGCTCACGAAAGCTCATGCTCAAATAAATTGGTTAGTCTCTAAGGTGCCACAAGTACTCCTTTTCTTTTTGCGAATACAGACTAACACGGCTGTTCCTCTGAAACCGGTAATAATGATTGTTAATGATGCAGAAATGGTGGAAGTGTTCAATATATTTCTGTTCTATATCTGGAAAGAAGTACGTTTATGTACTCATATGACATGGTGATGCTGAAGTACCTTCCAGTCTATTAGTAATTAAGGAGGATTTAAACGTCTAATAAAGATAAACATTTTTTTTTTAAATGTGCAGGCCCAGATAACTTGCGCCCAAGTGTCCTAAAAAGTTGGCTCAGGAGATCTCTGGCCCACTGATGTTAATTTTTATTAAATCTTGGAATACCAAAAACATTTCAGAAGACAAGAAGAGTGCTAACATTGAACCAATATTCAAAAAGGGCACGGGTTTGCCTGGCATCAATCCAAGCAAAAAAATGGAAACGCTGATAATAGGATTCAATCAATAAAAAATTCAACAATAGGAATATAATTAATGTCAATCAACATAGTTTTACAAAAACTAGATCAGTCAAACAAACCTGATTTCATTCTTTGAGGAGATTACAAGTTTGGTTGATAAAGGTGTCATGGAGTGTGGGGGGAGTCCGGGATTCACTGTGACTCTCAGCCAGTAAAACAGAAGGTTTATTGGACAACAGGAACACAGTCTCAAACAGAGCTTGTGGGTACAACCAGGGCCCTCAGTCAAGTCCTTCTGGGGGAGCAGGGAGCTTAGACCGCAGCGTTGGGGTTCCCTGAGTTCCAGCACCCAGCACCAAACTGAAACCAAACCCCCGCTCCCTCCTCCCCAGCAGCCTTTGTCCAGTTTCCCCAGCAGAGGTGTTACCTCCCCCATCCCCCCACCTGGCTCAGGTTACAGGCTCTCAGGTATCCCATCCCCAAAGAAACTCCCCTGCCACATTCCCAGGTCAACACTCCCTCATCCCTGCTGCCTCACAAAAGGTAACTGCATATATGTAAAAAGAAAAGGAGGACTTGTGGCACCTTAGAGACTAACACATTTATCTGAGCATAAGCTTTCGTGAGCTACAGCTCACTTCATCCACTGAATGCATCCGATGAAGTGAGCTGTAGCTCACGAAAGCTTGTGCTCAAATAAATTGGTTAGTCTCTAAGGTGCCACAAGTCCTCCTTTTCTTTTTGCGAATACAGACTAACACGGCTGCTACTCTGAAACCTGCATATATGTAATAACCTTTACTTTTCCAGGCCTTTGACTTAGTACCATGTGACAGTCTGATTAAAAAATTAGCACTACATGATATCAGTAGTTCATTCATTAAGTGAATCAAGAACCGGCTACCTGACAGATCTCAAGAAGTAGCTTTCAAAAGGGAATGGTCATCAAATTGGGAGAATTAACAGTGGGGATACATAAGAACGGCCAGGCTGGTCAGACCAAAGGTCCATCTAGCCCTGTATCCTGTCTCCTGACTGTGGCTAGTTACAGGTGCCCCAGAGGGAATGAACAGAACAGGGAATCATCCAGTGATCCATCCCGTCGCCCATTGCCAGCTTCTGGCAAACAGAGACTAGGGCACTCAGAGCTTGGGGTTGCATCCCTGCCCATCCTGGCTAATCGCCACTGATGGACCTATCTGCCAACAACTTATCTAATTTTTTTTTGTACCTTGTTATACTTTTGGCCTTTACAACATCCCCTGGCAACGAGTTCCACAGGTTGACTGAGCGTTGGGTGAAATACTTCCTTTAGTTGTTTTAAACCTGCTGCCTATTCATTTCAATGGATAACCCCTGGTTCTGTGTTATGTGAAAGGGTAAACAACACGTCCTTAGTCACTGTCTCCCCACCAGCTGTGATTTTACATCCCTCTGTCCTCTCCCCCGTCAGTCGTCTCTCTTCTAAACTGAAGAGTCCCGGGTTTTTTAATCTCTCCTTGAATGGAAGCTCTTCCACACCCCTCATCATTTTTGTTGCCCTTCGCTGAACCTTTTCCATTTCTAAGATATCTTTTTGGGGTGGAGTGACCAGAACTGCACGCAGTATTCAAGATGTGGGCGTACCATGGATTTACAGAGGTGTTATGATATTTACGGTCTTATTTTCTATCCCTTTCCTAATGATTCCCAACATTGTGTTTGCTTTTTTGACTGCCGCGGCACACTGAGTGGATGTTTTCAGAGAACTATCCACACTGACTCCAAGATCTCTTTCTTGACTGGTAACGGCTAATTGAGATCCCATCATTTTATATGTACAGACTGGGATTATGTTTTCCAATGTGCATTACTTTGCATTTATCAACATTGAATTTCATCTGCCATTTTGTTGCCCAGTCACCCAGTTTTGTGACATCCCTTTGTAGCTCTTTGCAATTTGCTTTGGACTTAATTATTTTGATCATCTACAAACTTTGCTTACTCACTGATTATCCCCTTTTCCAGAACATTTATGAATATGTCGAACATCACTGGTCCTAGTACAGATCTGCGGGGGACACAGCTATTTACTTTTCTCCATTCTGAAAACTAACCACATATTCCTACCCTTTGTTTCCTGTCTTTTAACCAGTTACTGATCCATGAGAGGACCTTCCCTCTTAACCCATGGCTCCTTACTTTGCTGAAGAGCCTTTGGTGAGGAACATTGTATACTATACACACTGATCCCTCTTCCCCATATGCTTGTTGACCCCCTCAAAGAATTCTAAAAGATTGGTGAGACATGATTTCCTTTCACAAAATCCATGTGGATTCTTCCCCAACAAATCATGTTCATCTATTTGTCTGATAATTTTGCTCTTTACTACAGTTTCAACCAATCAGTCTGGTACTGAAGTTAGCAATCACCAGGATCGCCCCTGGAGCCTTTTTTAAAAGTGGACGTGTTATTTCTTGACTTTAGCAAAGCTTTTGACACAGTCTCCCACAGTATTCTTGCCAGCAAGTTAAAGAAGTATGGGTTGGATGAATGGACGATAAGGTGGATAGAAAGCTGGCTAGATTGTCGGGCTCAACAGGTAGTGATCAATGGCTCCATGTCTAGTTGGCAGCTGGTATCTAGCAGAGTGCCCCAAGGGTCAGTCCTGGGGCCGGTTTTGTTCAATATCTTCATAAATGATCTGGAGGATGGTGTGGATTGCACCCTCAGCAAGTTTGCAGATGACACTAAACTGGGAGGAGAGGTAGATACGCTGGAGGGTAGGGATAGGATACAGAGGGACCTAGACAAATTGGAGGATTGGGCCAAAAGAAATCTGATGAGGTTCAACAAGGACAAGTGCAGAGTCCTGCACTTAGAAAGGAAGAATCCCATGCACCGCTACAGACTAGGGACCGAATGGCTCGGCAGCAGTTCTGCAGAAAAGTACCTAGGGGTTACAGTGGACGAGAAGCTGGATATGAGTCAACAGTGTGCCCTTGTTGCCAAGAAGGCCAATGGCATTTTGGGCTGTATAAGTAGGGGCACTGCCAGCAGATCGAGGGATGTGATCGTTCCCCTCTATTCAACATTGGTGAGGCCTCATCTGGAGTACTGTGTCCTATAAGAAGGATGTGAAAAAATTGGAAAGAGTCCAGCAGAGGGCAACAAAAATGATTAGGGGACTGGAACACATGAGTTATGAGGAGAGGCTGAGGGAACTGGGATTGTTTAGCCTGCAGAAGAGAAGAATGAGGGGGGATTTGATAGCTGCTTTCAACTACCTGAGAGGTGGTTCCGAAGAGGATGGATCTAGACTGTTCTCAGTGGTGGCAGATGACAGAACAAGGAGTATTGGTCTCAAGTTGCAGTGGGGGAGGTTTAGGTTGGATATTAGGAAAAACTTTTTCACTAGGAGGGTGGTGAAGCACTGGAATGGGTTACCTAGGCAGGTGGTGGAATCTCCTTCCTTAGAGGTTTTTAAGGTCAGGCTTGACAAAGCCCTGGCTGGGATGATTTAGTTGGTGTTGGTCCTGCTTTGAGCAGGGGGTGGGACTAGATGACCTCCTAAGGTCCCTTCCAACCCTGATATTCTATGATTCTATGATTAGCTATCCTCCAGTCATCTGGTACAGAGGCTGATTTAAGCAATAGGTTACATACCACAGTTACAGATTTCAGAGTAGCAGCCGGGTTAGTCTGCATCCGCAAAAAGAAAAGGAGTACTTGAGGACCTTAGAGACTAACCGATTTATTTGAGCCTAAGCTTTTGTGAGCTACAGCTCACTCTCACGAAAGCTTACGCTCAAATAAATTTGTTAGTCTCTAAGGTGTCACAAGTACTCCTTTTCTTTATACCACAGTTAGTAGTTCTGCAGTTTCATATTTGAGTTCCTTCAGAAGTCTTGGGGGAGTATCACCTGATTCTGGTGACCTATTACAGTAGAACCTCAGAGTTATGACCATCTCGGGAACTGAGGTTGTTTGTAATTCTGAAATGTTCGTAACGCCAAACAAAACATTGTGTTTGTTCTTTCAAAATTTTAAAACTGTAATATGGACTTAATACAGCTTTGAAACTTTACTATGCAGGAGAAAAATGCTGCTGTTGACCATCTTAAGTTAAACGAAACAAGCAGAGAAACAGGTTCCTTACCTCGCCAAATACTTTTTTTTAAAACGTTCCCTTTATTTTTTTTAGTAGTTTACGTTTAACACAGTGCGGTACTGTATTGGCCTTTTTTTTTGGGGGGGGGGGGGGTGTCTCTGCTGCTGCCTGATTGCATCTTTCCAGTTCCAAATGAAGTGCGTAGCTGACCAGTCAGTTTGTATCTCAGGTGTCCATGGCACTGAGGTTCTACTGTGTTGTTTCATTTATCAATTTGTTTCAAAACCTCCTCTGGTGACACCTCAATCTGGGACAGTCCCTCAGATCTGTCACCTAAAAAGAATGGCTCAAGTTTGGGAATCAAGAATTAATTTACCTTCCCCGCAATGGCTGTGTCTTCCTCAAGTTGTCCTTTAGCACCTCGATGGTCCAGTGGCCCCACTGATTGCTTGGCAGGCTTCTTGCTTCTAATGTACTTCTTTTAAAAATTGCTGTTGGTTTTTGAGTCTTTTGTTAGTTGCTCTTCAAATTCTTTTTTTTTTTTTATTGCCTGCCTGATTATACTTTCACACTTCACTTGCCAGAGTTTATGCTCTTTCCTATTTTCCTCAGTAGGATCTGACTTCCAATTTTTAAAGGATGCCTTTTTGCCTCTAATGGCCCCTTTTACTCTATTGTTTAGCCATGGTGGCATTTTTTTGGTCCTCTGTTGTTTTTTTTTTTATTTGAGGGTATACACTTAAATTGAGCTTCTGTTAAGGTGTTTTTTTTAAAAGTTTCCATGCAGCTTGCAGGCATTTCACTTTTGTGACCGTTCCTTTTAATTTCTGTTTAACTAGCTTCCTCGTTTTTGTGTATGTCCCCTTTCTGAGTTAAATGCGACCGTGGTAGGCTTCTTTGGCATCCCTCCCACAAGGATGTTAAAATTAATTACATTATGGTCACTATAACAGAACAAAGTAGCAGCCGTGTTAGTCTGTATTCGCAAAAAGAAAAGCTTATGCTCAAATAAATTTGTTAGTCTCTAAGGTGCCACAAGGACTCCTTTTCTTATAACAGAACAGTTCAGCTATATTCACCTCTTGGACCATGTACTGTGCACCGCTTAGGGAATAAATCAAGAATTACCTCTCCCTTTGTGGGTTCCTGGACTAGCTGCTCCAAGAAGCAGTCATTAATGGTGTCTAGAAACTTTTTCTCTGCATCCTGTCCTTCGGTGACATGTACCCAGTCAATAAGGGGATAGCTGAAATCCCCCATTATTACTGAGTTGTCTATTTTTATAGTCTCTCTAATCTCCCTGAGCATTTCACAGTAACCATCACCATCCTGGTCAGGTGGTCAGTAGTACATCCCTGCTGCTATATTCTTATTATTCAAGCATGGGATTTCTATCCAGAGAGATTTTATGGCACAGTTTGATTCATTTAAGATTTCTGCTATATTTGACTCTATGATTTCTTTCACACATAGTGCCACTCCCCTACCAGCATGACCTACTCTTTCATTCCTATATATTTTGTACCCGGGTATTACCATGTCGTATTGATTGTCATCATTCCAACCAGTTTCTGTCATGCCTATTATATCAATATCCTCATTTAATACCAGGCACTCGAATTCACCCATCTTAGTAGTTAAGACTTCTAGCACTTGTATACAACATCTGTCACTTTCTAGCTGTCTGCCTTCGTATGATGTAACTGAATGGGATTCTTGTTCATTTGACTGTTTCTCTTCAGTTTCTACCTGTACTTTATCAACGTTCATCCTCACCTCTTTATTATGTTACAGAGAATTCCCGCTAATAGATCCCCCCGTGGGATGTCTCTGTCCGAACCACATGCTCCTCTGCACCTGTTGGCTTTCCCCCAGACCTTAGTTTAAAAACTGCTCTTCGACCTTTTTAATTTTATACAGGGATCAGTACTAGGCCCGAAAATACTCTACATTTTCATCAATGATCTGAAAGTAAATATAAAATCACTGCTGATAAAATCTGCGGATAACACAAAGACTGGCAAAGCGATACCTAACGATGAGGGGAGAGCAGTCATACACAGAGATCGGGATCACATGGCAAGCTGGACCCACTCAATCTAAATGCATCTGACTACAGGCAAATGCAGTTCTACAGCTAGAAATGAGGACTGCAGGTCACGGCTACAGAATGGGGATTGTATCCCGGAAAGCAGTAACTCTGACAAGGATTTAGGGGTCATAATGGACAAGCAACTACTGGCAGCTTTACTCCAGTGGGGAGCCGGATGTCCTGGTGCAGGTGAGGTACAAGAGCCTAGAGAGCATCTTGAAACCCACTTGGATACCGTTGTTTGGCAGGAAAACTCCCCTTTCCCCTTCACAGGAAGAGTCAGTCTCCAAAGTATTTAGAGCAGCTGCCTCAGCTCTACAGTACTGTGAGAGAGAAAGAAAATCCCATCCCTGCCTTGTGATCAGGCCTGCCGTGTCTTGGAAACGCATCAGACCCTGCAGAGGAGGGAGAGGCTGCGGGTAGCCACATGCTCGCTACCTGAAGCTGTAGAGCTATGAACCACCGGAGGGACCATCTGCCTGCAGAATGGGACCAGCAGAAACTGAGCTTCCATTTACACAGCCCCTGAAGTTGTGGAGCCAATCATGAAAATGGGACCAAGTGTAAATGATGATGCCACATCTTCCTGCATCTTCAGGCAGCTCAAACCCACAGCACTGAGGTGTGACCTTCCCCAGTGACCTTAGTCAACCAGCTCCCCACCCCCGGCACGCTCATGCAGTCTATTCCACAGCCACAGGATCTGGCATTGTTCCCCACCCTGCCATGCAATTTAGCATGTTTGCTATGAAATCTGCCATTTTGCTGCCACTAAGGGCCAGGCCCGGACTTCTGTTTCCCTTCCCTGCCAGGACCTGCCTGCAGCTGCCTCTTACTTTTCAGCTTCTCCCACAAGGCGGGGTTATTGACTTGCAGGGCATGGCCCCCACCTGGCTCCTTGGGACCCAGCAGCATGGCGCTGGGAAGCTGCAGCATGAGTCCAGAGGCTGCCTGGGAGAAGGAGAGCCCGAAGCGCAGGCCCACAATCAGGACTCCCCGGAGAAGAGTGAAGCAGCCAAGGCCCAGGGAGCTGAGCTACAGAAGCTAGCTACAAACTCCCCCGTCATCACGCTGGGGAAACGGAGGTTCAGACCCAGGCTACCTAGACGCTGCAGGAGCTCAGCAGCGCTGCCTGCCTTCTCAAGAGAGATCCTGTTCTCAGCTGAGCGCGATCATGGTGCACCCCAGCCTCCACCGGCTGCTCCTCTCCCGCGGGGCTCAGGATAGCCTCCCTTCCACCCACAGCTAGGGTCCTTGGGCTGAGCCCCTCCCAGGCTCGGATGGGCTCCAACAGGGTCCTGGTTCACAGAGATCAAGGCCAGCAGGGACTATTAGACCACCCAGTCCGACCTCCCGCATAGCACAGGCCACCCCCATGCTGAGCCCAAGAACTTGTGACTGAAGTACAACGTGTGTCCGCGCAAAGCGCATATTTCACAAAGGCCCCCACCAGACACCAAGGGACAGAGAACCCACCGCTTCCCCTGGCAGTTCCAGCATTTCCAGCGCCTGGCTGTGAAAAACGTGAACTTTTACTGCCCAGTGTGAATGTGTCAGACTTCAGCCATCGGCTCTTGCTCTGCCTGTCTCTGCTAGAGTAGAGAGCTCTTTACAGCCCAGTCCTGTCTCCCCAGGAAGGTCCTGACACACTGTACTCAAGTCACCTCTCAGTTGTCTTTTGGACGAGCAGATTGAGACTCTCGCTGTCACACATTTTCTCCGGACTTCAAATCAGTTTTGTGGCTCTTTTTCACACCTGCTTCAATTTTTCAACAGCCTTTTAAAGATACGGGGCCTGGAATGGTCACTCCAGACACAGAACCAGGAGGCTCCCTGCCCTGCTGACCTAAAGAGCAGAGGAGACTCCCAGGGCCTAAAAGGAGCAACAGCTTTGCATTTCCAGAGGCCTGGCTCGGCTCGGCCGGCCGGTCGGCCGGGGGAAGGGACCCAAGCAAGGGGGCAGTGGGCAATACGCAGGGTCTTTTCTAGCTGCCTTTGTCTATCAACTGTGCTCGTGGCTTTAGTGCCCAGCGGCCAGGCACCATCAACTGCCATCCTTGGAATCAGCTGGCCCAGATCAGGTCTCCAAACCTCACATCCAGGGAAGAGAAGATTGAACAAATGCCCGGGAAACATCCGTCCGAGACAGGAGCCCAGACACCACGAAATGGAGCCAGCTCAGCCTCACTGCTGCAGGGGCTGGCCCCAAGCCCGAAAAGCCAGAGGCAGAGGCCCAGCCAAAGAACGGGGGGCATGGTGCGTGGAACGTCACCCGTGGACATCCCGCCACTGGCCAGGAGCAGGGCTCCGAAGAACCGGCTAACCTAGTGAGGAGGGCTTTAAACTAGGTTCACCGGGGGAAGGAGACCAAAGCCCTGAGGTAAGTGGGGAAGCGGGATACCGGGAGGAAGCACGAGCACGAGTGTGTGAAAGGGGAGGGGTCCTGCCTCATACTGAGAACGAGGGGCGATCAGCGGGTTATCTCAAGTGTCTATATACAAATACACAAAGCCTGGGAAACAAGCAGGGAGAACTGGAGGTCCTGGCAAAGTCAGGGAATTATGATGTGATTGGAATAACAGAGACTTGGTGGGATAACTCGCAGGACTGGAGTACTTTCATGGATGGGTATAAACTGTTCAGGTAGGACAGGCAGGGCAGAGAAGGTGGGGGAGTAGCACTGTATGTAAGGGAGCAGTAGGACTGCTCAGAGCTCCGGTACGAAACTGCAGAAAAACCTGAGAGTCTCTGGATTAAGTTTAAAGAAAAGGAGTACTTGTGGCACCTTAGAGACTAACCAATTTATTTGAGCATAAGCTTTCTTAAGCTACAGCCCACTTCATCGGATGCATCCGATGAAGTGAGCTGTAGCTCATGAAAGCTTATGCTCAAATAAATTGGTTAGTCTCTAAGGTGCCACAAGTACTCCTTTTCTTTTTGCGAATACAGACTAACACGGCTGTTACTCTGAAACCTGGATTAAGTTTAGAAGCCTGAGCAACAAGGGTGATGTCATGGTGGGAGCCTACTATAGACCACCGGACCAGGGGGATGAGGTAGACGAGGCTTTCTTCCGGCAACTCGCAGAAGTTACTAGATCTCATGCCCTGGTTCTCATGGGTGACTTCAATCATCCTGATATCTGCTGGGAGAGCAATACTGCGGTGCACAGACAGTCCAGGAAGTTTTTGGAAAGCGTAGGGGACAATTTCCTGGCGCAAGTGCTAGAGGAGCCAACTAGGGGGGGCGCTTTTCTTGACCTGCTGCTCACAAACCGGGAAGAATTAGTAGGGGAAGCAAAAGTGGATGGGAACCTGGGAGGCAGTGACCATGAGATGGTCGAGTTCAGGATCCTGACACAAGGAGGAAAGGAAAGCAGACGAATTCAGACCCTGGACTTCAGAAAAGCAGACTTTGACTCCCTCAGGGAACTGATGGGCAAGATCCCCTGGGAGAACAACATGAGGGGGAAAGGAGTCCAGGAGAGCTGGCTGTATTTTAAAGAATCCTTAGTGAGGTTACAGAACAAACCATCAGGATGTGTAGAAAGAATAGTAAATATGGCAGGCGACCAGCTTGGCTTAACAGTGAAATCCTTGCTGATCTTAAACACAAAAAAGAGGCTTACAAGAAGTGGAAGATTGGACAAATGACCAGGCATGAGTATATAAATATTGCTCAGGCATGTAGGAATGCAATCAGGAAGGCTAAATCACACCTGGAGTTGCAGCTAGCGACGGATGTTAAGAGTAACAAGAAGGGTTTCTTCAGGTACGTTGGCAATAAGAAGAAAGCCAAGGAAAGTGTGGGCCCCTTACTAAATGAGGGAGGCAACCTAGTGACAGAGGATGTGGAAAAAGCTAATGTACTCAAGGCTTTTTTTGCCTCTGTCTTCACAAACAAGGTCAGCTCCCAGACTACTGCACTGGGCAGCACAGCATGGGGAGGAGGTGACCAGCCCTCTGTGGAGAAAGAAGTGGTTCAGGACTATTTAGAAAAACTGGACGTGCACAAGTCCATGGGGCCGGATGCGCTGCATCCGAGAATGCTAAAGGAATTGGCGGATATGATTGCAGAGCCATTGGCCATTATCTTTGAAAACTCATGGCGATCGGGGGAAGTCCCGGAAGATTGGAAAAAGGCTAATGTAGTGCCCATCTTTAAAAAAGGGAAGAAGGATGATCCTGGGAACTACAGGCCAGTCAGCCTCACGTCACTCCCTGGAAAAATCATGGAGCAGGTCCTCAAGGAATCAATTCTGAAGCACTTAGAGGAGAGGAAAGTGATCAGGAACAGTCAGCATGGATTCACCAAGGGAAAGTCATGCCTGACTAATCTAATTGCCTTCTTTGATGAGATAACTGGTTCTGTGGATGAGGGGAAAGCAGTGGACGTGTTGTTCCTTGACTTTAGCAAAGCTTTTGACATGGTCTCCCACAGTATTCTTGTCAGCAAGTTAAAGAAGTATGGGCTGGATGGATGCACTACAAGGTGCGTAGAAAGTTGGCTAGATTGTTGTGCTCAGCGGGTAGTGATCAATGGCTCCATGCCTAGTTGGCAGCCAGTATCTAGCAGAGTGCCCCAAGGGTCGGTCCTGGGGCCGGTTTTGTTCAATATCTTCATTAATGATCTGGAGGATGGTGTGGATTGCACCCTCAGCAAGTTTGCGGATGACACTAAACTGGGAGGAGCGGTAGATACGCTGGAGGGTAGGGATAGGATACAGAGGGCCCTAGACAAATTAGAGGATTGGGCCAAAAGAAATCTGATGAGGTTCAACAAGGATAAGTGTAGAGTCCTGCACTTAGAAAGGAAGAATCCCATGCACCGCTACAGACTAGGGAACGAATGGCTCGGCAGCAGTTCTGCAGAGAAGGACCTAGGGGTGACAGTGGACAAGAAGCTGGATATGAGTCAACAGTGTGCCCTTGTTGCCAAGAAGGCCAATGGCATTTTGGGATGTATAAGTAGGGGCACTGCCAGCAGATAGAGGGACGTGACCGTTCCCCTCAATTCGACATTGGTGAGGCCTCATCTGGAGTACTGTGTCCAGTTTTGGGCCCCACACTACAAGAAGGATGTGGATAAATTGGAAAGAGTCCAGCGAAGGGCAACAAAAATGATTAGGGGTCTAGAACACATGACTTATGAGGAGAGGCTGAAGGAACTGGGATTGTTTAGTCTGCGGAAGAGAAGAATGAGGGTGGATTTGATAGCTGCTTTTAACTACCTGAAAGGTGGATCCAAAGAGGATGGTTCTAGACTATTCTCAGTGGTGGAAGAGGACAGGACAAGGAGTAATGGTCTCAAGTTGCAGTGGGGGAGGTTTAGGTTGGATATTAGGAAAAACTTTTTCACTAGGTGGGTGGTGAAACACTGGAATGTGTTACCTTGGGAGGTGGTGGAATCTCCATCCTTAGAGGTTTTTAGGGCCTGGCTTGACAAAGCTCTAGCTGGGATGATTTAGTTGGGATTGGTCCTGCTCTGGGCAGGGGGTTGGACTAGATGGTCTCCAGAGGTCCCTTCCAACTCTGTTATTCTATGATTCTATGAACCGCTCCAGTCACAGATCCACAATGAACTCCCGCATCCGGACACGGAGACACGCTTGCCACCCACTGTCTGCAGCGAGAAGCCTCTCTCCTCGAAGAGCAGGAGTCTCCGCCCCGGCCCGACAGCTCTGGCGGAAGAGAGGCCACAGGCAGTGCCTGGCTCCGGTGAGTCACCCCAGCCATTCAAGGCAAGCAGCACCAGAGGAGAAACGCTGGAAGGCCGGGGCTGCCACCCTCTAGGGGACCTGGGTCCCCTTCCAAGCCCTGGGATGCCAGCCAGGCCGGCAGCATCCACAGCCCCTGCAGGCGCCCTCCCTCCCTCAGCTCCGGATCCCTCAAGGACCCAGCGCCGTGCGCAGACCCATGCAACAAGGGATTCAGGCGCCCACTTCCATCTTCCTCTGAGGGTGCCCCACCCCCGCTCACGTCGCCTCGCCCCACCTCACTCTGCCCCCGCCCCCAGCGCCCCGCCCTCGCTCCGCCCCTTCTCCCAAAGCCCCACCCTCACGTCACCTTGCCCCACCCCACTCTGCCCCCTCCTCCGGCACCCCACTCTCGCTCCGCCCCTTCCCCCAAAGCCCCACCCTCACGTCGCCTTGCCCCACCCCACTCTGCCCCCTCCTCCGGCGCCCCACCCTCGCTCCGCCCCTTCCCCCAAAGCCCCACCCTCACGTCACCTTGCCCCACCCCACTCTGCCCCCTCCTCCGGCACCCCACACTCGCTCCGCCCCTTCCCCCAAAGCCCCACCCTCACGTCGCCTCGCCCCACCCCACTCTGCCCCCACCCCCAGTGCCCCGCCCTCGCTCCGCCCCTTCCCCCAAAGCCCCACCCTCACGTCGCCTCGCCCCACCCCACTCTGCCCCCGCCCCCAGCGCCCCGCCCTCACTCCGCCCCTTCCCCCAAAGCCCCACCCTCACATCGCCTCGCCCCACCCCACTCTGCCCCCGCCCCCAGCGCCCCGCCTTCACTCCGCCCCTTCCCCCAAAGCCCCACCCTCACGTCGCCTCGCCCCACCCCACTCTGCCCCCGCCCCCAGCGCCCCGCCCTCGCTCCGCCCCTTCCCCCAAAGCCCCACCCTCACATCGCCTCGCCCCACCCCACTCTGCCCCCGCCCCCAGCGCCCCGCCTTCACTCCGCCCCTTCCCCCAAAGCCCCACCCTCACGTCGCCTCGCCCCACCCCACTCTGCCCCCTCCTCCGGCGCCCCGCCCTCGCTCCACCCCTTCCCCCAAAGCCCCACCCTCACGTCACCTTGTCCCACCCCACTCTGCCCCCGCCCCCAGCGCCCCGCCCTCACTCCGCCCCTTCCCCCAAAGCCCCACCCTCACGTCACCTTGCCCCACCCCACTCTGCCCCCTCCTCCGGCGCCCCGCCCTCGCTCTGCCCCTTCCCCCAAAGCCCCACCTCACGTCGCTTCGCCCAACCCCACTCTGCCCCCTCCTCCGGCGCCCCGCCCTCACTCCACCCCTTCCCCCAAAGCCCCACCCTCACGTCACCTCGCCCCACCCCACTCTGCCCCCTCCTCCGGCGCCCCGCCCTCACTCCGCCCCTTCCCCCAAAGACCCACCCTCACGTCGCCTCGCCCCACCCCACTCTGCCCCCGCCCCCAGCGCCCCGCCCTCGCTCCACCCCTTCCCCAAAGCCCCACCCTCATGTCGCCTTGCCCCACCCCACTCTGCCCCCGCCTCCAGCGCCCTGCCCTCGCTCCGCCCCTTCCCACCTCCGCTCAGCCCCCTCCCCGCTGCACCTCCCACCCACCGCCGAAGAGCTGATCAGCAGGTGGGTGCTGCGCACCCCCCAGCCCTGGAGCCCCCACAGAGTCGGTGCCCGTGGGGCGGGGGATGTCACACAGCACAGTGCAGTGGACCGGGGCGGGGGGTCTGGGGCACCGTGGCACGGGCCTGAAGTTCCAGCTCTGAGGCGTGAAGCGGCGGGTGGGTCCCACCGACGTCAGACACAAACGTCCTCGACAATCCGCGGCAACACACCAAGGCGGCCTGAGACTGCAGCGCCCGGCCCTCTCCTCACCGCAGCATTTCTGTCGCTCCCATGGTCGCCACACACGCTTCTTGGGAAGCCACTCGAACCCACGGCACCCGGCTTCGGGCACGCAGGGGAGCTGGGCCTGCCAGGACTGAGGCAGGGCTACCCCCAACCGCTGCAGCGGAGCAGCGGTGTCACCGGAGTGCTTCCCACACCGAAGGGAGGGCTCCCCCCATCGGCAGAGGGCCCACGCTGACGGGAGAAGCCTTCCCACCGGCAGAGCGCTGTCTACACGGGGGGCTAGGCTGGTGTCACTGAGGAGAACTGAGTTGCCCAAGCATGTGCCTGCCCTAGCACACAGCGCCCCACGTACACACGTCTCTCCTGCCCATCCCCAAGCTGCCACCAGCCCCTTACACCAGACCCCTCCCCGACGCCCACCACTCTCCTCACCCAGCGCTTTCTGTTCATGCCTCTCAAGGCAGGGGTCAATTCTGCAAGGTCCTGGGCAGCCTCACCTCCCACAGATTTCAATGCCAGTCAGGGGCACTCGGCACCCTGCAAGGCCAAGGATCCTTCTTTGCTAAGACATAAGATGTCCAGAGAGAAGTGACCCCAGAGCTGCTGCTTGTGCTCATTCCTTTGCTCTAAAGACTCCAGTATGCCCCATCTGCACAGAAGGGTGGGTCAGAACGAACAGCTGGTCATGCCACTGCCTTTGGTTCCCCCTTTCCAGGGTCCCTGCCCTGTCCTAGCATATACGGCCAGGAGCTCAGCACCTGCCGCAGTGACACATGGTTGGCGACCTGATGTGCCCAAGGAGTGACAGACATGCCAGGATTCCCAGGCCCACTCTCCCAAAGGGGATCCAGCCAGGACTCTAACATTGACTGTTTTCTGAGACCCTGAGTGACGCTTGCCTTGCTCACGTCCTCCCAGCCATTCCTTGTGGTTTCTAAAGCCCTGGGAATGTAAAGGCTCCAACGGGACAGTTCTGCCAAGGTCATGGAATTAGCAGAAAAGAAGCTGGCTAAGCAGAACTCTCTCCTTTCCCTAGGGTGTAATTTACTCCAGGCCAATTCAGCTGAGCCAGAGAGCTCATCACACCGCCTGGCTGGACTAGGCTCCACCAGAGCCAGGGACAGAAACACGGGAGGAATCCCAGTCAACTTCAGATTTCTTTTCCTTTACAAGCGCCTTCACCTGGTGGCAGTCCCTTTCCATATTTTCTTTGCAAGCCTGAGCCCCAGAAGTGCACATCCCATTTTACAAAGGCTGTTGGAAAATTGGAGAGGGTGCAGAAAAGAGCCACAAAAATGATGCGAGGGCTGGAAAAAATGCCTTATGGTGAGACGGAAAGTGCTGAATCTGCTGAGCTACTCAAAGAGACGATGGAGGTGACATGATTACAGCATATAAGTACCTCTCCGGGGAGACAAGACCAGGTTCTCCAGAGCTCTGTAATCTAGTGGAGCCAGGCAGAGAACCAGTGCCTGGGAGCTGAAGCCAGACTGAGAAATAAGGCACAAATGTGTGCTAGGGATGGTGATTAGCTACTGGAACAAGCTCCCAAGAAAGGGATGGTTTCTCCAGCTCTCGGTGTGACTGGGGTCCTTCTGGAAGAAAGGCTCGCCAAACGCAAACAGAAATGACTGGACTCAGTACCGGGGGAATTGGGTGAGATGTAACAGCCTGTGATAGGTCAGGCTAGACGGTCTAAAGGTTCCTTCTGGCCTTAAACTCCATGACTTGACTGGGAATGAGGCCAAGCCCTATGGCACAGTTCAGAGCTCACCTGCCCAAGAGAAGCAAAAGGGCTGTGCAGCACCATGCACACTCAGCCCAGCGCTCCCTCCAGAGGCAGCCTGTGCACCCGCATGCAGCAGGACAGAGGTTTCCAAACCAACACCTTGACAACAAAGCCCTAACCAACGGGGCAGGTGAATCAGATTCGTGGGGTCTGTGGGAAAGGGGAGAGCATGGAGACACCAGCAAACCACTGCAGAGCGGCTTGTGATGGAAGGCGTCAGAGCAGTGCGAACAGGAGCTCTGCAAGCTCCTTTCTCACCTCTAAGGGGTTTCACGCTAGTCCACTCCCACGTCCACGCACGCTGTGGCAATGCCCCTTGCTACGTCCTGCTACTATTTCAGCCTTCCCAGCCCTGAGCCTCTGCCCATCCTGTTCAACCCGTTCCAGTGCTGGGTTTGTGCAGAGCAGCTCAGTCCCATCACATAGGCCAGGGCCAGTAAGAACGTCTCTCTCTCTCTAGCCTCAGCACAAAGGCTCTTCTCCAGGCCCTCATGACCTCATGTCCTGAGACTGCAGTCTCCTCCCCTCCCCTGCCGCGGTGCACACAAAACACTGCTGCCAAGATCAGTTTTTGGGCTCTTCATTCTGACCACACTATCCCCCAGTTAATCCCTTTGCTGTCCCCATAGAATCATAGAATATCAGAGTTGGAAGGGACCTCAGGAGGTCACCTAGTCCAACCCCCTGCTCAAAGCAGGACCAGCCCCAACTAAATCATCCCAGCCAGGGCTTTGTCAAGCCTGACCTTAAAAACCTCTAAGGAAGGAGATTCCATCACCTCCTAGGTAACGCATTAAAGTGCTTCACCACCCTCTGAGTGAAAAAGTTTTTCCTAATATCCAAAGCATTGAGTACATTAACTTTTTCCACATCCTCTGTCACGAGGTTGCCTCCCTCATTCATTAAGGGGCCCACACTTTCCTTGACTTTCTTCTTGTTGCCAACATACCTGAAGAAACCCTTCTTGTTACTCTTAACATCTCTTGTGAGGTGCAACTCCAGGTGTGATTTGGCCTTCTGATTTCACTCCTGCATGCCCGAGCAATATTCTAGCCCCTGCAGGACTGTCCCTCGCTAGCTAGAAGCCTTTGTTTCGTATCGGCCCCGTTCCTCCAACCCCACTCACAATCCCAGCTTTACGCACCCATCTGTCAGGGTCTCAGACAAACATCTTCCACCCACCCTCTGCTGGGACCGAGCATTCCAGTCCCGCCTGAATATTCCTTTTTGTCAAGGCACTTCTTAACTGACCAGGTCACCCCTGGGTACCATGTATACCTACTGCACATATTGGGGGGCAGAGCCCTTTACAATGAAGACACTAAGATCCTGCAGTATAAAAATTCTTAGTTTGTTTTTTCCCCAGGAGCTCTAGTATCTCCATGGTTTGCAGCAGGACTCTGAACTCCGGCCGCAAGACAGCCCTGAGGTCAGGGAAGCACCTTTTGCAGGCCTGCTAAAAAGCTATGCAGGTTTGACAGAGCTATTGCAACTTACCATTTCCTGCCCGCGGCTGCTGGCAACACACCCAACACCCTAACCATTCCATAGCACTGCATACTCATACACAAGGAGCCCACAATTCCAGTGTGTTCTGCACCCTCTTTCTGCTGCTGCCAGCTAATGTCGCCCTCACGCTCAGAGGCCAAAGTCTGTGCTGAAGGGCTGAACTTTCAGGGTTCAAGCACTGATGGGGATGCGTGAGGGGGGTGCTGGCCTGTGCAACCTTCACTCAAAGAGTTTAAGGCCAGCAGGCACCATTCAATCATCTTGCCTGGCCTCCTGCATCCAGGGAACGGAACCCAGTGATTTCTATATCAAGCCCAGAACTTCGGCTTGAGCCAGGACACGTCTTTTAGAAAGATGTCCCATCTGAATGCAAAGCCCTCACGTGATGGGAGAATCCCCCACATCGCTATGGAACTGCTCCAATGCTGAATTCCCCTCACGGTTAATTCTGCCCTGTTCTGAATATACCTTATGGTACAGCTTTTGAGTCTGTCTGCCCTGCAAAAAACCAAAACCTACGGCAGCAAGTCTTAGTGCCCAGGTCAACTGACTCAGGATTCGGAACCCTCCTTCCCTGCTGGGTTTCAGAGCCCGGGCTCCAGCCCAAGCGGGAAGGTCTAACCGGCTGTTTATATCCTCATAGTGCAGGTCTGAGTCTGTTGATCCAGCCTCAGAGACTCGCTACCACAGGGTCCTTTTTTGGGTGTAGACAAACCCTTTAATTACTACTTTTCCCCAAGGGAATAAATCAAGGAGACTAACACAAGAATCTGTAGGATCCCTCCCTTATTCAGCCTCGAAGTTGGAAGACCCGTAGAGAATAAGGCAGGGGCTGCTGGAAGAGAATGGGTGGCCTGGTGGCTAAGGCAGTTGAATTCCTCCAAGGAGAACTAGATTCTAACCTTGTCTCTGCCACAGAGTTCCTATGTGACGGTGGACAAGTCACTTAGTCAAAAGTTTAGCAGACAGCCACTTCCTGTGCATTCCTCATTTTCCAGATGCCCAATATGAGAACTCTGGGACCGGACTTCCAGAAGGGCAGAGCAGTTAGAGCTGATACCGGAGTCAGTTGCACCTGACAGATTTCGGTTTTACATTTTTCCTCTTTCCAAAGAAATTATATCCAAAACATTCTGTTAAAAGAAAGGTTTCAGAGTAGCAACCATGTTAGTCTGTATCAGCAAAAAGAACAAGAAGTACTTGTGGCACCTTAGAGACTAACCAATTTATTTGAGCATAAGCTTTCGTGAGCTACAGCTCACTTCACCCGATGCATTTTTTGTTAAAATAAAATTATTACAGGGTCTGTATACACCGCAATCAAACACCGTGACTGGCTCGTGTCAGCTCCCTTGGGCTCACAGGGCTTGGGCTGCAGGGTTATAAAAGCACAGTGTAGATGCCCGGGCTCAGGGACCCCACAAGGGGGGAGGGTCCCAGAGCCCAGCTGACACAAGCCGGCTGCAGGCATTTTATTGCAGTGTAGACATAACCAAAGTTGTAACATGCAAAGCTGAAAGCCGGGGGACAGAGGCAACCTCATCACTGCTCCCTTGTGTATGGGCAGCTAATTTTCAAGCATGTGAATTTGCAACTTTAATTGGCCACATTTGCAAAGTTATACATCAACTTGCCAGCACTTCTGTTTGATGTAACTGAACTGCTTCTGAGCTCCACATTCGAACAACTGCAAATGTCAGGGAATGTTCTAAGCAGCTCTGGGAAGAACTCTGTTTATTCTGATGCAAATCAGAAAAGGGACATGAGGAAACACCTGGCATCCAGTCAGCACACCTGGCAATTTCAACCATCTCTGTCTACATCTTGTCTGCAGAGCGAAGAACCACTTGATGGCAGCCATTAACACTTTCCCGCAGAACAATGCCCCCATCTCAGCTCCCAATGCAGTTTTAAAATGTTGACATTCTACATGATTTTTCACCCAGAGAGAAAGGAAAGAAATCAGAATGGTGGAAGGGGAGAGCACGTGGGAGGGCACAGAGGGAAAGGGAAAGAATGGGGAGCACAGAGCCCCTGGCATTAGGGAACAGGAGGTCTGGGGGACACAGAGCCCCTGGCATGGGGAAATAGCAGGGGCTGGGGGGGGCAGAGTCCCTTAAGTAGAGGGGGCTCAGAGGGGGCACACAGGAGCTTGCTGGGGGAATGGACAAAGGCCAAGGAGACTTCAGTGTGCACAATGTGCTGGACCGAAACGGGAACAAAGTGTGCAGCCAGCCACCAGCTTTCTTTGAACAGATTTTTGGATAGAATGTCTTCGTTCTTTGTAACGAAAGAAAAAAGGTAAAACCAACAGATACCAGGGGCAGCTGCCACCTCCCCTGCCCACCAGGCGTCCCCAGCAGGCTCTGAATGTGGACGCTTTAGCACCACAGCACAGCCCGCATGAGGCGCTGGTGAGACCTCCCCTGGAATGCTGCGTGCCGTTCCGGTCTCCCATGTTTAAGGAGGAGGAATTCAAACTGGAACAGGTACAGAGAAGGGCTACGAGGATGATCCGCGGAATGGAAAACTTTATGAAAGGAGACTCAAGGAGCTTGGCTTGTTTAGCCTGACCAAAAGAAGGCTGAGAGGAGATAGGATTGCTCTCTATAAATATATCAGAGCGATAAATACCGGAGAGGGAATTATTTAAGCTCAGTTCCAATGTGGACACAAGAACAAATGGATATAAACTGGCCATCGGGAAGTTTAGACTTGAAATTAGACGAAGGTTTCTAACCATCAGAGGAGTGAAGTTCTGGAACAGCCTTCCAAGGGAAGCAGTGGGAGCAAAAAACCTATCTGGCTTCAAGATTAAACTTGATAAGTTTATGGAGGAGATGGGATTACATGATTTTGGCAATTAATTGATCTTTAAATATTCATGGTAAATAGGCCCAATGGCCTGTGATGGGATGTTAGATGGGTGGGATCTGAGTTACTACAGAGAATTATTTCTTGGGTGTCTGGCTGGTGAATCTTGCCCATATGCTCAGGGTTCAGCTGATCGTCATATTTGGGGTCAGGAAGGAATTTTCCTCCAGGGCAGATTGGAAGAGGCCCTGGGGGGTTTTCCCCTTCCTCTGTAGCATGGGGCACGGGTCACTTGCTGGAGGATTCTCTGCACCTTGAAGTCTTTAAACCACGATTTGAGGACTTCAATAGCTCAGACATAGGTGAGAGGTTTATTGCAAGAGTGGGTGGGTGAGATTCTGTGGCCTGCATTTTGCAGGAGGTTTGACTATATGATCATAATGGTCCCTTCGGACCTAAATATCTATGAATGTATGTGAATGAACGACCTAGGGAATGCAGTTTGGGAGCAATCTTCCCTATCTTCTAACAGTGAAACTGCCAGACTGGATCAGACCGGAGGTCCATCTAACCCAGTGTCCTCTCTGACAGTGGTCAGCACCAGATTCTGCAGAGAAAATTGGGGGTGGGGGGGGAAATGTGCCCCCTGCATAGGTCTCAGCATGATCTCTCCTAGTTTGAAACTGACAAACCCTGAAGTAAAAGGTTTAATATCCATTCCAATATCCGTGGTCGTTAATTATTACAACTCTGAATATTCTTGGTATCCTTGTAAATGTCCAATCCCTTCTTGAATCTTACGTTTTTGGCCTCAATGACTTCCTGTAGCCATGAGTTCCACAGTTTAATCACATGCTCAGTTTTGAATTTCCCACCATTTAATTTCACAGAATGTCCCCTAGCTCCTGTATTAGAAAACAGGGAATTGGACACTCCTGACCTCCCATATCTATACCAGTCAGTATTTTATAGACTTTTATCATATCCCCTCTTATTTATCTCCTCTCTAAGGTAACAATCCCAAGCTTTTCAATCACTCTTCATAGAGAAGTTTTCAAGGCCCTTGATCGTTCTCGTTGCTGTTCTGTGAATCCATCTAGGTCTCAGAACCCTTTCTGAGATGGGGTGACACAGTATCCCACTGAGGCTGCACCGCTGATCTACATAAATCCACAGATATTATCAATAAAATCTGCTTTGTATTGGTCCTCATCCCACTCCTTAGCCTCCTAACATCATTTGCTTTTTGTGACCACAGCGTCACTTTCATGAGCTGACTCAGTTCACTGAGAAACCTGTACAGTTTCGGACTTGTTTAAACGTTTCCCGTCAGGGTGCATTACCTGGCACTTGTCAACACTGAATTTCATTTGCCGCTGTGTTGCCAGCATCAGAGATGGGATACTGGACCTTGGGCCTAAGCCAGGCTAGCAATTCCTTCATTCCTGACTTCTGCTGCTTGAGCTACAGCACTATCTCCTGGCAGCAGCAGTTCTGTTACCCAAGTGAACCGGCCAGTAAAGGAGGATGCCGAACACACTGAAACGGTGAGCTCCCTGTACATGACCAGCCCCAGTATAGCAAAGGACAGCAGGTTCGGTCAGATGGGCAGCATGATTACACACATGGGATCTGGGTCTACCTGATTCAAAGGCCAGAAGACACCAACAGGCAGCAGGTTTAAAACAAACACAAGGAAGTATTACTTCACCCAATGCACAGTCAACTTGTGGAACTCATTGCCAGGGGATGCTGTGAAGACCAAAAGTGTAAATGGGTTCAAAAAAGAATAAGATAAGTTCCTGGAGGATAGGTTCAACCATGGCTATTAGCCAAAATGGTCAGAGACAAAACCCTATGCTCTGGGAGTCTCTAGCCTCTGACTACAAACGCTGGGACTGGACAACAGGGGATGGATCACTCGACAATTGACCTGACCTGTTCATTCCCTCTGAAGCACCTGGTACTGACCATTGTCAGAAAACAAGATACGGGGCTAGACAGACCACTGCTCTGACCATTCTCATGTTCCATGTGATCATCTAGTCTGACCTCCTGCACAACACAGACCGTAGGATGTCCCAGTTAGTTCTTCTTTGGGCTAGAGCAGAACTTTTAGACTCAAGATGGGATGTTTTTCTATCACTCTAAGGCAGGTTTTCTAATCCTTAAATCATTCTCCTGGCTCTTCTCTGAACCCGGGGCATCTACCAACCTCCTTCTTGAGCTGTACACATCCGACACTGTACTGCAGCAGCGGCCGCCCCAGTGAGACCAGCATTCCAGCCCCAGGTCACGTAGCCCCTCGGTGGGGGGTGGCTTTGCAGTAGCGAAGGGGACACACTTGACTTTAGCTGGGAGAAGCAGCGAGTCCCAACTGCGATGTGTCTTTGCTCCAGGGGGTTTTGGCCTCTGTTGTGCCCCAAGAGGGGGCAGGCCGCTAGACCCAAGTTCTGTGTAAAGGGGGTCAAACAAGGGGAGCCTGGCCCAGCTCTCCTCCATCCTGGAGAAGCAGAGGTACGGCCAATGTCCACCCGCTCCCCACGAGACTATGGGCTGAGTCTGGGGTGATTGGGTGGGAGCCCAGCTCTCTCCCCCCCAGCAGCTCTGGCTACAGCTGGGCTACATTTGGGTTTCCAGAACAGCGAGCGCCGGTGGCGGCAGCCCAGCCTTGGAACTTCAGGGGCTGGACACCTGCCAGGACGAAGCCGTGACAATGCACACCACAGCAGGGAAATGGCAAGTTTCTTCTTTACAGCCCAAGGACCCATCTCCGGCCACTACTCCTCTGCTGGGAATAGCCAAAGATCTGCTGCCACCGAGGGAAGTGTGCCGGTTCTCAGGAAGTCACTCCTTAGGCAGGTTGATGAGAGGGGCTTCTGTCAGCCTAGCTCTGCATTGCTCCCCTTCCCACTACTCTTGGTTTATTTGCCTATTTCTCTCTCTTTCAACCATCAGTTCCTAGAGGCAGGGGACAGTGGCTTCTCCCTTACACTGGGAAGAACCCAGTTCACTGTGGGTACTATTGGAAACAATAATGTTAGCCAAGTGGACAAATTTTTCTCACTCAGAACCAGATATAGATTTGAAAGCAGGGCTCCTCAGGCCAGAAGGATGAGCAGCCCTGTCCCCTGCTAGAGGACTGCACAGGTCCCCTACAAGGCCCAGGCTCCCAGCTCCTGGCCCCTATGCGGGGAACTCACACTGACAGAGCTCAGGATGGACCGAGGACGCAAGGAACTGCCACCTTGGAGGACTCAAGACAATACTCAGGATGGTTTCTTTATTTCAATGAATGGGGGGGGGCCACTGGGCAGAATCAAGAAAGACCGGAGGCCTCTGGAGGGACCAGTTCACCGCGGTGCTACCAAGAGGTACAGGAGACACTCCAGCAGATTCCTCAGGCAGAATAACGGGCTTCTTAGTGGGCAGAGGTCTGAATCCCCACGGTCAAAATCAGCCAGAGCATGGCCTCATTGCCCAGCCTCCCCCTCACCCCCCACGCTCAGCCTCCCCCACCTGCTAGACACAATTCAATGGCCAAGCTCCCAATGCGTAGGCTCCCTGCCACTCCCACGCCCCATTCCTGCAGTCAGCTTTGCCGCGCTCTGATGCAGTTTCTATGACCAAGCTCCCCAGCTCCCACAGCTGGTAATACACAAGCCTCCTCGAGACCAGCTGTGACAGCTCATGCTGCAAACATTGGAGCGATAAACAAGCCTGGAACACACTGGGCACCAGCTAGCTGAGTGCACCTGTCCAGCAAATGCAGGCCTGTCCAAAGCAGCTTCTGGCCGATACACAGGCTTCTTGCAATCGCCCCTGGGAACCAGCCCTTGCCACCTGCTTTCCCCTGTGAGCACGCAGACAAGCAGACCCTACCTCTGCCCCCTACCAGACACACACACACGCACCCACTGGAGCCTGTGCCAACCGGGCAAAGACTTGAGCATGCACTGCTCTCTGACCTGCCTCGTGCAGTAACCCTGGCAAAAGCTGCTAGCTCAAAGGAGCTTTTCATTAACACAGATCCAAACACCCAGGGCAATTGTTGCTAATGAGCTGCCTCCCCCGCTAACCTGCAGGGGATCTGAGCTTCCTGGGCCCCGTTACCTGATTAACTAACAGAGAGGCACATGCTGTTGAACACCACACCTGTCTGATCAGCGCCAAATTGGAGGGATCCACCAGCCACACCACGGCACCACTCAGGTTTCCAGAGCCCCAACTTCTCCCCTCCACCTCATGCCACACAACCACGCTACTTCACGCAGGCAAGAGGTGCCCCTTTCTCAGCCTTCTGTCTGGGCGGCCTCGGGAGGGAGAAGTGACTTACTCGCATTTCCCAGCCAGTTTAGACTGAAGTCTTCGCAAGTGGACTGCAAGGACTTCAATCTAAACTGAGTGGTGGCCAGAGAAGGGACACAGGGACTCTGACGGTGAGAAGGGCCCAAGTCCACAAACAAACAGTCTTCCCACAATTACAGAATTCTGTATCCATCTGACCCACTTTGGCCACCCAGGCAGGGGAATTAATCCCATCTGCATGCGGGGGGGTCAGGGCCACTGAGGCACATTCACTGGGGGGGGCTGCTCTGGCTGGAGCCAACAGCAAATCTACAGCAGGCTCTGTTCTGAGGAAAGACACACTGCTACCGTGGCTTCCCCCAACCTCTGGCTTGTAAGGGCACAAGCACCCCATTCTGGCAGCGAGCCCTTCTACCGGCCCTCAGCCCCCTGGCTGGGGCAGCGGCAGAGTGGGCACCAGTCCCACACAAGTATGCATGTGCCCTAAGCAAAGCCTGGGTCTCCGGAGACGATTCTTACATCAGATCATCTCCTCATTAATAAACACCAGGGGCTGAAGCACAGGGGGGCTATGTGATGTTCAGTCATTGATTAATCACAGCCTATCTGCAGAGCCATGGAGAAAACACACCGGCAGCCGGGGCTCCATTTTCTGCAGCAGCCTGGCAGCTCGCTCCTGCCCAGGGGAAGCTGAGTGGGCAGGCGGGGGCAGCTCTTTAGAGGAAAGATCTGATCGCACTTTTATAAGGTACTTTTATCCTGTCTAATCAGACGCTGCCAACACAGCGGAACAAGGAGCCGAGGATGAAGCTAAAGAGCCTCCTTCAGAAGGAGACAAAACACAAACAGGCAGCAATTCTGACAGGCACAAAATGAAGGCAGCAAGAATGAGCAAGACACCCGAACATTCCCTGCGCGTCCCGTGCACCGGCCCCAGTGGCGAGTTCAGTGGAACTAGTGAGTCCCAACCCGCTGAGCACAGAGCCGGCCAGGAAAGGACCTGACAAGCATCCCCACAGAGAGGCCAAAGCGCGCCACCCACATCCATCCTCAGGACTCAGAGCCAAGCGGCAGCCAGCCCACGGCAGAAACCACCAGTGGGTCCGATCCCCTCTCACCCATGCCATGGCAGATCAATCAGTTGAGGATTAACAGGGGATTAACCAGTGTTGCCTCCAGAATCAGTCCCAACGTCTCTGGAGAGCGAAGCCAAGTCAGTGCAAAGGCCAAAGGAACCCAGCATCCCACTCCCTCGGCCCTGGTCGGAAACAAGTCATGCTCCATGACTCCTCCCTGGGGACCAGCTGTCACCCGTTGTGATGCGGGAGCCACACTGCACCCGGGGCCCATCCTTCCTGAGGAGCCCCAACACAACAGGGTCCAGTCCCCAGACCCAGAGGGGCTCCCCACACGCTCCCAGTCCCATTTGAGCTCCTCCTTGGCAGAGACTGGACCCTGTTCCCAAGGCACCCCATTCCCAATCCGGGAGTCCCTTCCCTGACCCCCACCATCTCTGCTTTCAGCTCAGCCCCAGCGAGGCCAGCGCAGTCGGGGAGGCCCTGTCTATGGCCCAGTCTCTCCAATTCCAGTGCCAGCACATTTGTTTCCAACTCAAACCCTTAGAGACCTGGTTCTCGGACCGCGGTTTGGGCTTGTCCCCCAGGGCCAGCACCGTCCCTCCTCATCTACTTCAGTCTCCTCCTTGGGCCTTGTGGGAGAGGAAGATCTCAGACCTGACTGGCCTCTCCCTACCTCAAGTGCCAGTTCGGCCAGCGCTCCCTCAGGCGAGAGATTTGCCCCAGCTCTGCGCCCACCGGCCTGGTTTGGCCCACGCTCCCCTCGGGCCAGAGGGTTACTCTGATGCTGTGCCCCCCAATCCCGGCTCTGTGCCCCCCAATCCCGGCCTGGTTTGGCCCACGCTCCCCTCGGGCAAGAGGGTTACTCTGATGCTGTGCCCCCCAATCCTGGCTCTGTGCCCCCCAATCCCGGCCTGGTTTGGCCCACGCTCCCCTGGGGCCAGAGGGTCGCCCCGGCTCTGGCTCCCTGCGCAGAAAGGAGGGACCAGTCCAGTTCGGCTCATGTTCCCGGACCCGGTTCAGTTCAGCCCGGCCCGCGCTCCCCTCCGGCAGGGTCCCGTTCGGCCAGCACTCCCCGCATGGCCCGGCCCCCGCTCCCCCTCGGACAAAGCTCAGCCCACACTCCTCCCCTCCGGGCCCGGTTCGGTTCGGCCTGGCCCGCACTCTCCTCCCCCCTGGGCCCGGTTCGGCTCGGCCTGCGCTCCCCCTCGGACAAAGCTCAGCTCGCACTTCCCCCCGGCCTGGCGCGGTTCGGCCCGCAGTTCCTCCCCGGTTCGATTCGGCCCGACCCCGCACTCCCCCCCCGGTCCCGGTTCGGCCCGGTTCAGCCTGCACTCCGCCCCCTGGGCCCGGTTCGGCCCGGTTCAGCCTGCACTCCGCCCCCTGGGCCCGGTTCGGCCCGGTTCAGCCTGCACTCCGCCCCCCGGGCCCGGTTCGGCCCGGTTCAGCCTGCACTCCGCCCCCCGGGCCCGGTTCGGCCCAGCCCGGCTCGGCCCGCGCTCCCCCCCCCGGGCTCGGTTCGGCCCGGCCCGGCCCGGCCCGCAGTCCTCCCCCCGGGCCCGGTTCGGTTCGGCCCGGCCCGGCCCGCAGTCCTCCCCCCGGGCCCGGTTCGGTTCGGCCCGGCCCGGCCCGCAGTCCTCCCCCCGGGCCCGGTTCGGTTCGGCCCGGTTCAGCCTGCACTCCGCCCCCGGTCCCGGCCCGGCCCGGCCCGGCCCGCGCTCACCCTCGATGGAGATGACGTGCTCCCGGATCTGGCTCTGCAGCCCCAGGTCCTCCACCCGCTCCAGCAGGTCGTAGACCGCGTAGATGTTGGGATGCACCGACTCGAAGCGCCCGATCTCGGCGCGGATGGCCGCCGAGTTGGAGAGGCCGAACTGGGGCGGGGGCGGCCCGGCCTGCGGCGGCCCCGAGGAGCCCGGCCCCGGCCCGCCCGGCGCCGCCAGGCTCTGCGGCTGCGGGCTCTGCCCGGGCCCCGCCTGGAAGTTCATGGCTGCGGCGGGCGCGGGGCTCAGCGGCGCGGGGCGGCGGGTGCCCAGGCCGGCGGCAGCCGCTGCATGGCCCGGCCCGGCGCGGCGCGGCTCGGCTCGGCGCGGCGCGGTCCGGTCTCCGCTGCTGGCTCCGCCGCTCCCCAGCCCGGCCCGCCCCGCCAGCCGCCGCAGCAGGACCCGCGTCACGCACCGCCCCCGCCTCGCCCCGCGTCAGCGCCGGCTCCGGGGACCGGCCCCCGCAGGGGAGGGGAAGGGGCCTGCCTCCGGCAGCCTCGGCCCCCCGCCGGCCCCGCCCCGGAGCTCGGCCCGCGGGCCGGCCTCGCCCGCTGCCGGCGCTGCGGCTGGAGCGCCCCCCGCGCCGCCCCCGCAGGGCTGTGCCCGGCCGCCGACACCCGGGGCCGGGCGGCTTCTGACTGGGGCGTTGTTAGCAGTCTTCGCTCTGCCAGCGGCCCCGGGGCCGGGGGGGTCATCGATTCACCCCCCAAACATTTTGTTAATGCAGAGCTCAGGCTCCCCCCAACCTCTCATCCCTCCGCCTCTGGCAGCCACGACCTGCGGTGCCAGATGTTACCCCCCCTCCAGGCTTGTCCTTGGGGTTCCCTCGGGAACATCAGGGGCCCTGGCCCAGCCCTGCCCATCCTGGTGACCGGAGCAGCTCATGCTTCCCCACTTGCAGGGCTGACATGGCTCAGCACAGAAAGGGGGGTCCAAGAGCTCCGTGGGTGCACCGGCAGGTCTCCCGGTACTTGGCAGAGAGAACTGCACTGACCCGCTCTGTTGATTGATCCCCCAGCACAGTGCAGGGAAGTTGGAGCACAGGCAGAGGCTGGGATTCTGGGACACACCACACCGTATACAAAATGGCACATTTCCCCCCGGTCACTTCTTGTGTCTCTTTAGAGCCCAAACCTACCTACAATACAGCCCAGCATCACCCGTACCTTTGCTCTGTATTGATTTCCACAGAGCAAGTGAGGGGGCTGAGCATAGGCCTGGAGTAGCCAGCCAGGAATTAGTTGCCCTGCCCTAAATGTGACTGCCTTAATGAGGACACAGTCCAACCTCTATGTGATGCATCCCTGCAGTTCTCCATGTTGCTTGGAAAGACAGCATGCTATCCAGTGTCTGTCAGGGGCAGGCTGGGGCATCGCTCAAAAGCCAGCAGAGTTCAGTTTGCAAGGCAAGGTACTGAACCTCAGAGTCAGATGAGAGAGAGAGAGAGAGAAGCATACAGCAGGGTGTCATCGGCACACTCCAAACACCACACCCGATGCCTCAGGGTCTCTCTACACAGGGATGTTACAGCGGATTAGGTCGCTTGCTCTGAGTGCAGCACCTTGGCTCTATTAAACTGAAGTGCAGCCACACCACTTTGGTACGGCAGTTTAGTGGACTTCCCTTTTTAATCATTGCGTTCACACAGCTCTGCGCTTGTTCCAATTCAGTGCATGGCATTCTGGCCAGATGTCTTAGGGTGCAACGCCACCACTCCACCCTGCGCTGAGATTTGTCTCACAGTGTGACATTGGAAGAGCCCAAGTCCAAAATTCCGATATTAAGGAATTCTGGGGCAAACCAACAAATGACCATCATTGCTCTCCTGGCATCCCATAATTCAGCCATATTTTGGCAACACCATTTTTGAACTGGTGTGAGGCGGTATGGAAGGCACGCTGCCGAGCACCATGATCATGGCACTCGTCAGTACAAACAGGACGATGCACAGGCATCTGGAGTCAGATGGATTTGGCTTGGCAGCTTCGGATGCTGTTGTGATATGCCTACCAGTGGAGGAGGAGCAAGAGATTAAAACTGAGCGATTGCTTTTGCAGGGCATGTATCTGGAGCAGCTTCACTTGAGGAAGCACCATTCCTGGACTCTCAGGTCACACTGTCTGGTGAGACAGCACTGCAGTGATGCAGGATGACCAACAGTAGCTGCAGACCTTCAGGGTGTGAAAGACTTCCCTAGAGACGTGTGCAGAGCTTGCCCTGCGGCTGCAGTGACAGACCACCAGCATGGGAGTTCCCCTCAGTGTGGAAAAGTCACCATCCGTCCGGAGAAATCTCCTCCCAGTGAGCCCCCAGGGGACATGTGGGGTCAAGGATGCTGCCATGGGGGTTTGGATGCTTTCTGGAAAACTGTCCACCAGCTGCTTCTTGGGTGCGGTGGTACCTCTCCAGACTCTTGAGGGGCTGTTGACAGGTCACCCAGGTTTCGCATCCATCGAGGAATGTAGGGATGAGAACCGCCTCATAGACCTGGATCCTGGAGTCCTGTGGCAGGTCACGGTCTGTGAAAACGCGGCGTCAAAGCAAAGGAAGCACTTGCACGCTGGTTCCTGTGCTCGATCGGCCTGTCAGTCTTTGCGTTTTGAGAGAGTTGGCTACGAAGGTAGCAGAAGTGCTCAACTGCCTCCAAAGTCTGTCCCTCGGTGGTGGTTCGTGGTGGGTCACGTGCAAGGCCTGAAGCAGGCTGATGAGCACTTTAGTCTTCTCGATATTAAGTGAGAGTCCTAGGCTACCAAAAGCTTGTGCACGAAAAGAAGGGCAGGCACGCAGGCAGGCCAGTCTGGGCTCGAAGCTCTGCAGTGTGGGATACTGGGGGGAGGATTGCCAGAAGAACAGGAGTTAGGAGTGTGTCCACATGAACCTTACAGCAAACAAACTCACTGCAAAGTGGGGCTATTCCCCGCTCAGGGGGGATCACTTACTGTGGCTTAAGATGCTCAACAATTCGCTTTAAAAAAAGGGGGTGTGTGTAGACACCTTACAGGGGCGCTGTAACAGCAACAAACTCACATTACTGAAATGCAAAGTCCTGGTGTCGACAAACCTCAGACTCGACGAATCAGCTGCGAAACCAAAGTTTCAACCGTAGCTACAATGGAGCTACCAGCCCAGTATAATACATTTGAGTAACTAATGCAATGAAATGCTTTGTGTTTCGTCCAGCAACAGATGCACATTCGGTATCACACACTAAAGAAACAGGTACCACGTTTTAAAGAAAGTCCACCCGTGACTCTGAAAATGTGATTGTAACAGAGTCCTTGGTGGGCTAGTGGTTAGCGCATTTAGGACCACCTCCCAGCGAGCAGGTCTTGCGATCCAGGCCTACTTTTAATCAGAGGTGCAGCGAGGTGGGCAGGCAAGTTGGGTCCCTCCAGTTGTAGGGGCAGTGGGAGGAGTGTTTGGGCTGACGCACCGCACTGGGCTGTGACCCAGGGCCCTAAGAGGGTCAACAGTGTCTGGCCACTGAAGGTGCCCTCCAAGTTATCCTCCATGGGTCACTTCCTACTGTTTGCTTTTCTCCCTTGGCTTCCGGTCCAATATAAGGTGAAAAGAAAAAGAAAAGGCACCAAACTGTTAGCTGCAGTGGGGCTCCGCACTGAATAGAGTCTTATTCCCTTGGGCAGGCTTCTCCGGTGCCCTTCTAAGGAGCTCTCCACGCACGTCTGTCCCCCTCCCCACCTCTGATCCGGGTTGCTCGCTTTTCTCTAGTTGGAGCATGCTCAGTAGGGCTGGCGGAGTCTACCTGGGTCCAGTACTGGCCTTTAACTCTTTCTAGCCTATTGTGGGATTTGTACACCCCATCACAGCAGCATGAATGTCAAGGGAACAAACCAGAGTAGTTACACTGCTACGCGGCCAGTCAAACCATCTCTGTAAGCGCATTTGTCTTTGAAACAGCTTTGGAGACGGGGGGCTGGAACCATGTGTATACCGGGGGTTCTGAGAGCCATTGAACCAAGCTGTAAACCCTGTATATGATGAAAACCACTTCAAGCCAGGGGATGCAGCAGCCCCCCCCCCCCCCCGCACCCTTATTCCAGCTTCTATGTTTGGAGATAAATGAGGTCCCAGTCCTGCAAGAAACGCCCATTGGCAGAGTCCTGTGCCCGCAGAGTCCCTCACTGATGATACTGAGACTCCAAGCCAGTGCAAAGGCAGCACAGATCCAGTTGCAGAATTGGGGCCTTACCGTTGGATTGGACAGACAAGTATGGCTATAAAATAGCCTGGAACAATGTCAATATCGAGAGAATATCCTGGAGCCCCACATTATGAAGCATATGATGGTTACTCCCCTGGAATTGGAGTATTTGAGATGGGCTCTGCACATTCACGTCCTTCGGAGGTGTTGATGGTGCAGCTTGGACCAGTAGAGGCTTTTAGTAGTAGTCCCACTCTGCCCCTGGCTGCTCAAACATTCAGCCGGCAGGTCCATAGAGGGGTGTGGTGTGCGAGACACCTCCATTCCTTCTCCCACTTCCTTCAGTGCAAAGTTAACATCCGGACTTGGAGGAAGAGGGGAATGTGGGCAAGAAGTCCCCGTCACAGAACTCTGGTTTCAGGTGAGTGACCTGCGTTTCCTCTGCATATTTCCACTGCTGGGAATCTGGGAAGTAGTACTCCCCTTGGGGACAGTGGGAAGAGGAGACCAAGTCAAAGAAGGAGTGCAGTACTGCTGTGCCAAACGGTGCATCTGATCTAGATTTCAGGTCTAAGGAGGAAGGTTTCAGGAGCTCCAAAGGGCGGCTTGTACCGATCTCTAACATGGGAATGTTCTGACATTACTGACATAACCTGTGACTGTACAGATCATTGTGCAACCACTGTTATATATTTGCAGCAAATATTGTACAAAGGTTGTCGTGTGAGGTGTCTATAAAGAGGTTGTGATTTGCTGGTTATGATTATACTGTCTGTATGTGTGTATCATTTTTATAGTTGAAGTTATGAATATTGGCTCTGTACTTGTATCTCAATGTGTTTTGATTCTAAGTAGCCTCAGTGAAGCATCTGGTCAGCTTCTTGAGAAGGGACTCTTCTCAGTAAGTGCCCAATCAAGAAACACTTAACGCACAATGGACTTTGGGAGACGCCAATCCACATCTGAGCTTTCCTGGGAACTTTCGAACTAACATGTAAACACTGGCGTCAGCCTGAAAAGAACTGAGTCCTGCATGGACATGTGATTTGCCCATGTGACTCCAAACTCCATCTTGCTGCTGTGATCTTCCACGGGCAGAGAATATAAAAGGTCCTGAAAACCCTTCAATCTTGTCTTCAATCCTGCTTCTGACCTCTGGAGGGACTTTGCTACAAACTGAAGCTCTGAACCAAGGACTGAAAGACCCATCCCAGCTGTGGATGTTCTCCAGAGACTTGATTTGAACCTGCAGTTTATTCCATCACTGCTACAAGCCTGAATGAAGAACTTTGCCATTGCTGTATGTCATTGATTCCATTAACCAGTTTTAGCTCTCATCTCTATCTTTTTCCTTTTATGAATAAACCTTTAGATTTTAGATTCTAAAGGATTGGCAACAGCATGATTTGTGGGTAAGAGCTAACTTGTATATTGACCTTGGTGGGACACTTCTGAGAGTATCAGATTAGGGCAAATTGCTTAGAGCAGGGCAGTTACAGCCCAAGGCTGGGGTTTCTCCACTTTTAAGGCACACCAAACCAGCAGTGTGGGAAGGCGAGGATAGTGGAAGATGACTGTCCCTATACCTTACCTGTTACCTGTGTGGAAAACTGTGACAGTGAAGGAAATGTGCCTGTGTCTGTCAGGGGTATTGACTTGCCTATGGAGGAACCTACCTTGGTCTCCAAGCAGTTGTCTGTGAACAGCCTTGTGTGCTGGGACAAGGCAAATGAGATCCCAAGCTGTGTGTCTGGTAAAGGAGAAGGTGTCTCCAGTTCTTTGTCTGTGGAGCAGACAGAAGAGGCCTTTTCAGCCTGTGATGGTTGAGGGTCATGCAGTTGTCTCAGAGTTGGTTCTGGATTCAGCTAAAGCCCAGGAAGGGAATGGTCCTAAGTCTGTGTCTACAGGGAGAATGGCCCTGTAACTAGGTCGCATCCAGTTAGTGTCTATGTAAAATCCCAGAGCCCAGACAATTCTGGTGCTTGTATTTTGCCTGTTGCTAGTGTGTTGTTGGGAAAGGGTGTTGCAACTTTGTCTAATCAGGGTGAGATCCTAGCCAGGGCACAAGGAGAGCATGAAGGTGATTTGATCCTGTTACCTACTGAGGGTATGGAAACCTGTAGCAAGAAGGAAAAGATTCCTGAACTTGTGTGTGGCAAAGGGAAGGAGAATGCTTCTGACCTTTTATCTAGGAAGTCTGTGAGTTTGCCTGAAAGGGGATTGTGGAGGAATCCGCCGGATGGGCCAAAGGTGATCCTGGATGTAAGTGAGACCCAGCAAGAGTCTGTTGTTGCTCAGGAAAGTGTTCCTCTAGAGCAAGCCCTAGGTGAATAGGGTAAGGGCAGAATTTCTGTGAGGGATGAATTGTTGCTTAGGGCATGGCTACACTTGCAGATGTAGAGCACTTTGAATTAAACCTGTCTTCGGAGAGCGCAGTCGGGAAAGCGCTGCAGTCTGTCCACACTGACAGCTGCAAGACCACTGTTGTGGCCATATTTGCGGCACTCGCAGCGGCATTGGGAGCGGTACATTATGGGCAGCTATCCCACAGGGCACCTAGAATCCTAGAATATAAGGGTTGGAAGGGACCTCTGGAGGTCATCTAGTCCATCCCCCTGCTCAAAGCAGGACCAATCCCCAATTTTTGCCCCAGATCCCTAAATGGCCCCCTCAAGGATTGAACTCACAACCCTGGGTTTAGTAGGCCAATGCTCAAACCACTGAGCTGTCCCTACCTCTTCCCATTCTGGCGCTGTGGCTTGTGGGAAGGGGGTGTGAGGCATTCTGGGTCCTGTCCCAACGCCCCATGATGCATCGGTTCGCATCCCAGCAATCCCTGAGCTTCCGTCCACATTTGGCACCATCTTTCAGTGGTTTTTGAACTGCGTGCTCTGTCTTCCCTTTCGGTCTGCGGGAATGGAGCCCGAACTGCTGAAGAGTATGTTGATGGGTCTCGCCAGCATGTCACATTTGGCAGTCGAGTTATTCCTTATGATCCAAAGTGACAGTGAGGGCTCGGACGATGATATCAGCTTGAGTAACGCATATGACACAAGTTTGCTTTTGGCATTCGCGGACATGCTCACCACCGTGGAACGCTGCTTTTGGGCTCAGAAAGCAAGCACCGAGTGGTGGGATCACATCGTCATGCAAGTCTGGGATGACGCGCAGTGGCTGCAGAACTTTCGGACGAGAAAAGCCACTTTCATGGGACTGTGTGAGGAGCTCGCCCCCAGCCTGCAATGCAAGGACACGAGATTGAGAGCTACCCTGATGATGGAGAAGCAGGTGGCTATTACAGTGTGGAAGCTGGCAACTCCAGACAGCTACCGATCGGTTGCTAACCAGTTTGGAGTGGGGAAGTCGACAGTTGGAATCGTGTTGATGCAAGTTTGCAGGGCCATTAATCGTATCCTGCTCAGAAGAACCATGACTCTGGGTAACGTGCATGAAATTGTGGCTGGCTTTGCACAAAGGGGTTTCCCTAACTGCAGAGGGACAATAGATGGCACACATATTCCAATTCTGGCACCAGCCCACCTAGCCTCAGAGTACGTTAATCGGAAGGGGTATTTCTCTATGGTTCGCCAGGCGCTTGTGGATCACCGTGGGCGTTTCATTGACATTAACGCAGGCTGGCCTGGAAAGGTGCATGACACACGCATCTTTCGGAACGCTGGCCTGTTCAGAAAGCTGCAAGCCAGGACTTTTTTCTCAGACAAGAAGATCACTGTAGGGGAAGTCAAAATGCCCATTGTGATCCTTGGAGACCCTGCTTACCCTTTAATGCCATGGCTCATGAAACCCTACAAGGGAGCCTTGACAGCAGCAAGGAGCGGTTCAACAACAGGCTGAGCCGGTGCAGAACGACTGTGGAGTGTGCTTTTGGCTGTTTAAAGGGCTGCTGGTGCTCTCTGTATGGGACGCTGGACCTGGTCGATGACAGCATCCCCGTGGTTATAGCCGCATGCTGTACCCTCCATAACATTTGTGAAGGGAAGGGTGAACGATTCACTCAGGCATGGAACTCGGAGGTTCAACATCTGGAGGCTGAATTTGAACAGCCAGAGGACAGGGCTCTTAGGGGGCCCAGCGCAGGACTGCAAGGATTAGGGATGCCTTGAGGGAGCAATCTGAGGCTGAAAGCTACCAGTAATGTCTGGTGCCCTGCACGGGAGTGAAGTGCAGCGGTTCCAATGTTAGTAGGAATCTGTGTTTGCTACGTATGATACGCTGACTTGCAGTGCCTGTTTCTTTCCTGGGCTAAGGTATCCTTTATTTTATGCAGTAGTAAAGGATGTTTTCAAAGCCAAAAAATCCATTTATTGAAAAGAAAATTAATTTATTGAAAAGAGACACAACTGCTTGGGAAACCGAAAGGGCAAGGGGGTGGGAAACGGAACCATCACAGGTTTGCATAGGTCCTGTTCTCATACTCAGCCTTCCTGTCTGGAGTGCTGTGCACTGAGTGTGACACTTCAGGGTGGCCCTACTGCCTGGTGATGGGGGCTGAGCGCGGTGGGTCGGGGTCGTAGTTTTCAGGGCTGGGGGTGAAGCTACAGGTGTTGGAGGCAGCTGGTGGCGGTAAGAACCCAGATGTTGGGGAAAGTGGGTTGGAGGTGACATGGGGGCACAAGGGAAAGAGTTTTGGGACAAGGGCTGTGGGGCGGGGGGGCGCGGTAGAGCTCTGCCTGCATGGCTATGAGGGTGTGTATCGAGTCCGCTTGGCGCTTCACGATCCGCATTCTGCTGGCAGACCCTCCTTTCACTCTCCAGCCACTCCTGCCCTTTTTGATTTTCATTACTTGAATGCTGCATGACTTCATGCAACGTGTCTTCCTTGCTTCTACGTGGCCGCCTCCTGACTCTTTGGAGTCTTTCGGCCAACACGGACAGCTGAGATCTCAAGGTTGCATCAGTAAGGGCAAAATGCAACACTTCACAGAGGCAACATTGTTCACACCAGACAGAGCAACAATTCCCCCATACTTAAGGGCATTCACAGTCTACACAAGAGCATCATTTGCCCGTCCCAAAGGGAGCGCACACAACCCATGGGAGCCTTAAAATGGTGAGTAAGCACAGGGTCAAGGGGGACTGATTGTTTCACGGCTGTACTGTCCTCTGGGTTTCTGTGCCTTGGGGAGAACCAACAGCGGCAGGGAGCCCCTATACTGAACACTGTCCCCACATTTTCCACAGGAGTTCATCCTGGAAGAGATCTCACTGCTGAGGGTGACCTGGGAAGCAAGGGAGGGTCTTCTACTGCAAGGCGGCTTCCGCCCTGGCCCACATGCAGCTTGCCTGTGTGCAGCAATGGTCCCCCCGCCCCTCATGGCACAGTGGCATGGACATGTTAGCCTGACTGGGACAAGGACCACAGTGGCTCTCCCGAGAAACCTGCCCAAGCGCATTGCCCAGCTTCTGCATGAGACCTTTGAAGAGATCACTGAGGCCGATTACCGCGATGTGAGAGCACCTCAACGCCTTATTCCGCATCTAGGCATGCATGGAGCCCTAACCCTCCTCGCCCCAAAAGCCCGCGCCGAATAACTTCCTTCCCAAAATAAAAGCCGCTTACCGGGAACCTCCTCTGGTGTTTGTCCTTCCCCAAGCACCGGCCGCCGCAACTGGCTACCTTCCTCCAGGCTTGAGAACAGCTCCTGGCTGCATGCATCTAGGGATGCCGGCGTGTCTTCCTCCGCCTCAGCAACCTCGCTCCCGCTTTGCTCCTCCTCCTGCCTTGTTGAACTGGGCTCTGAAGTGTCCATGGTGGCCCCCAGAGTGGAGGTGGGGTCGGTCCCAAGTGTCGCGTCCAGCTCTTTGTAGAAACGGCAGGTCGCGGGGGCAGCACCGGAGCGGCGGTTTGCCTCACGGGCTTTGCAGTAGGCATTCCGCAGCTCCTTCACTTTAACCCTGCACTGCAGTGCGTCCCGGTCATGGCCCCTTTCCCTCACATCCCTTGATATCTGCCCAAAGGTATCGTAATTCCTACGGCTGGAGCGCAGCTGGGACTGGACAGCTTCCTCCCCCCAAACGCTGATGAGGTCCAGCGTGGAGGCAAGGTCACCTGGAAAGATGCACTGAGAGCACTCCACGCCTGGCTGAGCAAACAGGAAGGGGATTTTTCAAAATTCCCAGAGAATTTAAAGGGCGGGTCTGACAGTTGGTCACCTGAGGGCAGGGCAGTAGAGTTCAAAGTGATGGTCAGAGTGGCCAGAACACGCATTGTGGGACACGTCTGGAGGCCGATCAGAGTGCACTCTAGAGCCAGGGCGTCCACGCCGGCGCCTCAGTGCTCCAGGAGGGGCGGAGCAAACGTTACTCCACTCGCCGAGGTGGAGGACCAGCAGCGCTGTAGCCGTGGGGTCGGAGCGCTCCACGTGCCTTGCCCGTGTGGACGGGGCGTGAGCTAGGGCGCCCGGGGCTCCTGTATTGCGCTGTAACTCGCAAGTGTAGCCAAGGCCTTAGAATCCAAACACACTGAGATACAAGTACAGAGCCAATATTCATAACTTCCACTACAGAAATGATACACACATACAGAGAGCATCATCATAACCAGCAAATCACAACCTCTTTATAGACACCTCACAGGACAACCTTTGTACAATATTTGCTGCAAATATATAACAGTGGTTGCAACAATGATCTGTACAGTCACAAGTTACGACAGTAATGTCACAACCCCAATGCAAAATTGATGCAGGAGGGGATGACACAAACTCAAGAGCTCCCCATCCTGGGTTCTGTCTCACTACAGCTAGTATTGGGTTCGAAGCCGTACCAGTGTAGAACAGAAATGGTTTATCAAACTCATGTTCAATAACATGATTGAATCTCTTTACAAACTCAAGGTAAAACTTGGTTAGAACAATAGTGGATTGGATCTGCTCTTGCAGCATGGTTCCTGTAAGTCTCATGTGATCTTGCCAATAGCCAAAGAACGTAGCTACTTTATCCATACAAGCTCTGGCAAACGTTTGGAACCCAATTAACATTAAGACAATGTAGATATTAATGTTGTCCATAGTACAGGAATCTTGGCAGTTAGCTGTGAAAGCAATAGAGTAGTGTGCCTCAGTTTCCATTTTCATATAGCACATCAGGTGTGGAATGTCTTTTTTCCTGCGAAAAGTTCCAATACTATTTACAAGCATTACCTGTGAAATATCGGTATAATAAGGCCTTTTTACAATTTTTGATATTAGCAACACATTTGTGACATAATCACCGTTAGCAATAACAATAAATTCATTGCAAGTGTCCATCTACGATCATGTTTGTCATGTCACACCTTTGGCTCAATTCCATTGCGGTTTGACCCTTTTAGGGTCACCCTGTGGCTTTTCTTTGCAAAATTAACTTTTCTTTTTTCTCCTTGTCTTGTAGAATCAAACCCTGATTTCTCTTGCTTAACAGAATTCAGTGGCTGATTGAATCATAGAATCATAGAATATCAGGGTTGGAAGGGACCTCAGGAGGTCATCTAGTCCAACCCCCTGCTCAAAGCAGGACCAATCCCCAACTAAATCATCCCAGCCAGGGCTTTGTCAAGCCTGACCTTAAAAACTTCTAAGGAAGGAGATTCTACCACCTCCCTAGGTAACGCATTCCAGTGTTTCACCACCCTCCTAGTGAAAAAGTTTTTCCTAATAGAATCATAGAATCATAGAATATAAGGGTTGGAAGGGACCCCAGAAGGTCATCTAGTCCAACCCCCTGCTCAAAGCAGGACCAATTCCCAGTTAAATCATCCCAGCCAGGGCTTTGTCAAGCCTGACCTTAAAAACCTCTAAGGAAGGAGATTCTACCACCTCCCTAGGTAACGCATTCCAGTGTTTCACCACCCTCATAGTGAAAATGTTTTTCCTAATATCCAATCTAAACCTCCCCCACTGCAGCTTGAGACCATTACTCCTCGTTCTGTCATCTGATACCATTGAGAACAGTCTAGAGCCATCCTCTTTGGAACCCCCTTTCAGGTAGTTGAAAACAGCTATCAAATCCCCCCTCATTCTTCTCTTCTGCAGGCTAAACAATCCCAGCTCCCTCAGCCTCTCCTCATAACTCATATGTTCCAGACCCCTAATCATTTTTGTTGCCCTTCGCTGGACTCTCTCCAATTTATCCACATCCTTCTTGAAGTGTGGGGCCCAAAACTGGACACAGTACTCCAGATGAGGCCTCACCAATGTCGAATAGAGGGGGACGATCACGTCCCTCGATCTGCTCGCTATGCCCCTACTTATACATCCCAAAATGCCATTGGCCTTCTTGGCAACAAGGGCACACTGCTGACTCATATCCAGCTTCTCGTCCACTGTCACCCCTAGGTCCTTTTCCGCAGAACTGCTGCCTAGCCATTTGGTCCCTAGTCTGTAGCTGTGCATTGGGTTCTTCCGTCCTAAGTGCAGGACCCTGCACTTATCCTTATTGAACCTCATCAGATTTCTTTTGGCCCAATCCTCCAATTTGTCTAGGTCCTTCTGTATCCTATCCCTCCCCTCCAGCGTATCTACCACTCCTCCCAGTTTAGTATCATCCGCAAATTTGCTGAGAGTGCAATCCACACCATCCTCCAGATCATTTATGAAGATATTGAACAAAACCGGCCCCAGGACCGACCCTTGGGGCACTCCACTTGATACCGGCTGCCAACTAGACATGGAGCCATTGATCACTACCCGTTGAGCCCGACAATCTAGCCAGCTTTCTACCCACCTTGTAGTGCATTCATCCAGCCCATACTTCCTTAACTTGCTGACAAGAATACTGTGGGAGACCGTGTCAAAAGCTTTGCTAAAGTCAAAAAACAATACATCCACTGCTTTCCCTTCATCCACAGAACCAGTAATCTCATCATAGAAGGCGATTAGATTAGTCAGGCATGACCTTCCCTTGGTGAATCCATGCTGGCTGTTCCTGATCACTTTCCTCTCATGCAAGTGCTTCAGGATTGATTCTTTGAGGACCTGCTCCATGATTTTTCCAGGGACTGAAGTGAGGCTGACTGGCCTGTAGTTCCCAGGATCCTCCTTCTTCCCTTTTTTAAAGATTGGCACTACATTAGCCTTTTTCCAGTCATCCGGGACTTCCCCGGTTCGCCACGAGTTTTCAAAGATAATGGCCAATGGCTCTGCAATCACAGCCGCCAGTTCCTTCAGCACTCTCGGATGCAACTCGTCCGGCCCCATGGACTTGTGCACGTCCAGCTTTTCTAAAAAGTCCCTAACCACCTCTATCTCCACAGAGGGCTGGCCATCTCTTCCCCATTTTGTGATGCCCAGCGTAGCAGTCTGGGAGCTGACCTTGTTAGTGAAAACAGAGGCAAAAAAAGCATTGAGTACATTAGCTTTTTCCACATCCTCTGTCACTAGTTTGCCTCCCTCATTCAGTAAGGGGCCCACACATTCCTTGGCTTTCTTCTTGTTGCCAACATACCTGAAGAAACCCTTCTTGTTACTCTTGACATCTCTGGCTAGCTGCAGCTCCAACCTAAACCTCCCCCACTGCAACTTGAGACCATTACTCCTTGTCCTGTCCTCTTCTACCACTGAGAATAGTCTAGAACCATCCTCTCTGGAACCCCCTTTCAGGTAGTTGAAAGCAGCTATCAAATCCCCCCCTCATTCTTCTCTTCTGCAGACTAAATAATCCCAGTTTCCTCAGCCTCTCCTCATAAGTCATGTGTCCCTGTCCCCTAATCATTTTTGTTGCCCTCCGCGGGACTCTTTCCAATTTTTCCACATCCTTCTTGTAGTGTGGGGCCCAAAACTGGACACAGTACTCCAGATGAGGCCTCACCAGTGTCGAATAGAGGGGAACGATCACGTCCCTCGATCTGCTGGCAATGCCCCTACTTATACATCCCAATATGCAACAAGAGCACACTGTTGACTCATATCCAGCTTCTCGTCCACTGTAGCCCCTAGGTCCTTTTCTGCAGAACTGCTGCTGAGCCATTCGGTCCCCAGCCTGTAGCAGTGCATGGGATTCTTCCGTCCTAAGTGCAGGACTCTGCACTTATCCTTATTGAACCTCATCAGATTTCTTTTGGCCCAATCCTCTAATTTGTCTAGATCCCTCTGTATTCTATCCCTAGCTTCCAGCATACCTACCTCTCCCCCCATCTTAGTGTCATCTGTGAACCTGCTGAGGATGCAATTCATCCCATCATCCAGATCATTAATGAAGATGTTGAACAAAACCGGCCAATGGACTGACCCCTGGGGCACTCCACTTGATACCAGTTGCCAACTAGACATGGAGCCATTGATCACTACCCGTTGAGCCCGACGATCTAGCCAGTTTTCTATCCACCTTATAGTCCATTCATCCAGCCCATACTTCTTTAACTTGCTGGCAAGAATACTGTGGGAGACCATGTCAAAAGCTTTGCTAAAGTCAAGACATACCACATCCACTGCTTTCCCCTCATCCACAGAGCCAGTTATCTCATCATAGAAGGCAATCAGGTTGGTCAGGCATGACTTGCCCTTGATGAATCCATGTTGACAGTTCCTGATCACTTTCCTCTCCTCCAAGTGCTTCAAAATGGATTCCTTTAGGACCTGCTCCATGATTTTGCCAGGGACTGAAGTGAGACTGACTGGCCTGTAGTTTCTCAGGTTCTCTTTCTTCCCTTTTTTAAATGTGGGCACTATATTTGCCTTTTTCCAATTTTCCGGGACCCCCCCCCTGATAGCCACGAATTTTCAAATATAATGGCCAAAGGCTCTGCAATCACATCAGGGAATCATCAAGTGATCCATCCCCATCACCCATTCCCAGCTTCTGGCAACAGAGGCCAGGGACACCATCCCTGCCCATCCTGGCTAATAGCCATTGATGTACCTGTCCTCCATGAACTTGTCTAGTTCTTTTTTGAACCTTGTTATAGTTTTGGCCTTCACAACATCCTCTGGCAATGAGTTCCACAGGTTGACTGTGCATTGTGTGAAGAAATACTTCCTTTTGTTTTAAACCTGCTGCCTATTAATTTCATTTGGTGACGCCTAGTTCTTTTGTTAGGAGGAGTAAATAACACTTCCTTATTTACTTTCTCCACACCAGTCATGATTTTATAGACCTCTATCGTATCCCCGCTTGGTTGTCTCTTTTCCAAGATGAAAAGTCCCCATTTTATTAATTTCTTTTTGGAAAGAGGAAGCATTTTCATACCCCTGCTCATATCTGTTGCCCTTCTCTGAACCTTTTCCAATTCTAATATATCTTTTTCGAGATAGGGTGACCAGAGCTGCATGCAATATTCAAGGTGTGTACCATTGACTTATATAGAGACAATGTGATATTTTCTGTCTTATTATCTCTCCCTTTCCTAATGGTTCCTAACATTCTTTAGCTTTTTCAGCTGCTGCTGCTGCTGCTGCACATTGAGCTGAAGTTTTCAGAGAACTATCCACAACGACTGCATAATCTCTTTCTTGGGTGGTAACAGCTAATTTAGACCCCATCATTTTGTACATATAGGTGGGATAATATTTTCCCCTGTGCATTACTTTGCACTTACTGATATTGAATTTCAAAACTTCTGACATATGAGTTGACTTGTTGCAAACAGGTTTATGTCTGGAAACACCTACCCGGAAAAGATGCCGTTCACCATTGAGTCCCTGAGTGACTACTCCTCTGATTGTTTAGGTTTCTGCTCAGGTGGCCTGCCAGTAAGTTGTCCTTGCCTGCAAGGTGGAGAGCTATAGGATAAATGAGGTGTACTATATACCATTCCCACAGAGCCAAGCCCTGTTTGCACAGTTGCCTGGAATGTGCTCCTCTTTGTTTGTTCCTGTGAAATATGCCTGTAGTATTGTCAATAACAACATGACACATCCATTCTGTCCTGGAGCTGAGGAAGAAAGCGCTTGCAAGCCCAACAAAACACCCTTAATTCTGGTATGCTGATATGGGCTTTTTCTCCCAGAAATCCCAGTGACTGTGAATTGTCAGTTTCCTTTAATGAGCTCCCCAGACCAAATTAGAAGCACGGCAGTGACTGGCTGACCAAGATGGGGAGGGGTTTGAATGCAACTGCTTTGAGGTCATTGAGACCAGGACAGGAGGGAAGAAACATACCCCTGGGTACTGTCACACATCTGTGCTCGGTATGTAGCATTGTGGTAGCCAGTGTCGCAGGGGCCTCATTTTTAGACATGCATACGGAGTTACCAATGTCACCAAAATCATTGGACCCGTCAGCTTGAGGCAGAACATCATTGCTTGACACAAGCTCTCCTGGAGAGTCTGTACTGTGGTAGGGATTGATAAATAACTTTATTCTGGAAGAAAAGAAAATTCTGCATTTTTGAGAATCCAGAACTGCCCCAATCAAAGGTAAGATCAGGAAGAAGCTCGGTGTGATTTCTTCCAGTTTATTGTGAAACCCCAACGTTTGGAAGAAGGACCACGTTTGTGACCTAGTAATGCTAGATACTGCTGTGAGGATGCCCTGCTGAGCTGGTTGTCCAAACACAGGACAGACATGGATAGATACCCTGATGTCTCAGGCGTGCTGCTACGGCTAAAAGTGATTTGTGACCAAGAGAGGAAACAGAACCGGGAGGCATTCCACTCAACTAGGCACATCAAATTGCTATCAGATAATAAAAAAGGCAACTATGGAGAAATGGAACAAAAAGCTACAGGGGACATATACGGTATGTGTGCTTATGGTACGAAGCAAGCAGCTACTAAGAGAGTCTCTTCAACCTTTTTAAGGAGGAAAGCCGTTGTCACTGGTGACTTCATATAAAGAAGAGTGGACCAGAGTTCAGCAAGTGACAAAAGGAGAGCGGGATATCTGCTGTCTCCCTGGAGTGAAGACATAAGATGTGACAGCAAGACTGGATGGGATTCTGAAGTTGGCTTGCAAGTCAGCAGTGGTAATGATATACGTAGAAATAAACCATGTGTCATCACATGGAACTACGGTAATTTCTGTGGGTGAAGACATCAGGGGTCTGGAAAGGGAGCTAAGGAGGAGAAAAGTCCCAGTGATTTTTCTCAGAGATCCTTCTGGTCCCATGAGCAAGATAAGGCAGAAAACAAAGCACTGTAGGAGAGTGCTGGGGACACAAAGCGGGTGAAGCTGTAGGGTTTGGTTTTGTGGCATACTGGACCACACACCAGTGGGAGAGAGGACTGAACAAATGGGGTGGCCAGCATCTCAGCAGTAGTGTGGCTAGTCTTCTCAGCTAGAGACGAGTTGGATCAACCAGAAGGCTTTAAAACTAACAAAGCACGAGAAGGAGGCTAAGGAGGTATATGCCATATAAAGTAAAATTCAGCATGTCATGAACAAATTTAGCAAAGGGGGAAAAGAATGAAGAAGACTTTTTTTAAAAATTGCTTATATACCAACTTTGGAAATCTGGATAATAAGCAAGAGGAACTGGAAATTCTCATTGATGAGAAGAAATTGTTTATAATTGGCATTACTGAAACCTGGCGGGACGATGACTGGAATGTTAGAGTCACTGGTACCAACCCATTTAGGAGAGAGGGGGTAAAAGAGGGGTGTGTGGGGGGGGTGATGGAGCGGGACTCACCTCTCCAGCGCCTCCTTGTGGCCAATACGGGAAGTAGCTCTGGTAGCCAGTGCGCCTTGCTCTGGTGGTGCAGCACCCATCACCTCTCCTGCTCCAGGGACCTACGTCACTCCCTGGACCACGGCGTCCTCTTCATAACATGGCCCTCCGGCTGTACCACAGTTTGTGCTCCCCCCTTCCAGGGGACAGTATCTCAGTCCCGCCACTTCCTCAATTGCAAGTGGGGGAGGGGGACATGGGCCCGCCCACTACTCCGGGTCCCAGCCCAGGACCCTGGAGATGGCTGCCACTTTCTGCATCCCCTCCGACTCCTCAGTTCATTTCCCTGGGCCACTTCCCTGCAGCCTACAGCACCTTCTTTGCCCTCGCCTCAGGGCTTCAGCCGGCCAGTCTTAGCAGCCAGCCAGGAGCTCTCTCCAGCTTCCCTGGTTCCTACTGGCAGCACTGTTGTGAGCAGGGTGCTGGTATTCCTTCCTCCTGCCAGGAGCCTGGTCTTCCCTCTTTGAGCTCCAGGCAGCTACTTCAGCTGCTCTGCCCTGCAGCTCTTCTTATATGGGCCTGCCCAGCCCCTCTCCTATTGGCTGCTTTCTGTGCAGCCTACACAGGGCTCAGTTAACACCTTACTGGCTAGTGTGGGGCAGATGCCCCATCACAGGGCTGCACTCACCATTAAAGACACCACTACCTGAGTTAGTTATTGAAAACTCAGAACTGAAGGATCCTGAATGAACATAAATCAATGTGCTAACAGAGCCCAGGATGGAGTCTTGGTGGGCACCTGTTACAGACCATTGACCCAAACCAGAACACAGGATGAGTTACTTCATAAGCACTGGTCTGTAATACGTGGATAGAAAAATTGTGTTTTTCTGGGGGACTTCAATTTACAGGGAGGGGTAATTTTCTAACACAAAAGGCATTGCAGCCATCATGAGGTAACTATTTTGGACTTCATTATGGAACTGGAAGTTGGTGGCTGCCTAGGGACCCGAGATCATGACCTGATTACATTAATTATGGGCACACGGAGAACAGTCCTAACCAGTAAGAGATATACTTGGTGCTTCAAAGGGGCTGATTTCCCAAAGCTGAGTAAAGTTAAGAGCAAAATGACTTGGGTGGAAAAATTTAGACTAAAACATATGAATAAAAAAATAGTAATTGTTAAGAGTTTATTAGATGGATAAAAAGACATGATTCCATGATCAAGAAAGACTGCTGTGTTTGAAAATCATATTGGTTTAGTGGGGAAGTAAAGGCAGCAATTAGAAATTTAAAAAAAAACATAAAAAGAATAGAGGTAGATCATCTAAATTAGAAGTTATGAAGTGTAGGTAATTGATAAAGGAAGCTAAAGACAGTTAGAAAAAAATCAATGGCTGGCAGGGCTAGGGAAAATGAGTTGGTGGGTTTTTTTGTTTGTTTGTTTTTTAAGTATTAACAGATTCTGAATGGTTTTGGTTTTGCTGAGGGCTCACCTGTATTAATCAACAAGCGTTTTAATCTGTTATTGTCTGCTTCTTGGTGAGGGTGGCAGAAGACTTGGTGTCAAATGCCTAGTTTTAGGACCATTCCTATGACATGGTGTTTCTGGAACACATTTGCCTATCCTAGTGATAGTAGGGATTTGTAAAGGTGAATGATGGCTGGATCCTAGAGCTTAGCAAAATGTCGCCTGTCTAGTACACAATGTTAAATCAAACGCAAGCTGCTCCAGGACACGGCTATGCACTGCTCTTCAGTGAGGGTGATTTCCCTGCAAATTTCAAGTAACTTCAGTCATTTCAATATTAGAGGCTACAAAAAAAGTCAAGATTTTTTTCTGTTTTATTTGCCACTATCCTCATTCGCCCAAACAACTGCCATACTACCATCCAGTATCAAACCTTTAATTCCTGAGCAAGCTCACACAGAAGCTAGCCAAAGGCCAACAACAACCTCATCTACATTCATTGAGTTTAACACTGAAGAGACTTTTTGATCTTCTAGTATGATCTCCATATTATTGATCACAGGCCATTAAATTTACCGGAGTTACGCCATGTTGAGCCAGTAACTTCTGACTAAAACATTACTTTTGCTGCACTGAAGCATATCTCCCAGAAAGGCACCCGGCCTGGAGACCTCAAAATATGGAGACTCCACACTGCTTTGGCAGTTTGTTCAATGGTTTTAATCCCCCTCACTGTTTAAAAATGTATGCTTCACTTCTCATGTGAATTTGTCTCGCTTCAGCTTCCAGCCATTAGGTCTTGTTCTGCCTCTCTCTGCGAGACCAAAGAGCCCTTAATTCCAGGTATTTCTCATTATAAAGTCATCAAGTCACCTCTCAACCTTGTTTTTGATCAATTAAGCAGATTGAGCTCTTCAGGTCTCTCACTGCAAAGCGGTTTCTCCAGTCCTCAAGTAATATGTGGTTCTTTTCTCCCCAAGCTCCAATTTTTCAACATCCTTTTAAAAATGTAGACACCAAATCTGTATTCCAGAATTGGTATTGGTCAAATACATTACACAGCCACCTTTATCAACCAAACTTGTCACCTCTTCAAAAAACTAAGTTAGGTTTGTTTGACAAGCCCATAAAACCATGTTAAGTGGCATGAATGGTATTTCTCTCCTTACTTCCTTATCAGCTGAATCCCTTAGTAGCTTTTCCATTCCGTTGACCATTGTATGTCAAGCTAGCGGGCGTCTAGTGATCCAGGCCATTCTACTTTTTGAATATTGGCACAATGTTCACAGTCTTTCCCAGGTAGTCAAAGATTTATTAAAAATTAACACTAGTGGGCCAGGTTGATCTCCTAAGCCAACCTCTTTTAGGACTTTTGGGTGCAAGTTTTCTGGGCATGCTGATTGAAGCATGTTTATACTTAGTGATACCAGTCAGCTCTATATTTTTGGGGAACCAGGGCACAGTATCTAGCCTGTCTGACTCACGAAAGACACCCCCCACCCCCACCAGTCTCTGCTTGAACCAAAACTGATCAGAGAAAAGGCTTGCAGAGAGTAGTGAAGGCCGTTGGAAGACACACCTAGACCCCTCCTGACAAGGGTGACAAGATTAAGACATCTCCATTAGCATACAGAATGAAGAACAGAGACAACTCCCCTAGCCTCATCTGCATGAAAGATGGGACAGCGATTAACATAAAGAATAAAGAACAGAGAACCGCACTGAACTCTGGGACCAGAAAAGCAGGGACGCACTGCATCATGGGAATCTCTGCTCCAGATGTTAATGAACCTACGCCTGCACATGCCCAGCTCAGCAATTATCAGACCAATTCTAGTAATAAATCCTTGATTGATATCCAAAATACTGAAGCAGCCTAGTTGCCTTGTGAGCTCCCTGGAAGAAAACACCACCCATAGCCAAGAGTGATCAGCTCCTATTGTCTAGCCTAAAGCAAACCCTTGAGTCATCAGTTTACCCATAAACAAATCTAGTGTTCTCCCTGGAACCCAGGTATTTTCCCTACAAAACCCCCCACCTGTGCCCAAGCGAGGGTTCTGATGCATAGGGCCCGGCCACACTCGACAGCGCGGCTGCGGGAGCGCTCCCGTGGCCGTGCGTGGGAGCGTGAGCGTGGTCGCCTGGGACTCCGCCTCCAGGAGGGGATTAGCTGGGGCAGGGTTTGCACTGGCTCGTCGCAGGGCTGACACTTGCTGCGCTCGGGGGGGGTTTTCACAGCCCTGAGCGAGGAAGTTGCAGCGCTGTGAAGCACCAGTGCAGCCTAAGCCTTAGACTCAAACTCTACCTCTGCTCCGCTGGGCCTCCGTCTCCCGACTGACCCTGCTGCGGGCTCTGCCGGTCTCCGGTGCTCAGGACCCCGAGCTACCCCCATCCCCTGGGAACCCCGACCCCTTCATGCTTCAGGGAGCGGTGAGATCCTTTCTCTCTCTCTCTCTGTTTTCCTTTCTGCCTCAGGTATTAACCTTTAATAATGTATATTTGGTTGGTTTAGGCTCCCCTTGTGTAGTTATCACTATTATTCAATAAATAACTTTTATGGTTAAGCTGGTTGCTTCTCTCTCTCTCTCTCTCTCTTTCTGAACTTTACTCTTTTGTGTTTTTAGCTTCCCCCGTTTACTCTGCAGCCACGCTTCTTTTACCTAAGCTAAAGATCCCTGCAGTGCCCAAAAATACTGTGGGGTTTGCTCATCAAGTGGGTCACGACCCGTACAATTGTGACGTGAAAGTGGGACAGGGACGTGTTAAACCTGTGGCACGTGGGGGGGGGGGGCAGCTGAAAGAGCTGCTTGACCCAGCCCATTGACTACAGGGACAGATAAGGGGGTCAGCTTGAGAGTGCTGATGGACCCTGTCCGCTAAGACTTGCTCTGTTAGTGTGTGTGTTCATCTAGTTCTAGGGCTGGAGGAACCCAGCCCTGGGGAACCTCGGTCCTGCAGGATCGCTCCAGAAGGAAGGAGGAGAGCTCCATATGAACACAGAAGTGACATAAGCAGTACATTAAAGAATTACAGAAACCCCCTCCGCGCCCAGAAGAGTAACCCTAATAAATGATCACCCCACCCCGCCCCAAAATAACGGGGATATCTGGTGACATTAGGGTTAGTCTACACATGGAGGTTTGCAGGAACAGCTATTCCTAGATAACTCCATGTGTGGACACTTAAAGTGCCTTGGTCCTGTGTAGCTTAAGCCACAGTGTACAATCTGGCTTCATGCCAGGACATGGGACGAAAACAGCATTAGTGTTACTGATACCTGACCTCCTGCTGTTGATGGCTAGACGGCAGACCTCCATCCTCATTCTATTAGACACCCTCTGCAGCATTCAGCACGATGGATCATGCTTCTCCACCTGAGAGAGGGGACAACAGTCCAGGGGAATGCACTAAAATGTTTTCAGTTGTTTCTGGAAGGATGCATTTAAAGGGTAGTCACACCCCTTATCTGTGGAGTCACACATGAATTCAGTTCTATTTCTGGTCCTATTCAACATCTAGCTGCAGCCCGTAGCAGAACCATTAAGACGACATGGTCTCAAGAGAGGAACACACAGATGACACACAGCTCTACCTATCCTTCACCTCATAACTCCACCACTACCACCAAGATGGCCCACTGCCTGGACAAGATCAACTCACAGGTGAAGAACCGATGGTTGGAGCTGAACCTCACTGCCAGGGGATGTTGTGAAGGCCAATAGTATAACAAGGTTCAAAAAATAATTAGATCAGTTCCTAGAGGATAGGTCCCTCAACGGCTATTAGCCAGGGTGGTGAGGGATGCAACCCAATGCTCGGGGTGTCCCTAAACCTCTGACTGACAGATGCTAGGACTGGATGACAGGGGAATAGATCACTCAATAATTGCCCTGTTCTGGCACCAGCCACTGTCGGAAGACAGGGTACTGGGCTAGATGGACCAATGGGCTGACCCATTAGGGCTGTTCTGATGTAACCTGAATCATAGAATCATAGAATATCAGGGTTGGAAGGGACCCCAGAAGGTCATCTAGTCCAACCCCCTGCTCGAAGCAGGACCAATTCCCAGTTAAATCATCCCAGCCACGGCTTTGTCAAGCCTCACCTTAAAAACCTCTAAGGAAGGAGATTCTACCACCTCCCTAGGTAACGCATTCCAGTGTTTCACCACCCTCTTAGTGAAAAAGTTTTTCCTAATATCCAATCTAAACCTCCCCCACTGCAACTTGAGACCATTACTCCTCGTTCTGTCATCTGCTACCATTGAGAACAGTCTAGAGCCATCCTCTTTGGAACCCCCTTTCAGGTAGTTGAAAGCAGCTATCAAATCCCCCCTCATTCTTCTTTTCCGCAGACTAAACAATCCCAGCTCCCTCAGCCTCTCCTCATAAGTCATGTGTTCTAGACACCTAATCATTTTTGTTGCCCTTCGCTGGACTCTCTCCAATTTATCCACATCCTTCTTGTAGTGTGGGGCCCAAAACTGGACACAGTACTCCAGATGAGGCCTCACCAATGTCGAATAGCGGGGAACGATCACGTCCCTCGATCTGCTCGCTATGCCCCTACTTATACATCCCAAAATGCCATTGGCCTTCTTGGCAACAAGGGCACACTGCTGACTCATATCCAGCTTCTTATCCACTGTCACCCCTAGGTCCTTTTCCGCAGAAGTTATGCTGGTGGTCAGGGGAAAGCACAGTGAGGACTTTGGAGACATAATTTTCGCTGAAGATGCACACGCAGCAAGAAGTGATCAGTTCGAGGCCTGATGCTATTTAATATGGTTATCGATGGGGTGTAAATATAAAATCACCATGGATAAAACGTGCAGATGATACAGAATTTGGCGGAATGATAAATAATGATGAGGATGGGGCAGTCACACAGAGTGAGCTGGATGATTTGTTACACTTGGCCCATACAAACAAAAGGCATTTTAATACAGCCAAAACCAAGATCATCCTATTGTCACTGGCTGGCTGGCCTTCAAGGTGAGCTCAGCTCAGCCTTGCCTGTGACCTAGTAGACATCTGCCACCTGACTATGATACTGACCCCAGCTGCGGTGGAGGTGGGATGCATGGTGGCTACATAAAGGCAGTGGAGAACTCAGCTGGGAGGTACCCACAGGAGACAAGGTGGGAAGTGCCTCCCTCTCTGGGAATGGCCTGGCCACGGCTGGAGAGCGGACAAGGCATTGCAGAGACAGCTGGGAGAGCAGCCTGGAGAAAACACTCTGCACTCAGCTGTAGCTGTGTGGAGCAGCACAAAGCCTTCAGGAGGCAGAAGAATTCCAGGAAGCCCTTCAGGATGAAGGTAGGACTATAGGGAGGGCAGCGAAATAAGCCCTACCCAGGGTGAACCCCAGGAGTGGGAAACTGAGAACTGTGCCCACGAAAGGCAACTAAAATCCTGCCGAGCCTGGGGCAGTGGTAAGTGACCGGCAGAGTTACCTGAGATGCCGGAATGTGTCTGTGAGGTGCTTGCTAAGGACGCAGCAGAGAGCTAGCAAGGGGGGCTCCGGGGCATAGGTGCTGACTCCCTGGGTGCTCTGCACCCACCAGCAGCTCCCAGCCCCACCCCTGCCCCAGCTCACCTCCGCTCCGCCTCCCCCTCCTCCCCTGAGCGTGCCGCGGCGTCCTGCTTCTCCCCCTCCCTCCCAGTCCCAGCACTTTTACCGCGAAACAGCTGTTTCGCACGGCAAGCGCTGGGAGGCAGGGGGAAGGAATGCGGCACGCTAGGAGAAGAGGTGGGGCCGGGGCCGGGATTTGGGGAGGGATCCAATAGGGTCAGGGAGGGGGTGGAGTCGGGGCGGGGCCGGGGAGCACAAGCTCCCTCCGGAGCCAATGAAAGTGGCACCTGTGCTCTGGGGAGCACCTGCACAGTCTCCTACACTTACTATCCGATGGAGGATAGCATCCTGGAAAGCAGTGACCATGAAAGCGATTTAGGGGTCAGAGCAGACAAGCCACTCAACCAAAGTGCCCAGGGTGACGCTGTAGCAAAAAGGGCTAATACGATCCTTGGCTGTAGAAACAAAGGAGCAGTGAGTAGGAATAGTGAGGAGATTTTACTGCTGTCTACAACATTGCTGAGACCAATGCTGGAATAATGCATCCAGTTCTCTATGGTCTGAGGCCTTTGTCTGCAGCCATATTAGGAGAGCAGCAGCCATCAGCCAAGAAGCAGGAAGTCACAGCCTCATGTTCCATCTAAATTACATTAAAACAATGTCCTATCGGGCTGTTCAGAAGGCTTCTGTCCTAATACCACCCATCATCGTCAGACACAGAAACAGAGCTTAAGATGGTTAAAGAAAGCTTTGTTTGATGGCATTCTGTCTGGCTAGACACCACTCATCAACAGTTCTGGTTGTGAAATCCCGACTTTATTATTGTTTTGTCTTTATGGTCCCCACTTCTCTATTGTTTATCTGTCTGGTCTCTGTCTGGTTCTTTGATTGATTCTGTTACATAACTAATTTTGCTAGGTGTAAACCAATTAAGGTGGTGGGCTCTGATTGGTTAAAGAATTGGTTTACAGTATGTTAGGATTGATTAGAGAATTGTTTAGTAATATTTCAGTAAAATAATTGGTTAAGGTACTGCTAAGCAGGACTCAAGTTCGGACCCAGTTTATATAGTTAAAGGGAAGTTCTTTGGAACCAACTCCAGGACCCAGCCCCAAAGATCAGAGCTGCCAGACCTCAACACTCTGCCAACCACACTGTGCAGAAACTGGAGTCCCCCAGATGACCTGTTCCTGACTGGCCATCAAGTAAAGTTCATCTGCCTTATTGGGAGTGGTGAGCATTGTATGTGTGGCATTATAACAATGCTGCCTTTGCTAGCCACTATTCATAACTTCAAATGCAAAAATGATACACGCATACAGATAGCATAATCACAACCAGCAAATCATACCCTTTCCATAGACACCTTACTGGACCTCCTTTGTACAAGATTTGGTGCAACTATAGGACCTTGGTTGCAACAATGATCTATACAGTCCCAATTCACGTCAATAACATCACAAGCATGTGCACTCTGTTTTCGTAATTGTTAAGAAATAGAGGTTCAGTAGGATATTACTGTGTAAGGCTCTTTCACTGGTAAAAGACCCTGCAAACCCGCAAAAGATTAAGCCCTGAGCCCAGTCAGTGTTTGCTCTAAGTCCACCGGGAATAGGTGTTTACCTGCAGCCCACAGAGCAGTAGAGTTTGGAACCCCCAGAAGAATAAAGTTCGGTGCTTTTCACCTGGACCCCTAGGAACCAGGAAAGGGTGGGGGAGCCTAAATCAACTGTGTTACGCCTTGAGCCCTAGGTACTAGGGAGAGGTGGGATGTCCTAGAACGCGCAGGCAACAGATGTAGGGCCAGGTTGGATGCCGTAGAGTGTGTGCGACAGAGAATTCTCTGCAAGTGGCAACGTTGTAAAAAGGGATGGCTTCAGATTGGACAGGGTGCAGAAAAGAGCCACAAAATGATGTGAGGGCTGGAGAAAATCCCTTTTAGTGAGAGACATCAGGAGCTCGGTCTGTTTAGCTTGTCTAAAAGATGGAGAGTTGACTTAGATATGGTGTGTAAATATGTCCACAGGGAGATATACTGGGCACTCAAGGGCTCTTTGATCTAGCTCAGTCTCGGACAGGCAGAACAAGAACAAATGGCTGGAAGATGAAGCCAGAAAAATTCAAATTGGAAATAAGGCACAGATTAAACAGTGCAAGTGATTAATCATTGAACAAACTACCGTGGGAAGTGGAGGATTCTCCATCGCTGGAGAATCCAACCCAAGAAGGGTTTCTACAGGTATATTAGCAACAAGAAAAAGGTCAGGGAAAGTGTGAGACCCTTACTGAATGAGGGAGGTACTGGCTGCCAACTAGACATCAAGCCGTTGATCACTACCTGTTGAGCCCAACAATCTAGCCAGCTTTCTATCCACCTTATAGTCCATTCATCCAATCCACACTTCTTTAACTTGCCGGCAAGAATACTGTGGGAGACCGCATGTAAAGCTTTGCTAAAGTCAAATTATATCACATCCACCGCTTTCCCTATATCCACAGAGCCAGTTGTTAGGATATAGATATTCAGGCCTGTCGGCAAAGGCCTAGACTCGAAGAATTTAGGTGTATTCTTATCACTTGGCTAGTTAGAGATATAAAAAGAAAGAATCAAAATCACTGTCTGCCAGTGTAAGGTCCTTCTCTTACTGTGACAGTCTGAGGCCCTGTTCTTAGATTAAGGCCTTTGGCTAAGCAGCAGAGGCAGCCATAGCTGGGAAGCGACGGGTCACATCCTCACATTCCAAACTAGTCACATTGAAAGAAGGTGCTATTGGGCTGTTAGGAATACAATCCTGTCCTGATAGTGCCTATCGCCTCCAGAGAAAGGGAAGTGCCTAGAAAATGTGTCTGGTTCTGTGATTGTTCCTGTCTGCTGTATAATTAACTTTGCTGGGTGTAAACTAATTAAGGTGGTGGGATATAATTGGTTACATAATCATGTTACAATATGTTAAGATTGGTTAGTTAAATTTCAGGAAAATGATTGGTTAAGGTATAGCAAAGCAGAACTCAAGTTTTACTGTATAGTCTGCAGTCAATCAGGAAGTGAGGGGGTGGGTGTGTGGGTGGGTGTGGAGATGGGAGATGGGAACAGGGAATGGGGGTAAGGAAATTGGAATCATGTTTTGCTAAAGGGAGAAATGGGAACAGGGAATGGGGCTGGGGAAATTGGAATCATGTTTGGCTAAGGGCAGGAATGGGAACAGGGACACAGGTGTAAGGCTCTGTGGTGTCAGAGCTGGGAAGGGGGACACAGAGGAAGGAAATTGGAATCATGCTTGCTGGAAGTTCACCCCAATAAACATCGAATTGTTTGTACCTTTGGACTTCGGTGATTGCTGCTCTCTGTTCATGCGAGAAGGACCAGGGAAGTAAGTGGGTGAAGGAATAAGCCTCCTAACACCAGTTATCTCATCATAGAAGGCAATCAGGTTGGTCAGGCATGACTTGCCCTTGGTGAATCCATATTGACTATTTCTGATCGCCTTCCTCTCCTCCAAGTGCTTCAAAATGGATTCCTTGAGGACCTGCTCCATGATTTTGCCAGGGACTGAAGTGAGGCTGACTGGTCTGTAGTTCCCCAGGTTCTCTTTCTTCTCTTTTTTAAAGATGGGCACTACATTAGCCTTCTTCCAATCGTCCGGGACCTTCCCCGATTGCCATGAATTTTCAAAGATAATGGCCAATGGCTCTGCAATCACATCAGCCAACTCCCTCAGCACCCTTGGATGTATTAGATCTGGACCCATGGATTTGTGCATGTCCAGCTTTTCTAAATAGTCCTTAACCTGTTCTTTCACCACTGAGGGCTGGTCACCTCCTCCCCATACTGTGTTGCCGAGTGCAGCAGTCTGGGAGATGACCTTGTCTGTGAAGACTGAGGCAAAAAAAGCATTGTGTACTTCAGCTTTTTCCACATCATTGGTCACTAGGTTGCCTCAGCGGAGTGCCCCAGGGGTCGGTCCTGGGGCCAATTTTGTTCAACATCTTTATCAATGATCTGGATGATAGGATTAATTGCACCCTCAGCAAATTTGCAGATAACACTAAACTGGGGGGAGAGGTAGATACACCGGAGGGTCCAGAGTGACCTAGACAAATTAGAGGTTTGGGCCAAAAGAAATCTGATGAGGTTCAATAAGGACAAGTGCAGAGTCCTGCACTTAGGAAGGAAGAATCCCATGCACCGCTATAGATTGGGGACCAACTGGCTAAGAAGCAGTTCTGCAGAAAAGGACCTAGGGGTTACAGTGGTCAAGAAGCTGGATACGAGTCAACAGTGTGCCCCTGTTGCCAAGAAGGCCAACGACATATTGGGCTGTATTCATAAGAGCATTGCCAGCAGATTGAGGGACGTGATTATTCCCCTCTATTCAGCACTGGTGAGGCCTCATCTGGAGTATGGCGTCCAGTTTTGGTCCCCACACTGCAAAAGGGATCATAGAATCATAGAATATCAGGGTTGGAAGGGACCTCAGGAGATCATCTAGTCCAACCCCCTGCTCAAAGCAGGACCAATTCCCAGTTAAATCATCCCAGCCAGGGCTTTGTCAAGCCTCACCTTAAAAACTTCTAAGGAAGGAGATTCCACCACCTCCCTAGGTAACGCATTCCAGTGTTTCACCACCCTCCGAGTGAAAAAGTTTTTCCTAACATCCAACCTAAACCTCCCCCACTGCAACTTGAGACCATTACTCCTTGTTCTCTCATCTGCTACCACTGAGAACAGTCTAGATCCATCCTCTTTAGAACCCCCTTTCAGGTAGTTGAAAGCAGCTATCAAATCCCCCCTCATTCTTCTCTTCCGTAGACTAAACATCCCCAGTTCCCTCAGCCTCTCCTCATAAGTCATGTGCTCCAGCCCCCTAATCATTTTTGTTGCCCTCTGCTGGACTCTTTCCAATTTTTCCACATCCTTCTTGTAGTGTGGGGCCCAAAACTGGACACAGTACTCCAGATGAGGCCTCACCAATGACGAATAGAGGGGAATGATCACGTCCCTCGATCTGCTGGCAATGCCCCTACTTATACAGCCCAAAATGCTATTGGCCTTCTTGGCAACAAATGTGGACAAATTGGAGAGAGTCCAGCAGAGGGCAATGAAAATGATTAGGGGGCTGAGGCACATGACTTACGAGGAGAGGCTGAGGGAACTGGGCTTATTTAGTCTGCAGAAGAGAAGAGTGAGGGGGGATTTGATAGCTGCTTTCAACTACCTGAGAGGTGGTTCCAAAGAGGATGGAGCTCGGCTGCTCTCAGTGGTGGCAGATGACAGGACAAGGAGCAATGGTCTCAAGTTGCAGTGTGGGAGGTCTAGGTTGGATATTAGGAAACACTATTTCACTAGGAGGGTGGTGAAGCACTGGAATGGGTTCCCTAGGGAGGTGGTGGAATCTCCATCCTTAAAGGTTTTTAAGTCCCGGCTTGACAAAGCTCTGGCTGGGATGATTTAGTTGGTGTTGGTGTTTGAGTAGGGGATGATTTAGTTGGATTTAGTTGGTGTTTGAATAGGGGGTTGGACTAGATGATCTCCTGAGGTCCCTTCCAACCCTAATATTCTATGATTCTGTGATGTCCTCTGGTCAGGACTGGAGGCCCTTCTGGAAGTTCTGATTTAGCTACAGCCAAGTCCTTGGGCTCAATGCAGCGTTAATTTGGGGAAGTTCCATTATCTGCATTATGCAGGGGGTCAGACTAGCTGATCTAATAGTCCCTTCTGGCCTTAAATAAATAAGGCTTCATGTAACAGCATCTGCAGGTAATAAATACCATCTCCATTTGCCTTACAGACACTGTCCCATCCTGGTGGACAATAACCTGTCCTCACTTTTACAGATCTTCATTGCCCCCAGCTGGACTGCAGGCATGCAATACACCTAGGCAGGAATTAATTAATTCAGTACCACAGCATAAGAACAGCCACACTGGCTCAGATCAAAGGTCCATCTAGCCCAGTATCCTGTCTTCCAACAGTGGCCAATGCCAGGTGCCCCAGAGAGAATGAACAAAACAGGGAATCATCCAGGGATCCATCCCCTGTTGTTCATTCCCAGCTTCTGGCAAACAGAGGCTAGGAACACCATCCCTGCCCATTCTGGCTAATAGGCGTGGACGGACCTATCCTCCATGAACTTATCTAGTTCTTTTAGTAATGATGCTGCCTTTGGTGGGACACGACTGAGAGTATCGATTTGGACAAATTGCTCTGAACTTTGGGGGAGAATGGCAAACTCGAGATTCAACACCACAACCAGGAGACCTCTAGGCTAGCAGCTGCAGTTAAAAACACAGGCCATCACTCCTGGTGGAGGACTTTGCTTGGGGGGAACCCCAGTGCAACAGGTCTTTTGAATTCCATGCTTCACCCCATTGTGGTGATCATTGGTTTCCAAATTATACCAGCAATTGGTCTGATTCTACTGGTTTGCTGGATCCAGCGACTGATGCAGTGGCCGCAATGGATTGAAGATCAGACCTGGCACCATGGAGTAAGGATGTGATGGGGGATACTCGCTCAGTGCAAGCACCCCATCAATGGGGGACTTGATAGCAGTCAGTTCTGTGTTCTTGGGGAACCAGGGTGCAATACCCAGCCTCTCTGACTCACGAAAGACCTCCCCCCGGCCCCTCCACCTCTGCTTGAACCAAAGCCGATCAGAAGAAAGACTTACAAAAAGCAATGAAAAGGCCATGGGAGACACACCTAAACCCCTCTGGACAAGGGTGACAGGATTAAGGAAACTCCCCTAGCCTCATTTGCATCAAAGATGGGACAGGGAGGCATCCCCATTAGCACACAGAATGGAGAACAAAGATTCCAAGGCAAGAACTGCAGGGAACTCTGGGACCAGGAAAGCAGGGAAGCATTGCAAGATGGGGGCTCTCTGCTCCAGATGTTAATGAACCCACACCTGCATACATCCAGCTCAGTAGTTATCAGACCAATTCTAGTAATAAATCCTTTATTGGTATCCAAAATACTGAAGCTACCTAATTGCATTGTGAGCTCCCTCAAAGGAACACCGCCCTCAGCCAGAAATGATCAGTTCCTATTTTCTAGCCTGAACAAAACAACTTTGGTATATTCCCTTGAGCCATCAGTTTACCCACAAACAAATCTAATGTTCTCCCTTGAACCACTGTTCTTTCCCTACACAATCCCCTACCCGTGCTCAAGTAAGCGTTCTGATGCCTGGATCCAAAATCTGCATCAGTTCCACTGGGATTTCATCTTCTCCTGACTGATTGTGCTGGGGGCTCTGCCTGGGCTCTGCCTGTCTGCAGCACTCCAGACCCTTGGCTGCTACCACCACCACCTGGGATCCTCGATCAATTCCAGCTTCACGGAGTGGTGAGAACCCAGCTCTCTCTCTCTCTCTCTCTAGGTGTAGCCTTCTGACCCTGACTGGTGGGATGAGTTATAGTTTTCTAAACCTGACTTTCATAATCAAATTTAAGTTAGATAAAATATTATCCCTGTTTCGTTTATTTGGCTCCCCGTGTATGGTTATTACCTGGCAATAAATAACTTTCATGGTTAAGCTGACTGGTTGCTTCTCTCTCTCTCTCTCTCTCCCCCTCGTGGGTGTTTTTTGGCTTCCTCATTCGCTCTGCAGCAACACTCCTTGTACCTAAGCTAAAGATCCCTGCAGCACCCAAAATCCTGTGGGGTTTGCTCATCCAGTGGGTTATGACCAGAACAATGGTAAAGTGAAAGTGGGGATAGAGACGTATTGAACCTGAGGTATATGAGGGAGGCAGATTGAAAGTGCTGCTCGACCCGGTCTGCTCAGGCGGGCTCTGTTCCGGCGCGGTACCCATGGCATAGGAGGGTGACAGCTTAGAGGTGCTGTTTGACCCGGCCTGCTGAGTCCAGGGATATATAAGGGGTCAGATTGTGAGTGCTGATTAACCCGGTCCTCTCAGACGCGCTCTGTTAATGTGTGTCTGTTCGTCTGATTCTGGGGCTGGAAGCACCCAGCCCTGGGGAACCTGCTCTGGGAGTTCAGGGAACTTGCAGCAGGGAGAAGTAGAGCTCCATATGAGAACACAAGTGACACAAGTAGTGCGTCGATAGAATTACAGATCTCCCCCCAGAAGAGTAACCCTAATAAATGAGTGTACCCCAAAGTAATGGGCAAATCTGGTTCAGAGAAGAGCCAGGAGAATGATTAAAGGTAGTGACAGACTCAGAGAGCTCAGTGTGTTAACTTAACAAAGAGACAGTTCAGAGGTGACTTGGTTACAGTCTGTAAGTACCTACGTGGGGAACAAATATTTAGTAATGGGCTCTTCAGTCCTGCAGACAAAGGTCTAACATGATCCAATGGCTGGAAGGAGAAGCGATACAAATGCAGAGTGGAAATAAGGTGTACATTTATAACAGTGAGAGTCTTTAACCATGGGAACAATTTACCCAGGGTTGTGGTGGATTCTCCATCACTGACCATTGTTAAATCACAATGGATGTTTTTCTGAAAGCTCTGCTGGGGCGGGTCTCTGGTCTGTGCTAGGCAGGAGGTCAGAAGAGATGATCACAATGGTCCCTTCTGGCCTTGGAGACAAGACACGTCTATCCTGCCGTGCCTGTCTCCCTGGGCCTGCCCTCTCTGTAATCTGCCTTTTCCCTCCCCTCCCCTTGTTAGGGTTGTGTGTTGTTGGTATTGCAGTAGCTCCCACGGGCCCCAGCCATGGATCAGGGCCCCACTGTGATAGACCCTCTGTGAACACAGAGAGATTCTGTATCCCAAAGATTTTACAGTCTAGGAATCCAAGTTCCTTGTGCTCCTCCCCGAACCGCATCCTTAGTCCCCATCCTGTTCTCCCCCACCCCTTCCCTGGCTATGCTGTCACCCCCTCTGCCCTGGTCTGACCTCTCTCTCTGCCTTTGCAGAGCACTCTGAATGGAAGAAGCTGTATTTTTTCTTGAGTTTGATCCCCTGAAGGGTCATACTGCTGCATGGCCAGGACTTTGCTGCAGGTACCTGCAGTGCTAAGCTAACAGGCCCCGTGGTGCAGGAAGCCAGCCCCCTCAGTCCTGCTGATGTTAGCAGAACCATCAGAGAGCATCCGCCTGGTGCTGTCTCAGCCCACGCTGCACAATACTTGGTCAGGGCGAGGAGGAGGAATTAGCAGGGCTCATCAAACTGAAGCTGGAGAAACATGAGGCTGATGAGCAGGGATGCTCCACTGTAAAACGACTGAGTCTACAACTTTGGACTGTGCAGTGCGGGCTCCAAGGCACATGACGTGAAAAGGCCATTTCTGTTCCCTGCCGGAGAGAACCATCCTCCCCACAGGGCTCCCAGGAGCCACCAGCAGCCTGCTGTTAACTCCTCTGCATGCTGCCAGCACTGTCTCAGTTTTGGCACCTTCACTTTGTAGGTCTACAGGAATAATGCTCGCTGCAGATGATTCAAGCCCAAACTTTGCTCCTCTGAGACGCATGAGGCAGGTCTCCAGCAGAGAAGTGTGACGTTGCCAGCACTTGCCATGCTTGCAGAACCCCTCAGGTCACAAAGATCGTGACTGCAATAATGTACAGCACTGCTGATGCGGTTACACCCGGCTGGAGCAAGTCTCACAACCCTCCCATCCTGCAGGAGGTCAGAGTGTGCCCTTGCAGTGCTATAGCGAGCTGCAGATCCAGGTGCTGAGGGCACCATACGAGCATGGAGGCGGGGATCATAGGCAAGGCTATGATTTAGTCACGGGCATTTTTAGTAAAAGTCATGGACAGGTCACTGGCAATAAACAAAAATTCACGGTTCGTGACCTGTCCATGACTTATACCAAAAATACCTGCGATTAAATCTTTGGGGGGCGCTGGGTGGGGCATCGGGGAGGTGCTGCTGGGGTGGGGGCACCCAGGGCCAGTGAAAAGGGGCCGCAGACCGCGGCTGCTCCAGCCAGCTGCCCAGGGACCATTGCCTGGGGCCACGGACCATGGCTGCTCTGTCCGGCCGCCTGGGGACTGCTGCCAGGGGCCTCCAGATCAGTGGCTGGTGTGGCTGTCCCTGGGGCCACCTGAGCTGCTGGCCCTGGAGCCAGCTGCTTGGGCAGCCCTGTGATCAGCCACACTGGCTGCTGCAGAAGTCATGGAGGTTGCGGAAAGTCACAGTTAAAAAATTCTCACACCTTTGTGCCACATTGTACCTACCAAACAGCTGATCCCAGAGAGATGTCAACTGAAGTTTATTTGAAAGATCTTGGCAAGAACTAGCGCACAGGACTAAACTGGAGAGAAAAACTCTTCAGCACGAACACTCCCCTAGATTCAGAGGTTCCAAGGCCAGAAGGGATCACTGTGATCGTCCAGTCTGACCTCCTGTGCAACGTAGGACAGAGACCTGTCCCACAATAATTCCTGGAGTAGAGCGGTTAGAAGAACATCCAGCCTTGAGCTAAAAATTTCTAGTGATGTAGAATCCACCATGACCCTTGGTCAATTGTTCCAATGGTTAATTACCCTCACTGTTAAATATTAACGTCTTATTTCAAGTCTGAATTTGTCTAGCGTCAACTTTCAGCCATTAGATGGTGTTATAGCTTTGTTTGCTACTCTGAAACTTTGCTAAAATGAAGAGCCCATTTTCAAATATTTTGTTCCTCATGTAGGTGCTCAACATCCTCCCTGAATTGAGGGCACCGCAGCTGATCACAGTATTGTAGCCACAGTTGCACCACTGCTAAATACAGAGGTAAAATAACCTCTCTACTTCTACTCGAGAGACCCCTATTTATGCATCCAAGAATCACATTACCCCTTTTTGATCACAGCTTCGCACTGTTTGGCTGATTATCTCCCAAACCCCAAAAATCTTTTTCAGAACGACTACACCCCAGGATAGATTCTCCCATCACTTAAGTATGGCCTACATTCTTTGTTCCTAGATTAATACGTTTACATTTAGCCATATTAAAATACATATTGCTTGCTTGCGCCCAGTTTATAAAGTGATCCAGATCACTCTGAATCAGTGACCTGCCCTCGTCATTATTTACAATTTTTGTGTCATCTGCAAACTTTATTTATATTTTCTTCCAGGTCATTGATAAAAATTTTAACTAGCACAGGGCCAAGAACTGATCCCACTGGAAACATATCTGCTCAGTGATGATTCCCCATTTACAGTTACATTGTGAGACCTATCAGTTAGCCAGTTTTTAATCCATTTAATGTCTGCCATGTTAATTTTATATTGTTCTGGTTTTTTTCATCAAAATGTCATATGGCACCAAGTCAAATGCCTTACAGAAATCTAGGTATATTATGGCAACACTGTTGCCTTTATCATCCAAATTTGTAACCTCATCCAAAAAAAGATATTAAGTTAGTTTGACAGGGTCTATTTTCCACAAACCCATGGTGATTGGCATTATTTATATTACCCTTCTTTAATTCTTTATTAATTTAGTCCCATATCAGCTGCTCCATTGTCTTTTAGCACAGGAGGGGAAATAGAGAAGCCCCTTACTCCTGTCCCTGGTTTGATCCCCATATACCGAGCCCCTGCCAGGGATGGGGCTGTACAGGGTATTATTGGGGGCAGGTCTTTATTCCAATATGCCCAGGATGGAACTGCACAGAGAACTGTGGGGGATGGGTCCAGTAAGACCACTGCTGGAAGCCTGTGGCCAGGTCTGGTGCCCTCAATTCAAAAAGGATGTTGATAAATTGGAGGGTTCAGGGAAGAGCCAGGAGAATGATTAAAGGATGAGAAAACCTGCAGTGATAGATCAAGGAGCTCAGTCTATTTAGCTTAACAAAGAGAAGGTTTGGGGTGACTTAATTACAGTCTATAAGTACCTACATGGGGAACACATATTTAGTAACAGGGTTTTCGGGGTGGCTGAGAAAGGTCTGACACCATCCAATGGCTGGAAGTTGAAGCTAGACAAACTCAGACTGGAAATAAGGTGTACATTTTCTACAGTGAGGGTAATTATCCATGAGAACAATTGACCAAGGGTCATGGTGGGTTCTCCATCACTGCCAATTGTTAACTCCAGGCTGGATGTGTTTCTAACAGCTCTGCTCTAGGAATGATTGTGGGGTGGGCCTCTGGCCTGTGTTACACAGGGCGTCAGACGAGATGATCAAAATGGTCTCTTCTGGCCTTGGAATCTCTGAACTGTTACCTCAAGGGGAATAAGGTAACACTTCAAAAGGGAAAACTCTAGAAATGGTAGAAGGGGAAATAGAAAAGGAAAACCCCTTTTCTCAGAAGGGCAGGCTTGACTCTCTTTCGTGTCTGTCACCGATTAGATTAGCTGACAATAGATGTATCCCTCCCTCCCTGTGTGGTGCAGTGAAAATGAAGAGAAGACAAGGTCATATGGTACAAAGTGTTCTCCGACTGGTTTATGAATGTTATAATTCTTGACATCTGATTTGTGTCCATTTATTCTTTTACATAGAGACTGTCCAGTTTGGCCAATGTACATGGCAGAGGAGCATTGCTGGCACATGATGGCATATATCACATTGGTAGATGAGCAGGTGAACGAGCCTCTGATAGTGTGGCTGATGTTATTAGGCCCTGTGATGGTGTCCCCTGAATAGATAGGTGGACATATTTGGCAACAGGTTTGTTGCAAGGATAGGTTCCTGGGTTCGTGGTTCTGTTGTGTGGTGTGTGGTTGCTGGTGAGTATTCGGTTCAGGTTGGGGGGCTGTCTGTAGGCAAGGACTGGCCTGTCTCCCAAGATCTGTGAGAGTGATGGGTCGTCCTTCAGGATAGGTTGTAGATCCTTGATGATGCGTTGGAGGGGTTTTAGTTGGGGGCTGAAGGTGACGGCTAGCGGCGGTTCTGTTGTTTTCTTTATTGGGCCTGTCCTGTAGTAGGTGACTTCTGGGAACTCCTCTGGCTCTGTCAGTCTGTTTCTTCACTTCAGCAAGTGGGTATTGTAGTTGTAAGAACGCTTGATAGAGATCCTGTAGGTGTTTGTCTCTGTTTGAGGGGTTGGAGCAAATGCGGTTGTATCGCAGAGCTTGGCTGTAGACGATGGATCGTGTGGTGTGGTCAGGGTGAAAGCTGGAGGCATGTAGGTAGGAATAGCGGTCAGTAGGTTTCCGGTATAGGGTGGTGTTTACGTGACCATCGTTTATTAGCACTGTAGTGTCCAGGAAGTGGATCTCTTGTGTGGACTGGACCAGGCTGAGGTTGATGGTGGGATGGAAGTTGTTGAAAAATCATGGTGGAATTCCTCAAGGGCTTCTTTTCCATGGGTCCAGATGATGAAGATGTCATCAATATAGTGCAAGTAGAGTGGGGGCATTAGGGGACGAGAGCTGAGGAAGCGTTGTTCTAAATCAGCCATAAAAATGTTGGCATACTGTGGGGCCATGCGGGTACCCATAGCAGTGCCGCTGGATGTGTCATTACACAAAGTAAAACTATTTTCTCATGTTTATTCTCACCCCCCCGCCCCCATTCCTCAGACGTTCCTGTTAACTGCTGGAAATGGCCCACCTTGATTGTCACTACAAAAGGTTTTCTCACCCTCCTCCCCCCCACGCCCCTCAGGCTGGTAATAGCTCATCTTAAGGGATCACTCTTGTTACAGTGTGTATGGTAACACCCATTGTTTCATGTTTTCTGTGTATATAAATCTCCTCACTGTATTTTCCACTGAATGCATCCGATGAAGTGAGCTGTAGCTCATGAAAGCTTCTACTCAAATAAATTGATTAGTCTCTAAGGTGCCACTAGTACTCCTTTTCTTTTTGGGCTGTATTAGTAGGGGCCAGCAGATCGAGGGACGTGAGCGTTCCCCTCTATTCAACATTGGTGAGGCCTCATCTGGAGTACTGTGTCCTACAAGAAGGATGTGGATAAATTGGAGAGAGTCCAGCGAAGGACAACAAAAATTATTAGGGGACTGGAACACATGACTTATGAGGAGAGGCTGAGGGAGCTGGGATTGTTTAGTCTGCGGAAGAGAAGAATGAGGGGGGATTTGATAGCTGCTTTCAACTACCTGAAAGGGGGTTCCAAAGAGGATGGCTCTAGACTGTTCTCAATGGTAGCAGATGACAGAACGAGGAGTAATGGTCTCAAGTTGCAGTGGGGGAGGTTTAGGTTGGATATTAGGAAAAACTTTTTCACTAAGAGGGTGGTGAAACACTGGAATGCGTTACCTAGGGAGGTGGTAGAATCTCCTTCCTTAGAGGTTTTTAAGGTCAGGCTTGAGAAAGCCCTGGCTGGGATGATTTAACTGGGAATTGGTCCTGCTTTGAGCAGGGGGTTGGACTAGATGACCTTCTGGGGTCCCTTCCAACCCTGATATTCTATGATTCTGTGATGAAGGCCGCACAATGCCCTGTGCATGTGTAATCTGACTACGGGCCCCACCATGCCCTGTGCTCTGTGGGTGAGGGTGTAATGTGATTACGGGCCCCACAAGACCCCTCGCTTGGAGTGGGAGAATTATAGGCCCCACAATGCCCTGTGCTTGGGGCGGGGACTACAGGTCCCAGAATGCCCTGCGCTCGGGGGCGGGGACTACAGGTCCCAGAATGCCTTGCAGTGGGGAAACGACAGGTCCCGGGATGCCCTGCGCTGGGGACGGGGACTACAGATCCCAGAATGCCTTGCGCCGGGGGAACTACGCGTCCCGGGATGCCCTGCGCTGGCGCCGGAAGCGAGCGGTGCGGGATGGAGGAGGCGGGTGAGTATCTGCTCGGGGCTCAGAGGTCCCGCCGGTCCGGCTCGGCGCCCCCCCCCCGCGCTGCTGCCCCCCCCATGTAACCCCGCCCAGCCTGGTGCCCCCCCGCTGCTGCCCCCCATCTAACCCCGCCCAGCCTAGTGCCCCCCCGCTGCTGCCCCCCATGTAACCCCGCCCAGCCTGGTGCCCCCCCGCTGCTGCCCCCCATGTAACCCCGCCCAGCCTGGTGCCCCCCCGCTGCTGCCCCCCATCTAACCCCGCCCAGCCTGGTGCCCCCCCCGCTGCTGCCCCCCATCTAACCCCGCCCAGCCTGGTGCCCCCCCCGCTGCTGCCCCCATCTAACCCCGCCCAGCCTGGTGCCCCCCCGCTGCTGCCCCCCATCTAACCCCGCCCAGCCTGGTGCCCCCCCCGCTGCTGCCCCCCATCTAACCCCGCCCAGCCTGGTGCCCCCCCGCTGCTGCCCCCCATGTAACCCCGCCCAGCCTGGTGCCCCCCCGCTGCTGCCCCCCATGTAACCCCGCCCAGCCTGGTGCCCCCCCCCCGCTGCTGCCCCCATCTAACCCCGCCCAGCCTAGTGCCCCCCCGCTGCTGCCCCCCATGTAACCCCGCCCAGCCTGGTGCCCCCCCGCTGCTGCCCCCCATCTAACCCCGCCCAGCCTGGTGCCCCCCCCGCTGCTGCCCCCCATCTAACCCCGCCCAGCCTGGTGCCCCCCCGCTGCTGCCCCCCATGTAACCCCGCCCAGCCTGGTGCCCCCCCGCTGCTGCCCCCCCATGTAACCCCGCCCAGCCTGGTGCCCCCCCCGCTGCTGCCCCCATCTAACCCCACCCAGCCTGGTGCCCCCCCGCTGCTGCCCCCCATCTAACCCCGCCCAGCCTGGTGCCCCCCCGCTGCTGCCCCCCATCTAACCCCGCCCAGCCTAGTGCCCCCCCGCTGCTGCCCCCCATCTAACCCCACCCAGCCTGGTGCCCCCCCCGCTGCTGCCCCCCATCTAACCCCGCCCAGCCTGGTGCCCCCCCCGCTGCTGCCCCCCATCTAACCCCACCCAGCCTGGTGCCCCCCCGCTGCTGCCCCCCATCTAACCCCGCCCAGCCTGGTGCCCCCCCGCTGCTGCCCCCCATCTAACCCCGCCCAGCCTGGTGCCCCCCCCGCTGCTGCCCCCCATCTAACCCCGCCCAGCCTGGTGCCCCCCCGCTGCTGCCCCCCATCTAACCCCGCCCAGCCTGGTGCCCCCCCCGCTGCTGCCCCCATCTAACCCCGCCCAGCCTGGTGCCCCCCCGCTGCTGCCCCCATCTAACCCCGCCCAGCCTAGTGCCCCCCCCGCTGCTGCCCCCCCAGGTAAACCCGCCCAGCCTAGTGCCCCCCCGCTGCTGCCCCCCATCTAACCCCGCCCAGCCTGGTGCCCCCCCCCGCTGCTGCCCCCCATGTAACCCCGCCCAGCCTGGTGCCCCCCCCCCCGCTGCTGCCCCCCATCTAACCCCGCCCAGCCTGGTGCCCCCCCCGCTGCTGCCCCCCATCTAACCCCGCCCAGCCTGGTGCCCCCCCCCGCTGCTGCCCCCCATCTAACCCCGCCCAGCCTGGTGCCCCCCCGCTGCTGCCCCCCATCTAACCCTGCCCAGCCTAGTGCCCCCCCCCGCTGCTGCCCCCATCTAACCCCGCCCAGCCTGGTGCCCCCCCCCGCTGCTGCCCCCCATCTAACCCCGCCCAGCCTGGTGCCCCCCCCCCGCTGCTGCCCCCCATCTAACCCCGCCCAGCCTGGTGCCCCCCCCCGCTGCTGCCCCCCAACCCCGCCCAGCCTGGTGCCCCCCCCCGCTGCTGCCCCCCATCTAACCCTGCCCAGCCTGGTGCCCCCCCGCTGCTGCCCCCATCTAACCCCGCCCAGCCTGGTGCCCCCCCGCTGCTGCCCCCCCATGTAACCCCGCCCAGCCTAGTGCCCCCCCCGCTGCTGCCCCCCATCTAACCCCGCCCAGCCTGGTGCCCCCCCGCTGCTGCCCCCCATCTAACCCCGCCCAGCCTGGTGCCCCCCCCGCTGCTGCCCCCATCTAACCCCGCCCAGCCTGGTGCCCCCCCCGCTGCTGCCCCCATCTAACCCCGCCCAGCCTAGTGCCCCCCCCGCTGCTGCCCCCCCATGTAACCCCGCCCAGCCTAGTGCCCCCCCCGCTGCTGCCCCCCCATGTAACCCCGCCCAGCCTAGTGCCCCCCCGCTGCTGCCCCCCATCTAACCCCGCCCAGCCTGGTGCCCCCCCCCGCTGCTGCCCCCCAACCCCGCCCAGCCTGGTGCCCCCCCCCCGCTGCTGCCCCCCATCTAACCCCGCCCAGCCTGGTGCCCCCCCGCTGCTGCCCCCCATCTAACCCCGCCCAGCCTGGTGCCCCCCCCCCGCTGCTGCCCCCCATCTAACCCCGCCCAGCCTGGTGCCCCCCCGCTGCTGCCCCCCATCTAACCCTGCCCAGCCTAGTGCCCCCCCCGCTGCTGCCCCCCATCTAACCCCGCCCAGCCTGGTGCCCCCCCCGCTGCTGCCCCCCATCTAACCCCGCCCAGCCTGGTGCCCCCCCCCCGCTGCTGCCCCCCATCTAACCCCGCCCAGCCTGGTGCCCCCCCCCCGCTGCTGCCCCCCATCTAACCCCGCCCAGCCTGGTGCCCCCCCCCCGCTGCTGCCCCCCATCTAACCCCGCCCAGCCTGGTGCCCCCCCCCGCTGCTGCCCCCCGACCCCGCCCAGCCTGGTGCCCCCCCCCGCTGCTGCCCCCCATCTAACCCTGCCCAGCCTGGTGCCCCCCCGCTGCTGCCCCCCATCTAGCCCAGCGTAGTGCCCCCCCTGCTGCTGCCCCCCATCTAACCCCGCCCAGCCTGGTGCCCCCCTGCTGCTGCCTCCCATGTAACCCCGCCCAGCCTAGTGCCCCCCCGCTGCTGCCCCCCCATGTAACCCTGCCCAGCCTAGTGCCCCCCCGCTGCTGCCCCCCATGTAACCCTGCCCAGCCTAGTGGCCCCCCGCTGCTGCCCCCCCATGTAACCCTGCCCAGCCTAGTGCCCCCCCCGCTGCTGCCCCCCATGTAAGCCTGCCCAGCCTGGTGCCCCCCCTGCTGTCCCCCTTCCCCTGCCCCCCATCTAACCCTGCCCCCGCCGAGCCTGGTGCCCCCCCCGCTGCTGCCCCCCATGTAACCCCGCCCAGCCTAGTGCCCCCCCGCTGCTGCCCCCCATGTAACCCCGCCCAGCCTAGTGCCCCCCCGCTGCTGCCCCCCATGTAACCCCGCCCAGCCTGGTGCCCCCCCTGCTGCCCCCCTTCCCCTGCCCCCCATCTAACTCCGCCCCCGCCGAGCCTGCTGCCCCCCCCGCTGCCTCCCCCATCTAACCCCGCCCCTGCCCAGCCTGGTGCCCCCTCGCTGCTGCCCCCCTTCCACCCCATCTAACCCCGCCGAGCCTGGTGCCCCCCTCTCGCTGCTGCCTCCGTGCCCCCCCCGCTGCTGCCCCCCTCTCGCTGCTGCCTCCCTGCCCCCCGCCGAGCCTGGTGCCCCCCCCCGCTGCTGCCCCCCATCTAACCCCGCCCAGCCTGGTGCCCCCCCCCGCTGCTGCCCCCCATCTAACCCCGCCCAGCCTGGTGCCCCCCCCCGCTGCTGCCCCCCATCTAACCCCGCCCAGCCTGGTGCCCCCCCCTGCTGCTGCCCCCCAACCCCGCCCAGCCTGGTGCCCCCCCCCGCTGCTGCCCCCCATCTAACCCTGCCCAGCCTGGTGCCCCCCCGCTGCTGCCCCCCATGTAACCCCGCCCAGCCTGGTGCCCCCCCGCTGCTGCCCCCCCATGTAACCCCGCCCAGCCTGGTGCCCCCCCGCTGCTGCCCCCCATCTAACCCCGCCCAGCCTGGTGCCCCCCCGCTGCTGCCCCCCATCTAACCCCGCCCAGCCTGGTGCCCCCCCCGCTGCTGCCCCCATCTAACCCCACCCAGCCTGGTGCCCCCCCGCTGCTGCCCCCCATCTAACCCCGCCCAGCCTGGTGCCCCCCCGCTGCTGCCCCCCATCTAACCCCGCCCAGCCTAGTGCCCCCCCGCTGCTGCCCCCCATCTAACCCCACCCAGCCTGGTGCCCCCCCCGCTGCTGCCCCCATCTAACCCCGCCCAGCCTGGTGCCCCCCCCGCTGCTGCCCCCCATCTAACCCCGCCCAGCCTGGTGCCCCCCCCGCTGCTGCCCCCCATCTAACCCCACCCAGCCTGGTGCCCCCCCGCTGCTGCCCCCCATCTAACCCCGCCCAGCCTGGTGCCCCCCCGCTGCTGCCCCCCATCTAACCCCGCCCAGCCTGGTGCCCCCCCCGCTGCTGCCCCCCATCTAACCCCGCCCAGCCTGGTGCCCCCCCGCTGCTGCCCCCCATCTAACCCCGCCCAGCCTGGTGCCCCCCCCGCTGCTGCCCCCATCTAACCCCGCCCAGCCTGGTGCCCCCCCCGCTGCTGCCCCCATCTAACCCCGCCCAGCCTAGTGCCCCCCCCGCTGCTGCCCCCCCAGGTAACCCCGCCCAGCCTAGTGCCCCCCCGCTGCTGCCCCCCATCTAACCCCGCCCAGCCTGGTGCCCCCCCCCGCTGCTGCCCCCCATGTAACCCCGCCCAGCCTGGTGCCCCCCCCCCGCTGCTGCCCCCCATCTAACCCCGCCCAGCCTGGTGCCCCCCCCGCTGCTGCCCCCCATCTAACCCCGCCCAGCCTGGTGCCCCCCCCCCGCTGCTGCCCCCCATCTAACCCCGCCCAGCCTGGTGCCCCCCCGCTGCTGCCCCCCATCTAACCCTGCCCAGCCTAGTGCCCCCCCCCGCTGCTGCCCCCATCTAACCCCGCCCAGCCTGGTGCCCCCCCCCGCTGCTGCCCCCCATCTAACCCCGCCCAGCCTGGTGCCCCCCCCCGCTGCTGCCCCCCATCTAACCCCGCCCAGCCTGGTGCCCCCCCCCGCTGCTGCCCCCCAACCCCGCCCAGCCTGGTGCCCCCCCCCGCTGCTGCCCCCCATCTAACCCTGCCCAGCCTGGTGCCCCCCCGCTGCTGCCCCCATCTAACCCCGCCCAGCCTGGTGCCCCCCCGCTGCTGCCCCCCCATGTAACCCCGCCCAGCCTAGTGCCCCCCCCGCTGCTGCCCCCCATCTAACCCCGCCCAGCCTGGTGCCCCCCCGCTGCTGCCCCCCATCTAACCCCGCCCAGCCTGGTGCCCCCCCCGCTGCTGCCCCCATCTAACCCCGCCCAGCCTGGTGCCCCCCCCGCTGCTGCCCCCATCTAACCCCGCCCAGCCTAGTGCCCCCCCCGCTGCTGCCCCCCCATGTAACCCCGCCCAGCCTAGTGCCCCCCCCGCTGCTGCCCCCCCATGTAACCCCGCCCAGCCTAGTGCCCCCCCGCTGCTGCCCCCCATCTAACCCCGCCCAGCCTGGTGCCCCCCCCCGCTGCTGCCCCCCAACCCCGCCCAGCCTGGTGCCCCCCCCCCGCTGCTGCCCCCCATCTAACCCCGCCCAGCCTGGTGCCCCCCCGCTGCTGCCCCCCATCTAACCCCGCCCAGCCTGGTGCCCCCCCCCGCTGCTGCCCCCCATCTAACCCCGCCCAGCCTGGTGCCCCCCCGCTGCTGCCCCCCATCTAACCCTGCCCAGCCTAGTGCCCCCCCCGCTGCTGCCCCCCATCTAACCCCGCCCAACCTGGTGCCCCCCCCGCTGCTGCCCCCCATCTAACCCCGCCCAGCCTGGTGCCCCCCCCCCGCTGCTGCCCCCCATCTAACCCCGCCCAGCCTGGTGCCCCCCCCCCGCTGCTGCCCCCCATCTAACCCCGCCCAGCCTGGTGCCCCCCCCCGCTGCTGCCCCCCGACCCCGCCCAGCCTGGTGCCCCCCCCCGCTGCTGCCCCCCATCTAACCCTGCCCAGCCTGGTGCCCCCCCGCTGCTGCCCCCCATCTAGCCCAGCCTAGTGCCCCCCCTGCTGCTGCCCCCCATCTAACCCCGCCCAGCCTGGTGCCCCCCTGCTGCTGCCTCCCATGTAACCCCGCCCAGCCTAGTGCCCCCCCGCTGCTGCCCCCCCATGTAACCCTGCCCAGCCTAGTGCCCCCCCGCTGCTGCCCCCCATGTAACCCTGCCCAGCCTAGTGCCCCCCCGCTGCTGCCCCCCCATGTAACCCTGCCCAGCCTAGTGCCCCCCCCGCTGCTGCCCCCCATGTAAGCCTGCCCAGCCTGGTGCCCCCCCTGCTGTCCCCCTTCCCCTGCCCCCCATCTAACCCTGCCCCCGCCGAGCCTGGTGCCCCCCCCGCTGCTGCCCCCCATGTAACCCCGCCCAGCCTAGTGCCCCCCCGCTGCTGCCCCCCATGTAACCCCGCCCAGCCTAGTGCCCCCCCGCTGCTGCCCCCCATGTAACCCCGCCCAGCCTGGTGCCCCCCCTGCTGCCCCCCTTCCCCTGCCCCCCATCTAACTCCGCCCCCGCCGAGCCTGCTGCCCCCCCCGCTGCCTCCCCCATCTAACCCCGCCCCTGCCCAGCCTGGTGCCCCCTCGCTGCTGCCCCCCTTCCACCCCATCTAACCCCGCCGAGCCTGGTGCCCCCCTCTCGCTGCTGCCTCCGTGCCCCCCCCGCTGCTGCCCCCCTCTCGCTGCTGCCTCCCTGCCCCCCGCCGAGCCTGGTGCCCCCCCCCGCTGCTGCCCCCCTTCCCCCACCCCTGTTCAACCTCCCCCACAGCTAACATGCTCTCCCTGCTGCAGTTCTGGCTCCCAACTCAGCGGCTCTTGCGGGAATGCTGCCTCTGCACTCTCTGGCAGGCCTGCTCATGCACCCTCCTCTGTAATTTGCTTCCCACCGGTGGTGTGCTCCCCAGCAACGCAGATGGGCTGTGCCCCAAAGACTCCCTCAGACTCTCGCGCCCAGAGTGCCCGAGCGGCAGGCCCTGCAGGGAGTAACTTGGAGGGTTCGCTGGCTTCCTCCCTCTGGAGGTGTTTGACGGCCGGGAGGCTGGGCGGCTGGCTTGCGGTGGTCACTTTTCTCCTTGTCCCTCACATGTATAGATTGTGAGCTGCTTGGGGCAGGGCTAAAGCCTTTTGTTCTTCACAGAGTCCAAGACCAGCAGGGACCACTGTGATCAGATAGTCTGGCCTCCTGCATCACACAGGCCAGAGACCTGCCCCCAAACTCATTCCTTTGGCTTTAGAGCGTCTCTTTTAGTTACATGTGTCCATACCTTAGAGCAGGGGCTCTCGGCCTTTCCAGACTGCTGTCCCGCTTAAAGAAGGCTAATTTGTCTGGTGCATCCTCGAGTTTCACCTCCCTTAAAAACTACTTGCTTACAAACTCAGACGTAAAAATACATAGTGTCACAGCACGCTATTCCTGACAAATAGCTGACTTTCTGATTTTTACCATATAATTATAAAATAAATCAGTTGGTTATAAATATTGTACTTACAATTCAGTGTATAGTATACAGAGCAGTATAAACAAGTCATTGTCTGTGTGAAATTTTAGTTTGTACTGACTTCACTAGTGTTTTTCATGTAGCCTGTTGTAAAACTAGGCAAATCTCTAGATGAGTTGATGTACCCCCAGGAAGACCTCTGCATGCCCCTGGTTGAGAACCACTGCTCTAGATATGCCATCAAGACCAATAATAATAACAACCGACAAAAAAGCTACATTTAAAATAGAGCTTATAAAGTAAAGCACTCAAAAATTAGGAAATAGCCTTAATTTGCTCCCTTGTGCATGTGCATGACAATACCTTCTTTAAGTACGTGATCACTTACTGCTTTTTCCACAGGATCTCTTGCCTCATTCAGTGTCTGAATGAAAGGTGCTCACTGAGGGCTTGTCTACACTACCCGCCGGATCCGGCGGGCAGCGATCAATCCAACGGGGATCAATTTATGGCATCTAGTATAGGATGCAATAAATCGACCGCTGAGCACTCTCCTGTCCACTCCGGTACGCCACCAGAACGAGAAGCGTCAGCTGTCGTCTTACCACAGTGAAGACACCGCAGTGAATAGATCTAAGTATGTCGACTTCAGCTACGCTATTCACATAGCTGAAGTTGCGACCCTGTGCGGTAGTGTAGACAAGCCCTGAGTGAGTAGCTATTTAATGTTCTTTGTCCTTAATTGGCATGTGATCCCAGGCTTTGTATTCAGGGCTGGGTTTTGATGGTCAGTAAGCAGAACTAATCTTGTGGAGCGAGCCCAGGGGAAGTCTTTTTATTTTTGGTTTTAGTTTTTGGGAATTCCTTGTTGTTTCATTTGATCCAGATGTGGCAGCGGGGGAGGGGGTTGGTTACAGGTTCTGCCCTGGGTGGTGGGAGCTGGGTTGTGAGCCAGCTCACCCAACCCTCAACCAGCAGCAGCAGCTCTAGGGCTCCTGTCCACTGGGGCTGGGCCTGGCTCCTCACTCTCGGTGTTGCGACCTGCCACACAGGCTTGCAACCTGGTGTCACGGAGTCCCTGGGCGATGCTCTGGAACTGCTCCCCATGAAGCCAGTCAGGACTCTGGGGTAGTCGCCTTTCTGTGAGCAGCCTGTCTTCAGGACACGCAGCTCACACAGCTTCCACCTTCCTGGGTCTGACCTCGGAGCATTCAGCATCCTCTGCCCCTCCGTGCGCTTCCCACAGCGAGTCCGCTCAGGCGGGGCTCCTGGGGAAGCCAGAGGGTCCTGCACCCCAACTTCGCAGTCAGACGTGACTCTCAGCCAGCCAGTAAAACAGAAGGTTTATTAGACAACAGGAACATGGTCTAAAACAGAGCTTGCAGGTGCAGAGAACGGGACCCCTCAGCTGGGTCCATTCTGGGGGGCAGTGAGCCAGACAACCACGTCTGCACTTCACTCCATGTCCCAGCCAGCCCCAAACTGAAACCCCCTCCAGCCCCTTCTCCTCTGGGCTTTGTTCCTTTCCCGGGCCAGGTGGTCACCTGATTCCTTTGTTCTCCAACCCTTCAGCTCTCACCTTGCAGGGGGGGAAGGGCCCAGGCCATCAGTTGCCAGGAAACAGGGTGTTGGCCATTCTCTGTGTCCAGACTCCTGCACACACATGCCCTCTAGGGCTCTGCAATGATCAGACACCCTTACTCCACCCCCTAGATACTTAAGAACTGCCTAGGGGAAACTGAGGCACCCCCACACTATTCAGAGGAAACATTAAGAACAGTCCCACTTCGTCACACCTGGCTGCTCCTCCACCAAACCTGAGCGGTGCTGCAAGATCAGTCACTCAAAGTTGGACCATTTAGGGGTGCCCCTTTGCCATGCAAGGAGGAGGCTGGGCCAAGCCTGAGTGTGACGCTGTGACCTTATGTACCAGGTTGCAATGCCCAGTCAGGACAGGAGCCCTAGAACGGCTGTTGCTGGTTGAGGTTTTCGTTTTATTTCACGTTGTTTCACTTTTGGGAAAAGATGAATTTCTCTTCACAACACACCTGTGAGATTAGACTGTGGTATTCTCAGTTCATAGATCGGGAACGACGGCACCGAACCTCAGAGGATTTAGCTACCTAACTCTCAGTTAAATCAGGGGGTGTTCAGATGCCTAGACCTTTGAGGATCTGAGTCCGAGAGAGTAAGGAAAATATTGTTCGACGTTTCCACTAGTTTTGGATGCCCAGTCGGAGATTCCTAGTTTCCTTCAGTGCTTTGCATGGAGCGTAAAGGGTTAAAAAGTTGCTTTGGGGCAGAGCGGGGCAGGTGAGGGGGGTTGCATGAATGGGTTGATAAGGATTGGCTGGAAACCACCCAGGATCCACAAGACAGTGGAATCCCCAGTGGCCAGGAGGGAGATTTTTCCCCATCTATCTGCAGGGAAGCAGAGCAAAGGTGCCAGGTGGAGAACAAAGGGGAGAGGGGTCAGGTGACTAGGCTAAGTTGGCCTTTGGAGACAGGCACCTGGCTGGAACTAAGGACAAAGGGAGAGAGCCAAGATGGTTTCAAGGGAGCCCTGGCCTGGATTTGGCCGGGCTGAACTCTGCCTTCACCTTTGCCCCTCTGCTATCAGGATCTGAAGCCAGGCGACCAATAAAGTGCTACCTTGTTTTGGGAGGGCTGCCTGCTGTGAGTGCAGATACTGACTGCAGGGAGCATGATGCCATGAAGGGGTCCTGCAGGCATCTAGCTGGGGATTCACTGTAGGGACCCACAGAGAGAGAGAGGGATTGCTGGGGCTGAAGGGCCAGTTCCAGAGCCTTGACGGCTACAGACCTGCCCCAGTGGAACTGTGGGTCCTTGGGACCTGGCACACTAAGGGGACTGGTTACATGCTGGAGTATAGACTAGGCTCTGGGGCTGGGACAGGTGCCTAGACTTTTGAAAATCTGAGCCCAAGCGATTAAGGCAAAAATTGTCAAAAGCTTCCCCTAGTTTTGGATGCTTGATTTGAGATGCCTGGAGGCTGAGGAGCTTAGCATTTTATAACACTTCAGATGTTCAAAGCACAGCTCTGATTGACTTCAGTTGCCATCATGAGCACTTGGCACTTCTGCAGATCAGACCCCAGGTCTCAAGTCAGACATCCAGAAAATGAGAACACACTGAAAAGTTTGGTTTAAGTGACTTGCCCAGCATCGCCCAGGAACTGCATGGCAGAGGCAGGGACAGACTCCAGTTTTCCAGGACAGCATTCAATTGCCTTTGCCACAAGAACATTCTTTCTCTTCCTGTTTTCCCCTGCCTCATTCACTGCACACTTTCCTGGTGGAGTGGAATGCCCTTGTTGGCATGTGCCCATCGTTGAAGGGTATCTACAAATAATTGAGTAAAGGGGGTGAGGGATGGATACACACTTCCTGCTTCGGCAAGAAATGCGCCCTAAAGACAACAGCATCCTTCACTACGCAGACATGATTCATTCCCACAGCCCCATCCATCCTGTACACTGATTGAGGGTCAGGGGTCCTATGGGTAATGTAGTATGTGATCAAGTAATTAAAGATTGTATTGTAAGTACATGCACATGGAGTCAATTTAAGGATGCCCTTGTAACCTTAACTCTGGCACTTCCTATCTTTTGAGTGCTCAGCTTTGCAATCTCAGCATTCTTCTAGTGTAGATTTTTGTTAATGTAGCCACCTGACTTTTTTTTTAAAAAACAAAGTGAAAAAACAAATTCCATCGTGTGGAACCATATTGGCCCCTGACACTTTTAGATCCCAGCACAGTCCTCTCCCCGTGGAGGTCAGACTACATGATCATACTACTTCCCTTCTGGTCTTAACATCTCTGACTCTACCACTCAGGCTAGCGGAGGAACTGTCTGTGTGCGTCTGCTACTAGGTGGGGTAGGACAGGACACGTGCTTTGTCAGTGGATTGCACATCTGTTGGCTTGCGTCAGAGGAATGCTGATGGTCAGGAATCCAGAATTCCATTCTGGGCTGTGGAGAGGAGCATGTCTAGCGGTTATAGACCCTTCTGCCCCTGCCTGTCCCTGTCTCCTAGCATATACCTGTCTGTCTCTTCTCCCACCGCACACACAGCCTGTCCCTCCTTCCCCCCACCCCCCCAAATAAAAACAGTTGAAGTTTGCAAAGTTAGGAGCAACTGAAAAGGGGCAGCTAGTGGGAAGCATTAGGCAGCCTTAGCTAGACTGCACTACCTGAGTGGGGACAGTGGGAAGGGAGTTGAACGGGGAGGGTGATGCGAACAAATAGGCTCAGAGATCTAGGCCTGTTGGGCTCAGCATCCCTCTAACTCGGCTGAACCCTGCACTTACTGCCCAGGTGCATGGGGGGTGTCTCCAGGACCGTCCTCCCTGGGGCATTAATGTTGTGCCCTGTGGGCCAGGCCCAACCCGGAGAGAGTCCCTGTTGGGTGGGAAGCTGAGGGCCTGCCGTGCTCCTGAGCACTGTCTGGGAGGGTGTGTGCCTAGGATACTGGCTCCCAGGGCTCATTGCTGCTGTTTTGTCCCTCTGCAGTTTGGTAATCCTGCTGTGCCCAGCACTGCCCAGCTGCCATGGCTCTGATTGAGGGCGTGGGGGACGAAGTCACCATCCTCTTTGCCCTGCTGCTCATCCTGCTGGTGCTGGCGCTTGCATGGGTCTCTACGCACACCTCAGAGCGGGGAGACCAGGTCTTTGCTGCTTCCCCCGCTCTGGCAGCTGGACAGCTTGGGACAGAGAGCCTGCTGGAGGACGGGCCGAGGGAAACCAGCATGCAAACCCCAGCGGCAGGGGAGCCCAAGGAAGAAGCGGAGTCTTCAGCAGGTGCCATGCCAGATGGGCCTGACGGTATTGCTCCAGGGCTGAGGCACCGGGCCAGCCCTGGATCTCCACAGTGCCCCCTGCAGCCCGCTGGAGACATAGGTGCCAGCCCCGAGGCCACAGACAGTAGCCCCACGGACCGCACCATAGTGTTAAGGCTGAAGTTCCTGAACGACACGGAGCGCCTGGCCACTGTGTGCCCAGAGGAGACCGTCGGCTCTCTGAAGAGGTGAGAAGCCACGCAGCAGCAAGCTGTGGGGAGGAGATGGAGCTCTGGAGCACAGCCTCACAGCCAGGCAGGCTCCCTCTCTCCTCCTTGCCTCTGCCCTCCCCATCTGGGGGCTCTGGCATCCCTTGAACCTCAGTTTGCCCTCCTTTCTCCTGCACTGAACGTGCTGGACACGGCTTGGAGCCTGGACCGCTTTCTGCTACCATCCCTCCCCAGGGGGATAGGCTTGTGTGCGCCAGCTCATACCTGTGGCTTAGGCAGCACCGTTGGTGCCATTGATCACAGATTCACAGACCAGGGTGATGGGTGCTGTGTGGGGGACACCCTGGCACAAGAGCACAGGCTGTCCTGGGGAGACCATGATGGGACACTGCTAGGACAAAGAGAGCACGCAGCAAAATGACAGACCATGGAAGGGAATATGTGGGGGAAGGCTGTGCAGCCAGGTGCCTGGGGATGGGGATGGATATGGCTCGGTGGCAGGGGGCTTGCATTCAGGCTCCCGGGATGGAGATGCATGGGGAGTTGGGCACAGCCAAGCCCCCCCGTAATGGGGGTATGGAGCCTTATGGAGGAAGGCTGTACTCAAAGCAGACTGTGAAGAGTTACAAAGGGATCTCACCAAACTGGGTGACTGGGAACTAAATGACAGACAAAATTCACTGTTGATAAATGCAAAGTAATGCACATTGGAAAACATAATCCCAGCTCTACGTATAAAATGATGGGGTCTAAATTAGCTGTTACCACTCGAGAAAGAGATCTTGGAGTCAGTGTGGATAGTTCTCTGAAAACATCCACTCAATGTGCAGAGGCAGTCAAAAAAGCGAACCGAATGCTGGGAATCATTAGGACAGGGATAGATAATAGGACAGAAAATATCACGTTGCCTCTATATAAATCCATCGTATGCCCACACTCTGAATACTGCGTGCAGATGTGGTCACCCCATCTCAAAAAGATTTATTAGAATTGGAAAAAGTACAGAGAAGAGCAACAGACATGATTAGGGTTGTGGAACGGCTTCCATTTGAGGAGAAGATTAGAGACCGTTGATCTTGGAAAAGAGATGACTGAGGGGCGATAGGATTGAGGTCTATAAAATCATGATGGGTGTGGAGAAAGTGAATAAGGGAGTGTTATTTACTCCTCCTCATAACACAAGAACGAGGGGTCACCCAATGACATTAATAGGCAGCTGGTTTAAAACAAACAAAAGGAAGTGCTTCTTCACACAGCACACAGTCAATCTGTGGAACTCCTTGCCAGAGATGTTGTGAAGGTCAAGACTATAACTAGGTCCAAAAAAGAATTAGATCAGTTCCTGATCCATCGATGGCTATTAGCCAAGATGGTCAGGGATGCAACCCCATGCTCCAGGTGTCCCTAAACCTCTGATTGCCAGAAGCTGCGAGAGGATGATGGAATGGACCACTTGATAAATCACCCTATTGCATTCATTCCCTTTGAAGCACCTGGCACCGGCCCCAGTTAGCAGACAGGACTGTGGGTTAGCTGGACCGTTGGGCTGAGCCAGTGTAGCTGTTCTGATGTTCTTAAGGTAGGGATGGTGGACTCTGTCTGTGACTGTGACGTTTCCCTCCCTGTGTGTTTCACCTCAGGGCCCATTTCCCAGGCCAGGAGCACCAGGTGCGTCTGATCTACCAGGGCCAGCTGCTGCGGGACGATGCTCAGAGCCTGGCTGCGTTGCACCTCACCCACAACAGCGTTCTGCACTGCCACGTCTCCCAGCATGGCCCAGCCCCCGTGGCTGCTGGCCTCCGGGCCACCGCTGACCCTGTGCACACAGCCCTCAGCGTGGGCAGCCTGATGCTGCCGCTCTTCGCGCTTATGCTGGCTGTGCTGTGGTACGTCCAGCTGCAATACCAGCATGTCTTCACCGCCACCGCCACCTCCTGCCTGGCCGGCCTCACCCTGCTCTTCAGCTTCATGGCCTTCGCTCTGTACCGCAGATAACGCTGCCCACGGAGCCTCCGAACCCCGCCAGCCGGGAGAACCCGTGCCATTCTGGGCAGAGCCCGCCCGCCTGTCCACTGGGCTGTACTGCTCAGCCGTTGCGGTGGGGCTGATGACAGAGACCCCCCCAGCCCACAGGGACCCAAGTCTGCTGTTGTAGCATGAGTCCTGCTGCCCAGCAGGAGGGCGGGGCAGTGACTGTGGCCCCTATTTCCGAGTCCCATACCCCCCACTCCACCTGGTGGCTGAGAGGAGGGATGCTGCAGTCCAGTGAGGTTACCCCTCCCACAATGGCACTCAGGGTGGTTTTTGTCAGGGTGGGAGTCAGATCCTTAATTGTTACAAGGGGGCAGTTTCTTCCTGCCTCTGAGGAAGGAGAGAGGACTTCTTGGTTATAAGGATCAAGCAGCTCTGCAGGACAGGCTAGGGTCTCCTCCTGAACCAGTTCCTCTGCCAGCACCTGCTGCTGAGGAGTTGTGCTGTGCAAATAGGGAATCTGCCCAGACTCCACCCGCCCCACCCCCATCTGCTCTTTGCACGTGCTTGTGCACAGACTGGGCCCTCATGCTCAGTGCTTGTTCACCCACACACTGGCATACAGTCCAGGTGCTGTTGCGTGCCCTTCTTTCCCCTGCACACTCCAGTGCGCGCGCTCGCTCTCTCACACACACACACTCGCACTCTCTCTCTCTCTCTCTCGTTCTCACACTTTCCTTGCTGTGTGGAGTCCTGGACCTCCTGCTGTCCTTGCACCTTGGTGATCGATTAGCCCATGGCTGCGCGGGGGAGCAGTGCCTCCAAGAAGGGGAGAGCCCTGAAGGCAGAGCTCTTCACCCCCTGGGCCCTCTGGCTGGGCCCACAGCTGATGCCTGAGTGGAGGTGGGGGGACACTGCAGCTCATGCAGGGGCTGACTGCGTGGTCTGGCCCTTTGGGGAGGGGGCCCAGCTGTGGGAGGCCCAGCTGGCAGGGCACTGCCTGTCCTGCCCCCTAGGGTTCCTGGGAGGTGATGGGGCCTGGGTCAGTGGAGCATGTTTCTCAGTAATGCTTCTTTTAAAATTAAAACCCGTGAATGACTAAAATCTCCTTTGGCTGGTGTGTGTTGGGGGAGGGTGTGGGGAGTGAGTGAGTGGAGAGTGGGGCAGGGGAGATGTGTATGGGGGGCACGGGGGAAAGGAATGGTAATTGCTGGACCAGAATAGCCAGCTCCCTGCTCTCTCCGGGGTAGGGGGGCAGAGTGATTGCTGGACCAGAACTGCCTGCCCAGCCTCTCCAGGGAGGGGGTGGTGGAAGAGGAGGGGGCATGGGGGAGGGATGCAGTGTGTGGAGGTGCAGGAGGACAGGGTGATGGCTCCTTGCCCCCTCCAGTGGGGGTGTGAGGTGTCTGTGCAGGGAGAGGAGTGGGGGCCAGCTGAAGCCACCCCAGAGGAGCTGGATCCCTGGTCTCTCCAGCTGGGGGTAGGATGTGTTGTGGGGGAAGGGGAGGGGAGCCAGGTGATGGGGGTCCCAGAGGAGCCGGATCTCTCCAGGGAAGTGTGGGGGTGGGTTTTGGGGGAGGGTGTGGGGAAGAAGTGAGGGAGCAGAGTGGGGGAGGAGGATGTGGGGGTGGGGTGATATCTCTTGGTGGGAGGGTCAGGTTGTGGGGGAGGGGTGCATGGTGGGGGTGGGATGACTGATCTCTTGGGGGAGGAGATGGTGAGAGGAAGGAAGTGGGGGATGGACAGGTTGTGAGGGAGGGGTGACAGATCTCGGCGGGAGGGGAGGATGGGAGTGTGGGAGGGGTGGGGGTGGGGTGAAGGATCTCTGGGGGGAGGATGTGGGGGAGGGGTGCATGGTGGGGGGTGGGGTGAGGGATCTTTCGGGGGGCAGGGAAGGAGGGAGTGGAGGTGAATGGTGGGGTGAGGGCTCTCTCTGGGGTGGGGACGGAGGGAGTGGGGGTGCATGGTTGGAGGAGGAGTGAGGGATATCTGCAGGGGAGGATGTGGGGAGGGAGGGAGTGGGGGGTGCATGGTGGGGGTGGGGGGAAGGATCTCTGGGGGGGGAGGGAGTAGGGGGTGCATGGTGGGGGAGCAGTGAGGGATCTCTGGGGGGAGGGGAGGATGTGGGAGGGAGGGGGGTGCATGGTGGGGAGGAGTGAGGGATCTCTGGGGGGAGGGAGGAGTGAGGGGTGCATGGTGGAAGGGGGGGTGAGGGATCTCTGGGGGGAGGGGAGGATGTGGGGAGAGGGAGGAGTGGGGGATATCTGGGGGCGGGGAGGATGTGGCGGGGAGGGAGGGAGTGGGGGGTCCGTGGCGGGGGAGGAGTGAGGGATCTCTGGGGGGAGGGGAGGATGTGGGGGGGTGCATGGGATGTGGGGGGAGGGAGTGGGGGTGCATGGGGGGAGGGGAGGATGTGGGGGGGTGCATGGTGGGGGGAGGGGAGGATGTGGGGGGAGGGAGTGGGGGTGCGTGGGGGGAGGGGAGGATGTGGGGGAGTGCATGGTGGGGGTGGGGGATCTCTGGGGGGAGGGGAGGATGTGGGGAGGGAGGGAGGAGTGGGGGGTGCATGGTGGGGGATCTCTGGGGGGAGGGGAGGATGTGGGGGAGTGCATGGTGGGGGTGGGGGATCTCTGGGGGGAGGGGAGGATGTGGGGAGGGAGAGAGGAGTGGGGGGTGCATGGTGGGGGAGGAGTGAGGGATCTCTGGGGGGAGGGGAGGATGTGGGGGGAGGGAGAAGTAGGGGGTGCATGGGGGGTGGGGGGAGGGGAGGATGTGGGGGAAGGGAATGGGGGTGCATGGTGGGGGTGGGGGGAGGGGAGGATGTGGGGGGTGCATGGTGGGGGATCTCTGGGGGGAGGGGAGGATGTGGGGAGGGAGGGAGGAGTGGGGGGTGCATGGTGGGGCTGGGGGGAAGGGGAGGGTGTGGGGGGTGCATGGTGCAGATGGGGGGGAGGGAGGGACTGAGGGTGCATGGTGGGGGGTGGGGTGGGGGGATTTCTGGGGGGGAGGGAAGGGGGTGCATGGTGGGGGGTGGGGTGAGGGATCTCTGGGGGGAGGGGAGGATGTGGGGGTGAGGGAGGGACTGGGGGGTGCATGGTGGGGGGTGGGGGTGAGGGATCTCTGGGGGGAGGGAGGGGGTGCATGGTGGGGGTGTGGTGAGGGATCTCTGGGGGAGGGGAGGATGTGGGGGGGAGGGAGGGACTGGGGGGTGCATGGTGGGGTGGGGTTGGGGGGAGGGAGGAGTGGGGGATCTCTGGGGGGAGGGGAGGATGTGGGGGGAGGGAGAAGTAGGGGGTGCATGGGGGGTGGGGGGAGGGGAGGATGTGGGGGAAGGGAATGGGGGTGCATGGTGGGGGTGGGGGGAGGGGAGGATGTGGGGGGTGCATGGTGGGGGATCTCTGGGGGGAGGGGAGGATGTGGGGAGGGAGGGAGGAGTGGGGGGTGCATGGTGGGGCTGGGGGGAAGGGGAGGGTGTGGGGGGTGCATGGTGCAGATGGGGGGGAGGGAGGGACTGAGGGTGCATGGTGGGGGGTGGGGTGGGGGGATTTCTGGGGGGGAGGGAAGGGGGTGCATGGTGGGGGGTGGGGTGAGGGATCTCTGGGGGGAGGGGAGGATGTGGGGGTGAGGGAGGGACTGGGGGGTGCATGGTGGGGGGTGGGGGTGAGGGATCTCTGGGGGGAGGGAGGGGGTGCATGGTGGGGGTGTGGTGAGGGATCTCTGGGGGAGGGGAGGATGTGGGGGGGAGGGAGGGACTGGGGGGTGCATGGTGGGGTGGGGTTGGGGGGAGGGAGGAGTGGGGGATCTCTGGGGGGAGGGGAGGATGTGGGGGGGAGGGAGGGACTGGGGGGTGCATGGTGGGGTGGGGGGGAGGGAGGAGTGGGGGGATCTCTGGGGGGAGGGAGGGGGTGCATGGTGGGGGTGTGGTGAGGGATCTCTGGGGGAGGGAGGGAGGGACTGGGGGTGCATGGTGGGGGTGAGGGATCTCTGGGGGGAGGGAGGGGGTGCATGGTGGGGGTGGGGTGAGGGATCTCTGGGGGGAGGGGAGAATGTGGGGGGGATGGAGGGAGGAGTGCATGGTGGGGGGTGGGGTGAGGGATCTCTGGGGGAGGGAGGGAGGGACTGGGGGTTGCATGGTGGGGTTGGGGGGAGGGAGGAGTGGGGGATCTCTGGGGGAGGGGAGGATGTGGGGGGAGGGAGGGACTGGGGGGTGCATGGTGGGGGGGAGGGAGGAGTGGGGGGATCTGTGGGGGAGGGGAGGATGTGGGGGGGAGGGAGGGACTGGGGGGTGCATGGTGGGGTGGGGTTGGGGGAGGGAGGAGTGGGGGGATCTCTGGGGGAGGGGAGGATGTGGGGGGGAGGGAGGGACTGGGGGGTGCATGGTGGGGGGGAGGGAGGAGTGGGGGGATCTGTGGGGGAGGGGAGGATGTGGGGGGGAGGGAGGGACTGGGGGTGCATGGTGGGGTGGGGTTGGGGGAGGGAGGAGTGGGGGGATCTGTGGGGGCAGGGAGGGGGGTGCATGGTGGGGTGGGGTTGGGGGAGGGAGGAGTGGGGGGATCTGTGGAGGATGTGGGGGGGAGGGAGGGACTGGGGGGTGCATGGTGGGGTGGGGTTGGGGGAGGGAGGAGTGGGGGGATCTGTGGGGGAGGGGAGGATGTGGGGGGGAGGGAGGGACTGGGGGGTGCATGGTGGGGTGGGGTTGGGGGAGGGAGGAGTGGGGGGATCTGTGGGGGAGGGGAGGAGGTGGGGGGAGGGAGGGACTGGGGGGATCTCTGGGGGCAGGGAGGGGGGTGCATGGTGGGGTGGGGTTGGGGGAGGGAGGGACTGGGGGGATCTCTGGGGGCAGGGAGGGGGGTGCATGGTGGGGTGGGGTTGGGGGAGGGAGGGACTGGGGGGATCTCTGGGGGCAGGGAGGGGGGTGCATGGTGGGGTGGGGTTGGGGGAGGGAGGGACTGGGGGGATCTCTGGGGGCAGGGAGGGGGGTGCATGGTGGGGTGGGGTTGGGGGAGGGAGGGACTGGGGGGATCTCTGGGGGCAGGGAGGGGGGTGCATGGTGGGGTGGGGTTGGGGGAGGGAGGAGTGGGGGGATCTGTGGGGGAGGGGAGGAGGTGGGGGGGAGGGAGGGACTGGGGGGTGCATGGTGGGGGGGGGTTGGGGGAGGGAGGGACTGGGGGGATCTCTGGGGGCAGGGAGGGGGGTGCATGGTGGGGTGGGGTTGGGGGAGGGAGGAGTGGGGGGATCTCTGGGGGGAGGAGAGGATGTGGGGGGGAGGGAGGGACTGGGGGGTGCATGGTGGGGTGGGGGTGGGGGAGGGAGGGACTGGGGGGATCTCTGGGGGCAGGGAGGGGGGTGCATGGTGGGGGGGGGTTGGGGGAGGGAGGAGTGGGGGGATCTGTGGGGGAGGGGAGGAGGTGGGGGGGAGGGAGGGACTGGGGGGTGCATGGTGGGGTGGGGGTGGGGGAGGGAGGGACTGGGGGGATCTCTGGGGGCAGGGAGGGGGGTGCATGGTGGGGTGGGGTTGGGGGAGGGAGGAGTGGGGGGATCTGTGGGGGAGGGGAGGATGTGGGGGGGAGGGAGGGACTGGGGGGTGCATGGTGGGGTGGGGTTGGGGGAGGGAGGAGTGGGGGGATCTGTGGGGGAGGGGAGGAGGTGGGGGGGAGGGAGGGACTGGGGGGTGCATGGTGGGGTGGGGTTGGGGGAGGGAGGAGTGGGGGGATCTGTGGGGGAGGGGAGGAGGTGGGGTGAGGGAGGGACTGGGGGGATCTCTGGGGGCAGGGAGGGGGGTGCATGGTGGGGTGGGGTTGGGGGAGGGAGGGACTGGGGGGATCTCTGGGGGCAGGGAGGGGGGTGCATGGTGGGGTGGGGTTGGGGGAGGGAGGGACTGGGGGGATCTCTGGGGGCAGGGAGGGGGGTGCATGGTGGGGTGGGGTTGGGGGAGGGAGGGACTGGGGGGATCTCTGGGGGCAGGGAGGGGGGTGCATGGTGGGGTGGGGTTGGGGGAGGGAGGGACTGGGGGGATCTCTGGGGGCAGGGAGGGGGGTGCATGGTGGGGTGGGGTTGGGGGAGGGAGGAGTGGGGGGATCTGTGGGGGAGGGGAGGAGGTGGGGGGGAGGGAGGGACTGGGGGGTGCATGGTGGGGGGGGTTGGGGGAGGGAGGGACTGGGGGGATCTCTGGGGGCAGGGAGGGGGGTGCATGGTGGGGTGGGGTTGGGGGAGGGAGGAGTGGGGGGATCTCTGGGGGGAGGAGAGGATGTGGGGGGGAGGGAGGGACTGGGGGGTGCATGGTGGGGTGGGGGTGGGGGAGGGAGGGACTGGGGGGATCTCTGGGGGCAGGGAGGGGGGTGCATGGTGGGGGGGGGTTGGGGGAGGGAGGAGTGGGGGGATCTGTGGGGGAGGGGAGGAGGTGGGGGGGAGGGAGGGACTGGGGGGTGCATGGTGGGGTGGGGGTGGGGGAGGGAGGGACTGGGGGGATCTCTGGGGGCAGGGAGGGGGGTGCATGGTGGGGTGGGGTTGGGGGAGGGAGGAGTGGGGGGATCTGTGGGGGAGGGGAGGATGTGGGGGGGAGGGAGGGACTGGGGGGTGCATGGTGGGGTGGGGTTGGGGGAGGGAGGAGTGGGGGGATCTGTGGGGGAGGGGAGGAGGTGGGGGGGAGGGAGGGACTGGGGGGTGCATGGTGGGGTGGGGTTGGGGGAGGGAGGAGTGGGGGGATCTGTGGGGGAGGGGAGGAGGTGGGGGGAGGGAGGGACTGGGGGGATCTCTGGGGGCAGGGAGGGGGGTGCATGGTGGGGTGGGGTTGGGGGAGGGAGGGACTGGGGGGATCTCTGGGGGCAGGGAGGGGGGTGCATGGTGGGGTGGGGTTGGGGGAGGGAGGGACTGGGGGGATCTCTGGGGGCAGGGAGGGGGGTGCATGGTGGGGTGGGGTTGGGGGAGGGAGGGACTGGGGGGATCTCTGGGGGCAGGGAGGGGGGTGCATGGTGGGGTGGGGTTGGGGGAGGGAGGGACTGGGGGGATCTCTGGGGGCAGGGAGGGGGGTGCATGGTGGGGTGGGGTTGGGGGAGGGAGGAGTGGGGGGATCTGTGGGGGAGGGGAGGAGGTGGGGGGGAGGGAGGGACTGGGGGGTGCATGGTGGGGGGGGGTTGGGGGAGGGAGGGACTGGGGGGATCTCTGGGGGCAGGGAGGGGGGTGCATGGTGGGGTGGGGTTGGGGGAGGGAGGAGTGGGGGGATCTCTGGGGGGAGGAGAGGATGTGGGGGGGAGGGAGGGACTGGGGGGTGCATGGTGGGGTGGGGGTGGGGGAGGGAGGGACTGGGGGGATCTCTGGGGGCAGGGAGGGGGGTGCATGGTGGGGGGGGGTTGGGGGAGGGAGGAGTGGGGGGATCTGTGGGGGAGGGGAGGAGGTGGGGGGGAGGGAGGGACTGGGGGGTGCATGGTGGGGTGGGGGTGGGGGAGGGAGGGACTGGGGGGATCTCTGGGGGCAGGGAGGGGGGTGCATGGTGGGGTGGGGTTGGGGGAGGGAGGAGTGGGGGGATCTGTGGGGGAGGGGAGGATGTGGGGGGGAGGGAGGGACTGGGGGGTGCATGGTGGGGTGGGGTTGGGGGAGGGAGGAGTGGGGGGATCTGTGGGGGAGGGGAGGAGGTGGGGGGGAGGGAGGGACTGGGGGGTGCATGGTGGGGTGGGGTTGGGGGAGGGAGGAGTGGGGGGATCTGTGGGGGAGGGGAGGAGGTGGGGGGAGGGAGGGACTGGGGGGATCTCTGGGGGCAGGGAGGGGGGTGCATGGTGGGGTGGGGTTGGGGGAGGGAGGGACTGGGGGGATCTCTGGGGGCAGGGAGGGGGGTGCATGGTGGGGTGGGGTTGGGGGAGGGAGGGACTGGGGGGATCTCTGGGGGCAGGGAGGGGGGTGCATGGTGGGGTGGGGTTGGGGGAGGGAGGGACTGGGGGGATCTCTGGGGGCAGGGAGGGGGGTGCATGGTGGGGTGGGGTTGGGGGAGGGAGGGACTGGGGGGATCTCTGGGGGCAGGGAGGGGGGTGCATGGTGGGGTGGGGTTGGGGGAGGGAGGAGTGGGGGGATCTGTGGGGGAGGGGAGGAGGTGGGGGGGAGGGAGGGACTGGGGGGTGCATGGTGGGGGGGGTTGGGGGAGGGAGGGACTGGGGGGATCTCTGGGGGCAGGGAGGGGGGTGCATGGTGGGGTGGGGTTGGGGGAGGGAGGAGTGGGGGGATCTCTGGGGGGAGGAGAGGATGTGGGGGGGAGGGAGGGACTGGGGGGTGCATGGTGGGGTGGGGGTGGGGGAGGGAGGGACTGGGGGGATCTCTGGGGGCAGGGAGGGGGGTGCATGGTGGGGGGGGGTTGGGGGAGGGAGGAGTGGGGGGATCTGTGGGGGAGGGGAGGAGGTGGGGGGGAGGGAGGGACTGGGGGGTGCATGGTGGGGTGGGGGTGGGGGAGGGAGGGACTGGGGGGATCTCTGGGGGCAGGGAGGGGGGTGCATGGTGGGGTGGGGTTGGGGGAGGGAGGAGTGGGGGGATCTGTGGGGGAGGGGAGGAGGTGGGGGGGAGGGAGGGACTGGGGGGTGCATGGTGGGGTGGGGTTGGGGGAGGGAGGAGTGGGGGGATCTGTGGGGGAGGGGAGGAGGTGGGGGGAGGGAGGGACTGGGGGGATCTCTGGGGGCAGGGAGGGGGGTGCATGGTGGGGTGGGGTTGGGGGAGGGAGGGACTGGGGGGATCTCTGGGGGCAGGGAGGGGGGTGCATGGTGGGGTGGGGTTGGGGGAGGGAGGGACTGGGGGGATCTCTGGGGGCAGGGAGGGGGGTGCATGGTGGGGTGGGGTTGGGGGAGGGAGGGACTGGGGGGATCTGTGGGGGAGGGGAGGAGGTGGGGGGGAGGGAGGGACTGGGGGGTGCATGGTGGGGGGGGTGGGGGAGGGAGGGACTGGGGGGATCTCTGGGGGCAGGGAGGGGGGTGCATGGTGGGGGGGGGTTGGGGGAGGGAGGAGTGGGGGGATCTGTGGGGGGAGGAGAGGATGTGGGGGGGAGGGAGGGACTGGGGGGTGCATGGTGGGGGGGGTGGGGGAGGGAGGGACTGGGGGGATCTCTGGGGGCAGGGAGGGGGGTGCATGGTGGGGGGGGGTTGGGGGAGGGAGGAGTGGGGGGATCTCTGGGGGGAGGAGAGGATGTGGGGGGGAGGGAGGGACTGGGGGGTGCATGGTGGGGTGGGGGTGGGGGAGGGAGGGACTGGGGGGATCTGTGGGGGCAGGGAGGGGGGTGCATGGTGGGGGGGGGTTGGGGGAGGGAGGAGTGGGGGGATCTCTGGGGGAGGGGAGGAGGTGGGGGGGAGGGAGGGACTGGGGGGATCTCTGGGGGCAGGGAGGGGGGTGCATGGTGGGGTGGGGGTGGGGGAGGGAGGAGTGGGGGGATCTCTGGGGGGAGGAGAGGATGTGGGGGGGAGGGAGGGACTGGGGGGTGCATGGTGGGGTGGGGTTGGGGGAGGGAGGAGTGGGGGGATCTGTGGGGGAGGGGAGGAGGTGGGGGGGAGGGAGGGACTGGGGGGTGCATGGTGGGGTGGGGTTGGGGGAGGGAGGAGTGGGGGGATCTGTGGGGGAGGGGAGGAGGTGGGGTGAGGGAGGGACTGGGGGGATCTCTGGGGGCAGGGAGGGGGGTGCATGGTGGGGTGGGGTTGGGGGAGGGAGGGACTGGGGGGATCTCTGGGGGCAGGGAGGGGGGTGCATGGTGGGGTGGGGTTGGGGGAGGGAGGGACTGGGGGGATCTCTGGGGGCAGGGAGGGGGGTGCATGGTGGGGTGGGGTTGGGGGAGGGAGGGACTGGGGGGATCTCTGGGGGCAGGGAGGGGGGTGCATGGTGGGGTGGGGTTGGGGGAGGGAGGGACTGGGGGGATCTCTGGGGGCAGGGAGGGGGGTGCATGGTGGGGTGGGGTTGGGGGAGGGAGGAGTGGGGGGATCTGTGGGGGAGGGGAGGAGGTGGGGGGGAGGGAGGGACTGGGGGGTGCATGGTGGGGGGGGTTGGGGGAGGGAGGGACTGGGGGGATCTCTGGGGGCAGGGAGGGGGGTGCATGGTGGGGTGGGGTTGGGGGAGGGAGGAGTGGGGGGATCTCTGGGGGGAGGAGAGGATGTGGGGGGGAGGGAGGGACTGGGGGGTGCATGGTGGGGTGGGGGTGGGGGAGGGAGGGACTGGGGGGATCTCTGGGGGCAGGGAGGGGGGTGCATGGTGGGGGGGGGTTGGGGGAGGGAGGAGTGGGGGGATCTGTGGGGGAGGGGAGGAGGTGGGGGGGAGGGAGGGACTGGGGGGTGCATGGTGGGGTGGGGGTGGGGGAGGGAGGGACTGGGGGGATCTCTGGGGGCAGGGAGGGGGGTGCATGGTGGGGTGGGGTTGGGGGAGGGAGGAGTGGGGGGATCTGTGGGGGAGGGGAGGATGTGGGGGGGAGGGAGGGACTGGGGGGTGCATGGTGGGGTGGGGTTGGGGGAGGGAGGAGTGGGGGGATCTGTGGGGGAGGGGAGGAGGTGGGGGGGAGGGAGGGACTGGGGGGTGCATGGTGGGGTGGGGTTGGGGGAGGGAGGAGTGGGGGGATCTGTGGGGGAGGGGAGGAGGTGGGGGGAGGGAGGGACTGGGGGGATCTCTGGGGGCAGGGAGGGGGGTGCATGGTGGGGTGGGGTTGGGGGAGGGAGGGACTGGGGGGATCTCTGGGGGCAGGGAGGGGGGTGCATGGTGGGGTGGGGTTGGGGGAGGGAGGGACTGGGGGGATCTCTGGGGGCAGGGAGGGGGGTGCATGGTGGGGTGGGGTTGGGGGAGGGAGGGACTGGGGGGATCTCTGGGGGCAGGGAGGGGGGTGCATGGTGGGGTGGGGTTGGGGGAGGGAGGGACTGGGGGGATCTCTGGGGGCAGGGAGGGGGGTGCATGGTGGGGTGGGGTTGGGGGAGGGAGGAGTGGGGGGATCTGTGGGGGAGGGGAGGAGGTGGGGGGGAGGGAGGGACTGGGGGGTGCATGGTGGGGGGGGGTTGGGGGAGGGAGGGACTGGGGGGATCTCTGGGGGCAGGGAGGGGGGTGCATGGTGGGGTGGGGTTGGGGGAGGGAGGAGTGGGGGGATCTCTGGGGGGAGGAGAGGATGTGGGGGGGAGGGAGGGACTGGGGGGTGCATGGTGGGGTGGGGGTGGGGGAGGGAGGGACTGGGGGGATCTCTGGGGGCAGGGAGGGGGGTGCATGGTGGGGGGGGGTTGGGGGAGGGAGGAGTGGGGGGATCTGTGGGGGAGGGGAGGAGGTGGGGGGGAGGGAGGGACTGGGGGGTGCATGGTGGGGTGGGGGTGGGGGAGGGAGGGACTGGGGGGATCTCTGGGGGCAGGGAGGGGGGTGCATGGTGGGGTGGGGTTGGGGGAGGGAGGAGTGGGGGGATCTGTGGGGGAGGGGAGGATGTGGGGGGGAGGGAGGGACTGGGGGGTGCATGGTGGGGTGGGGTTGGGGGAGGGAGGAGTGGGGGGATCTGTGGGGGAGGGGAGGAGGTGGGGGGGAGGGAGGGACTGGGGGGTGCATGGTGGGGTGGGGTTGGGGGAGGGAGGAGTGGGGGGATCTGTGGGGGAGGGGAGGAGGTGGGGGGAGGGAGGGACTGGGGGGATCTCTGGGGGCAGGGAGGGGGGTGCATGGTGGGGTGGGGTTGGGGGAGGGAGGGACTGGGGGGATCTCTGGGGGCAGGGAGGGGGGTGCATGGTGGGGTGGGGTTGGGGGAGGGAGGGACTGGGGGGATCTCTGGGGGCAGGGAGGGGGGTGCATGGTGGGGTGGGGTTGGGGGAGGGAGGGACTGGGGGGATCTCTGGGGGCAGGGAGGGGGGTGCATGGTGGGGTGGGGTTGGGGGAGGGAGGGACTGGGGGGATCTCTGGGGGCAGGGAGGGGGGTGCATGGTGGGGTGGGGTTGGGGGAGGGAGGAGTGGGGGGATCTGTGGGGGAGGGGAGGAGGTGGGGGGGAGGGAGGGACTGGGGGGTGCATGGTGGGGGGGGTTGGGGGAGGGAGGGACTGGGGGGATCTCTGGGGGCAGGGAGGGGGGTGCATGGTGGGGTGGGGTTGGGGGAGGGAGGAGTGGGGGGATCTCTGGGGGGAGGAGAGGATGTGGGGGGGAGGGAGGGACTGGGGGGTGCATGGTGGGGTGGGGGTGGGGGAGGGAGGGACTGGGGGGATCTCTGGGGGCAGGGAGGGGGGTGCATGGTGGGGGGGGGTTGGGGGAGGGAGGAGTGGGGGGATCTGTGGGGGAGGGGAGGAGGTGGGGGGGAGGGAGGGACTGGGGGGTGCATGGTGGGGTGGGGGTGGGGGAGGGAGGGACTGGGGGGATCTCTGGGGGCAGGGAGGGGGGTGCATGGTGGGGTGGGGTTGGGGGAGGGAGGAGTGGGGGGATCTGTGGGGGAGGGGAGGAGGTGGGGGGGAGGGAGGGACTGGGGGGTGCATGGTGGGGTGGGGTTGGGGGAGGGAGGAGTGGGGGGATCTGTGGGGGAGGGGAGGAGGTGGGGGGAGGGAGGGACTGGGGGGATCTCTGGGGGCAGGGAGGGGGGTGCATGGTGGGGTGGGGTTGGGGGAGGGAGGGACTGGGGGGATCTCTGGGGGCAGGGAGGGGGGTGCATGGTGGGGTGGGGTTGGGGGAGGGAGGGACTGGGGGGATCTCTGGGGGCAGGGAGGGGGGTGCATGGTGGGGTGGGGTTGGGGGAGGGAGGGACTGGGGGGATCTGTGGGGGAGGGGAGGAGGTGGGGGGGAGGGAGGGACTGGGGGGTGCATGGTGGGGGGGGTGGGGGAGGGAGGGACTGGGGGGATCTCTGGGGGCAGGGAGGGGGGTGCATGGTGGGGGGGGGTTGGGGGAGGGAGGAGTGGGGGGATCTGTGGGGGGAGGAGAGGATGTGGGGGGGAGGGAGGGACTGGGGGGTGCATGGTGGGGGGGGTGGGGGAGGGAGGGACTGGGGGGATCTCTGGGGGCAGGGAGGGGGGTGCATGGTGGGGGGGGGTTGGGGGAGGGAGGAGTGGGGGGATCTCTGGGGGGAGGAGAGGATGTGGGGGGGAGGGAGGGACTGGGGGGTGCATGGTGGGGTGGGGGTGGGGGAGGGAGGGACTGGGGGGATCTGTGGGGGCAGGGAGGGGGGTGCATGGTGGGGGGGGGTTGGGGGAGGGAGGAGTGGGGGGATCTCTGGGGGAGGGGAGGAGGTGGGGGGGAGGGAGGGACTGGGGGGATCTCTGGGGGCAGGGAGGGGGGTGCATGGTGGGGTGGGGGTGGGGGAGGGAGGAGTGGGGGGATCTGTGGGGGCAGGGAGGGGGGTGCATGGTGGGGTGGGGGTGGGGGAGGGAGGGACTGGGGGGATCTGTGGGGGCAGGGAGGGGGGTGCATGGTGGGGTGGGGGTGGGGGAGGGAGGAGTGGGGGGATCTGTGGGGGAGGGGAGGAGGTGGGGGGGGGGAGGGACTGGGGGGATCTCTGGGGGCAGGGAGGGGGGTGCATGGTGGGGGGGGGTTGGGGGAGGGAGGAGTGGGGGGATCTGTGGGGGAGGGGAGGAGGTGGGGGGGAGGGAGGGACTGGGGGGTGCATGGTGGGGGGGATCTCTGGGGGAGGGGTGACTCCCAGAGGAGCCGGGTCTCCTTTGGGGGGGCGGCTGACGTCACGCAGGCGTCGGCCAATCCCCGTTGAGACGCGCCCGTGCCTGTGGCCGCGAGTTCCGCCAGGTGCCCCGCCCCCTCATTAGCATAAGCAGAGGCCTGCCGGGCCGGGGCGGAGCCGGGCGGGGCGGGGCTGGCGCGGCGCGGGGGCTGCCGGGAAGATGGCGGAGGCGGGGGCCGGGCGGCGCTGAGGGGCCGGGGGCGGCGACGGGCTCCAGCGCGGCCGGGAGCGCCATGTAGGGGCCGCGCGGGGGGGCAGAGCTGGGGGGAGGGGCCCGTGAGTGGGGGGGGGCGGAGCTGGGGGGAGGGGCCGGTTTGTGGGGGGGCAGAGCTGGGGGGAGGGGCCCGTGTGGGGGGGGGCGGAGCTGGGGGGAGGGGCCGGTTTGTGGGGGGGCAGAGCTGGGGGGAGGGGCCGGTTATTTGCGGGGCAGAGCTGTGGGGAGGGGCCCATGAGTATTTGTGGGGGGGGCAGAGCTGGGGGGAGGGGCCGGTTTGTGGGGGGGGCAGAGCTGGGGGGAGGGCTCTGGGAGTTGCCAGTTGTGGGGCGTGTCGGGAGCGGGGCCGGGGGGCTCGCTGTGGGGAGAGCCCCTGGGCACCCTGTCCCGGCGGGGGGTGCGTAGGGAGCGGGGCTGGGGGCTCGCTATGGGGAGAGCCGGGGGGCACCCTGTCCCGGTGGGGGGTGCGTAGGGAGCGGGGCTGGGGGCTCGCTGTGGGGAGAGCCCCTGGGCACCCTGTCCCGGCGGGGGGTGCGTAGGGAGCGGGGCCGGGGGGCTCGCTATGGGGAGAGCCGGGGGGCACCCTGTCCCGGCGGGGGGTGCGTAGGGAGCGGGGCTGGGGGCTCGCTATGGGGAGAGCCGGGGGGCACCCTGTCCCGGTGGGGGGTGCGTAGGGAGCGGGGCTGGGGGCTCGCTGTGGGGAGAGCTGGCGGGCACCCTGTCCCGGCGGGGGGTGCGTAGGGAGCGGGGCTGGGGGCTCGCTATGGGGAGAGCTGGCGGGCACCCTGTCCCGGCGGGGGGTGCGTAGGGAGCGGGGCTGGGGGCTCGCTGTGGGGAGAGCCCCTGGGCACCCTGTCCCGGCGGGGGGTGCGTAGGGAGCGGGGCCGGGGGGCTCGCTATGGGGAGAGCCGGGGGGCACCCTGTCCCGGTGGGGGGTGCGTAGGGAGCGGGGCTGGGGGCTCGCTGTGGGGAGAGCTGGCGGGCACCCTGTCCCGGCGGGGGGTGCGTAGGGAGCGGGGCTGGGGGCTCGCTATGGGGAGAGCTGGCGGGCACCCTGTCCCGGCGGGGGGTGCGTAGGGAGCGGGGCTGGGGGGTTCGCTGTGGGGAGAGCTGGCGGGCACCCTGTCCCGGCGGGGGGTGCGTAGGGAGCGGGGCTGGGGGGTTCGCTGTGGGGAGAGCCCCTGGGCACCCTGTCCCGGTGGGGGGTGCTTAGGGAGCGGGGCTGGGGGGTTCGCTGTGGGGAGAGCTGGCGGGCACCCTGTCCCGGCGGGGGGTGCGTAGGGAGCGGGGCCGGGGGGCTCGCTATGGGGAGAGCTGGCGGGCACCCTGTCCCGGCGGGGGGTGCGTAGGGAGCGGGGCCGGGGGGCTCGCTATGGGGAGAGCCCCTGGGCACCCTGTCCCGGTGGGGGGTGCTTAGGGAGCGGGGCCGGGGGGCTCGGTATGGGGAGAGCCGGGGGGCACCCTGTCCCGGCGGGGGGTGCATAGGGAGCGGGGCCGGGGGGCTCACTGTGGGGAGAGCCTCTGGGCACCTTGTCCCGGTGGGGGGTGCATAGGGAGCGGGGCCGGGGGGCTCGCTATGGGGAGAGCCGGCGGGCACCCTGTCCCGGCTGGGGGTGCGTAGGGAGCGGGGCCGGGGGGCTCACTGTGGGGAGAGCCCCTGGGCACCCTGTCCCGGCTGGGGGTGCGTAGGGAGTGGGGCCGGGGGGCTCGCTGTGGGGAGAGCCCCTGGGCACCCTGTCCCGGCGGGGCGTGTGTAGGGCGCGGAGCATCTGGTGGGACTTTTGAGGAGAGTACAGGTGTCTCCTTGCTGCGTTAGCTGGTGTTTCCTTTGTCCCAGGCTGAGGCCCCTAAGGGGACTGGGGCCCTGGCTCTGCCTTCCTCATGCTCTTTCTCTGACTTTCCTTCAGGGTCTCCTTGTTTTCAGAAGCCCCTCGAGTTGCCCTCCCCGCACCATGCTGCGCCTGCTGCCATGGCTCCGCGCCCTGAGCCAAGAGAGCACACGGCCCTGTGTCCTGCAGGGGCTGGCTGCTAGTGACACGAGGGGGTCCAGGATGTACCCGAGCTGCTACTGTGCGGGGAAGGCCAAGCAGCGGGCTGTGCTGCTGCCCCTGGATCCCTACAGCCATGGGCTGCTCCACAGCGTGCCCCCTGATGCTGGCAGGACTCGAGGCCATGGCAAGAGGAAGAGCTGGAGCTTCATCCACGAGAAGATGAGCTACGACACTTTCTTCACCATGAAGCGACTGATAGAGCGGTCGCGGAGTGTGGGGGAAGTGCTGCGTTGGGTCACCCAGAACCCCAGCAAGGTGTCTGCCAGCCACTACCCCATTGCCCTGCACAAGCTGGGCCAGCTGCTGCAGCAGCCGCAGGGCCAGGCCATGGTGAATGGAGAGCACCGTGGACCCAGCCAGGTGCTGGAGCAGCCAGAGTTCCAGGCGCTCTGCCAGGCCATCATCAGTGGGTGCTCCAAGTTCGATAACTTCAGCATTGTCAATTGTCTGTACGCTGCCGCGGCCCTGGGTGAGTGTCCCAAGAATGGGAGGGTAAGAGGTTATGTGCCATGGGGTGTTTGAGTGGTCGTGGGACTGCTGTGCATAGGTTTGGGAGAGCAGGAGGGGTTATCATGCGTGTGTGGACACCCAGTCTGTGGGTAAAGGGGTTACCTTCCTGGAGGTGGGCAGCTCTGGAGCAGGGAGGGTTATCTGTAAGGTGGACAAGGAGTGGCGCCTGGCTATGTGTGTGAGGACGTTGCCTTTCTGTGTGTACGCAGGAGGTTTGGACCGGAATCATACCTGTGTGAGTTTGTGTCAGGGGCAGGAGGCATTGTGTCATTGCGGAGGCAGAAGCTGCATTTTGGACACGCCTTGGGGCATGGGCCAGGGAGGACAAGAAGAAACAAATGTGAATATGAGTAGGCCGCAGCTGTCTGCAGTGCCCAGAGTGCCTGTGGGATGAGGAGGCTGAGAGAGTCAGCCCCAGCTGGGAGTGGGGTGACAGCCGCTGCAGAGAGAGGGGCCGGGAACTGGGGTGCAGACTCTGTGAGCTCTACAGAGAGATCGACCTTCCTTCAGGGGCAGCATCCCAGGCTTCGGCCGCACTTTGGTGTATGGGCAGGAGAGGAATCTATTAATGGCCTGCCTGGATCAGCCCCTCTGGCTAGTGCCGGAGACTTCAGAGGAAGGCATAAGAATCCTTCCATAGCTGCTGATGTTACCCACACAAAATTCTCTGTTACTTGCACTCTCTAAGGGCACCTGCCTTTACCCAGTTCCTAGAATTCAAGGCATAACCCTCTTAATTAGGCACCCACCTGTACACCGTTCTTAGGGCTCAAGGCATAACCTTACGCTCTGCAGGTTTGCAGGGTCTTTTACTAGAGAAAGAGCCTTACATAGTAATATCCTACTGAACTTCTATTTATTAACAATCACGAAAACGGAAGGCACATGCTAAGCATGCAATGTTCACCACTCCCAATAAGGCAGATGAACTTTTCTTGATGGCCAGTCAGGATCAGGTCATCTGGGGGACTCCAGCTTCTGCACAGTGTAGTTGGCAGGGTGTTGAGGTCTGGCAGCTCTGATCTTGGGGCTGGGTCCTGGAGTTGGTTCCAAAGAACTTCCCTTTGGACCCCAGTTTATATACTGCAACTTGAGTCCTGCTTAGCTGTACCTTCACCTATCATTTTACTAAATTATTACTAAACAATTCTCTAACCAATCCTAACATATTGTACACCAATCCTTTAACCAATCATAACCCACCACCTTAATTGATTTACACCTAGCAAAATTAGTGATGTAACAGAAACAATCAAAGAACCTGACAGATAAACAATAGAGACGTGGGGACCATAAAGACAAAACAATAAAAAGAGGGATTTCACACCCACAACTATTGATAAGTGTCAGAGGAACAGCCGTGTTAGTCTGTATTCGCAAAAAGAAAAGGAGTACTTGTGGCACCTTAGAGACTAACCAATTTATTTGAGCATGAGCTTTCGTGAGCCACAGCTCACTTCATCATAAGTGGTGTCTTGCCGGACAGAATGCCATCAAACAAAGTTTTCTTTAACCATCTTAAGCTCTGTTTCTGTGTCTGACGATGATGGGTGCTATTAGGACAGGAGCCTTCTGAACAGCCCGATAGGACATTGTTTTAATGTAATTTAGATGGAATGTGGGGCTGTGACTTCCTGCTTCTTGGCTGATGGCTGCTGCTCTCCTAATATGGCTGCAGACAAAGGCCTCAGACCTTACAATGTGGCTACAGGAAAAGGCCTTATCTTTACAACATGGGACAATCTTCCCCAGCAGTAGGTTTCATGTAGCCCTTAATAGTCAGTGATCGGCTTAAGCCTTGGAGAGGAGGTATAATATACCTGCAGAATTTGTGTTACAATAACTATTATGTGTGTTCTTGGTATGCACATCAACTTCCAATCCTTCTTTGAATCTCGCTACATTCTTGGCTTCAATGACTTCCAGTGTCTGTGACTTGCACACTGTAATCACAAGCCGTGTGAAAAGGTATTTTTCAGTTTTGAATTTCCCGCCGTTAATCTCTTGGAATGTCCCCTTGTCCTTGTGTTCTAAGTCTGGGTGCACAAGTGCATCCATCTCCTTTCTGTAGACCCGTCATTGTTTTTATAGACTTTTATCACAACCCCTCTTGCTCGTCTGCTCTCTGAGGAACCATCCCAGTTGTTTCAATCTCTCTTCAGAGAGTCTTTCGAGGCCAGCGGTTCTCGGTTGTCATTGTACCATTATCCCCTTCTTTCAATTACTACATAACCCCAGGAGCAGGGGCCAGAGCCTGAGTCCCGCTGCCCTGGGTAGGGGTGGAGCTCAGGCTTCAGTTTCAGCCCTGGGTCCCAGCAAGGCTAATGCTGGCCCTGGCGACCCCATTAAAATGGGGTTGCAACACACTTTGGGATCCCCGACCCAGTTTGAGAACTGCTGTTCTAGGCCTTTGATCATTTTCGCTGCCCTTGTCTGAACCCCCTCGAGCTCTACAATAGCCTGCCTGAGACAGAGCGCCCATGCTGCACACAGGATCCAGAGGAGGTGGTGCCATTGGTTTAAAAAAAGGCATTTGAATATTCTCGGTTTTTCACCTCCCCAGTCCTTAAGCATCCCAACATCACCTCAGCTTTTTTGACCACAGCTGTGCATTGAGCAGAGATCTTCACTGAGCTGTTGGCGGGGAAGCCCAGATCCCTTTCCTGGGCTGACACCGTTAATGTCAAGCCCTGTCAGGTGGACAAGTAGTTCGTATTTTCCCCTTCAATGCGCATTACTTAGTATTTATCAGCAGTGAACTTCACTGGCTGTCATACAGCCCTTTCACCCAGCTGGGCTTGGGATCTTTGAGTTCCTCACCGCCCTCTCTGGGCCTGACTCCCCTAAATAACTTCTCAGCTGCAAATGCTGCTACTTCCCTGCTCACCCTCCTTTCCAGACCCCTGATAAATTCATTAAGCACAGGACCTAGCCTGACGCCTTCAGGCTCCGCTGTTAACCTTGTGTCCTTTAGTCCTGCTCTCGCTTTCTATGCCCAGCCAGCCTTTGATCCACGACAATACCGTCTCTCTCACCCAGGATGACTTCGCTTCTTTAGAGTAGCAGCCGTGTTAATCTGTATCTGCAAAAAGAAAAGGAGTACTTGTGGCACCTTAGAGACTAACAAATTTATTTGACCATAAGCTTTCGTGAGCTACAGCTCACTTCATCAGATGCATGTAGTGGAAAGTACAGTGGGGAGATTTTATATACACAGAGAACATGAAACAATGGGTGTTACCATACACACTGTAACAAGAGTGATCAGGTTTCAGAGGAACAGCCGTGTTAGTCTGTATTCGCAAAAAGAAAAGGAGTACTTGTGGCACCTTAGAGACTAACCAATTTATTTGAGCATGAGCTTTCGTGAGCTACAGCTCACTTCATCAGATGCATACCGTGGAAACTGCAGCAGACTTTATATATACACAGAGAATATGAATATTATGCAGGAAATAGCCCGACTTGATTATGTAAAGAGTTGTCACTTTGGATGGGCTAGCACCAGCAGGAGAGTGAATTTGTGTGGGGGGGTGGAGGGTGAGAAAACCTGGATTTGTGCTGGAAATGGCCCACCTGTTGATCACTTTAGATAAGCTATTACCAGCAGGACAGTGGGGTGGGAGGAGGTATTGTTTCATATTCTCTGTGTATCTATAAAGTCTGCTGCAGTTTCCACGGTATGCATCTGATGAAGTGAGATGTAGCTCACGAAAGCTCATGCTCAAATAAATTGGTTAGTCTCTAAGGTGCCACAAGTACTCCTTTTCTTTTTAAGAGTGATCAGATGAGGTGAGCTATTACCAGCAGGAGAGCGGGGTGGGGGGGAAACCTTTTGTAGTGATAATCAAGGTGGGCCATTTCCAGCAGTTGACAAGAACGTCTGAGGAACAGTGTGGTGGGGAGGGAATAAAAGTGGGGAAATAGTTTTACTTTGTGTAATGACACATCTACTCACAGTCTCTATTGAAGCCTAAGTTAATGGTATCCAGTTTGCAAATTAAATCCAGTTCAGCAGTCTCTCATTGGAGTCTGTTTTTGAAGTCTTTTTGTTGAAGAATTGCCACTTTTAGGTCTGTAATTGAGTGACCAGAGAGACTGAAGTGATCTGTGACTGGTTTTTGAATGTTATAATTCTTGACATCTGATTTGTGTCCATTTATTCTTTTACGTCGAGACTGTCCAGTTTGGCCAGTGTACATGGCCGAGGGGCATTGCTGGCACATGATGGCATATATCACATTGGTAGATGTGCAGGTGAACGAGCCTCTGATAGTGTGGCTGATGTGATTAGGCCCTATGATGGTGTCCCCTGAATAGATATGTGGGCACAGTTGGCAACGGGTTTTGTTGCAAGGATAGGTTCCTGGGTTAATGGTTCTGTTGTGTGGTGTGTGGTTGCTGGTGAGTATTTGCTTCAGGTTGGGGGGCTGTCTGTAAGCAAGGACTGTCCTGTCTTCCAAGATCTGTGAGAGTGATGGTCGTCCTTCAGGATAGGTTGTAGATCCTTGATGATGCGTTGGAGAGGTTTTAGTTGGGGGCTGAAGGTGATGGCTAGTGGCGTTCTGTTATTTTCTTTGTTAGGCCTGTCCTGTAGTAGGTGACTTCTGGGAACTCCTCTGGCTCTATCAATCTGTTTCTTCACTTCAGCAGGTGGGTATTGTAGTTGTAAGAACGCTTGATAGAGATCTTGTAGGTGTTTGTCTCTGTCTGAGGGGTTGGAGCAAATGCAGTTGTATTGTAGAGCTTGGCTGTAGACGATGGATCGTGTGGTGTGGTCTGGACGAAAGCTGTAGGCATGTAGGTAGGAATAGCAGTCAGTAGGTTTCCGGTATAGGGTGGTGTTTATGTAACCATCGCTTATGAGCACCGTAGTGTCCAGGAAGTGGACCTCTTATGTGGACTGGTCCAGGCTGAGGTTGATGGTGAGATGGAAATTGTTGAAATCATGGTGGAATTCCTCAAGAGCTTCTTTTCCATGGGTCCAGATGATGAAGATGTCATCAGTGTAGCGCAAGTAGAGTAGGGGCATTAGGGGACAAGAGCTGAGGAAGCGCTGTTCTAAGTCAGCCATAAAAATGTTGGCATACTGTGGGGCCCTGCGGGTACCCATAGCAGTGCCGCTGATTTGAAGGTATACATTGTCCCCAAATGTGAAAAAGTTATGGGTGAGAACAAAGTCACAAAGGAGCTCTCCCCACAATCAGCCCCCTTCCCCCACTTCCTACACACCCCTGCTGCGCTACATTGATGACATCTTCTGTGTGACTTTTAGCTTCTTTAGCCACCTCTTGTGGGGGACCTTGGAAAAGGCCTTTTGAACATCTAAATTACGTCAGCTCATTCAGTAGATGAGTGAGAAGTGATTTTCCTTGGCAAAAATCACGCTGGTTAGACCCTGTGAAACCCTGATCTTCCAGGTCTTTTAATAGACTGTTGTTAATGATCATTTCAAGCAGTCTGCCAGGTACAGATGTACGGCTGACTGATCTAATTCCCCGGATCACCCCAGGGCCTTCCTTAGATCTGGGTACAGCATTTGGCCCCCTCGGGTCGTCTGGGACAGCGGTTGGTTTTTAAGCAATTGCCGTTTTTAGCAGCTCAGCCCCTTCTTACTGAAGCTCCTTCGGAGCTCTTGGATGTACTGTTGGATTTCTGTTGGGCTCAAGTAGCCTCTTGTCACTGCCCGCTAGCCCGGTTCCTTTAATCTTGGCCTTCCGGATTCCCTTTTGTTCAGCAGCTCGTATATATTCTGAGTGTCTCTTCCTGTTTGTTTAACTAGGATCCATGCCACCTGCAGGGATTTCACTTTCTTTACTTCTGACTTGAGAGCCTATTTGACCATCCACATCGTATTTCAATCTCTTTCTGACAGGTTTCAGAGTAACAGCCGTGTTAGTCTGTATTCGCAAAAAGAACAGGAGGACTTGTGGCACCTTAGAGACTAACCAATTTATTTGAGCATGAGCTTTCGTGAGCTACAGCTCACTTCATCGGATGTAGCTCACGAAAGCTCATGCTCAAATAAATTGGTTAGTCTCTAAGGTGCCACAAGTACTCTTTTTCTTTTTGCGAATACAGACTAACACGGCTGCTACTCTGAAACCTTTCTGAAATTTAGTGTCACTGTCGCTTCTTGGGGCCCTACCTCCTCCAGGATGTTGAACTTAATTCGATTGTGGTCACTGGTAGTGGCTCAGCTACTGTCACTTCTTCAATTACCTTAATTAAAATATTCATTTAAATTAAGAGATGAGTTGGGAATGTTTTTAAGGTCAGGCTTGACAGAGCCCTGGCTGGGATGATTTAATTGGGGATTGGTCCTGCTTTGAGCAGGGGGTTGGACTAGATGACCTCCTGAGGTCTCTTCCAACCCTGATATTCTATGATTAGCCCGGTTAGTGCCACATCACCTGGGTTTTGAAGGAGACCTGAAATTCGTCCCTGTACAAGGCAGGGGAGGCAGTGTGAGGTTGTGGGATAGGTCTGTCTGCTGCGAGGTCCAGTCCTTTGCCCAGCAAAGTCAGCAAGACTTTCCACTGACTTCACTAAGCATCAGACTAGACCCAGAATGATCACAGGGAAATCGGCATTTTAGGTTTCAGCATCAACACCTCCCTCCCCCACCCTTGAGAGGAATGAGCTGCCACCCCTCTTCAAGCTGGCCTTTCAGGCTGGCTGGGCACTGAGGCCAGTCTCTGTGCTCAGGTTGCATTTCAAGGTTTTCTTTGCAACCACGAGGGCTAAAACCTTTTTTTTTTTTAGCTGATATTCTAGAGCATGATTCTCAGGAGTGGCTGGAATCTATAGGGATCTAACTGATTTGAATCAGGTTCCCTTTTCAACAGCTGGAGATACTTAAGACAGAGCCAGGTGCTGGAGGGAAGACCTGCTGTGTGTGCCTGTGGCTCTGGGCAGTCATAGCAGTCTGGGCCTGAAAACCCACTCATGGAGATCAGGAACCTGATCTGGTGCAGAGTGGATCCGTTTCTGCAGGATCCCAGCTTTAAATGAAACATGTTGTTTCTATTTCTTCTCCTTGGGAAGGACCCTCCAAATCTGACCATGGTGCTCTGCACCTCTGCCTGAGTCTGCCCACAGCCAGCTCCAGCACTCCTGGGGCCACCTAGAGCTTCTCAGGAAGCCTCGGGGTAATTGACAAGACTCAGCTCCTGCAGTGGGCAGCAGCAAAACTGGCTGGATCTGGGTCGGTTTCATAGTGCTGCTGATGGGGAAGCTCTGAATCGGGGCAGAGGCGGAACGCAGCTCCCACAGCGAGTGGCTGCTGAGGGTTCCTTAATCCCTGCTCGGTCTCCAGGTCTCCCTGGCGAGTCGGCCTTGGTGCAGGTGCTGGAGGATGAGTCCCGGAGCCGCCTGGGGCGCTTCAACCAGAAGGACGTCTCCATGGTGTTCAGCAGCGTGATGCGGCTTCACCCATCCAGCCCCCACCCCCTGGTGGAGTCCTGCCTCGGCAGCCTGGAGCGGCACCTGGAGAAGGAGCGCCACCCACAGACCCTCTTCCTCCTCCTCTCCTACTATCGGCTCCGGGCCCAGGCGCTGCAGGGCCACCCAGCCTCCGACCAGCAGCTGCTCAACAACCGCAAGATCCTGCGCCTGGTCAGGCACACGTTGGGGCAAGTGAGCGCCGTACGCGAGCACGAGCTAGCCCTGCTGGATGAGATGTTGGCCCTGTGTGCTCAGGAGGCCAACAATAAGGCCTTGGAGGCCATCTTCAGCTCACAGCTCTTCTATGAGAACCGCCAGGAGCGCTTTATCCGCAGCATGGCAGGTGAGGGCTGGGGCTACCCACCTTCCCAGGCTTGCCCCAAACCTTTCCCCAGCATTGGCTGGTCTGGACTCTGGCCCACCCTCTTCACAGCCTGTGCTCCTGCCCTTTCTTGCCCCTTAAAGGACATCCTGGCAGCCTGAGCTCAGCTGTGCAAGCCCCTCCTCGGTGGTGCCCTGCGGTGCTGGGGAACACCTGGCATCAGAGCTGGAGTAGCAGCCGCAGCCGCGATTGGGGTTGCCCAAGTGTACCTTTCCCAGCCATTCCCCTTCTGGGTGGAGGTGTCCCAGGCTGGTGGCTGGAGGGTGAATTCTGGGTGCTGGAGCACAGGAGCCTCAGCCCTTTGGGATGAGGAGGAAAGGGACGTCTGTCCTCTTCCTAGTGTACACGCAGATGTACTCTTCTGAAAAGCAGCCTGCCTGAGAGCTGCCCTGGGCTCGGCAGAGGAGGCCTTGTACCAACTTGCATCACAGGCTGCGCCTGCCCTCTGAGCCGTGCGTCCCCCTGCTCCCCCAGGAGCACCCTGTGATGATCTCCCAATGCCTGGCGCGGGGAGCCGCACTGTGCAAGCCTGCCTGTCAATGGCTGCTCTGGGGGGCCCACCCCCCATGGGATGATCGAGGGGGCCCACCCCCCATGGGATGATCGAGGGTGGCCGTTCTGCTCTTGACCCCTTCTGCGCCTCAGCCAGGGCGTCTGGACCAATCCTGCAGGGATTGTGTGAGTAGTGTCCTTGTTTCAGTTGGAGCTCCAGGGAGTCCCAGGCAGAGACCTGGCTTGGAAGCCCCCCAGGGGTTCTGCAGAAGCAGCTGCCCATGGTCGGACTGGGCTGTTATCTGCCAGGACATGGGGCCCCAGGCAGGGCAGTGTCCGGTGTTTCTGGGTGATGCAGCCTTGCTCTGTGGTATTCCCTTCAGAGTGGCTCCCAAGGAAGGCCGAGAACCTCACCCCCTACACCATGGCGCTGATTGCCAAGTACGTGGCCCGGCACAGGCTGCGTGAGCCGCGCCTGCTTGACACCATCGCCAACTTCCTGCTGAAGCGTGGGGAGCAGCTGGAGAGCAAGGTGAGCGTCCTGCCTGGCCCTCGGGAGACAGGCTGAGGCCCAGCTCCGTGGAGCTGTCCCGTTACCAAGGGGGATAACAAAGTCCCCCCATGTGAGCGGGGATCTCAGTGCAGTTACCAGGGAAGGGCCCCTTCAGGGCAAGGCTGGCCAGTCCTCCATGCCCCCTGCCTGCCCCAGCCTCATTCCCTCTCTCTCTGGCTGCAGGTGATCCAGAAGCTGGTGTTTCCCTTCAGCCGCATGAATTACCGGCCATCTAACCACAGCGAGCTCTTCCCCAAGCTGGAGGCCATCCTGGAGCAGAAGGCAGCCAGCTCACCCCTGGCCACTGTCAACATCCTCATGTCCATGTTCCAGCTCAGGCACTTCCCCCAGGCTGTCCTGCACCAGGTTTTCTCCCCAGCCTTCATCACCAATGTCATGAGTATGTCAGTCCTCTGCCCAGGAAACCCACATGGCTGGTTACGGCCCCTAGGCCTAGAGGTGGGAGGTGGGTCCCAAGGGGCTGGGTATGGCAGCCCTTTCCAGGAAAGTGGGAGGAGTGGGGGTGTGGATAGAGCCCCTGCTGGGATCTCTCCCCTGCCCCAGGAAAGGAGGATCCCAGAGTGAGCAGGGGGACAGCTGCACTGCCTGTCTCTTTCCCGGCGCAGGCAGCCCTTATGCGCTGATCGTGCGCCGCTACCTCTCTCTGCTGGATGCAGCGCTGGAGCTGGAGTTCCGAGATTACAGCGGCCCCCGCCTTGACCCACGCTACCGGGTCCTCATGTTCGACCACGCTCTGACAGCTGACGAGGCCAACAGGAAATACAGGTTGGAGGGCTGCGGGGGGCAGGGCTTGAGGGCAACAGCCCGTACGGGTTGGAGGGGTGGTGCCCAGCCCAGGGTGATGGGGGCGGGGCGGGGCGGAGGGCCCGGTGCCCAGGCCATGTGGGTCATGGGGAGCATGGTTTGAGGGCAGGCAGTACAGGTCAGATGGCATGTGAAGTGTGTCAGGGCAAGGCATCCACATTAATGCCATGCTGGGGAGAGTGGGGCAGCACCCTCGGGCTGCTGCCAGTCCCCCCTTCTCTGTAAGGAGCCTTTGGTAAGCCAGGGGAGGGTAAGGGGCCATGGGTCTGTCAGTTCTACAAGGAAGTGTGAGCTAGGGAGATGGTCGCTCACCTGGACTTCCCCTTGCCCCCCCCCCCCCCCCCCGGCTCTGCACCTCCTACTCTGGGAGGAGAAGCTTCCTACCATGGAGCAGCGGGGGAGGCACCCAGCCCCAGGGGCATGAGGCGGGGGAGGCGCCCGGCTTGCAGCGGGCATGTTCCGAGCGCCGAGGCTCTCTACGGTACAGCGCTGCAGCTACGCTGCTGTGGAGTGTCTGTGTAGACAGGGCAACGGGAGGTGTTCGCCCCTTGCTGTGGCCCCTCCCCGAGAGGCGGGAGCTAGGGATGGACAAGTTCTTCTGTCGACCTAGCACTGTGTACACGGAGGCTGAGGTCGGCCTAACTACGTTGCACAGGGAGTGGATTTCTCAAGCCACTGAGCAGCGGGGGTGAGTTAATCTGGTTAGTGGGGCAGCCGCAGCAGTGGGGCCCGTAGCTCCCTGTGGCCTGGGAAGGGATGGGTTTGACAGGCATGGACGTTGCGGCCCAGCAGAAGAGGTGGGAGCATGGCAGAGGAGGCTGGGGGTCCCGGCTGGGGTTTGCTGTGACCCCTCTTGTTCCTGCCTTCAGTTACAAGGGGCTGGTGGCTGAAGCCCTTCGGCAGCTGGTGGGAGAGGAGTGCTACCGGCAGGATGAGGTGCTGCCCCCTGGATACTGCACAGGTAACATTCCTGGGGGATGTCCGTACGGGGCAGGGGGGGTGCAGGGAGATCTCTCTGACCATAGGCTCCAGGCACCCCTGAGGGGAAACATCCTGTGGGAGAGGAGATGGCACGCAGGCCCCCGGGGGAGCAGGGAATGTCTCCTCCTTGTGGGGCCTGGGGAGGCCCCTTCCCGGCTGAGCTGAGCCTCTCAGAATGAGCGTGAAAAGCCGGAGGGGATTTGTGGCGTTTACCTGTGCTGGAAAGATGGAAGGAGCAAAATCTGCCTGAGCTCAGCCAGCCTCACTGCAGGTCACCCCAGGGCGGTGACAACCCTGCCGGACAGGCCTCGCCCTGCACCCCTGGGGGGGGCTCCCCAGGGCAGGGACACCACCCCACGTGCTGGACAGGCCTCGCCCTGCACCCCTGTGTGTGTGTGTGTAGGGGAGGAGGGGTTACCTAGGGCAGTGACCCCTCCCCCCGCCCTGCACCCGTGTCCCAAGGCGGTCACCCCTCCCCAACCGCAGGACAGGCCTCGCCCTGCACCCCTGTATGTGTGTGGGGGGAGGCTACCTAGGGTGGTGACCCCTCCCCCTCTGCCCTGCACCCGTGTCCCAAGGCCCCCCTCCCCAACTGCCGGACAGGCCTCGCCCTGCACCCGTGTGTGTGTGTGGGGGGGGAGTACCTAGGGCGGTGACCCCTCCCCCCCGCCCTGCATCTGTGTCCCAAGGTGGTCACCCCTCCCCAACTGCCAGACAGGCCTAGCCCTGCACCCCTGGGATGGGCTCCCCCTAGCGGTGACCTCACCTCCCCCCCCAACCTGCACCCCTGTGTGTGGGCAGGGGTCCCCAGGGCGGTGACCCCTCTCCCTGCCAGACAGGCCTCGCCCTGCACCACTGTGTGTGGGGGCTCCCCAGGGCAGGGACGCCACCCCACGCGCTGGACAGGCCTAGCCCTGCACCCATATTACAAGGGATGAGGGGGGCGGGGGTCTTTCCAGGACACTGAGGTGGCCCAGCCTCATGGCACCCCCAGCCCAGTCCCTCTCTATAAGGGCCCCAGTCATGAGTGGGCCCGGTGGCTGGATCCCACGTGGCCCAGCTGGTCCAGGAGCACTGTTCCTAGCTCTGGGGCTCTGAGGCACACTCCCAGGTGCAGACCTCATGTCCATCACCCTTCCTTGGCACTCCGAGACCTCCCCTACCCAGCCCCGAGCCCCTGTGGCTTGTATGTGTTCCCTCTGAGTCCTGCCTCCAGGAATATGCCGAGCTTCTCGGGTAGCCCCTCAGGGACACCGTGGCAGGACAGCAGGACCGAACCGCAGGCACTTTGCTCTGGAAAGCACCGGCGAAGTATGGCTCTTGGCAGTACAGCCTCGTGAGGCAGCCCCCAGTGAGTCCTGGCTTCGGTCAATGTCCGCAGGCCAGGTAGCCCTTCCTGCCTCTTCTCCTTAGCCTGGGCTGCTTCTACTTGGTGGTGGCCTGCCCCTTTCAGAGGGGAGCCCCTGAATTACACGCCACGTCTGCCCTACGGACTCCTGCCCGCGCAGCCAGGGATGCCGTGACTGACGGAGCTGGGCCGGCAGAAGCCCCGATGTAGACACTGCGATCCCGACATGGCTGTTACCGGGCTAGCGGGGCTGCAGCAAGGTGTGCCGGCACTGAGCGCAGTGTTGCTACTATAAGCTGCAGTCCCCGGGGCACTGTGCGGGGGGGTGAGGTATGCCGTGTAGTTCACCTGGCCAAGCTCCCCCCAGGAGGTCTGGCCTTGGGCCTGCTCTGCAGGAGAGACGTGTCATGTGGGGGGATCCTTAGCACCTCTCTCCCTGTGACTGCCCCTGTGCAAACGCAGCTCTGCTGGGGAAAGGCGCCTTGCTTCAGTCAGGGCCTGGTGCTAGCCGTAGGGCAATGCCCTCTTGCCGCTGGAAGCTGTGTCCCCACGAGGAGGGGCTGCTGGTTCAGCTCCACAGGTGTCTCGGGCTCTGTCCCGCTGAGCCCAGGCTGAGGGCGTCCAGCCCCTGCCCCCATCCAGGCTTCTGGTCACGGGCGTCACAGTCGGGCTGCTCGGGAAGAAGCTCAGACAGGATTCTGGTGCCGCGTGACTCCGCCCAGGGCAAGGCCCCTTGGCTTCGGTGCTTCCTGGGTCCAATCTCGGAGTGCTCAGCCCCCTGTCCACCGTGAGCTCTGCTCCTGGATGGGACACCTGGGGAGCCTCACACGCCCCAAAGGGCTCTGCCTCCAATTCCATAGCCAGCACTGGCTCCCAGCCAGCGTGACACAGACGGGTTATTAGTCATGGGGAACCCAGTGTAGAGCAGAGCTTGTCAGCACAAGGAACAGGAACATTCAGCCAAGTCCATCTTGGGGGGGATCCAGAGCCCTGGGTTCTTCTTCTCCTCCCCCCCCTCCCCCACGTAACCCCACCCAGGCCCAAACCAGGAGACTGATCCCTTCCAGCTGCCTGGCCTCCCTCAGGTCCCTTGCCCCTCCTCTGTCCTTTGTCTCTTTCCCAGGCTAGCAAGTCACATGGTTCTCCAACACCTCCCGTTGATTCTTGCAGAGCAGGGGCCTGGCCTTCCCTTGCCAGGCCAGAGTGTTGGCTGTTCTCTGCAGCCAGTCAGAGTCACACCTGCCCTCTGGGGGTCTCTGCAACAATCACACCCCCTTGTCCCACCACCTAGACACTTGAGTCACACATAGGGGAAACTGAGGCACGCTGCAGTATTCAGAGAAAACATTAAGATCGTTCTCACTTTGCCACAGACCTCTTGGCCCCTGAGCCCAGGCTGGGGAAGCTCAGCCCCTGCCCCCATCCAGGCTTCTGAATGGAGTTGATTGTTCTGGTGGGTGTCCGGGTGAGCAAGACAATCTGTGACAATGGCTCTAGGTTACTCTGCGCCCGCCTCTGGGACACAGTCTCTCTGCCAGAGGTCAGTTCCTCGCTCCAAATGACACGCTGGGCCGCAGCAGGGCGTGGGGCACGCTCTAGCATGGAGGGTCCATAAGATGGAGTTCCCAGTGTGACAGACGTATCCCTGCTCTGGCAGCCAGTGCTGCAGGGGGTGTGTCTGAAGGCTCCCACCAGCCCCTGGGTGTCCCTGTTTGCTGGCTCTGTCCCTGAGGGCCTAGTGTATGTAGTGATGCCTCAAGCCTCGCCCCATGAACCCTGCAGCAGCAGCTCCTGCCTCTGATCCACGCTCTGTCTCTGCAGATTTCCTGTTGTGGATTAACCGCTCGGGCACGGTCCTGCCTCTTGCCCATGTCCCTGCAGCCTACAAGGTCGCCTGCGCCCGCCCTGGGGTGCCCCTGGCTGCCAGCTGCCTGCGTTCCAGCGTCCTGGCCCTTACCGCTGACTTGCAGGACTTCGCACCATTCGCTCCGGAGACACCCAGCAGCCCCGAAGGCCCCCCGGAGAGCAGCCTCACTGGGCATTTCATGTCCACGCTCTGCCCTGCCCCAGGGGGCCCTTGCTACCAGCCCCCATCGGATTATTACTGCAGCCTGAGCAAAGAGCACTCTCTGGAGAGCCAGGGCAGCTCCACGCTGAGCAGCCCCTCGGAGTGCCTGGCCCCACAGCCTGCTGCCACTTCTGACTGCTCCCCCAGGGGCACCTCCACAGCTGCCCTCTTCCAGTTCCCGATCAGCAAGATCCTGGAGGAGGGGGAGGCAACAGCTGGCTGCCCGGGGCCTGATCGCAAGGGAAAGCAGGCCCAGGAGGAGCTGGACGAGGGGAAGGCAGCCCCGGCCGAGGAGACCTGTGCTCTGCCCTCCCCACACCTGCCCAGCCCCAAGAGAGGGCCGAGCGACGGGCTGCAGGGAGCTGAAGAGATTCAGAGGTACTGGGCAGGGCAAGATCTGGGCTCCCTGCTATGTTCCTCCAGCACTGTCCTGGTCCCCCCTGTCCCTCCTTTGCTGGCTGAGTCCATCAGCCCCTGCCCTCCTCATCCCCTGTAGGGCACCAGTACAGAGCAGGGTCAGGACTAGGGCCCTGCACTGGGCAAACGGCACCCCTGGCCGGCCATAAGGACCAGGGTGGGCCTGCCCTAGGTGTGCTGCGTCCTCTCCTCTCCTTTGGCTGCAGGGCATGGGGTGCAGCATGCCCGTTAGTGGGTAACATGCCCCAGGCTCAGCCAGGGTGTCTAGGGGCCAATGTGGGTCAATCCTCTGCCCCCCAGCTATAGGGTGTGTGGGGTATAACACTGCTGCCCCCGGCCCCCCTTCTCTTCCCCTGGCGGTGGGATACTGGGCAGAGGGTAATGCTGCGCCCCGCTCTGTCCCTCTGCAGGGTGGTCCTCTCAGTCAATGACAAGTGGCATTACTGCCAGAACTCAGACATCCTGGTGGGCTCGCGAGCCATGAGGGACAGGCACTTGCAGCTGCTGGGCTACTGCCTGGTTCAGGTAAGAGGCCTGGAGCTGGGGAGGCTGGGCTGGCCCCGTGGGCCCCTCTCCCGGGTGCAGGAGCTTGGCGGGTGCCCTGCAGGCTGGAGGGTGGTTATTAGAGGGCAGTGTGTCGGCGGGTCCGTCCCCGAGGGAGTGGGGCAAAGGGGGCTCTGCCTGACTGCCCCGCAGGTGAGGCTCTGGGGAGCCATGGTCACAGTCACCCACTGTCAGGCGACGACGCTGCGCACAGCACTGTGCGTTGCAGGCAGGACCTGTGGGCCTGAGCGGCTGAGCAGGGGATGCTGCCATTCCCTGCCCCATGACAATCTCCTGACCACAGGCCCACAGAGCTCCGCCCCGCCCTCGCTGGCTGCTCTCCTCTGCCAGCGGGGGTGAGCATGGCACGTCCACTCCCAGCACATGCTGCCCATGTGGAGGGCCAGGCACCTCTGCCCAGAGCTGCCACTGGGAGCCCAGCACACATCAGAGCAGTGCAGTGGCTCTGGGCCGGAGCGATTGCTGTTCGCCAGCAGAAGCCCAGGTCTGAGGGGAGCCCTAGGGTGGCGCTGGAAGGGATGGGCAGGCAGGTGTCCTGGTGGCTCTTCCAGGCCCGCTCTGTGGGGGCCCCATTCTAGAGGCAAGCTCCCCAGGCAGGTGAGATGGGAATCGTGGGTCAGCAGCATCCAGCGAGGCCTGCTGTGTCTGCATACCCTGGTGCCCCCCGCCTCCCAAACCGGGCTCCACTCCTCGGCATGCCTGTGGCAGCGAGCCCCGGCACGGCTGTGATGCCTGTGCCCTTTCAGCCAATCTGTGTTACTGAGGCCAGCTAGTTCAGTCCGGGGGCGCCCCTTGCCGGCTGCCGCCTCTTTCCTTCTGCTGGCTCCTGGCTGCCTTGTGGCTGGGCCTGTGCCCTCGGCCTTCAGCCATGCCTGGCTTGTGAGGGACTCAGCCGACGCCAGCGCACTTTGGCCTCTCTCTTGGTGCTGGTCCCACTCCTCCAGGCTCGCTCCCGGTCATGCTTGTGGACGTTCCTCGCTGAGATACCACTCCATCAACACCCAGTGAATAGAGATCCTGCTCCGCCAGTGCCAAGCAGGGTCCTCAGTCCCTGATGGCGAGCTCAGCTGGCTGGCACGTTGACGGCACCGCTGCCTGCTATGGGGGGGCAGATCGGCGCGCCGTACCCGGGGGACGTGGCCTCGGCCTCTGCACCTTCTGACTCTATGTCCCGGGCCCAAACGCCAGCTGGCTCCGCCTGGTGCAGCGCTGCTGGCCCTCTGCCTCTTCTGGCGTCAGTGGCTCCCACTCAGCTCTTGCTGGGCTGGGGGGCATTGCGGGCTGTGATATACGGGAGATTAGTGGCCTTTTGGCCTTAATCTCCGAGTCTAGCCAGGGCTCTCTCTGGGTGCTGGCACCAACGCAGACACCAGGACCCACCCTGCTGGACCTGGTACCAACACGAGTCGCCAGCAGATCTGTGACTACAGGCAGCTCAAGCCTGATACCGATCTTACTGCACCAGCTCCCTGTGGTACTAGGACTTTCTCTGCTGGCCCAGGGGAGCAGCATCTCCTCTAGACCAAATATACCCCTGCTCCCCTTCTCCCCAGTCCAGGAGTGACCCTCACTGGGCAGCCAACACCTTCTGCTAGGGCTTCCCCAGGAGTCAGTCAAGAGGCCCCTGGATGCCCCCCCACAGCACACCCAGACACACTGCCCTGGCTACATCACCTCAGGCCCTGCACCCCCTCACCCCAGGCCTGTCCCTCTGGCCTGCTGACTCAGGACTCTCCATCAAGCACCCCAGGTCCTCTTCCTTGATCAGATAACCAGAACCTCAGAGCTGAAGAGGAATCTGAGGATGATGGAGAGGAGCACAGAGGGCAAAGGAAGAAGGTGACCCTCCCCCGCAGCTGACTTCAGGTTTTTCTAGGAGTTGCTGGGAAGAGGAGCATGTGCCCTAGAGATGGGCCTCTGAGCCATGCAGGAGAAAGCCCGTAACTTGTTTGGTAACTTCCCCTCATGCTGCCCCTGGGCCGTGCCAGTAACCCTGTGAAGGACCAGGCAGGATCTGATTTACGAGTGCCTCTGCCCTCGCCCAGTTCTGGCCGCTTTACTGGTGGCTGTGGCCCAGGAAAACCAAAATGGGGGGCTGCAGAGAGCTGCCCTGATGGAGACAGGTCTCAGAGATTGGGTCCCTGCACACCAAAGCCTGGTCTTGGACATCACTGCAACTGTACAGCAAATATCAGGCCTCATTCACCAGACGTGCCAAGGAGCTGGGGTGGCACAAAGTGTCTTCCTGTTGACAAGTTCCTGCAGGTAGCCTGAGCCAAGGAATGTGGGGGTCCGAACCTCTCCAAGTGTCACTGGCCCAGCCTGAGCATCCTGCCTCCCACCCTCAGGCTGCCAGAGAGGCCCAAAATGCCTACAAGGGCTGGACCATTCGCTCCCATCAGATGGGTTGTTGCACACCCCAAAGGACTCCAGGAACACTGAGCTCCTTGGGTATGTGGTTTTCTCTTGGTACCTCGAGAGCGGGGTCAGTTTGGACAGAGAATCTCCTGGCAACAGAGGCAGCTGACTATACTGCTCAGAGGAAACATCACTTCTCTTACAGGGAGCTCCCGTCTCTTCTACCACCCCCCTACATCGTCCCCAAGGCGGAGACTTGGCATTCAGGACCGAGAGCCTCATACCAATCTCGCCCCAGCCTTCTTTGCTGTACCCCACTTTTGTTGCACTTTTCCAGGCCTGAGCTGGGATTACATCACAGCAGCTACCAAAGGCTGCTCCGTGTGTGTGTCCTCCGCCCCCCCCCCCATTCACTTCCTTGTCACTCGCCAGGGACCCATCTCACGGGACACAGCAGATTTCCTGTGTCCCACAGGAGCTGTAGAGGGCCCCTCTCAGGAGTTCAAAGGGCGGGGGTTCTGTTCTCACCATTTATCCCAGAAGAAAAGGGGGAGGTGGCCTCTCTCGGACCTGAGGTGACTGAACTACTCCATCAGCTCCAGTTCAGAAGGCAACACGAGCCTCCCTCGCGCCCTCCAGATGCGCAGGGCTGGCTTGTGGCTGTCAGCCTTGCCCATGCGTGTTTTCACACAGCAGTTCGTCCGGCCTAGAGGCTGCCCCTGCTTCACAGCATGACAGGACTGTTACGATACAAGGCTCTAGCTGTTTGCAGTGTTCGCAGAATGCCTGGCTGGGCTGGCGCACACCTCTGCCTGGCTTCTGAGAGACGCCCGGCCCGGCCCTCAGCCTTTCGCTCCTTAGGACGGAGAGTGAAATACAAGAAGTCGTCTCTCTCCTCCCTGTGCACAGAATTCATAGGGACTGTCTGGATTGCCCTTGGGCAGAGCCACACCTCCCTCGAGAGGTGTCAGGCCATCCCTGGTCTCCACCCCAAGGGAAACCCTGCAACTGCAACAAGAATCTGGCTTGGGCTGTTAGGTTACATGGTATCGAGACCACATGTTGGACACCACTCCTCAGAGTTCACCTCTGCCTGGTCTATTTCCCAGCCCACTAAACACCAAGGAATCATAGAAGGGTAGGACTGGCAGGGACCTCAAGAGGTCACCTAGTCCAGTCCCCTGCACTCAAGGCAGGCCTACGTAATAACTAGACCATCCCTGACAGGTGTTTGTCCAACCTGCTTGTAAAAGCCCCCAATGACAGGGACTCCACCACCTCCCTGGGCAATTTATTCCAGTGCCGAACCACCCTGACAGGTCGGAGATTTTTCCTAATGTCCAACCTAAACCGCCCTGGCTGCAATTTAAGCCCGTTGCGTCTTGTCCTGTCCTCAGAGGTTAAGAAAAACAATTTTTCTTCTTTCTCCTTGTAACAACATTTTATGTACTTGAAAACTGTTATGTCCCCTCTCAGTCTTCTCTGCTCCAGACCCAGTGTTTTCAATCTTCCCGCACAGGTCGTGTTTCCTAGACCTTTCATCCGTTTTGTTGCTCTTCTCTGGACTTTCTCCAGTTTCCTGAAATGTGGGGCCCAGAACTGGACACACTACTCCAGCTGAGGTCTAATCAGGACGGGGTAAAGCAGAAGAATTACTTCTTGTGTTTTGCTTACAACACTCCTGCTCATACAGCCCAGAATGATGTTTGCTATTTTTGCAACAGTGTTACTGTTGACTCATATTTAGCTTGTGATCCACTGTGACCCCCAGATCCCTTTCCGCAGGACTCCTTCCTAGGCAGTCATTTCCCATTGTATATGTGTGCAACTGATTGTTCCTTCCTAAGTGGAGGACTTTGCATTTGTCCTTATTGAATTTCATCCAGTTTACTTCAGACCATTTCTCCAGTTTGTCCAGATCATTTTGAATTTAATCCTGTCCTCCAAAGTACTTGCAACCCCTCCGAGCTTGGTATCGTCTGCAAACTTGATAAGTGTACTCTCTATGCCGTTATCTAAATCAGTGAAGATATTGAACAGAACCAGAACCGGACCCGGAACAGATTCTTGTGGAACCCCACTTGAGATACTCTTCCAACATGACTGTGAACCACTGATGATTACTCTCTGGGAATGGTTTTCCTACCAGTTCTGTACCCACCTTATAGTAGCTCCATCTAGGTTGTATTTCCCTAGTTTGTTTATGAGAAGTGTGACAAAGTTCCTCCTCTGCCTTGGTGGGTCTTGCGCTTATTGGCGGATTTGCTCGCCTTGGAGCTTCACAGCAGCCCTCAGCTTGGCCATTTTTCTGAACCCACAGTCCAGGTCGACTCCTCCTGTGTCTGACCAGGAGTTGGGAGGTTTGGGGGAACCCGGGCCCGCCCTCTACTCCGGGTTCCAGCCCAGCAATGCAGCTGTCTAGAGTGCCTCCTGGAACAGCTGGGTGACAGCTACAACTCCCTGGGCTACTTCCCCATGGCCTCCTCCCAACACCTTCTTTATCCTCACCACAGGACCTTCCTCCTGGTGTCTGATAATGCTTGTACACCTCAGTCCGCCAACAGCCCGCATTCTCACTCTCAGCTCCTAGTGCCTCTTGCTCCCAGCTCCTCACACACACACCGCAAACTGAAGTGAGCTCCTTTTTAAACCCAGGTGCCCTGATTAGCCTGCCTTAATTGATTCTAGCAGCTTCTTGATTTGCTGCAGGTGTTCTAATCAGCCTGTCTTAATTGTCTCCAGAAGGTTCCTGATAGTTCTGGAACCTTCCCTGATACCTTACCCAGGGAAAAGGGACCTACTTAACCTGGGGCTAATATATCTGCCTTCTCTTACTCTCCTGTAGCCATCTGGCCCAACCCTGTCACAGAAGGTCATGTGAGACAGTGTCAAAAGCTTTACTAAAGTCAAGATATACCACGTCTCCCACTTCCCCGCAAGGCTTGTTACCCTGTCAAAGAAAGCTATCAGGTTGGTTTGTTCTTGACAAATCCATGCTACTGTTACTTATCACCTTATTATCTTCTAGGTGTTTGCAAATTGATTGCTTAACTATTTGCTCCATTATCTTTCCGGGTACAGAAGTTAAGGTGACTGGTCTGTAATTCCCCAGGTTGTCCTTATTTCTTTTTTTATAGATGGGCACTATATTTGCCCTTTTCCACTCCTCTGGAATTTCTCCCGTCTTCCATGACTTTTCCAAGATAATCGCTAATGGCTCAGATCTCTCCTCAGTCAGCTCCTCGAGTATTCTAGGATTTCATCAGGCCCTGGTGACTTGAACTGATCTAACCTTTTTTAGCCTCAGATCATACCTCATTTTCACTGCATTCACTAGGTTAGACGTCTGCTTACGACTAACCTTTTTGGAGAAAACAAAAAAGTCACTTAGCACTTCTGCCATTTCCCACGTTTTCTCTTATTGTCTCCCCTCCTCACTGAGTAATGGGCCTACCCTGTCCTTGGTCTTTGTCTTGCCTCTAATGTATTTGTAGAATCTTTTCTTGTTACCCTTTATATCTCTAGCTAGTTATTTTATCCCTACATGCTTGTTTTGTTTGTTTATATGCATCCTTCATCATTTGACTGAGTTTCCACTTTTTTGTAGGACTCTTTTTTGATTTTTAGATCATTGAAGCTTTCCTGGTTAAGGCAGGGTGGTCTCTTGCCAGACTTCCTATCTTTCCTATGCAGTGGGATAGTTTTCTCTTGTGCATGACTCTTTGTCTCTTTGAAAAACTGCCAACTGTCTTCAGGTGTTTTTCCCCTGCTTAAGACTTGCTTCCCTTGGGATCTTACTTACCATCTCCCTGAGTTTGCTAAGGTCTGCCTTCTTGAACTCCGTTGTCTTTATTGTGCTGTTCTCCCTCCTACCATTCCTTAGAATCATAAACTCTACCATTTCATGATCACTTTCACCCAACCTGCCTTTCACCTTCAAATTCTCAACCAGTTCCTCCCTATTTGTCAAAATCAAATCTAGAACAGCCTCTCCCCTAGTAGCTTTCTCCACCTTCTGGAATACAAAATGGTCTCCAATGCATTCCAAAAACCTGTTGGAGAATCTGTGCCCTGCTGGGTTGTTTTCCCAAGAGATGTCCGGGTAGTTGAAGTCCCCCATCACCACCAAGACCTGGGCTTTGGATGATTTTGTTAGTTTATAAAAAGCCTCAGCCACCAATTCTTCCTGGTTTGGTGGTCTATAGGAGACCCCTACCATGACCTCACCCTTGGTTTTCACCCCCTTTATCCTGACCCAGAGCCTCTCAACACGTCTGTCTCCTGTTTCCATCTCCACCTCTGTCCAAGTGCATACGCTGTGTACAGAGAAGGCAGCACCTCCACCTTTCCCCCGGCCTGTCCTTCCTGGGCGAGCTGCACCCCCCTGTGCTGATATTCCAGTCGTGCGCGTTCTCCCACCAGGTCTCCGTGATGCCAGCTGTGATGCATAGTTCTGTTTGTTCACTAGCATTTCTAGTTCTTCCTGCTTATTCCCCCCATTTCTCACACTAGCATACCGATATCTAAGATACTGGTTTGATTTCCCCCCTATGTTCCCTCTTGTCTCTCCCTTGTCCCTCTTATAACGGCCAATGCTCCCCCCAGATTCTGACCCTTCTCCCAGGTCTCCATGTTTTTGCTCTGCCTGTGGGTTTTTGTCTCCTGCTCCCATCCAACCTGGGTTAAAGCCCGCCTAACTAGGCTAGCCAGTCCATATCCCTTCCTCGATAGGTGGTACCCATCTCTGCTCAGGAGCCTCCTTCATGTATGGCCATGTGCGTCAGGAATAACTCCTAGCCTGGTGGACAGTCCTCAGACAGGTCCCAGAAAGGGTCTCCTGCAATATCCATATGCTGGAATTCCATGTGATTTCAGCGGCCTGTGAGGGAGAGCAGTGAGATCCTGAGACCCACCTCCACATGGTATTGTTGCAACAGGCTGGGCTAGTCCTGCTCACCCCGGTCTGCGGGGGAGCAGCTGAGGACATGGTTCTCTTTGCACAGGGTAGCTCCCAGGGCCCATCCCGTCCCAGGAACAAGCCACACTCTGCTGGCTCACTTGCAGCCAGGACTGAGCTCCCATGGGGCTGGGTGGGCTCTGAAGGACACTTCTCTGTGTTCTGCTCATGGGGCCCAGCTGTGATGGACCTGCTTTGCCCCTGAGCAGGTGCCAGCCCAGGGTCCCTCCAGGCTGTTTCCCTTATCCTCTGATTTGAATTTCTCTTTTATGCCGTTCTTCCTGTTCCCTGTCACCCCAGCTCATAGGATCCATCTGGCAGGATGCAGCCTTGGTAGTACTCATAGCCCCTTAGCTTCTGTTGGCTCCCAGCCCTACTGCATCCGTCCACATGGCCACCAGTGTGTTGCAAACTGCCCCCCCCACCCCAGCCCCCATGTCTTGCCCTGAAAGCCTGGGCACGGACTGGCTGAGCACAGTAGATGGAGGGTTATCCCTTCCTGGCACAGACCGGGACATCCCCAGGCCAGGCTGCAGCTCAGAGGGGATGAGATTCGTCCATCCACTTTACAACCAGCCTCTGTAAGCTTTTGTTCCTGAGTCTAGAGAACAGGAGCTAGAGGCCAGAGGCAGGCCTCTTGGGCTCAGGCAGCTGCTGCCTCAGCAGCCGAATATTCTCCTCTTCAGATGCTGTATTTTCCCGTCCCAGTGTTTGGAAGTTTCTCCAAGGCCTGTCTCCTCAGTCAGGCGCCTGTAGTTCTTAGGGGCCTTATCTCCCGCTCCCCAGTGAGCCCTGGTCCATGTGCTCTCCAGCTCATGGCTATTGCTCCAGCCAGGAGAGTTAGCAAGGTTTAAGCCAGTGTGGCAAATTCTCTCCTCCTTACAGTGTTTTCCCTGCGGGTAAGGTGAGGCTGAGACATTCCCCCCCTCCCCCCACCCGCCTTTAAATTCCTCTCCAAGGTGGCCACCTGATTTTCACTTAGACCAAACCCTTCACTTCCATGAACCACAGTGAAACTTGGGAGAAACCAGGCTGCACACAGCATGTCTCCAGAGCCTCTTGGGACATCACCTCTTTTACGTGTGGCACTGGGGGAGAACATCAGAATGGCCACACTGCTCAGACCAATGGTCCATCTAGCCCAGTAGCCCATCTTCCAATGGGGCTGGGGCCAGGGCCAGGTGCTTCAGAGGGAATTAACAGAACAAGATAATTATCAAGTGATCTGTCTCATGTTGTCCACTCCCAGCTTCTGGTAGTCAGACGTTTAGGGACACCCAGGGCATGGGGTTCTGTCCCTGCCCATCCTGGCTAATAGCCATTGATGGACCTACTCTCCATGAACTTATCTACTTCTTTTTTGAACCCTGTTACAGTCTTGGCCTTCACAACATCCCCTGGCAAGGAGTTCCATAGGTTTGTGTGTTGTGTGAAGAAATACTTTTGTTTGTTTTAAACCTGCTGCTTATTAATTTCATTAGGTAACCCCTGGTTCTTGTGTTAGGTGAAGGGGTCTATATCACTTCCCTATTCACTTTCTCCACACCAGCCATGGTTTTACAGGCCTCTGTCATATTCCCCCCTTAGTCGTCTCTTTTCCAAGCTGAAAAGTCAGTTTTATTAATCTCTCCTCATATGGAAGCTGTTCCATACCCCTAATCATTTTTGTTGCCCTTCTCTGTGCCTTTTCCACTTCTAATACATTGTTTTTGAGATGGGGTGAGCAGACCTGCACACAGTATTCAAGGTGTGGGTGTACCATGGATTTATACAGAGGCAATACGATATTTTCTGTCTCATTATCTCTCCCTGTCCTAATGATTCCCAACATTCTGTTCACTTTTTTGGCTGCTGCTGCACATTGAGTGGATGTTTTCAGAAAACTATCCACAGTGACTCCAAGATCTCAGTGGTGGCAGATGACAGGACAAGGAGCGCTGGTCTCAAGTTGCAATGGGGGAGGTCTAGGTTGGATATTTGGAAATACTGTTTGTCACAGAGTCCCCAGGCACTGCTCTGAAACTACTCCATATGAAGCCAGTCAGGACTCTGGGGAAGCCTCCTCTCCCTAGGGCAAGAAGCTCACACAATTTCGACCTTTCTGGGGCTGACATCAGAGCATTCAGCATCCCCGTCCACACCGTGCGCTTCCCACCGCGAGTCCACACAGGCGGGGCTCTGGGAGAGCCAAAGGGCCCTGCACCCCAACTCCGCAGTCAGACGTGACTCTCAGCCAGCCAGTTTATTAGATGACAGGAACATGGTCTAAAACAGAGCTTGTAGGTACAGAGAACAGGACACCTCAGTCAGGTCCATCTTTGGGGGCAGGGAGGTCAGAGCCCCATCTGAGCCTCCCTCCATTTCCCCAGCCAGCTCCAAAACTGAAACTCGCCCACCCCTGCTCTCACCTTTGTCTCTTTCCCGGGCCAGGAGGCCACCTGATCTCTTTGTTCTCCAACCCCTTCAGTTGGCACCTTTGCAGAGGAGAGGCCCAGGCCATCAGTGGCCAGGAGACAGGGTGTCGGCCATTCTCTGTGCAGACTCCATCACACTGGCCCTCTAGGGCTCTGCCCCAATCACACACCCTTATCCCGCCACCTAGATACTTAAGATCTGCATAGGGGAAATTGAGGCATCCATACAGTATTCAGAGAAAACATTAAGAACATTCTCACTTCATCACACTATTTCACTAGGAGGGTGGTGAAGCACTGGAATGGGTTATTTAGGGAGGTGGTGGAATCTCTTCCCTTTGAGGTTTTTAAGGCCCAGCTTGACAAAGCCCGGGCTGGGATGATTTAGTTGGGGATCGGTCCTGCTTTGAGCAGGGGGTGGGACTAGATGACCTCCTGAGGTCCCTTCCAACCCTGATATTCTATGATTCTATGAATGACTCCAAGATCTCTTTCTTGAGTGGTAACAGCTAATTTAGACCCAATCATTTTATACATATAGTTGGGATTATGTTTTCCTGTGTGCATTACTTTGCATTTATCAACATTGAATTTCATCTGTTATTTTGTTGCCCAGTCACCCAGTTTTGTGACATCCCTTCACAGATCTTTGCAGTCTGCTTTGGACTGAATTATCTTGAGTAATTTTGTATCATCTGCAAACTTTGCCACCTCACTGTTTACCCCTTTTCCCAGATCATTTATGAATATGTTGAATAGGACTGGTCCCAATACAGACCCCTGGGGGACACCACTATTTAACTCTCTTCATTCTGAAAACTGATAATTTATTCCTACCCTTTGTTTCATCTGTTTTAAGCAGTTACCGATCCATGAGACCACCTTCCTTCTTATCCCATGACTGCTTACTTTGCCTAAGAACCTTGGTGAGGGACCTTGTGAAAGGTTTTCTGAAAGTCCAAGTACACTATATCCATCAGATCACCCTTGCTCACATGTTTCTTGACCCCCTCAAAGAATTCTAGTGGATTGGTGAGGCATGATTTCCCTTTACAAAAGCCATGTTGACTCCTCTACAGCATATTGCATTCATCAGTGTGTCTGATAATTCTTTGCTACACTTTCAACCAGTTTGCCTGGCAATGAAGTTAGGCTTACTAGCCTGTAAGTGCCAGGCCATCTCGTCCCAGAGATTATGTAAGTAGCCAGCTCGCCTGTATCAGTCTGTCACCTAGTAGTTATGCCTTTTCCCTCAGCTATTGCAGCCCTCTCGGCTGGTGGCTAGGCGATTTCAGTGTCCTGAGGACTGTCCTGTCTTGGTGCTCAGCCCAGCCTTTTACCACACACTCCACCCTGGATCTGGCAGCGGGATGGGACAGCAAATGGGGAGAGCCATTCTGCAATCCTTGTTTAGCTAACTGCCCTGAGGGTACCTGCCTCCGGCCCATTGGTCTGGGAACTGCTAGCCTGGCCCCAGGCTGCGGTCCCGCAGCACAGCTGTGATGCAGAGTGACAGACCTTGTAGGCGGATGGGGTCACAGTGACCTTGTGTCTGTGGATCCAGCGAGGGACAGGTGTGGCTGCTGTGTCCCATATGCCCTCATGGTGGGGGGGGGGGGGGGAAGAACCAGGTCGTGCAGCGTTGGGCCCCCCATCTCTGCTGCCCACAGATTCTGCTCTGGCACAGGAGCTGCCTGCACTTTGGAGCGATTCATGTAGCCAGGAGCCGGTTACGATCCGGGAATGGGCCAGGCCAGCGCGGGGGCACCTGCAGCCAGCCTTCTAGGTTAACACATAGCTCCGTGGAGGGGCTCATGTTAGTCTGACCTCCTGGATTGCACAGGCCAGCAGCAGCCCCCACACAAACCCTAACACCTGAGCTCAGCTTTTGCGGGGAGGAGTTTCAATAGATGCACCAAGCACCCCGAGGTGGGGCTGGAGCCGCTTCCTCTGGTGGGGAGGGGAGCTGGGCCCTGCTTGTGGAAAAGGCCCCTATTCTATTCCCCTACCCTCCTGCACCAGCCAGGCTCTTGTGCCCTAAGGGGAAAGGCCCCTGCCCCAGCCTGGCATTGGTGCTAAGTGACCCTCCTCTCCTGTGTGCAGCTGCCCTACATGGAGCTGGAGAAGGTGAGCGGTGTCGAGGAGGCCAAGCACTATCTGCGGCAGAAGCTGCGGGAGCTCCGCTTTTGAAAGCAGCCGCTGCCCCTGGGGCACAGTGACGGCGAGAGACCCACCTCACTTCCGCGTGCCAAGGAGCCTGCTCCCGGAGGCTCCCTCCCTCCCCTGGGGCTGAGGGCAAGGCAGCTCCCGGGCCAGGGGCTGCCGGCCGGTGGGGCTGGTGGTGGCGGGCGTAGCGTGTGGCTATTATTTATTGGCATTTGCTGAGGGATTGGGGGTCGGGCTGGTGCAGCAATGGGGGTGGGTGTCTGGTGTAAACGGGTGGGACAGCGCCACGGCCCCAAGTGGGAGCAGTGTATGATGAGCCTGCTACTCCACCCACGAGCCTCCTGTCTGCCAAAGGGGGGGTGCACTGGGGACAAGCACTGGTCTGTTTATCCTCAGAGGGGAGGGCAGGGCAGGGCAGGGCAGGGCAGGGCTCCCTGAGCTGCCTGCCTCTCCCCCGGGGGCTGCACAGGGCCTGGAGGAGTGGCTGGAAGCGCATTGGCAGGGGGGCCCTGGAGCTGTTTGCCTCTGGGGAGGGGCTGGCTCCCTGGAGGAGGGGCTGTTTGCCCCCAGGCCCAGCCCAAGGTGCCGCTGTGGTGGTGGGGGACAAAGTTTACAATAAAAATGGAGAAAAATCTGCCCTGTCCTGTCCTGTTTGTTGGTGCCAGGAGTTCACAGCCCCCAGGGCCGGGGCCCAGGGGTGGGACAGTGCCTGCTGCACCCTGCCAGGGGTCTGGCCCTAGGCCCACCTCCTGGGGGGAGGAGCAGAGTGTGGCATGGTCTGGCCATAGTGAGTGCCCCCTGCCTGGGAGGGAGGTGCCGCTCCCCAGCCCCAACTGTCCTTGGAGCAACCACATGTGTCCTGCGGGACCCTGGGCAGGACAGGAACACACTGCGCTGTGCCCCCCCTCCCCCCCGCTTTCTCAGGGGTGCGGGGCAGTCCTGATTTTGCCCCATAGCGACAACCCAGCCTAGCGTGTGGGGGGGAGGGGCACTGTGCGGCTTCCTGTCCAGCCCCAGCCATGCCAAGCCTGCGGCTGTGGCCCGTGATGGTTGAAGCGGGCAGGGGCGACGCACGGACTTGGGCACAGGTTTGCCGCACAAACGTGGTCACCGAACCCCCCTGTGCAGCAGCTGCCTTGCTCCAGGCCTGTGGGTGAGCTGCCTGCCCGGCCAGTATACCCCCCAGAAACCCCAAGCCAGGCCCTGCACCTTCCTTAGAAAGCTGTTTATTGACAGTTAAATTATTCTCTTAAATAAAACCCCATGGAATTTAGGAAACACCTGATTGTCTGGGTGGGGCCCCGGGCTGGAGCAGGGAGGTGGGTTCCTGTAGCCCCCCAGCAGGGGTGGGGTCCAGCACACCATACAGTTCGGACGGCAGTGGCTGGGGGCAGCAGGTACGGCCCCGCTGCTCCTGCTCCTGCGCCAGCCCAGGGCGGGTAGCAGGCCCCCCGCAGGGCCGGACGCTGTGAACAGCTGCTCTGGCCGGGGGCAGCCCGGGCCGCGGGGTGAGCGTCTGGCGGCTGCTGTGGCCCGGGCACTGGTGAGCGCTGGGCACAGTCCAAGCGGCCACGGGGCTGGCGAGGGCGCAGGTCCGGGCAGTGCCGCTGCGGCTCCTGGCACAGCGGCAGGGGCCTGCCTGCGCCCGCAGCCCCGCACAGGGTCCCTGGCTGGCGCCCCTCACACGGGCATCGGCATCTCGTTGTACTCGTCCACCCCTTCCCGCTCGTCGAAGATCGGCTCCGCCTCCTCCGCGTCCAGCTGGGGGGAGAGGGGAGCAAACGGCGGCAGGTGGGTGGGGAGCCGGGGCCGAGGCAGCACCCGGCGCTGCCAGACCACCCCCCACCTCTGAGCCATCGCCTCCCCCGCTGCGGCCCCCCGCCCCCTGCCCAGCCGGCATCTCCCCCGCTGCGTCCCCCTGCCCAGCCGGCATCTCCCCCGCCCCCGCTGCGTCCCCCCGCCCCGTGCCCAGCCATCGCCTCCCCCGCTGCGGCCCCCCGCCCCCTGCCCAGCCGGCGTCTCCCCCACCCCCACTGCGTCCCCCCGCCCCGTGCCCAGCCATCGCCTCCCCCGCTGCGGCCCCCCGCCCCGCCCCCGCTGCGGCCCCCCGCCCCCGTGCCCAGCCATCGCCTCCCCCCTGCCCCTGCTGCGGCCCAGCAGAGCCTCCCATTGCCACAGGGTGGCTGGACCCTCCAGCTACCCCGGTGGGCTGTGGGGGCGGCTCCCCCCACCCCTACCCCCAGCCAGGCTGAGGCTGGCGCCTGAGGGCATCCTGTGGCCCCCCACACGGGACTTACACACTTCAGCTCGCGGTCAGTGAAGACGCGGGTGAGCAGCCACATGCGGAGCGGCACGGTGAGGATGAGGATGAAGGGGAAGGCCAGGGAGGCTGCCGTGGACATGACGGCCCAGAGCACGGCCAGGCACGCCAGCTGCAGGCCCGTGAAGAGATGCATCCGCAGGGTGCGCACCTGGCCGGGCAGCCGCACGGGGGTTAACGCCCCGGGCCCAGTGCAGAGAGCGGCTTTCCCCGCCGCCCCCGCAGGCGGGCCCCTGCTGGCTCTGTGCCCCCCCAGATCCCCACTGCTGGCTCCCCCCGCAACGCGACCTCCAACCCCGCTCCCCCTGCAGTTTGGAATGGGACCCCTGGTACTGGCTCCATTCCCCCCACAGCTGGCACCAACCAGTACCCAATGGGACATGCCCCCCGCCCGGCTCTGTTCCCCCTCCCCCCCACTGCCCCATGGGACATGCCCCCCGGCTGGCTCTGTGCCCCCTCCCCCGGCTGTGCCCAAGGGGACATGGCCCCCCCCACCCAGCTCTGTGCCCCCTCCCCCGGCTCTGCCCAATGGGACATGCCCCCCGGCTGGCTCTGTGCCCCTCCCCCCCCAGTGCCCAAGGGACATCCCCAGCTCTGTTCCCCCTCCCCCCACTGCCCAATGGGACATACCCCCCCCCGCCCGGCTCTGTGCCCCCTCCCCCGCCCTGCGCAGACCTTTTTGACGTAGGTGACGTCGGGGTGATGCTTGGGGGGCATGAGCAGCAGGTGCAGGCGCTCGTAGAACTGGATGCCGTTCAGCGAGGTCACGCCCATGTAGAGGAAGATCCCAAAGAGCACGGCCAGGGGGATGTGCCGCAGCAGGTCCCCGATGACGATGGACAGGCCTGGCGGGGTGCGGGGGCAGCCACTGAGAACCCGCTAAAGGCGCCAGGGCACCTGGGGCCCACGGGAGCTCTCCGCCCCCACCCCGGCGCTGCTCTCTGCAAACCCTGCCCCCGCTACCTGCCCCCAACTCGGCCCCACCCCCACTGCCTGGCTGACCCCCCGATGCGCTCTGCAAACACTGACCTGCCCCCTCCCACCACTACTCACTCCCATAACAACGTGCGAGTAATTGTGTAATGTTTTAATGAGTCTTGTTTGTGCCTCAGTTTCCCCATATGCTGCATTGTTGCCCAGTGTGGGGAAGGGACCTGTCTGCTCTCAGGGCTAGCTAAGGACACAGGGGCGGGTGTCCCCTGGCTGGCCCCGGTCCCCATCTCAGTGCAGCATGAGAATGGCAAATCCAAGCACCCCGATAGGGACACCCAGGAACCCACGGCCCCAAGGGGGATGGACCTCTCCCCCGCAGGGGGGACTGAACAAGGATCCCCGCTGGAGAACTCGGGGCTAGGAGCAGGAAGGTGGGGACAAGAGTCGGGGGCTGGAAGGAGTCTGACCAAGGAGGCCACCCAGACAGACAGAGCCGGACCCGAGAGTTCCCCACAGCCAGGCTGGGCTTGGGGCTGGCCAGGACGGACCCTGCTTCACCCTTCATTGCCCCGGGCTGCCCTAAGGGCCCCCTAGGCCGGGCCCCAGCTAACGAGTGACCCCAGCTGTGCCCGCACTGGGAGGGTCCCTCCAGGGGCTGGGCGAGGGGCCCTGATCCCTGCAGAGCAGCTGAGTCTCCCTCAGGGGCTGTCTCCGGGGGACTTGCTGCCTGGAGCTCGTGGGGATGGGGGGGGAGCTGCAGGCCCAGAGGGCCAGTCTAGGGGGTGGTGAGGCCGCGTGGCTCACCCTGGAGGAAGAGCAAGAACCCCCGGGGGGCTGGCACAGAGAAGGGGCCTCCCAGAGACTGCTCCAAAGCTAGGGGTACAACCCCAAACCTCTGGGTCCGTGACAGGCTCACACTGCCCCCCCACCCCCACCCCAGCCCTGTCCCTGGCCTACCCCTAGGCCAGCTGCCAGGGATAGTGTCTCCTGTGCCAGACAGGCTCCCCACACGCTCCCAGAATGGGGCAGAGCTGTGTGCAGAGCCCAGGGGAGGGAACGTGAGACTCATGGGGAAGCGAAGGGGCCTCCTAGAAACCGTTCCAAAGCTGGGGGTGCAGCCCCGACGCTGTGGATCTGTGACACCCACCCCCACAAGCCCCAGGGCTTCCCCAGATTGCCCCCCCATGTCCCAAAGCAACCCCCGGCCCCACAGCTGTGTCTGAGCTCTGCCTGCCCAGTGAGCCACTCTCCCGGTCGGCAGTGGGCTGGGGAGATGGGGCGGCCGGCGGGACTCACCCACAAGCAGGGCCACCAGCAGCCCCGTGACGCGCTGCTCCTTCACCTCTTGGATCTTGGGCTTGTCGCCGGGGGCCACGGCCTTGCTCATGACTGTCAGGGCGTTGGCGTGGGTCACCGAGCGCACCGTGGCGGCCGCCAGCCAGGGCAGCCCAAAGAGGGCGCAGAAGCCGCCCATGGCCACAATCAGCAGCAGGTCGAGGTGGAAGCCAGAGCCCTTCTGCAGCATGCGCTCTTTCTTACTGATGATCAGCCTGGGGGGGCACTGGAGAATCAGGGCCTGCCCCACGACCCACCCCCAGCCCGGGGCCTCCCCCCTTAGCCCCCCCACATTGCCATGCCCCCCCCTCCCCCACACACACACATCCCCCGCCTGCAGGCGGCTCGGCTCACGTGGTGATCTGGGTCTCCATGAAGATGAGGATGAAGACCAGCACGGCTGGCAGGGCGCTGGCCACCATCATCCAGACGGGAAAGGAGCTGCCCTCGCCCAGGGGGTTGATGACCCAGCCCCGCTTCTCCGGGGCCGTCACTGAGAAGCCGCTGGGAACGCTCAGCTTCTGTGGGGGGAATGGGGGGGCCATGAGACCCAATCGGGGGGGGGCCCTCGGCACAGGGGGCAATGGGGGATGGGGTCAGGGGGGGGACGTGCTGAAGATGGGGGAGCAGGCATGTGGAGGGACAGGGGGATGGAGATGGGGGGCAGGCGTGAGGAGGGATGGGGAGGTGTGGGCAGGGGGGACGGGGGCAGGCATGAGGGGGGATGGGGAGCAGGAGTATGGCAGCAGTGGGACAGGCGTGAGGGGGGATGGGGAGGTGTGGGGTGTTAGGCTATAGATATTCAGGCCTGGCTGTAAAGGCCTATACTCTAAGCCCTGGTCTACACTAGGACTTTAGGTCGAATTTAGCAGCGTTAAATTGATGTAAACCTCCACCTGTCCACACAATGAAGCCCTTTATTTCGACTTAAAGGGCTCTTAAAATCGATTTCCTTACTCCACCCCTGACAAGTGGATTAGAGCTTAAATCGGCCTTGCTGGGTCGAATTTGGGGTACTGTGGACACAATTCGACGGTACTGGCCTCCGGGAGCTACCCCAGAGTGCTCCATTGTGACTGCTCTGGACAGCACTCTCAACTCAGATGCACGATTGTTTGCCGTTGCTCTGACGCAGGGAGGGGCGACTGACGACACGGCTTACAGGGTTGGCTTACAGGGAGCTAAAATCAACAAAGGGGGTGGCTTTACATCAAGGAATATTTCAGGCAGGACTTCACGGAGGGGTCCAATAAGAAATGGTGCACCTAAGTTATTGTTCTTATTGGAACAAGGAGGTTAGTCTGGCCTCTGATTGATACATGGCTAGATTTACCTCGCTGCACCTTCTCTGTGAGTGACTGCAGTGTGACCTAGAGGAATGAGTCCCCTAGACGGGGGGTGGGGGTTTGCAAATGAGTACAAAACAAATCTGGTCTATTTCTTGTTTTGATACACTCCATCTATCTTTTACATCTTTGGCTGGCAGCAGACGGTGCAGAAAAACTGCATGCCATCCACATCTCATGGCTGCTCGGCAGAAGATGGTACAATAGGACTGCTAGCCATCCTCATCTCTTGCCTGCCCGGCAGAAGATGATGCAACAGGACTGCTAGCAATCCGTATCGCCTGCCTGCTCACCATAAGATGGGTTCAATAGGACTGACTGCAGGACTAAAGAGAATGAGCTGATCAAGTCACTCCAAATTTAGTCCCTGCGCCCATGTCTGCCCAGGCGCTCCTGATCGACCTCACACAGGCCACCAGGAGCACCTCGGATATGACGATGACGGCTACCAGTCCAATTGCACCGTCTGCTGCCACAAAGCAAGGGGTTGCTGCTGCTGTGTAGCAATGCCGTACCGCGTCTGCCAGCACCCAGGAGACATACGGTGACAGTGAGCTGAGCGGGCTCCATGCTTGCCGTGGTATGGCGTCTGCTGCACAGGTAACTCAGGAAAAAAGGCGCGAAACGATTGTCTGCCCTTGCTTTCACGGAGGGAGGGAGGGAACGGGGGCCTGACGATATGTACCCAGAACCACCCGCGACAATGTTTTAGCCCCATCAGGCATTGGGATCTCAACCCAGAATTCCAATGGGCAGCGGAGACTGCGGGAACTGTGGGATAGCTACCCACAGTGCAACGCTCCGGCAGTCGACGCTTGCCTCGGTCCTGTGGAAGCACTCTGCCGAGTTACTGCACTTAGAGCATTTTCTGTGGGGACACACACACTCGAATATATAAAACCGATTTCTAAAAAAACGACTTCTATAAATTCGACCTAATTTCGTAGTGTAGACATACCCTAAGAATTTAGGTGTATTCTTATCACTTGGCTAGTTATAGAGGTATAAAAGAAAGAATCAAAATCACTAAAGGAATGTAAGGGGTTTCTAGTGGAACCTAACTTAGCTGCCCCTGACGGTCTCTAGTTGTACAAGATGGGAGTGTAATCGGGGTACAGTTGTGTAAAAGAGTAATCACAGTGCAAGGAATATTAGGCAAAAAAGAATTTTGTGTGTGTGCACAGGTAAAAGAAAAGGAAAAGGGGAGCAATGATGGGAACACTGAGCCTTGGGGTGGCTCTGGGGGATTGGACTGTCGCTTTGGTGGGTGTGCATGAAAACTCTGTGGGCATGGGGGAGGCAGTTACACCATGTGTAAAATTAATATGGCTAATATAATGTTGTGGAGGTTAAACTATATGGAAGGAATGTGCATTTTCCCAGCACGTGTGCAGTGTATATTGGAGAAGGGGTAAAAGAAATGCAAACAAAACATGGTACTTAAATAAAATCCTAATAGGGCTCCAAAAGGAGCCAGAATAGGTTGAGCTTTCTTTTTCAGATCTCTGTGTGTTTCGGAGCAGGAGATGAAAGTGGAAAGTAATCAGAACTCTAGTGGAAGTGGAATGTTTCCCTTTTAAGACAGTCTCTGAGCTGCTAGCAGCTTTGGATCCAAAAGCAAGCTGGAAAGCCTCTGTGTAAATGCAAATTACCTAGCTGATGGGCACAAAGGAGCTGCAGATAATGAATACATCTGGTCAGCAAACCAGCTACTAGAAGACTCAGATTATGGCCCTCCAGAAAAGGGAGGTGAAAAAACGAGTCAAGCCTGCAAATAAGGGGAACAGGTTAACCTTAAGGGGTGTGTGTGTGTGTGTGTACAGTGCTAAAATCTGAAGCGGTGTCTCAGCTATTACCTGAGAATAAACATAAAGCTTGGTACAGCAGAGAAACTATTGCAAACTTGGTCTGTTGTACAAGAGGGGAAACTGAGGTACACCACCTCATGAATTTCATAAATGACCAGTGAGTGGGGTAATTCACTAGCCTGATTATAAAACAAAATAAGGACAGCCTGGAGGTAATTATTCTGTTTTTCCTGCAATTAGCAAGGAAATTTGTAAGAGGAAGTGGTATTATTATTAAGCAATAGTCTATCCCCACCGGGGGGGTGGAAATTGTTTCTTTTGTTTTTCAGACACTCTACAAGAAAGCTGGCGCCAGCAGAAAAATAACCCAGAATACCATGGATCTATGTTTTGTGTTGTTTGTCTGTGGTGTTTGTCTTGTTGCTAGCACTGTTGTGTTTTAATGAACAGAAAACCTCATGCATGGGTGGGGGATGGCTTCAAAAGGCTGACCTTGTGGGGGAGATGTGTATGGGAATGCAAAATGCTCAACTAGGAGGCCAGCACCTGTGTAATAGCTACCGTGGAACCTGGAAATGGAACGGTAACTAAGGTGACCCCCACAAGCCCTATGGGAATAATGAAAAGGGGAGGAGCTCACTGGGAATCAGTGGAGGGGTGTGTAAAAGAGTGTGAATCAAGAGAAGATGTTTGGATGTGCCCCTCTCCTGTGACTATGGTGGAGCAGGATCAACGGCCTGTGCAAGGGGTGGACAGTTGGGTGTACCGTGTATAAGGTGTTTTGCTGGGAATGTACATATTACTGGGGGCGCAATTACACCAGCCCATAACCAAACTACACACAGCTACACGCTGCTGTCTGGACTTTGGTGCACAAATGGATCTGTGAATCTTATTGCTGTGAATAATCAAACCAGGGCATATGGCCTGATTCCATACCAAGTGGTCAAGCTGGTTTGGAGAATAACCCATTTCTCTGTGAACATTCAGTGGACTTATGATATGGACAAAAGTATGCAAAATTTGCAGGGGCAGCTTGTTGCAACTGCCAGCAACTGGACACATAAGATCGTGGCCCCGTCGAAGGAGGAGAGGGTGTCTCGGATGTTGGACCATACTGCAGTGGTCAGGACTCAGTGTTGCTGTGGATTTTGTATTGTTAACTGTACTTGTGTTACGTTGCATAGGGAGATAACCTATCAGGAATGTAATAAGCCCTCCAAACCCTACAGTGTACAGTGGACAACCCGGACCCAACCTTCTCGGGCCCACTGTAATGGGAAGTCTGGAACACTAATTGGAATAGGTGTGGTATGGCCATACGAGAGAAGGCGCAGGGCACTATACTACACAAGGAGCAGTGGGACAGATGGAATAGCAACACCTTCCACCTTGATGCCTGGCCCTATCAGGAAATGTGTCGCCATATGTCCTATGCTTTTCCAGGGATACCTGGGCAGGAGGATCCCAAAAGAAAAAGAAAAAAAAGGAGTGGAGTGTTAGGATCTAGATATTCAGGCCTGGCTGTAAAGGCCTATACACTAAGAATTTAGCTGTATTCTTATCACTTAGCTAGTTATAGAGGTATAAAAGAAAGAATCAAAATCACTGTCGGCCGGTGCAAGGGCCTTCTCTCCCTGTGACAGTCTGAGGCCCTGTGCTTAGGCTAAGGCCTTTGGCTAAGCAGCAGAGGCAGCCATAAGCTGGGAAGCGACTGGTCATGTCCTCACATTCCAAACTAGTCCCATTGAAATCAGGTGCTATTGGGCTGTTAGGATACAATCCTGTCCTGATAATGCCTGTCGCCTCCAGAGAAAGGGAAGTGCCTAGAAGATGTAAAAGGAAACTTAGTTTGGTAGCATCCTGTCTGGCAAGAACTCACTTATCAATAGCTGGGATGTGAAATCCTCATTTCTGTGTTTGTCCAAACAGTGTAGCCCCCATTTCCCTATTGTTTGTCTATACAGTCTCTGTCTGGTTCTGTGATTGGGGGCGATCAGCGAGTTATCTCAAGTGCCTATACACAAACGCAAGAAGCCTGGGAAACAAGCAGGGAGAACTGGAAGTCCTGGCAAAGTCAAGGAATTAGGATGTGATTGGAATAACAGAGACTTGGTGGGATAACTCACATGACTGGAGTACTGTCATGGATGGTTATAAACTGTTCAGGAAGGACAGGCAGGGCAGACAAGGTGGGGGAGTTGCACTGTATGTAAGGGAGCAGTATGACTGCTCAGAGCTCAAGTATGAAACTGCAGAAAAACCTGAGAGTCTCTGGATTAAGTTTAGAAGTGTGAGCAACAAGGGTGATGTCATGGTAGGAGTCTACTATAGACCAGGGGGATGAGGTGGATGAGGCTTTCTTCCAGCAACTTGCAGAAGTTACTAGATCGCAGGCCCTGGTTCTCATGGGAGACTTCAATCACCCTGACATCTGCTGGGAGAGCAATACTGCGATGCACAGACAATCCAGGAAGTTTTTGGAAACTGTAGGGGACAATTTCCTGGTGCAAATGCTGGAGGAACCAACTAGGGGCAGAGCTCTTCTTGACCTGCTGCTCACAAACCGGGAAGAATTAGTAGGGGATGCAAAAGTGGATGGGAACCTGGGAGGCAGTGACCATGAGATGGTCAAGTTCAGGATCCTGACACAAGGAAGAAAGGAAAGCAGCAGAATACGGACCCTGGACTTCAGAAAAGCAGACTTTGACTCCCTCAGGGAACTGATGGGCAAGATCCCCTGGGAGAATAACATGAGGGGGAAAGGAGTCCAGGAGAGCTAGCTGTATTTTAAAGAATCCTTATTGAGGTTACAGGGACAAACCATCCCGATGTGTAGAAAGAATAGTAAATACTCTGAAATATGGCAGGCGACCAGCTTGGCTTAACAGTGAAATCCTTGCTGATCTTAAATACAAAAAAGAAGCTTATAAGAACTGGAAGATTGGACAAATGACCAGGGATGAGTATAAAAATATTGCTCGGGCATGCAGGAGTGAAATCAGGAAGGCCAAATCACACCTGGAGTTGCAGCTAGCAAGAGACGTTAAGAGTAACAAGAAGGGTTTCTTCAGGTATGTTAGCAACAAGAAGAAAGTCAAGGAAAGTGTGGGCCCCTTACTGAAGGAGGGAGGTAACCTAGTGACAGAGGATGTGGAAAAAGCTAATGTACTCAAGGCTTTTTTTGCCTCTGTCTTCACAAACAAGGTCAGCTCCCAGACTACTGCACTGGGCAGCACAGCATGGGGAGGAGGTGACCAGCCCTCTGTGAAGAAAGAAGTGGTTCGGGACTATTTAGAAAAGCTGGACGAGCACAAGTCCATGGGGGGGGATGCGTTGTATCTGAGAGTGTTAAAGGAGTTGGCGGATGTGATTGCAGAGCCATTGGCCATTATCTTTGAAAACTCATGGCGATCGGGGGAAGTCCCGGACGACTGGAAAAAGGCTAATGTAGTGCCCATCTTTAAAAAAGGGAAGAAGGAGGATCCTGGGAACTACAGGCCAGTCAGCCTCACCTCAGTCCCCGGAAAAATCATGGAGCAGGTCCTCAAGGAATCAATCCTGAAGCACTTACATGAGAGGAAAGTGATCAGGAACAGTCAGCATGGATTCACCAAGGGCAAGTCATGCCTGACTAATCTCATTGCCTTGTATGACGAGATAACTGGCTCTGTGGATGAAGGGAAAGCAGTGGACGTGTTGTTCCTTGACTTTAGCAAAGCTTTTGACACTGTCTCCCACAGTATTCTTGCCCTCAAGTTAAAGAAGTATGGGCTAGATGAAAAGACTATAAGGTGGATAGAAAGCTGGCTAGATTGTCGGGCTCAGCAGGTAGTGATCAATGGCTCCATGTCTAGTTGGCAGCCGGTATCAAGTGGAGTGCCCCAAGGGTCGGTCCTGGGGCCGGTTTTGTTCAATATCTTCATAAATGATCTGGAGGATGGTGTGGATTGCACCCTCAGCAAGTTTGCAGATGACACTAAACTGGGAGGAGAGGGAGATACAGTGGAGGGTAGGGATAGGATACAGCGGGCCCTAGACAAATTATAGGATTGGGCCAAAAAAAATCTGATAAGGTTCAACAAGGACAAGTGCAGAGTCCTGCACTTAGGACGGAAGAATCCAACGCACCGCTACAGACTAGGGACCGAATGGCTCGGCAGCAGTTCTGCAGAAAAGGACCTAGCGGTTATAGTGGACGAGAAGCTGGATATGAGTCAACAGTGTGCCCTTGTTGCCAAGAAGGCCAATGGCATTTTGGGATGTATAAGCAGGGGCATTGCCAGCAGATCGAGGGACATGATTGTTCCCCTCTATTTGACATTGGTGAGGCCTCATCTGGAGTACTGTGTCCAGTTTTGGGCCCCACACTACAAGAAGGATGTGGAAAAATTGGAAAGAGTCCCGCGGAGGGCAACAAAAATGATTAGTGGACTGGAACACATGACTTATGAGGAGATGCTGAGGGAACTGGGGATGTTTAGTCTGCGGAAGAGAAGAATGAGGGGGGATTTGATAGCTGCTTTCAACTACCTGAAAGGGTGTTCCAAAGAGGATGGCTCTAGACTGTTCTCAGTCGTAGAAGATGACAGAACAAGGAGTAATGGTCTCAAGTTGCAGTGAGGGAGGTTTAGGTTGGATATTAGGAAAAACTTTTTCACTAGGAGGGTGGTGAAACACTGTCATGTGTTACCTAGGGAGGTGGTAGAATCTCCTTCCTTAGAAGTTTTTAAGGTCAGGCTTGACAAAGCCCTGGCTGGGATGATTTAATTGGGGATCGGTCCTGCTTTGAGCAGGGGGTTGGACTAGATGACCTCCTGAGGTCCCTTCCAACCCTGATATTCTATGATTCTATGATTGTTTCTGTCTGCTGTATAATTAATTTTGCTGGGTGTAAACTAATTAAGATGGTGAGATTTAATTGGTTAAATAATCATGTTACAATATGTTAGGATTGGTTAGCTAAATTTCAGTAAAATGGCTGGTTAAGGTACAGCTAAGCAGAACTCAAGTTTTACTATATAGTCTGCAGTCAATCAGGAAGTAAGGTGGGGGGGGAATGGGAACAGGGAATGGGGGTGGGGAAATTAGAATCATGTTTTGCTGAGGGGGGAATGGGAACAGGGACACAGGTAAGGCTCTGTGGTGTCAGAGCTGGGAAGGGGGACCCTAAGGAAGGAAACTGGAATCATGTTTGCTGGAAGTTCACCCCAATAAACATCAGATTGTTTGCACCTTTGGACTTCGGGGATTGCTGTTCTCTGCTCATGGGAGAAGGACCAGGGAAGTGAACGGGTGAAGCAATGGGGGCAGGAGGGAAGGGGGCGGGGGCAGGCATAAGCAGGGATGGTGAGATGGGGGACAGGGGGCAGGAGGCTGGGACCAAAGTGGGAATGGCGGTAATGCCCCAGTGCCCCATCTCCAGGGCACTGTCCCCGTCCCCATCCCCCTAGGGCTGGCAGTCCGGAGCCAAGGCCGTGGGGCATCCAGGGGGAATCCACCCGGCTGCGGGAATTTGGTGCCACAGGGCAGGCTGGGCAGTGGTGGGGACGAACCCAAGGCAGCCAGTGCCTGTGGGAACAGGGCCAGGCTGGCGGACGCCGGCTCCACCCAGGGCGTACAGACACGGGGACAGGGAGACGGAACCAGGCGGGTCCCCAGCTCCAGGCTTGGCCAGTCCGCACCAGGGCTGAGCCGCTGGCTCTCCGGGCTTCCCGGGCGGTGTCCCAGGGGTCGACAACCTGCTCTGGGGGAAAGGCTCCTGCTGCCGGGGCCAGACCTAGCTGGGTGCGTCGGTCCCCACGGAGAGCAAGAGGCTCCCCCAGCTCAGTGGGACTCGCTGGGCAGAGCTTGCGGGAGGCAGCAGGAAGGCTGGAGCCCTGAGGCTCCATGGAGAGGGGGACCCCTGGGTGTAGGGCAGCTGAGGGGTCCCCCTAGGGGGTGTCTGCAGGCCAAGGCACAGCACAGAGCCTGTGGGTCCCTGACACGGGGCCGTGGGCCTGCAGGCCCCTCCCCGCCCCACTGACCTGTGTGTACGTGTCCCGGACGCTGAAATCCACCAGCACCATGATGAGGATGGCGATGGGCACCCCGAAGTCCCCGATCACCCGACGGATCTGCAGAGAGCGGGTCAGCACTGGCCAGGGCAGGCCCCAGGAGCCCTGCCCCCAGCAAACTCTGCCTGCCCCCCAGGAGCCCTGCCCCCCTGCCATGGCACAACCTGCAGGGGCCTGCCGCCAGCTCTGCCCCTCCCTGCCCCCTAGCACCTCTCCCTGCCCCGGGCTCAGCCCCCCCCTACCCTCCAGCGAACCCGGCGCCCAGCTCTGCCCTTCCCTGCCCCCAGCAAACCCTGCCCCCAGCTCTGCCCCAGCCTGCCCCTTCCTCCCACCCCACAGCTCTGCTCCAGCCCTTCTCCTCCAGCCCCCCATGCCCAGCCTCCCCCACGGCCCCTCGGCTGCCCCACCCACATACCCGTCCCGGGAAGAAGCGGCTGTTCTTGAACTTGCGCAGGAAGAAGGCGATGAAGAAGGTGCCGGCCATGAGCACCAGCGAGAGCAGGGCTGTGTTGGGCTGCCCTGTCACTGCCGGCCCGGCCCGGCCCCACGTCCCGTTCCCCAGGGCCGCGCTGCCATTGCCCCCGCCCAGCGCCTCTGCGCCCGTCCCGTTCGCCTGCCCGCAGCCGTGCAGGGGGTGCTCCTGGAAGATCTGCCAGGAGATCATGGGGGCCTGAGACCCTGCCCACAGCCCCCCAGGCCCTCCAGCCGGGACAGCCCCCTACGCCCCACCCCCTCCAGCCCCCACGGCCCCCCACGCCCTCCAGCCAGGACAGCCCCCCATGCCCCACCCCCTCCAGCCCCCACGGCCCCCCATGCCCTCCAGCCAGGACACCCCCCACGCCCCACCCCCTCCAGCCAAGACAGCCTCCCATGCCCCACCCCCTCCAGCCCCCACGGCCCCCCAGGCCCTCAAGCCAGGACAGCCCCCCACGCCCCACCCCCTCCAGCCCCCAAGGCCCCCCACGTCCTCCAGACCCCATGTCTCGCCCACTCCAGCCAGCCCAGCCCTCCATACCCTGCCCCCTCCAGCCCCCACAACCCCCCCGCACTCCGCCGACTCCAGATCCAGCTGTGCACCCCAGCGTGGGATCCCCCCGGCCTTGGCTGGCTGGGCTCAGCCACCCAGGCTCTCACCTTGGCCAGCTTGGAGAAGGTCTCGTAGATGAAGATGAGGGAGATGAGGAAGGCGAAGATCTCCTGGGTGAAGCGGGATACGAAGCGCACCAGGATGCTGCCCTCCACAGCCACCATCACCAGCACGATGAGGATGAGCCAGAAGCCGATCCACACGCGCCCCACCAGGTACTCCAACCCGTTGGTCGTGCAGAACTGCCGGGGCACAGCCCACAGTGAGGGGGGCCTGCTCCGCGCCCCTGGCCAAGGGCTCCCCTCCCTGCCCCCCAGGCAAGTTCTCTGGGACGCTGTTCCAGGGGCAGCAGGAGCAGAACGGGTGGTGGGGATCGAGGGGCAGGGCAGGCTGGGGGAAGAATACGCAGCACTGGGGGCGCAGGGGCTGGGGGGGCAGGGTCTCTGGGGCTGGCAGGGAGCCTGAGCCGTGGGTCTGCTCCAGGGTTACGGTACAGGACATCAGGAGCCAGCACGACCCCCGACTCCGGCCCCGTGCCCAGCTGCTGCCCTGTACAGAGGGGTTCTCCAAGACACCCCCTGGGACCTGGGGCTCTCTGGAGGCTGCCGGGGAAGTGGGGGTGCTGGGAGGCTGGGGGGGGTTCATGAAGGTCTCACAGGGCTACAGGGGACCATGGGGGAGGTTGGAGCTCGGGGGGGATAGGGAGGGGTGTCAGTTTAGGGAGAGACAGGGGATTATTGGGGCTCCAGCAAACTAGCAGGGCACTCTAGGGGACAAACAGGGTTTCTGGGGGACTATCAGGGAGTTCTGGGGGGCTGCTGAGAGTTCTGGGGGGTCTCTTGGGGGCTGTTGGGGGCTCCAGGAGGCTCTGGGAGGCTACTGGGGATTGTGGGGAGCTCTGGGAAGTAATGGGGGGCTCCTAGGGGCTATCTGGGGGTTCTGGGGGCTTTGGGGGTAATGGGAGGTTCCGGGGGCTATCAGGGGGCTCTGAGCCACTCTCGGGGGTTCTGGAGGGTAACGGGTGGCTCCGGGGGCTATCAGGGGATAATGGGGGGCTTCGGGGTCCTCCCAGGAGTCCTGAACTCACTGTGAAAAAAGCTTCTTCGAAGACGAGCAGGGGCCCGGAGAAGCCGATGACGAGCAGCGGCTGGGCGCCCAGCAGGCAGAACACGATGCCCTGCACGGCCGTGGAGATGATCAGCTCCGACACCCCGATCAGGTCCTGGGTCTTCTCCCCTGCGGGAGCGAGGCCTCAGCGCCGGAGACCGACCCCTCCCCGGCCCCTCCCCACTCACCCCCAGCAATGGGCCTCACGTCCCTCCCCATCCACCCGCCCTGCTGGTGGCATCAGGCCCCGGACTCCTTCCCTAGTGACCCCCCAGCTACATGGGATCCCCAAGTCCCCCCCGGCCAGCCCCTGCCCCCTAGGGAGGTGTTCCCAGAACAGACAGGCAGGGGCATGACACCTACCCCGCCCCGTGGCCCTTACCCAGCCCCCCCACCCCCCAGTCCTCCTTAGCCAGGAGCCTCCCCCTGGGTGATTCTTACGCAGCAGCCTCCCTCCCCCCCCCCGGCCTGGCGGCTCTTTCCCAGCTGCCCCCCCCACCCCTTACCCAGCAGCCCCCCGAAGGTGATGGCCGGCGAGAGAGCGGCGAAGTAGATGAAGATGATGGCGGCGACGCACTGCGGGTTCAGGCTGTCCCTGAAGTCGCTCAGGTACTTGGGGTAGCGCCGGCTCACGTCACGGACGAGCCCCCCGAAGGGCCGGCCCGTGCGCCGCAGGGGGTCGTCCTCGTCCTCTGCCTCCCCCTCCACCACCTTCAGCTTCAGCAGCGCTGCTCACACAGACAGCCAGTTAGGTGCCCACCCAGCCCCAGCCCCACCGCCATGGGGCCTGGCAGGGCAGGGGGAGCCTCGCCTGCCCGGTCCCAGCCCCAGCCCCACCCCAGCCCTGCGCCATGGGGCCTGGCAGGGCACGGGGAGCCTCGCCTGCCCGGTCCCAGCCCCAGCCCCACCCCAGCCCTGCGCCATGGGGCCTGGCAGGGCAGGGGGAGCCTCGCCTGCCCGGCCCCAGCCCCAGCCCCACCCCAGCCCCATGCCATGGGGAGCTGCAGCCCTACTCCAGCCCCGCGCCATGGGGCCTGGCAGGGCAGAGGGAGCTGCAGCCCCACCCCAGCCCCGCGCCATGGGGCCTGGCAGGGCAGGGGGAGCCTCGCCTGCCCGGCTCCAGCCCCAGCCCCACCCCAGCCCCATGCCATGGGGAGCTGCAGCCCTACTCCAGCCCCGCGCCATGGGGCCTGGCAGGGCAGAGGGAGCTGCAGCCCCACCCCAGCCCCGCGCCATGGGGCCTGGCAGGGCAGGGGGAGCCTCGCCTGCCCGGCTCCAGCCCCAGCCCCACCCCAGCCCTGCGCCATGGGGCCTGGCAGGGCAGAGGGAGCTGCAGCCCCACCCCAGCCCCGCGCCATGGGGCCTGGCAGGGCAGGGGGAGCCTCGCCTGCCCGGCCCCAGCCCCAGCCCCACCCCAGCCCCATGCCATGGGGAGCTGCAGCCCTACTCCAGCCCCGCGCCATGGGGCCTGGCAGGGCAGAGGGAGCTGCAGCCCCACCCCAGCCCCACGCCATGGGGCCTGGCAGGGGGGTGCCGCCGGCCCCGCCCTGGGCCCGGTACCTTTCTCGGCAGGCGACTTGGGCTCCAGCATGGTGCCCAGCAGCAGCCGGCGCTCCTGCTCCTCTCGCTTCTGGAGCATCTGGCGCTGGAAGTGGGCCACGGAGCGCAGCAGCTCCTCGCCCTGCACCTCGGAGGGAGGCAGCACCACGCTGCAGTCCAGGAACTCATTGATGGCGCTGAGCAGGTCGTGCCGGTCGTCGGCCAGATACGCCGCCTCGTGGAATTGCTGGGGGGGGTAACCTGCCGGGTCAGAGGCGCCGTGCGCTGGCCGTGGGCCAGGAGAACACGGATCCTCGGGGGGCTGGGCCCTGGGGCAGGATGACCACGTGTCCAGCCCACAAGGAAGGAAAGTGGGAGACGGCTGGGCCCAGAGGAACCCCCAGGGTTGGGGGCAGAGCCTTGGGACCCACGGCCCTACCCTCCAATCAGGGTGAAAGCCGAGATGGAACTGGGGCGGGGGAGTTGAGGCCCCACAACAGGCCGGGCTGGGGGGGAGCCAGCAGGAGGAGATGGAGCTGGGGCGGGGGTAGGAGCAGGCAGGCTGGGGGGAGCTGGCAGGCTGGGTCGGGGTTACCTTGTCGGACATGAGGGTGGAGATGGAGCTGGGGGGAGAAGTCGGCAGGCCGGAGGGGGAGCCGGCAGGCAGGGGGGTTTACCTTGTCGGACATGAGGGTGGAGATGGAGCCGGGGAGGGAGGAGCCAGCAGGCCAGAGGGGGAGCCAGCAGACAAGGGGGGTTACCTTGTCGGACATGAGGGTGGAGATGGAGCTGGTGGGGAGCAGCCGGCAGGCAGGGGGGGAGCCAGCAGGTGGGGGAGTTACCTTGTCGGACATGAGGGTGGAGATGGAGCCGGGGGGAGCAGCCGGCAGGCAGCGGGGGAGCCGGCAGGTGGGGGAGTTACCTTGTCGGACATGAGGGTGGAGATGGAGCTGGTGGGGAGCAGCCGGCAGGCAGCGGGGGAGCCGGCAGGTGGGGGAGTTACCTTGTCGGACATGAGGGTGGAGATGGAGCTGGTGGGGAGCAGCCGGCAGGCAGCGGGGGAGCCGGCAGGTGGGGGAGTTACCTTGTCGGACATGAGGGTGGAGATGGAGCGCCCGATCTCGTGGTAGTCCATGTTGGCGCTGCTGGGCCCCAGCAGCACGAAGAGGAAGCGGACGGGGATGGGCACCTCCAGCACTGAGTCCAGCTCCACGGCCGCCTGCAGCCGCACGAAGGCCATGGTGGGCTGGTCCAGGAACTCCACGCAGCCTGCGGGCCACAGGCCAGTCAGCGCTCACTGGCGGCCCCCAGCAAGGGGGAGCCGAGCCAACACTCGCCCGCAGAAGGGCCTGGCTGCCACGTCCAACCCTGCCCCCCATCGGCCGGCGGGCTCGGCACAGCCTCAGCCCTGGGCCCCTCGGCCCCTCTGCCCAGCCAGCCCCACCTGCCCTTACCCACAAGCACCACCGTGGCCTCTGCGTTTTCCGGGATCTTCTCCAGCAGCTTCAGCTCATGCTTCGACTTCGACCTCGTGATGCCAGCTGGGGGTGCTGGGGTCAGGCTCTCTCGCTGTGAGACAGGAACAGGGAACACCAGGTAAAAACCCCGCCATGGGGTGGGAGCCGAGCCACCAAGCCAAGGGCCCAGGGGTCTTGGGCAGAGTCCGGAGCGGGGACAGGGTGTCAGAGTTAAGGTAAACAGGGACAAGAGCTCCCTGGGGCGGGGTGCTCAGGAAAGGGGACAAAAGGCCCGGGGGTGGGCTGGGTGGTTAAGAACATAAGAGCAGCCAGGCTGGGTAGGACAGGTCTTCTGACAGCAGCCAATCCCAGGTGCCCCAGAGGGAACGAACAGAACAGGTAATCATCAAGTGATCCACCCCTGTCACCCATTCCCAGCGTCTGGCAAACAGAGGCTAGGGACACCATCTCTGCCCATCCTGGCTAATAGCCATTGAGGGACCTATCCTCCATGAACTTATCTAGCTCTTTTTTTAACCCTGTTACAGTCCTGGCCTTCACAACATCCTCTGGCAAGGAGTTCCACAGGTTGACTGTGCATTGTGTGAAGAAATACTTCCTTTTGTTTGTTTTAAACCTGCTACCTGTTAATTTCATTGGGTGACCCCTAGTTCTTGTATTATGGGAAGGAGTAAATAACACTTTCTTGTTCACCTTCTCCACAACAGCCGTGATTTTATAGACCTCTATCATATCCCCTCTTAGTTGTCTTTTCTCCGAGCTGAAAAGTCCCAGTCTTATTAATCTCTCCTCATACTGCAGCCATTCCAGACCCCTAATCATTTTTGCCCTTTTCTGAACCTTTTCCAATTCCGATATATCTTTTTTGAGATGGGGCGACCATATCCGCATGCAGTGTTCAAGATGTGGGTGTACCATGGATTTATATAGAGGCTATATGATATTTTCTGTCTTCTTATCTATCCCTTTCTTAATGATTCCCAACATTCTGTTCACTTTTTTGACTCCCGCTGCACATTGAGTGGATGTTTTCAGAGAACTATCCACACTGACTCCAAGATCTCTTTCTTGACTGGTAACAGCTAATTGAGACCCCATCATTTCATATGTAGAGTTGGGATTATGTTTTCCAATGTGCATTACTTTGCATTTATCAACATTGAATTTCATCTGCCATTTTGTTGCCCAGTCACCCACTTTGGAAAGATCCTTTTGTAGCTCTTCGCAGTCTGATTTGGACTTAACTATCTTGAGTAGTTTTGTAACATCTGCAAATTTAATCTGCTGGCCAGCCCTGGTCCCAGGACAGATCCCTGGGGGACCCCACTATTTACCTCTCTCCGCTGTGAAAACTGTTGAGGAAAGGAGACAAGGAGCCCCAGGGGGGCATGTGATGTTATTGATATAATCTGTGACCGTATAGATCATTGTTCCAGACACTGGTATATATTTGCAGCAAATATTGTACAAAGGTTGTCGTGTAAGGTGTCTATGGAGAGGTTCGCAAAAAGAAAAGGAGGACTTGTGGCACCTTAGAGACTAACCAATTTATTTGAGCATAAGCTTTCGTGAGCTACAGCTCACTGCATCCGATGAAGTGAGCTGTAGCTCACGAAAGCTTATGCTCAAATAAATTGGTTAGTCTCTAAGGTGCCACAAGTACTCCTTTTCTTTTTGCGAATACAGACTGACACGGCTGCTACTCTGAAACCTATTCTCAGTAAGTGACCAATCAAGAAACACTGAACGCACAATGGACCTTGGGAGACACCAATCCACATCTGAGCTTTCCTGGGAACATTCAAACTAACATGTAAACAATGGCGTCCGCCTGTAAAGAACTGAGTCATGCATGGACATGTGACTTGCCCATGTGACTCCAAACTCCATCTTGTTGCTGTGATCTTACACAGGAGAACCAAGGGGTTTCCACCCACGAGAGAGAGTATAAAAGGCAGCTGCATCTCCTCCATTCGGTCTTCAATCCTCCGTCTGACCTCTGGAGGAACATTGCTACAAACTGAAGCTCTGAACAAAGGACTGAAAGACCCATCCCAGCTGGGGATATTCTCCAGAGACTTGATTTGAACCTGCCGTTTATTCCTTCACTGCTACAAGAACTTTGCCATGACTGTATGTCATTGATTTCATTGAACCCATTCTAGCTCTCATCTCTATCTTTTTCCTTTTATGAATAAACCTTTAGATTTTAGATTCTAAAGGATTGGCAACAGCGTGATTTGTGGGTAAGATCTGACTGGTATATTGACCTGGGTCTGGGGCTTGGTCCTTCAGGATCAAGAGAACCTTTTTTCTTTTACTGGGCTGTTGGTTTTCATAACCATTCGTCCCCATAACGAGTGGCGCTGGTGGGGATACTGGGAAACGGGAGTGTCTAAGGGAATTGCTTGTATGACTTCTGGTTAGCCAGTGGGGTAAAACCGAAGTCATCTCAGTTTGGCTGGCTGACATTGCCTTAGTAATAAAGGACACCCAGCTTTGGGCTGTGACTTCCCTGCTCTAAGCAATTTGTCCTGAATTGATACGCTCAGTTGTGTCCCGCCAAAGGCAGCATCGTCACCGTGGTGTAGTCACGCTTGGACCCACAGAACCAGGTCAATTAAGCTTTGGGTCAGAACCCCACGCTATCCAAATTTGAACTTTGGTATTGAGAGTTTGATTGGTTAAAGAGCAGTTGCAGTGGGTGAGCAAAGAGCATATGAGGGCCTTGACAAAAAAGCCCTGGAAGATTTGTGTTCAGAAAAGGGGATAAGCTTTAGAAAGAAAGCTACAAATCAAGAACTGAGAAATCGGTTAATGGCCAGTGATCAGGAGGCAGGAGCACAGCCCTTACCTGACGCTACAGAAGCTGCAGAAGCAATTAGAATGCAAAAGGCAGCAAATAAACTGCAACTTGAGCATAAACAGAAACTACCAGATATTTGATTGCTGGAAAAGCAAAAGAATGCTGAATTGGAAAGAGAAGCTGCTGAGAGACAGAAAGAAGCTAAGGAAGAAATGCTAAATTGGAAAGAGAGGCTGATGAGAGAGAGGAACGGGCTCTTAGGGGGCATCTGGAGCTGCTGGCTGCTGAGGAGAAAACTCGCCAGATGCAACAGGAGATGGCCAGACTTCAGCTCCAAGTATTGGAAGAGCAGAGAAAGTCATCGCCACCTGGTACTACGCTTCCCTGCCATAACGAAAGAAACTGGGAAAGGATCTGTCCCATTTACAAAGATACTGAAGACATAGCGGAATTTCTGTCTACCTTTGAACATCTATGCGCTCTGCATGGGATCCCAGATGAGTAGCAAATGCCTGTCCTGCTGACCAAATTGACTGGAAAAGCCAGGGAAGTATTAAATGAATTAAGGGAACAAGAAGCCTTAGATTATGTGCTGTTTAAAAATTCTGTGTTAAGGCGATTCAAGGTCACCCCTGAGTCTTACCGGGTTAAGTTTAGAAAGTTTAAAATGTGTAATGATGGTACTTTTGTAGAATGTGCTCATAAGCTGATGGGTTTTGTTAAAAAGTGGGTTGTGGGAGCAAAGACGCATGGGAGTTTTGAAAAACTGCTGAAGTTAATAACTTTGGAACAGTTCTTAGACATTGTGCCTGACCAGGTGAGAGCAGCTGTGTGTGATAGGGACCCTGAGTCAGTCCTACAAGCTGCGGAATTTGCAGATGCCCATACCCAAAACAGGGCTTGGGAAGGGTATTAACCCCAGGGGGAAATTAATCACCATTCTCCCCAGGTCAAGAGAAGGGAAGGATTTGAAAGGAAACCAGGCCCTGACTCTTATAAAGGAGCTCACGGGGGCCCAGAGGGTAGGAACTCTCACCCCAAGAATAAACAGGTTAAATGCTATCACTGTGGTGTGCTTGGCCACATGAAACCAGACTGCCTGGCCCTGAAGGCCAGCCCAAAACCACCAACCCCAAAAGCCACGGTAAATGCCAACTCCATTACTCTGAGCCCCCAGGCTGACCCAAGCTACAATAGCACCACCTTGAGTCCAGGGGCAAGCCCAGCAGTGGCATGGGAGGAGGTGATGAGCTCACCAGTTATGTCAGGACTGAGGCATGGTAGGGGAGTGAGCGGTTTATTAAGAAGGCAAAGGTCAATGGTGTTCAATGCACGGGGTGGCGAGATTCTGGCTCTGATGTGACTCTAGCTAAGGCACATCTGGGGAAGCCAGAGGACATGTTGCCAGGGGAGTATGTGATGGTAGTGGCACAATCTGAATACTCTGTGGACCTGCTGATGGCTAGAATCCACCTTGCGTGGGATGGCCATAAAGGGGATGTGAAGGCTGCTGTCCGGGATTTAATTCCAGCTGATGTTTTGGTAGGAAATAACCTACTGAAGGTGCCTGGCCAAGTTAATGTGGTAACCAGGTTGCAAAGAGAGTTTGGGTCTGTGGCAGATACCCTAATTGATGGCAGTGAGGAGGACTGCAAACAGACAGAGTGTCTCTCAGGCTGAGTCAGGCGAGGATTTGTCTGAGATATCGGAGGTGGTTCTGAATTCAAATGAAACTCAGAAGGAATTCATTATCGCCCAGCGGAGTGATGTATCACTAGAGAGAGCCAGGAATGATGCTCAAAGTCAGATCCCAGCTAGTGAAGAGAGGCAGGTTTTTCATGCTGTTGTATAGGGAGGCTCCTAGGGGAAGGAAGCATTCCCAAACAGGAGTTCGCAAACAGCTTGTGGTACCTGAGAGTTATCGCAGTGATCGATTTATTGAAGGTCACTGAGAGTACCACAGGAGCTGTGAACTGTGCCAGAAGCGTAAGGGGTTAAGGGGGCCTAGCAAGGGGCCCCTCCAGCCTCTGCCCATTATTGGGGAGGCTTATGCCAGGGTGTCTGTGGATATTGTGGGACCACTCCCAAAACCTTCCAGGAATGGGAAGAAATACATCCGTGTGCTGGTAGATTTTGCTACCAGACACACTGAGGCTGTCGCATTGTGTAATATTGAGGCAGAGACAGTGGCAACGGCCTTGTTCTCTCTCTTTAGCATGGCGGGTTTTCCCAAGGAAATAGTGTCTGACTGTGGCTCTAATTTTATGTCTGTGCTTTTCAAGCAGTTGTGGGAATTATGTGGGGTGAAGCACCTGAAAGCTGCTCCCTACCACCCCCAAACTAATGGTCTGGTGGAAAGGTTCAATGGGACCCTGAAGTCTATGTTGAAGATGTACATGGATAGACACCAGAATGACAGGGATGTTATGCTGCTGGATCTATTGTACGCATACAGGAGTGTGCCCCAAGAGTCTACAGAGTTCGCTCCCTTTGAACTACTCTATGGGAGTGTGATGTTATTGACATAAGCTGGGACCGTATAGATCATTATTGCAACCAAGGTCCTGTAGTGGCACCAAATCTTGTATAAGGGGGGTCAAATAAGGTGTCTATGCCCTAGTCTACACTGGGGGAGGGGTGACCTAAGATACCCAACTTTCAGCTACGCGAATAGCAGAGCTGAAGTCGGCGGACCTTAGGTCGACTTACCTGGCCGTGAGAACGTCGCAAGTCAACAGGAAGCGCGTTCGGGGATCGATTTATCGCATCTAGACAAGACGCGATAAATCAATCCCCAATAGATCGATCACTACCTGCGGGTGGGTAGTGAAGACCTGCCCTTTGACAAGTTATGGTTGGCTGGTTATGATTATGCTGTCTATATGTGGGTATCATTTTTGTAGTTAAAGTTATGAATATTGGCTCTATCCTGTCTGTAGTTCAAACGTGTGCTGTGCTTCTGGGTGCCACCCCAGACAAGTTGGTGTCAGCTCTGCCCAGCCTGCTGGATGACCCATTAAGAACCATCAGCGATACCACTGACCCATTGTGAAAAGGCAGACACACCTTGCGATTCAGCAAAGTATGCAGGGACTTGCCCATGTGACTCCAAACTCCATTCTGCTGTAATTTTCCACAGTAAGAACACAGAGGGGTTCTTACTCCTGGAACAGTCTATAAAAGGCTGATGCCACATCTCCATCTTGTCTTCAGTCCTGCTTCCTGCCTCTGGAGGGACTTTGCTACGCTGAAGCTTTGAACCAAGGACTGAAAGACCCATCCCAGCTGGGGATGTTCTCCAAAGACCTGATTTGAACCCGCAGTTTATTCCATGACTGCTACAAGCCTGAACCAAGAACTTTGCCATTGCTGTGTGTCATTGATTCCGTTTAACCCATTCTAGCTCTCGTCTCTATCTTTTCCCTTTTATGAATAAACCTTTAGATTTTAGATTCTAAAGGATTGGGAACACGTGATTTGTGGGTAAGATCTGACTTGTATATTGACCTGGGTCTGGGGCTTGGTCCTTCAGGATCGAGAGAACCTTTCTTCTTTTACTGGGGTATTGGTTTTCATAACCATTCGTCCCCATAATGAGTGGCCCTGGTGGTGATACTGGGAAACGGGAGTGTCTAAGGGAATTGCTTGTATGACTTGTGGCTAGCCAGTGGGGTAAAACCAAAGTCTTCTCTGGCTGGCTGGTTGGGTTTTCCTTAATAGTAAAGGAACTCCAGTTTGGGGCTGTAACTGCCCTGCTCTAAGCAATTTGTCCTGAATTGACACTCTCAGAAGTGTCCCGCCAAAGGCAGCATCATTACAGGGCGGTTGGGTGGATCAGGAAAGGGGACAAGGGGCTTCAGTGGTGCTCAGCAAGGGGGGGCAATAGCTCTTGGTGGGGGTGAGGCTCAGGAAGGGGGATGAGGGGCCCTGGGGAGGTCAGGAAGGGGGACGGGGGCTCAGGAAGGAGGATGAGGGGCCCCGTGGAGGTCAGGAAGGCGGACAAGGGGCCCTGGGGGGGGTCAGGAAGGCAGAAGAGGGCCCGGGGGGGCCTGGGGGCTCAGGAAGAGGGTACTCGGGCACGCAGCACCAAGGCCCCCACTCACCTCCCGCTCCACCTCGACCCTGACCTCATGTTCAGCAGGGTGGGCGCCGATGAGGGGCTCAGTGACCGTGGGCTCGCTGCCCTCGCCCACGTGGTTGGCGCTGTGGTGATGCACCAGCAGGGAGCCCAGGCTGCCGGCTGAGATGTTGCGGGGGAAGAAATCCTTCTCGTCACTTGGGTGGCTGCAGGACGAAGCCAGGGGAAGGGTCTGGACTCTGGGCCCCGGCCGGCCATTCTCCGGCCGGCCAGTGCGCTGCATGCTGGGACTCGGGGTCTCCCTGGAGCATCCGCTAGCACAGACCTCAGCGGGGGCCGCCTCCCCCTCCCTTCTCCCTGAGCCCCCTTCAAACCGGCCAGGGCCCTGACGGGCCGCAGGTGTCTGCAGCCTGCTCTCAGACTGGGTGCGGGTGGGGCAAAGAGCCTGCACCCACCACCCCAGCACAGCCTTGGGCTTCGCCCCAAGTGATGCCCGGGAGCGTAACAGGCACTCGCCAGTGGGACAGGGGGCTGGGTGTGTGCACATGGCTCCCTCCCCCAGGCCCCAGAGACCACGCCAGGCCCCAGCAGGGAGTGAGCAGCCGCATGGCGCTAGCCTGGGGCGATTCCCTCTCCAGGCCCCAGGGTGCGCGGGCAGGTCACCTGTGCTTTAGCAGCAGTGCCCGCAGTATGTTGGCGCGGTCCTCAGCCCGGATCTGGTCTGAGATGATCATCTGCTCCACCACCTGGTGCGCCACCCCCGGCAACGTCTTCTGGTCCAGGTCCAGGAGCACGGCCCCTGGGGGCAGAGCCAAGGGCTAAGCAGAGAGGCCGAGGTGCCACCCCGCTCTACCCATCCGCCCGAGCCGCAGCCAGGCCTGGCCGGGACCTCCCACCCCTGGCTGCACCCCTCCCACCTACCATGGGAGAGGGTCTTGCGCAGCTCCAGCAGGCTGCGGAAGCTCAAGGAGGCCACATGGGGCTTCCCCCAGCGATCGGTCTCCTCCTCCACATCTTCCTCGAACTTGATCCAGCGTGCTGTCTCCTTCCACTGCAGCTCCTGGTTCTTGTCCACCACCAGCTCGTTCAGCTCCACAAAGACCTGCCGGGGCAGAGGTAGGGTCCGTGGGACTCAGGGGGTGGGGCTGGGGTCCCCTTGGATGGCTGCCAGACCCTGTGCCCCTGGTGCCCGTCCCCCAGCCCCTGCCCCCCATGTACTCCAGCCCCTGCACGGATCCCAGCCCACAGCCCGGCCCCCACAGTGCCCAGCCCCCAGCCCCTGCCCCCCCATGGGACCCCATCTCCCAGACCCTGCCCCCCCATGGACCCCAAACCTTTCCCCTTCCCCCCATGGCACTCCATTCCCCAGCCCTGCCCCACCATGCACCCAGGCCCCTGCAACCCCATCCCCTGGCCCTCACGGTGCCCATCCCCCCCATGACCCCCATCCCCTGCTCCCTGTGGCCCCCCCATCCCCTGCCCCCGTGGCCCCACCCCAGTCACCTCGTGTGGCTGCCGGTCGTGTTTCCTGTGCCGGGCGCTCGGCTCCGCGTGGTCTTTGCTGACGTGCACGACTTGGCCCTTGGCGCTCTTGCGGACCAGGTGCCGTCGGACCCCAGGCACGTCCTCGAACCTGTGGCCTGCGGGGAGACAGGCAGCGGTGCTGAGCCTGGCGCTAGGGGAAGCTGGAGGCATTTCTCCGCCGCCGCTTCTCCTCCTGTTGGCGCAGGCGAGGGAGCCGCTGGTTGCTGCCCGCCGGCGGGAGGGGCATGTGGGATCGCACACCTGCCCCAGCTGTCCGGCTGCCCCAGGCCCAGCTCCTGCAGGGGAAACGCTGCAGAGCTGCCCAGCGGCTGCCCCAGGCCGTGGTGCTGAGGCATCCTGTCTGTGCTGCATGAGTGCAATGTGTGTGTGTGTGTGTGGAGAGGGGTGTCCAGGGGGGCAGCGAGTTTCCCTGGCCCAGCACAGGGGATCCACCAGGGAGGCTCAGTCAAGCTGTGGGCCCCCCCCATGAAGCCTGGGCCCCCAGGGTACCGGTGACACGCAGCCTGCGGGTGGCTCCCCCTGGCCTGGCTTGGCGAGGAGCTCCACTGATTGTATTCCCATCGTGCCCACGTGGCCACCCCACCCCAGCACCCCTCTGTGCCAGGGGCTGAACACACCCAGTCCAGAGACAGTCCCTGCCCTACACAGCTGGTGCCCCGATGCTGCACCATCCACACAGATCAGCTCGGGGCCATGTCCCCGGCCCACGCCCCTCCTCCCTGGCCAGGGCCTGGGGCACTCACTCTTCATGTAGTCCAGGTCGGCCGAGGCCAGGGTCTGGGCCTCCGATTCATCCGTGGGCACCTTCTGGTACTGGGCCTGCTCCACTCCCGTCATGCTGCCAATGCGCCGCCTCTCGTTCAGGTTGTAGCTCCGGTGCCCCAGCTGGGACTTGGCAACGGGGCGGCCTGGGCAGCTGGGCTCGTCTGCACTGGGCCCATCGGGCCCACGGTCCTCCTCGGCCCTGGGGCTGGAACAGACACCTGCCTCAGAGCTGGGGTCCCGGGCTGGGCCCTGCCACCAGCCCCCTGGGGCAGTGCCCAGCCCCACCGCAAGCAGCCGAGGAGCCCTTGAGCCCCAGCGCCCAGATGCCCCTGTGCCAAGACCCCTGCCGCTCTGCTCCGTGCAGCCGGTCCCCAGATGCTCACTCACCCAGCCCCCTTGGGGTCCGTAACTGCAGCCCCCAACAGCTCCATGGGGGAGCTCGGCAGAGACGTTGGGGTCGTGGGCTCCTCTGGGCGGCGCTCGGCAGCCTCATCCTCCTGCAAGAAGAACTGAGAAGGGACATGGCTTGGGGCACCGGCGGCGACAGCAGGGTCTGGGGGTCCTGCCCTTGTGGCCCCAGCCCTGGCTGCCAGAGCCCCTCCTCTGGGCCCCCCTCGCTGCTCTAGCTGACCCCTCCCGCTCCCTGCTGGGCCCCCAGCCCTGTACCTGGATCCCCCCGGGCAGGTCCTCGGCCGACCGCTCTGGCTCCGTGTCACAGGTGTCATCCTCATCCTCCTCTGCCTCCTCGATGGTGGGAGTCTCCCCTGGAACAGACGCCCGGCGCCGCTTCTTCTTGCCCTTCTGCCCCCCCTTCTTCCTGCGGGCATCAGGGGGCAGGTGCGTGGAGAGGGGGTGGTGAATGTGGTGGGACGACTGGCGGTGATCTGGGAGGAACAGAAGGCATGGGCATGGGCACCGAGCTGGGGCCAGACCCTGCCTGCCTCCCCGCCTCGCCACACCATGCCCCCGGGCTGCCCCCACCTCCACAGCACCCACATGCCGTCAGCCGCCCGCCCGGCACTAGCGTGGCCCAGGTGCCCCACAACGCTGCCAGGCCGGAGCATCTCCCCACCGGCGCCCAGGAGCCAATGAACCGGGCTGGGGCCGCCCCCACAGGCCGTGTCCTCTGTGCCCTGCCCCTGCGCTGGCCCTGGACCCCCTGCCCTGCCCCTCCCCGCCCTCTCTCACACTCAAAGTCCTCCTCGCTGTAGCTCCGGCCGGCCTCCTCCCCGTTGCGCGGGTGCGAGTCGTGCAGGATCTCCTCGAAGCGCTCCACGCCCAGCGTCTTGTTCAGGTCAGTCTCCTCCTCCTCCACAGCCGCGGGCGAGCTGGGGCCCAGGGCCTCCGCCTCCGGCTGGGGAAACACAGGGCCGAGAGATGCCCCGGATCAGCGCCACAGCCCCGCCGCGACCGCCCCCGGCCAAGCCCCCACCCCCAGCCGAGCCCCCGCCCCGCAGCCCCCGCCCCTGCCGAGCCCCTGCCCCCTGCCGAGCCCCCACCCGTCTCCCCACAGCCCCCACCCCTTGCTGAGGCCCCGCCTCGCTCCCCGCAGCCCCGCCGCGACAGCCCCTGGCCGAGCCCCCGTCCCCGGCCGAGCCCCCGCCCCGCAGCCCAGCACCCCGCAGCCCCCACCCCCTGCCGAGCCCCCGCCCTGCAGCCCCTGCACCCTGCTGAGCCCCCGCTCCCCGCAGCCCGCAGCCCCCACCCCCTGCCGAGCCCCCGCCCCGCAGCCCAGCGGCCCCTGCCGAGCCCCCGCCCCGCAGCCCTGCGCCCCTCGAACGGCACTGGGGCATTGAGGCCAGCACTGCCGGGCCAGAGCCTGTCCAGCCCAGCGTCCCCTGCAGCAGCCTGGCTGCCCTGCTGAGTCTCCCTTCCAAGTACGCCCCAGCCAGCCCCAGCCCCAGCCCCAGCCCCAGCCCCTGCTCAGGCCCCGAGGGGTCACGGCCCAGTGCTGGCTGCACTGAAGCCAGGCCGGTCACACGCTCCGCACAGCCGGTACCCGAGGTGCCAGGCCCGGCGGACGCTGCCCCACGAGGCAGCCCGGAGAGCCCGCCCTGCCCGGGGGTTTGGAGTCCCTGTGCGGTGGGGGCCCAGAGCGGAGCGGTGACCAGCTCCATCCCAGCCAGGCAGAGATCAGCCTGGCCCGGCGGGGGGGAGATCAGTGCCCCGGGGGGGCCTGACACCCCAGCTCCCCTCTGGACCCCACAATGCAGGTCTGGGCCCTCGTGCCCCGGAGTCCCGGCAGGAGGGACCACAGGTCTCTGCCCTCCGGGGGGACCTGCAGGGCTGGCTGCAGCATTGGTCCCCGCTCAGCCTGCCATACTGGGGCAGCAACCCCCCACCCAGTGATGGAGCCCCACAGGTTTCGTCTCCCCGTCTGCCCACCCCCCGGCGACCGAGCCCTGCATCTCCTTTCCCCTCCTCCCTCGGCGACCGAGCCCCACACGTCTCGTCTCCCCCTCTGCCCCACACAGCGACCGAGCCCCACACGTCTCCTCTCCCCTCCTCCCTCGGCGACCGAGCCCCACATGTCTTGTCTCCCCCTCAAACCCCCCCAGCCACTGAGCCCTACGTCTCCTCTCCCCTCCTCTCTCAGCAACCGAGCCCCACGTGTCTCCTCTCCCCTTCTCCCTCGGCGACCGAGCCCCAAATGTCTCGTCTCCTGCTCCACCCCCACAGCCACCGAGCCCCACATGTCTCCTCTCCCCTCCTCCCTTGGCGACCGAGCCCCACATGTCTTGTCTCCCCCTTCGCCCCCCCCAGCCACTGAGTCCTACGTCTCCTCTCCCCTCCTCCCTCGGCGACCGAGACCCACATGTCTCCTCTCCCCTCCTCCCTTGGCGACCGAGCCCCACATATCTTGTCTCCCCCTCCGCCCCCCCAGCCGCCGAGCCCTACGTCTCCTCTCCACTCCAGCCCCCCAACCCCCAGTAATGGAGCCCTGCGTCTCATCTCTCCTCCAATCCCCGCAGCGATGGAGCCCTGCGTCTCGTTCTCCCCCAATGATGGAGCCCCGCATCTCCTCTCCCCTCCACCCCCCAGCCCAGCTCGTGTGGCTCAGGCTGCCGCACCCCCTGCCGGAGGTGGCTGCTCCCCGCACTGCGGCCGGGGGGCCCTGCCCCCTCCTACCTGAGCCATGGGGGGGCCGCCGGGCAGCGTGGGGACAGGGGCTGAGGGGCTGCTGCTGCTCCCTGCGCCCCGCTCCGGCCCCGCCAGCCAGGCAGCCGGCGCTGAGCTTTATGGGGCTCTGCCGACTCGGGAAGGTCGCGGCCGCGGGAGGGACGGGAGCAGCGGGAGGCGACAGGCGGCTCCTTCCCTCGGTGCCACTCCAAATATTGACGGAGGCTCCCCGCGCCGGGGCCGCCGGCCGCCAGCTCCGGCACACGCCTGAAGGTGCCCTCTGCGCGGGAGCGGCTCTCCCTGGGCTCGCCAAGAGCATCTCCGGGTGAGTCCCACGCCTGCCCCGGGACTCCCCCGCCCCCATGGGGCCGGAGAGGGGCCCCCAGAGCCCCCCACCCCGCTGGGGGCCTGACTGCAGGGCCCCGCTCTCCCCGGCTATGCTGCGCTATGGGTGACCAGGTCCCCTTCTCCCAAGGGTGCTGTGCTGGCAGGGGCAGGCCCCCCTTCACCCAGGGGTGCAGTGGGGGGTCAGGTCCCCCTTCACCCAGGGGTGCAGTGCTGGGGGCAGGTGCCCCCTTCTCCTGAGGTCTGGCATGGGCACTAGCCAAGGGAGGAAACAGCTGTGGGTCCTGGCCCCACCCCTGGCCCTGGAGGGAGCATCTGCCCCGGGACACGGCCCTTCCCAAAGAGGGGTGCAGAGGGGCTGTGGGGGGAAGGCAGTGCCCCCAGCCCACCCGCGCTGCCCCCACCCCATCGTTGTCCCCACGAGAGCCTGACGTGCAGCCCTCCCGCCTCCCCACCCTGCCGTGACCCCACATTGACCCCTCCCTCCCCGCCATCCCCTCCCCACCCCACCACATCCCCAGACCTCCCTGCCTCACCCCACTGTGACCCCCAACATCCCTATCCCACCCCAGCCATGACCCCTGACCTCCCCTAACCCACCCCCACCACGTCCCCAGACCTCCCTGCCCCACCCCACTATGACCCCAGACATCCCCCCCACCCCTGCCGTGACCCCTGACCTCTCCCCAACCCACCCCCACCATGTCCCCAGACCTCCCTGCCCCACCCCACTGTGACCCCTGACCTCTCCCCAACGCACCCCTGCTGTGTCCCACAACCTCCCCGCCCCATACCCGCCATGACCCCAGACCTCCCTGCCCCACCCCACTGCGACCCCCAACATCCCTACCCCATCCCCACCATGACCCCCGATCTCTCCCCAACCCACCCCAGCTGTGTCCCCAGAACTCCCTGCCCCACCCCACTGCGACCCCCGACATCTCCGCCCCATCCCGGCCGTGACCCCAACCTCTCCCCAACCTCTCCCCAACCCACCCCACTGTGACCCCAGACATCCCCCCCAACCCCGCCGTGACTCCTGACCTCTCCCCAACCCACCCTCACCACATCCCCAGACCTCCCTGCCCCACCCCACTGTGACCCCTCCTGCCTCCCCACCCTGCCGCCCCACATTCACCCCTCCCTCCCTGCCATCCCCACCCCACCCCACCACGTCCCCAGACCTCCCTGCCCCACCCCACTGCGACCCCAGACATCCCTACCCCATCCCCACCATGACACCCGACCTCTCCCCAACCCACCCCTGCTGTGTCCCCAGAACTCCCTGCCCCGCCCCACTGCGACCCCCGACATCTCCACCCCATCCCCGCCGTGACACCAACCTCTCCCCAACCCACCCCACTGTGACCCCAGACATCCCCCCCACCCCTGCCGTGACCCCTGACCTCTCCCCAACCCACCCCCACCGCATCCTCAGACCTCCCTGCCCCACCCCACTTCGACCCCAGACCTCTCCATCCCACCCCCACCGTGACCCCTGACATCCCCACCCCATCCCTGCCGTGACCCCCGACCTCTCCCCATCCAACCCCCGCCGTGACCCGGAACAACCCCTGCTGTCCTGAACCAGCTGCAACACTCAGTGACCCCGTCCCCACCGCAACCCCAACCTCCCCCAGCCCCACTGCCTGCCCCACATCCTCACTGCCCTGCCCACCCCACTGCCTGCCCCACATCTTCACTGCCTAGCCCAGCTCCCAGCCCCACTGCCCTGCCCCACATCCTCACTGCCTAGCCCAGCTCCCAGCCCCACTGCCCTGCCCCACATCCTCACTGTCCAGCCCACCCCACTGCCTGCCCCACATCCTCACTGCCCAGGCCACCCCACTGCCTGCCCCACATCCTTACTGTCCAGCCCAGCCCCCAGCCCCACTGCCTGCTCCCCATCTGGACTACCCAGCCCACCCGACTGCCTGCCCCACATCCTCACTGTCCTGCCCACCCCACTACCTGCCCCATATTACAACTGCCCAGCCCACCCCACTGCCTGCCCCACATCCTTATTGTCCTGCTCCACATCCTCACTACCCAGCCCAGCTCACTGCTCTTCCCCACATCCTCACTGCCCAGTCCACCCCACTGCCTGCCCCACATCCTCACTCCTCTGCCCACCCCACTGCCTGCCTCACTGCCTCGCCCCACATTCTCACTGCCCAGCCCACCACACTGCCCTGCCCCACATCCTTACTGCCCAGCCCCGCCTGAGCCCCACTATTGTGCCCCACATCCTCCCTTGCTGTCCCACCTCTTCCCATAGCCCCACACCCCAGCTCCTCCACCTTCTCCTCCCTGTCTCACTGCCCCATCCATAAGCCCAGCCAGGCCCTGCCATCGGCTCGCCCAGCCCAGAACAGCCCCCAGCCAGCGTGAAGGGGGCCAGACATGCTCTGTGCTGCTGGCTCTGGCCGGTCTCTGGAGAGGGGAACAGAGGTGTAGGGAGACCCTGTGGGCACAGCCCTGCCCTGGGGCTCCCCCAGCAGCCCCCACAGCACGGTGTGCGCCAGGAGCTGCAGGAGGAAGCTGCCAGGCGTGGCAGCTCCTCTCCCAGGCCCAGGGAGCAGGTGCGTCCTACCTGGCAGCCCAGCAGAAAGTCCATGGCAGCAGGACTCGCCCAGAGGCGGCCGGAGGGGCAGGAGGGCGCGCGGCAGGCCCCATCCCGCATCACGTGCCGGCTGTTGCCTCAGCAATGGGGAGCTGGCCCAACGGCCCGGGCCAGGCACCCACTGGCTGGGCTCCCAGGGTGAATCATTAACCCGCTACCTGCAGATGCGCCGAGGCGATAACCCGGCAACCAGCTTCCGTGCGGGGCAGGCGCCGGGGTGGCCGGGCTTGGGTGCGGCGAGCGACAGAGCGACAGAGCCACGAGCCAGAGCGGGGCCCCATCAACGCCGGGGGGGGGCTCCAGGCAAACGCTGAACCGAGCCCACCGCCGCCCAGGGTGAAACACGGCATGTAACCCCCCGGCGCAGCGCCCCAGCCCTGCCACCCTGTCCCCAGCACAGCCCCCCCCAGTCCCAGGCCGGGGCTGCCCCCCCAGCACAGCCCCCCCCAGTGCCAGGCCGGGGCAGAGTCTGCTCTCAGGGGCCTGTCTGTTCTCAGGGCCGGCTAAAGACACAGGGGCGGGTGTCCCCTGGATGGGCCCAGTCCCCATCTCAGTGAAGCATGAGAACGGCAAATCCAAGCACCCGGATAGGGACACCCAGGAGCCCATGGCCCCAAGGGGGATGGACCTCGCCCCCGCAGGGGGGAGCGGAACAAGGATCCCCACTGGAGAACTCGGGGCTGGGAGCGAGAAGGTGGGGACAAGAGTCGGAGGCTGGAAGGAGTCAGGGCTCCCACCTAGAGTCTGACCAAGGAGGCCGCCCAGATAGACAGAGCCAGACCCGAGGGTTCCCCACAGCCGGGCTGGGCTCGGGGCTGGCCAGGACGGGCCCTGCTTCACCCTTCATTGCCCCAGGCTGCCCTAAAGGCCCCCTACACCAGGCCCCAGCTAACAACTGAACCCAGCTGTGCCCGCGCTGGGAGGGTGTGACGAAGTGGGACTGTTCTTAATGTTTCCTCTGAATAGTGTGGGGGTGCCTCAGTTTCCCCTAGGCAGTTCTTAAGTATCTAGGGGGTGGAGTAAGGGTGTATGATCATTGCAGAGCCCTAGAGGGCAGGTGTGTGAAGGGGTCTGGACACAGAGAATGGCCGACACCCTGTTTCCTGGCAACTGATGGCCTGGGCCCTTCCCCCCCTGCAAGGTGAGAGCTGAAGGGTTGGAGAACAAAGGAATCAGGTGACCTCCTGGCCCGGGAAAGGAACAAAGCCCAGAGGAGGAGGGGCTGGAGGGGGTTTCAGTTTGGGGCTGGCTGGGACATGGAGTGAAGTGCAGACGTGGTTGTCTGGCTCACTGCCCCCCAAAATGGACCCAGCTGAGGGGTCCCGTTCTCTGCACCTGCAAGCTCTGTTTTAGACCATGTTCCTGTCGCCTAATAAACCTTCTGTCTTACTGGCTGGCTGAGAGTCACGTCTGACTGCGAAGTTGGGGTGCAGGACCCTCTGGCTTCCCCAGGAGCCCCGCCTGAGCGGACTCGCTGGGGGGAAGCGCACGGAGGGGCAGAGGATGCTGAATGCTCCGAGGTCAGGAAGGTGGAAGCTGGGTGAGCTGTGTGTCCTGCAGACAGGCTGCTCACAGAAAGGCGACTGCCCCAGAGTCCTGACTGGCTTCATGGGGAGCAGTTCCAGAGCATCGCCCGGGGACTCCGTGACAGAGGGTCCCTCCAGGGGCTGGGCGAGGGGCCCTGATCCCTGCAGAGCGGCCGAGTCTCCCTCAGGGGCTGTCTCCGGGGGACTCACTGCCCGGAGCTCGCGGAGGCGTGCGGGGAGCTGCAGGCCCAGAGGGCCAGTCTAGGGGGCAGTGAGACAGCGCGGCTCACCCTGAAAGAGTGGGACCCCCAGGGAGGCTGGCACAGTGAAGAGGCCTCCCAGAGACAGTTCCAAAGCTGGGGGGCGCAGCCCCGAGCCTGTGGGTTCGTGACAGGGACCCTCTCTGGGGCTGATCCTCAGCCCTCCACAGGGCATCGGGTGACCCTGCCAGCAGGGCCAGAGGATACAGGTCCCTGGGCCGAGCTTGCTGGGCCCAGTCACCAGCAAAACACTGGATGGCAGCTGCTCACATGGGGGCAGCCCCGAGCGTCCCAGCACCGCTCCAGGATCCCGAGGCTCTGCACATGGGTCCCACAGTTCAGCCGCCGGCTCTGCCCTCTGGTCCCGGGCAGCTCCAGGAGCTCCAGGCTTTGCACGTGGACCCCACAGCTCGGCCGCTGGCTCTGCCCTCTAGTCCCGGGGCAGCTCCAGGCTTTGCACTTGGGCCCCACGGCTTGGCCGCTGCCTCTGCCCAGTGGTCCCGGGGTAGATCCAGCCGTCCACACCTCCTACTTACGCTCTCGAAGGCAGAGGAGACGATGTGGTGAATCCCGGAGGAAACCTGGGAGCGGCTCATGGCGCAGGCCGAGTAGCTGGTGCCTGGCCCCGTTAACCTTTCTCTTTCTCACTCGGGCTCAGAAGGCGATGGCGGGGCAGCATCACCTGGGCAGGGGAAGAGCAGAGGAGGGGCCTGGGTCACATACAGCCATGCCAGTCAGGGCCTTGGCCTGGCTTCCCCCTCCCCGCAGCTCCAGCCCCAGCTCTGAAGAGGGGGCTTCCGGGAGCCACACTCACAACCCAGAGGATCCCAGACATCCCCACCGCCCTGGGCCCCACCCCAGAGGAGGCCGCACTCTGGGCGCATGCGGATGGGACCCCATGTGCTGTGGCTCCCCCTCACTCTCCCCCACGGAGGGACAGCCGTGCTGTGTGGGGCAAGGTCTCTGGCCCCACGGCTGCGCTCCCAGGCAGGGGGAGAGGTGGGCACTGGCCAGGCCGGGCGGCAGGAGGGCAGAGGCAGTGAGCAAAGGAAAACAGAGGGACTGGCTGCGCGCAGGGTGGAGGCTCCAGCCAGGTTTGTCTTGGCCCCAAGGCCCTGAAAGACAGAGCAGGCGCCAAGAGAAACGCAGCAGGGCAGCGAGTGGGAGCGGGGTCCCCAGCCAGCGCACGCCGGTGCAGCCGTGGGGGCAGGCAGGGGCACAGGCTCAATTCGCACTGCAAGCCGGGAGCCCCCAGCCTGTGCTCACCCCACCTGAGCCCTGCCCCACAGCCTGCAGCTGCCAACTTTGGCAGAGGGAGGAAAGTGGGGCAGGGGGGTAGGAGTGGGGTGGCGGGGGCAGGAGAGTGAGGGGGCCTGGAGGGGAAGGAGGCAGGAGGGGGAGGGAGCAGGAGGGGGAGGGAGCAGGCTGCTCTCCCTGCTGCCAGGATCCGACGCACTTGGGGCATCTCCAGGCCCTGCGTGAAGCAGAGGCCGAGGGGGGCCTGAGACCCAGGGGTTTCTGCCTCTGACCTGTGCTGAGGGGCCTGGCTCACAGCGCAGGCCGGGCTGGAGGGCAGGCAGCTGGCCCGAGCTGCAGGGATGCCCGCGGTGCTCACAGCCCTGGGCCACGTGGCCGGAGGCCTTGCAACCCCTAGGTCCCAGCCCAGGGCCCAGCTGCAAGCTGAGGAGCCACTGGCAACACGACAGCTTCACTAAGGGGCAAATCACAGGCCAGAGTGAGCCGCCCCCCAGCTCGGAGCCATGGGCACAGCCCTCCCAGCCCCTGGGGCCATGGGCACAGCCCTCCCAGCCCCCAGGGCCATGGGCACAGCCCCCCCTCCAGCTCCCAGGGCCCTGGGCACAGCCCCCCCCAGCTCCCGGGGCCACGGGCACAGCCCTCCCAGCCCCTGGGGCCATGGGCACAGCCCTCCCAGTCCCCGGGGCCATGGGCACAGCCCTCTCAGCCCCCGGGGCCATGGGCACAGCCCCCCCCCCAACCCTCAGGGCCATGGGCACAGCCCCCCCAGCTCCCGGGGCCATGGGCACAGCCCCTCCCAGCCCCCGGGGCCATGGGCACAGCACCCCCAGCCCCCAGGGCCATGGGCACAGCCCTCCCAGCCCCTGGGGCCCTGGGCACAGCCCCCCTCCAGCTCCCGGGGCCCTGGGCACAGCCCCCCCCAGCTCCCGGGGCCATGGGCACAGCCCCCCCTCCAGCTCCCAGGGCCATGGGCACAGTCCCCCCCAGCTCCCGGGGCCATGGGCACAGCCCCCCCAGCCCCCAGGGCCATGGGCACAGCACCCCCAGCCCCCAGGGCCATGGGCACAGCCCCCTGCAGCCCCCAGGGCCATGGGCACAGCCCCCTGCAGCCCCCGGGGCCATGGGCACAGCCCCTCCCAGCCCCCGGGGCCATGGGCACAGCCCCCTGCAGCCCCCGGGGCCATGGGCACAGCCCTCCCCAGCTCCCGGGGCCCTGGGCACAGCCCCCCGCAGCCCCGCGCTGTGCTACAGGCCCCTGCGACGGCCCCGCTGTGAGCTACATGTAGCAGTAGGATTTTATGTTTGTATTTTATATAATTTAGAACGAATGATTAAGAATAATAATGTAGCATTAATTAAACTTATTGCTGTATGATTTAACCATACCCTGTCAGCCACCCTATTTGAATACCAGAAAGGAATGGCCTAAGGGGCCATTGGTAAAAACACATCAGACAGGCTGCCTGTGTCTGAACTGATGTTAAGGCAGGAACAGACCAGAACAGTCCTTGTGGCTGATTACAGTCACCTTTTGTTTTAGGAGAAGTTTTCATTGCAGTATTTGCTATAAGGTCTTGTTTCTTATCTGCATTGCAAACGAAGTTGTGTACGGGTCTTTTGTAATCCCTTTAGTAACCATATCACCCTTTCTAAAATGTTATCCTGTTTGAAATTCTCTGTAAAATTGTTTGGTATAAGTAAAGGATGTGTGCATGGTTAAGGAGTGTGAAAGCCATCACAAATGTCCGGATGGTCAAGAAGAAGTGAGAGACTTGGAGAAACAATCAGAAAACATCCATTGTATCTGAAGCTAAACAAGTTAGCAGCATAAACAACCTCAGAGGTGAGGCAAACACCACCAAAGATGAGACAACAAAGAAGAGAGAAAAGCGGAAAACCCCAAGATTAACCCCATTTAAGGACTAACGATTACAAAATGACATTGCAAAATCCACAGACTCAAATGGGAACTTACAAGCGTAAAGCTGGGGTGCTTTGCCATGAGACTCTGGGTTCAGTCCTGTAAAGCCTCGGATCATGACTGGTGACTATAGGACCATCTGCAGGACACATGTGTGTGTGTGTGTGTGTGTGTGTGTGTGACTGAATGCGTGTGCTATCGTATTTTCAATAAACGCGGTGTATTGCCTTTTCCCCTGAAAAAGATCCCATGTGTTTCTTATGACCATAACATACACGCCCCTGCAACGCCCCCACCCCATGTCACAGGCCCCGCAACGCCCCCGCCCCGTCCCACAGGCCCCTGCGACGCCCCCGCCCCGTCCCACAGGCCCCTGCGACGCCCCCGCCCCGTCCCACAGGCCCCGCGATGCCCCCGCCCAGTCCCACAGGCCCCTGCGACGCCCCCGCCCCGTGTCACAGGCCCCGCGACGCCCCCGCCCCGTCCCACAGGCCCCTGCGACGCCCCCGCCCCGTGTCAGAGGCCCCTGCGACGCCCCCGCCCCGTCCCACAGGCCCCGCAACGCCCCCGCCCCGTCCGACAGGCCCCTGCGACGCCCCCGCCCCGTCCCACAGGCCCCTGCGACGCCCCCGCCACGTGCCACAGGCCCCTGCGACGCCCCCGCCCCGTCCCACAGGCCCCGCAACGCCCCCGCCCCGTCCGACAGGCCCCTGCGACGCCCCCGCCCCGTGTCAGAGGCCCCTGCGACGCTCCCGCCCCGTCCCACAGGCCCCGCAACGCCCCCGCCCCGTCCGACAGGCCCCTGCGACGCCCCCGCCCCGTCCCACAGGCCCCCGCGACGCCCCCGCCCCGTCCCACAGGCCCCTGCGACGCCCCCGCCCCGTCCCACAGGCCCCGCAACGCCCCCGCCCCGTCCGACAGGCCCCTGCGACGCCCCCGCCCCGTCCCACAGGCCCCTGCGACGCCCCCGCCACGTGCCACAGGCCCCTGCGACGCCCCCGCCCCGTCCCACAGGCCCCTGCGAGGCCCCCGCCCTGTCCCACAGGCCCCGCAACGCCCCCGTCCCGTCCCACAGGCCCCCGCGACGCCCCCGCCACGTCCCACAGGCCCCTACGACGCCCCCGCCCCGTCCCACAGGCCCCGCAATGCCCCCGCCCCGTCCCACAGGCCCCCGCGACGCCCCCGCCCCGTCCCACAGGCCCCGCAACGCCCCCGTCCCGTCCCACAGGCCCCCGCGACGCCCCCGCCCCGTCCCACAGGCCCCTGCGACGCCCCCGCCCCGTCCCACAGGCCCCGCAACGCCCCCGTCCCGTCCCACAGGCCCCGCGACGCCCCCGTCCCGTCCCACAGGCCCCGCGACGCCCCCGTCCCGTCCCACAGGCCCCTGCAACGCCCCCGTCCCGTCCCACAGGCCCCGCGACGCCCCCGCCCCGTGTCACAGGCCCCTGCGACGCGCCCGCCCCGTCCCACAGGCCCCCGCGACGCCCCCGCCCCGTCCCACAGGCCCCTGAGACGCCCCCGCCCCGTCCCACAGGCCCCGCGACGCCCCCGTCCCGTCCCACAGGCCCCTGCAACGCCCCCGTCCCGTCCCACAGGCCCCGCGACGCCCCCGCCCCGTGTCACAGGCCCCTGCGACGCGCCCGCCCCGTCCCACAGGCCCCCGCGACGCCCCCGCCCCGTCCCACAGGCCCCAAGACGCCCCCGCCCCGTCCCACAGGCCCCAAGATGCCCCCGCCCCGTCCCACAGGCCCCTGCGACGCCCCCGTCCCGTCCCACAGGCCCCGCAACGCCCCCGCCCCATCCCACAGGCCCCAAGACGCCTCCGCCCCGTCCCACAGGCCCCAAGACGCCCCCGCCCCGTCCCACAGGCCCCGCGACGCCCCCGCCCCGTCCCACAGGCCCCCGAGACGCCCCCGCCCCGTCCGACAGGCCCCGCGACGCCCCCGCCACGTCCCTCAGGCCCCTGCGACGCCCCCGCCCCGTCCCACAGGCCCCAAGACGCCCCCGCCCCGTCCCACAGGCCCCGCGACGCCCCCGCCCCGTCCCACAGGCCCCGCGACGCCCCCGCCACGTCCCTCAGGCCCCTGCGACGCCCCCGCCCCGTGCCACAGGCCCCCGAGACGCCCCCGCCACGTCCCACAGGCCCCAAGACGCCCCCACCACGTGCCACAGGCCCCTGCGACCACCCCGCCCTGTCCCACAGGCCCCTGTGACGCCCCCGCCCCGTGCCACAGGCCCCTGAGACGCCCCCGCCCCGTCCCACAGGCCCCAAGATTCCCCCGCCCCATCCCACAGGCCCCTGCAACGCCCCCGTCCCGTCCCACAGGCCCCGCAACGCCCCCGCCCCATCCCACAGGCCCCAAGACGCCTCCGCCCCGTCCCACAGGCCCCAAGACGCCCCCGCCCCGTCCCACAGGCCCCGCGACGCCCCCGCCTCGTCCCACAGGCCCCCGAGACGCCCCCGCCACGTCCCACAGGCCCCTGCGACGCCCCCGCCCCGTGCCACAGGCCCCCGAGACGCCCCCGCCACGTCCCACAGGCCCCAAGACGCCCCCACCACGTGCCACAGGCCCCACGACGCCCCCGCCCCGTCCCACAGGCCCCAAGACGCCCCCGCCCCGTGTCACAGGCCCCGTGACGCCCCCGCCACGTGCCACAGGCCCCTGCGACCACCCCGCCCTGTCCCACAGGCCCCTGTGACGCCCCCGCCCCGTGCCACAGGCCCCTGAGACGCCCCCGCCCCGTCCCACAGGCCCCTGCGACGCCCCCGCCCCGTCCCACAGGCCCCAAGATTCCCCCGCCCCATCCCACAGGCCCCTGCAACGCCCCCGCCCCGTCCCACAGGCCCCGCAACGCCCCCGCCCCGTCCCACAGGCCCCTGCGATGCCCCCGCCCCATCCCACAGGCCCCTGCAACGCCCCCGCCACGTGCCACAGGCCCCTGCGACGCCCCCGCCCCATCCCACAGGCCCCTGCGACGCCCCCGCCCCGTCCCATAGGCCCCTGCGACGCCCCCGCCCCGTCCCACAGGCCCCGCGACGCCCCCGCCCCGTCCCACAGGCCCCTGCGACGCCCCCGCCCCGTGTCACAGGCCCCTGCGACGCCCCCGCCCCGTCCCACAGGCCCCTACGATGCCCCCCCGCGTGCCACAGGCCCCTACGACGCCCCCGCCCCGTCCCACAGGCCCCTGCGACGCCCCCGCTGATCCCCGCGTCCAGCTGTCACGAGTACCCAGCTCTGCCAATCCCCGTGCCCTACCGCCACCGGTACCCAGCTGTGCCAATAGCCATCACCAGTACCCAGCTTCGCTGATCCCCGCGTCCAGCTACCACCGGTACCCAGCTCTGCCGATCCCTGCACCCAGCTGCCGCTGGCTCTGCGACCGGACTGTCCCATCTGCCTGGTGTAACACGCTCACCAGGATTTTTTGTTCCATGAGGTGCAGACACGTGACTGGCAGGAGCTGAGGAGGAAGGTGGCAACTGATGACTGGCCCTCACATGGGTTACTCACCCAGCCCTCGTCATGGGAGTCCTCCCCTGGGCCTGGTGGCACTGACTGTCAAGGGCCTTCCCCTCCCCTGCCGCCCAGCCGGCATCAGCTCTTGCCCTGCACAGGGCGCAGGAGAGGGGATGGTGCAGGGCTCATGCTGGGCCCTTTCCTGGTCACACCTCAGCAGCAGCCACCCAGGGCTGCTGGGTGTCTCCAGCGGTGCTGCCCAGGGGGCTGGATGAGGCCCCTGCTGGGGCTGGGCTGAGCACACCCAGGGGAAGCCCTGGACGTGCTCCCCAAGCCAGACTCAGCGAAAGTGCCCAGCACTCCTCAGGAGGCCCATGACGCCTGCCCAGGCCCAGCCTCTGCCCTCCCCACAAGACCCCGGAGGAACTGGGTACTGCCTGTGGGGCCCATAGCCCCACCCCATGGAAGTCTCGGAGCAGGCTCGGGCACATTCCGGGGAGCCCAGCACCAGCACTCAGCGGGGCACGGAGGGCGCTGCGTGGCCAGGCTCCCAGACCTGCTGCCAGTCCCTGGGTACTTGGGAATGCACCTGCCCTTTCCACGCACCTGCTGAGCTTGGGTGCCAAGGGCAGCTCCCCCGAAGGACAGGCAGGCACTGGGCACAAGGGCTGGCGGGTGGAGAGAGCACCCTGGCCTCTGACAATGGCACCATGAGAAGCAGCCACCCAGACGCACGGAGCCAGCTCAGCCGGGACCCTTCCCCGGACAGCTCTGCCCTTCCTTGCCTGATTGCATCGCCCCTGCCAGCTGCAGCCTCCGCCACTGCCCGGCTGTCCCCGGCTCCCCTTCGCTCAGACCTGAGCTGGCACTGGGATGAGCCCCCAGGCCCAACCAAGAGTCAGCCACTTACTGACGGCCCTCTGGGAATGGCCCACCCCAAGTGCGGGGCACGTAGCCATTGGGACAGGTTTCCTCGCCCCACACTCCTGTTCGGAGCCCTCTGCGGGGAGCTGGGCCAGGCAGCGAGTTGGAGGTCCCTCGTTCAAACCCGAGCTCCTGCCTGCTGTACTGTCCCAACCCCCTCGCCCCCCGCCCCCCTGGGAAGGAGCTAAGCTCTGCCCTCCCCAGAAGTGGCTGCATGTTTATTTGCATGCCCCATCTGAGGAGTCCCCAGGTTGGGAGCTAGGTTGAGCTGTCAGGCCCCATGGCTGGGGGCTGGGTTGAGGGATGGGTTGGGTTGTCAGGCTCACTGCTGGTGGCTGGGGTGGGCTGTCAGGCCCCACGGCTGGAGAAGTCAGAGGTGCTGGGGGAGGGAGAAGCAGGATCCTTGGGAAGAAGCGGCTGGGCACCTGAGTCACTGTTTCCAGGGCCAGGGTTTTTCCAGGGCTGGCTGGGTGAGGCGGGGACACGGGGCTGCCCAAGGAGACGCTGGCTGGGCAGCTGGCAGTGCAGCCCCCAGGCCCCGGAATAGTCCCTGCCCCACACGTCTCCATGCTGTGGTGCAGGCCAGAGGGGCAGGGTCGGGGAGATCCCACCTGGGACCAGCAGGGCTCTGAGCCCCTGGCAGCACCACCAGGCCCAGACAGGGCGAGTCAGAGCCCTGCCTGCGATGGGCTGGGGCGGGAGTAGCTGGGAGCCCTGCCCGCACCCAGCACTCCTGCCGTGCTCCTCACAGCGCCTCCTGCTGGGACTGGAGCAGGGGCTGAAATCGGAGCGCCTCCCCGCAGCCAGCTGGAGGGCGGAGGCAGCTCTCTCCTGACCCACAGCAGGGCTGGGGGGTGGTTCCCCCGTGGGATGGTAGGAGAGCTGAGCTCCGCTCCTCCCTATGGGATCAGGGAGCCTGGCAGTACCGCACCAGCCTCGTGCCAGCATGAGCCGGTGCCAAGGTTTCCGCAGCACTCGTCCAGACGAGATTACCCAGAGGAGCAGGCGAGGGAGGGGAGTTGCCAACCCAGAGCCCCCTCCCCTGCAGGGCCCCCTGTGCCGGCCCGGGCCGTGTCCCCGGACAGGCCCCCAGCCAGAGCCTCCCACAGAGCCGCTGCCAAGGAAGTGGGGAGGGAGCGGGGAGAGGGAGAGACAGTGCTGCCCGAACAAATGCCAGTCCCACCCCTGCCCCTCGAGTCCTTCCTGGGGGGCAGGGAGAGGGAGCCGCTTTGTGCAGCATTTCTCTGGCAGGCATCGTGCCAGCAGGGCTCCGCGCCCCGGCCCCACACGCACAGGGTCCATCCGTCCCTTCCCCAGCCAGCGCCTGCCCCCACCCCCCCCGCGCCCTGGCTGGGCTGGGGCTGGAGTGGCCGCGAGCCCCCCCCACAGCCAGCACCCTGCCCTGCCCCCCCTCAGCACCCTGGCTGGGCTGGGGCTGGAGTGGCCGTGAGCCCCCCCCACAGCCAGCACCCTGCCCTGCCCCCCCGCCAGCGCCCTGGCTGGGATGGGGCTGGAGTGGCCGCGAGCCCCCCCCACAGCCAGCACCCTGCCCTGCCCCCCCCCAGCGCCCTGGCTGGGCTGGGGCTGGAGTGGCCGTGAGCCCTCCCCACAGCCAGCACCCTGCCCTGCCCCCCCCCAGCGCCCTGGCTGGGATGGGGCTGGAGTCGCTGCAAGCCCCCCCACAGCCAGGTCCTGCCCCGTCCCCCACAGAGCCCCAGCTAGAACGGGGCTGGAGTTTCCAGGAGTCCCCCACAGACAGTGCCCTGCTCCGCCCCCCCCCAGCGCCCCTGGCTGGGACAGGGCTGGAGTTGCTGGGAGCCCCCCCCACAGCCAGCGCCTGCCCCGCCACTCCCGCCCCCTGCACACAGCTGGAACGGGGCTGGAGTTGCCAGGACCCCCCACACCCAGCACCTGCCCTGCAACGCAGAAGGGAGAAACCAGCAGCCCTCTGAGATGGAGCCGTCTCTCCCCTGCAGCCCTCGCTGGCTCTCGGTGGGGATGGCACTTCCCCCATCCTGCCCCTCAGTCCCGCCGGGGCAGCCTTGCCGGCCACACTCCTTTGCTGGCCTCAGGTTAGCGCCTCCTGCCAGGGCCCACACATGTGCCGGGGGCAGGCACCAATCCCGGGAGGGGATCCCACTGAGGCCGCATCAGGACCCCCATTTGGGCCCACAGCCCTGCCTCCCTCCTGACATGCCTGTCGCTTCACTGACCAGCCCTGCGCCCGGGAGAACCGGCTCCGACCCTGCCCGCTCCGGACATACCTCCCGAGCACGCGAGGCCACAGCTGGCCGCGCCGCCCCTTGGGGCAGCTGCTCTGCCTCTGCTCCGGCTCCTGCCAGTGCCCGGCTCAGCTCTGATTACGGGCGATTCATGGAGCCAGAACTTCCACATTCCTGCGGAGCCAGGGCAGATTAGGCTGACCTGCCTCACGGCTTTCCCACCGCAGCTGCCCCCGCCCGCGGGGCTGTCCAAAGGAGACACCCCAGCTCCTGCAGCTCAACAGGACTGGGTGGTCCCCGAGGCACAAACCCACCTGCCCCAGCACGGTGCCAGCCGCAGCCACGCGGTGCTGCGCGGTCAGGAGGCTGCCCAGAGAGTCCAGCTTCCAGTGGGTCTGCCAGGCGGGGAGCCGGGAGCTCAGAGCTGCGTGCTGCCCGTGGTTCTCCGAGGGCTCGCCCGGCTCCGTGCCGAGCAGCCTGCAGAGTCAGGTGCCGAGGGCCTGCTTGGTGGAGGCTCGGACCCACATCGGGGCTCGGCTCCTCTGCCAGGCCAGTCGTTCGTGGTAGGTGCTGGACGTAAAACCACCACACGGGAGTCACTGGCCCCCGTGCCTGCCCTCTGGCTCTGGTCGCTGCAGCCCAGCTTGGGGGCTCTCTCCAGACAGCATCTCAGAGGCAGCCCCCTTCCCAGGCCTCAGGCCACACCGAGGGTGGAAACCGGGGCTGGGGGGAGCAGTAGGCCCCAGGCAGGAGCTGGGGTTCAGCTCATGTCTCCCCTGGAGTGAGCTGGCTGGGCTCCACCTCATGGCCGGGCAGCCCAGCATGAGGCCCTGGGCTGGAGCCAGGCCCCTGGCCAGGGATGTGGGGCCGCAGCACAGGGCAGCAACTTAGCTGAAGGCCTGGCCTTGCATGCCAGCCCCCCCAGCCACACTACAGGCACCTCCCTGCCAGACCCCCAGCCTGCCCCACGGCATGTGGGCACCACAGCCTCCCCTGCCAGACCCATCTGCGGTCCTGCATCACCGTCCGCCACACAAGATCTTGGCCCAGCCCCTGCAGCTCCTCTGGGCCTGAGCCCACGCTGTCCCCTCCCCAGCCCAGCCCCACTCCCACGGACGTCCCAGCAGCTCGCGGAAAAGGGCAGAAGCTTGGCAAGGCCCAGCTGGGGCAGCACACTCCCTCGGCCTGCGAGGGGATACCCCCTGTACCCCGTGTGCTCTGGGCAGGCGCCCAGACCTCAAGCCACGTTCTCCAGCCTTGGCAACGGCCTGCCCGGGGCTGCAGGGGAGAACCTGTCCTGGGAGCGCCGGGGGGAGGCAAGGGCTCAGTGGGCACACTCGGGGCATGGAGGCCGCTCCTGTGCGATGCGAACACTCCAGGTTCTACCTGAGCAGGTAAAATCCACAGAGGCACCTGCATAGAATCATAGAATCATAGAATATCAGGGTTGGAAGGGACCTCAGGAGGTCATCTAGTCCCACCCCCTGCTCAAAGCAGGACCGATCCCCAATTAAATCATCCCAGCCAGGGCTTTGTCAAGCCTGACCTTAAAAACTTCTAAGGAAGGAGATTCTACCACCTGCCTAGGTAACGCATTCCAGTGTTTCACCACCCTCCTAGTGAAGAAGTTTTTCTTAATATCCAACCTAAACCTCCCCCACTGCAACTTGAGACCATTACTCCTTGTCCTGTCCTATTCTACCACTGAGAATAGTCTAGAACCATCCTCTTTGGGACCCCCTGTAAGGTAGTTGAAAGCAGCTATCAAATCCCCCCTCATTCTTCTCTTCTGCAGAATAAACAATGCCAGTTCCCTCAGCCTCTCCTCATAAGTCATGTGTTCCAGTCCCCTCATCATTTTTGTTGCCCTTCGCGGACTCTTTCCAATTTTTCCACATCCTTCTTGTAGTGTGGGGCCCAAAACTGGACACAGTACTCCAGATGAGGCCTCACCAATGTCGAATAGAGGGGAACGATCACGTCCCTCGATCTGCTGGCAATGCCCCTACGTATACATCCCAAAATGCGGCTAGCCTTCTTGGCAACAAGGGCACACTGCTGACTCATATCCAGCTTCTCGTCCACTGTAAGCCCTAGGTCCTTTTCTGCAGAACTGCTGCCGAGCCATTTGGTCCCTAGTTTGTAGCGGTGCAAGGCAGAAGGGGCGGTGGCCGCCCAGGGCTCTGCAGGGAGCAGTCTAGGGTAGTGGGGGGCAGGCAGATCGCAGAGCCGAGGGTGGGGGCAGAAGGGGCAGTGGCCGCCCAGGGCTCTGCAGGGAGCAGCTGGGGTAGTGGGGGGCAGGCAGATCGCAGAGCCGAGGGAGGGGGCAGAAGGGGCGGTGGCCGGCCCAGGGCTCTGCAGGGAGCAGTCTAGGGTAGTGGGGGGCAGGCAGATCGCAGAGCCGAGGGTGGGGGCAGAAGGGGCGGTGGCCGGCCCAGGGCTCTGCAGGGAGCAGTCTAGGGTAGTGGGGGGCAGGCAGATCGCAGAGCCAAGGGTGGGGGCAGAAGGGGCAGTGGCCGCCCAGGGCTCTGCAGGGAGCAGGCTGGGGTAGTGGGGGGCAGGCAGATCGCAGAGCCGAGGGCGGGGGCAGAAGGTGCAGGGGCTGGCCCAGGGCTCTGCAGGGAGCAGGATGGGGTAGTGGGGGGCAGGCAGATCGCAGAGCCGAGGGCGGGGGCGGAAGGGGCGGTGGCCGGCCAGGGCTCTGCAGGGAGCAGGCTGGGGTAGTGGGGGGCAGGCAGATCGCAGAGCTGAGGGCGGGGGCGGAAGGGGCAGGGGCTGGCCCAGGGCTCTGCAGGGAGCGGTAGCTATCTCCACGCACCGTGCCGGAAGGGGTGCCAGCCAGCCAGCCAGCAGCACTAGGTGGGGAGGAGCCCCCTGCCCGGGTGAGTCACCTGCTGAGCGAGGCTGGCGGGCGACAGTCCCTGCTGGAAACTGCTCAGCGTTTCGCCCTGGTGCCCGGAAAATGCGCAACCGGAGCCAGCGGCTGAGTCAGGCCGTTTCCTCTCAGCTGCGCCGGGCCCCCTCCACCCCCTGCCAGACGCTGCACGAGGAGCTGGGGCGGGTCCCCTCCTCCACCCAGGCAGTCCCAGCCCAGACCAGGGGGAACAGGGCTCTGAGGAGCTAAGCCCCATAAGCCCAGACTGTTAGCGGCTTCGTGAAGCATCTCTGCACCTGCAGCTTTCCAGGAACAAGCCTGAGGCACCAGCACTCAGCCTTGGCGGGCAGGACCAGCTCCCCCACCAGGCCCCGAGTCAGCCAGGCCTGCCCTGCCAGGGGACCTGCCCGGCCAGGCCTGTGCCTGGGGCAACCCCTCCACTGGGCTCTGGGGACATGGACCCACTGCCCCGCACAATCCCAGAAAGACACCGGCCAGCTGGCGGGGAGTGACAGCTGAGCTGCTGGCTCCAGGGGGACGTGTGCCCCGGGACAGACCGCTCTCCAGGCAGAGCAGGGATGCAGGGGGCTGAGAGCAGCAGGGGATGCTGAGGCTAGATCGCAGGGGACACTCCCCAGTAGGAGACGGGTCAGGCTGGGGCATCCTTGCCCGGATCAGGGGGCACAGGGGGATGGCACCGGTGCAGGGGTCAGCTCTTAAGGCCTTTGCACTTCTTTGCTCCTTCCCAGGGATTGTTGGTGGCTATATGGGGACGACCCAGCCAACTGGAGTTCCCGGTCTCCGGCTCTGCCATTCTCACGGGCAGCCCTGATTCTGTTTGTCACTAACTCTGATTTCCACCCAGGTCGCTGAGTCAACACCTCCTCCCTCCCCTGCCACCAAGGGCACAGCAATGCCCAGCCCAGAGGGAAACGCAGGGACACACCCACCTTCCTCCCAGGGCTAGAGCAGCCTTTCCTGAGCCCCAGCGAGTCAGGAGGGGGCAGGGCCCGCAGGCCAGGGGGGCCCAGTGGGGAATGCAGAGCAGGGCACGGACACCCCAAGGGACACTGCCTCACATGCCCAGTAGAAGAACTCTCCCGGCAAGACAGCTGGAACCCAGGCAATGCCAGGCTGGATAGACCCAGGGCCCATTAAGCCCAGTCTCCTGTCCCCACCAGCTGGCCTCCAATAACAGTCCCTATCCCAGCACAGAGAGCATGGGGGCAGCTTGGGCCAAGGGGGCCAGGACAATCCCTACCATTACCGAAAGCCCTTGAAGTCTTTACTGTCCCGGAGGACAGCCAGGACTCCTGTGTTCTACCGCAGAATCAGAGTCGTAGAACTGGCAGGGACCTCGAGAGGTCACCTAGTCCAGTCCCTGGCACTGAGGAAGGACTAAGTATTATCCAGACCATCCCTGACAGCAGTTTGTCCAACCTGCTCTTAACAACCTCCAGTGACGGGGACTCCACAACCGCCCTGGGCAATTTATTCCAGTACTCATCCACTCTGACAGGTCGGAGGTTTTTCCTAATGTCCAACCTAAACCGCCCTGGCTGCAATTTAAGCCCATTGCTTCTTGTCCTGTCTACAGAGGTTAAGAACATTTTTTCTCCCTCCTCCTTTTATGTACTTGAAAACTGTTATGTCCCCTCCCAGCCTTCTCTTCTCCAGACCCAGTTTTTATAATCTTCCCGCACAGGTCATGTTTTCTAGACCTTTCATCAGTTTTGTTGCTCTTCTCTGGACTTTCTCCAATTTGGCCACATCTTACTGAAAGGTGGGGCCCGGAACTGGACACAATACTCCAGTTGAGGCCTAATCAGCGCAGAGTAGAGCGTGTCTTGCTTACAACACTCCTGCTAAGACGTCCCAGAAGGATGTTTGCTATTTTTGCAACAGCGTTACACTGTTGACTCATATTTAGCTTGTGATCCACTATGACCCCAGATCCCTTTCCGCAGGACTCCTTCCTAGGCCGTCATTCCCATTGTGTATGTGTGCAACTGATTGTTCCTTCCTAAGTGGAGGGCTTTGCATCTGTCCTTATTGAATTTCATCCAATTTACTTCAGACCATTTCTCCAGTTTGTCGAGACCATTGAATTTTAACCCTGTCCTCCAAAGCACTTGCACCCCCTCCCAGCTTGGTATCGTCCGCAAACTTGGTAGGTGTACTCTCTATGCAGTTATCTAAATCAGTGAAGATATTGAACAGAACCGGACCCAGAACAGATCCCTGCAGGACCCCCCTTGAAATACCCTTCCAGCATGACTGTGAACCACTGATAACTACTGTCACGGAGTCCCCGGGCGATGATCTGGAACTGCTCCCCATGAAGCCAGTCAGGACTCTGGGGAAGTCTCCTCTCTCTGAGCAGCCTGTCTGCAGGACACACAGCTCACACGGCTTCCACCTTCCTGGGTCTGACCTCGGAGCATTCAGCCTCCTCTGCCCCTCCGTGCGCTTCCCACAGTGAGTCCGCCCAGGCGGGGTCCTTGGGAAGCCAGAGGGTCCTGCCCCCCAACTCCGCAGTCAGACGGGACTCTCAGCCAGCCGGGGAAACAGAAGGTTTATTAGACGACAGGAACATGGTCTAACACAGAGCTTGTAGGTGCAGAGAACACGACCCCTCAGCTGGGTCCATTTTGGGGGGCAGTGAGACAGACAACCACGTCTGCACTTCACTCCTTCATCCCCAGCCAGCCCCAAACTGACTCCCCCTCCAGCCCCTCCTCCTCTGGGCTTTGTCCCTTTCCTGGGCCAGGAGGGCACCGGATTCCTTTGTTCTCCAACCCTTTAGCTCTCACCTTGCAGGGGGGAGGGGACCAGGCCATCAGTTGCCAGGAAACAGGGTGTCGGCCATTCTGTGTGTCCAGACGTCTGCACACACCTGCCCTCTAGGGCTCTGCAACGATCATACCCCTTATCCCACCACCTAGATACTTAAGAACTGCATAGGGGAAACTGAGGCACCCCCACAATATTCAGAGGAAACATTAAGAACAGTCCCGCTTCGTCACATCTCTCCCCCCTTCGAGACCGAACTGAGCGGGGTCACTTTAGCCGGTGACCTGGGGAAGTTCGAAGCCACCAAAGTTCCCATGAATGACCCAGCATCTCTCCCGTTCCTTAGTAGGAGTTACACCAGGCCCTTCCAGTTTTACACCCTCCCTTAGGTCGGGGGGGTGGTCGATAGCACTCGCAGGCCACATGTGGGAAGGTTTATGTGGCCCGTGCCCTTTAGCCACCCTAAACCCCTGGGGGTCAAACTGGGATCGGGTCTTCTTCCAGCGCTCCAGTCTGGAGGGCTGCAATTCGGGCTCTCTTGGTTAAGAGCCCCCATCTTGACCTGGGCCACCTACTGTTCACTTACAGAACTAGCATGGAGACATCCCTTTCTCCACAACCTTGTCTCCCTGTCACGGAGTGTGGGGGAGTCCAGGCCCTGCACCCCTCTTCCTGGGATTCACTGAGACTCTCAGCCAGCCAGTAAAACAGAAGGTTTATTGGACAACAGGAACACAGTCCAAAACAGAGCTTGTGGGTACACCCAGGACCCCTCAATCACGTCCTTCTGGGGGAGCAGGGAGCTTAGACCCCAGCCCTGGGGTTCCCTGTGTTCCTCCACCCAGCCCCGAACCGAAACTAAACCCACCCAGCAGGCTCCCTCCTGCAGCCTCCGTCCACATTCCTGGGCAGAGGTGTTACCTCCCCCTCCCCCTCCTGGCTCAGGTTACAGGCTCTCAGGTCTCCCATCCCCAGGGCACATTCCCAGGTCCTGCTTTCCTCACTGCATCAGAGCCAGCCTGAGGCCCCTCTCCAGTGTGCAAGGAGGCAGGGAGCATCTCTCTGTCCCACCCAGCCCCAGGGGTCTGGTCACAGGCAGGCAGGTAGCCTGAGCCTAGCCGCTCCTCCCGGCTGCCAGCCAGGTCACCTGCATTTTCACTGACCATTTCCCTCTCCGCCGATTGGTTCCCTGGATTCAAATTCAAACCCTTGGCCATTACAGGAGCAGGGCCTGGATCCTGTCCCAAAGAGAGACAATCACCCCACAACAGGGTCTCACAGCTGATATCCTGGAGCGCCCCAACAGCCAGCCAGCCACACCCCTCCTGGGTCTGCACAGGGATCTGGGCCATAGGCAGGGCGAGGGGCTTCATCCCTGGGACCCTCACCCAGCTCACACAGCCCCTCAGCATCTGAGGCTGCACCACCCAGGGCCTGACACCAGTTCTCTCTGTCCCAGGATCTCGCCACCCCAGGAATGTCTCCCCATTGACCATCACCTTCCGCTCCCACTGGGGGTCCGAGGGGCCTGGCCCCAGGAGACTCCACACAGACATATAGGTTGGGGTCAGGAGTGGGAGCCTGTCCACCTCCCCACCCATCTGGCTGACAGAGTCTGTGGCCTTGGGACCCAGTAAGGGAGCTAGACACCAGGGCTTTTCCGCAGGGTCCCCCTGGTTCAGATCTCCAGCCTGCTCAAAGGCAGTGAGCCGGGCATCCACATGCCCCCCCTCCTCAACCAGGGGCAGCAATTTAGTCTCGAGGTTCCCTGCGGAACAGGCCCCCCGGGATCTATCCCCACTCACCCCGGGGAGATCCCCTAGGCCTCTCCGCTCCCCCACCGCCAGTTCATGCTGCTGCTGCTTCTGCAGCTCTTTCTCGGGCTCTCGCTGTCTCTCACAGTCCTCTTGCTCTCTCGCACTCAGCTCCAATCCCATCCATCTCCAATCCCCGGATGGGGAACCCGATTGTGAAGACCCCCGTCTGGTCGGGGACAGGAGTCTTGGGGATGCCTGGCTCCCGCTCCAGCTGCTCCCAGATCCTGCTATAGCCCCATTTGGGGTCAGGAATCTGTTCCTTAGAGCCGTCATCCTCCTCCAGCTGCACGATTAACTCTGCTTTGGTGAACTTTCCAATGCGCAACCCTCTCTTTCTGCACAGGGTTACAATGTCCTTCTTCAGGAGACGGTGACAGGCCATCACTCTGCTGCTCCCAAGTTGTTGTGGACTCACAGGCCTGTATGCTCTCAGCTCCCCACGGTTTCCAGGGAGAACCCCTAGTGTGCCAGCCCTTCTTGAGGTCACCCCCTCTTTGTCAGGGTCGAGCTGTAGACTCCTCCACCCCGGGACCGCTCGCTGCAATCCCCAGGGGAACCCTTTACTGAAAAAGTCCTTCTCTCTCCCAGGGCCAAGCCGCAGGCTCTTCCATCCCTAAGACTGCTCACCGCAGTCCCCAGGGGGACCCCATTACTGCACAGTCCTTCTCGCTGGTCACGCACTCCCAGGGGTTAACCACCCCCTGAAACCGCTCCTCGCTGAGCCTTCAGCACGCCTGGTCCTCGTCAATCCCCCTTCGTTTTACTGCTCCCCAGTCACTTAGTGCAGGAAGCGCCTCCACGGGGTGCAGTACATCCCACCTCTGCCACCAGTTGTCACGGAGTCCCCGGGCGATGCTCTGGAACTGCTCCCCATGAAGCCAGGCAGGACTCTGGGGAAGTCTCCTTTCTGTGAGCAGCCTGTCTGCAGGACACACAGCTCACACAGCTTCCACCTTCCTGGGTCTGACCTCGGAGCATTCAGCATCCTCTGCCCCTCCATGCGCTTCCCACAGCGAGTCCACCCAGGTGGGGTCCTGGGGAAGCCAGAGGGTCCTGCCCCCCAACTCCGCAGTCAGACGGGACTCTCCACCAGCCAGTAAAATAGAAGGTTTATTAGACGACAGGAACGTGGTCTACGACAGAGCTTCTAGGTGCAGAGAACAGGACCCCTCAGCTGGGTCCATTTTGGGGGGCAGTGAGCCAGACAACCACGTCTGCCCTTCACTCCTTCATCCCCAGCCAACCCCAAACTGAAACTCCCTCCAGCCCATCCTCCTCTGGGCTTTGTTCCTTTCCCGGGCCAGGAGGTCACCTGATTCCTTTGTTCTCCAACCCTTTAGCGCTCACCTTGCAGTGGGGGAAGGGCCCAGGCCATCAGTGGCCAGGAGACAGGGTGTCGGCCATTCTCTGTGGCCAGACCCCTGCACACACCTGCCCTCTAGGGCTCTGCAACAATCATACCCCTTATCCCACCACCTAGAGACTTCAAACTGCCTAGGGGAAACTGAGGCACCCCCACACTATTCAGAGGAAACATTAAGAACAGCCCCGCTTTGTCACAACTACTGTCTGGGAACGGTTTTCCAACCAGCTCTGCACCCATGTGAGTGTAGATTTCTCTAGGCTCTGTTTCCCTCATTTGCTTTGACAAAGTCATGTAAGACAGTAACAACACCCTTATTAAAGTCAAGATATACCACATCTACTGCTTTCCCCCATCCACAAGGCTTGTTACCCTGTCAAAGTTACTCCTGGCTCCAGACAGGGAGGAGAGTCTAGATATTAGAGCAGGGGGACTGGGAGTCTGGACTCCTGGGTTCTCTCATAAGAACGGCAGCACTGGGTCAAACCACTGATCCATCTAGTTCAGTGTCCTGTCTCTGACAGTGGCCAATACCAGGTTCCCCAGAGGGAATGAACAGAACAGGCAGTCACCAAGTGATCCATCCCCTGCCGCCCACTGCCAGCTTCTGGCAAACAGAGATTTAGGGACACTCAGAGCATGGGGTTGCATCCCGGCCCATCCTAGCTAATATCCATGGATGGACAAGGAACTGATCTAATTCTTTTTTGGACTTAGTTATAGTTTTGGCCTTCACAACATCCCCTGGCAAGGAGTTCCACAGGTAGACTGTGCGTTGGGTGAAAAAATACTTCCTTCTGTTTGTTTTAAACCTGCTGCTTATTAATGTCAATGGGTGACCCCTGGTTCTTGAGTTACGCAAAGGGGTAAATAACACTTCCTTCTTTATTTTCTCCACACCCTTCATGATTTTGGATATGGGTCAGCAGTGTGCCCTTGTTGCCAAGAAGGCCAATGGCATTTTGGGATGTATAAGTAGGGGCATAGCGAGCAGATCGAGGGACGTGATCGTTCCCCTCTATTCGACATTGGTGAGGCCTCATCTGGAGTACTGTGTCCAGTTTTGGGCCCCACACTTCAAGAAGGATGTGGATAAATTGGAGAGAGTCCAGCGAAGGGCAACAAAAATGATTAGGGGTCTGGAACACATGAGTTATGAGGAGAGGCTGAGGGAGCTGGGATTGTTTAGCCTGCAGAAGAGAAGAATGAGGGGGGATTTGATAGCTGCTTTCAACTACCTGAAAGGGGGTTCCAAAGAGGATGGCTCTAGACTGTTCTCAATGGTATCAGATGACAGAACGAGGAGTAATGGTCTCAAGCTGCAGTGGGGGAGGTTTAGATTGGATATTAGGAAAAGCTTTTTCACTAAGAGGGTGGTGAAACACTGGAATGCGTTACCTAGGGAGGTGGTAGAATCTCCTTCCTTAGAGGTTTTTAAGGTCAGGCTTGACAAAGCCCTGGCTGGGATGATTTAACTGGGAATTGGTCCTGCTTCGAGCAGGGGGTTGGACTAGATGACCTTCTGGGGTCCCTTCCAACCCTTATATTCTATGATTCTATGATTCTATGATTTTACAGGCCTCTATCATATTCCCCTCTTAGTTGTCTCTTTTCTAAGATGAAAAGTCCCAGTCTTATTAATCTCTCCTCATACAGCAGCCGTTCCATACCTCTAATAATTTTTGTTGCCTTTCTCTGCCTTTTCTGAACCTTTTCCAATTCCAATATAACTTTTTTAAGATGGGGTGACCACATCTGCACGCAATGTTCAAGATGTGGACGTACCATGGATTTATATAGAGGCAATACGACATTTTCTGTCTTATTATCTATCCCTTTCCTAATGATTCCCAGCATTCTGTTCACTTTTTTGACTGCCGCTGCACATTGAGTAGATGTTTTCAGAGAACTATCCACAATAACTCCAAGATCTCTTTCTTGAGTGGTAACAGCTAATTTAGACCCCATCATTTTATATGTGTAGTTGTTATTATGCTTTCCAATCTGCATTACTTTGCATTTATCTGCCATTTTGTTGCCCAGTCACCCAGTTTGGTGAGATCCCTTTGCAGCTCTTCACAGTCTGCCTGGGACTTAACTATCTTGAGTAGTTTTGTATCCTCTGAAAATTTGGCCACCTCACTGTTTACCCCTTTTTCCAGATCATTTATGAATATGTTGAATAGGACTTGGCCCAGTACAGACCCCTGGGGACACCACTATTTACCTCTCTCCATTCTGAAAACTGACCATTTATTCCTACCCTTTGTTTCCTACCTTTTAAACAGTTACCAGTCTGTGAGAGGACCTTCCTTTTATCCCAGGACAGCTTACTTTGCTTAAAAGCCTTTGTGTAAGGGACCTTGTCAAAGGCTTTCTGAAAATCTAAGTACACTATATCCACTGGATCCCACTTGTCCACATACTTGCTGACCCCTTCAAAGAATTCTAGTTGATGGGTGAGGCATGATTTCACTTTACGAAAACCATGTTGACTCTTCCTCAGCAAATTATCTTCATCTGTGTCTGATAATTTTGTCCTTTCCTATAGTTTCAACCAGTTTGCCTGGTACTGAAGTCAGGCTTATCGGCCTGTAATTGCCAGGATTGCCCCTGGAGCCTTTTTGAAAAATTGGCTTCAGATTAGCTCTCCTCCAGTCACTTGGTACCAAGGCAGATTTAAATGATAGGTTACATAGCACAGTTACTCTGTGACTTTGTCCTCACCCATAACTATTTCACATTTTGGGACAATGTATACCTTCAAATCAGCGGCACTGCCATGGGTACCTGCAGGGCCCCACAGTATGCCAACATTTTTATGGCTGACTTAGAACAACGCTTCCTCAGCTCTCGTCCCCTAATGCCCCCTACTCTACTTGCGCTACACTGATGACATCTTCATCATCTGGACCCATGGAAAAGAAGCTCTTGAGGAATTCCACCAGGATTTCAACAATTTCCATCTCACCATCAACCTCAGCCTGGACCAGTCCACACAAGAGATCCACTTCCTGGTGTCACGGAGTGTGGGGGAGTCCAGGCCCTGTACCCCTCTTCCTGGGATTCACTAAGACTCTCAGCCAGCCAGTAAAACGGAAGGTTTATTGGACCACAGGAACAAAGTCTCAAACAGAGCTTGTGGGTACAACCAGGACCCCTCAGTCAAGTCCTTCTGGGGGAGCAGGGAGCTTAGACCCCAGCCCTGGGGTTCCCTGCGTTCCTCCACCCAGCACCAAACTGAAACTAAACCCCCCCAGCAGGCTCTCTCCTGCAGCCTGTCTTCACATTCCTGGCAGAGGTGTTACCTCCCCCTCCTGCCTCAGGTGACAGGCTCTCAGGTCTCCCATCCCCAGGGCACATTCCCAGGTCAACACTCCCCCCTCCCTGCTGAGTCACATCGTCACATCTCTCCCCCCTTCGAGACTGAACTGAGCGGGGTCACTGTGACCAGTGACAGGGGGAAGTTCGGGGCCCCCTCTCCGGGACAGCGCATCCGCTATCAGGTTGGCACTTCCCTTCACGTGGACCACGTCCATGTTGTAATCCCGCAGGAGCAGGCTCCATCTCAGGAGATTGGCGTTGGCTCCTTTCATCTGGTGCAGCCAGGTCAGGGGAGAGTGGTCGGTGTAGACGGTGAAGTGTCGCCCGAAGAGATAGGGCTCTAGTTTCCTGAGGGCCCACACCATGGCCAGGCACTCCTTCTCAATGGCCGCATAGTGTTGCTCCCGGGGTAGCAACTTCTTGCTCAGGTACACGATGGGGTGTCTCTCCCCCTTTTCATCCTCCTGCATTAACACCGCCCCCAGCCCCGTGTCTGAGGCGTCGGTGAACACCACAAAGGGCTTGTCAAAGTCTGGGTTTGCCAGAACTGGGCCACTGACCAGAGCCTCCTTCAGCGCCCGGAAAGCCTCCTGGCACTGCTCGGTCCAGACCACCCTGTCTGGCTTCCCCTTCTTGCACAGCTCAGTGATGCAAGACTATGGTGCTAAAGTGGGGCACAAATCTTCGGTAGTATCCTGCCATCCCAATAAAGGCTTGGACCTGCTTTTTGATGTGGGGAGCGGGCCAGTCTCTGATCACCTTCACCTTGGCTGGTTCCGGCTTTAGGCGGCCGCTCCCCACCCGATGGCCCAGGTAAGATACTTCAGCCATCCCCACCTTGCCTTCTCCGCTTTTACAGTCAGCCCAGCCCCCTGGAGTCGGTCCAGCACTTGTCTAACCTGGGACACGTGGTCCTCCCAGGTCTGGCTAAAGACACAGATGTCATCAATATACGCCACGGCAAAACTCTCCATCCCCCTCAGTAGCTGATCCACCAGGCGCTGGAAGGTGGCCGGCGCTCCCTTGAGGCCGACAGGCAGGGTCAGGAATTCATAGAGCCCCAGAGGGGTGATAAAGGCCGATTTCAGCCGGGCATCTGCATCCAGCGGCACTTGCCAGTAGCCCTTTGTAAGGTCCATGGTGGTAAGGTACCGGGCTCCTCCCAGCTTGTCTAGGAGCTTGTCCGGCCTGGGAATGGGGTAGGAATCAGATACAGTGATGGCATTGAGCTTCCGATAGGCCACACAGAACCGGACCGACCCGTCCTTTTTGGGGACCAGCACCACCTGCGAGGCCCAAGGGCTGGCAGATGACTGGATCACCCCCAAAGCCAGCATGTCCCGGACCTCTCTTTCCAGGTCCTGAGCAGTTTTCCCTGTGACTCGGAAGGGGGAGCATCTTATCGGCGGGTGCGACCCTGTCTGCACCCGGTGGACAGTCAGATTAGTGCGTCCAGGCTGGTTGGAAAACAGCTGTCGGTACGGATGCAGCACCCCCCTGATCTCAGCTTGCTGGCCAGGCTGAGGAGCAGTGGGGCCCCGGCTGCGGTGAGTGAGGGGGGACCCAAGACTTGGGAGATCTTGGGAGACAGGCCAGTCCTTGCTTACAGACAGACCCCCAACCTGAAGCAAATACTCACCAGCAACCACACGCCACTCAACAAAAACACTAACCCAGGAACCGATGTGATGAAGTGGGACTGTTCTTAATGTTTCCTCTGAATACTGTAGGGGTGCCTCAGTTTCCCCTAGGCATTTCTTAAGTCTCTAGGTGGTGGGATAAGGGGGTGTAATTGTTGCAGAGCAAAGGGCCAGTGTACATAAATGGCCGACACTCTGTCTCCTGGCAACTGATGGCCTGGGCCCTTCCCCCCTGCAAGGTGAGAGCTAAAGTTGTCTGAGAACAAAGGCCCAGCCCCTGAGAGGGAACAGGTCCCACTCCCTCCCCCAGCAGCTGAATTCCAGACCGAGCTGCAGAAGGATCCCTCCTTGGAGGAGCTGAGGGAACATGCTGGCCACAGGCTGCAAACCCCTGTGGGGAAGTCTGCAGGGACAGATTCCTGTGGAAAACGGGATTCCTGTACCGGGAAGGGGCTCCCCCAAGGGAAGTAGAACCGTGGGGGATCAGGAGGCAGCTGGGGGTGCCCCAGAACTATCGCCGCAGGCTATCGTACCTGGCCCACAATGTCCCTCGCTCGGGATCCAGCCATTCAACAGCCCATGGGCCTCACCCGTGGGGCTGGTCCCCAAGAAAGACGGGTCGATCTGGTTCTGTGGGGACTATCCAAAGCTTAAAGCCATCACCGTGTCCGACGCCTACCCCAGGCCTAGGCCTGGTGAGATTCTAGACAAGCTGAAGAGGGCTGCAGAACTTGGCCCTGGTGTACATTAAGGTGTCTTTAGCCAGGCCTGGGAGGAACACGTGTCCCAGGTGAAGAGAGGGCTGGGTCGCCCGAAGCAGGCAGGACTGATGGTAAAAGCTGGAAGGTGTAAGGTGGGGATGGCAGAGGCGTTGTACCTGGGACACAAGGTGGGGAGCGGTTGCCCAAGCCCAGAGCTGGCCACGGTCAAGATGGGTGCTCTTAACCAAGAGAGCCCGAATTGCAGCCCTCCAGACTGGAGCACTGGGAGAAGACCCGATCCCAGTTTGAACCCCAAGGGTATTGGGGTGGCAAAAGGGCACGGGCTGCATAAACCTTCCCACATGCGGCCTGCAAATGCCATTGAGCACACCCGACCTAAGGGAAGGCGTGAAACAGGAAGGGAGTAAAACTGGAAGCGCCTGATGTAACTCCCACCAAGGAATGGAAGAGATGATAGGGCATCCATGGGAACGTTGGTGGGTTTGAACTTCCCCAGGTCACTGGCTAAAGTGACCTCGCTCAGTTCGGTCTCGAAGGGGGGAGAGATGTGACGAAGCGGAACTGTTCTTAATGTTTCCTCTGAATACTGTAGGGGTGCCTCAGTTTCCCCTAGGCATTTCTTAAGTCTCTAGGTGGTGGGATAAGGGGGTGTAATTGTTGCAGAGCAAAGGGCCAGGGTACGTAAATGGCCAACACTCTGTCGCCTGGCAACTGATGGCCTGGGCCCTTCCCCCCTGCAAGGTTAGAGCTAAAGGTGTCCGAGAACAAAGGAATCAGGTGACCTCCTGGCCCTGGAAAGGGACAAAGCCCAGAGGAAGAGGGGCTAGAGGGGGAGTCAATTTGGGGCTGGGTGGGACATGGAGTGAAGTGCAGACGTGGTTGTCTGGCTCACTGCCCCCCAAAATGGACCTGGCTGAGAGGTCCTGTTCTCTGCACCTACAAGCTCTGGTTTAGACCATGTTCGTGTCATCTAATAAACCTTCTGTTTTACTGGCTGGCTGAGAGTCACGTCTGACTGTGGAGTTGGGGGGCAGGACCCTCTGGCTTCCCCAAGACCCCACCTGAGCGGACTCGCTGTGGGAAGCGCACGGAGGGGCAGAGGAGGCTGAATGCTCCGAGGTCACACCCAGGAAGCTGGAAGCCGGGTGAGCTGTGTGTCCTGCAGACAGGCTGCTCAGAGAGAGGAGACTTCCCCAGAGTCCTGCCTGGCTTCTTAGGGAGCAGTTCCAGAGCATCGCCTGGGGACTCCATGACAACCTATCCTTGCAACAAAGCCCGCTGCCAACTGTGTCCACATATCTATTCAGGGGACAACATCACTGGGCCTAATCACATCAGCCACACTATCAGAGGCTCGTTCACCTGCACATCCACCAATGTGATATATGCCATCGTGTGCCAGCAATGCCCCTCTGCCATGTACATTGGCCAAACCGGACAGAATAAATGGACACAAATCAGACGTCAAGAATTATAACATTCAAAAACCAGTGGGAGAACACTTCAATCTCCCTGGTCACTCGATTACAGACCTAAACGTCGCAATATTACAACAAAAAAACTTCAAAAACGGACTCCAACAAGAGACTGCTGAATTGGAATTAATTTGCAAATTGGACACCATTAAATTAGACTTGAATAAAGACTGGGAGTGGATGGGTCATTACACAAAGTAAAACTATTCCCCCCCCCCCGGCCCCTCACTGTTCCTCACATATTCTTGTCAACTGCTGGAAATGGCCCACCTTGATTATCACTACAAAAGGGGTTTTTTCTCTCCTGCTGGTAATAGCTCACCTTAATTGATCACTCTCCTTATAGTTTGTATGATAACGCCCATTGTTTCATGTTCTCTGTATATATATATCTTCTGTGACGGGGCAAGGCCAGATGGCTATATAAAAGTAGTGGGAGATAGCTATATTAGCTCCAGGCTAAACAAATCCCTGGTACCAGGATAAGTGAAATGGCAGCTGCTCCAGGTCAATTAAGACACCTGGGGCCAATTAAAAACTTTCCAGAAGGCAGGGAGAAGGCTAGGTTGATTGGGACACCTGAAGCCAATCAGGGGCTGGCTGAAACTAGTTAAAAGCCTCCCAGTTAGTCAGGTGGGGGTGCATGTCAGGAGCTGTGGGAGGAAGTTGTGTTGTTGGAGAGACTGAGTAGTACACACCATATCAGGCACAAGGAAGGAGGCCCTGAGGTAAGGGTGAAGTGGAGCTTGAGGAAGTGGGGGCTGCTGTGGGGGAAGTAGCCCAGGGAATTGTACATGTCATGTTTCTAAAAGTACCATAGCTGATACTATTAGGGTCCCTGGGCTGGAGCCTGTAGTAGAGGGTGGGCCCGGGCTCCCCCCCCTTTGCCCCCTGATTAATCACTGAGACTAGGAGACAACAGAGACTGCACAAGGAAGGATAACTTCTCCTCGTCTCCCTCGTTGGCTTATGAGGAAAATGGCTCAGTAGACTGTGACCCTTGTCTCGAGAGAAAGAAGGGTTACGTGGAGGGTCACAGTGAGCCTCTGAGGCTAGTGAAATCCGCCAGGAAACGCGGGACCCACGGAGGCAAGGACAGAGCTTTGTCACAACTGGTGTTAGCAGTGGGATTTCATACACAGCGTGGCGGAAGAAAGAGGTTTTAAAAAAAAAAGTGCACTGGGGTTTTGGATTTTTTTTTTGTTCTGGTTTGTTTGTTTGCTTTGTTCCACGATGGAGGAGGTGTAAGAGCTCTGGTACAAGCCGCGGCAGCCCAGCAGGAGGCCACCCGGGTTCAGGCAATGACACAACAGGAGTCTATGCGGCTACAGCAGGAAAACAATCAATTACTGATGAGCCAGGCGACCCAAGATCGTGCCCTCTTGAGAGAGGTGGTGGACCAGCTGAAGATCCTCACCTCCCAGGCCAGGGGGTCCGACGGGACGCAAACCCTGAGGGCCACTGGTTGTGTGCCAAAGATGACGTCAGGAGATGATGTAGAGGCATATCTCCTCTCATTCGAAAGGACTGCTCAGCGTGAGGCGTGGCCCCAGGAGCAGTGGGCCAGCATTCTCGCCCCTTTTTTGTGTGGAGAGGCCCAGAAGGCCGACTTTGACTTGCCTGCCACAGATGCCACTGACTATACCCGTCTGAAGACAGAGATCCTAGCACGATCAGGGGTCACGGCAGCGGTAAGGGCCCAGAGGTTCCATGAGAGGAAATACCAGGAGAACAAACCCCCGAGGTCCCAGCTATTCGACCTCATACACCTCGCGCAGAAGTGGTTACAGCCCGAGCTGTGCAGGCCGGAGGAGATTTTGTAGACCCTGGTCATAGACCATTACCTGTGGGGACTGCCGCCAGATCTCCGTAAATGGGTAGGCCAGAACGATCCGTCCACGTACGACGAGATGATCACACTGGTAGAAAGACAGATGACAGCCAGGGAACTGACTCGACTACCCAAGGAAGGCCCCTTTCGAAGCAAGCACCGGACCCCAACCCTGGAAGGTTGGGCGGCCAAACCCCTGGGGAGTCCTAGGTGGAAGAAGGGGGGGGGCCGAAAACCAGCGGGGACCCCAGAAGGAAGGGATTGGCCTGAGTGGGGGGAACTCTGGGATTAAATCCCCTAACCTCTGGGATAGGGGAGTGATTAAAAGCAATTATAGATGTTATGCATGTGGGGAATGGGGACACATAGCAGCACAGTGTCCCAGCACTGAGGAGCCTATGCAATGTAACTTGGGGGATTGGGAGGTCCCATGCTCCCTTATCCACCTCGCGGGGGTCGCATTAGCCCCGCATAATTACACCAGGCCAGTGAGGATAAATGGCGCAGAGACTACAGTGCTTGTGGACTCTGGGAGTGCTATCACCCTCATATCGGGTAAGCTGCTAAAAAAGTCAGCTGCTACAAGCCAAATGCGTAGCAGTGACGTGCGTGCATGGGGCCGTGAGCCATTACCCCACCATCCCAGTGGAGATAGAGGTTAAGGGAAACCCCATTGAGGTGACCATGGGCGTAGTACCTAAACTCCCATATCCTGTAGTCATTGGGAGGGACTATCCAGGGTTTGATAATTTACTCCCCCAGGAGAGGCTGGAGGGAGGTGGGGACCCTGAGGACAGCAACTCATCACCGGGGGAATGTCAACCCCGAATGTTCGCTGAGATTTCTCAGGATCTCTTCTCAGCCCCCTGAAAGACCCGGAAGACAAAAAAAGAGAGGAAGGCTGCGAAGGCCTTGGGAACCCGGATCCTGACCCAGAGCCAGAAGACCTCCCTAGTAGGCAGATGGACGAGAGCAGCCAACAGAGAAACTTCCACCACAGAAGGCGAGCCAGAAGCTGCCCCCAGCCATGACAGCGGCGAGCCATTGGAAGAAGCAGAAGCCGGCCCCTGGGAGCTTGGGCAGGTTATCGTAGAATCATAGAATATCAGGGTTGGAAGGGACCTCAGGAGGTCATCTAGTCCAACCCCCTGCTCAAAGCAGGACCGATCCCCAATTTAATCATCCCAGCCAGGGCTTTGTCAAGCCTGACCTTAAAAACTTCTAAGGAAGGAGATTCCACCACCTCCCTAGGTAATGCATTCCAGTGTTTCAACACCCTCCTAGTGAAAAAGTTTTTCCTAATATCCAACCTAAATCTCCCCCACTGCAACTTGAGACCATTACTCCTTGTTCTGTCATCTGCTATCACTGAGAACAGTCTAGATCCATCCTCTTTGGAACCCCCTTTCAGGTAGTTGAAAGCAGCTATCAAATCCCCCCTCATTCTTCTCTTCTGTAGACTAAACAATCCCAGTTCCCTCAGCCTCTCCTCATAACTCATGTGTTCCAGTCCCCCCATCATTTTTGTTGCCCTCCGCTGGACTCTTTCCAATTTTTCCACATCCTTCTTGTAGTGTGGGGCCCAAAACTGGATACAGTACACCAGATGAGGCCTCACCAGTGTCGAATAGAGGGGAACGATCACGTCCCTCGATCTGCTGGCAATGCCCCTACTTATACAGCCCAAAATCCCATTGGCCTTCTTGCCAACAAGGGCACACTGTTGACTCATATCCAGCTTCTCATCCACTGTCACCCCTAGGTCCTTTTCTGCAGAACTGCTGCCGAGACATTCGGTCCCTAGTTTGTAGCGGTGCATGGGATTCTTCCATCCTAAGTGCAGGACTCTGCACTTGTCCTTGTTGAACCTCATCAGATTTCTTTTGGCCCAATCCTATAATTTGTCTAGGGACCTCTGTATCCTATCCCTACTCTCCAGCGTATCTACCTCTCCTCCCAGTTTAGTGTCATCTGCAAACTTGCTGAGAGTGCAATCCACACCATCCTCCAGATCATTTATGAAGATATTGAACAAAACCGGCACCAGAACCGACCCTTGGGGCACTCCACTCGATACCGGCTGCCAACTAGACTGGAGCCATTGATCACTACCCGTTGAGCCCAACAATCTAGCCAGCTTTCTATCCACCTTATAGTCCATTCATCCAGCCCTTACTTCTTTAACTTGAGGGCAAGAATACTGTGGGAGACAGTGTCAAAAGCTTTGCTAAAGTCAAGGAACAACACGTCCACTGCTTTCCCTTCATCCACGGAACCAGTTATCTCGTCATAGAAGGCAATGAGATTAGTCAGACATGACTTGCCCTTGGTGAATCCATGCTGACTGTTCCTGATCACTTTCCTCTCCTCTAAGTGCTTCAGAATTGATTCCTTGAGGACCTGCTCCATGATTTTTCCAGGGACTGAGGTGAGGCTGACTGGCCTGTAGTTCCCAGGATCCTCCTTCTTCCCTTTTATAAAGATGGGCACTACATTAGCCTTTTTCCAGTCGTCCGGGACTTCCCCCGATCGCCATGAGTTTTCAAAGATAATGGCCAATGGCTCCGCAATCACATCCGCCAACTCCTTTAACACTCTCGGATACAACGCATCCCCCCCCATGGACTTGTGCTCGTCCAGCTTTTCTAAATAGTCCCGAACCACTTCTTTCTCCACAGAGGGCTGGTCACCTCCTCCCCATGCTGTGCTGCCCAGCGCAGCAGTCTGGGAGCTGACCTTGTTCGTGAAGACAGAGGCAAAAAAAGCCTTGAGTACATTAGCTTTTTCCACATCCTCTGTCACTTAGTCACTTAGTCCTGGGAGAGAGACTTTTGGGCAGGACCAGGCAGAGGACCCCAGATATGATAACGCCAGGAAAGAGGTGGCTGCGATCGATGGGATACCCGTGGATGGGAAGGTCCGGGGTTCTGGACCTTACTTTGTAGTGAAGAAAGATCTCCTGTACCGCGTGGTGCAAATGCAGGAGCAAGAGATACAACAACTTCTGGTGCCACAAAAATACCAAAAAGCCACATTGAGTCTCGCTCACAGTCACCTGTTTGGAGGACACCGAGGGGTAGAGAAAACCCAGGCACGGATCCTGCGGAGGTTTTTCTGGCCAGGAGTACATGAAGATGTCCGGCGATACTGCACCTCTTGTCCTGAGTGTCAGTTACCACAGCCCTCGCCTGCACTTGCAGGCTCCTTTGATACCTCTTCCAATAATAGAGGTTCCTTTCGAACGGATAGCCATGGATCTGGTAGGGCCCCTAGAGAAGACAGCCACCAACATGTGCTTGTTGTACTGGAGTATGCAACCTGGTACCCGGAAGCTGTTCCCCTGCGCAACACAGCTTCCAAGACCATAGCTAAGGAGCTAGTACAGATCTTTGCCTGGGTTGGGCAACCCAAGGAGATATTGACTGATCAAGGGACACCTTTCATGTCCAAGTTGATGAAAGATCTCTGTTCATTGCTCCATGTACAAGCCCTATGGACCTCTGTATACCAACTGCAAACAGATGGCCTTGTGGAAAGGTTCAGTAGGACCCTCAAGGCCATGATCAGGAAAGTGGTGAGCCGGGATGGGAAAGATTGGGATTTGCCTTACCTCATGTTCGCCATCCGGGAGGTTCCGCAAGCCTCCACGGGTTTCTCTCCATTCGAACTACTATATGGGCGCCACCCTCGGGGCACATTGGATATAGCCAGAGAAGCCTGGGAAGAGGAGCCAAATCCCGGAAGGAACATAGTTGAGCACGTACTGCAGATGAGAGATCGGATAGCCTGAGTTACGCCCATTGTACGGGAACACTTGGAGAGAGCACAGGAGACCCAACGAACCCATTATAACCACCAAGCAAAGCTTCGACAGTTCCAACCAGGGGATCGGGTGATGGTACTGGTGCCCACAGCAGAAAGTAAACTGTTGGCCCAGTGGCAGGGACCCCACGAAATAATCGAAGCCGTGGGAGAGGTGAACTATAAGGTGTGGCAAACAGGCCGCCGGAAATTGGAGCAAATTTACCACATCAATCTTCTAAAACCTTGGCACGATCGAGAGGCATGCTTAGTCATGCAAGAGACCCTTCCCCAGGAGGATAACTTACACGAGCGAGTGAGGATATCATCCGACTTGACGCCGATCCAAAGATCGAGGCAGCCGACATGATTAATCGTAACAGAGATGTGTTCTCTACAAAACGAGGGCAGACGACGGAGACCTATCACCATATCCGCACGATCCCTGGAGCCAAGGTAACATTGAGACCCTACTGAATCCCAGCAGCCAAAGGGGAAGAAATCAAGGCCGAAGTAAAGAAAATGTTAGAATTTGGGGTTACTGAAGAATCTTACGGTCGGTGGTCCAGTCCCGTTGTTCTAGTGCCTAAACCTGACGGTACCACGAGACTTGGCAATGACTTTCGCCGACTGAATGAAATATCCCAGTTTGACGCATACCCCATACCGCCCATCGACGAACTGGGTGACCGGCTGGGCAGTGCCCGATTCTTCACTACACTGGATCTGACAGAAGGGTACTGGCAGATTCCTCTGACCAAAGAAGCTAAAGAAAAGACAGCGTTCTCCACCCCGGATGGGCTATTCCAGTACACCGTCCTCCCTTTTGGGCTACCTGGGGCCCAGCCACATTCCAGCGCCTCATGGATAAGCTGCTGCGCCCCCATACTAGTTATGCAGCTGCATACCCAGATGATGTCATCATCCATACGCCAGACTGGGGAACCCGCTTGGAGACACTTGAGGCAGTACTGCGCACCTTAAGGCGGGCTGGCCCCACTGCTAATCCCGCCAAATGCGCCCTAGGGCTAGCAGAGGCTAGGTACCTGGGATATATTGTGGGAAGGGGTATAGTGAAGCCCCAAACAAATAAGCTAGAGGCAATTCAAAACTGGCCCCGGCCGACCCGAAAGAAGCAGGTCCGTGCATTCCTAGGTGTGGTAGGCTACTACCGACGGTTTATTCCCCAAGTCCCCTAACGGACCTGGTGAAGGCCCGAGGTCCAGACATGGTAAAGTGGACCGACGCAGCAGAGTGGGCATTCACAGACCTTCGGACGGCCCTCTGTAATGACCCCGTACTCATAGCCCCGGACTTTAACAGGGAATTTATTTTACAAACAGATGCTTCCGAGGTGGATTTGGGGGCAGTTCTGTTGCAAATGGTGGGAGAAGAGGAACATCCGATCCTTTACCTAAGCAGAAAGCTTCTCCCAAGAGAACAGAAATACGCAGTAATCAAGAGAGAATGCCTTGCTGTCAAATGGGCTATGGAGACACTGCGTTATTACCTCTTAGGCCAGCGATTTACTCTTGTGACGGACCATGCATCCCTCCAGTGGATGCAGCGGAAAGAAAAGAATGCAAGGGTCACCAGGTGGTTCTTATCCCTCCAACCATTCCAGTTCCGCATATGGCACAGGGCTGGATGCCATCATGGCAACGCTGATGGTCTGTCACGAGCATACTGCCTGGCGTCCCAAGTTGCCCAACTCTATGGTGTTGAGAAGGGGGGGGATAGGTGACGGGGGAAGGCCAGATGGCTATAGAAAAGTAGTGGGAGACAGAGATATTAGCTCCAGGCTAAACAAATCCCTGGTACCAGGATAAGTGAAATGGCAGCTGCTCCAAATCAAGTAAGACACCTGGGGCCAATTAAGAACTTTCCAGAAGGCAGGGAGAAGGCTAGGTTGATTGGGACACCTGAAGCCAATCAGGGGCTGGCTGAAACTAATTAAAAGCCTCCCAGTCAGTCAGGTGGGGGTGCATGTCAGGAGCTGTGGGAGGAAGTTGCGCTGTTGGAGAGGCTGAGTAGTACACACCATATCAGGCACAAGGAAGGAGGCCCTGAGGTAAGGGTGAAGTGGAGCTTGAGGAAGTGAGGGCTGCTGTGGGGGAAGTAGCCCAGGGAATTGTACACGTCATGTTTCTAAAAGGTCAGCTACCATAGCTAATACTATTAGGGTCCCTGGGCTGGAGCCCAGAGTAGAGGGTGAGCCCAGGCTCCCGCCCTTTGCCCCCTGATTAATCACTGAGACTAGGAGACAACAGAGACTGTGCAAGGAAGGATAACTTCTCCTCACCTCCCTCGCTGGCTTATGATGAAAATGGCTCAGTAGACTGTGACCCTTGTCTCTAGAGAGAAGGGTTACGTGGAGGGTCACAGTGAGCCTCTGAGGCTAGCGAAATCCACGGAGGGATTAAGGATCCACTAGCGGGACCCACGGAGGCAAGGACAGAGCTTTGTCACACTTCCTACTGTATTTTCCACTGCATGCATCGGATTAAGTGGGTTTTAGCCCACGAAAGCTTATGTTCTAATAAATTTGTTAGTCTCTAAGGTGTCACAAGTACTCCTGTTCTTATATCACAGTTAGTAGTTCTGGCCAGCTTTGGTAGGGTAGTAAGGTCTAGTGGGTAGAGCTGGGGACTTGGAGCCAGGACTCCTGGGTTCTCTCCGCAGCACTGGACAGGAAGTGGAGGCTGGCTGGGCAGGAAGCGGAGGCTGGCCATGCTTGCGAAGCACTCGCTCTCAGGTTGCTGGCGTTTCTCCACTTGTCGGTCAAAGGATAACTTCAGAATGCCACATCCAACCAATTCCAAAATGTCCGAGCGCATGCTTGGCACCAACGGTCAGACCCCCAGTGATCTGGGGGTAAATGTAGCACACCGCCCCCTTTAGTATAGCCCCAGCCCATGTGCGCATGTCTGCTGCTGGGAGAACTGGCTGATGGCCCCATGAATGCCTTCAGCACAAGGCGTCACACGCTGACGCCCTCGCTGACTTCCCTCCCAGGAAGAACAAAGAGTAATGCCAAGGGAGCGCACACAGCTGCTGCAATGTGAGGGGAGAATGCGGGACCCTGGTATGGGGTGCACAGGACACCCACTACTGGGGGAGAGGAAAAGGGGGCCCCATGGGGGGAAGTGGAAATGAAGAGAAGGGGGTAACAAGGGTTCATACAGAGCCTCTGCCAAGGAGAGAACGGGGTGCTGGAAGGGGTGAGGAAGAGAATTGGGTGCTCTGCTGTGGGGGACACAGAACCTCTAGTGGGGGGAGAGACTGGAGGACCCTGGTTTGGGGAAATGGCAGAAAAGGGGGATGGGATGCACACAGCCCCTGAGTTGGGGGACCATGGTATGTGGGGACAGGGCAACCAGAGATCCTGGTCAGAAGAGGCTGGGGGGAGTTGCAGGGCGTCCCTGAAATGGACGGGGCTGGGAGCATGGCACCCAGGAGTGTTGTGCAGGCATGGAGGGCTGCAGGGAGCCCCAGGGGTGTAAGCAGGCGGGCTGGGAGCCAGGACTCTTGGGTTCTGTTCTCAGGTCTGGTGCTCACGCACTGTGTGACCTGGGGCAAAACTCTCTGTTTCCCCATGAAGGCAGTGGGGCTGGGGAGAGTGGGGGGCAAGGGGAGGGAAAGCTACAGCCTGGGCCAGAGCAAAGCATCCTCGCAGCCCGGCCCAGGGCCCCCCTGCCCTGTTACAGCTGCGTCCCCAGAGCAGCTGCTCTCTCTCGGGGCCAGTGCGCGACAAGGCCCAGGCCCGGCGTGAGACCGGCTGCCCCCACCTGGGCAGCAGGGGTCTGCAGGCCGGACGCAGGCCCCTCGGCAACTCCCCCACAGGTCCTCCGGAGGCTCCCTGGCTCTCAAGCGGCGGTGGCCCACAAAGGGCTCTTGTTTGCGCAGAACAATCCAGCCCAGATAAGCAGGGCAGGTCCGCAGATATGGAGATACGGCTGCCAACGCGGCTGCTCGCAAGCCCCGCCCGGTGCAGGGAATTACGGGCTGGCTCGGCTTAGCACGTGTGTGCCAGACGGCGCTGCTGCTCCTGCCACTGCGCCCGAGTCACATTCCAGGGACGAGCCTCCACTCGCCCGCCTGATCCTGACTAAGGCGATTACGGGGCGCGTTGTCTCCGCAGCCCCCAGCAGCACCACACCCCGTGCACCGAGCCCTGTCTCCCCCGCTGCCTGCCCGCAGGGCCCTGCTCCCAGGGACGGCCCCGTTCCCCTATTCCCAGCTGGGGCAAGCGTGGACAACCCCCGCCCCTGCCAAGCAGCAGTCACTGCCCTGCTGGCGAGAGGGGGGAGCCAAGCACGTCGGGGCCAGAGGGAGCGGGGAACGGCCCCCAGCCCGCGCCATGGTGACAGCGCTCCAGGCGGGAGAGCCGGCCCACGGCGTGGGAGTCAGGGTCAGTCCCTGCCCCGCCACGGGCTGCTGTATGACCACGGGCAGGAACCTCAGCGCTGGCCTTGCCCCAGGGGTAACACCCGGCCCTGCCGCACAGAGATCTGGAGAGCAGCAAGACGTTAACTATGCTGAGCTGCCAGATTCTGCACGCACAGGGGCCCGTCAGGTAACTTAGAAACCCCCTGCTCCCCGTCTGTCCAAGCTCCGCTCCCCCCCAGACCGCGCCGCAGACTGACAGCTCCCCGCTCCCCCCCAGACCGCGCCGCAGCGTCAGAGCTCCCCGCTCCCCCCCAGACCGCGCTGCAGTATCAGAGCTCCCCGCTCCCCCCCAGACCGCGCCGCAGTATCAGAGCTCCCCGCTCCCCCCCAGACCGCGCCGCAGTATCAGAGCTCCCTGCTCCCCCCCCAGACCGCGCCGCAGTATCAGAGCTCCCCGCTCCCCCCCAGACTGCGCCGCAGTATCAGAGCTCCCCGCTCCCCCCCCAGACCGCGCCGCAGTATCAGAGCTCCCCGCTCCCCCCCAGACCGCGCCGCAGCGTCAGAGCTCCCCGCTCCCCCCCAAACCGCGCCGCAGCGTCAGAGCTCCCCGCTCCCCCCCAGACCACGCCGCAGCGTCAGAGCTCCCCGCTCCCCCCCAAACCGCGCCTCAGTGTCAGAGCTCCCCGCTCCCCCCCAGACCGCGCTGCAGCGTCAGAGCTCCCCGCTCCCCCCCAAACCGCGCCGCAGCGTCAGAGCTCCCCGCTCCCCCCAGACCGCGCCGCAGTATCAGAGCTCCCCGCTCCCCCCCAGACCGCGCCGCAGTATCAGAGCTCCCCGCTCCCCCCCAGACCGCGCCGCAGCGTCAGAGCTCCCCGCTCCCCCCCAGACCGCGCCGCAGACTGACAGCTCCCCGCTCCCCCCCAGACCGCGCCGCAGTATCAGAGCTCCCCGCTCCCCCCCAGACCGCGCCGCAGTATCAGAGCTCCCCGCTCCCCCCCAGACCGCGCCGCAGCGTCAGAGCTCCCCGCTCCCCCCCAAACCGCGCCGCAGCGTCAGAGCTCCCCGCTCCCCCCCAGACCACACCGCAGCGTCAGAGCTCCCCGCTCCCCCCCAGACCGCGCCGCAGCGTCAGAGCTCCCCGCTCCCCCCCAGACCGCGCCGCAGTATCAGAGCTCCCCGCTCCCCCCCAGACCACACCGCAGCGTCAGAGCTCCCCGCTCCCCCCCAAACCGCGCCGCAGCGTCAGAGCTCCCCGCTCCCCCCCAGACTGCGCCACAGTATCAGAGCTCCCCGCTCCCCCCCAAACCACGCCGCAGTATCAGAGCTCCCCGCTCCCCCCCAGACCGCGCCGCAGCGTCAGAGCTCCCCGCTCCCCCCCAAACCACGCCGCAGTATCAGAGCTCCCCGCTCCCCCCCAGACCGCGCCGCAGTGTCAGAGCTCCCCGCTCCCCCAGACTGCGCCGCAGACTGACAACTCCCCGCTCCTCCCCAAACCACGCCGCAGCCTGTGACGAAGCGGGACTGTTCTTAATGTTTCCTCTGAATAGTGTGGGGGTGCCTCAGTTTCCCCTAGGCAGTTCTTAAGTATCTTGGGGGTGGGATAAGGGTGTATGATCCTTGCAGAGCCCTAGAGGGCAGGTGTGTGCAGGGGTCTGGACACAGAGAATGGCCAACACCCTGTTTCCTGGCAACTGATGGCCTGGGCCCTTCCCCCCTGCAAGGTGAGAGCTAAAGGGTTGGAGAACAAAGGAATCAGGTGACCACCTGGCCCAGGAAAGGAACAAAGCCCAGAGGAGGAGGGGCTGGAGAGAGTTTCAGTTTGGGGGCTGGCTGGGACATTGAGTGAAGTGCAGACGTAGTTGTCTGGCTCACTGCCCCCCAAAATGGACCCGGCTGAGGGGTCCTGTTCTCTGCACCTACAGGCTCTGGTTTAGACCATGTTCCTGTCATCTAATAAACCTCTGTTTTACTGGCTGGCTGAGAGTCACGTCTGACTACAGAGTTGAAAGGAGACTTCCCCAGAGTCCTGACTGGCTTCGTAGGGAGCAGTTCCAGAGCATTACCTGGGGACTCCGTGACAACTGGTGGCAGAGGTGGGATGTACTGCATCCCGTGGATGGTGCTTCCTGTAGTGAGTGATTGGGAGCAGTAAAACGAAGGGGGATTGACGAGGACCAGAGCTACTGAAGGCTCAGAGAGGAGCGGTTTTGGGGGGCGGTTAACCCCTGGGAATGTGTGACCAGCGAGAAGGACTGTGCAGTAATGGGGTCCCCTGGGGAATGCGGTGAGCAGTCTCACGGGCGGAGCAGCCTGCGGCTTGGCCCTGGGAGAGAGAAGGACTTTTGCAGTAACAGGGTTCCCCTGGGGATTGCACCGAGTGCTCCCAGGGGCGGAGGAGTCTGCAGCTCGACCCTGGCAAAGAGGTGGTGACCTCGAGAAGGGCTGGCACACTAGGGGTCCTCCCTGGAAACCGTGGGGAGCTGAGAGCATACAGGCCTGTGAGTCCACAACAACTTGGGAACAGCGAGGTGATGGCCTGTCACCTTCTCCTTAAGAAGGACATTGTAACCCTGTACAGAAAGAGAGGGTTGCGCATTGGGAAGTTCACCAAAGCAGAGTTAATCGTGCAGCTGGAGGAGGATGACCGCTCTAAGGAGCAGATTCCTGACCCCAAATGGGGCTATAGCAGGACCTGGGAGCAGCTGGAGTGGTGGCCAGGCATCCCCAAGACTCCTGTCCCCGACCAGACGGGGGTCTTCACAATCGGGTTCCCCATCCGGGGATTGGAGATGGATGGGATTGGAGCTGAGTGTGAGAGAGCCAGAGGACTGTGAGAGACAGCGAGAGCCCAAGAAAGAGCTGCAGAAGCAGCAGCCCTGTGTGCTGGGACCAGGGGAAAGAGATCCCAAGCTGTGTGTCTGGTAAAGGAGAAAGTGTGTCCGGCTCTTCTTTGTCTGTGGAGCAGACAGAAGGGGCCTTTCAGCCTGTGATGGTTGAGGGTCATGCAGTTGTCTCAGAGTTGGTTCTGGATTCAGCTAAAGCCCAGGAAGGGAATGGTCCTACGTTTGTGTCTGCTCGGGAGAATGGTCCTGTAACTAGGTCGCATCCAGTTAGTGTCTATGCAAAATCATAGAATCATAGAATATCAGGGTTGGAAGGGACCCCAGAAGGTCATCTAGTCCAACCCCCTGCTCAAAGCAGGACCAATTCCCAGTTAAATCATCCCAGCCAGGGCTTTGTCAAGCCTGACCTTAAAAACCTCTAAGGAAGGAGATTCTACCACCTCCCTAGGTAACGCATTCCAGTGTTTCACCACCCTCTTAGTGAAAAAGTTTTTCCTAATATCCAATCTAAACCTCCCCCACTGCAACTTGAGACCATTACTCCTCGTTCTGTCATCTGCTACCATTGAGAACAGTCTAGAGAACAGTCTCTTTGGAACCCCCTTTCAGGTAGTTGAAAGCAGCTATCAAATCCCCCCTCATTCTTCTCTTCTGCAAGCTAAACAATCCCAGCTCCCTCAACCTCTCCTCATAAGTCATGTGTTCTAGACCCCTAATCATTTTTGTTGCCCTTCGCTGGACTCTCTCCAATTTATCCACATCCTTCTTGTAGTGTGGGGCCCAAAACTGGACACAGTACTCCAGATGAGGCCTCACCAATGTCGAATAGAGGGGAACGATCACGTCCCTCGATCTGCTGGCTATGCCCCTACTTATACATCCCAAAATGCCATTGGCCTTCTTGGCAACAAGGACACACTGCTGACTCATATCCAGCTTCTCGTCCACTGTCACCCCTAGGTCCTTTTCCGCAGAACTGCTGCCTAGCCATTCGGTCCCTAGTCTGTAGCGGTGCATTGGATTCTTCCATCCTAAGTGCAGGACCCTGCACTTATCCTTATTGAACCTCAGATTTCTTTTGGCCCAATCCTCCAATTTGTCTAGGTCCTTCTGTATCCTATCCCTCCCCTCCAGCGTATCTACCACTCCTCCCAGTTTAGTATCATCCGCAAATTTGCTGAGAGTGCAATCCACACCATCCTCCAGATCATTTATGAAGATATTGAAATCCCAGAGCCCAGACAATTCTGGTGCTTGTATTTTGCCTATTGCTAGTGTGTGGTTGGGAAAGGGTGTAGCAACTCTGTCTAATCAGGGTGAGATCCTAGCCAGGGCACAAGGAGAGCAGAAAGGTGATTTGATCCTGTTACCTACTGAGGGTGTGGAAACCTGTGGCAAGAAGGAAAAGATTCCAGAACTTGTGTGTGGCAAAGGGAAGGAGAATGCTTCCAACCTTTTAACTAGGAAGTCTGTGAGTTTGCCTGAAAGGGGATTGTGTAGGAATCCGCCTGATGGGCCAGAGGTTATTCTGGATGTAAGGGAGACCCAGAAAGAGTCTGCTGTTGCTCAGGAAAGTGTTCCTCTAGAGCAAGCCCTAGGTAAAGAGGGTAAGGGCAGAATTTCTGTGAAGGGTGAACTGTCCCATAGAAAAGCCCCTAGGGAAAGGAATCCTCATGGAATGTTTGCAAGCAGTTTACTGCAACTGAAGGGTGTGAAAGTGATTTAATCAAGAAAGTTTCAGTTCCTAACAGCCAGAAATTTTCTGTTGTGAATGGATCCACGGACTTTCCTGTTGAAGGATCCAGTGTGGATAGCTTTGAGAAGGGCTCAGATGGAGTGAAAGCTGTTAAGAAAGTTAAACACTCCTATAACCAAGTGGCTGTGTTTGGCCAGCTTGTTGGGGAGACAAGGTTGTTGAGAAAGGGATGTCTCCATGCTAGTTCTGTAAGTGAACAGTATGTAGCCCAGGTCAAGATGGGGGCTCTTAACCAAGAGAGCCCGAATTGCAGCCCTCCAGACTGGAGCTCTGGGAGAAAACCCAATCCCAGTTTGACCCCGGGGGTTTTGGGGTGGCAAAAGTCACTGGCCACATAAACCTTCCCACATGGGGCATGCAAGTGCTATTGACCACCCCGACCTAAGGGAGGCCGTGAAAATGGAAGGGCGTAAAACTGGAAGGGCCTGGTGTAACTTCCACGAAGGTATGGGAGAGATGCTGGGGCATCCATGGAAACGTTGGTGGGTTCAAACTTCCCCAGGTCACCAGCTAAAGTGACCCCGCTCAGTTCAGTCTTGAAGGGGGGAGAGATGTGATGAAGTGGGACTGTTCTTAATGTTTCCTCTGAATAGTGTGGGGGTGCCTCAGTTTCCCCTATGTAGTTCTTAAGTATCTAGGTGGTGGGATAAGGGTAATAGCTTATCTAAAGTGATCACTCTCCTTACAATGTGTATGACAATCAAGTTGGGCCATTTCCAGCACAAATCCAGATTTTCTCCTGGATAAGCTATTACCAGCAGGAGAGTGGGGTGGGGGGAGAGAAAACCTTTTGTAGTGGTAAACACCCATTTTTTCATGCTTTGTGTGTATAAAAAGATCTTCTACACTTTCCACAGTATGCATCCGATGAAGTGAGCTGTAGCTCACAAAAGCTTATGCTCAAATAAATTGGTTCGTCTCTAAGGTGCCACAAGTACTCCTTTTCTTTTTGCGAATACAGACTAGCACGGCTGCTACTCTGAAACCTGCTCATAGAAAGGAGACTTCCCCAGAGTCCTGCCTGGCTTCGTAGGGAGCAGTTCCAGAGCATCGCCCGGGACCCCGTGACACAGCCTCACAGCTCTCCGCTCCCCCCCCAGACCAGGCCGCAGCATCACGGCTTCCTGCTCCCCCCCAGACCACGCTGCAGCCTCCCAGCTCCCCCCAGACTGCGCCGCAGCCTCCCAGTGACCCCGAACCCGCCATGTGCCCAAGTCAGCTGTTCCCAAGAGGGAGGGATCTTCACCCTGTTTCTAGCTTCAGCTGCCAGCCCTCGGATCTCACCTTGTCTGCCACACTACAGAGCCCCCATCACCAGAAACCACCTCCTCGGCAGGTGCCCCCAGCCCATGAACAAGTACCTCTGGGCCGCGTCCTGGACAAAGCAATTTGCGAGCCACTTGTGATGTTACTGACATAACCTGTGACTGTACAGATCATTGTTGCAACCACTGTTATATATTTGCAGCAAATATTGTACAAACGTTGTCGTGTGAGGTGTCTATAAAGAGGTTATGATTTGCTGGTTATGATTATACTGTCTGTATGTGTGTATCATTTTTATAGTTGAAGTTATGAATATTGGCTCTGTACTTGTATCTCAATGTGTTTTGATTCTAAGTAGCCTCATGACAGGTTTCAGAGGAACAGCCGTGTTAGTCTGTATTCGCAAAAAGAAAAGGAGTACTTGTGGCACCTTAGAGACTAACCAATTTATTTGAGCATGAGCTTTCGTGAGCTACAGCTCACTTCATCAGATGTATACCGTGGAAACTGCAGCAGACTTTATATACACACAGAGAATATGAAACAATACCTCCTCCCACCCCACTGTCTTGCTGGTAATAGCTTATCTAAAGTGATCAACAGGTGGGCCATTTCCAGCATAAATCCAGGTTTTCTCACCTTGTTTTTTCCTACCCCCCCTCCCAGATGTTCTGGTTTAACTTGAATTTAAACTTGGAGAGTGGTCAGTTTAGATGAGCTATTACCAGCAGGAGAGTGAGTTTGTGTGTGTATGGGGGTGGGGGGATGTGAGAAAACCTGGATCTATGCAGGAAATAGCCCGACTTGATTATGTAAAGAGTTGTCACTTTGGATGGGCTAGCACCAGCAGGAGAGTGAATTTGTGTGGGGGGGTGGAGGGTGAGAAAACCTGGATTTGTGCTGGAAATGGCCCACCTGTTGATCACTTTAGATAAGCTATTACCAGCAGGACAGTGGGGTGGGAGGAGGTATTGTTTCATATTCTCTAAAAAGAAAAGGAGTACTTGTGGCACCTTAGAGACTAACCAATTTATTTGAGCATGAGCTTTCGTGAGCCACAGCTCACTTCATCAGATGTGTACAGTGGAAACTGCAGCAGACTTTATATACACACAGAGAATATGAAACAATACCTCCTCCCACCCCACTGTCCTGCTGGTAATAGCTTATCTAAAGTGATCAACAGGTGGGCTATTTCCAGCACAAATCCAGGTTTTCTCACCCTCCACCCCCACACACAAATTCACTCTCCTGCTGGTGCTAGCCCATCCAAAGTGACAACTCTTTACATAATCAAGTCGGGCTATTTCCTGCATAGATCCAGGTTTTCTCACTTCCCCCCCACCCCCATACACACACAAACTCACTCTCCTGCTGGTAATAGCTCATCTAAACTGACCACTCTCCAAGTTTAAATCCAAGTTAAACCAGAATATCTGGGGGGGTAGGAAAAAACAAGAGGAAACAGGCTACCTTGCATAATGACTTAGCCACTCCCAGTCTCTATTTAAGCCTAAATTAATAGTATCCAATTTGCAAATGAATTCCAATTCAGCAGTTTCTCGCTGGAGTCTGGATTTGAAGTTTTTTTGTTTTAAGATAGCGACCTTCATGTCTGTGATTGCGTGACCAGAGAGATTGAAGTGTTCTCCGACTGGTTTATGAATGTTAGAATTCTTGACATCTGATTTGTGTCCATTTATTCTTTTACGTAGAGACTGTCCAGTTTGACCAATGTACATGGCAGAGGGGCATTGCTGGCACATGATGGCATATATCACATTGGTGGATGTGCAGGTGAACGTGATGTGATGATGAAGATGTGCATCTTCATCATCTGGACCCATGGAAAAGAAGCCCTTGAGGAATTCCACCATGATTTCAACAATTTCCATCCTACCACCAACCTCAGCCTGGTCCAGTCCACACAAGAGATCCACTTCCTGGACACTACAGTGCTAATAAACAATGGCCACATAAACACCACCCTATACCGGAAACCTACTGACCGCTATTCCTACCTGCATGCCTCCAGCTTTCACCCTGACCACACCACACGATCCATCGTCTACAGCCAAGCTCTGCGATACAACCGCATTTGCTCCAACCCCTCAGACAGAGACAAACACCTACAAGATCTCTGTCAAGCTTTCTTACAACTACAATACCCACCTGCAGAAGTAAAGAAACAGATTGATAGAGCCAGAAGAGTTCCCAGAAGTTACCTACTACAGGACAGGCCTAACGAAGAAAATAACAGAACGCCACTAGCGGTCACCTTCAGCCCCCAACTAAAACCCCTCCAACGCATTATTAAGGATCTACAACCTATCCTAAAGGATGACCCAACACTCTCACAAGTCTTGGGAGACAGGCCAGTCCTTGCCTACAGACAGCCCCGCAACCTGAAGCAAATACTCACCAACAACCACATACCACACAACAGAACCACTAACCCAGGAACTTATCCATGCAACAAAGCCCGTTGCCAATTGTGCCCACATATCTATTCAGGGGACACCATCACAGGGCCTAATAACATCAGCCACACTATCAGAGGCTCGTTCACCTGCACATCCACCAATGTGATATATGCCATCATGTGCCAGCAATGCCCCTCTGCCATGTACATTGGTCAAACTGGACAGTCTCTACGTAAAAGAATAAATGGACACAAATCAGATGTCAAGAATTCTAACATTCATAAACCAGTCGGAGAACACTTCAATCTCTCTGGTCACGCAATCACAGACATGAAGGTCGCTATCTTAAAACAAAAAAACTTCAAATCCAGACTCCAGCGAGAAACTGCTGAATTGGAATTCATTTGCAAATTGGATACTATTAATTTAGGCTTAAATAGAGACTGGGAGTGGCTAAGTCATTATGCAAGGTAGCCTGTTTCCTCTTGTTTTTTCCTATCCCCCCCCCCCCCCCCCCCAGATATTCTGGTTTAACTTGGATTTAAACTTGGAGAGTGGTCAGTTTAGATGAGCTATTACCAGCAGGAGAGTGAGTTTGTGTGTGTATGGGGGTGAGGGGGAAGTGAGAAAACCTGGATCTATGCAGGAAATAGCCTGACTTGATTATGTAAAGAGTTGTCACTTTGGATGGGCTAGCACCAGCAGGAGAGTGAATTTGTGTGGGGGGGTGGAGGGTGAGAAAACCTGGATTTGTGCTGGAAATGGCCCACCTGTTGATCACTTTAGATAAGCTATTACCAGCAGGACAGTGGGGTGGGAGGAGGTATTGTTTCATATTCTCTGTGTGTATATAAAGTCTGCTGCAGTTTCCACGGTACACATCTGATGAAGTGAGCTGTGGCTCACGAAAGCTCATGCTCAAATAAATTGGTTAGTCTCTAAGGTGCCACAAGTACTCCTTTTCTTTTTGCGAATACAGACTAACACGGCTGTTCCTCTGAAACCTGTCTTCATATTCTCTGTGTGTATATAAAGTCTGCTGCAGTTTCCACGGTATACATCTGATGAAGTGAGCTGTAGCTCACGAAAGCTCATGCTCAAATAAATTGGTTAGTCTCTAAGGTGCCACAAGGACTCCTTTTCTTTTTGAGAATCCACATCTGAGCTTTCCTGGGAACCTTCAAACTAACATGTAAACAATGGCGCCCGCCTGTAAACTGAGTCGTGCATGGACACGTGACTTGCCCATGTGACTCCAAACTCCATCTTGCTGCTGTGATCTTCCACAGTAAGAACAAAGGGGTGCCCTTCTGCATAGAGAGGATATAAAAGGCCCTGGAAACCCCTCCATCTTGTCTTCAATCCTGCTTCTTACATCTGGAGGAACCTTGCTACAAACTGAAGCTCTGAACAAAGGACTGAATGTCCCATCCCAGCTGTGGATGGACTCCAGAGACTTGATTTGAACCTGCAGTTTATTCCATGACTGCTGCAAGCCTGAACCACGAACTTTGCCATTACTGGATGTCATGGGTTCCATTTAACCAATTCTAGCTCTCCTCTCTATCTTTTTCCTTTTATGAATAAACCTTTAGATTTTAGATTCTAAAGGATTGGCAACAGCGTGATTTGTAGGTAAGATCTGACTGGTATATTAGAATCATAGAATCATAGAATATAAGGGTTGGAAGGGACCCCAGAAGGTCATCTAGTCCAACCCCCTGCTCAAAGCAGGACCAATTCCCAGTTAAATCATCCCAGCCAGGGCTTTGTCAAGCCTGACCTTAAAAACCTCTAAGGAAGGAGATTCTACCACCTCCCTAGGTAACGCATTCCAGTGTTTCACCACCCTCATAGTGAAAAAGTTTTTCCTAATATCCAATCTAAACCTCCCCCACTGTAACTTGAGACCATTACTCCTCGTTCTGTCATCTGATACCATTGAGAACAGTCTAGAGCCATCCTCTTTGGAACCCCCTTTCAGGTAGTTGAAAACAGCTATCAAATCCCCCCTCATTCTTCTCTTCTGCAGGCTAAACAATCCCAGCTCCCTCAGCCTCTCCTCATAACTCATATGTTCCAGACCCCTAATCATTTTTGTTGCCCTTCGCTGGACTCTCTCCAAATTATCCACATCCTTCTTGAAGTGTGGGGCCCAAAACTGGACACAGTACTCCAGATGAGGCCTCACCAATGTCAAATAGAGGGGAACGATCACGTCCCTCGATCTGCTCGCTATGCCCCTACTTATACATCCCAAAATGCCATTGGCCTTCTTGGCAACAAGGGCACACTGCTGACTCATATCCAGCTTCTCGTCCACTGTCACCCCTAGGTCCTTTTCCGCAGAACTGCTGCCTAGCCATTCGGTCCCTAGTCTGTAGCTGTGCATTGGGTTCTTCCGTCCTAAGTGCAGGACCCTGCACTTATCCTTATTGAACCTCATCAGATTTCTTTTGGCCCAATCCTCCAATTTGTCTAGGTCCTTCTGTATCCTATCCCTCCCCTCCAGTGTATCTACCACTCCTCCCAGTTTAGTATCATCCGCAAATTTGCTGAGAGTGCAATCCACACCATCCTCCAGATCATTTATGAAGATATTGAACAAAACCGGCCCCAGGACCGACCCTTGGGGCACTCCACTTGATACCGGCTGCCAACTAGACATGGAGCCATTGATCACTACCCGTTGAGCCCGACAATCTAGCCAGCTTTCTACCCACCTTGTAGTGCATTCATCCAGCCCATACTTCCTCAACTTGCTGACAAGAATACTGTGGGAGACTGTGTCAAAAGCTTTGCTAAAGTCAAGAAACAATACATCCATTGCTTTCCCTTCATCCACAGAACCAGTAATCTCATCATAGAAGGCGATTAGATTAGTCAGGCATGACCTTCCCTTGGTGAATCCATGCTGGCTGTTCCTGATCACTTTCCTCTCATGCAAGTGCTTCAGGATTGATTCTTTGAGGACCTGCTCCATGATTTTTCCAGGGACTGAAGTGAGGCTGACTGGCCTGTAGTTCCCAGGATCCTCCTTCTTCCCTTTTTTAAAGATTGGCACTACATTAGCCTTTTTCCAGTCATCCGGGACTTCCCCGGTTCGCCACGAGTTTTCAAAGATAATGGCCAATGGCTCTGCAATCACAGCCGCCAGTTCCTTCAGCACTCTCGGATGCAACTCGTCCGGCCCCATGGACTTGTGCACGTCCAGCTTTTCTAAAAAGTCCCTAACCACCTCTATCTCCACAGAGGGCTGGCCATCTCTTCCCCATTTTGTGGACCAAGCCCCATATTGACCTGGGTCTGGGGCTTGGTCCTTTGGGATCAGGAGAATCTTTTTTCTTTTACTGGGGTATTGGTTTTCATAACCATTCGTCCCCATAACGAGTGGCCCTGGTGGGGATACTGGGAAACGGGAGTGTCTGAGGGAATTGCTTGTGTGACTCATGGTTCGCCAGTGGGGTGAGGCTGAAGTCCTCTCTGGCTGGGTTTGCCTTAATAGTAAAGGAACTCCAGCTTGGGGCTATAACTGCCCTGCTCTAAGCAATTTGTCCTGAACTGACACTCTCAGTCGTGTACATCCCTAAAGACTCGGACTCTGTCAATCAGCTTTTCCAGGCCTTGACTCCTCCTTGGGGCTCTTTTCTGAACCTTTTCAGTGTGTCCAATGACCTTTGCTGAGTGTGGCCCCAGCCCAGCTTGCAGGGCTGGTCTCGCTGGAGCAGCCCACAAAAGCAATTCCACCTCTATCTGCCCCTGGCCACAGCCCTGCATGGGACCCACGTTCAGCTGTTTTCCCCACGACCCCCAGGTCCTTCCCCGAGCCGCTGCTCCCCAGGATACAGCCCCGTCTGGGGAGCGCGACCTCACCCTGGTCCCAGCTGGCTGCCCCTGCAGTTAGCCGGATTAATGCACATTAAAACATCTGCCAGGGGTGGTCTAGAGAATACTTAGTCCTGCCCTGAGTGCAGGGCTCAGGGAAGGACCTCTCGAGGTCCCTCCCTGCCCTACAACTCTGTGATTCAATGATCTCATTCACACGAGCCCGTGACAAAGTGGGAAGTTTCTGCAATATCTTTATGAAGGCTGCGTGTGCCTCAGTTTCCCCAGGTGCGGCACTGTTACCTGGGGAGGGGGAAGGCCTGTCTGCTCTCAGGGCAGGCCAGGAGTCTCTAGCTGTCGGGGCCCTAACCCCATAGCAGTGCAGCATGAGAGGACAACGGCAAATCCAATCACCTGGATGGGGACACCCAGCAACCCACGTCCCAGAGAGATCTGGACCCCCCCACCACCCGCCCATTACAGGGGGCTGAGCCACACCCCCCAGCTCGGGATCACAGGACGGGGGAGGGGTGAGGTGGGGGTAAGCGTTGGCTGCGGGGAGCAGTTGGGGCCCATCTGGGAACTGACCAAGGAGGCCGCCCAGACAGACAGAGCCAGACCCGAGGGTTCCCCACAGCCGGGCTGGGCTCGAGGCTGGCCAGGACGGCCCCTGCTTCACCCTTCATTGTCCCACGCTGCCCTAAGGGCCCCAGCTAACAAGTGACCCCAGCTGTGCCTGCACTGGGAGGGTCCCTCCAGGGGCTGGGCGAGGGGCCCTGATCCCTGCACAGCGGCCGAGTCTCCCTCAGGGGCTGTCTCTGGGGGACTCGCTGCCTGGAGCTCACGGGGAGTGGGCGCTGCAGGCCCAGAGGGCCAGTCTAGGAGGTGGTGAGGCCGTGTGCCTCACCCTGGAGGCAGAGTAGGACCCCCAGGGGGGCTGGCCTAGTGAAGGAGCCTCCTAGAGACTGTTCCAAAACTGGGGGTGCAGCGCTGAGCCTGGGGGTCTGTGACAGGGCCCCCCTTCCCCAGCAATGCCAGTACTCTGGAGAACTGACCCCACTCAAAACGCCCCCCCGTGGAGAATGATTCCCCATTTACAGCCTTTTTAGAAAGGGACGGTTGGAGGAGCGTGCCCAGCATGGGGAGTGGAAGGCGGGGAGCTCTGGGATGGTCCATAGGTCCTGCGGGGTTCGCGCCATGTGCTTGGGACCGGCCCCTGAGCAAGCTCTGTCCCCTGCCCAGAGGAGCTTTCCCAGTGCACTGGACAGCTGCGCTGCTCCCCCAGAGCTGAGCTGTCGACCGCAGTCTTCAGCCCAGAGCTTTGTACTGGTGGGAGTTTTCTAATGACTGATGGCTCCCTGCCCAGGTACGGCAGAACAACCAAGGCGCGTTCGCGGCCCGCCACAATGGGCTGGAGTGTCCAACCAACCGCAGAATCACAGCGCCCAGATGCTGCTGTGCGAGCGAGGAATCAGAGAGCACTCCTCGGCTCTGGCCTCAGCACACCGAATCCTCAACGCCCCACCAGGCCGGCCTCTGCCCCCAGTATCAGCTCCCTCCTGCTGGCTCCATTCGGCCAGCGCTCTGCACCCCGGAGCTGGTCTCGCCCCAGCACTGGCTGCTGCAGCGGGAACGGTGAGGGAGGACAGCACTGTGTGTCACCCGCACGCTGCTGGCCCAGTCGGACCTGTTCCCCCGATGGCTCCCCGGCGGTGCGGAAAGGTCCCGAGAGGGGCCTAGTGGTGCAGGGGAAGTTTCCCCAGCATGGCCCATCTTATGGGGTGCAACCTTCCAGGACTGAGCCCATGGCAGTGCCTTGCCCTGGGCCCTATCCCAGGGCCGAGAGTGCCGAGGCGCAGGAGGAGGAGACGAGTCTGCCCTCTCTCCATTGACAGCAGCACATCCCCATCGAGCCAGTCGGGCGGTTTCTGTCCCACGCCCTGGCCTAAATCCGGGTTGCGCCAGGCCCATGGCTTCGTAGCTCCTGAAGATCCATTGGGCTGCGTCTGCTCCTTCATCCCACCCGGGTCCCTGAGGGCATCCCTGGACCCTCGTCCTGGTGGACTGACACAAGCTCATACCGTCTCCTCCATGGGAGATCCCCAGGGAGCGGCCCCTCGGCCTGCAGTGCCTGCCAGGATGACGAGTGGTCACTGCGGCTGAGCGAAGCAGGGCTGAGCATGCAGCGGAGGGGGAATGACAGACACCCTGGCTACCTCTGTGCCAGGGCGGTGGCTGAGGCAGAGCCCTGGGCAACTCTAGTCCCATCACGGCATCCGGCAGTGCCCAAAACTCCCCCCACGTTGGGGGACTCTGGACGCCTCCCGGCCATCCGCACAGCCTCTGCAAGGGTCTCTCCGGTCCTCCGGGAGCCAGCCTGGGACATGCTCACAGCCCTGGGATCAGCGGCGCTCTGGGGGAGCCAGCAACGGGCCATGGCAAGCAGCCAGAGCCCATCTCTCCCGCTGCCTAGAGCCCAAAGCAGGACACCCCTCAACACTGCTCTCTGCCCCGTGCCCAGCAGCCAGCAAGGAGCAGAGCTGGAAAGGAAACACTGCCCAGCTACAAACCAATGGGGCCACACCGCCTGCCCGGGGTTACTGCATATGCAGCTCCCTGGACAGGCTCAGAGACGGGCGGGGAGCCATTCGAGCCTGTCAGAGCAGGGACTGCTCAGCATGGCTGGATACAGATGGGCCACCGAAAGTGGATCGTGGGCTCCCGTTTTCCCTCTCACAACACAAGGACAAGGGGACCCCGCAAGACTGAAAGAGAGCACCTTGAAAACGGATCCCACAGCACCCAATTAACCTGTGGAACTCACTGGCACAGGCCCCAGCTAGCCAGGTGCTTACATGGTCCCTATCCCACGCTCAGCAGGAATTGACGGACATGCCAGCAGATCCCAGAGCCTATCAGGAAGACGTGGGTCCCAAGCAGGGGCTGCGGGTTCCATCTGACTGCACTAGCAACAGCCACCTCTGGCACCCCACGTGCCCACAGCTCCACCAGCCTTGGGGGGCAGAACGGCGCGAGGCAGGTGCTTTGCCTCGCTGCCAGCATGACCCCGGCTCGAGGCTCTGCCCACCCTTGGCGGGCGCCAGCGAAGAAAAGAGGAGGAATTCAGCTGTAACAGGCAGTAATCCCCACGGCTGCTCTTCATCCAACACATTCCTCATGGGCTCTAATGTTCCACGGCTAAAGAGCCACCAGGAACCGGCCCAGGCAGGACGGGTCCCCAGCCCCCGGGATGCAGCCTGGAAAAGCCCCTCCCTGTTGCCCACAAACACAGCAATCTGGGGAGGGAGGCACGACCAATGGGTCCTGCCCCCAGAGCTCAGGTTTTGCTCCCCGGTCCTGCCCCAGGAGAGCTGAACTGATGTGCCAGCCACAGTGAGCTCGTGCCCCAAGGCAGAGGAGCAGGATCCCTCAGCCCAATGCTGGCCTGACGCTCCCCACCCCGAGGAGGCTACCAACAGGCGGCAGCATCAGCCCAAGCAGCACGGATTATCACTGGCACCCAGCCACGGGTCAGGCCCCGCTGTGCCAGGCACTGGACACACACAGGGCCACACGCCGGTGCCCGGGCCGAGGGAGCAGCCGGAAGCCCCAACCAGAGAAGGGATAGCCTGCCCTGACCCCCACGCCCTGCCTCGGCACCCAGGGCACAGCCCAGGGCCTGCGAAGAGTCCCAGGAGACATGCAGCCCTTCCCCCTCCACTGAGACGCACTAAAGCAGGACCCTGAGACCCATCCACTTCCTGACCCATGGGCACCTGCCAGCGCCCCCCCCCCCCCCCGCTTCCTGCCCCACCCCACCTCCCTGTCCCAATGCCTCAGCACACAAGCACTTTCTAATCCCCATGCCCTCAATACCAAATGGGAGAGGTTTTCTGCTCTCTGGAGAGGCCCCTGCCCCACCTTTCTCCTCCCCAGCAGGAAGGCACTTTGCAAAGCACATCTATGGAAATCAGCCCTGGCAGCACTCACCACAACCGAGCCCTGGCCAGAGACCAGGTGCAGTCAGGAGACCCCCCGACACTGGAACCAGCAGCAGAAAGGCCCCCCGCCAACAGCTGGAAAGGTGCAATCCAAAGCAGCTGTCGGGAGAGCCCCAAAGGCAGGGCTGGGGTCTGATGGAGCCGCGCTAGGTCTGCCAGCAAGAAGGGGGTGAGGAACCCCATTCCCCAAGCTCAGCTGGGGAAGAGGGTCAACGAGACAGAACAGCAGCTAGATCCAGAGCCTTCCTGCTGCCCAGAGCACTGGGGAACTCACACCCTCGGCAGGGCAGCCCTGGCATTCCCGGACTCCAGCTCAGTGCCAAGTGCTGGGAGATGGTGCTGCAGGCCACCCCCACTTCTACAGCTAGCTGGGACCCCGCTCCATGGGGAAAGTTACGCCCTTCTGGTACCCGGCCAGGCTGGCTTCCAACCCCTGCGCCCCACACTGCTCCCAAACTCAGGGGTCTCCTGTGCCCCACCAAGCGAATGGAGGGCCCTGTCCCTCCCAGCCCACACTGCCCCGTCCAGCCTTTGGGTCTCTTCCTCTCTCCTGGGATGCCAGGCTCTGCACATGCCTCAGGCCCGGCAGGGCCCCTGCCTGCAAACCAGCCCCTCCTGCCCAGTCACAGCCAGGCCAGGGAGCTCGGTCTTCCCTCCCGTCTCCATGGTGAGAACTGAGGTGTCTCCAGGCAGGACAAGCCTGGCGCATTAGGCCACCTGCTCAGCACCCCCTGCCAACCCCTGGGAAGGGCCCCAGCAGCCTCCCCAGACCGTCCCGTGTCAGAGAGACCCTCTAAACACCGCAACTCCGGCAGCACCATTCAAACATCCCTGCCCCGCCACAAAGCAACTAGCTCCTGGGGATGGAGCCTTCCCCGCGCCACACGACGCTCAGACTGAGAGCAAAGCCGGCACGGCCAGGGAGGTTCAGGGGGCCTGCAGAACGGCTGGCCTGAAGCACAGAGGGAGAGCACCTGGGCATGGAGCAGCCTTCCCAAGGTGCTGGCAGAGGTCCATGCCAGGCAGACAGCTAGCGGGTGAATGGGGGCGGCTGGCACTGCCCTGTCTCTGGACCCACTAGCTATGATGGGCTGGGCGATTTGGCCCTTTGGCAGCGAGAAAGCCCCTGAGGGCCTGCGGGAGGGAGGCTGCAAGAGCCCATGGGGCAGGTGACAGAGAGTTTCTGATCATCCTGTTGTCAGGACTAGCCTAGCCTGTCACCACCTCCCTGTCCACTCTCGCTCGCCCCAGGGCCGGGGAGGTACCACACCAGGAGCCAATAGCCCTTATCTGGCACCACAGGGCGAGAAGTCAGCCAGAGAAACCCGCCCAGTGAGCAGCATAGTCGGGACCTCCCCAGCCCACAGCAGTCCCTCCGCCCCCAGCACAGGGACCCCAGAGTCCAGCTCCGAGACCCCTGGGCTCTGCGCTGCTGATGGGCACCATCCCCCCCGCCAGACAGTGGCTGAGCCCCAAAGCATGCCAGCCCAGAGGGGAGGCCCCTGCTGCTCATGGAGGCTGCCGCCCCAGCACGTGCTGCTTGGTTCCAGATGGAGCACTGCAAACTAGGAGCTGTAGTTCCCACGTGCCTGGCCACAGGGCCCAGCTGGACCACATCTAGCCCTGGCCTCACCGGTGGCCAGCTCTGACCAGAGGAACTGGCCCCAACCAGCCTCCTTTCCCCAGGCAGGGCGGGGGGGTCGTGCAATAGCTCCCTGCTACACGCCCCCTTTCCACCTCACCCAGTGACCACCCCTCCCCCCGGACTCGGCGCACCCCTCCCCACATCCCCCCCCCCCCCCAGCACACCCCTCTGCTACGTGAGACTGGGGCCCTGGCGCGAGGGAGTCGAAGCAGTGCCCTCGGCTAGCCCCGGCTCCGCTGGTACACAAGAGCTGCAGCAAACCGCACGGGCAGCTGTCCCAGCACAGCTCACGGTGCCCTCCTCTTCCCCCACAACCGCAGAGGTGCCAAGCCCCCCCAGGGTAGGGGAGTGCCTGCACCCCACTCACCCCACCGCATGGCCTCTCGCGCAGGAATCCCGGGCACCCAGCCTCATGGGCTTCGCTTCTCAGCAAGCTGCTTCTTGCTTAATGCAGAGGCTGCCGGGGAGAGCCCTGGAAGGAGGAGCAGGCGACACAGTCGGGCAGCCGGGCCCCTCAGCCAGGAGTGGGAGCTGCCATCCCACCCCACAGGCCCCGTCGGCTGGGCCGAGCTGAGCTCGGCCGGGCCAGCCCAGTGCCAGAGCTGTCCCAGAGAGCGCTGCCCAGCGGGCTCCAAGCCAGGCTCCTGCCTCACTCACGCTGGAGGCTTTTATGCTCGAGCCACGGCAAGACTCTGTTTCAGCAAGTCCGGAGCAGGCGCGTTTCCCAAACTAGGCTGCCAGTGCCAGGTCTCTGTAACTGTTCCTCCGAGCCCCGCGCGGCTGCAGCAAACTCCCGCTGGGCACAGACGGCCTGCGGCTGGGCAGGGAGCCTGGCTCGCAGCACAAAGGAGCCCAACGTCCAGCACTGGCTCCAGAGCGGGGGTGGAAGAGAGGAGGAAAAGGGGCAGCAGAGGAGCAAATGTAACCACTTCGCCCGGGTCGGAATGGGAGGCGCTCAGCTACCCCGGCAAGTGTGAGGGGCTGGGAATTCGGCCCAAGCACCCAGCACCAGCAAGCGGGAGGAGAGGCCGGATCTGGCCCCAAAGGGGGGCTGGGGATCTGGTTCCAAAGAGGGGCTGGGGATCTGGCCCTAGAGCACCCAGCACCGGCAGGCGGGAGGAGAGGCCGGGACTGACCACAAAGGGGGGCTGGGGATCTGGGGATCTGGCCCTAGAGCACCCAGCACCGGCAGGCGGGAGGAGAGGCCGGGTCTGACCCCAAAGGGGGGCTGGGGATCCGGCTCCAAAGGGGGGCTGGGGATCTGGCTCCAGAGCACCCAGCACCGGCAGGCGGGAGGAGAGGCCGGGTCTGGCCCCAAAGGGGGGCTGGGGATCTGGCTCCAAAGGGGGGCTGGGGATCTGGCCCTAGAGCACCCAGCACCGGCAGGCGGGAGGAGAGGCCGGGTCTGACCCCAAAGGGGGGCTGGGGATCTGGCCCTAGAGCACCCAGCACCGGCAGGCGGGAGGAGAGGCCGGGTCTGACCCCAAAAGGGGGGCTGGGGATCTGGCTCTAGAGCACCCAGCACCGGCAGGCGGGAGGAGAGGCCGGATCTGGCCCCAAAGGGGGGCTGGGGATCTGGCCCTAGAGCACCCAGCACCAGCAGGGGAGAGGAGAGGCCGGGTCTGGCCCCAAACACGGGCTGGGGATCTGGCTCCAAAGGGGGGCTGGGGATCTGGCCCCAAAGGGGGGCTGGGGATCTGGCCCTAGCGCACCCAGCACCGGCAGGCCGGAGGAGAGGCCGGATCTGGCCCCAAAGGGGGGCTGGGGATCTGGCCCTAGCACACCCAGCACCGGCAGGGGAGAGGAGGGGCCGGATCCGGCCTCGCAGGGATTCCACAGGAGCCAAGTGGAGACGCTGGGGAATCTCGCCAAGTGCCAGGCCTGGAAAGGCAGCAGCAACTCCTCGGAGAATGCTCACTGGCCAAAAGGGTGCCGGAGCAGGACTCCAGACTGGGTCACCCTGCCTTCCATCTCCCCTGCAACAGGGCCCTTGCCAGAGCAGGTCCCACTGCCCAGACACTCTGCCCCACGGGCAGTGGAGAGAAGACAGCCCCGTCCTCCTGGTGCGCTCAGCCAGCCGAAGGGAAAGGCAGCAGCTCAGCACACGCCATGCTGGGGAGGGGCCCCTGCCCCCCTGCCAAGAGAGCTGTGCAGGAAACCACGTGATGTCACAGGAGTCCCCCCACTGGCCGGTTCTGTATCTGATACAACATCCTGCAGCAGTGAGTTGCACAGGTAGCTGGAATCGCAGGAAGGTCTGAGTCTCCAAGCCTGGGCTTTTGCAATTCCCTTCCCATGCTGCACCGACAAAGCGCTGGGCCTTCCCACCCACCAAGAGAGCACTGTGTCCGTCCAGCGCGCAGCTAAGCTCCCCCAGAGCAGCACCAATGAGTCACATGGCCATGGCTGGTGAGGAGACTGCATCCTGTCTGGGCGCACAAGGGCCAAGCCCCAGTTACACACGTCTGTCACCTGCCAGATGGTCTCAGCCGTGTTGCCTGGCTAAGTGCCAAGCCGCCGGCCCTGGGAAACTGACAAATACAGAGCGTGCAGCTCAGCTCAGCTGGTGAGCTGCCACCGGCTACGGGGAGCTTGTCGCACCCGGTGTCCACTCCTGCACTTGTACCCCCCAGAATAGCAGATCCAGGCCTCAATCCTTACCCTCCAGGTTATCTGAAAGGGTCCACAGCTCGGCTCTGCCCAGCGCATAGGCAGGGGACGGACCTTGCTCAGGGGCCAGTCCCAGCCTGGAGCGAACCCCACAGTACCCACAGACCAACCTAGAGCTCCCCGCCTTCCGCTCCCCATGCCAGGCGCACTCCTCTGGCCTGCCGTCTCTCCTACGCAGAGAGCACAGGGTATAAACAGCCTCCCCACCACGCCCATACTTACAGGAGGGGGGGCCTATCGCAGGAAGCTAGGACCCTGGAGGTCCTGGCGCACAGGCAGCTGCCCCCGAGCCCACAGTACGACCCTGTGGCCTTCCCAGGATTGGCTGCAGGAGCATGATGGATTTAGCGTAACAAGAAGTTTGGGGGGTGATCCCAGCCTGTAAGGGGCTACCTGGGGAACCAAGCTTTGATTGGGGCTCTTCCCTCAAGTAGACCCAGCCAAGCTCCAGTCACTGGACGAAGTTGGCCAGAACCAGGTCGGAGAGAAGGCGAGCATTTCTAACAGGGAGGGAAGGAAGCTGCTCACCAAGGGCTGCAGCCGAGCCTCCATTGCTGGCTGTCACGGAGTCCCTGGGCGATGCACTGGAACGGCTCCCTAAGAAGCCAGGCAGGACTCTGGGGAAGTCTCCTCTCGGGGAGCAGCCTGTCTGGAGGACACACAGCTCACACAGCTTCCACCTTCCTGGGTCTGACCACGGAGCATTCAGCATCCTCTGCCCCTCCGTTCGCTTCCCACAGTGAGTCCGCCCAGGCGGGGTCCTGGGGAAGCCAGAGGGTCCTGCACCCCAACTCGGCAGTCAGACGGGACTCTCAGCCGACCAGTAAAACAGAAGGTTTATTAGACGAAAGGAACATGGTCTAAAACAGAGCTTGTAGGTGCAGAGAACAGGACCCCTCAGCTGGGTCCATTTTGGGGGGCAGTGAGCCAGACAACCACGTCTGCACTTCACTCCATGTCCCAGCCAGCCCCAAACTGAAACTCCCTCCAGCCCCTCCTCCTCTGGGCTTTGTTCCTTCCCTTCCCTCCCCACCCCGCCAGGAGGTCACCTGATTCCTTTGTTTTCCAACGCTTTAGCTCTCACCTTGCAGGGGGAAGGGCCAGGCCATCAGTTGCCAGGAAACAGGGTGTCCGACATTCTCGGTGTCCAGACCCCTGCACCTCTAGGGCTCTGCAGTCATCATACGCCCTTATCCCGCCCCCTAGATACTTAAGAACTGCCTAGGAGAAACTGAGGCACCCCCACAATATTCAGAGGAAACATTAAGAACAGTCCCACTTCGTCACATCTCTCCCCCCTTTGAGACTGAACTGAGTGGGGTCACTTTAGCCGATGACCTGGGGAAGTTCGAAGCCACCAACGTTCCCATGGATGCCCCAGCATCTCTCCTATTCCTTGGTGGGAGTTACACCAGGCCCTTCCAGTTTCACACCCTCCCTTAGGTCGGGGGTGGTCGATAGCACTCGCAGGCTGCATGTGGGAAGGTTTATGCGGCCCATGACTTTTGCCACCCCAAACCCCCTAGGGGTCAAACTGGAATCGGGTCTTCTCCCAGCACTCCAGTCTGGAGGGCTGCAATTCAGGCTCTCTTGGTTAAGAGCCCCCATCCTGACCTGGGACACATACTGTTCACTTACAGAACTAGCATGGAGACATCCCCTTCTCCACAACAAGTTGGCCAAACACAGCCACTTGGTTATAGGACTGTTTAACTTTCTTAACAGCTTTCACTCCGTCTGAGCCCTTCTCAAAGCTCTCCACACTGGATCTTCCAACAGGAAAGTCAGTGGATCCATTCACAACAGAAAATTTCTGGCTGTTAGGAACTGAAACACTTTCACACCCTTCAGTTGCAGTAAGCTGCTTGCAAAGACTCCATGAGGATTCCTTTCCCTCGGGCTTTTCTATGCAACAATTCACCCCTCACAGAAGTTCTGCCCTTACCCTCTTCACCTAGGGCTTGCTCTAGAGGAACACTTTCCTGAGCAACAACAGACTCTTGCTGGGTTTCACTTACATCCAGAATCACCTCTGGCCCATCCGGCGGATTCCTCCACAATCCCCTTTCAGGCAAACTCACAGACTTCCTAGATAAAAGGTCAGAAGCATTCTCCTTCCCTTTGCCACACACAAGTTCATGAATCTTTTCCTTCTTGCTACAGGTTTCCACATGCTCAGTAGGTAACATAATCAGATCACCTTCCTGCTCTCCTTGTGTCCTGGCTAGGTGTGACGCAGCAGGGAAGGGGGAGTGTTGACCTGGGAATGTGGCAGGGGAGTTTCACTGCTGATGGGAGACCTGAGAGCCTGTAACCTGAGACAGGAGGGAGAGGGGGAGGTAACACCTCTGCCCGGGAATCTGGACAAAGGCTGCAGGAGGGAGCCTTCTGGGGGGGGGGGGGGGGGGGGTTGGTTTCAGTTTGGTGCTCGGTGCTGGAACGCAGGGAACCCCAGGGCTGGGGTCTAAGCTCCCTGCCCCCCAGAAGTGTTTGACTGAGGGGTCCTGGTTGTACCCACAAACTCTGTTTTAGACTGTGTTCCTATTGTCCAATAAACCTTCTGTTTTACTGGCTGGCTGAGAGTCACAGTGATCCCAGGAAGAGGGGTGCAGGCCCCGGACTCCCCCACACTCCGTGACACTAGGATCTCACTCTGATTAGACAGAGTTGCTACACCCTTTCCCAACAACACACTAGCCACAGGCAAAATACAAGCACCAGAATTGTCTGGGCTCTGGGATTTTACATAGACACTAACTGGATGCGACCTAGTTACAGGGCCATTCTCCCGAGTAGACACAAACTTAGGACTATTCCCTTCCTGGGCTTTAGTTGAATCCAGAACCAACTCTGAGACAACTGCACCATTCTCAACCATCACAGGCTGAAAGGCCCCTTCAGTCTGCTCCACAGAGAAAGAAGAGCCGGACACACTTTCTCCTTTCCCGGACACACAGCTTGGGATCTCTTTCCCCTTGTCCCAGCACACAGGGCTGGTCACAGACAACTGCTTGGAGATGGGAGTAGCTCCCTCCATAGCCAAGTCAATACCCCTGACAGACACAGACACATTTCCTTCACTGTCACAATTCTCCACCCAGCTAACAGGTAAGGTCCAGGGACACTCACCTTCCACTCTCCTCGCCTTCCCACCCTGCTGACTAGACAAAGCCATCAGCTCACAAGGCTGCCTAGGCTCATCCACACTTTCCTTACCAAGCACCTTGCCACTCCCCACAGATCCCCTGCCCGTGTCTCCCCCCCCTCAGCTGGGGTCTCAGCTCCCACTGTGCTCAGCGCTGCCCTTGCTGTCCCAGTGGGGGTAGTCAGCGAGCTCGCTGCTTTCCTCACTGCATCAGAGCCAGCGTGAGCCCCCTGAGCCCCCTCCCCAGTGTGCAAGGGGGCAGGGAGCATCTCTCTGTCTCACCCAACCCCAGGGGTCTGGTTACGGGCAGGCAGGTAGCCTGAGCCTAGCAGCTCCTCCCCCATGCCAGCCGGGTCATCTGCATTTTCACTGACCATTTCCCTCTCCACCGGATTCAAATTCAAACCCTTGGCCATTACAGGAGCAGGGCCTGGATCCTGTCCCAAAGAGAGACAATCACCCCACAACAGGGTCTCACAGCTGATATCCTGGAGAGCCCCAACCACCAGCCAGCCCCACCCCTCCTGGGTCTGCACAGGGATCTGGGCCATAGGCAGGGCGAGGGGCTTCATCCCTGGGACCCTCACCCAGCTCACACAGCCCCTCAGCATTAAAGGTTGCACCTCCCGGGGCCTGACAACAGTTCTCTCTGTCCCAGGATCTCGCCACCCCAGGAATGTCTCCCCATTGACCGTCACCTTCTGCTCCCACTGGGGGTCCGAGGTGCCTGAGCCCAGGAGACTCCAAACAGACATAGGTTGGGGTCAGGAGTGGGAGCCTGTCCACCTCCCCACATATCTCGCTGACGGAGTCTGTGGCCTTGGGACCCAGCAAGGGATCTAGACACCAGGGCTGTTCCGCAGGGTCCCCCTGGTTCAGATCTCCAGCCTGCTCAAAGGCAGTGAGATGGCATCCACATCCCCCCCATCCTTAACCAGGGGCAGCAATTTAGTCTCGAGGTTCCCTGCGGAACTGGCCCCCCGGGATCTATCCCCACTCACCCCGGGGAGGTCCCCTAGGCCTCTCCGCTCCCCCACCGCCAGTTCATGCTGCTGCTGCTTCTGCAGCTCTTTCTCGGGCTCTCGCTGTCTCTCACAGTCCTCTGGCTCTCTCGCACTCAGCTCCAATCCCATCCATCTCCGATCCCCCGATGAGGAACCCGATCGTGAAGACCCCCGTCTGGTTGGGGACAGGAGTCTTGGGGATGCCTGGCTACCACTCCAGCTGCTCCCAGGTCCTGCTATAGCCCCATTTGGGGTCAGGAGTCTGTTCCTTAGAGCGGTCATCCTCCTCCAGCTGCACGATTAACTGTGCTTTGGTGAACTTTCCAACGCTCAACCCTCTCTTTTTGCACAGGGTTACAATGTCCTTCTTCAGGAGACGGTGACAGGCCATCACTCCGCTCTTCCCAAGTTGTTGTGGACTCACAGGCCTGTGTGCTCTCAGCTCCCCACGGTTTCCAGGAAGAACCCCTAGTGTGCCAGCCCTTCTCGAGGTCACCTCCTCTTTGCCAGGGTCGAGCTGCAGACTCCTCCGCCCCTGGGACCGCTCGCTACAATCCCCAGGGGAACCCTGTTACTGCAAAAGTCCTTCTCTCTCCCAGGGCCACGCCGCAGGCTCCTCTGCCCCTGAGACTGCTCACCGCAGTCCCCAGGGGGACCCCATTACCGCACAGTCCTTCTCACTGGTCACACACTCCCAGGGGTTAACCACCCCCCGAAACCGCTCCTCGCTGAGCCTTCAGCACGCCTGGTCCTCGGCAATCCCCCTTCGTGTTACTGCTCCCCAGTCACTTAGTGCAGGAAGCGCCTCCACGGGGTGCAGTACATCCCACCTCTGCCACCAGTTGTCACGGTGTCCCCGGGCGATGCTCTGGAACTGCTCCCTACGAAGCCAGGCAGGACTCTGGGGCAGTCTCCTTTCTGTGAGCAGCCTGTCTTCAGGACACACAGCTCACACGGCTTCCACCTTCCTGGGTCTGACCTCTGAGCATTCAGCCTCCTCTGCCCCTCCGTGAGCTTCCCACAGTGAGTCCGCCCAGGCGGGGTCCTGGGAAAGCCAGAGGGCCCTGCACCCCAACTCCGCAGTCAGACGGGACTTTCAGCCAGCCAGTAAAACAGAAGGTTTATCAGATGACAGGAACATGGTCTAACACAGAGCTTGCAGGTGCAGAGAACAGGACCCCTCAGCGGGTTCCATTTTGGGGGGCAGGGAGCCAGACAACCACGTCTGCCCTTCACTCCATGTCTCCAGCCAACCCCAAACTGAAACTCCCTCCAGCCCCCCCCCACTCCTCCTCTGGGCTTTGTCCCTTTCCCGGACCAGGTCACCTGATTCCTTTGTTCTCCAACCCTTTAGCTCTCACCTTGCAGGGGGAAGGGCCCAGGCCGCCAGCTGCCAGGAAACAGGGTGTTGGCCATTCTCTGTGGCCAGACCCCTGCACACACCTGCCCTCTAGGGCTCTGCAACAATCATACGCCCTTACCCCACCACCTAGATACTTAAAAACTGCATAGGGGAAACTGAGGCACCCCCACACTGTTCAGAGGAAACATTAAGAACAGTCCCGCTTCGTCACATCGGCAACATTAAATCAGGCTTGGCTGCTTTTCTAAAAGCCCTACTCTAGTCCAGCCGGGAATCAATGCAGGGCAGCCCTGGGGCTGAGGTCAGACTACAGGATCACAGGCCCCAGAACCGTTGGTCCCCTTGGGGAGGGGGAGAGATGGAGGACAAGCCGCCCACCGCAGACACTAGGCATGGCGTTGGCTCAGACACCCCAGTGTGGAGAGCTGCATACAGACGTGAACAGCTCGGGGGCAGAGAAAGTGCTGCAGCCTTCCAGCCTGAAACACCCGCTCAGGAACCTCACAAAATACCTCCCAATGAAGGGGGCACAAGGATGGTATGGGGGGGCAGGGAGGCTGCAGTATTTTCTGCATCCATCAGTCCAGTGCTCCTGGGCACAAGGCGCTCGCAGCTCCAGCCTGGCACTGCTGAACTGGTGCCGTTTGCTCCACGTCCAGGGGACTTTGCCATGCTGGACGCCCCCAGAGGAGCTCTTAGCGCTGACGCTGCTGAGCACCAGGGCCCGGGGAGCCGGCCCTGGCAGTAGCGGTGTGGGCTGGTGGGCTTTCCTCGCGGCGGGAAGGGCTGCCCGGCCCAGCGCTGGGGGCCCCTCCTCCCCTCTTGTCAAGTCTCCTGGTCACTCGCCCAAATGCCAGGGACTCCAGAGCTCTCAAGGCCAATCCCATGCTCAGTCAGCCCCCCTGACGGAGCCCCTATGCCCCCCTAGCCGGCTCCCAGGAGCTCTGGGATCCAGGGACCAGAGCCGAGCACAGAGTCTCAGGGAGTTTCTCCAGAGTCTCCCAGAGGGGCTGTCCCCTCTCAGCCCTGGAGCAGAGCTCTGTGTCCACAGCCCCCATGCTCCCTGGGGCTCCAGCCCCTCCTGCAGCCACCACGCCCGATCTGCTGCCCCAGCCACCCCGCCCTCGCTACGGCAGCCAGCAGAGCAGGCCAGGACTCCCTGCTACTACTCATGCCTTCGCCTTCCCTTGTGAATCGTCACCGCAAGACTCACATCCTCCCCGCCCAAACTGTCCTGGTGAACCCAGCAAGACCCTGCAAGCCCCCGGAGTGGAGGAGAGTCCCCCTGCAGCCCATGCCAGCCGGAGGGGTTTCCTTGTGGAGAGACCCCCAGGCCGCCCCACCCCTTCAGGTAGCTGCAGCAAAGACACTGTTAGCTATTCCCTGCATCTGGGGGGCCTCCTGCCACCACCCCTCATGGCTAGGGGGTCCCCAGGCCAGCAGGGAAGGACTCGGAAGGTTATTAACGCACCCAGCCCCACAGCAGGGCTGGGAGGGCAGGAGGCAGAGCGAAGCAGCCTAGCTGGGCACCCCTCCCCTACAGAACAAGGCAGCTCAGCTGGGCATGGGGACAGTGCTAGGTAGGGCCCTGACAGGTGGGACCCACCAGCCCCCAAGAGCACTGTCTGCTCCGCAGCGCACGCAGGCACACCCGGACCAGCGCCCATCTGCCCGGCTCAGGGACCAAGAGCAGCGACAGCCGCAGACCCAAGGACAAGCCTGGCAAACCCCCGGCTGCAGCTCCACTGCCAAAGGACCTGCGCTAAGCTGGATGGAGTCCGTCTGCACCCACCCCCATTGGGCTGCAGCCTGGACAGAGCAGAGACAGGTGCCGCTCTGACTGCTGGGAGCCAAGGGAGCCATCCAAGCACTGCGCCCTGGAGCAGGGGGTTTGCCACCCTGCCTCCCCGTGGCGCCTGCCCGGGCAGAAGCCGCAACAGAAGGAAACGGACTGAGATGTCACCCAGAGGGCTGTGCCGGGAGGAGACTAACAGGTGCCAGCCAGGGAGGATCATTAGGGCAATGAAATCCCTCTGCCTTTGGCAGCCTGCTTGAAGCACTCCAGTGACCCCGAAGAGCCTGAAAGGCGGCTGGGCGCCCAGCCCCCTGAGGGCAGTGGGGCTAATTGCTCTAACAGGCAGGGACGCACTGACCGTGCTCAGCACAGACCCCCCACCCCCCCCAGCAGCTGAGGGAGGCTCAGACAGGCTGTACCGTAGGAGCACCAAGGCCAGGCCCTTCCCTCTTCCAGCCAGGCCTTCCTGGCTGCCACACGAAGTGACCCGACGCCACGGGAGCCATCCTAATGAGAGCCCGAGCTGCGGGAGGAGCAAATCCCAGCCTGGAGCAGCCCCATCCCCACACGGCCAACGCCAGTCCCCAGCAGCCTAGAGCACTCAACCTCCATGCAGCTTCGGGAGCCCTCGCCCCTTTGCCCCCCGCACTGCCAGCACCCTGGGATCCTGGCCCCACTGCTACCCCCATCCCCGTGCCACTCCCCACACACTGCCAGCGCTTCGGGAGCCCCCGCCCCTTCGCCCCCCGCACTGCCAGCGCCCTGGGACCCTGGCCCCACTGCTACCCCCATCCCCCTGCCACTCCCCACACACTGCCAGCGCTTCGGGAGCCCCCGCCCCTTCGCCCCCCGCACTGCTGCCCCCCCCGCCACCCCACACAAAGCTGGCATCACCCCCGCCCGTCGGCTCCTCCAATACCCCCGCCACACGGCCAGCGCCTCAGCCCAGCAGGCCGGGCTGTGGAGAACGCACTCATCTTCTTCCACCCAGCGGTGACACCCTGGGCCCTGCAGACAGACGCTGCGGCAGGACACCGGCTCTGGGGCCCGCGCCGCAGGCAGCAGAAAGCCACGTCCGGCACAGCAACAAGAGAGAGGAATCGGGCTGGACAAGTGCCCCGAACATCACTCAACCGCTCCCAGCATTACGGAGCCACGCGGCGCCGCCCTCACCCAGTGCGGACCACGGCACAGAGCTGGGGCGGGAAGCCCAGGGGGGTGCAGGACAGAGCTGGGGAGGGGAGCCCTGGGCTGCAAGAGCAGGGTCTGCGAGTCAGGAGTGAGAAACGCTACAGTTGGACGGAGGAGCCCCAGGCTGGAAGACAGGAGGCTGGAAGGTGGGACAGCGACAGAGCTGAGGAGATACCTGGCTCAGAGGTACACCTTGCAGCCCAGAACTGTCCCCCCGTCCATGGCTGTCAGCCTGCCTTGGGAGGTCTCTGAAGCAGAGAACAGCTACAGTACCCGGGAGGGTCTACCCAACATCATCGTCCTATGTCAAGCCAAACGTCCGGAGCTTTCCGCGCGCTCCCTGTGCCCAGCAAGGGAGCCACCTCCGCCGGGGTGCGGCGTCTGGACAGACTCACCTGAACAAAGACTTCCAGCTCGGCTGGAGTTCAGGACGTGCAGTGCAGAGAAGGGACGGATCTGCCCAGCACCATTCCACCAGTCACTGAAATACAGAAAGGATAGTAAGGGGTTAACAGCAGTGCCCCTTGCCCCAGGGATACCCCTCCCCACTTCACTGCCTCCCCCAGCCCCTGCTTCTCTCCGGGTGATACCAACCCCAGCCCTCGGGCGCGAGTGCCGAGCACAGGAACGCCGACCGGAACAAAGTGGCTCCGGTCACAACTGTATGGCACGATCGCTCCCCAAAGCATGCTGGGAGAAGACTCGCAGAGCCAGGGTGGGTCCGGGCATTAGACACGGGATTGAGACCCTCAAGGGGACTCTGGCTCCAATCCGGCCCCAGGGCATGGAGAACAGCTGGCTCGGGGGGCAGGGAATGGGGACACGGGGCTTTTCCCCTCTAGGGGACACTGGCGCCGACCCTGCCCCAAGGCAGGGGACCGGCCGGCTCAGGGGAGGTGTAAGGACACAGAGAATGTCATGTCTGGAGCACCAGTTCAGGGTGATCCAGGCATTCCCAGCTTCCAGGCTTGATTGCTGAGACTGATTATAGAGGTTCTCTGAAAGCCACTTGTTAGGGCTGCGTGTTGAAATAGGCTTCAAATCCCTGTTTCTGGCCCTGCTCCAGAGGTTCCTTGACCCAAACGACCATCACTCACATTCGAAGGCCAGAAGAGACCCATTTGCCCAGAGAACCTCACCACGGCTGGTAAGGGAGCGGCCACCCCCCGATTCCAGCAGCCAACCCACCTCTGTGGCGTGTGCTAGAGCGGGCCTGGCAGAGAGTCGCCAGGTGTGAGGGGCAGGTGAATGGCGCAAGGCAGGCTGATGTTTCTGGGGCGGCAGGGTTCAGCTGTGCCGGTGGAAAGGGGGAGCCTCTGGCTGGGCCAGGGGTAGATCCACATTCATCTCCTTGCACTTGTAGGTACGAGTCAGGCATGCCACGTGTGCCGCAAACCGAACTGCTTCGCACCCGAACGTGCATCACACCTCAAGTCGCAGCAGGACAGCCTCAGAAAGCGCCCACTGGTGCAGAACGCAGCAGCCTGTCTGCTCAGCAGCGTAGGGCTGGCTCCGGTAACAGTGCTCCACTCTGCGTCTTCTCCCCACGGAACAGAAGCGAATTCAAGGTCTCTGTCCTGATTTGCAAAGGCCTCCATGGGGCTGGCCCTCGCTCCGAGAGCCCTTGTGACAAAGTGGGAATTTTTTTGTGAAAACTGTGCGCGCCTCGGTTTCCCCTACACTTTGCACAGCTGCGGGGGGAGGGGGAGAGATTACCAGCTGGATGGAATGAAGAGTCATTAAGGAACTGGTTGAAACCACCCCAGATCACCAAGGGGGTCAGCGAGACAATGGAGTTGCAGCTACTCAAGGATTTTGCAGAGTTGAGATCCCAGCTGAAGAACAAAGGGCTGAGGTGTGAGTGTTGGCTTACGCTATCTCATCTGGGAACTGACTAAGAAAAGACGGAGAGCCTGAAAATGGGGTTCCCGGCAGCTTGGCTGGTGCGCAGGGCTGACCTGCATGGACTCGCCTTTGCCCTCAGGTCTCTGTGCTGACCTAAGGACGGCCGATGCCATATGCCATATGCCGGGTGACTAATAAACCCGACTGGTTTGAGTGTCACTGTAAACACTGAGGTGCAGTGGTCCCTGCAAAGGGGGTGAGTCTCGGCCACGAGTCTGGCTCGGTTGCTCTCGCTGGGCAGAGCTCCTGGGGTGCAGCAGGGTGCTGGCACCCCAGAGGTTCAGTTAGCAGGCAATGAGGCCTGCCCTGGAGGCTGAGACCCCTGGGGCTCCAGCACACTGAACGGGCTCCTCCATCAGACTGTTGCGAAATGGGAGGTGTTGACCCGATCCTGTGGGTACAAGACTCCCCTCCCCTCCCCAACCCCAAGCTCACACCACAGCTCAGTTCTAACAGAACAATTCAACTGTCGCCCAAATGGAGAAGACTCACAAGTGCAGGAGACAACTTTCTAGGAACTGGCCCTAGCCTCAGGAACTCTCTGACACAAGGGAAGAGACGCCTGTAGCCGTCAGACTCGGCTTCCTCTCGAGCCAGGTTAAAGGCAAATAAACCTGGTACCCACTGAAGCCATCTCTCTCTGACGGGCAAGGCAGGCAGAGGGATCGTTGCAGTTCTGTTTTTAACTCCTAGGGCGGTGCTCAGTCAGCGAGGGGACGATACAATTCGAGGCGGCGGAGTGGAGCCGCAGGAGACAGCGCTGTGTAGCAGGGAGTGGCTGGAGAGAAGGTGACAGCGATCAGGCAAGGGACAGTCAGGGCACAGACACAGGGAAAGGGAGACCAAGCTGACAACGAGTCTATGGGCAGGGGAGACAGGAGCTGTCATGGAGATGCCAGGTAGCGGAGAGGGGTCCGGAGAGAGGCGGCTGGACACCTCAGAGCAGAAAGGCAGAGGCCCGGTCCAGAGAGATTTGAGAGGCCCCAGTGTACCGCTGGCAGTGGAAACGCTGGGGCAGATGAGGCCTCCAAGAGGACAAACCTGAGCGACACCAACAGGCCTGGGGGAGCGAGCAGCCCCGCCAGCGACAGGAGAGCCAGCGAGGCATGGAAACAAGCAGGCAGGAAGAGGAAGGAGTGCAGACTTACAGCGTGGAGGAGGGGGCCAAGGAGAGCCAAAGCCAGCTTGGAGGGGAGCAGGCAGAGAGCTGGAGGAGACCCAGCCCAGGCCCAGAGAGTGGGAGGAAGCGGGCTAGGCGGGCGCAAAACGGCAGGAGGGGACGCGGTCAGGGGTTACGGGCTGACCGGGCACGTGGGAACAGCGGGAGGAGGAAGAAAGTTCTTGGGAGTTAGTGACAAGTTTGTTTCCTTTACAGCTGGCAAGGCCCGAGGAAGTCGGGGGGGCAGCAGCGAGCGGGGGCTGGAGGCGAGAGAGCGACTGAGGAAGGAGAAGCTGCATAAGCTGGGGACGGAGAGGATGCCGGAGCAGTCACAGGATGCTCCCTGGCGGCTGCACAGGAACCCAGGCCGTGCAAAGCAGGGTCCAGTTTTGGGGGGGTGATCTCCCCTCTGCGCCCTCAGTCAGGGCCCTTGCCTGGGGAATTCCCCACCATCAGAAGCTCTCCCCGTCCAGGGTACTAGGCTAGACTCACCTCCTTCCACGAGGGCTACGGTGTGGCCCTGGCCCGGGGGCGCTCCAGGAGGAAATCACTGATGGGATCCTTCTCCAACAGAGGCTGCAGGGCAAGAGGGAGAGTTTGTTCCTCTTCCTGGAGGGAATGAACATGCTTCTAAGGTTACGCAAGAGCCCCATCCCACGGGGAGCCGCCTCCCAGCTGGGCACCAGCGAATAGCACCTGCCCACCCCCACGCCCACACCACCAGCCCGGGAGAGCCCACCCCCTGGTGCCGAGCCCAGGGCTGTTCACGCCAGGGGGGCTCAGAGTCACTGACCCTGTTACTCCAAGAGGGAAACCGGCGCCCACACAGGACAGACGCCAGCCTGAGGGCACGTCACCATCCGAAGCGGATCCAGCGTGAGCTGCTACCCTGCCCGCACTCCAGCAGGCCTGGGGAAAGCGAGGCAGGGGACCTGGCAGGGATTCCCGGGCAATTCTCCTTCCCTTCGCTTCCTTCCTGACACCTGCCCCCGCCCCGGCAAGCTCTGCAGCCTGGCACCCCCGGCCTCCACTGGGCTCTGCGCCCCCCTGGCCTGCGGGGCGGCATTTCCAGCAGCTGCAGCTCATGGCACAGCGACGCCCCCTTCTGGGAGCTGCCACAACACAGAGAATTAGCATGACCGGAACCAGGCACTGCTCTGCCCCACATCCTCCCAATCTCCCCGCCCCACTGCACACCCCCTGCCCCCACCATTCCCTCAGTATCCCCCTCGACTCCCCACAGGCCCTGTTCATCATGCTCGCCCTTTCAGATTTCTGTCCCCCCCCAGCCACTCCCCCCAGCACCCTGGCCATCCCCCTGCTCAGCCAGGCCATGCCCCCGGACCCATATCCCCCCCGCAGCTCCCTAGCCATTCCCCCGCTCAGCCAGGCCATGCCCCCCACCCCATATCCCCCCCCAGCTCCCTGGCTATTCCCCCTGCTCAGCCAGGCCATGCCCCCCACCCATATCCCCCCAGCTCCCTGGCCATTCCCCCCTTTAGCCAGGCCATGCCCGCCACCCCATATCCCCCCCGCAGCTCCCTAGCCATTCCCCCGCTCAGCCAAGCCATGCCCCTCACCTCATATCCCCCCCCCACGCTCCCTGGCCATTCCCCCGCTCAGCCAAGCCATGCCCCTCACCTCATATCCCCCCCACACGCTCCCTGGCCATTCCCCCCCCCTCAGCCAGGCCATGCCATGCCCTCCACCCCATATCCCCCCCCCCCCCCCAGCTCCCTGGCCATCCCCCCGCCCCGCCAAGCCATGACCTCCACACCATCCATCCCCCCTGCCCCGCCAGGCCATGACCTCCACGCCATCCATCCCCCCCCCCGCCCATCTAGGCCATGCCTCCCACCCCATGCATCCTCCCGCCACATATCCCCCCCCAGCTCCCTGGCAATCCCCCCGCTCAGCCAGGCCATGCCCCCCACCCCATCCATCCCCCCCTAGCTCCCTGGCCACCCCCCTGCTCAGCCAGGCCATCCCACGCATCCTCCCGCCCCATACCCCCCCCAGCTCCCTGGCCACCCCCCTGCTCAGCCAGGCCATGCCCCCCACCCCATCCATCCCCCCCTAGCTCCCTGGCCACCCCCCTGCTCAGCCAGGCCATCCCACGCATCCTCCCGCCCCATACCCCCCCCCAGCTCCCTGGCCACCCCCCCTCTCAGCCAGGCCATGCCCCCCACCCCATCCATCCATCCATCCATCCCCCCCGCCCCATATCCCCCCCAGCTCCCTGGCCACCCCCCTGCTCAGCCAGGCCATCCCACGCATCCTCCCGCCCCATACCCCCCCCCAGCTCCCTGGCCACCCCCCCTCTCAGCCAGCCGGCGCCCCCCGGCTCCACTCCCCCAGTCATTCCCCCCCCACGGGCTGCGGGCTCCTGAGCGGGCATCGGGGCCGCGCTTCCCGCGCGCGGAGCTCGCTCCCGCCCCAACCTACCGGAGGCGGCTCCTCCTCCGCGTGCCCGGGGATGAGCTGGGCCAGCGCGCGCCCGAGGCAGGGGGCGGGGCCAGCGGAGGAGCGATGCGCGTCCCGAGCGCTGAAACTTTCCACGTGTCAGGAGAATGCGCGTGCCCGACCGCCCGAGGAGCCCCCGGGCCCCCACCCGCCCCGAGCCCCCCAGCTCCCAGCCCCCCAGATCCCAGCCCCCTGCCCCAAGACCCCCCACCCGCCCCGAGCCCCCCAGCTCCCAGCCCCCCAGATCCCAGCCCCCTGCCCCAAGACCCCCCACCCGCCCCGAGCCCCGCAGCTCCCAGCCCCCCAGATCCCAGCCCCCTGCCCCAAGACCCCCCACCCGCCCCGAGCCCCGCAGCTCCCAGCCCCCCAGATCCCAGCCCCCTGCCCCAAGACCCCCCACCCGCCCCGAGCCCCCCAGATCCCAGCCCCCCAGATCCCAGCCCCCTGCCCCAAGACCCCCCACCCGCCCCGAGCCCCGCAGCTCCCAGCCCCCCAGATCCCAGCCCCCTGCCCCAAGACCCCCCACCCGCCCCGAGCCCCCCAGATCCCAGCCCCCCAGATCCCAGCCCCCTGCCCCAAGACCCCCCACCCGCCCCGAGCCCCGCAGCTCCCAGCCCCCCAGATCCCAGCCCCCTGCCCCAAGACCCCCCACCCGCCCCGAGCCCCCCAGCTCCCAGCCCCCCAGATCCCAGCCCCCTGCCCCAAGACCCCCCACCCGCCCCGAGCCCCGCAGCTCCCAGCCCCCCAGATCCCAGCCCCCTGCCCCAAGACCCCCCACCCGCCCCGAGCCCCGCAGCTCCCAGCCCCCCAGATCCCAGCCCCCTGCCCCAAGACCCCCCACCCGCCCCGAGCCCCCCAGATCCCAGCCCCCCAGATCCCAGCCCCCTGCCCCAAGACCCCCCACCCGCCCCGAGCCCCGCAGCTCCCAGCCCCCCAGATCCCAGCCCCCTGCCCCAAGACCCCCCACCCGCCCCGAGCCCCCCAGCTCCCAGCCCCCCAGATCCCAGCCCCCTGCCCCAAGACCCCCCACCCGCCCCGAGCCCCGCAGCTCCCAGCCCCCCAGATCCCAGCCCCCTGCCCCAAGACCCCCCACCCGCCCCGAGCCCCCCAGCTCCCAGCCCCCCAGATCCCAGCCCCCTGCCCCAAGACCCCCCACCCGCCCCGAGCCCCCCAGCTCCCAGCCCCCCAGATCCCAGCCCCCTGCCCCAAGACCCCCCACCCGCCCCGAGCCCCGCAGCTCCCAGCCCCAAGACCCCCCACCCGCCCCGAGCCCCGCAGCTCCCAGCCCCCCAGACCCCAGCCCCCTGCCCCAAGACCCCCCACCCGCCCCACACACAGACCCCCCACCCGCCCCGAGCCCCCCAGCTCCCAGCCCCCCAGATCCCAGCCCCCTGCCCCAAGACCCCCCACCCGCCCCAAGCCCCGCAGCTCCCAGCCCCCCAGATCCCAGCCCCCTGCCCCAAGACCCCCCACCCGCCCCGAGCCCCCCAGATCCCAGCCCCCTGCCCCAAGACCCCCCACCCGCCCCGAGCCCCCCAGCTCCCAGCCCCCCAGATCCCAGCCCCCTGCCCCAAGACCCCCCACCCGCCCCGAGCCCCGCAGCTCCCAGCCCCCCAGATCCCAGCCCCCTGCCCCAAGACCCCCCACCCGCCCCGAGCCCCCCAGCTCCCAGCCCCCCAGATCCCAGCCCCCTGCCCCAAGACCCCCCACCCGCCCCGAGCCCCGCAGCTCCCAGCCCCAAGACCCCCCACCCGCCCCGAGCCCCGCAGCTCCCAGCCCCCCAGACCCCAGCCCCCTGCCCCAAGACCCCCCACCCGCCCCACACACAGACCCCCCACCCGCCCCGAGCCCCCCAGCTCCCAGCCCCCCAGATCCCAGCCCCCTGCCCCAAGACCCCCCACCCGCCCCGAGCCCCGCAGCTCCCAGCCCCAAGACCCCCCACCCGCCCCGAGCCCCGCAGCTCCCAGCCCCCCAGACCCCAGCCCCCTGCCCCAAGACCCCCCACCCGCCCCACACACAGACCCCCCACCCGCCCCGAGCCCCCCAGCTCCCAGCCCCCCAGATCCCAGCCCCCTGCCCCAAGACCCCCCACCCGCCCCGAGCCCCGCAGCTCCCAGCCCCCCAGATCCCAGCCCCCTGCCCCAAGACCCCCCACCCGCCCCGAGCCCCCCAGATCCCAGCCCCCTGCCCCAAGACCCCCCACCCGCCCCGAGCCCCCCAGCTCCCAGCCCCCCAGATCCCAGCCCCCTGCCCCAAGACCCCCCACCCGCCCCGAGCCCCGCAGCTCCCAGCCCCCCAGATCCCAGCCCCCTGCCCCAAGACCCCCCACCCGCCCCGAGCCCCGCAGCTCCCAGCCCCCCAGATCCCAGCCCCCTGCCCCAAGACCCCCCACCCGCCCCGAGCCCCCCAGCTCCCAGCCCCCCAGATCCCAGCCCCCTGCCCCAAGACCCCCCACCCGCCCCGAGCCCCCCAGCTCCCAGCCCCCCTGCCCCAAGACCCCCCACCCGCCCCGAGCCCCGCAGCTCCCAGCCCCCTGCCCCAAGATCCCCCACCCGCCCCGAGCCCCGCAGATCCCAGCCCCCCAGATCCCAGCCCCCTGCCCCAAGACCCCCCACCCGCCCCGAGCCCCGCAGCTCCCAGCCCCCCAGATCCCAGCCCCCTGCACCAAGACCCCCCACCCACCCCGAGCCCCGCAGCTCCCAGCCCCCTGCCCCAAGACACCCACCCGCCCCGAGCCCCCCAGCTCCCAGCCCCCCAGATCCCAGCCCCCTGCCCCAAGACCCCCCACCCGCCCCGAGCCCCCCAGCTCCCAGCCCCCCAGATCCCAGCCCCCTGCCCCAAGACCCCCCACCCGCCCCGAGCCCCCAACTCCCAGCCCCCCAGATCCCAGCCCCCTGCCCCAAGACCCCCCACCCGCCCCGAGCCCCGCAGCTCCCAGCCCCCCAGATCCCAGCCCCCTGCCCCAAGACCCCCCACCCGCCCCGAGCCCCCCAGCTCCCAGCCCCCCAGATCCCAGCCCCCTGCCCCAAGACCCCCCACCCGCCCCGAGCCCCCCAGCTCCCAGCCCCCCAGATCCCAGCCCCCTGCCCCAAGACCCCCCACCCGCCCCGAGCCCCCAACTCCCAGCCCCCCAGATCCCAGCCCCCTGCCCCAAGACCCCCCACCCGCCCCGAGCCCCGCAGCTCCCAGCCCCCCAGATCCCAGCCCCCTGCCCCAAGACCCCCCACCCGCCCCGAGCCCCGCAGCTCCCAGCCCCCCAGATCCCAGCCCCCTGCCCCAAGACCCCCCACCCGCCCCGAGCCCCGCAGCTCCCAGCCCCCCAGATCCCAGCCCCCTGCCCCAAGACCCCCCACCCGCCCCGAGCCCCGCAGCTCCCAGCCCCCTGCCCCAAGACCCCCCACCCGCCCCGAGCCCCCCAGCTCCCAGCCCCCCAGATCCCAGCCCCCTGCCCCAAGACCCCCCACCCGCCCCGAGCCCCCCAGCTCCCAGCCCCCCAGATCCCAGCCCCCTGCCCCAAGACCCCCCACCCGCCCCGAGCCCCCCAGCTCCCAGCCCCCCAGATCCCAGCCCCCTGCCCCAAGACCCCCCACCCGCCCCGAGCCCCGCAGCTCCCAGCCCCCCAGATCCCAGCCCCCTGCCCCAAGACCCCCCACCCGCCCCGAGCCCCGCAGCTCCCAGCCCCCCAGATCCCAGCCCCCTGCCCCAAGACCCCCCACCCGCCCCGAGCCCCGCAGCTCCCAGCCCCCTGCCCCAAGACCCCCCACCCGCCCCGAGCCCCCCAGCTCCCAGCCCCCCAGATCCCAGCCCCCTGCCCCAAGACCCCCCACCCGCCCCGAGCCCCCCAGCTCCCAGCCCCCCAGATCCCAGCCCCCTGCCCCAAGACCCCCCACCCGCCCCACACACAGACCCCCCACCCGCCCCGAGCCCCCCAGCTCCCAGCCCCCCAGATCCCAGCCCCCTGCCCCAAGACCCCCCACCCGCCCCGAGCCCCCCAGCTCCCAGCCCCCCAGATCCCAGCCCCCTGCCCCAAGACCCCCCACCCGCCCCGAGCCCCGCAGCTCCCAGCCCCCCAGATCCCAGCCCCCTGCCCCAAGACCCCCCACCCGCCCCGAGCCCCCCAGCTCCCAGCCCCCCAGATCCCAGCCCCCTGCCCCAAGACCCCCCACCCGCCCCACACACAGACCCCCCACCCGCCCCGAGCCCCCCAGCTCCCAGCCCCCTGCCCCAAGACCCCCCACCCGCCCCACACACAGACCCCCCACCCGCCCCGAGCCCCCCAGCTCCCAGCCCCCTGCCCCAAGACCCCCCACCCGCCCCGAGCCCCCCAGCTCCCAGCCCCCCAGATCCCAGCCCCCTGCCCCAAGACCCCCCACCCGCCCCGAGCCCCCCAGCTCCCAGCCCCCCAGATCCCAGCCCCCTGCCCCAAGACCCCCCACCCGCCCCACACACAGACCCCCCACCCGCCCCGAGCCCCCCAGCTCCCAGCCCCCCAGATCCCAGCCCCCTGCCCCAAGACCCCCCCACCCGCCCCGAGCCTCCCAGCCCCCCAGATCCCAGCCCCCTGCCCCAAGACCCCCCACCCGCCCCACACACAGACCCCCCACCCGCCCCGAGCCCCCCAGATCCCAGCCCCCTGCCCCAAGACCCCCCCACCCGCCCCACACACAGACCCCCCACCCGCCCCGAGCCCCCCAGCTCCCAGCCCCCCAGATCCCAGCCCCCTGCCCCAAGACCCCCCCACCCGCCCCACACACAGACCCCCCACCCGCCCCGAGCCCCCCAGCTCCCAGCCCCCCAGATCCCAGCCCCCTGCCCCAAGACCCCCCACCCGCCCCGAGCCCCGCAGCTCCCAGCCCCCCAGATCCCAGCCCCCTGCCCCAAGACCCCCCACCCGCCCCGAGCCCCCCAGCTCCCAGCCCCCCAGATCCCAGCCCCCTGCCCCAAGACCCCCCCACCCGCCCCGAGCCTCCCAGCCTCCCAGATCCCAGCCCCCTGCCCCAAGACCCCCCACCCGCCCCACACACAGACCCCCCACCCGCCCCGAGCCCCCCAGATCCCAGCCCCCTGCCCCAAGACCCCCCCACCCGCCCCACACACAGACCCCCCACCCGCCCCGAGCCCCCCAGCTCCCAGCCCCCCAGATCCCAGCCCCCTGCCCCAAGACCCCCCCACCCGCCCCACACACAGACCCCCCACCCGCCCCGAGCCCCCCAGCTCCCAGCCCCCCAGATCCCAGCCCCCTGCCCCAAGACCCCCCACCCGCCCCACACACAGACCCCCCACCCGCCCCGAGCCCCGCAGCTCCCAGCCCCCCAGATCCCAGCCCCCTGCCCCAAGACCCCCCACCCGCCCCACACACAGACCCCCCACCCGCCCCGAGCCCCCCAGCTCCCAGCCCCCCAGATCCCAGCCCCCTGCCCCAAGACCCCCCACCCGCCCCGAGCCCCCCAGCTCCCAGCCCCCCAGATCCCAGCCCGCTGCCCCAAGACCCCCCACCCGCCCCACACACAGACCCCCCACCCGCCCCGAGCCCCCCAGCTCCCAGCCCCCCAGATCCCAGCCCCCTGCCCCAAGACCCCCCACCCGCCCCACACACAGACCCCCCACCCGCCCCGAGCCCCCCAGCTCCCAGCCCCCCAGATCCCAGCCCCCTGCCCCAAGACCCCCCACCCGCCCCACACACAGACCCCCCACCCGCCCCGAGCCCCGCAGCTCCCAGCTCCCCAGATCCCAGCCCCCTGCCCCAAGACCCCCCACCCGCCCCACACACAGACCCCCCACCCGCCCCGAGCCCCCCAGCTCCCAGCCCCCCAGATCCCAGCCCCCTGCCCCAAGACCCCCCACCCGCCCCGAGCCCCCCAGCTCCCAGCCCCCCAGATCCCAGCCCCCTGCCCCAAGACCCCCCACCCGCCCCACACACAGACCCCCCACCCGCCCCGAGCCCCCCAGCTCCGAGCCCCCCAGATCCCAGCCCCCTGCCCCAAGACCCCCCACCCACCCCACACACAGACCCCCCACCCGCTCCGAGCCCCCCAGCTCCCAGCCCCCCAGATCCCAGCCCCCTGCCCCAAGACCCCCCACCCGCCCCACACACAGACCCCCCACCCGCCCCGAGCCCCCCAGATCCCAGCCCCCTGCCCCAAGACCCCCCACCCGCCCCGAGCCCCCCAGATCCCAGCCCCTCCCCAAAACCCCCAACCCGCCCCACACACAGACCCCCACACCAGCCCCCCGCCCCCAGATCCCAGCCCCCTGCCCCAAGACCCCCCACCCGCCCCGAGCCCCCCAGATCCCAGCCCCTCCCCAAAACCCCCAACCCGCCCCACACACAGACCCCCCCAGCCCCCCGCCCCCCAGATCCCAGCCCCCTCCCCAAGAACCCCAACCCGCCCCACACACAGACCCCCCCACCAGCCCCACACACAGAGCCCCCCAGATCCCAGCCCCTCCCCAAAACCCCCAACCCGCCCCACACACAGACCCCCCCACCAGCCCCCCGCCCCCAGATCCCAGCCCCCTGCCCCAAGACCCCCCACCCGCCCCACACACAGACCCCCCACCCGCCCCGAGCCCCCCAGATCCCAGCCCCCTCCCCAAGACCCCCCACCCGCCCCGAGCCCCCCAGATCCCAGCCCCTCCCCAAAACCCCCAACCCGCCCCACACACAGACCCCCGAGCCCCCCAGCTCCCAGCCCCCCAGATCCCAGCCACCTGCCCCAAGACCTCCCACCCGCCCCACACACAGACCCCCCACCCGCCCCGAGCCCCCCAGATCCCAGCCCCCTCCCCAAGACCCCCCACCCGCCCCGAGCCCCCCAGATCCCAGCCCCTCCCCAAAACCCCCAACCCGCCCCACACACAGACCCCCCCAGCCCCCCGCCCCCCAGATCCCAGCCCCCTCCCCAAGAACCCCAACCCGCCCCACACACAGACCCCCCACCAGCCCCACACACAGAGCCCCCCAGATCCCAGCCCCCCAGCCCCCTGCCCCAAGACCCCCCACCCGCCCCGAGCCCCCCAGATCCCAGCCCCTCCCCAAAACCCCCAACCCGCCCCACACACAGACCCCCCCACCAGCCCCCCGCCCCCAGATCCCAGCCCCCTGCCCCAAGACCCCCCACCCGCCCCACACATAGACCCCCCACCCGCCCCGAGCCCCCCAGATCCCAGCCCCCTCCCCAAGACCCCCCACCCGCCCCGAGCCCCCCAGATCCCAGCCCCTCCCCAAAACCTCCAACCCGCCCCACACACAGACCCCCCCACCCGCCCCGAGCCCCCCAGATCCCAGCCCCCTCCCCAAGAACCCCAACCCGCCCCACACACAGACCCCCCCACCAGCCCCCCACCCCCAGATCCCAGCCCCCTGCCCCAAGACCCCCCCACCCACCCCCCACACAGACCCCCCCACCCGCCCAGAGCCCCCCAGATCCCAGCCCCCTCCCCAAAACCCCCAACCCGCCCCACACACAGACCCTCCACCAGCCCCCCGCCCCCCAGATCCCAGCCCCTTGCCCCAAGACCCCCCACCCGCCCCGAGCCCCCCAGATCCCAGCCCCCTCCCCAAAACCCCCAACCCGCCCCACACACAGACCCGCCCCGAGCTCCCCAGATCCCAGCCCCTTGCCCCAAGACCCCCCACCCGCCCCGAGTCCCCCAGATCCCAGCCCCCTCCCCAAGACCCCCCACCCACCCCACACACAGACCCCCCCACCCGCCCAGAGCCCCCCAGATCCCAGCCCCCTCCCCAAAACCCCCAACCCGCCCCACACACAGACCCCACACCAGCCCCCCGCCCCCAGACCCCAGCCCCCTCCCCAAAACCCCCCACCCGCCCCGAGCCCCCCAGATCCCAGCCCCCTGCCCCAAGACCCCCCACCCGCCCCGAGCCCCCCAGCTCCCAGCCCCCCAGATCCCAGCCCCCTGCCCCAAGACCCCCCACCCACCCCACACACAGACCCCCCACCCGCCCCGAGCCCCCCAGCTCCCAGCCCCCCAGATCCCAGCCCCCTGCCCCAAGACCCCCCACCCGCCCCACACACAGACCCCCCACCGGCCCCCCGCCCCCAGATCCCAGCCCCCTGCCCCAAGACCCCCAACCCGCCCCACACACAGACCCCCTCACCAACCCCTGCCCCCCAAATCCCAGCCCCCTGCCCCAAGACCCCCAACCCGCCCCACACACAGACCCTCACCAGCCCCCTGCCCCGAGACCTCCAGATCCCAGCCCCCTGCCCCAAGACCCCCAACACATTGAGACTGACCCCCCAGCCCCCCATCTCTAGTCCCAGCCCCGACCCCCCCCAAACTGCCCCACACCCCAAGACCTCCAATCCACCCCACACACTGGGACCCACCACCAGATCCCTGTCCTAAGACCCCCAGATCCCAGCCCCCTGCACCAAGACCCGCAACACACCCCATGCACAGACCCCCCCACCAGCCTCCCACCCTGAGCCCCCCAAATCCCAGCCCCACCACCAGCCTCCAACCCCAAGACGCCCAGATCCCAGCCCTCAGCCCCCCCAAATCCCAGCCCCCAACCCCCCAAAGTGCCCCACACAGCGACCCACCACCAGCCCCCCACCCCAAGACCCCCAGATCCCAGCCCCCTGCACCGAGACCCACAACACACCCCACACACTGGGACACACCACCAGCCCCCCAATTCCAGTTCCAGCCCTAAGCCCCCCCGAATCCCAGCCCCTGACCCCCAACCAGCCCCACACAGGGTCACTGTAGACATGAGTTCTCGGTGCCAGGCTGTGGTGTAAAGGGCTAATGTGATCCTGATGTGACGAAGTGGGACTGTTTTTAATGTTTTCTCTGAATACTGTGTGGGTGCCTCAGTTTCCCCTATGCAGATCTTAAGTATCTAAGTGTCAGGATAAGGGTGTGTGATTGGGGCAGAGCCCTAGGGGGCCAGTGTGATTGTGTCTGCACAAAGAATGGCCGACACCCTGTCTCCTGGCCACTGATGGCCTGGGCCCCTCCTCTGCAAGGGGCCAACTGAAGGGGTTGGAGAACAGAGAGATCAGGTGGCCTCCTGGCCTGGGAACAAGACAAAGGAGAGGAGGGGCTGGAGAGTTTCAGTTTGGAGCTGGCTGGGGATATGAGGGGAGGCTCAGCTAGGGCTCTGACCTCCCTGCCCCCCAAGACAGACCTGACTGAGGGGTCCTGTTCTCTGCACCTACAAGCTCTGTGTTAGACCATGTTCCTGTCGTCTAATAAAACTTCTATTTTACTGGCTGGCTGAGAGTCTTGTCTGACTGCGGAGTTGGGGGGCAGGACCCTCTGGCTTCCCCAGGACCCTGCCTGGGCGGACTCGTGGTGGGAAGTGCATGGTGTGGACATGGATGCTGAATGCTCCGAGGTCAGACCCAGGAAGGTCGGAGTTGTGTAAGCTTCTTGCCCTGGGAAGAGGAGGCTTCCCCAGAGTCCTGCCTGGCTTCACTGGGAGCAGTTCCAGAGCAGCGCCCGGGGACTCCATGACGCCTTGGCTGTGTAAAAAGGACTATCAAGTGGAAATAGGGACATGATCCTGATCAGATCACTAGTAGAATACTGCAGGCCCTTCTGGTGTCCACACTTCGAGAAGGAGGTGGAAAAACTGGAGAGTGGAAATGGGGGGCCACAGGAATGACCCAGGGCTGGAAAACAAGCCTGATAATGCAAGGCCAGAGGAGCTCAATTGATTCAAGTTATTGAGGTTGAGAGGTGACCAGTCAGCGTCTAGGCACCGACATACAGACAAGAGATCTGGTCTTGGGGCTTTGCGATGCTGCTGACTACAGGTCTGTGCACACTGGGATCGCAGCGTGTGACTGCCACAGCGGTGAAGATACCTCAGCAAGCAAGCGAGCTTGGGTAGCAAACGCAAGGAAGCCATGGTAGCCCGGGCTGCCTGCTGGTGCGCACCCCTAGGCTCCCTGGCCAGGCTGTCCAGCCTGTGCTGCCCCAGCACTCCTGCTGGTCACAGAATCATAGAATATCAGGGTTGGAAGGGACCTCAGGAGGCCATCTAGTCCCACCCCCTGCTCAAAGCAGGGCCAATCCCCAACTAAATCATCCCAGCCAGGGCTTTGTCAAGCCTGACCTTAAACACCTCTAGGGAAGGAGATTCTGGCCTCAGAGCTGGCTGGCGGGGTCCTTCTACGCCTGCTGCAGTCACCCAGTTTCCAGCCTAACGCGACCCAGTTAGAGAATGATTGTCCCGCTGTGGCCCAGAGCCATTGCCCAGCGGCTCTCGGGGAAGGCTCTGCGGCACACGCACGCTGAGCAGGTGACAGGCGCTGGGAACACCCTGCCCCTCCGTGAATTTCCCCGGGCACCTGGAGGCAGAGCGTGGAGCTCAGGCTTCTCCAAGCAGGCCGGGCCGTGGCGGGGGGGGGGGCCGTGGCGGGGGGGGGGGCCGTGGCGGGCCATTGCGGGGCACGACAGGCCCCCACAGGCCGGGCCATTGCGGGGCAGGACAGGCCCCCACAGGCCGGGCCGTGGCGGGGGGGGGGCCGTGGCGGGCCATTGCGGGGCACGACAGGCCCCCACAGGCCGGGCCATTGCGGGGCAGGACAGGCCCCCACAGGCCGGGCCGTGGCGGGGGGGGGGCCGTGGCGGGCCATTGCGGGGCACGACAGGCCCCCACAGGCCGGGCCGTGGCGGGGGGGGGAGGGGCGGGCCGGGCCCCCACGGGCCGGGCCGTGGCGGGGGGGAGGGGCGGGCAGTAGAGACCACTGGGGCGGGCCGGCCGGGACAACAAGCACCCAGCCCGGGCTGGAAGCGCGGGGCTTCCGGGAGCCGTGGGGGGAGTGAGCCGCGGGGGCTGCCGGGAGCTGTGCGAGGGGGCGGGGCCGCGCGGGGGCTGCCGGGAGCTGTAGTCCGGGCGGGGCCGCGCGGGGGCTGCCGGGAGCTGTAGTCCGGGCGGGGCCGCGCGGGGGCTTCCAGGAGCCGTGGGGGGAGTGAGCCGCGGGGGCTGCCGGGAGCAGCGTGAGGGGGCGGGGCCGCGCGGGGGCTGCCGGGAGCAGCGTGAGGGGGCGGGGCCGCGCGGGGGCTGCCGGGAGCAGCGTGAGGGGGCGGGGCCGCGCGGGGCCTGCCGGGAGCTGCGTGAGGGGGGCGGGGCCGCGCGGGGGCTGCCGGGAGCAGCGTGAGGGGGCGGGGCCGCGCGGGGCCTGCCGGGAGCTGCGTGAGGGGGGCGGGGGCTGCCGGGAGCAGCGTGAGGGGGCGGGGCCGCGCGGGGGCTGCCGGGAGCAGCGTGAGGGGGCGGGGCCGCGCGGGGGCTGCCGGGAGCAGCGTGAGGGGGCGGGGCCGCGCGGGGGCTGCCGGGAGCAGCGTGAGGGGGGCGGGGCCGCGCGGGGGCTGTCGGGAGCAGCGTGAGGGGGCGGGGCCGCGCGGGGGCTGCCGGGAGCAGCGTGAGGGGGCGGGGCCGCGCGGGGGCTGTCGGGAGCTGCGTGAGGGGGCGGGGCCGCGCGGGGGCTGCCGGGAGCAGCGTGAGGGGGGCGGGGCCGCGCGGGGGCTGTCGGGAGCAGCGTGAGGGGGCGGGGCCGCGCGGGGGCTGCCGGGAGCAGCGTGAGGGGGCGGGGCCGCGCGGGGGCTGCCGGGAGCAGCGTGAGGGGGCGGGGCCGCGCGGGGGCTGCCGGGAGCAGCGTGAGGGGGCGGGGCCGCGCGGGGGCTGTCGGGAGCTGTAGTCCGGGCGGGCCCGGTGCGGAGCGATGCAGAAATACGAGAAGCTGGAGAAGATCGGGGAAGGTACCGGGGGGCTCGGGCCGCGTCTGCCCGGCTGCGCCTAGCCCCCGCCTCGGGCCAGGCCCCGCTCGGCTCGGGGCCGGTCTGGGACGCGGTGGGGGCCGGGGCCGGGGCTGCGGTGGGGGCAGGGGCGCGGTGGGGGCCAGGCCGGGGCCGGGGCTGCGGTGGGGGCCGGGGCCGGGGCTGCGGTGGGGGCCGGGGCCGGGGCTGCGGTGGGGGCCGCGGTGGGGGCCGGGGCCGGGGCTGCGGTGGGGGCCGGGGCCGGGGCTGCGGTGGGGGCCGCGGTGGGGGCCGGGGCGCGGTGGGGGCCGGGGCTGCGGTGGGGGCCGCGGTGGGGGCCGGGGCGCGGTGGGGGCCGGGGCAGGGGCGCGGTGGGGCCGGGGCCGCGGTGGGGGCCGGGCCGGGGCCGCGGTGGGGGCCGGGCCGGGGCCGGGGCCGCGGTGGGGGCCGGGCCGGGGCCGGGGCCGCGGTGGGGGCCGGGCCGGGGCCGGGGCCGCGGTGGGGGCCGGGCCGGGGCCGGGGCCGCGGTGGGGGCCGGGCCGGGGCCGGGGCCGCGGTGGGGGCCGGGGCCGGGGCAGGGGCGCGGTGGGGGCAGGGACGCGGTGGGGGCCGGGCCGGGCCCGGGGCTGCGGTGGGGGCGCGGTGGGGGCTGGGGCGCGGTGGGGGCCGGGCCGGGGCCGGGGCTGCGGTGGGGGCCGGGCCGGGAGTCAGGCGCTGCAGTTGCTGTAGGGTTGAGCTAGAGGTTGGGGGGCAGGCACTGGGCTGCCTGGTTCTCACGGCCTCTCCCCACAGGGACCTACGGGACCGTGTTCAAAGCCAAGAACAGGGAGACCCATGAGATCGTGGCGCTGAAGAGAGTCCGGCTAGATGATGACGACGAGGTGACCAGCCCGCTCTGCTCTGTTGTCCAGCCGTGGCCGGCGCTTGCTGCTTTGGCCCCATCCTGCCTCCGGCTCCCCTCGGGGACCAGATGGGGGCTGCAGCCGCGAGCAGATGTTCCCAGCTGCAGGGGAGCAGGTTTGGGCAGCTCCCTGCCCTGAGCTGCCTATGCTGGGGATGGGGGCTCATCAGCCCTTGCGGTTCCTGGGCCCTGTTTTACTGTTTCTGCCAGATCCTGGCTCTGTGAGGCAGCATATGCTGATAATCCATCTTTCTCTCTTTCTGTCTCTCTCTCTCCTCTTCTCTAGGGTGTTCCCAGCTCTGCCCTGCGGGAGATCTGCCTGCTCAAGGAGCTGAAACACAAAAATATTGTCAGGCAAGGACATGCTTTGTGCCAGGCAGGCCAGGAGGCTCTGGATGGGGCTGGGCTTGGATCTGGACATGTGGAGCTCCTGGGTGCTGTGTGGCATTGTCCCTGCTCTGCTTTCCTCTCCATGAGTCCCGTAGGGGCTGCGGTGGAGCTGTGAGGAGCGTGGCCTCTCCCGGCCCACGCGGAGTCCTGTAACATGCTGTCAGGGCTGGGGAATGGGAAAGTGTTTGTACCTTTCACAGCAGATTTGCCAATGGGGTGACCTGCTTGTTTCCTACCCAGGACCCTGGCACTATGTCCCCTGAGGCAAAGGGGTGAGGGCCTGCCCTGGACCCCCTCTCCCGGGGGGCATGCTTTCAGCATTGGGGCTGGCAGGAGGCCCCATGCTGTGGAAGGGCCTGTGGGCTCCTGCTGGGGGCACTCACGGGGTTTTCCCTGCATTGCAGGCTGCACGATGTCCTGCACAGCGACAAGAAGCTGACACTGGTGTTTGAGTTCTGTGACCAGGTGAGCTGGGGAGCCCACAGGGGACTGAAGGCCCTGGGGGTCCGTGGGCTCCCCTGCCTCCAGGAGGAAATGGGGAGCCCGGGGTGAAATCCACTGTCCTCCCCAAGGGGGAGCGGAGTTGTCTGGGTGCCCCTGAGCTCCCCAGGTCCCCTCTGATCCAGGCATCCCTCTTTTTCCCACCAGGACCTGAAGAAATACTTTGACAGCTGCAATGGGGACCTGGACCCTGAGAATGTCAAGGTGGGTTTGCAGGGCCAGGCTAGGATGGTGCCTGGCGGGGGTGCCAGTCACAGCACCCAGCTCAATGGCCCCCATGAGCGGCCCCCACGACAGCCCCCTGCCAAGGTCCGTTCTGAGTTGGCAGCTCGCCAGGCTCGCAGCATCACAAGCTGCTCCTCCTAGACAGGCCAGTCTTGGTTCCCTTGGGCCTGGCGAGGGAGAATCCCCTGCTTCCTGGAGCCAACGCCCGCCCTGGCTGGGGCACGAGTAGGTTTGAGGTCTACCGGGAGCATGCTCACTGCTGCCCTCTCTTCCAGTCCTTCATGTACCAGCTGCTGAAGGGCCTCGCCTTCTGCCACAGCCGAAACGTGCTGCATAGAGACCTCAAACCCCAGAACCTGCTGATCAACCGAGTGAGTGACCCACGCAGCCAGACAGGGGCCAGTGCTGCTGCTGGGCCGGAGTGTGGGGCATTGACAGGGCTGGTCGGGATTGAGGGGGACTGGCAGGGCTGGCGGGAGCCCAGGGTTGGGTTAGCAGGGTCTGTGGGTCGGGGTTGGGGGTACAAGCAGGCTGGTGGGAATTCCAGAGCTGGGCTAGCAGGGGCTGTGGGTTGTGATCGAGGGGGAGCCCAGGGCAGGGTTGGGGGTCTGCTCATTGTGTCCCCTCACCCGCTCCTCTTGGGGCTGTAGTCTTTGCCTCCCGAGCACAGGGCAGGAGCTTTGCTGCTTCTCTGGCTCTGGGTGGCAGCCGCAGTTCCTGGCAGGTGGCGCACTCTGCATGACTGAGTCTCTGTGGCTGGTTCATCTTCTCTCGGCAGAATGGGGAGCTCAAACTGGCCGACTTCGGTTTGGCTCGGGCCTTTGGGATCCCTGTGCGCTGTTATTCAGCAGAGGTGAGTGGTTGGGGACGTCCTGGGGGCGTGGGCACACATCCGCTGCAGGGGCCCGTTCAGCAGTTCGGCTGCTGTGTACCAGCTGGTCTATGCAGCTACTGGACAGGCTGTTCTACAGGGAGCTAGCATCTAGTTCTTCGCTGTGAGAGGAGAGCACCGGCCCCCCTGCCGCAGGGCCCCCCTGCCGCAGGGCCCCCCCAGCGTGCAAAGGGAGAGCACCCCTCCTCCCCCTGCCTCACAGGCCCACTAGCACCATGCTGGGATAGCGAGGTCAGCACTGACTGCGAGGGGAGAGCACCCCCTGCTGAGCCCCCTCCCCACTCCCTGCAGCTCGGCCCCACCTAGAGCTGCACTGATGCATGGGGGGGCAGCGCTGTCTCTGGGGGAGAGCGCCCTGCCCCACCCCCGGTTCTTCCTTCTCCGCCAGCAGTGCTGGTTCATGGGGGTGGGCCGTTCACATCCTGTCTTCCCAGCTCGGCCAGTGCTTCCGCTTGGAGCACACAGCAGCTGGGGCAAGGCTCGGAAGAGATGGGATCCCGCTGCTGCTGGCTCTGGGGGGTTTCAGCGGGCCCCATTCTCTGCAGGGCGGATGGGTCAGCAAGCGTGGCGGGGTGCTGCAGCGGCCATGGAGGGGGCTGCGGGAGGAAGGGGAAGCTGCCCCATGGCCCGCCTAGCTGCCCAGAGCTTGGAGCCACACGTGGTGCTCAGGCTGGCAGCTCGGCGGCCCCTCCTGTGGGCTGTTCTCGGGGCAGTGGGGGTCTGACGGCCTGTGTCCGCCCCCTGCAGGTTGTCACACTGTGGTACCGTCCCCCTGACGTGCTGTTCGGTGCCAAGCTCTACTCCACCTCCATAGACATGTGGTCAGCCGGCTGCATCTTCGCAGGTACCCGGGTGCCCGGCTCCCCGCTGTGGAGGGGCCGTGCACCAAGCGTGGGGAGTGGGGGAGGGTCTGCAGGGCTTCCTGGGCTCAGCCCCGTCTCTCTCCCCGCAGAGCTGGCCAACGCCGGGCGGCCCCTGTTTCCGGGGAACGACGTGGACGACCAGCTGAAAAGGATTTTCCGATATCCTTTTCAACCGTGGGCGGGTTTGTTGAGCAAAGGGTGAGGAGAACAGAGCCAGGAGCCAAAAGGCCCAGGCCGGGCCACAGCCTGGCTTCCCCCTTGGGGAATGGCTTTCCTGACCACCTTCGGGTGGGAGGGGCATGCGGCTCCCAGCCCTTCCTCCTGGCTGAAGGAGCCCTGTGGGGGGTGGGATGTGCCTTGGGCAGGGTCTGCAGGCCAAAGCCGAGGTCCTCCCCTCCCCCGTTTCCTGGCTGGGGCCTGTGGGGGCAGAGATGGCCCTTAACCCGCCCCACATTGCTGGGAACCCCAACTGAAGAGCAGTGGCCGGCCATGACTAAGCTCCCAGACTACAAGGTGAGTCCCAGGCTGGGGACGGGTGCTCAGGGCCTGACCTGTTGGGGGGGCTCTGGGGCACGGAGCTGCCCCCTCCAGCCACAAGCTGCAGCTCTTAGGTCCATCAGCGGGTGCCACGAACAGCACCTGACTGGCGTGAGCCCCGGCACGACGCGCAGGCCCTGGGTCCGCTGGGAGGAGCATCTGCAGGGGCTGGCTAGGCCCTCGGAGCACCAGGGCCAGGGAGGGAGCAGCTGCCAGGCCCAGTCTGGGGGCGAGGTTAGTGTCTGGAGAGGGAAGGGGCGAGGTTGGCCTGTCTCTGGGGGGAGGTGGAGGGTGAGTTAGTGTCGAGGGGGTGGGGGGGGTTGGCCTGTCTCTGGGGGGATTAGTGCTGGGGGGTGCTCCTAGCTGTCGCCCTCTCTCCCCTCAGCCGTACCCCATGTACCCTGCGACAACGTCGCTGCTCAACGTGGTGCCGAAGCTCAATGCCACAGGTCGCGACCTGCTCCAGGTGGGTGCCCCACTGCCCCGGGCTGAGCAGGTGCTATGGGCCCAGCCCCATGGCATGCAGTGGGGGCTGCTGGCCTCAGGGAGGGGCAGGCCGGTCCCTGGGGGCTGCTGGGGTCCTGACCATGACTGTTTTGGGGCACCTTGGCCCAAGCCCTTCGCGTACGCAGAGCTGACAGCCCCTCTCTGTTCCCCGCGGGCAGGGGCAGCAGCTGCTCTGTCTGGGCTGCGCTGGGCAGCCAGGTGGCTTCTCTGCCGCTGCTCCCCCAACCACCCCTTGGGGAATGGGCGTCTGACTCTCCCCTGCAGCCCCAGGGGTGGGGGGTGCTTGGCCCCATTGCCCTGCTCCGTCGATGCTGTCCCCACCCCCTCCTCACCCAGCCCCTCTGCTGCCTCCACAGAACCTGCTGAAGTGCAACCCGGTGCAGCGGGTCTCGGCCGAGGAGGCGTTGCAGCACCCCTACTTCACGGACTTCTGCCTTCCGTAGAGCCTGCCTAGGCCGGGCCAGCACCTGCCCTGCTCCAGGGGCGCCTGGGGGAGGGGGGTTCTGGGGCCAGGGCACTGGGTGATGGGCAGGGCCCTGGGACCACACCCCCCCAAGGTATTTATTAGGTTTTTAACCCATTGCAGTACCTGGTTTTATACCAGTCTCTGCTGGGACCCCATGGACAGGAGCCAGCCCCCCTCCCTGCCCTGCTGCGAGCACCCATTGCCCCGATACCGTGCAGCGTCACCTGCCTCCCACGGGACAGGGATGGCCCTGGGGTTCCAGTGGGGCACAGGAAAGAGGGGAGCTGCTGCTGTCCCTTACTTGGCCGGGGGTCTGGGGGCAAGAGATGGCTCCTCCCAGGCTGGTGCGGGACGTGGTGCTCCCGGCGCTGGCTGCCCATTCTTGCCACGTCCCCTGCAGGCCTCTGGGCCCTGGCTATGCCCCTGCCTGGGGGGGGCCCCCCTTCCAGCTGGGACTCCTTGGGGGGCCAGGCAGCTTCCCTCCCCCTTGTACCGTGCTCCTGTGTGGCTGAAGGTGTATCTTTAATTTCATAAACAGTTCCCCTCCCCCAGCCCGCGTCCTGCGCTCTCGTCCCTTCCATAGTGGGGGAGGGCTGTTGGGGCCGCCCCGGCAGGCAGAGAATGGAGGCTTGGCCAGCCCTGTGGCTCGGGGTGCTGACGCGCCTGCCCAGCTGTTCACGGGAGGGGCAGCGGGCCTGGCTGCAGCGGGGGGGGGCTGGAAGGTGGGGGGCTGCTGATATGCCAGGGCCCTGCAGGGCCTGGGGAGAGCCTGGCTGTGGTGACGATGGGGAGTCAGCTCCAGAGTCCTGTGGGGTGAGCTGCAGAGCGGAGCCTGGTGACGGGGGAGGCGCTTGCTGGCCCAGGGGACAGCCCATGGGCTGCTGGTAGAGAGAGCCTGGCCTAGGGCCCACTCGGCAGCTACCCCTTGCTCCCACCACTCGCAACACCAGACTAGGGTCCACCATGTGCCCGTCTCTGTAGGCCCAGCCTAGCACTCTCCCCTCGAGCCCTGTGTGGGCCCTGCAGGGCCCCCCAGGCCTGGTCCAACCCTGCCTCCCCCCCGGCCCAGCCCAATGACTGGTGCCTGCTTAGGGCCCTCCCATCCTGGAATTGACCAAGCAGAGGTGGGAAGTCGGAACCACCAGGTGGGCTTTAATGATACACAGGATCCGCGCTAGGCTGGAGAGGTGCAAGCTGCAACTGTCTCTGCGCTGGAGGGAAGAGGGAGGGCACGGATGGGAGGAGCAGAGCAGGGGGCACAGATGGGCAAGGGGAGCAGGTAATGGGGGTGCTCCAAGCAGCTCATGCAGATACGTGGCCAGCAGGACTCTCAGACAGGGGTCACTAGCACAAAGGACCTGGTCAGTCCCTGGGGTCTCCCAGTCTCCATGTGCCCCAGCACAGGGACCCGTGGCCACCCCCTGCCTCTCCCCATTGCAGGGCCCGGGAAGACCAGGAGTGCAAGCTGCACCCATCCCCGGGGGCCAGCCCGCCTGAGGGAGTTGTGAGGGTGCTGGAGCCCTGGGGCTGGGGAGCTCTGTGGGTCTCATACAGCTGGGGGCGGCTCCCCGGGGAGGGGCTGCAAGCAGGGGGAGGCTGGGCCGAGCTCAGTGATGGGGGTAGAGGCCCCCGGGGAGGGGAGAGCTGGCTCTGCTCTCTGTGCCCTGGCTAGGAGGCAACCAGGCACCATGGCTTTTCAAAGGTTCTGGCTTCCACCCCTGGGGCAGCTGGCACGATCATGGCCAGGGCAGGGCACCCCAGCGCTGGGCTCAGCACCCCACTGCCCGCAGAGGGGCTGACCCCAGAGGACATCAATCCCCACCCCACCCCCTGACTGGGCGGGGTGGAAGCCCGAACATGAGTTCCCCTGTTGAGGGCTGTGCATGGAAGCCCAGTGGTGAATGCTCAGAGCCGCAGCTGGCCGGGCGCTGAGTTGGGCCCAGGCCCCACAGAGCCCAGTGTATGGAAGCCCAGGACTGCACCACCCCAGTGTCTCCTTCCCAGGGGCTGTCCTGCTGCCCTCTGTGCCGCCAAGCCTTGTCTGCCTGGCCAGAGCAGCTCGGGTCTTGCTGGAGGCGAGAGGCCGGTGGGCTGGGACTGCAAGGCGCAGCCGCCCCCTCAGCAAGCAAACTCCTCGAAGTTGCCGAGAGCCGGGTGCCGAGGTAGCATGTTCGGGGTGAAGCCGAGACTGTCCGAGTGGCTCCGCAGGGTGTTACAGGTGCTCTGGGGAGGAACAGGGGGTAAGAAGCAGGCTCACCCAGTCCCAGTCCCACCCGTCTGCTCACCCAGTCCCAGATCCTGGCCCTGCTGCCCCCACAGCCGTGGTCTGCCTCCCCTCCCCACATTCCCGGGTCTCTATCTGGGAGCTGGGTCTGGCCGCTGATGCCATGGCCCTCCGGGCATGCTCTGACTCTAGGGCCGTGTCTTGCTCCCCCAGTTCTGGGCCGGGAGGGTCTGCAGGAGCCCCATGCAATTTGGCCTGGGCTGCGTCTGCAATGTGGTGTTGATGATGGCCCAGGATGCGGAGGGTGCTAGTAAAATGTGTGATGAGACCAGGCGGCGCTGTCAGCCAGGCACTGGAGGAGCCTGAGGCAGGGAAAGAGCTAGCCCAGGGGGAAGAGGGGCAGCTGGGGGGCGGCTGGGCTGAGCGGTGGGGGCAGGGCAGAGCTGGGGGAGTGCGGGTGCAAGGGTGGAGTGGATCAGGTTGCGAGGGGGGATGATGGGCCGGGGTTGCCTGCACGAGCAGGGGCCTGGCCTCAGTGCCAGGAGGTCACTGCTAAGCCTGCAGTCCTGTGTGGATGTTGCTGGCTGGTTGCCCCATGGGACCCTATGCTTGCCCGACAGCCGCAGGCCCGCTGAGAGGTGCCAGCACTCGAGAATGGCTCCTCCAAAGGGCCAGAGCCGGCTCTAGCTGCCACGCGCCCAGGCCCTGCCCTGCCCTGTCCTGCCCTGCCGGCAGTGTGACTGCCTGGCCAGTGTGTGAGCCTGGCACTGTCCATGGCCACAGGGACCACTTGGCCTCTTACAGAGCCCAGGGCACGGCTCTGACCAGGGACTCCTGGCCTAGCTGAACTAGAGGGGGGCTGTTGGAGACATGCCCAGCCTGGATTCACTGACCCTCTGTGACAGAGACACCCCCCACCACCCCTCCGGTCATTCGTTCCAATGAGGGCGACCCTCCCTTGGGAAAAGCGGCTCCTTATTCCCAGCCAGGACAGCTCTCGTCCAAGCCCTGCCTGTCGGAGCGAAGGGCCGTCTGCCGCAGAGCCCCCTCCCCTGCACAGACCGGGCTCCGGGCACCTGCAGACGGCGCTCACGGCACCACCGACCCCTCCCCTGCACAGACCGGGCTCCGGGCACCGGCAGACGGCGCTCACGGCACCGCCGACCCCTCCCCTGCACAAACTGGGCTCCGGGCACCTGCAGACGGCGCTCACGGCACCGCCGACCCCTCCCCTGCACGGACCGGGCTCCGGGCACCGGCAGACGGCGCTCACGGCACCACCGACCCCTCCCCTGCACAGACTAAGGCAGCTTAATCTATGCGGCAGGGTCTGCAGCAATCAACCCCTCCCTGGCTCTTTTCTGACCCCTGCCACTTGGTCAATCCCTGTTCTGAAGAGCAGGACCCAGTGCAAGCCACAGCAGCCCGGGATGGCTCTGGAGCAGGGGCTGAGTCACCAGGCTCCTCCTTTGCCCCCAGGCCGCGCACGGGGAGCCCTGCTGGGTGCGTGCCACCCTGGTCCCAGGCACTGTTCGAAGTCCCAGTCCCCACGCTGGGCCTGTGCCTCACACCGTGGTGAATCCTCCGTACCTTGGGCAGGTGTGAGCCCAGCCAGCTCTCTCCGGGCAGAGATCTCAGGCCGGGGCTGAAGGCAAAGCCAAGCCCTCCCAAGAGTGGCCGTGCCCAGAAACTGGCACTCAGCCCCAGCCGCTCTGGCTCCCGCCTGGCCCTGACACTAGGGGCCCTGCGGAGGCAGCGGGGATGCGCTGCACTTAGGGGGTGGCTCTGGGGCAGATCTGGGTTCAGCTGCACCCCAGAAATAACAAACTCATGGGTGCAAAGTGGCATGTACACTACCCCAGTGGACCACGGCAGGTCAGAATGGGGGGACTCACTCTCCTGCACTCCCAGGACCCCCTCCCCCGACCACATTGGGGCAGGATGAGGGGGGTGGGATGGGGTGGAGGGTGCTGCTGGGGCCACCCACTGAATCAGGAGGAACCTATGGGAGCCTCCCACTCAGGGGCCAGAGCCTGCCCCCGCTGCAGGGGACGAGCGACCCGGCTCTGTGCTCGCTCGCGCCTGGCTGCGGCTCGTCCAGGGGCCTTTATCGCCTGCGTGGGGCAGCACCAGAGCCTGGCAGCCAGTGCCCACAAGCGGCCCAGTGCCCCTGCCTTGCGCGGACACAGCCCTGCCCCCCGTCCGCGTGGATGCTGCAGCGACGCCTCGCCTACAGCAGTCACCTCCAAACGTTTCTTCTGGAAACCCAGTTAAAGAAAATGGTGGTTGCCCGTGACCCAACGGAGCTGGAGATGAGGGGTTCGGGGTGGGGGAGGGGCTGGGGTGAGGGCTGCGGGGTGGGGCCAGGAATGAGGGGTTCAGGGTGTGGGAGGAACTCAGGGCTGGGGCAGGGGGTTGGGGTGCAGGCTCTGGGGTGGGGCCAAGGATGAGGGGTTTGGGGTGCAGGAGGGGGCTCTGGGGTTGGGGGGGCTCAGGGCTGGGGCAGGGGATGGGGGCACAGGCTTACCGCGGGCGGCTCCTGCCGTGGGGGTGCTAAGGCAGGTTTCCAGCCTGTCCTGACGCTGCGGACCGCGCTGCGCCCTGGAAGCGGACCAGCAGCAGGCCCGGCTCCGAGGTGGAAGCACGCAAGCGGCTCTGCATGTCTCTCTGCCGCATGCACCCCCCACCCCAGGTCCCATTGGCCAGGAACTGGCTAATGGGAGTGTGGAGCCGGTGCTCGGGGCGGGGGCAGCGCGTGTCGCCCTGCGGCCCCCCGCCTAGGAGCCGGACCGTCTGCTGGCCGCTTCTGGGGCACAGCACAGTGCCAGAACAGGTCGGGACGAGCCTGCCTTAGCCAAGCCGCACCGCCAACGGGACTTTTAACGGCCCGCTCGGTTGTGCTGCCCAGAGCTGCCGCGACCCAGGGCCTTACATTCCACGACCCAGTACTGGGTCCCGAACCGCAGTTTGAAACCACTGGGCTAGAGGAAGTGGGGGTAGGGCCACCGAGCGCTAACATGCCCCAGTCTCGCGGCGGGGTTCAGCCGGGTGGTGCTAAATCCAGCGTCACCAGCAGGTGGGGCCAGCCCTGGGGGTGTCACAGCCCGTGGGGAGGGGCCCCGGGGAGCTGAGTGAGGCGAGAGCAGACGGGCCGGGAGGGAGCAGACGGGCTGGGACCTTTGCTGGTGCTGGGGCCCTGCTCCCCGCGCCGCCCCCCGTGGAACCCGGAGGGGAAGCAGCCAACAGCCCAGCTGGGCAGGAGTCAGCCCAGCCTGGTGTCCGGCCAGACCCGTGAGGGGACACGGCCCAGCGGGCTGAGCAGTGGGCCCCTGGGGGCCTGTGCCAACCGCTGCGCTCGGCCCCGCGGCCCCCAGGGCCTGCAGGAACGGGCCGGGGGTGGCTCTGCCGGCACCAGGGCGTGACCCCCAGCCCGCAGGTCCGCAGCCTGCGGAGCCCACACGCTCACACATGAGAGCGGGGCCACGCGGGGCCGTGGCAGGGACGGGCTGGGGCTGTTCTGATTCACCTCCGGCCGCGGGGGCCCCCCCTGCCAAGGGGGCTGCCCCCAGCACTCCAGCGGGAGGTCCCTGAGAGCAGTCTGCCTCCAGCTCGTGGCAGGAATCCCAATTGCCCCTGCTCTGGCCCTTCCAGCCCCACGCCCCCCCCCCCCCCCCCCCAGCTCACCGCCTTGCATGTGTCTGGGAAGGGGCTGCCCCTTCCCCTCCCTGGGCGCCAGTCCCTCGGGGCAGGTCTGTGCTGAACCCCGATGCGGGGCACGGGGGCCCCAGGGCAGGGGGAGATGCTCTGTGCCACCCAGGAGGGCTGGCACCTCCCCTCACCCACGGGTTGTCAGCCAGAGACAGCGGCAACCCGACCCCCAGCCTGGAGCAGCCCCGATCCCCAGCAGGCCTCAGCGCCGCAGAGTGCCGGGTGGGGCAGTTCTGGGGGGACGGGGGAAGGTCAGGGGCCCCTCCCCTGGCGGGGCGGTTCGGGGGGGACGGGGGAAGGTCAGGGGCCCCTCCCCTGGCGAGGCGGTTCGGGGGGGACGGGGGAAGGTCAGGGGCCCCTCCCCTGGCGGGGCGGTTCGGGGGGGACGGGGGAAGGTCAGGGGCCCCTCCCCTGGCGGGGCGGTTCGGGGGGGACGGGGGAAGGTCAGGGGCCCCTCCCCTGGCGGGGCGGTTCGGGGGGGACGGGGGAAGGTCAGGGGCCCCTCCCCTGGCGGGGCGGTTCGGGGGGGACGGGGGAAGGTCAGGGGCCCCTCCCCTGGCGGGGCGGTTCGGGGGGGATGGGGGAAGGTCAGGGGCCCCTCCCCTGGCAGGGCGCCCAGGGGCTGGTTACCAGGTTGTCGCTGTTATTTCTCTGGGGTCTCTTCTTGTTCTTGTAAAAACTGAGGAGTTTGTCCCGAAACACCTGGGGGGAGATAACTGGGTCGTCACCAACGGGGGTGAGGAGTGGGGGAGGTTCTGCAATGTCCTCTTGGGGGGTCCCTAGAGTTCAGGGGTTGTAGCTCCTTTGTACTTCCCCTGCTCGCTGTGCCGGCCTGGGAGAGTCGAGGGGCGGCACTAGCCTGGGTGGCGGGAGCCCCGGTTTCCAGTCCCTGTTCACCCTGTGGGGCGCTGGGCAGCCCTATCTGGCCCATGGGGGCACAGCCCAGCCCTGCTTCTTAGGGGGGCAGGGAAGTGCATGAAGGGGTGAGCTGTGCCCAATGCTGCGGTGTGGGGCAGAGCTGGGCCACGGACACCCCCTGTAACCAAGTGGGAATTGTTTGTAATATTTTAATCATGCTTGTCTGGGCCTCAGTTTCCCCTATGTGCTGCGTTGTTACCTGTTGGGGGGGGGAGATGGCGGGGGGTAGGCTCATATGGGGGGGCCCGGGGGGCGTGCGGGGGGGGTGGGGAGAGGGGCTGGGGGCACATGTGGCTGTGGTCAGCATTGAAGCTAAACCAGTCTCAGGAGCGTTGTCAAGGGGGAAGGCTCGGGGGGGACACCAAGACTGGGGCGGGGAACCAAGGTTCGGGGGAGAACCAAGAGCCCCCTGCCCACCACTGCTCAGCCCGTGGCCTCACCTCGTACAGGTAGTCGAAGATCTCCAGGATGGTTAGGATGCTGGCCCCGATGAACAGCCCCATCTGGCCCCCGATGTCCCCTGGGGGCAGGGGCAGAGCGTGAGCGGGCAGCCAGGCCGCACCCACCCGACGCTGCTCCTGCAGCAGGCAGGGGCCTGCCCCACCGACGCCCACCCGGAGTCACGAGGGGGCACTGCTCCCGCCCCAGCCGCAGGGTTGCAGGTCCCCTGGGGCACCCCGCCGCACTGCGAGTGCTCACCCAGCAGCCCCCCCCGGGCACTCACCCCCCCCGGACACTCACCCAGCAGCCCCCCCCCGGCTCTCACCCCCGACAGGCACTCACCCAGCAGCCCCCCCGGGCACTCACCCCCCCAGACACTCACCCAGCAGCCCCCCCGGGCACTCACCCCCCCTGGCTCTCACCCCCCCCCCCCAGGCACTCACCCAGCAGCCCCCCCCCGGCTCTCACCCCCGACAGGCACTCACCCAGCAGCCCCCCCGGGCACTCACCCCCCCAGACACTCACCCAGCAGCCCCCCCCCGGGCACTCACCCCCCCCGGACACTCACCCAGCAGCCCCCCCCCCCGGCTCTCACCCCCGACAGGCACTCACCCAGCAGCCGCCCCGGGCACTCACCCCTCCAGACACTCACCCAACAGCCCCCCTGGGCACTCACCCCCCCGGGCACTCACCCCCCCAGGCACTCACCCAGCAGCCCCCCCGGGCACTCACCCCCCCAGGCACTCACCCAGCAGCCCCCCCGGGCACTCACCCCCCCAGACACTCACCCAGCAGCCCCCCTGGGCACTCACCCAGCAGCCCCCCCGGGCACTCACACCCAGCCCCCCCAGCACTCACCCCCCTGGCTCTCACCCCCCCCCAGGCACTCACCCAGCAGCCCCCCCGGGCACTCACCCCCCGGGCACTCACCGAGCAGCCCCCCCTGGGCACTCACCCCCCGGGCACTCACCGAGCAGCCCCCCCTGGGCACTCACCCCCCCCCCCAGCACTCACCCAGCAGCCCTGCCACCTCATATGCTTTCTTCTGCTCGATGGTCTCATAGTTCAAGGCTTCAAAGAAAATGTCCAGCACCAGCACATTGTCCCTTGGGGGCGGCAGCAGCCAGGCCAGACACAGACAGACAGACAGACAGACGGGATGAGTCCAAGTGACCAGTGTGGTGACACCAGGGCTCTGCAGGGCTGGTGTGGGCTCTGCAGGGCTGGTGTGGGCCCTGGGGGGCAGGCTGGGAGGAGCAAAGGGGGGGTGCACCCTGGGGGGGCTGTGGCATGTTGGGGGGTCACTCATGGGGGCATGCTGTCCGCAACAAGGGGGGCGCACTGGGGGGTTGGGGGACACGCTGCCTGCAGGAGGGTGCTGTGGGGCGTTGTGCTGTGCGTGGGGGTGATGTCTGGGGGGCTGTGCAGGGGGAGTTGTTCTGTGCGCAGGGGAGGGGACTCACGAGATGTACTGCTCGCTCTTGTTGTACTTCTTGGCCAGGTACTTGGCTGAGGCCTTGCTGGGGATCTTGACCATGGAGAGCTCCTTGCCGTAGCGCACCATGTCACAGGGCGTGCGGCACACGCAGAATTCACTGTCCTTCTTCACCAGGAAGTCTGGAGTGCGAGGACGGGTGTGAGCCAAGAACACCCGGAGAGCCACGGGGACGTGGACAGGGAGAGCGATGGGGACAGGCGGAGAGCGATGGGGACGGGGACAGGGATGGGGACAGGCGGAGAGCGATGGGGACAGGCGGAGAGCGATGGGGACGGGGACAGGGATGGGGACAGGCGGAGAGCGATGGGGACAGGCGGAGAGCGATGGGGACGGGGACAGGGATGGGGACAGGCGGAGAGCGATGGGGACAGGGACAGGGATGGGGACAGGCGGAGAGCGACGGGGACGGGGACAGGCGGAGAGCGACAGGGACGGGGACAGGGATGGGGACAGGCGGAGAGCGATGGGGACGGGGACAGGGATGGGGACAGGCGGAGAGCGACAGGGACGGGGACAGGGATGGGGACAGGCGGAGAGCGATGGGGACAGGGATGGGGACAGGCGGAGAGCAATGGGGACAGGCGGAGAGCGATGGGGACGGGGACAGGGATGGGGACAGGCGGAGAGCGACGGGGACGGGGACAGGGATGGGGACAGGCAGAGAGCGATGGGGACAGGCGGAGAGCGATGGGGACGGGGACAGGGATGGGGACAGGCGGAGAGCGATGGGGACAGGCGGAGAGCCAGCAGAAGTGACAGGCCAGAGAGCGATAGGGTTGGGAAGGGGCCAGAGACTCACAGGGATGGGGCGTGAGCCAGCAGCACCCCTATGGGCTGGAGATCCCCAGAAACTGGGCCCACACACAGGCCCTCGACTGCTTCAGCAACAGGTCCCAGGGGGTCCAATCCCCAACTGCTCCTCGGGCAGCGACACAAGCTGGGGAGGAGACTGGAGGTTCCCCAGGGGTCCCCAGCCCTGCTCCCCATGTCCCCCGGGGGGGAGGTGACCCACGAGGGGGCAGTCCCAGTGCCGGGGATGGGTTGAGCTGGAGCAGGGCCATGCGTGTCAGGGTCTGGCCGGGTGTGGGAGGCATGCGGGCGGGCGGCAGGGCAGGAGACGAGGCACTGCCCCAGAGACGGGCCGCGGCGGGTACATACCCAGGGCAGGGTCGGCGCACTCCTTGTACTGCTCGGGCGTGCACACGTTGGCGTTCCCTGGGGAGGGGGGCACAGGGTCACTCAGGGGCTTGGCGGGGGGCTGGTGGGGCTGCAGGAGCCATTTGGGTGGTGGGGGCTGCGTCTCATTAGAGCCCCATGTCTGGGGGAACTAGCCCAGGAGCTGGGGGGGCGCCCTCCTCACCCTGCCCCCAGGACCAGCATATCTCTCCCCAGCAGCCCCCTGCCCTCTCGTCCCCTCCCAGCTCCCACTTGCATGGGGCTCCCCCCCCCAGCACGGGGCCTCCTGGGCCCCCCCCAGCCCAGGGCCTCCCCCAGCCCGGCCCGCGCCCCTCACCGGGCATGTGCACCATGCGGCAGTTGCAGTTTTCGGCCAGGTAGCGGGTCTCGCAATCCAGGCGGCAGGCCGTGATGCTGTAGCTGGTGAAGAAGTCGGATTCAATGGGGGTGGATTTGCAGTCCCCCCACGGGGGTGGGAGGTAGACCAGCTACAACACACACAGGGTTAAGGAAAAGGCCGGAGGAGCGGCCAGCAGCCTGCCCCGGTGCAGGACCCCCACCCCTTGCCCCCCGACCTGTGCTGCGATGTGACCGCCCCCGACATGGTGGAACCCCCCCTTCTGTACCAGAGCAGCAGTGGGGCCCCCCCCAGAATGGCAGCCGGGCATCTCGCAGGCTGGCATGTGGGCACAGGGGATGGGCACACGCAGCGCCACACTCACCTCTGTGCACACGCACTACAGAGCTGCAAATGCACACGCATTCAACATGTGCACCCACGGCGCTGCAGGCCCCCACGCACGCATACCATGACGAGCCGGGCATTATGGGTAACACCCAGGGGAAAAACCACAGGAGGAGGGCAGCAGAGAGGGACAGCACGGGGTGGGGGACAGGCGGCCCCATGGGGGAGAGTGCAGCGGATGGTGCTGCGTGCCCGTGTCCCGAGGCGGCTGGGAGCGGAGCACGGCGCGGGGAGCAGGCCGGGTGGGTGCTGTACAGAGACAACGGAGGCTCCTTCTCTTACAGTAACTGGCTCAGCAAGTCCTCGTCCGCATGGGCCCCACCCGAGGAGCAGGTGCCTTGGGCGCGAGATCAGGCTCTTTGGCCAGCAGGATCCATGGGGGCCAAGCTGCACCCATACATCCTACAGTCCCACCCCATCCCTCCGCTCCCTCACTACTCCCAATCTGGGCGCTGAAGGAGGGGCTGCAGGGCGGCTGGTGGGATTCACATGGAGAAATCATTGCCAAGAACTGCAGAGACAGTCACCCTTTCACTCCGTCGAGTCTCTGTCTCACCCAGCCCCCCTTGGCCCCCCTCAGCCCTCCCAAGGGGCACTCACCCAGCATAGACCCTGTCGTGGAGTGTATCGTACTGCCCAGCCGCCAGGTGTGTGACCTACCTTATTTAAACGAACTTCAGCTGTGCCTGGAAGGGCACTGACGGCTCTTACGATGAACACACCTGGGGTGTAGGAGCGAGTGCTGTGGCCAGCCTGTACCTGATACTGGAGCATGACATGGTGTCAGGAGTAAACTAAGAACAGCAACAGAAGGAAAACAACAACAAAGGTTGCAGGAGCTTATCAACATGCCACACTTCAAGAACCAGGGGGAAATGTTGAAAGTTTTATAAGAGCTCTGAGTACATTGGCTGAGAACAGTGATTCTGGGAATGCAAACCATAAAAACAATAGAGACAGGCTGGTTATTGGGTTAACAGATAAAAACCTTTCACAGCAGCTACGACTGAAGAGAGATTTAGCCCTAGCCACCGCTACCCAATGACCAAAGCGTTCTGAGTTGGTGAGACACCAAAACCTAGGACAACTTGAGAACCTTGGAAAACCTGAAACTAGCTTAGAAACTCTACACAGACACTTGAGTGTTAAAAGTCATTATCATCAAAGCCCTGAGGCAAGGAGAGAGAATGCCCAGGCTAAGAGGGACAAATGCCAGCCTAGGTGCCGAAGGTGCGGAACAGATCATGTCCCAAGAGATGGTGAATGTCCTGCCAGAGGTGCAGGGTGTAAAAAACGCACGACCTATGGACATTTTGCAGCTGTTTGCTGCACTAAAGCAGCCAGTGGGTTGACGCATATTACAGACAACCAAGAGACGTTGTTTCTCGGATCTGTCACTGGTGATGACACAGAGCCTGCCTGGAATGTGAAACTGGATATTCATGGCAAGACGATTGACTTTCAAACTAATTCAGGAGCTGACATCACAGTCCTCACAGAAGGGATTTACAATCTCTTCAGCCCCTCCCAGAGCTTGTCACCGAGTCCCCAGGCGATGCTCTGGAACGGCTCCCTAAGAAGCCAGGCAGGACTCTGGGGAAGTCTCCTTTCTGGGAGCAGCCTGTCTGCAGGACACAGCTCACCCGGCTCCCACCTTCCTGGGTCTGACCTCGGAGCATTCAGCCTCCTCTGCCCCTCCGTGCGCTTCCCACAGCGAGTCCGCCCAGGCGGGGTCCTGAGGAAGCCAGAGGGTCCTGCCCCCCAACTCCGCAGTCAGACAGGACTCTCAGCCAGCCAGTAAAACAGAAGGCTTATCAGACGACAGGAACATGGTCTAACACAGAGCTTGTAGGTGCAGAGAACAGGACCCCTCAGCTGGGTCCATTTTGGGGGGCAGTGAGCCAAACAAGCACGTCTGCACTTCACTCCTCGTCCCCAGCCAGCCCCAAACTGAAACCCCTTCCAGCCCCTCCTTCTCTGGGCTTTGTCCCTTTCCCGGGCCAGGAGGGCACCGGATTCCTTTGTTCTCCAACCCTTTAGCTCTCACCTTGCAGGGGGGAAGGGCCAGGCCATCAGTTGCCAGGAAACAGGGTGTCGGCCATTCTCTGTGTCCAGACCCCTGCACACACCTGCCCTCAAGGGCTCTGCAATGATCATACACCCTTATCCCACCACCTAGATACTTAAGAACTGCCTAGGGGAAACTGAGGCACCCCCACACTATTCAGAGGAAACATGAAGAACAGTCCCACTTAGTCACAATGCTCAAATAAATTTGTTAGTCTCTAAGGTGTGACAAGTACTCCTTTTCTTTTTGCGAGTACAGGGATTGGAGCGGAGTCCGAGAGAGCAAGAGGAGCAAGAGTTCCTGATGGGGAACCCAATCTTGAACACCCTCGTCTGGTCGGGGACAGGAGTCTTGGCGATGCCTGGCTACTACTCCAGCTGCTCCCACATCCTGCTATAGTCCCATTTGGGGTCAGGAATCTGTTCCTTAGCGCAGTCATCTTCCTCCAGCTGCACGATTAACTCTGCTTTGGTGAACTTTGCAATGCTCAACCCTCTCTTTCTGCACAGGGTTACAATGTCCTTCTTAAGGAGATGGTGACAGGCCATCGCTCCGCTCTTCCCAAGTTGTTGTGGACTCAAGGCCTGTGTGCTCTCAGCTCCCCACGGTTTCCAGGGAGAACCCCTAGTGTGCCAGCCCTTCTTGAGGTCACCACCTCTTTGCCAGGGTCGAGCGGCAGACTCCTCCGCCCCTGAGACTGCTCTCACCTTGCAGGGGGGAAGGGCCCAGGCTATCAGTAGCCAGGAAACAGGGTGTCGGCCATTCTCTGTGTCCAGACCCCTGCACACTCCTGCCCTCTAGGGCTCTGCAACCGTCATACACCCTTACCCCACCCCCTAGATACTTAAGAACTGCCTAGGGGAAACTGAGGCACCCCCACACTATTCAGAGGAAACATTAAGAACAGTCCCACTTTGTCACAGTGTGTAAGGGTTTGGGGGAATATTTTGGGGAAATAGGACTCCAGGTGGTCCTTTCCCTGATTCTTTGTCTAAATCACTTGGTGGTGGCAGCCTACTGTTCAAGGACAAGGTGGAATTTGTGTGTTGGGGAAGTTTTAACCTAAGCTGGTAAAAATAAGCTTAGGGGGTCTTTCATGCGGGTCCCCACACCTGTACCCTAAAGTTCAGAGTGGGGAGGGAACCCTGACAACCCAGATCAAGCCCTGCTGAGATGCCGATGTCTATTGCTAAGGTTAATGTGATTTAACTCAATTGTTAAGTATGTTCCTGGGAAAAATCTGGGAGTAGCAGAAGATCTGTCACAGCTCACGGAGCTCATCATGCACACAGCTACAGGTGAGCTCGAAGATGACATAAAGGCATGCGTGGATGCTGTAGACCCACACAGACCAGTGTCAGAAAAGAGACTATTGCTACCACAAAAAGCAACCTTGACAGATGCTCAGCTTCAGGAAGTTCTAAGTTACCCTCGGGCAACTGGGTCAAGTATTTAAAGGACAATAAGGAAGTGATGAGACTACTTTATGGTGTGTGGACAGTTAAGCGAGTCAGATGAATTCATGGTTAAAGGCATTTGCATTGTAATTCCAAACAAAATGAGGGGAGAATCCTAAACCTCCTCCAGGAAGGACAAGGAGGACGAACTAACTGCCGTGAATGGGCCAGTCAGCGTGGTGGCTGGGAATTAGCAAGGACATAAGGAATAAAGTATCTGCATGTGAGTACTGCAGAATGAACAGACCAACACAACACACACAACACCCAGCCCAGACAGGCCGTGGAAGAGACTAGCTGCAGACTGATGTGAATTCAGAGGTCATCATTACCTGGTCGTTGTGGACTCTTTTTCCAGGTATACAGAAGTCATATACTTGAAAGACATGACATATCGCAGTGTCATCGAGAAATTGAAGTGCACTTTTGCTCATTTCGGTATTCCAGAACAACTAGTGATGGACAACAGACCACAACTCACCACAGCAGAATTTAAGTCATTCTGAACAAAATATTATTTTGATCATATTCCTAGCAGCCCACATTCCCCATGAGTGAATGAAGAGGCTGAGAGAGCTGTACAGACCGCCAAAAAAATCCTCCTGCTGCTGAAGATCCATTCCTTGCTCTAACATTATTGACAGGAACTGAGACCGTATAGATCATGGTTGAAACCAGGGTCCTATGGTTGCACCAGGTCATGTACAGAGGAGGCCAAGTGGGGTGTCTATGGAAAGGTTTCAGAGGAACAGCCGTGTTAGTCTGTATTCGCAAAAAGAAAAGGAGTACTTGTGGCACCTTAGAGACTAACCAATTTATTTGAGCATGAGCTTTCGTGAGCTACAGCTCACTTCATCAGATGTTTACCGTGGAAACTGCAGCAGACTTTATATACACACAGAAATCATGAAACAATACCTCCTCCCACCCCACTGTCCTGCTGGTAATAGCTTATCTAAAGTGATCAACAGGTGGGCCATTTCCAGCACAAATCCAGGTTTTCTCACCCTCCACCCCCCCCACACAAATTCACTCTCCTGCTGGTGCTAGCCCATCCAAAGTGACAACTCTTTACATAATCAAGTCGGGCTATTTCCTGCATAGATCAAGGTTTTCTCACATCCCCCCCACCCCCATACACACACAAACTCACTCTTCTGCTGGTAATAGCTCATCTAAACTGACCATTCTCCAGGTTTAAATCCAAGTTAAACCAGAACATCGGGGGGGGGGGGGGGTAGGAAAAAACAAGAGGAAACAGGCTACCTTGCATAATGACTTAGCCACTCCCAGTCTCTATTTAAGCCTAAATTAATAGTATCCAATTTGCAAATGAATTCCAATTCAGCAGTTTCTCGCTGGAGTCTGGATTTGAAGTTTTTTTGTTTTAAGATAGCGACCTTCATGTCAGTGATTGCGTGACCAGAGAGATTGAAGTGTTCTCCGACTGGTTTATGAATGTTATAATTCTTGACATCTGATTTGTGTCCATTTATTCTTTTACGTAGAGACTGTCCAGTTTGACCAATGTACATGGCAGAGGGGCATTGCTGGCACATGATGGCATATATCACATTGGTGGATGTGCAGGTGAACGAGCCTCTGATAGTGTGGCTGATGTTATTAGGCCCTGTGATGGTGTCCCCTGAATAGATATGTGGGCACAATTGGCAACGGGCTTTGTTGCAAGGATAAGTTCCTGGGTTAGTGGTTCTGTTGTGTGGTATGTGGTTGTTGGTGAGTATTTGCTTCAGGTTGCGGGGCTGTCTGTAGGCAAGGACTGGCCTGTCTCCCAAGACTTGTGAGAGTGTTGGGTCATCCTTTAGGATGGGTTGTAGATCCTTAATAATGCGTTGGAGGGGTTTTAGTTGGGGGCTGAAGGTGACGGCTAGTGGCGTTCTGTTATTTTCTTTGTTAGGCCTGTCCTGTAGTAGGTAACTTCTGGGAACTCTTCTGGCTCTATCAATCTGTTTCTTTACTTCTGCAGGTGGGTATTGTAGTTGTAAGAAAGCTTGACAGAGATCTTGTAGGTGTTTGTCTCTGTCTGAGGGGTTGGAGCAAATGCGGTTGTATCGCAGAGCTTGGCTGTAGACGATGGATCGTGTGGTGTGGTCAGGGTGAAAGCTGGAGGCATGCAGGTAGGAATAGCGGTCAGTAGGTTTCCGGTATAGGGTGGTGTTTATGTGGCCATTGTTTATTAGTACTGTAGTGTCCAGGAAGTGGATCTCTTGTGTGGACTGGACCAGGCTGAGGTTGGTGGTGGGATGGAAATTGTTGAAATCATGGTGGAATTCCTCAAGGGCTTCTTTTCCATGGGTCCAGATGATGAAGATGTCATCAATATAGCGCAAGTAGAGTAGGGGCTTTAGGGGACGAGAGCTGAGGAAGCGTTGTTCTAAATCAGCCATAAAAATGTTGGCATACTGTGGGGCCATGCGGGTACCCATAGCAGTGCCGCTGATCTGAAGGTATACATTGTCCCCAAATGTGAAATAGTTATGGGTAAGGACAAAGTCACAAAGTTCAGCCACCAGGTTAGCCGTGACATTATCGGGGATAGTGTTCTTGACGGCTTGTAGTCCATCTTTGTGTGGAATGTTGGTGTAGAGGGCTTCTACATCCATAGTAGCCAGGATGGTGTTATCAGGAAGATCACCGATGGATTGAAGTTTCCTCAGGAAGTCAGTGGTGTCTCGAAGGTAGCTGGGAGTGCTGGTAGCGTAGGGCCTGAGGAGGGAGTCTACATAGCCAGACAATCCTGCTGTCAGGGTGCCAATGCCTGAGATGATGGGGCGCCCAGGATTTCCAGGTTTATGGATCTTGGGTAGTAGATAGAATATCCCAGGTCGGGGTTCCAGGGGTGTGTCTGTGCGGATTTGATCTTGTGCTTTTTCAGGAAGTTTCTTGAGCAAATGCTGTAGTTGCTTTTGGTAACTCTCAGTGGGATCATAGGGTAATGGCTTGTAGAAACTCGTGTTGGAGAGCTGCCGAGCAGCCTCTTGTTAAACCTTGATCTATGCAGGAAATAGCCCGACTTGATTATGTAAAGAGTTGTCACTTTGGATGGGCTAGCACCAGCAGGAGAGTGAATTTGTGTGGGGGGGGTGGAGGGTGAGAAAACCTGGATTTGTGCTGGAAATGGCCCACCTGTTGATCACTTTAGATAAGCTATTACCAGCAGGACAGTGGGGTGGGAGGAGGTATTGTTTCATGATTTCTGTGTGTATATAAAGTCTGCTGCAGTTTCCACGGTAAACATCTGATGAAGTGAGCTGTAGCTCACGAAAGCTCATGCTCAAATAAATTGGTTAGTCTCTAAGGTGCCACAAGTACTCCTTTTCTTTATGGAAAGGTTGTAGTTTGACGGTTATGATTATACTGTCTGTATGTGTGTATCATTTTTGTAGTTGAAGTTATGAATATTGGCTATGTACTTGTATCTCAATGTGTTTTGATTCTAAGTAGCCTCAGTGAAGCATTTGGTCAGCTTCCTGAGAAAGGAATTTGCAGATTAAGTGCCCAAACAAGAAACACTTAACTGACAATGGACCTTGGGAGACTCCAATCCACATGATAAGTCTTCCTGGGAACGTTCAAGGTGGCATGTGGGCAATGGCTGCTGCCTGCAAACTGAGTTGTGCATGGACATGTGACTTGCCCATGTGACTCCAAACTCCATCTTGTTGCTGTGATTTTGCACAGGAGAACAAAGGGGTTTCTGCCCACAAGAGAAAGAATATAAAAGGCCCTGGAAACCACTCTATCTTGTCTTCAATCCTGCTTCTGACCTCTGGAGGGACTTTGCTACAAACTGAAGCTCTGAACCAAGGACTGAATGACCCATCCCAGCTGGGAATGTTCTCCAGAGACTGGATTTGTGCCAGCAGTTTATGCCATCACAGCTACAAGCCTGAACCAAGAACTTTGCCATCACTGTATGTCATTGATTCCATTGAACCCATTCTAGCTCTCATCTCTATCTTTTTCTTTTTATGAATAAACCTTTAGATTTTAGATTCTAAAGGATTGGCAACAACGTGATTTGTGGGTAAGATCTGACTTGTGTATTGACTGGGGTCTGGGGCTTGATCCTTTGGGATCGAGAGAACCTTTTTTCTTTTACTAGGGTATTGGTTTTCACAACCATTCGTCCCCATAACGAGTGGCCCTGGTGATGACACTGGGAAAAGGGAGTGTCTAAGGGAATTGCTTGTGTGACTTCTGGTTAGCCCTTGGGGTGAGACTGAAGTCCTCTCTGTTTGGCTGGTTTTGTGGGCCATAGTAGTAAAGGACCCCCAGCCTTGGGCTGTGATTGCCCTGCTCTAAGCAATTTATCCTGAATTGACACTCTCCGTTGGGTCCCGTCAGAGGCCGCATGGTTACACTTGCTCTTCTGAGTTACATATCAACACCAATAACAGCTACTGGATATAGTCAAGCACAGTTCCTGATGGGAAGACAATTCAGAACGGCTGTTCCAACTGTGGAAAGAAACCTATCTCCAAAGAGGCCAGACATGAAGACAGTAGCCAAATTGGATAAAAAAGCTAAAAGATCTTATGAACACTTTTACAACAAACTTCACTCAGAGGACTGCTGGGTCTAGAACGTGGTGACCACGTTCATGTCAAACTGGATGAAGAAAAAGGAGGGACAATGCCAGCTGCCATAAAGAAAAACAATTCAGTGCCTGGATCGTATACGATCAACACCAGCAGTGCAGAGTTCAGCAGAAAATGTCGACAGCTACAGTTTGTTCCTCCGAGAGAATAAACAACAGAGCAAACTCCACGGACGGAGAATGCAGAACAAGGATACAACTCAAGGGTTCCTACCCACCCACAGACAGTCACTGCAACTAATGGACAGCTCGATGACCAGGTTGTTATATGTTCGGATTGTGTAATTAGAAAGCCAGCACAATTCAGAGACAACTTCATCTGCAGCATTGAGAGCTGCCTGGAGAGAGATTCTAGCCACCAGTCCCCATCTTTAACCCACCCCAACCAGCCCCCCAGTCCCAACTAACCAGCAAACCGCAGCTACAAATGCAACAACCATACCCAACCACACAACTAATCTAACTAACCCCCGCTACAAACCCAACCCAACCCACTAACCCCAACCAACCCCAGCTACTAACCCTAACCAGCCAACCCCAGCTACTAACCCAATCCAGCCACCGTCCCCAACCAACTAACCCCAACCAACCCCAGCTACTAACCCTAACCAGCCAACCCCAGCTACTAACCCAATCCAGCCACCGTCCCCAACCAACTAACCCCAACCAACCCCAGCTACTAACCCTAACCAGCCAACACCAGCTACTAACACAATCCAGCCACCGTCCCCAACCAACTAACCCCAACCAACCCCAGCTACTAATCCTAACCAGCCAACCCCAGCTACTAACACAATCCAGCCACCGTCCCCAACCAACTAACCCCAACCAACCCCAGCTACTAACCCTAACCAACCAACCCCAGCTACTAACCCAATCCAGCCACCGTCCCCAACCAACTAACCCCAACCAACCCCAGCTACTAACCCTAACCAGCCAACACCAGCTACTAACACAATCCAGCCACCGTCCCCAACCAACTAACCCCAACCAACCCCAGCTACTAATCCTAACCAGCCAACCCCAGCTACTAACACAATCCAGCCACCGTCCCCAACCAACTAACCCCAACCAACCCCAGCTACTAACCCTAACCAGCCAATCCCAGCTACTAACACAATCCAGCCACCGTCCCCAACCAACTAACCCCAACCAACCCCAACTAACTCAATCCAGCCACCGTCCCCAACCAACTAACCCCAACCAACCCCAGCTACTAACCCTAACCAGCCAACACCAGCTACTAACACAATCCAGCCACCGTCCCCAACCAACTAACCCCAACCAACCCCAGCTACTAATCCTAACCAGCCAACACCAGCAACTAACACAATCCAGCCACCGTCCCCAACCAACTAACCCCAACCAACCCCAACTAATCCTAACCAGCCAACCCCAGCTACTAACACAATCCAGCCACCGTCCCCAACCAACTAACCCAAACCAACCCCAACTACTAACCCTAACCAGCCAACCCCAGCTACTAACACAATCCAGCCACCGTCCCCAACCAGCTAACCCCAACCAACCCCAGCTACTAATCCTAACCAGCCAACACCAGCTACTAACACAATCCAGCCACCGTCCCCAACCAACTAACCCAAACCAACCCCAACTACTAACCCTAACCAGCCAACCCCAGCTACTAACACAATCCAGCCACCGTCCCCAACCAACTAACCCCAACCAACCCCAACTAATCCTAACCAGCCAACCCCAGCTACTAACACAATCCAGCCACCGTCCCCAACCAACTAACCCCAACCAACCCCAGCTACTAACCCTAACCAGCCAACCCCAGCTACTAACACAATCCAGCCACCGTCCCCAACCAACTAACCCCAACCAACCCCAACTAACTCTAACCAGCCAACCCCAGCTACTAACACAATCCAGCCACCGTCCCCAACCAACTAACCCCAACCAACCCCAACTAATCCTAACCAGCCAACCCCAGCTACTAACACAATCCAGCCACCGTCCCCAACCAACTAACCCCAACCAACCCCAACTACTAACCCTAACCAGCCAACACCAGCTACTAACACAATCCAGCCACCGTCCCCAACCATCTAACCCCAACCAACTCCAACTAATCCTAACCAGCCAACCCCAGCTACTAACACAATCCAGCCACCGTCCCCAACCAACTAACCCCAACCAACCCCAGCTACTAACCCTAACCAGCCAACACCAGCTACTAACACAATCCAGCCACCGTCCCCAACCAACTAACCCCAACCAACCCCAGCTACTAACCCTAACCAGCCAACCCCAGCTACTAACACAATCCAGCCACCGTCCCCAACCAACTAACCCCAACCAACCCCAGCTACTAACCCTAACCATAGAATCATAGAATCATAGAATATAAGGGTTGGAAGGGACCCCAGAAGGTCATCTAGTCCAACCCCCTGCTCAAAGCAGGACCAATTCCCAGTTAAATCATCCCAGCCAGGGCTTTGTCAAGCCTGACCTTAAAAACCTCTAAGGAAGGAGATTCTACCACCTCCCTAGGTAACGCATTCCAGTGTTTCACCACCCTCATAGTGAAAAAGTTTTTCCTAATATCCAATCTAAACCTCCCCCACTGCAGCTTGAGACCATTACTCCTCGTTCTGTCATCTGCTACCATTGAGAACAGTCTAGAGCCATCCTCTTTGGAACCCCCTTTCAGGTAGTTGAAAACAGCTATCAAATCCCCCCTCATTCTTCTCTTCTGCAGGCTAAACAATCCCAGCTCCCTCAGCCTCTCCTCATAAGTCATGTGTTCCAGACCCCTAATCATTTTTGTTGCCCTTCGCTGGACTCTCTCCAATTTATCCACATCCTTCTTGAAGTGTGGGGCCCAAAACTGGACACAGTACTCCAGATGAGGCCTCACCAATGTCGAATAGAGGGGAACGATCACGTCCCTCGATCTGCTCGCTATGCCCCTACTTATACATCCCAAAATGCCATTGGCCTTCTTGGCAACAAGGGCACACTGCTGACTCATATCCAGCTTCTCGTCCACTGTCACCCCTAGGTCCTTTTCCGCAGAACTGCTGCCTAGCCATTCGGTCCCTAGTCTGTAGCTGTGCATTGGGTTCTTCCGTCCTAAGTGCAGGACCCTGCACTTATCCTTATTGAACCTCATCAGATTTCTTTTGGCCCAATCCTCCAATTTGTCTAGGTCCTTCTGTATCCTATCCCTCCGCTCCAGTGTATCTACCACTCCTCCCAGTTTAGTATCATCCGCAAATTTGCTGAGAGTGCAATCCACACCATCCTCCAGATCATTTATGAAGATATTGAACAAAACCGGCCCCAGGACCGACCCTTGGGGCACTCCACTTGATACCGGCTGCCAACTAGACATGGAGCCATTGATCACTACCCGTTGAGCCCGACAATCTAGCCAGCTTTCTACCCACCTTGTAGTGCATTCATCCAGCCCATACTTCCTTAACTTGCTGACAAGAATACTGTGGGAGACCGTGTCAAAAGCTTTGCTAAAGTCAAAAAACAATACATCCACTGCTTTCCCTTCATCCACAGAACCAGTAATCTCATCATAGAAGGCGATTAGATTAGTCAGGCATGACCTTCCCTTGGTGAATCCATGCTGGCTGTTCCTGATCACTTTCCTCTCATGCAAGTGCTTCAGGATTGATTCTTTGAGGACCTGCTCCATGATTTTTCCAGGGACTGAAGTGAGGCTGACTGGCCTGTAGTTCCCAGGATCCTCCTTCTTCCCTTTTTTAAAGATTGGCACTACATTAGCCTTTTTCCAGTCATCCGGGACTTCCCCGGTTCGCCACGAGTTTTCAAAGATAATGGCCAATGGCTCTGCAATCACAGCCGCCAGTTCCTTCAGCACTCTCGGATGCAACTCGTCCGGCCCCATGGACTTGTGCACGTCCAGCTTTTCTAAAAAGTCCCTAACCACCTCTATCTCCACAGAGGGCTGGCCATCTCTTCCCCATTTTGTGATGCCCAGCGTAGCAGTCTGGGAGCTGACCTTGTTAGTGAAAACAGAGGCAAAAAAAGCATTGAGTACATTAGCTTTTTCCACATCCTCTGTCACTAGTTTGCCTCCCTCATTCAGTAAGGGGCCCACACATTCCTTGGCTTTCTTCTTGTTGCCAACATACCTGAAGAAACCCTTCTTGTTACTCTTGACATCTCTGGCTAGCTGCAGCTCCAGGTGCGATTTGGCCCTCCTGATAACATTCCTACATGCCCTAGCAATATTTTTATACTCTTCCCTGGTCATATGTCCAACCTTCCACTTCTTGTAAGCTTCTTTTTTATGTTTAAGATCCGCTAAGATTTCACCATTAAGCCAAGCTGGTCGCCTGCCATATTTACTATTCTTTCGACTCATCGGGATGGTTTGTCCCTGTAACCTCAACAGGGATTCCTTGAAATACAGCCAGCTCTCCTGGACTCCTTTCCCCTTCAAGTTAGTCCCCCAGGGGATCCTGGCCATCCGTTCCCTGAGGGAGTCGAAGTCTGCTTTCCTGAAGTCCAGGGTCCGTATCGTGCTGCTTACCTTTCTTCCCTGTGTCAGGATCCTGAACTCAACCAACTCATGGTCACTGCCTCCCAGATTCCCATCCACTTTTGCTTCCCCCACTAATTCTACCCGGTTTGTGAGCAGCAGGTCAAGAAAAGCGCCCCCCCTAGTTGGCTCCTCGAGCACTTGCGCCAGGAAATTGTCCCCTACGCTTTCCAAAAACTTCCTGGATTGTCTATGCACCGCTGTATTGCTCTCCCAGAAGATATCAGGAAAATTAAAGTCACCCATGAGAATCAGGGCATGCGATCCAGTAGCTTCCGTGAGCTGCCGGAAGAAAGCCTCATCTACCTCATCCCCCTGGTCCGGTGGTCTATAGCAGACTCCCACCACTACATCACTCTTGTTGCACACACTTCTAAACTTAATCCAGAGACACTCAGGTTTTTCTGCAGTTTCGTACCGGAGCTCTGAGCAGTCATACTGCTCCCTTACATACAGTGCAACTCCCCCACCTTTTCTGCCCTGCCTGTCCTTCCTGAACAGTTTATAACCATCCATGACAGTACTCCAGTCATGTGAGTTATCCCACCAAGTCTCTGTTATTCCAATCACGTCATAGTTCCTTGACATCACCAGGACCTCCAGTTCTCCCTGCTTGTTTCCAAGGCTTTGTGCATTTGTATATAAGCACTTGAGATAACCTGTTGATCGCCCCTCATTCCCAGTATGAGGCAGGAGCCCTCCCCTCACAGACATTCCTGCCTGTGCTTCCTCCCGGTATCCCGCTTTCCCACTTACCTCAGGGCTTTGGTCTCCTTCCCCCGGTGAACCTAGTTTAAAGCCCTCCTCACTAGGTTAGCCAGCCTGCTCGCGAAGATGCTCTTCCCTCTCTTCGTTAAGTGGAGCCCGTCTCTGCCTAGCACTCCTTCTTGGAACACCATCCCATGGTCGAAGAATCCAAAGCCTTCTTTCCGACACCACCACTTCTTAACCAGCCAACCCCAGCTACTAACACAATCCAGCCACCGTCCCCAACCAACTAACCCCAACCAACCCCAGCTACTAACCCTAACCAGCCAACCCCAGCTACTAACACAATCCAGCCACCGTCCCCAACCAACTAACCCCAACCAACCCCAACTAATCCTAACCAGCCAACCCCAGCTACTAACACAATCCAGCCACCGTCCCCAACCAACTAACCCCAACCAACCCCAGCTACTAACCCTAACCAGCCAACACCAGCTACTAACACAATCCAGCCACCGTCCCCAACCAACTAACCCCAACGAACCCCAACTAATCCTAACCAGCCAACCCCAGCTACTAACACAATCCAGCCACCGTCCCCAACCAACTAACCCCAACCAACCCCAACTACTAATCCTAACCAGCCAACACCAGCTACTAACACAATCCAGCCACCGTCCCCAACCAACTAACCCCAACCAACCCCAGCTACTAACCCTAACCAGCCAACCCCAGCTACTAACACAATCCAGCCACCGTCCCCAACCAACTAACCCCAACCAACCCCAACTAATCCTAACCAGCCAACACCAGCTACTAACACAATCCAGCCACCGTCCCCAACCAACTAACCCCAACCAACCCCAGCTACTAACCCTAACCAGCCAACACCAGCTACTAACACAATCCAGCCACCGTCCCCAACCAACTAACCCCAACCAACCCCAGCTACTAACCCTAACCAGCCAACACCAGCTACTAACACAATCCAGCCACCGTCCCCAACCAACTAACCCCAACCAACTCCAACTAATCCTAACCAGCCAACCCCAGCTACTAACACAATCCAGCCACCGTCCCCAACCAACTAACCCCAACCAACCCCAGCTACTAACCCTAACCAGCCAACACCAGCTACTAACACAATCCAGCCACCGTCCCCAACCAACTAACCCCAACCAACCCCAGCTACTAACCCTAACCAGCCAACCCCAGCTACTAACACAATCCAGCCACCGTCCCCAACCAACTAACCCCAACCAACCCCAGCTACTAACCCTAACCAGCCAACCCCAGCTACTAACACAATCCAGCCACCAACCCCGACCAACTAACCCCAGCCAACCCCAGCTACTAACCAACCCCACCAGTACAACCCACCTCAACCAAATAAACTTAACCTACGAAAACCAACCAGCTGCACCTATGGACAGACAGATGGAAGGACAGATACTCTCTGCTACTAACCCAACACACCGCCTGAACCCCAGCCACTTAACCCTAACTGACCATCCCAACCAACTAGACCCCAACTCCATCCAATCCAATCCAAACCAAACCACCAACTCCAACTAATGTTCACCAACCTGCCATCCCCAACCCACCCCAGCCATCCCCAATCAACCAAACCCAACAAATCATAACCAACTAACTCAAAATATTTCATATTTGCAAGTGCGTGAGGACAAGGTGCTAGAGTGGACCTGGTGGAATGCGAGTCCCACCTCACTGCCACAGGTACCAAGTGGGGCAAGTAGTCAGGGTCACTTTGCCTCTGGATGCCCCCAGGTGGGTGGCACCAGGACACGCAGGCACAGAAAGTGCCCCCCCCAGACACTGGTGGCCAAAGATTCCGATCACACGTGCATGGGGAGCCTGCCTCGACAGGGGGATCCACACGGCCAGGGCCTGGGGGAAGAAACAGCTCCTGACATCCTCCCTTGTAGAGAAGGGGCAGCCTCATGCCAGCAATCCCTCCCCAGGGATCCCTGAGGCGCTGACCCCCCCTTTCTGTCATCACCAAGGCTCCCTCCCTCCCCAGCTGCCTGCCCCACGAGCACTGGGGTGATAGGCAGGACCCCTGCTGGCCCGCAGGCCCCAGGGATGGACAGACAGATGGAAGGACGGATACCCTCTGCTGCTGGCAGGACACGAAGGTCTGGAAGCCGGGCGCCACACCGAAACCCAGCTGGTCGATGAAGGGCGGCTCCTCCTGGCTGTGGATCTGCACCTTGACCCCAGCTTCGTAGGAGATCTCATCTGCCAACACAGCAGAGCATAGGGGTGTTAAAGGGGGTGGGAGAGGGCTCCTGTTCTGGGGGGGAGCTAGCTGGACTTGATTCCTGCCTTGTGGCTTTTCATCCTCAGGATGGGGGGTGAGATAGACCTGTCCATGCTGGGGGTGTTGCTGTCTGGGGGGGTGGGTGGGGTGTCTGTCTATGCTGGGTGTTCCTGTCCTGGGGACGGGGTCAGGCGGGGCTGCGCGACCCGGGGTGTCGCTGTCCCGGGGATAGGGTTGGGCAGGGCGCGATGTTGCTGTCCCGGGGTCAGGCGGGGTGTCACTATCCCGGGGTCGGGCGGGGCCAGGTGAGGCGGGGTGTCACTGTCCCGGGGACGGGGTCGGGACGGGCGAGGCGGGGGTGTCGCTGTCCTGGGGACGGGGGGGACCCGGGGTGTCACTGTCCCGAGGACAGGGTTGGGCGGGGCCGGGCAAGGCGGGGATGTCGCTGTCCCGGGGACAGGGTCAGGCGGGGCCGGGTGAGCCGGGGGTGTCGCTGGGACGGGGTCGGGGGACCTGGGGTGTCACTGTCCTGGGGATGGGGTCGGGCGGAGCCAGGCGAGGCGGGGTGTCGTTGTCCCGGGGTGATGGGGTTGGGCGGGGCCGGGCGAGGCGGGGTGTCACTGTCCCGGGGACGGGGGGGGACCCGGGGTGTCACTGTCCCGAGGACGGGGTCGGGCGGGGCCAGGCAAGGCGGGGATGTCGCTGTCCCGGGGACAAGGTCAGGCGGGGCCGGGTGAGCCGGAGGTGTCGCTGGGACGGGGTCGGGGGACCCGGGGTGTCACTGTCCCGAGGACGGGGTCGGGCGGGGCCGGGCAAGGCGGGGATGTCGCTGTCCCGGGGACAGGGTCAGGCGGGGCCGGGTGAGCCGGGGGTGTCGCTGGGACGGGGTCGGGGGACCCAGGGTGTCACTGTCCTGGGGATGGGGTCGGGCGGGGCCGGGCGAGGCGGGGTGTCGCTGTCCCGGGGACGGGGTGGGGGGACCCGGGTGTCACTGTCCCGGGGACAGAGTCGGGCGGGGCCGGGCGAGGCGGGGTGTTGCTGTCCCGGGGACGGGGTGGGGGGACCCGGGTGTCACTGTCCCGGGGTGATGGGGTCGGGCGGGGCCGGGCGAGGTGGGGTGTCGCTGTCCCGGGGACGGGGTGGGGGGACCCGGGTGTCGCTGTTCCGGGGACGGGGTCGAGCAGGGCCGGGCGAGGCGGGGTGTCGCTGTCCCGGGGTGATGGGGTTGGGCGGGGCTGTCCATGCCAGGTGTTGCTGTCTGGGGGAGTAATGGCGTCCCAGGTGTGTGGGGAGCCCTGTGCCCGGCGCCCAGCCTCACCGCTCTCCCCCCAGACGGGCAGGTACTCGTCCTGCTGGATGTTCAGCATGAGCTCCAGCCCGTTGCCGGAGCCGCCCTTGACGGTGGTGAGGAGCTCGGTGCCCGGCGCCCCGGCATTGAACGTGTAGCACTTGCCCAGGCGTGTGAAGATCTGCAGGGGAGACAGAGCCGGGCACAAGGGGTCAGCCCCAATCCAGCCCAGGGAGACACGGCACCGGGACCTGCCGCACTGGGGGGGCTGGGCCATGTGCAGAGCTGTGCTGTGTTTGGGGGGGGGGCTGGGCCATGTGCAGAGCTGTGCTGTGTTGGGGGGGGGCTGGGCCATGTGCAGAGCTGTGCTGTGTTTGGGGGGGGGGCTGGGCCATGTGCAGAGCTGTGCTGTGTCTGGGGGGGGCTGGGGGGACTGGGCCATGTGCAGAGCTGTGCTGTGTCTGGGGGGGCTGGGCCAGTGCAGAGCTGTGCTGTGTTGGGGCGGGGCTGGGCCATGTGCAGAGCTGTGCTGTGTTTGGGGGGGGGGCTGGGCCATGTGCAGAGCTGTGCTGTGTCTGGGGGGGGCTGGGGGGACTGGGCCATGTGCAGAGCTGTGCTGTGTCTGGGGGGGCTGGGCCAGTGCAGAGCTGTGCTGTGTTTGGGGGGGGCTGGGGGGGCTGGGCCAGTGCAGAGCTGTGCTGTGTTTGGGGGGGGCTGGGGGGGCTGGGCCAGTGCAGAGCTGTGCTGTGTCTGGGGGGGCTGGGCCAGTGCAGAGCTGTGCTGTGTTTGGGGGGGGCTGGGGGGGCTGGGCCATGTGCAGAGCTGTGCTGTGTCTGGGGGGCTGGGCCAGTGCAGAGCTGTGCTGTGTTTGGGGGGGGGGCTGGGGGGGCTGGGCCACGTGCAGAGCTGTGCTGTGTCTGGGGGGGGCTGGGGGGACTGGGCATGTGCAGAGCTGTGCTGTGTCTGCGGGGGGCTGGGGGGACTGGGCCATGTGCAGAGCTGTGCTGTGTTTGGGGGGGCTGGGCCAGTGCAGAGCTGTGCTGTGTTTGGGGGGGGCTGGGGGGGCTGGGCCATGTGCAGAGCTGTGCTGTGTCTGGGGGGGCTGGGGGGGCTGGGCCATGTGCAGAGCTGTGCTGTGTCTGGGGGGGCTGGGCCAGTGCAGAGCTGTGCTGTGTTTGGGGGGGGCTGGGGGGGCTGGGCCAGTGCAGAGCTGTGCTGTGTTTGGGGGGGGCTGGGGGGGCTGGGCCAGTGCAGAGCTGTGCTGTGTCTGGGGGGGCTGGGCCAGTGCAGAGCTGTGCTGTGTCTGGGGGGGCTGGGCCAGTGCAGAGCTGTGCTGTGTTTGGGGGGGGCTGGGGGGGCTGGGCCATGTGCAGAGCTGTGCTGTGTCTGGGGGGCTGGGCCAGTGCAGAGCTGTGCTGTGTTTGGGGGGGGGGCTGGGGGGGCTGGGCCACGTGCAGAGCTGTGCTGTGTCTGGGGGGGGCTGGGGGGACTGGGCATGTGCAGAGCTGTGCTGTGTCTGCGGGGGGCTGGGGGGACTGGGCCATGTGCAGAGCTGTGCTGTGTTTGGGGGGGCTGGGCCAGTGCAGAGCTGTGCTGTGTTTGGGGGGGGCTGGGGGGGCTGGGCCATGTGCAGAGCTGTGCTGTGTCTGGGGGGGCTGGGGGGGCTGGGCCAGTGCAGAGCTGTGCTGTGTTTGGGGGGGGCTGGGGGGGCTGGGCCAGTGCAGAGCAGTCGTTCTGGTCTGCGCACTCCCAGCTACCCAGTCCCTCGCCCGTCAGGAGCTCGGCGAGGCCAGGGGGACACTTGGGCGGCGCTTTCTGACCCACCGGTGGGGCCTGGCGGAGGTAAGGACTGAGCAGCAGGAGGAGGGGCAATACCTGGCGCAGCACCCTCGTGGTGCTCAGCGCAGCCGGTAAAGCCCAGTCCGTGGCCAGGCGTGGCTGGCGCAGGGCCACAAGCACAGCCGGTGGGGCCAGCACCATGCACCCCGGGGTGAGATCTGACGAAAGCCTCGTTTCTGGAGCGTGGGGAGCAGGTTGGGGCCGTGTCCCACAGAGGAAAGACACCGCAGGAGCCGCCTGCCCGGTCTGGTGCTGGGGGTCTACCCTGCGGCAGGCGCGGCGGAGGTGTCTGAGCAGCCAGGCGCACGGTTTGCCTCAGGGCGGCCGCAGTAACGCTAGTCTGGAGGCCTTGTCGGCGTTGAGGACAGCCCACGGGTGGGATCCATGTGCCCAGGGTTTGCCCCCCAAGAGCATATGGGCACTATTCCGTTGGTACGCAGGCCCTCGCGACCCACTGTGCACTGGGGACGTTCACAATGCCAGGGTTTGTCACCAGCTGGGAGTCGACCTTCAGGGACTGGCCGGGATGGTATTCCCACGGCAGGACCCTGGCACAAGCGACGTTCCTGTCCCCACCGTGTGACCCCCTCCTGCCTGCGCTCGTGAAACCAGCCCCTGACCCATGCTCAGCCAGTGCAGAGCAGCTATGGGCACGTGGCTACCCACCCGCTTGGAGGCCAGTGTCCACATCAGTGCAGTTGCTGGGCTCGTCCCAGTCCTTGGTGAGCCAATTCCCCCTGACGGGCCCTGTGACGGCCAGGCCCGCAGAACCGGCCCCCTCAGCCAGGACCTGCAGCTACCATAGCTGGAGCTGGATGTGCCTGGGCACCAGGGGTCAGGGATGCTCTGTGCTCCCACACCATGGACTGCCGGGCCCAATGGCAGGGTGGGAGAATCGTAGCACCCCGGGGTCAGCTAGTCCAACCCCCACCACCCTGCAGGAGCAGTTGGGTCTGTCCCATTCCAGACAGACGGCTCCAGCCTCCTTGGGAAACCCTCCAGGGAAGGAGCTTCCACAACCCCCCCAAGGCGTCAGTTCCATTGTCCCACTGCTCTTACAGCTGGGAAGTTTTTCCTGAGATTTCATCTAAATCTGCTCTGCTGGAGTTTGACCCCATGGCCTCTTGTCCTGCTCTCCAGAGAGAACAGCTTTTCTCCATCCTTTTCATGGCAGCCTTTCAAGTATTCAAAGCCTGCTGTCATGTCCCCCCTGAATCTCCTCTTTTCCAGAGCAAACATACCCAGCTTTGGCCTTTGCTCCAATGGCTTGTACTAGTAATGTGTTTGTGGGGAGAAAGGGGCTTATTGATTGGGGGGGGCGGGGGGAGTGCTTGTGGGCCTTGCTTGCCATGCAATGCTGGATAAAGGAGGGGGATGAATCCATGGGACCATCCCAGGAAGTTACTAAGGTGGGAATTGTCCTACCCCGCTGCAGAGGGGAACAGTGTTTGCTCCTGATCCTGGGTTTAGCCTCACTGTCTGTCCGATGCAGCCGCACCCAGAACCTTTCTCGATGCCATAAAAGGCTTTGTTTGTGTGTCGCAGGAGGGGGGAGTGTTGACCTGGGAATGTGGCAGGGGAGTTTCACTGTGGATGGGAGACCTGAGAGCCTGTTACCTGAGCCAGGAGGGGGAGGGGGAGGTAACACCTCTGCCCTGGAAACTGGACAAAGGCTGCTGGAGGGAGCCTGCTGGGGGGGTTTTGGTTTCAGTTTGGAGCTGGGTGGAGGAACGCAGGGAACCCCAAGGCTGGAGTCTAAGCTCCCTGCCCTCCACCTGACTGAGGGGTCCTGGGTGTATCCACAAGTTCTGCTTGAGACCGTGTTCCTATTGTCCAATAAACCTCACGTTTTACTGGCTGGCTGAGAGTCTCAGTGAATCCCAGGAAGAGGGGTGCAGGGCCCGGACTCCCCCACACCCCATGACACATTCCCAGGTCAACACTCTGCCCTCCCTGCTGCGTCCCATCTCTCCCCGCTTCGAGACTGAACTGGGCGGGGTCACTCTGATCAGTGACCTGGGGAAGTTCGGGGCCCCCTCTCCAGGACAGCCATCCGCTATTAGGTTGGCCCTTCCCTTCACGTGGACCACGTCCATGTCATAATCCTGCAGGAGCAGGCTCCACCTCAGGAGCTTGGCGTTGGCTCCTTTCATCTGGTGCAGCCAGGTCAGGGGAGAGTGGTCGGAGTAGACGGTGAAGTGCCGCCCGAAGAGATAGGGCTCTAGTTTCCTGAGGGCCCACACCAGGGCCAGGCACTCCTTCTCGATGGCCGCGTAGTGTTGCTCCCGGGGTAGCAACTTCTTGCTCAGGTACACGATGGGGTGTCTCTCCCCCTTTTCATCCTCCTGCATTAACACTGCCCCCAGCCCTGTGTCTGAGGTGTCGGCGAACACCACAAAGGGCTTGTCAAAGTCTGGGTTTGCCAGAACTGGGCCACTGACCAGAGCCTCCTTCAGCGCCCGGAAAGCCTCCTGGCACTGCTCGGTCCAGACCACCTTGTCTGGCTTCCCCTTCTTGCATCGCTCAGTGATGGGGGTGGCTATGGTGCTAAAGTGGGGCACAAATCTTCGGTAGTATCCTGCCATCCCAATAAAGGCTTGGACCTGCTTTTTGGTGTGGGAAGAGGGCCAGTCTCTGATCACCTCCACCTTGGCTGGTTCCGGCTTTAGGCAGCCGCTCCCCACCCGGTGGCCCAGGTAAGATACTTCCGCCATCCCCACCTTGCCTTCTCCGCTTTTACAGTCAGCCCAGCCCCCTGGAGTCTGTCCAGCACTTGTCTAACCTGGGACACGTGGTCCTCCCAGGTCTGGCTAAAGACACAGATGTCATCAATATACGCCACGGCAAAACTCTCCATCCCCCTCAGTAGCTGGTCCACTAGGCGCTGGAAGGTGGCCGGCGCTCCCTTGAGGCCGAAAGGCAGGGTCAGGAACTCATAGAGCCCCAGAGGGGTGATAAAGGCTGATTTCAGCCGGGCATCTGCATCCAGCGGCACTTGCCAGTAGCCCTTTGTAAGGTCCATGGTGGTAAGGTACCGGGCTCCTCCCAGCTTGTCTACGAGCTCCCACAGTATTCTTGTCAGCAAGTTAAGGAAGTATGGGCTGGATGAATGCACTATAAGGTGGGTAGAAAGCTGGCTAGATTGTCGGGCTCAACGGGTAGTTATCAATGGCTCCATGTCTAGTTGGCAGCCGGTATCAAGTGGAGTGCCCCAAGGGTCGGTCCTGGGGCCGGTTTTGTTCAATATCTTCATAAATGATCTGGAGGATGGTGTGGATTGCACTCTCAGCAAATTTGCGGATGATACTAAACTGGGAGGAGTGGTAGATACGCTGGAGGGGAGGGATAGGATACAGAAGGACCTAGACAAATTGGAGGATTGGGCCAAAAGAAATCTGATGAGGTTCAATAAGGATAAGTGCAGGGTCCTGCACTTAGGACGGAAGAACCCAATGCACAGCTACAGACTAGGGACCGAATGGCTAGGCAGCAGTTCTGCGGAAAAGGACCTAGGGGTGACAGTGGACAAGAAGCTGGATATGAATCAGCAGTGTGCCCTTGTTGCCAAGAAGGCCAATGGCATTTTGGGATGTATAAGTAGGGGCATAGCCAGCAGATCGAGGGACGTGATCGTTCCCCTCTATTCGACATTGGTGAGGCCTCATCTGGAGTACTGTGTCCAGTTTTGGGCCCCACACTACAAGAAGGATGTGGATAAATTGGAGAGAGTCCAGCGAAGGGCAACAAAAATGATTAGGGGTCTGGAACACATGACTTATGAGGAGAGGCTGAGGGAGCTGGGATTGTTTAGCCTGCAGAAGAGAAGAATGAGGGGGGATTTGATAGCTGCTTTCAACTACCTGAAAGGGGGTTCCAAAGAGGATGGCTCTAGACTGTTCTCAATGGTAGCAGATGACAGAACGAGGAGTAATGGTCTCAAGTTGCAGTGGGGGAGGTTTAGATTGGATATTAGGAAAAACTTTTTCACTAAGAGGGTGGTGAAACACTGGAATGCGTTACCTAGGGAGGAGGTAGAATCTCCTTCCTTAGAGGTTTTTAAGGTCAGGCTTGACAAAGCCCTGGCTGGGATGATTTAACTGGGAATTGGTCCTGCTTCGAGCGGGGGGTTGGACTAGATGACCTTCTGGGGTCCCTTCCAACCCTGATATTCTATGATTCTATGATTCATCCGGCCTGGGCATGGGGTAGGCATCAGATACAGTGATGGCATTGAGCTTCCGATAGTCCACACAGAACCGGACCGACCCATCCTTTTTGGGGACCAGCACCACCGGCGAGGCCCAAGGGCTGGCCGATGGCTGGATCACCCCCAAAGCCAGCATGTCCCGGACCTCTCTTTCCAGGTCCTGAGCAGTTTTCCCTGTGACTCGGAAGGAGGAGCATCTTATCGGCGGGTGCGACCCTGTCTGCATCCGGTGGAGAGTCAGATTAGTGCGTCCAGGTTGGTTGGAAAACAGCTGTCGGTACGGATGCAGCACCCCCTGACCTCAGCTTGCTGGGCAGGGGTTAGCTGATCCGAGAGGGGGATTGTTTCCAGGGGGGAACCAGCTCTGGTCCCGAGGAATAGATCTACTAAAGGGTCATCTCCCTGCTCCTCCCACTGTCCACACACGGCCAACACCACATTCCCCCTGGCATAATATGGCTTCATCATATTCACATGGTACACCCGGCGGTGGTGCGCCCGGTTCGACAGCTCCACTACATAGTTTACCTCATTGAGCTGCTTGACAACCTTGAAAGGGCCCTCCCAGGCGGCCTGTAGTTTGTTCTTTCTCACGGGAATGAGAACCATCACCTGATCCCTGGTGGCGTAGACACGGGCCCGGGCTGTGCAGTCATACCAGACCTTCTGCTTCCTCTGGGCTCTGGCCAGATTCTCCCTGGCCAGGCCCATGAGTTCAGCCAGTCTCTCTCGGAAGATCAGGACATACTCCACCACTGACTCTCCATCGGGAGTGGCCTTCCCCTCCCACTCATCTCTCATCAGGTCCAGGGGGCCCCTCACCCTCCTTCCATATAACAGTTCGAAAGGCGAAAATCCGGTAGACTCCTGGGGCACCTCCCTGTACGCGAACAGCAGGTGAGGTAAGTACTTGTCCCAATCCTGCGGGTGCTGGTTCATAAAGGTTTTCAGCATCATCTTTAGCGTCCCGTTAAACCTCTCCACCAGCCCGTTGGACTGGGGGTGATAAGCTGAGGCCCAGCTGTGCCGGATCCCACATTTCTCCCACAAGCACCGGAGCAGGGCCGACATGAAGTTGGAGCCTTGGTCTGTCAAGACTTCCTTGGGGAACCCCACTTGGCTGAAAATGGTCAGGAGCGCATCGGCCACGGTGTCTGCTTCAATGGAAGCTAAGGGCACTGCCTCGGGGTAGCGGGTGGCAAAATCTACCACCACCAGAATGTATTTCTTCCCCGACTGGGTCGTCTTGCTGAGAGGCCCCACGATGTCCATGGCCACCTTCTGGAAAGGCTCCTCTATGATGGGCAAAGGTCTCAAAGCCGCTTTCCCCTTGTCCCGGGCCTTCCCCACCCTCTGACAGGGGTCACAGGATCGGCAATACTGCCGGACCGTGGTAAAGACCCCGGGCCAGTAACAGTTCTGTAGCAACCTCTGCCGGGTGCGCCGGATTCCCTGGTGCCCTGCGAGGGGGATGTCATGGGCCAGGTACAGGCGCTTGCGGCGATACTTCTGGGGGACCACCAGCTGCCTCCTGATCCCACAGGACTCCACTTCCCCTGGGGGAGCCCATTCTTGGTACAGGAACCCCTTCTCCCACAGGAACCTCTCCTGGCAACCTCTCCTCATGGTCCGTCCCACACTGAGGTCGGCCAGGTCCCTGAGCTTCCGCTAGGAGGGATCTTTCCTCAACTCGGCCTGGAACTCAGCGGCTGGGGAAGGGATGGGGACCTGTGTCACGGAGTCCCCTGGCGATGCTCTGGAATGGCTCCCTACGAAGCCAGGCAGGACTCTGGGGCAGTCTCCTTTCTGTGAGCAGCCTGTCTGCAGGACACACAGCTCACACAGCTTCCACCTTCCTGGGTCTGACCTCGGAGAATTCAGCCTCCTCTGCCCCTCCGTGCGCTTCCCACAGCGAGTCCGCCCAGGGGGTCCTGCCCCCCAACTTCGCAGTCAGACGTGACTCTCAGCCAGCCAGTAAAACAGAGGTTTATTAGACTACAGGAACATGGTCTAAAACAGAGCTTGTAGGTGCAGAGAACAGGACCCCTCAGCTAGGTCCATTTTGGGGGGCAGTGAGCCAGACAACCATGTCTGCCCTTCACTCCATGTCCCAGCCAGCCCCAAACTGAAACTCTCTCCAGCCCCCCCTCCTCTGGGCTTTGTTCCTTTCCTGGGCCAGGTGGTCACCTGATTCCTTTGTTCTCCAGCCCTTTAGCTCTCACCTTGCAGGGGGGAAGGGCCCAGGCCATCAGTTGCCAGGAAACAGGGTGTCAGCCATTCTCTGTCTCCAGACCCCTGCACACACCTGCCCTCTAGGGCTCTGCAATGATCATACACCCTCATCCCACCCCCTAGAGACTTAAGAACTGCATAGAATCATAGAATATCAGGGTTGGAAGGGACCCCAGAAGGTCATCTAGTCCAACCCCCTGCTCGAAGCAGGACCAATTCCCAGTTAAATCATCCCAGCCAGGGCTTTGTCAAGCATAGGGGAAACTGAGGCACCCCCACACTATTCAGAGGAAACATTAAGAACAGTCCCACTTCATCACAACCGGTTCCCCCTCTCTGAGTTATGCCCCTCGGCGCTCCCTCCCCACCAGGGAAGGGTCCTGCGCCTCCGGTGTGGTACCCTCCCCGAGGTCAGGGTGCAGTGCCCCTCGCCGGCTCTGGCTACGGGTCACAACCAGGGCGGTCTGGGGGTTGCTTGGCCAGTCCTCTAGGTCCCCCCCCATCAAAACCTCAGTGGGCAAATGAAGGTGCACCCCCACGTCCTTGGGGCCCTCCTTGTCCCCCTATTTCAATGTACCCTCGCCACGGGCACCTTGAATGGGGTCCCGCCCACCCCTGTCAGGGTCAGGTAGGTGTTGGGCACCACCTGATCTGGGGCCACCACCTCGGGCCGGGCCAGCGTCACCTCCGCGCCCGTATCCCAGTATCCATTGACCTTCCTCCCATCCACCTCCAGGGGAACAAGGCACTCTCTCCGGAGGGACAGCCCCGCGCCCACCCTGTAAACCGAGCACCCTGAGTCCAGAGCCTCCAGCCCTCTGGCGGAGCTGACCTGGGGTACTCTTCCCTCCGGAGCAGGTGGTAAACTGGTAGCCTCCCTTGCCTGGGTCGTCTGTCCCTCGTCCAGCTGAGTCCCTACCCAGTTAACCCTGCGTAGGTTGGGTCTGTTCAGTCTGTCCCTGAGCCTGGGGCACTGGGTCCTTACGTGGCCTCTCTGGCCACAGTGATAGCAGCTCAGGTCACATTGGTCCCCTCGAGCGGGTCGGAGGGGCCCGACGCCAGGCGTTCCCCTTTGGAGGGGGTTCTCCCTATTTCCCCGCTGGGAGGTCCCATGGTGACTCTCTCTCTGCGTCGGGGGGGGGGCCTGTTCTTTTGGGACTCCTCCCTGCTACCCCCTGACCGACTGTTCATAAACTCGTCGGCCAGCTGCCCTGCGTGCTGGGGGTTCTCGAGCTTTTTGTCCCCCAACCACAGCCTCAGGTCGGAAGGGCACTGTTCATACAGTTGCTCCAGTACGATTAGGTCAAGCAGGTCCTCTTTAGCTTGGGCCCCAGCTGTCCACTTGCGGGCATATCCCTGCATCCGGTTGACCAGTTGTAGGTAGGTGACCTCAGGCGTTTTGCGCTGACTCCAGAACCTTCTCCGGTACATCTCGGGGGTCAGCCCAAACTCACGGAGCAGGGCCTGTTTGAACAGTTCATAGTTCCCTGCCTCTGCCCCTGTCATTCGGCTGTACACCTCCACGGCTTTGGGGTCCAGTAAGGGGGTGAGGAACTGGAGCCTGTCTGCAGGGTCAACCCTGTGCATCTCGCAGGCATTCTCAAAGGCCGTCAGGAAGCTATCTATGTCCTCCCCCTCCTTATGCTGGGCCAGGAAGCACTTATCAAAGCTCCTTGCAGTCTTGGGTCCCCCCGCACTCACCGCAGCCGGGGCCCCACTGCTCCTCAGCCTGGCCAGCTCCAGTTCATGCTGGCGTTGCCTCTCCTTCTCCTCCTGCTCATGCCTACGTTGCCTCTCCTTCTCCTGACGTTCCCGCTCCTTCTCCTCCTGCTCATGTTGATGTTGCTTTTCATGATCCTCCAGCTCCCTCATTTTCATCTCCCTCTCCCATTCCAGCCGCATCCGCTCCAGGGATGGGGAGCTCTGCCGGGAGAATCCCCTGCTGGCTGCCGGGGTCAGGGTGCCCTCCGTATTCGCCGGGCTTCCCCCAACCTCTCCCCCAGGCCTAGGTAGGAAGGGTCTCGGGATGTCCTTGGCAGCCGTCTGACCCCTCTCAGCCCCAAGCCCCACGCTGCGTCCGCCGGGCGGCTTCCCTCCGGGACAGGGATCGGGTCATCCAAGCGATCCCTGTCCTCCAACTGGGCGATCAGCTGTTCCTTGGTGGACCTCCCGATGCGCAGCCCCCTCTGCCTGCACAGCTCCACCAGGTCGCTCTTAAGGCGTTTAGCGTACATCTCCCTGCTGGCCACTCGCAGGCCGGGCAGCTTTCCACGGTTTCCAGGAAAAGCCCCTCGTGTGCCAGTCCTTCTTGAGGTCACCACCTCTTTGCCAGGGTCGAGCTGCAGATTCCTCCACCCCTGGGACCGCTCGCTGCAATCCCCCGGGGGACCCTGTTACTGCAGAAGTCCTCTCTGGTCACACACTTCCAGGGGTTAACCGCCCCCTGAAACTGTCTCTCTCTGAATCTTCAGACGCCTGGTCCCCGTCAATCCCCCTTTGTTTTACTGCTCCCCAGTCACTTACTGCAGGAAGCGCCGTCCACGGGGTGCAGTAGATCCCACCTCTGCCACCAGTTGTCACGGAGTGTGGGGGAGTCCAGGCCCTGCACCCCTCTTCCTGGGATTCACTGTGACTCTCAGCCAGCAGAACGAGAGGTTTATTGGACAACAGGAACACAGTCTAAAACAGAGCTTGTGGGTACACCCAGGACCCCTCAGTCAAGTCCTTCTGGGGGAGCAGGGAGCTTAGACCCCAGCCCTGGGGTTCCCTGCATTCCTCCACCCAGCCCCAAACTGAAAACTAACCCCCCCAGCAGGCTCCCTTCTGCAGCCTTTGTCTAGTTTCCCGGGCAGAGGTGTCACCTCCCCCTCCTGGCTCAGGTGACAGGCTCTCAGGTCTCCCATCCGCAATGAAAGTCCCCTGCCGCATTCCCAGGTCAACACTCCCCCTCCCTGCTGCATCACACATGCACCCCCTCCCTCCCCCCCCCGTGTGGGGCACCCCGAAATGGCGACTGGGCCCTGGGTTGGAGACTTTCACCCCAGTGCCCTGGGTAGGGGTGTGATGGGCGCAGCAGGCCCATGCGGGTACCGCAGCACCCAACCCACACCAGGGACGCTGTCCTGGCAACAGCTACACAGGTAAGGGAGGGGAGGCATCGCCATGGCAACGGCTGCACTGAAAGAGGGGAGCCATTGCCATGGTAACAAAGGATCCATCTAAAGAAGGGGGAGAGGGGGCCATGGTGACGCGGGGGCGGGGAGCCGCCTCCATGACCATCCGTGTCCGGTCTCCTTTGAACGCCCCTCGCCTGCCCACCGGGGCTCAGGGGGGGGGACACGCCTGCTATTGTGGGGTTGGCCCCACAGGCTCCCTGTGCTGGGGGGTGACCCCAGCTGCAGCGAGAGCTGAGCACAGGGTGGGCACTGCCAGGAGGGGCTGTGAGCTTGGGACTGCCCCTTCAGGCCGGAGCCATGTGGGGCAGGGAAGGGTCGCAGGGCTCCCTCATTGCCCCCTCCATGGGCCTGTCCCCTCTCCAGCCTCCCACGCCCCCGCTCGTCCCTGGATCTGCCTTCTCCCTGGCCCCCAAGCTGCCAGGCCGGCCCGGCCCAGCGGGGCCAGGCCCAGCAGCTCCAAGGGACCCTGCCCAGAGGGAGACCCCCCCCAAGCTCCTAGCGGACGCCGGCCCAGTGCTGTCGCAGGCAGCCCGGCTAGATGGACGCTCTCGTTATCCACAGCAACGTCCGACGCTCTGACCGTGCCTGAACGCTTGGCCCGAGCGAGACCCAGTGGCAGGGAGTTCCACCGGCTCCGCGTAGGTGGGGACAGAGGGATCCCTCCCCTCAGCCTGGAGCGTGCGGCCTGCCTGCCCCGCGCGGGAAACAGAGAGTCTGCACCTGGTGCCCCTGCCCTGCATCCCGGCCCCACACGAAGGTCCCAGCCTGTCGCCCTGCTCGGGCGGGTGCCACCCTAGGCCTCAGCACTCTCAGTGCCTGGCTCCATCCCCAGCTCTGCTCGCCCCATTCCTGAGTCTCCAGGGGTCCCTCTCTCGCTGCAGCCCACGCACCTGCCCTGCCCCCACAGTGCCCCCTGCTGGGACTGGAGTAGCCAGGAGCTCCCCCACCCCCAGCCAGTGCACCTGCCCCGCCCCCACAGCGCCCCCTGCTGGGAGAGGCCAGAGCTGAAGTACCTGGGAGCTCCTCTGAGCCAGGGCTTCTGCCCTGCCCCAGAGAGGAATCCTCCCCACCTGCCTCCTGCAAACACTGTCTGCCCCACTCCGTTCTTAAAGGGGCAGCACCCAGCAAACACCAGCCAAGGCCGTGCACCCGCCCGCCTGCCCCGCAGCTGCAGCAGGCCCCTGGCACAGCTTGCACAGGGTCCAGCTCCGCCCAGCATTGGGCATTAGCAGGATCTGCACCCACGTGCCAGCGTCCGCTCTCGAGGGCAGGTCCCAGCTCCAGGGGTGCGGGGCTGACGGGGGAGTTACCCACAGCAGAGCAGCCTGGTCAGGGAGACCCAATGCACACACACCGCCCCATGTCACACGGGCACCCATGGCCCCTGCGTCACACACGCATGCACACACAGCCCCCGCTTTACCCAAGTGTGCGAGAGTGGTGATGCTAGCCACGGGATTCTTGGCACTAGGCTGCGAGCATGGTCCTGTGGGTGCGAAGGACACTGAGCTCCGCCTGCCCCCCGTTTGGGCCACCTGCGGGAGCTGTGGCCATGGCCAGCCAACGCCGCCTGTCCCACCTGGGCTGGGACAGCAGAGTCACTCTCGGCACCGAGCGCGGTGCAGGACGGGCCAGAGGGAGGACACAGCGGCACTCGCTGGCCAGCGAGGCGAGCGGCGTGCAGCCGAGAAGTGGCTTGGCTGGGGGTGCAGGGAGTGTTCCCAAGGGGTCAGGTCCGTGTCACTGCAAACCGCAGAAATGGTTCCAACTGAACCCCCTGTGCCAGGCCGGCTTGGGCGCGCGCCGCGAGGGTGTGTCTGAGCCACACGGCCGCTGACCGGCACAGGGCAGCGCAGCTGGCAGGGTGTAGGGAATATCAACGGGGTCAGAGCATCCAGCGCCGCTCAGCCAGCCAGGGGGACAGCCAGGCCCACAGGGCGAAGCGGGGGGCTCCTAGCCAGGCTGCAGGGGCCAGGCCATTGCTTGTGGCATTCGGGCCCATCCTCTGAGGAGGGCTGTAGTGACCCTGTGGCGGCATCCGGGGTGTCTCCTCTGGGAAACGCCCGTCGGCCTGCGGCCCAGAAAGGTGCTTTCGGGAGCTGATGGCTCAGCCTTAGCCTCCAGCCCCGGCTCCCGAATGTCGCCCTGCTCGTGGCACCAGAGACAGCTGGGGGCCCATGCACCCGGGCGGGGCTGGCAGCTCCGTGGCTGGAGCCCTGCGGCTGTGGGGTACCAGAGGCAGAGGGGAGCCTGGCCCGTCCGCAGACAGCTGGGCGAGGGAACAGATGGGCCCCGGAGCGGGGCCTGGTCCTGCCGGGCGGGTATTAGCTCCAGAGATGGGGGGACAGCAGCCCAGCCGCGGGGGGAGCAGGAGTGCCGTGCCCAGCACTAGGCACGTGGGGGAGGGGTGAATCGTCACCCTGTTCCCTCGCTGACGCCCTGGGGGCGCGAGTCCAACGAGCCCAACGCAGCCGTGCCAACAGCCCCCCGCCCCGCCAAGTGACGGACAGACCCAGCCCAGGACCCCCCCGCGAGCTGCCCCCCAGGCCTGGAGTCAAACATCCCCCCGCCTCGCCCAGCCCCCCGCAGGCAGAGCCACCCCCAGCCCCGGGCCTGAGGCAGGCTGCGGCCGTGCCGGCCGGGGGCCGCACTCACCGCGGTGAAGTTCTGGGCGCCGCAGTCGGCCCCACGGAAGCTGCACTGCAGCAGCATCTCGGCCATGTCGTGGCCCGTGCGGTTGTAGAAGTCGGCCATGTCGAAGGGCTTGGCTTTGAAGTGCCGGAAGTTGGCCTTGTCCCGCAGGGCGGCCAGCAGCTGGGGCTCGGCCAGGTGGGGGCTGCGGACCTCGTAGCGGTCGCTGAGCAGGGCCAGCAGCTGGCCCACGTGGTAGAGGTCGTTGCGGGTGATGCGGGAGAAGCGGAACTCGTTGAGGTTGCAGATGGTGATGGCGGGGAAGGTCAGGTTGGGCGCGGCCACCTCGTCCAGCCTGGTGACGTGCGGGTAGGTGAAGAAGTAGGTGACGCGCTCCATGCAGACCACCAGCAGCAGCCCCAGCGAGCCCAGGAAGAAGAGGGCCCAGAGCACGCGGCGCAGCGAGAGCGAGCCGTGCCGGAAGATGTGGTTGACGCCGTGCAGCGAGCAGTTATTGGCGAAGACCTGGAGGCTGGAGAGCTGCTCGGCCCCCGCGCTGCCCTGCGAGCAGGCCCTCATGGTGGCTCCAGCCCCTGTCCCTGGCAGGCCCTCACGCCCCAGCGCCGGGGCGGGCACCTGGGCTCCCTGCTGCCCCGCCTCGCCTGGCCTGCCCGCGGCGCCCGCCCATGCCCAGCTGTCAGGCCCCCGCGTCCCGGGCTCCCGGCGCGGCCAGAGCAGGACCCCGCTCCCACCAATCGCAGGCGCTGGCAACCGCAGCCCCGGATCGCCACGGCGACGGAATGCGGCCTGGGTCCCCGTCGCCGGGCTGCGCCCCCCCGGCGGGCCCCCCCCGCGGCAGCTGCTCAGTAGCCCTTTGTGCGCCCGTCTCCCGGGCGGGCTGCCTGCCGGTGCAGCCTGCCGGCGCGATGGCTCCAGCTCCTCAGCAGGCTGCGGCTCCCCCGCCCCTGAACACGCTCAGGCAGCTGCTCGACTCCCCAGCCCGAGCCAGCGCTGCCCCCTCCCTGCCTCCCTCACACCCGGACCCGATCCGTCCCCGGCCGAGCGCCCAGCTGCCGGCCCCTCCCGCCCCGCGCCCAGCTGGGGCTGCACCCGGCCCGGCACCCATCTGTGGGTGGGCGAGATCCACCGCAGAGGGAGAGAGGCCCAGTGGGCGAGAATGGGGGAGGGGCCGGGAGCCAGGACTCCTGGCTTCTCTCCTGGTTCGGGGGGGGGGGCAGCGGTGCCTAGTGGGTAAGAGCAGGGGGGCTGGGAGCCAGGATTCCTGGGTTCTCTCCTGGCTCTGGGGGGCAGTGGTGCCTAGTGGGTAAGAGCAGGGGGGCTGGAAGCCAGGATTCCTGGGTTCTCTCCTGGCTCTGGGGGGCAGTGGGGTCTGGTGGGTTAGAGCAGGGGGGCTGGGACACAGGACTCCTGGGTTCCATCTCTGGCCTTGCTGCTCAGGCTGCGTGACCTGGGGCAGACACACACTCTCTCTGGCAGGTTCCCAGCACTAATGCTGCCGGGGGAGGGGGGGTGTAGTATCCCAAGCGGGGGGTTTCTACCCCACCCACAGGTATCCCCTCCAGGGCCTCACTGCCCACAGCTGGGCACCAGGGGCCATCCCCAGCAGGCTGCCATGGAAGGCAGACACCCCTGCCAGGAGCACGACCTCCAGCCAGTGCCCCCGGCTGCCCTGGCTGGGAGCTGCCTGCAGACCCAGGAAGATGAAGGACACTTGGAGGGCAGGGAAGCGGGGAGTGGAGGCGGCAGCTCCTGGAATGCTGACGAGCCTGTGCCCTGGTAGCTGCGCCCCCAAGTCACGTCCTCCTGACCTGATTGCCCAGCGCAGTCAGTGCCAGGCCCAGGGCCGACCATGCTTCCCCCTCCCCCTCCGAGCCCCCCATTCACTCAGCAGAGAGACCTGGAAACAACGATGGACCCACAGGACCATGGTCACCCCACAGGGACCCAGCCCCTCCCACTCTGGGGCAGCCCACCCCATGGGGACCAGGCCTCCCATTGCAGGAGGGCACTGCTCTGGGGAAGCTTGCTGGGCGCCCTGCCTGCAGGTGATGGGTATGGCCCGGGGCCGGCAGCAGCTAGGTGTGCAAGGTGAGGGCAGGGCTCCCCATGGGCCAGGGAGGCTGAGCGCAGCTTGTAGCGGGGGGGCTGGGGCCCACAGACAGGCACCAGGCAATACAATGGGCAGGAAAATGACCATGGAGAGCACAGCGCCCCCTGGTGCCAGGGTGGGGGATACGGGCACAGCCGGGGGGGGCAGAACCTCCCCAGCACAGCGCCCCCTGGTGCCAGGCTGGGGGATACGGGCACAGCCGGGGGGGAGAGGGGGCAGCACCTCCCCAGCACAGCGCCCTCTGGTGCCAGGGTGGGGGATACGGGCACAGCCGGGGGGGCAGAACCTCCCCAGCACAGCGCCCCCTGGTGCCAGGGTGGGGGATACGGACACAGCTGGGGGGGCAGAACCTTCCCAGCACAGCGCCCCCTGGTGCCAGGGTGGGGGATACGGACACAGCTGGGGGGGCAGAACCTTCCCAGTACAGCGCCCCCTGGTGCCAGGGTGGAGAATACTGGCACAGCCGGGGGGGGGCAGAACTTCCCCAGCACAGCGCCCCCTGGTGCCAGGGTGGGGGATACGGGCACAGCCGGGGAGGGCAGCACCTCCCCAGCACAGCGCCCCCTGGTGCCAGGGTGGGGGATACAGGCACAGCCGGGGGGGAGAGGGGGCAGAACCTCCCCAGCACAGTGCCCCCTGGTGCCAGGCTGGGGGATACGGGCACAGCCGGGGGGGGGCAGCCCCTATCCAGCACAGTGCCCCCTGGTGCCAGGGTGGGGGATACTGGCACAGCCAGGGGGGAGGGGAGGCAGCACCTCCCCAGCACAGCGCCCCCTGGTGCCAGGGTGGGGGATACAGGCACAGCTGGGGGGGGCAGCCCCAGAGCCAGCCTGGCTGAAGGGGAGGGAATGGGAATCCGGACGGCTACCCTGGAGCAGGTGCCCCGCCCTGGAGCAGCGAGACCAACACGTGCCAGCAGCTGCAGGGCTCCCGTAGCCCCTGCCCGCACCGCGGCCTCCACAGGGCCAGCCCCGCACAGAGCCAGCTGTCGGGGCCTGGCCTCTGGCACCAGGGGCCTGGAGCAGGGCTGGGGGGGAGCTCCTGGCTACTCCAGTCCCTGCCCGGGGCACTGTGGGGGGCAGGGCAGGGGGTTGGCTATGGGGGGAGCTCCCGGCTCCTCCAGTCCCAGCAGGGGGCACGGTGCAGGGCAGTGGCATGCACTCTCATTGCCCTGTGCTGTGCAGCTCGTGGTGTGGGGCAGGGGAGCTGCGGCTGCAAAAGGGGCAGTTGCTGGGGCTCTCTGCCCATCACGGCACCCGCACTCCAGGGCCGACTACAGCAGAAGTCTCGCAGGGGGAGGGGAAGGCCTGGCAGCACCTCTGCAACCCCCCCGCCCCGTGCCTAGTGTTAGGATATAGATATTCAGGTCTGTCTGTAAAGGCCTATACTCTAAGAATTTAGGTGTATTCTTATCACTTGGCTAGTGATAGAGGTATAAAAGAAAGAATCAAAACCACTGTCTGCCAGTGTAAGGGCCTTCTCTTACTGTGACAGTCTGAGGCCCTGTGCTTAGGCTCAGGCCTTTGGCTAAGCAGCAGAGGCAGCCATAAGCTGGGAAGCGACCGGTCACATCCTCACATTCCAAACTAGTCACATTGAAATAAGGTGCTATTGGGCGGTCAGGCACTATCAGGACAGGATTGTATTCCTATCACCTCCAGAGAAAGGGAAGTGCCTAGAAAATGTAAAAGGAAACTTAGTTTGGTAGCATCCTGTCTGGCAAGAACTCACTTATCAATAGCTGGGATGTGAAATCCTCACTTCTGTATTGTTTTGTCATTATAGTTCCCACTTTGCTGTTGTTTGTCTGTATAATCTCTGTCTGGTTCTGTGATTGTTCCTGTCTGCTGTATAATTAATTTTGCTGGGTGTAAACTAATTGAGGTGGTGGGATATAATTGGTTACATAATCATGTTACAATATGTTAGGATTGGTTCGTTAAATTTCAGGGAAATGATTGGTTAAGGTATAGCTAAGCAGAACTCAAGTTTTACTATATAATCTGTAGTCAATGAGGAAGTAAAGGGGGGTGGGTGGGGGTGGGCATGTGGGTGTGTGAGATGGGAACAGGGAATGGGGGTAAGAAAATTGGAATCATGTTTTGCTAAAGGGGGAGATGGGAACAGGGAATGGGAGTAAGGAAGTTGGAATCATGTTTTGCTAAAGGGCAGGAATGGGAACAGGGACACAGGTGTAAGGCTCTGTGGTGTCAGAGCTGGGAACGGGGATACTAAGGAAGGAAACTGGAATCATGCTTGCTGGAAGTTCACCCCAATAAACATTGAATTGTTTGCACCTTTGGACTTCGGGTATTGTTGCTCTCTGTTCATGCGAGAAGGATCAGGGAAGTAAGTGGTGAAGGAATAAGCCCCCTAACACCTAGCTCTGCCTGGAGCCAGCCCCCTCCTGGCACAGGGTGCAACACACCTGCCGTGGGGCTGGGGGCACCTTGGGCCTGCAAGGTGCAAGCCCAGGGCTGCTGGAGCCAGGTGCAGGGCTCCCCAAGGCCCAGTCTTCCCTCTCCAGCAGGCCTGTGCCCTGCCTGGCTGGCTCTGCCACTCAGCATGCCTGGGGGGAGCCTGGCAGGCCGCTCACCTGTCCCAGGCCTGGGGGCAAAGGGTGCAGTAGTCGATTTTGACCCAGGTACCTCTGGGTGCCCACAGTGAAGGGTCCCAGAGGTGCACAGGGTTACGGGGAGCTCCTGTGTCTGGAGCGTATGTCCTAGGGCACCAGAGACTGGCACAGGAGGGCTCCCGTGACAGCCGCTGTCTCACTAGTCCCCAGCCTCCGTGTGAAATGCACGTACAGACCCCCTGGGAGGGGGCACAGACGTATCCAGCAGCCATGCTTGCCAGGCCTGCGGCTAGGGGTGACGAGCATCTTCTGTGGGACCAGAGCTGCCCACCTGCAAATGGAGGAGCCTGGCTGCCAGTGGTCTCCTCTGCAGGCTGAACCGAACGCTGACGCAGGAGTCCGAAAACATCACAGAAAAGTACCAGGAAGATGTACCCGAGGGGAGGGCAGACTAGAGTTGCCAACTTTCTAATCACACAAAACCGAACACCCCTGCCCTGCCCACTCCATCCACCTCCCTGTCACTTTCCCTGGGCTGGGGCAGGGGCGCAGGAGGGGCCGAGGACCCTGGGGTGGGGACAGAAATGAGAGGTTCAGGGCTGGGGTTTGGGGTGCAGGCTCCAGCTGCGGGGGCCTGGGGTTTGGGCTGGGAGGGCTCAGGGCTGGGATGCGGGCTCTAGGAGGGGTATGGGAGGGGGCTCAGGGGGTTGTGGCGTGAACTCTGGGAGGGAGTTAGGGTGCAAGGGGGTTGGGGTGCAGGAGGGGGTTTGGGGTGCAGGCTCCACTTACCAGGCGGCTCCCAGTCAGCAGCGCAGAGGGGCTAAGGCAGGCCTGCCCTGACTCCACGATGCTCCTGGTAGCGGATGCTGTCTGGCCCCTAGACGCAGGGGCAGCCAGGTGGCTCTGTGCCCTGCCCACGCCCGCAGCTCCCTGTGGCCATGGTTGCCGGCCAATGGGAGCAGTTCATGGATTGCCCTGATGCCCCTCCACCTAGGGGGTGCTGGGACCTGCTGGCCGCTTCCGGGGCACAGTGCGGTGCCACGTAGGGACTGTCCTGCCTTAGCCCTGCTGCACCCCCAATGGGACTTTAAATGGTCCTGTCAGCAGTGCCGACCGGAGCTGCCAGGGTTCCTTTCCGACTGGGCCTTCCGGTCAAAACCCAGACGCCTGGCGACCCTGGGGCAGGGCTGTCTCAAGGTCACGTCAAAGGTTTGCTCTAGTACATTGGGGCACAAAGGTGACACCCCGTCACCCTCTCCAGGGCAAGGAACCGGGCAGCGCGTTTGCTTCATGAAAGCGGCATCCAGCAGGCACAGCTGAAACTGCTGGCAAGACCGTGGGGTGAAACAAGCGTCACTAGACAAGAGGGTCACGTGTTAGTTAAGTTCAGTCTCTAAAAAGCGAGTTATAATTTTGTTTTATATGTAACCGTTTGTATCCAGCGTTCTTACTCAGTGCCCCCCGAATCTGGTTTTCACTATCACCACATCTCAGTGCTGAGCATTCACGGGACCGGAGCCGCCTCCCCCGCACTGGTGTGGTCTGTGCCCGTGGGAGCAGCAGGCCTGGGGATTCGGAGAGATCAGGGCACCCCAGAGAAACCCCAAGGACTCGGAAGCTGGTTGTGCCTATTGCTGCCTTCTTCAGAGGACGAGACCTCTGGGGCCCTGGAAGGCAGGCCTGGCCCTGCTAGAGGCTGGTGGGTCCGGTGAGCCAAACCCCAGGCCTAGCCCCTTCACGCCAAGGGCAGGTGATGGAGCGCTGCCTCCCAAGGCTGGGTACCCGGGGAGCACCACGCTGACCTGCAGGGCACGGCTTGCCCCCTTGTCTGCGACCAGGGAGGGGCAGGTGCCCAGCCTGGGAAATGGGAACCCTCCGGGGGCGGGGGACGACAACAAGCTGGCCTGGGGTAGGTGCTGCCCCCACTATGAGCCCTGGGGGGCTGGGACTCAACATGTCACCACCCTCCAGGCTGGGGTCAGGGCTCCCCTAGTCTCAGCCCTGGGGGGGGGTGGGCCACAGGGCTCCCCTCGTTTCAGCCCCTGGGGAGCACAGGGCCCCCATGGGGACAGGGCTCCTGTAGCTTCAGCAGGGCCGAGCGGGGAAACGTACGTCTCCCTCCTGCTCCTACAGAGGCTGGCGTCCCACCTTCACTCAGCCGCCTCCAGGCTGGCTCCCTTGGCACCGACCTGCTCCGCTCCCCTCCCCTCCCCGCCTCCAGCAGCCTCATGGCCCAGTGGGGTTGGCTCCTTGGGGGAGGGGGCTCGGTCTGTCCCTACAGGGCGGCCCCCCATGTGCTGCGGGGAGGGGGCAGCTGGCTCCGCCTCTCTTGGGCAGGGGGGGTTTGCTACCGCAGGTTGAACCCCTGTCTGACAGCACTGAGGCCCTGCTTGCACCGAGCCAGCCCCAGAGGGGGGCTCTGTGGGGCCCAAGGTCAAGGAACGTGGTTTGTAGAGAGGCCTTTCCGTAGGGCTCCCCTCACTGGCGGGTGCCAGAAGCTGGCTGGGAGAGCAGGGCCTCTCCCCGGGCACAGGAGGAGAATTCAGCCAGAGGATACTGCTTTATTCAACAAGCCCCCAAACTGGCCCACACAGCCTGTGGCAGGACGCCGTGCACCCACGGTGCTGTGGGAGGAGCCTGCCCGAGCCTGGCAGCCCCGCGCCCCCCCACCAGGCTGGGGTGCTGAGCCCTGCAGAGCAGGCAGGCCGGCCCCGGGGCTGCGATGGGGAGGGGCCCCCAGGCGAGCCGCGCAGGCAGGACCATAGGAGGGCGGCGCCAGGCCTAACTGGGGAGCTCCTCGTCTGACAGCTGCTCGGGGGACAGCGTCTGCAGGTGGCTGGCCCGGATGCTGACGATGCTGGGGCAGGCAGCCAGGAGGCTGGCCACGCCGGCCGCCGTCACCCCAGAGCCATCCAGGTTCACCTGAGCGATGGGCACTTGGCGGAGGAAGCGCAGCCCTAGAGTGGAGAGAGGCGAGGGGTTAGCCCGGGCAGCGCGACCCAGCCAGCTGGCATGGGCACCCAGCTCCTTCCCACTCCTCGCCCCCAGAACGGGCCTGTGGCCGGTCCCCCACCCCTTCCCCATGCTGCCCCGGGGCGAGTGGGAGCCCGGCAGCCCTCCCCCCAGCATCCGGCCTGGCGGGGGCTCACCTCGGTCGGTGACGCGGGTGCGGCTCAGGTTCACCTTGAGGAGCTGCTTGCAGCGGCTGACACCCATCCTCACCACGCTGTCTCCCACGGGCGTGCTCGCCAGGCCCAGCACCTGCGACAGCCGGCTGGCGTCAGAACATGCTGCGCCCCGCGGCCTGCACCCACCCCGCCCCCCAGGCTGAGGGGGCAGCGAGTAACCCACCCAGCACAGCAGCCCTTGCGCCACTCTGGGGGCAGCCGGCCCCTGGGTCTCAGTGTCCATCCATGCCCCACAGCTCATCCGCAGCGCTGCCTGCCTGGGCTCTGGAGTGAGCAGCAGCTCCATCTCCTGGCACGCAGGCAGCAGCCCCAGGCAGGCGTCTTCCTGCCACAGGCACCCCCCAGCCCCTCCCACCTCCGTTGCCGTGGGTCACAACCTGGCCTGCTTGGGGGCGGGGTGCCTCAGCCGTTCCCATGGGGGAAGAGTGTCTGGGCCAAGCACCGTGGGGGTGTTGCCAGAACCCACTGCTATGCTGCACCCCATTCGCTGCCAAGGTGCCAGCTCTGCCCACGTGGCAGGAAGCCCCAGGCCCAGCTGGGGCAGAGACTTTTCACGGGGGAAGGGGAGGGGATGCCTGGGGAGAACCCAGGTACCAGCCTTCCCTGCTAGCCCTGGGCAGCTGCAGAGCGGGTGGCCCCGCTGTGTCCCCCGCCCAGTACCTGCAGGAGGGGCAGCCGGGTGATGCAGCGGGCCACGCCTGCGCTGGAGACAGCGGTCCGATCCAGGCACAGCTCCTCGAGGTGCCGCAGGCCTTGCAGGTGCTGCAGCCCGCAGTCAGTGACCAGAGTGTTGCAGAGCGAGAGCCGCCGCAGCCTGGGGCAGGGACAGGGGCATCAGCGGGGGCTGGCGGCTCCCTCCCCCATGGGGACCTAGTGCTCAGCCCCTCCCCCCAGCGTCACTGCCCCAGTGCAGAGCGCGGCAGCTCAGGGAGTGCACGCAGATCCATTGGGGCTCGGCCTCGGGGTCCATCCCGGGGCTTCCTGGAAGCCCACCCTGAGCCCCGACACCACCAGCCCCTGCTCTGCTGGGCTCCTCTCCCAACCTGCAGCCGGGCTCGCCACGCCTCCGAGAACCTGCCCCAGGCCAGCCAGGGGGGCCTTATCCCAAGTCCCAGCACCCAGGCCACAGTGCCCGGCAGACCCCAGCGCACGCCTGGCGCCAACCAAGGACACGGGGGGAAGGGTGCCCACAGGGGCTGGAGGCCTCCCTCTTCTCCCAGGCACCTGTGCAGCTGGGGCAGATGGCGCAGCCCCTCGTCAGTGATGTGGGTGAAATCGGTCAGGTCCAGCTCCAGCAGCCCCTCCAGGCGGCACAGGAAGTGCAGGCCGGAGTCGGTGACTGTGTGCCGGCATGGCAGGCTCAGCTGGGCCAGTGGCAGGCCTGAAACAGCCAGCGGGGCAGTGAGTGGCCCTCACCCCATCCTCCCAGACCGACAGCACAGCTCTGGGGCTCCCGCTGGCCCCACCCGCCACCCTGGGATCCGGCCCAGCCCAGCCCCTCGCCCAGTGCCCAGCTCCAACAGGGACACCACACCCCGAGCACGCGAGGGGCCCTTGGGCGGCAAGACACGCCGTGGGTGGCCACAGCACCTTGAGGGCAGGGCCCTGCACGGGCAGCTAGTCACTGCTTCTCCATGGGGCCCGGGGCCCTGGTGCTCTTGCCGAGCTCGGCCGGGGACCACCAGCCCAGGGCGCTCCTACCTGAGACCAGCTGCAGGGCCTGGTCACCATCCACGGACTGCACTCCAGACAGGGTGAGCGTGGAGAGGGCAGGGTGGGAGGCCAGGGCCGCCAGGGAGGCTTGGCTCACGCGGGTGTCATCCAGGTGCAGCGTGTGCAGCCGGCTCAGCTGCTGCAGGGCAGAGAAATCCAAGATCTGCCAGAGACCAACTGCCCGTCAGAACCACGCCCCGGGCAACCCTGCCTAGAGGGGAATGGCCTCCTACTCCATCCCCTGTCCCCAGAGCCAGCCAGGATGGGAGCCAGCACCCCCTGAAGGGGAGAGGCCCCGACACAGGCGGTGGATAGAACAGGCCTACCCTCCCCTCCCCTGAGGCAGCGACCACCACCGGACACCTAGTAGTGGGTTTTAGCGGTTTGCACAGGGAAATCTTTGCTTATTATTATGCCCCACGCAGGTTCCGGGGCAGCTGAGGCAGGGATATGTGATACTCAGCTTCCTGGGTTCAGCAGCGACAGCCCCGAACTCCAAGGAGAGGGCTGCTGAGCCCAGGAAGCTGAGTACCAGATACGGCCTCCTCAGACGCCCCGGAACCTGCATGGGGCATAGTAAAAGCTCAGGTTCTTCGGGAAGAGAGATGAGCTTTTCCCACAGAGTGGCTCAGGGTCTTAGGAGGGGAGACGCAGCGCGGCTAGGGCGGCTCTGGCCAGCTCGAGGCTCTTCTGGGCTGGGGGGGGGGCTCGGAGCTCCAGCTGCAGGGGGGAGGACGGGGTGGGGAAGGACTGGGGGGCTAGCTTCCCCAAAGGGGGGCTCATCCTGCTGCCCATCGGCCCCGTGCCCCATTCCCCACCCCCGAGCCAAGCAGTCTCCGACCTGCAGCCAGATGGGAGCCAGCACCGCCTAGAGGGGAAAGGCCCCGTGTCCCATTCCCCGCCCCCTGAGCCAGCCAGTCCCCGTCCCGGGGTGGGATCGCAGCCGGCGCCCTAGAGGAGAAGGCCCCGTGCCCCGCCCCCCACTCGTGGCCCATCACCTCGGTCTGCTTGAGGCTGAGCAGCACCAGGCCAGGTGCGTACTGGGGCAGCAGACGCAGCGTGCGGTCTGTGATCCCCGTCCTGTTAAGGCTCAGGTGGGTGAGTGCGGAGGGAGCCGAGTGCAGGAAATCCGCCATGCCGCTATCACTGATTTTGGTCTGGTCCAGAGCCAGGTGCGAGAGGTGCGGGAGCCCTGCGGGGGGTGGGGGGGGAGGAGGAGCAGGTGTTACCGGGGGCAGAGACTGGTGCGGCCTGAGGACAAAGAGCTGGGCCAAGCCACTGTGCCTGGGGTCCAGCCACAAAGGGGGGAACAGGTGGGGCCGCACCTGGGGGGGTAACGAGAAGTGGGAAGGGGCGAGGTCGTGACGCAGGGAGGGAGAAGAGGTGGGAGGGGGCAATGCAGGGGGTGTGGCCCGCCAGACAGGCCAGCCCCCGTGCACGTGCTGTACCTTTAAGGAAGCGCAGGCAGGTGTCCGTGAGCTTGACACAGGCTGACAGGTTGAGGTGCTGAAGTCTCCGCAGGTGCCTCACCACGGATAGGCCCTGGTCTGCAGGGAGAGTGAGGGGACATCAGGGCCGGGGCTGCAGACCTCACACCACCACCACGCTGGAGCCGCTGGCTCCATCCTGCCCAAGGGGCCTTGTGGGAACCTGGGGGGGATCCTGACCAGTGTACACAGGGCTCCCTTCCCACACGGCCAGAGCGCCTCGACCCCGCCGAGAGCACAGAGCCGTGCCCCCCCCCGCCTAACAGTATCCCAATGGTCCATGCAGCCCAGGGCCCCGGCTGCAACAGGGGCTTCAGAAGGAGTGAACAGAACAGGGCAGTTATCGAGTGATCTGTCCCTGTCGCCCACTCCCAGCTTCTGGTAGGCAGAGGTTTAGGGACACCCAGGGCATGGGGTTCTGTCCCTGCCCCTCCTGGTTAATAGCCATTGATGGACCTACTCTCCATGAACTTATCTAGTTCTTTTTTGAACCCATTTATACTTTTGGTCTTCACACATCCCCTGGCAAGGAGTTCCACAGGTTGACTGTGCGCTGTGTGAAGAAATACTTCCTTTTGTTTGTTTTAAACCTGCCGCCTATTAATTTCATTGGGTGACCCCTTGTTCATAGAATCATAGAAGATTAGGGTTGGAAGGGACCTCAGGAGGTCATCTAGTCCAACCCCCTGCTCAAAGCAGGACCAATCCCCAACTAAATCATCCCAGCCAGGGCTTTGTCAAGCCTCACCTTAAAAACCTCTAAGGATGGAGAGTCCACCACCTCCCTAGGTAACGCATTCCAGTGCTTCACTACCCTCCTAGTGAAATAGTGTTTCCTAATATCCAACCTAGACCTCCCCGCACTGCAACTTGAGACCATTGCTCCTTATTCTGTCTTCTGTCACCACTGAGAACAGCCGAGCTCCATCCTCTTTGGAACCCCCCTTCAGGTAGTTGAAAGCAGCTATCAAATCCCCCCTCATTCTTCTCTTCCGCAGACTAAATAACCCCAGTTCCCTCTGTCACAGAGTCCCTGGGCGATGCTCTGGAACTGCTCCCCGTGAAGCCAGTCAGGACTCTGGGAGAGTCTCCTTTCTGTGAGCAGCCTGTCTGCAGGACACACAGCTCACATGGCTTCCACCTTTCTGGGTCTGACCTTGGAGCATTCAGCCTCCTCTGCCCCTCTGTGCACTTCCCACAGCGAGTCTGCCCAGGTGGGGTCCTGGGGAAGTCAGAGGGTCCTGGCCCCCCAACTCCGCAGTCAGACGGGACTCTCAGCCAGCCAGGAAAACAGAGGGTTTATTAGACGACAGGAACATGGTCTAACACAGAGCTTGTAGATGCAGAGAACAGGACCCCTCAGCTGGGTCCATTTTGGGGGGCAGTGAGCCAGACAACCACATCTGGACTTCACTCCATGTCTCCAGCCAGCCCCAAACTGAAACCCCCTCCAGCCCCTCCTCCTTTGGGCTTTGTTCCTTTCCCGGGCCAGGAGGGCACCTGATTCCTTTGTTCTCCAACCCTTTAGCTCTCACCTTGCAGGGGGAACGGCCCAGGCCATCAGTTGCCAGGAAACAGGGTGTCGGCCCTTCTCTGTGTCCTGCACACACCTGCCCTCTTGGGCTCTGCAGTGATCATACACCCTTATCCCACCCCCTAGATACTTAAGAACTGCCTAGGGGAAACTGAGGCACCCCCACACTATTCAGAGGAAACATTAAGAACAGCCCCACTTCGTCACACCCTCAGCCTCTCCTCATAAGTCATGTGCCCCAGTCCCCTAATCATTTTCGTTGCCCCCCACTGGACTCTCTCCAATTTGTCCACATCCCTTCTGTAGTGGGGGGCCCAAAACTGGACGCAATAATCCAGGTGTGGCCTCACCAGTGTCAAATAGAGGGGAATCATCACTTCCCTAGTTCTTGTGTTATGAGAAGGAGTAAACAACACGTCCTTAGTCACTGTATCCCCACCAGCCATGATTTTACAGCCCTCTGTCCTCTCCCCCGTCAGTCCTCTCTCTTCTAAGCTGAACAGTCCCAGTTAGTTGGGGATTGGTCCTGCTTTGAGCAGGGGGTTGGACTAGATGACCTCCTGAGGTCCCTTCCAACCCTGATATTCTAGGATTCTATGATTTATTAATCTTTCCTCCTATGGAAGCTCTTCCATCCCCCTCATCATTTTTCTTGCTCTTTTCTGAACCTTTTCCATAAGAACGGCCAGGCTGGGTCAGACCAAAGGTCCATCTAGCCCAGTGTCCCAGTACAGACCCCTGGGGGACTCCGCTATTTACCTCTTGTGACGCAGCAGGAAGGGGGGAGTGTTGACCTGGGAATGTGGCAGGAGAGTTTCAATGGGAGACCTGAGAGCCTGTAACCTGAGCCAGGAGGGGGAGGTGACACCTCTGCCCTGGGAATGTGAAGACAGGCTGCAGCAGGGAGCCGGCTGGGGGGGTTTAGTTTCAGTTTGGGGCTGGGTGGTGGAATGCAGGGAACCCCAGGGCTGGGGTCTAAGCTCCCTGCTCCCCCAGAAGGACTTGACTGAGCGGTCCTGGTTCTACCCACAAGCTCTGTTTTGGACTGTGTTCCTGTTGTCCAATAAACTTTCTGTTTTACTGGCTGGCTGAGAGTCACAGTGATCCCAGGAAGAGGGGTGCAGGGCCTGGACTCCCCCACACTCCGTGACACCTCTCTCCACTGTGAGCACTGAGGTTACGTAGAACGCCTCTTTGTTTCCGCTCTGTTAACCTGATTAATCCTTTACCTGCCTGCACTCCAGGCCTGTGCCAGCTTGGAGTGGGGACTCTTGTGTCATGCACACGCAAGGGAACCTGCCCTGAGAGCCAGGACCTGAGGGGGGACACCACAGCCACCCCAGAGAGAGACAGAAAGAGGGGCATGCGACAGCCTGGCCCGCACTGCCCCACCGTGGGCTGCCCGCAGCACTCCATGGACCCGGGGCAAAGCTCCATGGGCCTTCAGGGGCGGAGAGACCCCAGGCCTAGTGTCTGTCCCTGGGCCTGCCCTACATCCTCCCCTTCCCCGTGAACAGTTCTGCCCCAGACTGGCGAGCCAGCCCCACCCCCGCCGCATACCGGTGAGCAGGGGGCAGGAGACCAGGCTGAGGTGCCGGAGGCTCTGAAAGGCCTGCACCTGGCGCAGCAGCTCGTTGGTGGCGTAGGGGTAGCAGCTGAGGACCAGGCTCTGTATGGGGCAGCCGAAGAAGAGCTCCAGGGTCTTGGGGCGCAGCAGCCGGTGGCGGATCATGTGGGCCAGGAGGCGCTCGGCCAGCGGGGGTGTCAGGGAGGCCAGGCCGCTGCAGTACTGTTTTCGGGGTGCTGTGGAGGAGACACCGGGTAAGGTGCTGGGGGGCACTAGGCTGGGGGCAGGGCCATGGGGCTGTACCTGTCAGCAGAGCCACGGCCGCCCGCAGGGCCATGCTAGAGAGCGAAGGCACATGGGAGAGGCGGGGGGGTTTCCTGTGCCCTGCGGGTGGGGCCGGCTCCTCTTGGCCCCGCAAGGCACGGTGGAAGCGCTGCTCCGCTGCCTGAGCCACGGCGCCCGGCAGGTCCGAGGGGCCCACACCACGCCCATCGTCTGCAGCCCTGCAAGGAGGAGCTGGGTCAGGCCACGGCCACCGCCCTTGGGGAGAGGCGCCCTCAGCTGGCTCCTCCCCGCGGCCCCGGCACAAACTCCCTGCCCCGCAGCTCACGCCTTGCAAACAGGCCAGCGCTGGATTCCCTGGGATTCCCAGGGCCCAGCAGAACTCTGCCATGACTCCCAGGCCTTCTGCACCCCGGGGGTGCTGCCCGCAGCTGCCGGCACATACCTGAGCCTGTTGCCCTCTGCTGGCCACTGGTGCTGCGGCTCCACCGGGCCCCGGCTTGGAGACAGCAGCAAAGGAGCCAGCCCTGAGCCTGCAGATCAGAGCAGATTACGTCAGCGGAGGGGGCAGCCGTGCCGGGAAAGGGGCCAACCCCATGGGCAGCCATCCCCCAACCGTCAATCCTGGAGCTCCTGGCACCTCAGCCCCCATTAACCCAGCTGGCATCTCACTGCAGGGCAGGGAGCTGTGGGCACTCCTCCTCCCAGCACTGCCCTGGGACGCTGGGGGACCCAGGGCAAGCAGGCGCCCTCGTGCCATCTCCCGATGCCCATGCAGGGCTGACTGCGATGCCAGTGCAGAGGTGGAGTCTGCTGGGTCCTGACGTGCGAGAAAAGGCCCTGGCACCGTATGGCGCCCACTGGCCAGATAGATGTGGTGGGACCAGGCCGCCCTCCCCATCACAGGCCGGGCTGCCTTTTAACACGCTGCGGGCGACGGGGCTGTTACAGCCAGAGCAGGCACTCCCCTGGCACGGGCTGGGCTGCAGAGCCCCCGAGGGATCCCCGACAGTGCAGCCCAGGACTCGGAAACGCCCCGGGGCCTCCCCCACACCGACAGTCCCCGCTCTGGAGCCTGCGCCCTGTCCGCGAGGCTCTGCCCCGTGCATGCCCTCCGGCCCTGCCCCACCACAGGAGGGAGGGAGATGCTGACCTGGAGGGGACAGCTCCTCATCCAGTGGGCTGCACCCAGTGGGTGCTGCGGGCTCTTGCTCCGGATCCTCTAGTGTCAGCCGCTGTCCCTGGCCTGTGGGAGGGACAACGGCAGCTACTGCAGGAAGGCTCATGCTGCCCTCTCCCTGCGAGGGGAGGCCAGAGCCCGCTTCTCTCTCATCTCCCTGCCTCCCACAGAGAGAGGGGGCAGGCCAGGCAAACGGCAGCCCACCCAGGAGTCCCCAGAGCCAGGCCTCCCAGCCCCTCACAAGCCAGGTGGGCACACGCCTCCCCAAGAGCCCCTCCCCCGACCAGCAGGCTGGCAGCTTACCCCAGCGATGGTGCGGTGGGGAGGTCGACTCCCAAAGGCCATGGACCCCAGGTTTCCCTGGCACCACCCTGCGCGCAGGGGAGCTCAGCGCCAGCCGCAGCTCCTCGGCCTCTGGGAACATCCCTTCGGCCATGGCCTGCTCCAGCACTAGGCCCAGGGTCTCGCCCCGGCCCCAGGCGTGCTCCTCCGTGGGCAAGGCCTGAGGCCCGGGAGGCTGCAGGGGCCCGTCTCTGGCCTGGGGGGCTGCCAGGGCGCAGGTGCCTGATGGGAGGGGCTCGGTGGCCAGGACGCACAGGGTGGCGCTGGGGGTCAGGCCCAGAGCCTGCAGGCTGCAGGACAGCTCGGCCGGGCCGAAGCGGCGCTTGGGGAAGCCCTGAAGGAGCGTGAACGGCGGCAGGTCGGGGTGCAGAGTCGAGAGGTGCTGCGTGACGTCCTGCAGAAGGCAGTTGGCCAGGAAGCGCTCCCGCAAGCACTGGCCCGAGGGCAGGCGGATCTGGGGGCAGAGAGAGCCCAGGGTGAAGCACAGCATCCCAGGCCCAAGGCACCGCCAGCCCGGCTCCGTGCCCAGACAAAACCCACTTGAGGCCAGGAGATGAGACAGTACCGGCTGCTGCCCCCTTCTCCCCTCAGAGCAAAGGAGGGGGCAGCACGGGGCTCAACTCCTGCCCCCTCCACCTCCTCCTGCCAGGCCATCAAGTGCAGGGTAAGATGCAGCCACCTCTGGGGTGGAACACGAAACCTGCGTGTACGGGGTCACTGCCCCAGCATTGCAAGGACACCGGGGTGGAGCATCAGTGCCCGCAGGCCAGGGCAGTGAGCAGAACAAAGCCCCGTTCAAAGCAGGGCTCCAGACAGCAAGTTAGACTTTGGCCAGGCTCCAAAATCAGCATCTCAGCTGACAGGAGACCTAATGAGCACAAGGGGCCAGGCCCGGCTTTGTGGGTCAGCAGTACGGCTACCATGGCCCTGGGATCAGCACTGACTCCAACAGGAGAGCGCCCCCCCCGCACAGCCCCCCCCCAGGGCATTGGGGCCGGCGCTGACTGAGGGGAGAGTGCCCCCCACCGCACAGCTCCCCGCCCCCCCCAGTCATTGGGACTGGTGCTGACTGAGGGGAGAGCACCCCCCGCTGCACAGCCCCCCCCCAGGGCATTGGGGCCAGCACTGACTGAGGGGAGAGCGCCCCCTGCTGAGACCCCACTCAGCTCCAGGTTTTCTCTTGGAGTCTCCTGGAGGCGGCGGGATGCAGCCCAGGGCAGGATGCCCCTGGCAGGATTGTGCTCTCAGGGGAAGCCGGAGGTTTTGCATATCCAGGGAGGGGCTCCCTCTGGGTGGCAGCACCTCCTCAGCCCTGGCGTCCCCTCGTCAGAGGAGGGGCTGGAGCAGGGCCCCCAGGGACTTAGATCCTCCGGCCAGACCAGCTCTGCAGCAGGGGTTCAGGACTCACCATCAGCAGGCACTGCCCGTCACTCGCCAGCTGAGCTGGGCCCTCCGGCCTGTGGCCCTGGGCAGCCGGGCGGTCTGGCTTCTGGGCCCGCTGAGTCTTTGCCTGGAAGCTTTTCCGGTCGTCAGCAATTCTCTGCAGCACCAGCTCCCGCTCCTGGGGGAAGAGGCTGGGCATGACTGCTGGGAGCTCCCTGCTGGCACAGGAGCAGGGCCCAGCACCTCGCCCTGCTCCACCTCACCCTGCCTCAGCGGGGCACGGCCTGCGGCTGAGGGGCAGAGATGCAGCCAGAGACTCAGGGGCTTCTCCCAACCTTGAGTCTGCAAAGCCAACTGCGGTCACCCCTCTGGGGGGCATGGCCGGCCACAGGAATCATAGAATGTCAGGGTTGGAAGGTGTGACGAAGTGGGACTGTTCTTAATGTTTCCTCCGAATATTGTGGGGGTGCCTCAGTTTCCCCTATGCAGTTCTTAAGTATCTAGGTGGTGGGGTAAGGGTGTATGATCATTGCAGAGCCCTAGAGGGCAGGTGTGTGCAGGGGTCTGGACACAGAGAATGGCCGACACCCTGTTTCCTGGCCGCTGATGGCCTGGCCCTTCCTCCCTGCAAGGTGAGAGCTAAAGGGTTGGAGAACAAAGGAATCAGGTGACCACCTGGCCCAGGAAAGGAACAAAGCCCAGAGGAGGAGGGGCTGGAGGGAGTTTCAGTTTGGGGCTGGCTGGGACATGGAGTGAAGGGCAGACGTGGTTGTCTGGCTCACTGCCCCCCAAAATGGACCCAGCTGAGGGGTCCTGTTCTCTGCACCTATAAGCTCTGTGTTAGACCATGTTCCTGTCATCTAATAAACCTTCTGTTTTACTGGCTGGCTGAGAGTCACGTCTGACTGCGAAGTTGGGGTGCAAGACCCTCTGGCTTCCCAGGAGCCCTGCCTGAGCGGACTCGCTGGGGGAAGCACACGGAGGGGCAGAGGATGCTGAATGCTCCAAGGTCAGGCCCAGGGAGGTGGGAGCTGTGTGTCCTGAAGACAGGCTGCTCACAGAAAGGCGACTGCCCCAGAGTCCTGACTGGCTTCATGGGGAGCAGTTTCAGAGCATCGCCCGGGGACTCCGTGACAGAAGGGACCTCAGGAGGTCATCTAGTCCAACCCCCTGCTCAAAGCAGGACCGATCCCCAACTAAATCATCCCAGCCAGGGCTTTGTCAAGCCTGACCTTAAAAACTTCTAAGGAAGGAGATTCTACCACCTCCCTAGGTAACGCATTCCAGTGTTTCACCACCCTCCTAGTGAAAAAGTTTTTCCTAATATCCAACCTAACCTAAGGAGCAGCCGGAGACTCATAGATTCATAGATATTTAGGTCAGAAGTGACCATTATGATCATCTAGTCTGACCTCCTGCACAACGCAGGCCACAGAATTTCACCCACCACTCCTACAAAAAAAAAACAAACCTCACACCTATATCTGAGCTATTGAAGTCCTCAAATCGTAGTTTAAAGACTTCAAGGAGCAGAGAGAATCCTCCAGCAAGTGACCCGTGCCCCATGCTACAGAGGAAGGCGAAAAACCTCCAGGGCACTGGAGACACTGCGGGCGGCAGCGCTGGGAGCAGACGGCACGTGCCAGGAGCGTCCAGGGCAGCTGCCCTCCGCCACCCTGCTCCTCTCAGTCCCACACGCAGACCCTCCCTCCCAACCACGGCACTCACCTTCTGCTTGTTCTGCTTCTCGGCTTTGGCCTCCCGAGCCAGCTGCTCCCGCCGCTGCTCTTCCAACTCCTTTCGGCTTCCCTTCATCCTGCAGCTGTGCCCAGCCTCGGTCCCAGGCCACGGAGCGGAGCTGGGCCCTGGGGGCGCAGAGAGAGAGAGAGTGATGGAGCCGCCCCCGCAGTCGCCTGCCAGGGAGAGGAGCCAAGCGGGGTAGGGGGGCATGCACCTGGCAAGCTGTGCTCAGCACCGGGAGCCTCTGACCCCAAAGGCACCGCCTGGAGCTTGGGAAGGTTGAAAGCTGCAATTGCTCCTCCTGGCTCTTTGGGGGACGCTGTCTGGAGCCGCTGCCCCCTCTCCTGAAGTAACCTGCAAAGCACAGAGAATGAGGGGGGATCTGAGGACCCCCAGCGTCGCTTCTCCCGCCCATTGGCCTGCACACCCTGCAGGCGGCTTTAGGGCCAGCTGTGATCGGCGCCTGCACCCTTGAGCTGGGGGGGCTAGACCGGCCCTGCACCCCCACCCTCTCGGATCAGCCACCTCCCCGCTCCTGCTGTCAGTGATTGGGCCAAGCAGAGGGTCTTGTGCTCACTGGGCGGGGGTCTCCAAGCAGTCACTCAGGTGAGGAGAGCCCCGGCGGCGGGGGGCCTGGATTTGCTGCGACGAAGGACGGCTCAGCCAGGCAGCGATGGGACCAGAACAAAACCTGCTGCTGTCCCGAGACCTTTCACCCAAATGGAGAGCCAAGCTCCTGGGCCACGCCAGCCGTCGCCTCTGGCGCTGCACGTCTGGGCACAATGCCACGGCCAGCTCCAATGCCTCTGCCAAAGGGGCTCAGGCTGCAGAGCTTGCACATTCCCACGGGCCGGGAAGACAGCACGGGGTTACCACCGAGAGCGGGCGACATTCGCAAGAGCTGCTCTGAGCACGAGTCACAGAAACACCTTCTCCTTCGGAAACAGCGGTGCCCCAGTGTGGTTTATTACGCCTGTAAATGTCTGTTCCTTCTCCGAGTCCTGCGGAGCCCCTGGCGTAATTATATCATGAGGCATGGAGTTCCACAGGCTAACAGGGCATCATGTATACAAGTATTTGCTCTCCCACGATTTCAGCCTTACAGGATGTCCCCTCATCCTTGTGTTGTGAGAGGGCAAACAGGAGCCCCCCCATCCACCCCCTGACCCATTCGTTGTTCTGTATCCAGTCATCCTGTTCCCGTCTACACCGAGCAGTCCCAGCCACTCATGCCTGACAACCCACCTCTCGCAAAAAGCGTCCAAGATCTTTAATGAGCACAAGGCAAATGGCCAGGACATCAGCTCTGCACAGCACCTGAAAGATGGCGTCCCGAGCCATGCAGTGCCCTCTAGCCACACACTGCTGGAGACTGAGGAGAGAGCGCCTGCCGCCGAGCCCCCGCCCCACTGCCCGCAACTGCTGCCCCCCGCCGAGTCCCCGCTGCCCCCCGCTGAGCCCCCGCCCTGCTCCCCAAAGCCCCTGCCGAGCCCCTGCCCCGCTCCTCATGACCCAGTGCCTCCCACCAAGCCCCCGCCCCACTCCCCAGCACCCCCTCCCAGCCCCCACGCTGCGGCCCAGTGCCCCCTAGCACCGCCCTGGGACAGTGACTGAGGGCAGAGCACGATGGCAGCTCCTGGCGACTCCCGGCGGCAGGCTGAGGCTGGCTCCCCTGGCAGCGGGCGGCTGGGCCGAGGGGCCAGGCTGCTCCCCAGGGCAGTGGCGCTGTGCCCCACAGGCTGGTGGGGACGCGGCCACTCACCATTCTGTGGCCTCCTGCAGGCTGAGGGAGCCGGCCTGGACGGCCGCGCGCGCCTGCCCCTCGGTGAATCCCATCTCGTAGAGCGCCAGGAGCAGGTCGCCCAGAGTCTGGGGAAACACAGCGCGGATGGGTCACGGCTTGCCCCGTGTTTGTGTTGGGCCGCACCTGCCCCGAGTGGGACGGGGCAGCGGGGTGCCCGGGGCGGACACGGGGGGACAGCGGGGCGCCCGGGGGGGGTTACGGGGCAGTAGCGGGGGGACAGCGGGGCACCCCGGGGGGGTTACGGGGCAGTAGCGGGGGGACAGCGGGGCGCCCCGGGGGGGGTTACGGGGCAGTAGCGGGGGGACAGCGGGGCGCCCCGGGGGGGGTTACGGGGCAGTAGCGGGGGGACAGCGGGGCGCCCGGGGGGGGTTACGGGGCAGTAGCGGGGGGACAGCGGGGCGCCCGGGGGGGGTTACGGGGCAGTAGCGGGGGGACAGCGGGGCACCCCGGGGGGGTTACGGGGCAGTAGCGGGGGGACAGCGGGGCACCCAGGGGGGGGTTACGGGGCAGTAGCGGGGGGACAGCGGGGCACCCGGGGGGGTTACGGGGCAGTAGTGGGGGGACAGTGGGGCGCCCCAGGGGGGGTTACGGGGCAGTAGCGGGGGGACAGCGGGGCGCTCCGGGGGGGGTTATGGGGCAGTAGTGGGGGGACAGCGGGGCACCCCGGGGGGTTACGGGGCAGTAGCGGGGGGACAGCGGGGCGCCCGGGGGGGGTTACGGGGCAGTAGTGGGGGGACAGTGGGGCGCCCCAGGGGGGGTTACGGGGCAGTAGCGGGGGGACAGCGGGGCGCTCCGGGGGGGGTTATGGGGCAGTAGTGGGGGGACAGCGGGGCACCCCGGGGGGTTACGGGGCAGTAGCGGGGGGACAGCGGGGCGCTCCGGGGGGGGTTACGGGGCAGTAGCGGGGGGACAGCGGGGCGCTCCGGGGGGGTTACGGGGCAGTAGTGGGGGACAGCGGGGCGCTCCGGGGGGGGTTACGGGGCAGTAGTGGGGGGGACAGCGGGGCGCCCCGGGGGGGGTTACGGGGCAGTAGCGGGGGGACAGCGGGGCGCCCCGGGGGGGGTTACGGGGCAGTAGCGGGGGGACAGCGGGGTGACCGGGGGGGTTACGGGGCAGTAGCGGGGGGACAGTGGGGTGCCCGGGGGGGTTACGGGGCAGTAGTGGGGGACAGCGGGGCGCTCCGGGGGGGGGTTACGGGGCAGTAGCGGGGGGACAGCGGGGTGCCCGGGGGGGTTACGGGGCAGTAGTGGGGGACAGCGGGGCGCCCGGGGGGGGTTACGGGGCAGTAGCGGGGGACAGCGGGGCGCCCGGGGGGGTTACGGGGCAGTAGCGGGGGGACAGCGGGGTGCCCGGGGGGGTTACGGGGCAGTAGTGGGGGACAGCGGGGCGCTCCGGGGGGGGTTACGGGGCAGTAGTGGGGGGACAGCGGGGCGCCCGGGGGGGGTTACGGGGCAGTAGTGGGGGGACAGCGGGGCACCCGGGGGGGTTACGGGGCAGTAGTGGGGGGACAGCGGGGCACCCGGGGGGGGTTACGGGGCAGTAGCGGGGGGACAGCGGGGCGCCCGGGGGGGTTACGGGGGGTTATGGGGCAGTAGTGGGGGGACAGCGGGGCGCCCGGGGGGGTTACGGGGGGTTACGGGGCAGTAGTGGGGGGACAGCGGGGCGCCCGGGGGGGTTACGGGGGGTTACGGGGCAGTAGTGGGGGGACCGCGGGGCGCCCGGGGGGGGTTACGGGGGGTTACGGGGCAGTAGTGGGGGGACAGCGGGGCACCCGGGGGGGTTACGGGGCAGTAGTGGGGGGACAGCGGGGCGCCCGGGGGGGGTTACGGGGCAGTAGCGGGGGGACAGCGGGGCGCCCCGGGGGGGGTTACGGGGCAGTAGCGGGGGGACAGCGGGGCGCCCGGGGGGGTTACGGGGGGTTACGGGGCAGTAGTGGGGGGACAGCGGGGCGCCCGGGGGGATTACGGGGGGTTACGGGGCAGTAGTGGGGGGACAGCGGGGCGCCCGGGGGGGGTTACGGGGCAGTAGCGGGGGACAGCGGGGCGCCCGGGGGGGTTACGGGGCAGTAGCGGGGGGACAGCGGGGCGCCCGGGGGGGTTACGGGGCAGTAGCGGGGGACAGCGGGGCGCCCGGGGGGGTTACGGGGCAGTAGCGGGGGACAGCGGGGCGCCCGGGGGGGGTTACGGGGCAGTAGCGGGGGACAGCGGGGCGCCCGGGGGGGGTTACGGGGCAGTAGCGGGGGACAGCGGGGCGCCCGGGGGGGGTTACGGGGCAGTAGCGGGGGACAGCGGGGCGCCCGGGGGGGTTACGGGGCAGTAGCGGGGGGACAGCGGGGCGCCCGGGGGGGGTTACGGGGCAGTAGCGGGGGACAGCGGGGCGCCCGGGGGGGTTACGGGGCAGTAGCGGGGGGACAGCGGGGCGCCCGGGGGGGTTACGGGGCAGTAGCGGGGGGACAGCGGGGCGCCCGGGGGGGTTACGGGGCAGTAGCGGGGGGACAGCGGGGCGCCCGGGGGGGTTACGGGGCAGTAGCGGGGGGACAGCGGGGCGCTCCGGGGGGGGTTACGGGGCAGTAGCGGGGGGACAGCGGGGCACCCGGGGGGGTTACGGGGCAGTAGCGGGGGGACCGCGGGGCGCCCGGGGGGGGTTACGGGGCAGTAGCGGGGGGACAGCGGGGCGCCCGGGGGGGTTACGGGGCAGTAGCGGGGGGACAGCGGGGCGCCCGGGGGGGTTACGGGGCAGTAGTGGGGGGACAGCGGGGGGCGGGTCCATGGCGGGGCCCGGAGGGGGCGGGTCTCACCGCGGGCGGGTCCATGGCGGGGCCCGGGGGGGGGTCGCGGGGGGCGGGTCCATGGCGGGGCCCGGGGGGGGCCGGTCTCACCGCGGGCGGGTCCATGGCGGGGCCCGGGGGGGGGTCGCGAGGGGCGGGTCCATGGCGGGGCCCGGGGGGGGGGGTCGCGGGGGGCGGGTCCATGGCGGGGCCCGGGGGGGGCGGGTCTCACCGCGGGCGGGTCCATGGCCGGGCCCGGAGGGGGGTCGCGGGGGGCGGGTCCATGGCGGGGCCCGGGGGGGGCGGGTCTCACCGCGGGCGGGTCCATGGCGGGGCCCGGGGGGGGGGGTCGCGGGGGGCGGGTCCATGGCGGGGCCCGGGGGGGGGGGTCGCGGGGGGCGGGTCCATGGCGGGGCCCGGGGGGGGCGGGTCTCACCGCGGGCGGGTCCATGGCGGGGCCCGGGGGGCGGGTCCATGGCGGGGCCCGGGGGGGGCCGGTCTCACCGCGGGCGGGTCCATGGCGGGGCCCGGAGGGGGGTCGCGGGGGGCGGGTCCATGGCGGGGCCCGGGGGGGGCGGGTCTCACCGCGGGCGGGTCCATGGCCGGGCCCGGGGGGGGGTCGCGGGGGGCGGGTCCATGGCGGGGCCCGGGGGGGGCGGGTCTCACCGCGGGCGGGTCCATGGCTGGGCCCGGGGGGGGCTGGGGCGCAGCGCGGCGGGCGGGTCCATCCGCTCCCGGCAGCCCCGGCCCGGAAGTGCCCGGCGCTTCCGCCCCGCAGGCCCCAGACCGGCGGGGGAGGGGCGGGCTCCGGCCCGGGGGGGGCCGCGGGTCCCGGCCGGGGCGGGCGAAGGTTTTGCCCCGAGGGCCACGTGCGGGTGGGGAAATGGCGGGCCCTGGGTGTGGGGCGGGGCTGGGGTACAGGCGGGGGTTGGGGTGCGGGAGGGGGCTCAGGGCAGGGGTTGGGGTGCGGCAGGGGGCTCAGGGCGGGGGTTGGGGTGCAGGCGGGGGTTGGGGTGTGGGAGGGGGCTCAGGGCGGGGGTTGGGGTGCGGCAGGGGGCTCAGGGCGGGGGTTGGGGTGCAGGCGGGGGTTGGGGTGCGGGAGGGGGCTCAGGGCAGGGGTTGGGGTGCAGGCGGGGGTTGGGGTGTGGGAGGGGGCTCAGGGCGGGGGTTGGGGTGCGGGAGGGGGCTCAGGGCAGGGGTTGGGGTGCAGGCGGGGGTTGGGGTGTGGGAGGGGGCTCAGGGCAGGGGTTGGGGTGCAGGCGGGGGTTGGGGTGTGGGAGGGGGCTCAGGGCAGGGGTTGGGGTACAGGCGGGGGTTGGGGTGTGGGAGGGGGCTCAGGGCAGGGGTTGGGGTACAGGCGGGGGTTGGGGTGTGGGAGGGGGCTCAGGGCAGGGGTTGGGGTGCAGGCGGGGGTTGGGGTGTGGGAGGGGGCTCAGGGCAGGGGTTGGGGTGCAGGCGGGGGTTGGGGTGCGCGAGGGGGCTCAGGGCGGGTTTTGAGATGCGGCAGGGGGCCGGGGTGCAGCTGGGGGTTGGGATGCAGGCGGGGGTTGAGGTGCGGCAGGGGGCTCAGGGCGGGGGTTGGGGTGCAGGCGGGGGTTGGGGTGCGGGAGGGGGCTCAGGGCAGGGGTTGGGGTGCAGACGGGGGTTGGGGTGTGGGAGGGGGCTCAGGGCAGGGGTTGGGGTGCAGGCGGGGGTTGGGGTGCGGCAGGGGGCTCAGGGCAGGGGTTGGGGTGCAGGCGGGGGTTGGGGTGCGGCAGGGGGCTCAGGGCGGGGGTTGGGGTGCAGGCGGGGGTTGAGGTGCGGCAGGGGGCTCAGGGTGGGGGTTGGGGTGCAGGCAGGGGTTGGGGTGCGGGAGGGGGCTCAGGGCAGGGGTTGGGGTGCAGGCGGGGGTTGGGGTGCGCGAGGGGGCTCAGGTCGGGTTTTGAGATGCGGCAGGGGGCCGGGGTGCAGCTGGGGGTTGGGATGCAGGCGGGGGTTGGGGTGCGGCTGGGGTTTGCGGTGCGGGAGGGGGCTCAGGGTAGGGGTTGGGGTGCGGCAGGGGGTTGGGGTGCGGGAGGGGGCTCAGGGCAGGGGTTGGGGTGCGGCTGGGGGTTGGGGTGCAGGCAGGGTTTGGGGTGTGGGAGGGGGTTGGGGTGCAGGCAGGGTTTGGGGTGCGGGAGGGGGCTCATGGCAGGGGTTGGGGTGCAGGCAGGGGTTGGGGTGCGCGAGGGGCCTCAGGTCAGGGTTTGAGATGCGGCAGGGGGCTGGGGTGCGGCTGGGGGTTGGGGTGCAGGAGAGGGGTGGGGTGCAGGCGGGCTTAGGGTGTGGGAGGGGGCTCAGGGCAGGGTTTGAGGTGCGGCTGGGGTGCGGGATGGGTGCACGGTGCTGGCTCCAGCCTGGTGCCGCTTACCTGGTGCGGCTCTGGCATGGAAGCAGCCGGTGCCACGTCCCTGGGGCCCCCGGGGGAGCTGCGGGGGGCGGTGCCAGCAGGCGAGGGCAGTGCACGGAGCCCTCTGCCCCCACACTTCCCCAGGGGTCACAGGGACGTGGTGTCGGCTGCTTCCGGGATTGGCACGGGGCCCGCGGCACAACGGGGGTGGCAATCCCACGGGCTGGATCCAAAGCCCTGGCTGGCCGGATCTGGGCCGCGGCCTGTAGTTTGCCCACCCTGGTCTAGGCCAGTAACAGAAGATCCCAGTGCCCACGCCCCAGGCTCGTCCTTCAGCCCCGACCTAACCCACACTGCCCCTTCTCTCAGGGCAGCACCCAGGGTGAGGGGCAGGCCCAGGGAGAGGAGATGGGGGAGGGGGGCTGGCAGGAGTCTGTTCCCCATTTCTGCACCTCGGGGTGCCCGGCAGCTGGTAGGACCCGATCGCAGACAGACCGAGTCAGTCCCTGCCCACGCGGTGCCAGATTTGGGAGTGACTGGCCAGGTTTGTGCCTGGTTACCACAGAGCAGAGCGGGGGTTTCTTCAGTCACTGCAGTTACTCCACCCCTCTGGAGCGGTGCCTATGCCACACCCTTTGGTTGAGAGACGTTACGTCGGCACAGATTCCGGTCTTGGGCGGGGGTATATCGCTGTGCATGTGCATACTGGGCTCCCCATGGGCGGGCGTTCCAGTGGCGAGCGTTCCAGTGGCGCGGCGTGGGCGGGCGTTCCAGTGGCGCGGCGTGGGCTGGTGCTCCAGTGGGCGGGCGTTCCAGTGGCGCGGCGTGGGCGGGTGCTCCAGTGGGCGGGCGTTCCAGTGGCGCGGCGTGGGCGGGTGCTCCAGTGGGCGGGTGCTCCAGTGGTGCAGTGTGGGCGGGCGTTCCAGTGGCGGGCGCTCCAGTGGCGCGGCGTGGGCGGGCGTTCCAGTGGCGGGCGTTCCAGTGGCGCGGCGTGGGCGGGCGCTCCAGTGGCGGGCGTTCCAGTGGCGCGGCGTGGGCGGGTGCTCCAGTGGCGGGCGTTCCAGTGGCGCGGCGTGGGTGGGTGCTCCAGTGGCGAGCGTTCCAGTGGCGCGGTGTGGGCGGGTGCTCCAGTGGTGCAGTGTGGGCGGGTGCTCCAGTGGTGCAGTGTGGGCGGGTGCTCCAGTGGCGGGCGCTCCAGTGGCGCGGCGTGGGCGGGCGCTCCAGTGGCGCGGCGTGGGCGGGCGCTCCAGTGGCGCGGCGTGGGCGGGCGCTCCAGTGGCGGGCGTTCCAGTGGCTCGGCGTGGGCATGTGCTCCAGTGGCGGGCGCTCCAGTGGCGCGGCGTGGGCGGGCGCTCCAGTGGCGGGCGCTCCAGTGGCGCGGCGTGGGCGGGCGCTCCAGTGGCGCGGCGTGGGCGGGCGCTCCAGTGGCGGGCGCTCCTGTGGCGCGGCGTGGGCGGGCGTTCCAGTGGCGGGCGCTCCAGTGGCGCGGCGTGGGCGGGCGTTCCAGTTGCGGGCGCTCCAGTGGCGCGGCATGGGCGGGCGCTCCAGTGGTGCGGCGTGGGCGGGCGCTCCAGTGGCGGGTGCTCCAGTGGCGCGGCGTGGGCGGGCGTTCCAGTGGCGGGCGCTCCAGTGGCGCGGCGTGGGCGGGCGCTCCAGTGGCGCGGCGTGGGCAGGCGCTCCAGTGGCGCGGCGTGGGCGGGCGCTCCAGTGGCGCGGCGTGGGCGGGCGCTCCAGTGGCGCGGCATGGGCGGGCGCTCCAGTGGCGAGCGTTCCAGTGGCGCGGCGTGGGCGGGTGCTCCAGTGGTGCAGTGTGGGTGGGTGCTCCAGTGGCGGGCGTTCCAGTGGCGCGGCGTGGGCGGGCGTTCCGGTGGCGCGGCGTGGGCGGGCGTTCCGGTGGCGCGGTGTGGGCGGGCGCTCCAGTGGGCGGGCGCTCCAGTGGGCGGGCGTTCCGGTGGCGCGGCGTGGGCGGGCGCTCCAGTGGGCGGGCGTTCCGGTGGCGCGGCGTGGGCGGGCGCTCCGGTGGCGCGGCGTGGGCGGGCGCTCCGGTGGCGCGGCGTGGGCGGGCGCTCCGGTGGCGCGGCGTGGGCGGGCGCTCCGGTGGCGCGGCGTGGGCGGGCGCTCCGGTGGCGCGGCGTGGGCGGGCGCTCCGGTGGCGCGGCGTGGGCGGGCGCTCCAGTGGGCAGCACGGTCTCTCTTGGGAGGTTTTGGCAACACGTGATGGGGCAGCAGTTAATTGTGCTACGGTGACTGGGGACAAGGGTCAACTTCCCAGCATGAACTGTCTCCATCCCATAATGTCATCTCTGTCGGCACTACTGTCATACGCGTTGCAAGCCCAGGACACACAATCCTCCGGTCTCTGCAGAGCTGTCGGAAGAGCCGACGCAGCCGGGAACATGAGGATGTCTTGGAGGGCAGATTGCTGTAGGACATAGCAAGTACCAATTGTCACAGAGCAGCTGCAGATTGTGGCGCACCGCTTGTGGGCCTGGTGGCTTTGTCTACACTACAGAATTAGGTCAACCTACAGCCACGGCCGTAATTCAGTCAGCTGTTGGTGTCCACACAACCCTCCTGCCGGGGCTGTGTGTCCTCACCAGGAGCGCTTGCACCAACTGAAGTGGGGCATTGAGGGGAACTGAGAGCCCAGTGTGGACACTCTGGAGCCCCCACCCACCCTGCCATTCTTGTCAGTTTCACATCTGCCGTCCTCTGCGGCTCAGAGCAGCAGCCCTCTGAGAACTGGGGGAGCTCCTAGGGGAGCTGGGAGCCTGGGCTCTGTGGAAGTGTGAAAGGGAAAAGAGGATTTGTGTGCAGTTATTTTAGTTTGGTTAAGAGACAGAGCAAGAAACAGGCCAACCTTAACCCTAATAACGGGAGATTTGTAGAAGCGGGGTTTGTGTGAGGCAGATGGGAAAACTACAAGGGACCTTGCTTTAAGATAAGAATAGAATGCGCTGTTGACTAAGATAATGGGAAGAAAATGTAAACCAGAATGCAGCTGTTATTGTGTCTATGTGTGTAATGAATGTATAAATACTTGGCTGAAAGTGCTTGTACTTCAGAGATTACCTGAGGACAGGGGAGACTCTGCCCGACCACGACCTTCCCCTGCAATTGCTTGAGAATAAATTTTCTCTGACCTGTTGCTAACAAACTCAGCGTGAAGACTGTGTTTTCTTCCACAGCTCCATGCTGGGAGCCCAGATCTCAGGGCTGGGCAGCAGCGGCTGGGGCGGTGAAATTGACAAGAATGTCCGTTTCAGGGCTGGTGGGCGCCTTGCTGTGAAGTTGAGCTGGGCACAGGGCTCACAGCTCTGCATCGCCCTAACTACGCCAACATAAGCGCAACCCCTCTGTGGAGGTGGAGTTATGTCGGCGTAGTGGGCCACTTCCTTGGGTGGAAGCAGCATTCTAGCCTAGACACTGACATTCAATCAATGTAAGCTGCCTTACCCCCGCTTAACTCTGTCGTGCAGACCAAGCCTGAGAAACGAACCCCGGCACTAGCATCTGCTCCAGCTGCGACACAGCAGCCCCGAATGCTGTCCTGGGGGGAGAGACGGCCGGGGAGGGGGCAGCTCGAGCCGGGGAGGGGGCTTGGAAGACGCCCAAAGGGGGCAGTTGGCAAAAGCAGTCAGGGAAGGAGAAGAACCTAGATGCTGAGCTAGCAGCTGAACAGGAGCTGGGGGTGGAGGTGAGGTGAGAAGAGAACGGGAGAATAAAAGCAGGTGATGGGGAAGTGTGAAGGCAGAAAGAAGGAAAATAGAAAAGGTTTCAGGTCAGAAGAAGCAGAAAAGGTAGAGCTGGGTACGTGAGCAGACACTTGTAGAGAAGGGAAGCAGAGGGAAATTAAATCTACAGATGTCCTGGAATGAGAGACTCAAGGGAAAATACTGAAAGGAAATATAACTGGTGAAAAAGGGACTTGATCAAAAAGCTGGGCTATATGAAAACAGACCCTGAAAGCAGTAAATGAGAAGCCCACTCACATAGGGCCTAACGTATATGAACAGAGAGAATGTCTGAACATTTTTGAAGGAATACAGTCCAAAGATACCTAATGGACACGTGAGGGCCCACTTGGTGAAGAAACCCACTTGTGGATGCTCTTGGTGAAAAGAGTTGCCGCCTCAGGAACGTCGAATCTAAGGAGCACGTCAAGCTGAAGTTTCCCTCCATCCCTCTGGCCGTCCCCTCCACTCTCCTTGTTTCTCTCAGGTTACTCTTGGGCTCTACCTGCCTCTGTCCCTCGGTATGCATCCGATGAAGTGAGCTGTAGCTTACGAAAGCTTATGCTCAAATAAATTGGTTAGTCTCTAAGGTGCCACAAGTCCTCCTTTTCTTTTTATCCCTCCACTGTCCCCCTCTTCTCCTCCACTGTCACTTCCTCTCCCTGACAGTTTGTCACTTTCTCAGAGGGAGGGGCTACCTCCTCTCCAACGGGAAAGGACAGCACCTTCGCCCTGAAGACACCCCTGTATCCCCTGACGGGATCGAGTCCCTTTCCCACATTTAGACTTGCAGCATCAGTGGGAAGTCATTTTGGAGTCGGAAAATCCACCGTGGAAGCCATTGTCATGCAAGTGTGCAGGGCCATTCATCATCTCCTGCGATGCAGGACTGTGACTCTTGGCACCGTGCGGAACATAGGGGGTGGATCTGCAGCAGTGGGGGTCCCAAACTACAGGGGGGCGATAGGTGGCGTGCATACCCCTATTTCAGCACCAGAGCACCTTCCGACAGAGCACATCGACAGAAAGGGCTGATTTTCTGGGTTTACACAAGTGTTAGTGGGTCACCAGGGACACTTCACCAACACCGGTGTGGGGTGGCCAGCGAAGGTACGTGATGCACACACCTTTAAGAACACAGGGCTGTTCACAAAGCTACAAGCAGGGACTCTCTTTCCCAAGCGGCAGATTGCCATTAACAATGTTGAAATGCCAATAGTGATCCTGGGGGACCAGCCTACCTCTTGCTCCTGAAGCCGCACATTGGCCACCGTGACAGCACCCAGGGAAAAGGCAACTCCTGGCTCAGCAGGTGCCGAGTGGCAGGGGAATGCGCTTTTGGTCGGCTAAAGGGACACTGGCATTGTTTACTCAAACGATCGGATCTCAGTGAAAAAAATCCCAGTGGTTATAGCTGCTTGCCCTGGCCTGCATCGAACCTCTGAGGCACAGCGGGAAGTTGCCGCCGGGCTGGAGAGCGGAGGTGGAGCAGCTCTCTGCTGCGTTCAAGCAGCCGGGCACAAGGGTTATTAGAAGAGCTCTGAGATGAGCTATGTGGTTCAGGGAGGCTTGAAGAGCACTTCAACCATGAGAGTAGTTAAGAACTCGATAGCATTTGTCACATATAATTTTGACAGGCTTCTGCACCCCTTTTGGTTTATGTCCCACCCTCCAGTCTCATATTTGGACAGGTATGCTTTGGCATAGGGCTGGTCCAGGTGCCAGGCTCCGGCAGCGCCAGGGCGAGACCCCCCGCCCTGGCTGGAGTCACGGCGCTGGAGGCCGGGATGGTCCGGGTGCCAGGCCCCGGCAGCAGCAGGGCCAGGCTCTGTGGAACATAAGGTGGCAGGACTAGCCGTGCTCGGGGGCTGTTCTGGATGGTGGATGTGCCATGTCCCGTCCCAGCTCTGTCACTGCTTGGTTCTGAGCTGGCCCACCCCGCCCGCTTCTGGGGTCTCCGTGGCTCTGTAGCGGGGATGCTCCAGCATGGAGATAGGATGTCATTGCTTTCTGTCTTCTCCCCATTTGCCTGCTCGGGGAGTGTTTCGTCCCGGGGGCTGCAGGGGCTTCCACCCCCACTTGATGCGGAATGCCAGTGAGTCTCACAGGGCCACTTCCCCGCTGCTCCTTCTCTCTCTGTTGTTTCTCTTGATCTGAGGGGAGTCACCAAGGCTGAGGTGCGAAGCGTTATGCTGAGCATGGGCCTCGCCTGCCTCTCTGCAGGGAGCATCCAGGGTGCTGGGTGCAATCAGGAGCTTGTATTCCCTGCCCAGGGAGATCACCTTTGCCACAGGACTGAGCTCCAGCATCCAAGGGTTCAGGGAAGAGCCACAAGAATGATTCCAGGCTTAGAAAACATGCCTTAGAGCAGTGGTCCCCAAACTGTGGGGGCACTCCCCCCTAGGGGGGCACATGGCAAGGCTGGGGCCAGCCCCCCAGGCGGCAAGGAGGGAGCACCCCCAGCCCTGCTCCCCACCCAGCGGCAGCTCCACTCCGCCCCCTGTTCTGTCCTCATTCCCTGTCTGTCCCTAGGCCAGCTCGTCCTCCAGCCCCAGTTCTGCCCCCAGCTCAGCTACTGAGCCAACTGCAGTAAGGGGGCAGGGGGGCCAGGGATGGATTCCATTCCTGGTAAGCGAAGGCGTGATGGGAAAAGTTTGGGCAGTAGCTCTCCCGCCCTGTCCAGCTCTGGCTTCTGACCTGGCCAGGGGGCATGGAGGGGAGAGAAGGGGATGGAGCTGATCCGGGACTGTCCTGCTCTTGCACTGTAGTTTTGGGGGGGCAACACCCCCATGTCCCCCCAGCTCTGCCTAGGGGCTCAGGGCTTCTGCCCCATGGGGAGTGCTGGGGCTCCGGAATTCAGCCCTGCTGCTCCCAGCTTCAGTCCTGCAGGAGGTGCTGGGGCTCAGGCTCCATGTGGTCCCACGGACCCCCAGTGGGACGTGGGTGCCCGATTGAGAACCACTGGCCTTGGCCATGCGCAGGGCTGCCTCAGGGCAGGGGACTGGCCGAGGTGACCTCGCGAGGGCCCTGCCAGTCCTTCGACTCTCGTGCAGCAGGACTTGAATGCAGGGTCAGCCCAGCCGCTGCTGGCCCAGGGGCGTGATGCTGAAGTCTCTTGACCTAACACCCCAGCCCCCTTTCTGAATTCTGAGCCTGCGCCCCGGGGAGGGGCGTGACCGAGGGGGCCGGCCTGCTTGCTCCCCTGCAAAGATCTGTGGGTTTATTTGTTTCATTGTAACAGATTCACAGGTTAAAAGGGGAGGAGGACTCGGGGCACCTTAGAGACCAACCCACTGCTTTCAGCGTAAGCTTCCCCGAGCCCCAGCTCACCGCTCCGGGTGCCCGCGGCGGGACACACAGTCCGGACACTGGAATACACAGGGACCACGACACAGCCCCGCTCGGGCCCCGCCCCTGCCCGCGGGCCCCGCCCCGCTCAGGCCCCGCCCCTGCCCGCAGGCCCCGCCCCGCTCGGGCCCCGCCCCCTGCCCGCAGGCCCCGCCCCGCTCGGGCCCCGCCCCTGCCACCGGGCCCCGCCCCACTCAGGCCCCGCCCCTGCCCGCGGGCCCCGCCCCGCTCAGGCCCCGCCCCTGCCCGCGGGCCCCGCCCCGCTCGGGCCCCGCCCCTGCCCGCAGGCCCCGCCCCGCTCGGGCCCCGCCCCCTGCCCGCAGGCCCCGCCCCGCTCGGGCCACGCCCCTGCCACCGGGCCCCGCCCCACTCAGGCCCCGCCCCTGCCCGCAGGCCCCGCCCCGCTCGGGCCCCGCCCCCTGCCCGCAGGCCCCGCCCCGCTCGGGCCCCGCCCCTGCCACCGGGCCCCGCCCCACTCAGGCCCCGCCCCTGCCCGCAGGCCCCGCCCCGAGCTCCCCCCGGGCGGGGAAAGCCGAGCGCGCGGCCGGGAGCCCCTCCCCAGCGCCACGAGCGCCTGGTCAAGCGCCCGCTCGGCCGACGATCCCGGCATGCAGCGCGCTCCCCCCCCCTCCCGGCATGCAGCGCGCTCCCCCCCCCCACTCCTGGCATGCATCGCGGCGGGCTCCGGCCGGAGCGGCTGCTGCTGACCCGGCCGCGCCAGCGGAGCCGGCCCTGGCCGAGGCCCCGCCCCCAACCTGGCCGGGCGGGGGCGCGCAGGTGAGGGCTGCCTCGTGCCCGGGGTTGCCATGGGGACGGGGAGACAACGCAGCTGCCCCGCCCAGCGCAGGGCCCCGGGGGCTGTGACCCCCCCGTCCCCTCCCCCAGCGCAGGGGCACCCCCCTCCCCCCGTCCCGTCCCCTCCCCCAGCGCAGGGGCACCCCCCTCCCCCCCGTCCCGTCCCCTCCCCCAGCGCAGGGGCACCCCCCTCCCCCCGTCCCGTCCCCTCCCCCAGCGCAGGGCTCCCCCCTCCCCCCCGTCCCCTCCCCCAGCGCAGGGCTCCCCCCGCTCCCCCCCAGTGCAGGGGCACCCCCCTCCCCCCCGTCCCGTCCCCTCCCCCAGCGCAGGGGCACCCCCCTCCCCCCGTCCCGTCCCCTCCCCCAGCGCAGGGGCACCCCCCTCCCCCCGTCCCGTCCCCTCCCCCAGCGCAGGGGCACCCCCCTCCCCCCGTCCCGTCCCCTCCCCCAGCGCAGGGCTCCCCCCTCCCCCCGTCCCCTCCCCCAGCGCAGGGCTCCCCCCGCTCCCCCCCAGTGCAGGGGCCTGAGGGGTGTGACCCCCCACTCCCCCTCAGCGCAGGGCTCCCCGCTCCCCCCCAGCGCAGGGGCCAGAGGGGTGTGACCCTCCGTCCCCTCTCCCAGCACAGGGCTCCCCCCGCTCCCCCCCCCCAGCTCAGGGGCCTGAGGGGTGTGACCCCCCGTCCCCTCCCCCAGCGCAGGGCTCCCCCCGCTCCCCCCCCAGCGCAGGGGCCTGAGGGCTGTGACCCCCCCCGTCCCCTCCCCCAGCGCAGGGGGCCTGAGGGGTGTGACCCCCCGTCCCCTCCCCCAGCGCAGGGCTCCCCCCACTCCCCCCCCAGCGCAGGGGCCTAAGGGGTGTGACCCCCCCCGTCCCCTCCCCCAGCGCAGGGCTCCCCCCGCTCCCCCCCAGCGCAGGGGCCTGAGGGGTGTGACCCCCCCATCCCCTCCCCCAGCGCAGGGCTCCCCCCGCTCCCCCCCCAATGCAGGGGCCTGAGGGGTGTGACCCCCCCCGTCCCCTCCCCCAGCGCAGGGCTCCCCCCGCTCCTCCCCCAGTGCAGGGGCCTGAGGGGTGTGACTCCCCCCACTCCCCCCCAGCGCAGGGCTCCCCGCTCCCCCCCAGCGCAGGGGCCAGAGGGGTGTGACCCTCCGTCCCCTCTCCCAGCACAGGGCTCCCCCCGCTCCCGCCCCCCCAGCGCAGGGGCCTGAGGGCTGTGACCCCCCCGTCCCCTCCCCCAGCGCAGGGCTCCCCCCGCTCTTCCCCCAGTGCAGGGGCCTGAGGGGTGTGACCCCCCATCCCCTCCCCCAGCGCAGGGCTCCCCCCGCTCTTCCCCCAGTGCAGGGGCCTGAGGGGTGTGACCCCCCGTCCCCTCCCCCAGCGCAGGGCTCCCCGCTCCCTCCCCCCAGCGCAGGGCCCCGGGGGGCTGTGACCCCCCCCGTCCCCTCCCCCAGCGCAGGGGGCCTGAGGGGTGTGACCCCCCGTCCCCTACCCCAGCGCAGGGCTCCCCCCACTCCCCCCCAGCGCAGGGGCCTGAGGGGTGTGACCCCCCATCCCCTCTCCCAGCGCAGGGCTCCCCCCGCTCCCCCCCAGTGCAGGAGCCTGAGGGGTGTGACCCCCCGTCCCCTCCCCCAGCGCAGGGCTCCCCCTGCTCCCCCCCCAGCGCAGGGGCCTGAGGGGTGTGACCCCCCATCCCCTCTCCCAGCGCAGGGCTCCCCCCGCTCCCCCCCAGTGCAGGAGCCTGAGGGGTGTGACCCCCCGTCCCCTCCCCCAGCGCAGGGCTCCCCCTGCTCCCCCCCCAGCGCAGGGGCCTGAGGGGTGTGACCCCCCCCTGTCCTCTCCCCCAGCACAGGGCTCCCCCCGCTCCCCCCCCCAGCACAGGGGCCTGAGGGGTGTGACCCCCCCCGTTCCCTCCCCCAGCTCAGGGCTCCCCCCGCTCCCCCCCCAGCGCAGGGGCCTGAGGGGTGTGACCCCCCATATAGAGCTCAGGCCCAGGGGTGCTCAGCTGTGCCCCCTCTGTTGCAGGTGCCGAGTGAGGACGTCTCCGTCTCCCGCCCCGCAGGCCTGGGTGGCAGGAGTGGAGTGGCAGAGCCGTGGGCCAGGGACGGTGGAGCCCGTGGCCTGGCGGTGGGAGGATAAAGCCGCGTGAATTACAGGTGGGACAGACCCTCTCGGACACGGCTTGCCCGGGTGGGCTCCTGCCAGTGCCTTGGAGCAGGTCCTCAGGCCCAGTCTCTGCATGCCGCTCTCACGGGCTAGTTGGAGGGAAAAGGGCCCCATGGCACCAAGTGCCCTGCTGGGGCTGCCTGCTGGTGCCCACTGCGCTGGCATCCCGGTAAGGGAATGGAGATGCCATGTGTCAGAGAGGCCTGAGACAGAACATCTGGAAATAGCCAAGCCTCAAGCCCCAGCTTTGACTGCGCTGTGCTGCCCACTGGCTCTGAGCTGCCTCCAGCATCCCAGGGCGATTCAAGGGCTGGGAATCCAGCTGGAGCTCGCTGGGTTAGTGTCTCCAGGGGAGGGGTCGGCGGTGCCGTGCGTGCCGTCTGCAGGTGCCCGGAGCCCGGTCCGTGCAGGGGAGGGGTCGGCGGTGCCGTGAGCGCCGTCTGCAGGTGCCCGGAGCCCGGTCCGTGCAGGGGAGGGGTCGGCGGTGCCGTGCGTGCCGTCTGCAGGTGCCCGGAGCCCGGTCCGTGCAGGGGAGGGGTCGGCGGTGCCGTGAGCGCCGTCTGCAGGTGCCCGGAGCCCGGTCCGTGCAGGGGAGGGGTCGGCGGTGCCGTGAGCGCCGTCTGCAGGTGCCCGGAGCCCGGTCCGTGCAGGGGAGGGGTCGGCGGTGCCGTGAGCGCCGTCTGCAGGTGCCCAGAGCCCGGTCTGTGCAGGGGAGGGGTCGGCGGTGCCGTGAGCGCCGTCTGCAGGTGCCCGGAGCCCGGTCCGTGCAGGGGAGGGGTCGGCGGTGCCGTGCGTGCCGTCTGCAGGTGCCCGGAGCCCGGTCCGTGCAGGGGAGGGGTCGGCGGTGCCGTGAGCGCCGTCTGCAGGTGCCCGGAGCCCGGTCCGTGCAGGGGAGGGGGCTCTGCGGCAGACGGCCCTTCACTCCGACAGGCAGGGCTTGGACGAGAGCTGTCCTGGCTGGGAATAAGGAGCCGCTTTTCCCTGGGCAGGGTCACCCCGTTCGGAACAACTGAGCTGGTGGGGGAGTGTGTGTGTCAGTGAATCCAGGCCAGGCATCTCTCTGACAGCCCTACTCTAACTTAGCCGGCTGGGCTGGGCCGGGCCGGATGCAGGAGTCCCTGGGGGATGCCCTGGGCTCTGCAAGAGGCTGAGTGGGGTGGGCAGAACGGTCCCCCAGCCTGAAATCTCTGACCCCGGGGAAGCTCCATGCTGGTCTGCAAGCTGTGAACCCATAGCTACTCAGAGGGAGGACACCTGACCTGCCCCCCCACCCCATGGGGCAGGCCAGGGTCTGCAGCATCTTTCTGACCCCTGTGCACTGACTTCATAGGGGCTGGAGCCCCTGGCTTCCCCCATTTACCCTCCCTATACCGGCACAGGGTCCATCTGGGCTCAGACTTGGAGAGTAACTTACTGCACCAGATCGATCGCACAGGCTGAGGATCTCGGATACTTCACACACCCTTGCCCATGAGCACCAAGATTCCCTGGGCTGAGGGGTCCGCGTTAAGGGGAAGGTAAGCGAGGGGGTGGGGCAGATTCAGGGTCGTAGAGCTCCCAGCCTGTGAGGTGTGTGCTGAGCTGTTTAATCTTATCGTCAGACTTGTGCCAGCTCTGTGCTGGTGAGTGGGTGCCCCGGCCTGGCTCGGAGCTGGGCGGGGGGAGGGCCAGTGGTTCTGGGCCCGGGGTCAGAACTGCTCTTTGTTTCTGTAAACGCCCTTTGCTGCCCATAATGAGCCGCACTGGAGAAGGCAGCAAGCGAGCAGCGCTCGCAGGTGCCGTGGGAGGAGTGCCCTTGCTGCATGCCTGGGGGGGCCTGGGGAGCAGTGCACCCACCCGGCTCCCCCCCTCCCGCTTGCCTGGCTGGTGCTTCCACCAGAACTGCCAAGCTTGAAACCCAGCTCGTGTGCTGGGCTGGACCGGACCCGCCTGGAGCACACAGAATGGCCTCCCTCCACACCGCACACCTGGCTGGGGAGCTGTGAATTACCTGCCCGTCTCCTGCTCACACCTTCCCACTCCACACCTGCCTGGCAGCGTCTCCAGCGAACATGCCTGTGACCTCGGTGTCTCTGCAGATCCCGCCCCAGAGGGCGCCTCTGAGATGGAGCCAAGTGTTGGGGGCAGAGGAATCCCAGATGCTCCTTGCGCAGGTGAGTGATGCTGACTCACCTGCACCGCCCCGGTAGCGAAATGCCAGCAGACGGGCATCCTGCACTAGTGCGCCAGGCCCAGCAGCATGGCTGGAGCTTTCCAGGGGAGACCTCCCTGACATTCCCAGCTGGCCTGTGGGTTGCTGCGCTGCCCCCGGGCCCACCCTTCCTGGGGAGCAGGCGTCTTGGCAGTACGCAAGCTGCGCTGTTCGTGGAGCTCCTGGGGCAGCCCTCAGTGCCACGAACCCTGGGTTAGTCCTGGCCCCACGGGGGAGCTGGATATGTCCCAGGGTCTCCACTCCCAGGACAAACCCCTGCCTGATGGCACCACCCAGAATGACTCCAACACCTCCTGCTCGCAGCTGGTGTCAGAGCACTTGGGAGAGGCCCACAGGGCTGGGCGCGGGGAGCCAAGGGGGAGAGGGGCTTGTTCGCCGCAGGGCTCCCTGCCCGGTGCCTGCAGCAGGTGAGTTGGAGCTGGGGATCCCCCACAGGGAGCGCTGGGGTGTGGGGGCTCTGGCCCAACACGGGGAGTTTGCATCCCAGCCGCTCTGGGCTCCTTCCTGATTCTGTTTCCGCAGCAGGCGCTGGGGGCTGGAGCATCAGAGAGGAGCGGAGCGACACGCCAGGATCCCGGGAAGTGAAAGCAGAGAGCGTGGCCGAGAGCCTGGGATGTGGGGAGCTCCTGGCCCCGGGGAGCGGCTGTGTCGGGGGCGTGCTGCTGATCTGCACTGAGTGCGGGGAGAGCTTCGGGCATCACGAGGCCCTGATCGCCCACCAGCGAGGCCACGCCGGGCAGGGGGCAGGGCCCTTCACCTGCCCCCAGTGCCAGAAGGGCTTCGAGCACAGAGCCAGCCTGGTGGCCCACCGGCGCGTGCACACGGGTGAGCGCCCCTACGCCTGTGCCCAGTGCGGGAGGGGCTTCCGCTACAAGACTTGCCTGGCGGTGCACCAGCGTGCCCACTCCGGCCAGCGCCCCCACCGGTGCCCGCAGTGCAGCGCGGCCTTCCTGCAGCGCGGGGACCTGCACGCCCACCTGGGCACGCACCCGGGTGAGCGCCCCTTTGCCCGCCCCGCGGGCGGCCTCCGCTTCCCGTCCCGCCGGGCCCTCGCCTGCCACCCGGGCCTGGGCCCCCACCGGTGCCCCCAGTGCGGGCACAGCTTCCGCCACAAGCGCAACTTGGTGCGGCACCAGCGTGGCCATGCCGGCGCCCAGCCCTACCGCTGCCCCCAGTGCGGGGACGGCTTCTGCTACAAGCAGAGCCTGGTGGCCCACCAGCGGGAGCACACCGCCCCCCGGCCCTACCCCTGCCCCCAGTGCGGCACCAGCTTCCAGCACCAGGCCAACCTGGCCATCCACCAGCAGAGCCACGCCCCCCCGGCCACCTACTCCTGCCCCCAGTGCCAGCAGAGCTTCAAGTACAAGGGCTACCTGCACATGCACCAGCGGAAACACTCGGCCCCCGAGGCCGAGGGGCGGGAGCGCCAGGCCCTGCACGGCGGGGGGAGGCTCTTCACCTGCGCTCAGTGTGGGAGGGGCTTCAAGAACAACGGCTTCCTCATCATCCACCAGCGAGCCCACGCGGCCGGGGCAGGGAGTGCCAGCCCCACCCCTTGGGGCACCTAGCCCCTCTGCCAGGCCTTGTGCCATCAGCGTTGCCCAGGAGCCGCAGCAAGGAGCTCTGAGCATGGCCAGGAGGGGCCCAGCCTGCCGACGGGGGTGCTGTCCATGGGCCCGGTGCTAGAGGGAGGGGAGGGCTGGGCTGCTCGAACCTAGGGGGTCCAACTTAGGCTACTGGGCGTTGTCTGAAAGCACCAGCTCCGGGAGTCCTGGGGGAACGGCAGCTTTGGATTCAAAGTGCGGCTGTGGTGCCGGCAGGCGAAGGGCTAGTGGGGTGTCTGAGGACATGGAGTATGTGGGGCCGGGCCTTTCTGCTGCTGGCTGCCTGCCCTGTTGCCAGGTGGGTTTACCAGCCATGCCTGGTGCCCCTAGTTCTCTCTCTGGGCCCCTCTGCCCCATTTGCCCTTCAGGGTAGAAGCTGCTGAGCCTGGACTGCGAAGTCCCTGGATGTGGCCCCTTGGGGCATGACGGGCCCTGGTCGGGGGCAGTTTTCTGGCTGGTGTGCCCAGCTGTGAGGGGCTTTGCCTTGGCATGGCCCCCGTGAGCCTGCTGCTGGGAGCCGGCAGATAAAAAGGGGGCCCAAGTGTGTTGCGGGGGCTGGAGGAAACGCCTGCCCTGAGACACTCGCCAGGCTCAGTCTGCTCCAGAGCTGCCTGGATCGCGGCGCAGCCGGGCGTCCCACAGAGGCAGAGCCAGCCCGTGGCACAGCGCTGACATTGGACCCCTTCAGACTGAAATAAGGTGGATGTTAACATAGCCCATCCCCCCGGAAACCACTCCTGGGGTGTTACTCCCTCACCCCCACCACACCAAGCTGCCCAGCTGTGGGGGGTCTCTGCACTGGGTCGGAGCCTGCCCCCATGGCCGGGGGGTGGGCAGGCCCTGGGTAAAGCAGGGGCTGAAGGCCCTGGCCCTAGAGGTGTGGGGCTCCTGCTGGAGGGGGCTGTTAGTGGCTGTTGGAGCCATGTGGCCAGGTCCACGCGTCCCACTGGGCTCTGCTCCAGCATGGGGCTGGCTGCATGGATCGTGGTCGTGGCGTTGGTGGGAGGCAGGTCCAGCCCCCCTGTGGCTAATCACCACCTCCCTGCTGAGGCTGGTGGCAGGAGCCAGTGTTTACCTGGGCCCCAGTGTGCTCCAGAGGCTGGGGGCCAGACCCCAGCTCAGCTCCACTCGACACCCGGGCCGAGGGGCTGCAGGGGCCAGAGCTGGTGGAAGATCGGGGCAGGGCCCGTGTGGCTGGAGAAGTGAAGTGCTGCAAGAAGGCCTGGGATCCGGCTGGTGCGTGTTTTGCCAAGCTCCCTGCCCCCAGGGCTGCCCCCCGTCTGCAGAGCCGCTGTGGTCCCAAGCGTCCCCTGTTCTGGGGCTGCACGCAGGCTCGGTGCCCGCATCGCCTGCCGGCAGCGCTCGGCATACCAGTGTCTTCGTCGGCAGCCGCCTGGCTGCGGCCCCTGCAGAAAGGCTGGTGCTGGGCGAGCGGATGCTCAGGGCGGGGAAAGACACGGTCACTTGGCCAATGCTCTGGGCTGCATCCAGTGGGGTGCAGAAGGGGGGGATCCTGTCCCACCCCCACTCATCATACATAGCAGAGGTGTGCAGGGGGGAGGAGCAAACCTCAGGCTGACCAGTTACCCCAGCACAGCCCGTGGGGCTCTGACCCCCCATCTCCCAGTCTGAAGAGTGTTGTGGGCAACGCCCGTATTTCTGGGCACCCCAAGAGCTGACCTGCCTTGACCGCTCTCTGTACCGTAGGCAGAGCCAGCAGCCTGGATGTGGGTGTCTGGGTCCCCGTGGCTTAGAGCCTGAGCAGGGGGCAAGTCTCCCGGTGGGATCTGTCTCAGCTGCTGCAGCCGCCTCCGAGCGGGGTCAGCGGAAAGGCGGCCGTTTGCCCCGGCGGGAATGTTCTGCTGGGTGGTTGGGAAGCTCCCCATCTTGGAGCCAGGGGTGCCCCTTTTGCTGGTCCCAGGGAAAGTCAGCAAGTGACAAGCCCAGAGCAGTTGTAGGTCCCGTGTGCAGGAGAGGATGGGCAGGGCCCAGAGCCAGCTCCAGGGAGGTGACTTTCCCAGCAGTGCACACAAGCTCTGGCAGGGGCAGACTCCAGTTCTTCAGGGCAGCATTCAGCTGCCTTAGCCATGAAACCATCCTCCCACAATCCGCCGTCTTGTTCAGTGTGCAACTTCCTGCAGCCATTCCTGCCACCCCAGGCTCCTGCACTGCACAGCCAGGGTTCGTCCCCCTGGCCTGTCTGTCCTGTGCACCCAATGAGGCGGGGACCTGAGGGAAGCACAGGGTGTGAGCCTAATGCCGACACCCAAGGGACCAAGGGAGGGGCAGCGGAAAGCTTCACTCTGGCATCTAACTTTGGGGCTGGATTTTCACACCCTTGTGCTCTTCCACTGTACGGTATTTATTAAATAGTGTTAAATCCCCTACAGCTGCCCATCTGCAGCCAGCATATGACTGGGTTGGGTGTGGGGGTGTCACATCTTTGCACAGTGCGTGCTCGGACTGTGGAACTCACTGCCACAAGGCAGGGGGGAGAGCCAGCACCCAGCAGGGCTCAAAAAAGGGCCAGGTGTTTTCTTGGGGCCTGAGAACATGGAGCTCGGAGAGGAAGGGACCTGGAAGAAAGACTCTGCTACACTGGGCCCGAGCCTGCCTCTCGCAGCAGGGCCAGGGACTGCATTGGGGCTGCCTTCACCCTTGACTAGTGAGGACGGGGAGGGAAAAAGTCTGCAGTGACCAGGCACGGCACAGCAAGGTCAGTGTCTGATGGGCAAGCTCAGCATGACTGTTGTATTCCTTTAGCTGGAATGAAAGCCCCGGGTCACTGTCCGGTGTTAGTGTCAAGGACCTCAGCCTGCGTAGCACAATGGCAAATGCACCATTGAAAATCCTTTTAACTCAGGACACAGAAGCAGGGAAGCCAGTTAAAGCCCTGAAATCTTGAAGTCTTGAGATACAGCAATGATCTCTTCGTCCTCTGGACAGACACCCTAAACACCCTCAGAGTTTGCCACCCCACTCCCTCCTGGCTAGTAAACTCTAGAGCGCTCCCAGACAACCATATACAAGAAACCCGCAGATCACCACCCCAAACACACCAAGACACCTGGTATCTACAGCCAGGCCCTCCGCTACCACAGAATATGCTCCAAGGAGAAAGTACGGGATATGCGCCTTAACATACCTTGGATTGCATCATGGAACAGGTGCCCTAAGCCTGTAAGATCTGAGGCTTCTGCTATAAAGACAGCAGCCATCAGCCAAGAAGCAGGAAGTCACAACCTCACGTTCCATCTAAATTACAATTACATGTCCTATCGGGCTGTTCAGAAGGCTCCTGTCCGAATAGCACCCATCATCGTCAGACACAGAAACAGAGCTTAAGATGGTTAAAGAAAGCTTAGTTTGATGGCATTCTGTCCGGCAAGACACCACTTATCAACAGTTGTGGTGTGAAATCCCGACTTTATTATTGTTTTGTCTTTATGGTCCCCACGTCTCTACTGTTTCTCTGTCTGGTTCTTTGATTGATTCTGGCTGCTGTGTAACTAATTTCCCAGGATTGGTGGAGGCGGTGGGGTCTGATCTGGTGAAGGAGCATTCCACCGTACGTGAGGCTTGGTTAAGGAATCGTTTCGTACCATGACTGGTAACGTACAAATAGGCAGGGTGTAAGTGCCATGATAAAACTTGGGGTCCCAGATGAACCTGGAGGAAGAACTCCCCTCCAGGACACAGCCCAGCGCAAGTTAAAGCTGCCAGAAGACCCTGCGGTGCAGCAGCCGGCCCTCCAGACGACTTGAGCTTTGTGTGGCCGGGGGGAAGATCGGCTGTGTGCTTGGGTGTGGTGTGCATTGTGTGTTCAGCGGGGCATTCTGTCTGGTAACCGTTAATAAATACCCGTTAAGGATATTATTGTTTAAGGCTCTTTCACTGGGGAAAGGCCCTGCAGAGTCATGAGTCCACTGGGAATGGGTGTTAGCCCGGAGCCCATGGAGGGGTAAAGTTGGGTCTCTTACTTCCTGAGTACCCAAAAGAGAAGGTAGGGATAAGAAGAGAACCTGGTTCAGTACATGAAAAACCCCAAAAGCCACTCACCCCGCACACTTTAGTTGGGTTCCAGTGTGGGGCCGTAGATGACATATGGGGTATCTTTAAACAATTGCAACCCATAGTGGGGACCCCATCCTGGAAGAAGTTTTTCCTGAACCCCCCAACCTCACCAAGCTTATCATCAGAAGCAAGCTCCCCTCAGACCAGGACACAGCGACTCAAAGCGGTGCCAGACCCCTGCCAGAACAACAGATGGAAAACCTGCAGCCATATCTCCACTGTCACAATGATCAACACCCCCCACAACACACTTTTCAAGGTCCAAGGGTCCTACACATGCCTATCACAAGATGCGGTGTACCTCGTCCAGTGCGCTAAATGCCCCAATAACTGCTGTGTGGGTGAAACCAGACTATCACTGTGCGCTCGAATGACCTCACACAGGAAAATGATAAAAGAAAAACATCCTATCACCGGTGGTGAACGGCTCACAATGCAATCGCTCATCAGCCCTTGTCCTCAAAGGAAACCAGCACAACCCTTTCAACAGACAAGCCTGGGAGCATCAGTTCATTGCTCTGCTAGACACTAAACCTCATGGGCTAACGAAAGACACTGACTATGGCGTACTACAACAAACCCAGTGTTGTGGAAAACGAGGCACACCGTCTGTTTGGTTCAAACAGTCTGAGGGCCCGTTATTGGTGAATACAAGCATGCAGGGAGAAGGAGACAGAGATGGTCACACACAGGTGCCACCCTGGTCTCCCCCTGTCCTGCCCCTAGAATACCAGTCTCAGATAGTTTTTTACATTTTAGTCAAATGATACATTTCCTTAATGTTTTTATCACTCAAGCATTGTTAATAAAGCCTTATAAGGCGCCAAGGTAAACAGCTTTATCATTAGCATTGTGTTGACGCACTTTGTTATTATTCAAGATCTGCGGTTTGCTTGTGGCAGTGTTTGGCTAGGGGCTGTTGCAGGTTTGGGGCGGGTGGTACATAACAGGCAGCTAGGCGAAAGGGTGGCCTAGTTTGTTATCTGTGTCAAAATACCATGGCCCAGCATGTGCTCGTAGCGTAAGCGAAGTCTTACAGGATGCAGGCACGTAAGTCTCTTGCGTTACTGCGTTCACATCTAGTGCATAGGTCTTGTCACAAAGTGGGCTAGGGTCAGGTCAACAATACTTTCCTCCACACCAGTAACCCCCCTTTCTGGGGCCTTTGACAGGAGACGTGTTAATGGGCCACCTCTCCTCAAATGGCCTCTTAGGGTCTGTATTAACTCCTTCTGCGAAACATCTGGTGCACCTTGGATTTAGTTGTGATGCTCTGGGTATGTCTACACTGCAATGTAAGCCCAGGGCTCAAACGCTGACTCAAGCCTACCCCCTCCCACCCGTCTACACGCAAATCACACTGACCCAGGGTCCCATGGGGATGGAGGGGCTAAACCTGAGTTAAGCCAGGACCCAGGGTCAAGCCCTGTTGCTTTGTAGTTTAGTTGTAGACCCCATTGGACTTGTGCTCTGGAACTCTGCCAAAAGGATCCCGCGAGTCCGTGGGTCGACTTTGCTCTGGGCAGTCAGTCGCCCACGTTGCACCACAAACAAAGGGCTAGAATGGCCCCATTTGGGGAGGGCGCTAGGAAGTCTGGGATGTGGTGGTTGGCCTTGGTCCCAGGTAATGCAGTGTGGATGCTGGAGCCCCAGGTTGGCAGCCAGGGTTCAGCAATTCCTAGCCTGGGGTTACACACGAGTGTAGATGTTCAGTCCCTAGGCTAACAAACCCAGGGGCTGCTAGCTCGTGTTCTAGCCCGGGCCGTGCCTGGCAGCAGAGACAGCCCCTACGAGCACTTCCAGCCCTGGAGACGAGCGCTGGGCAAGCTTGTCTCCTCCCCCAGCAGACATTGATCCCAGAAAAGCTCTGACCTCGCCCAGCTTGGCTCCCTCATGCCCTGGGGCCGGCAGGGCTGCAGCTACCCTGAAAACAGCCTGCAGCTGGTAACTGGGGGGGGAGAACAGCAGTGCTGGTTCGTCTCCCCGGGAAGCGCTGCAGCGGCCCAGCTGTGTCGCGGAGTAACTACGGGGAGCGAGGGGTTCGTTCGTCCCCAGGACACACACCTCTCTGGGGTGACGGAAGAATCCCTCCATCGGCCTAGCCAGGCCTACCCCGGCCCTAGGTCGGCTTACCCCCCTCTCAGCGGGCAGGCCCTTTCCCCAAGCTCTGAGCCAAGCCGGTAGGGCGACCTGGCTGGGCAGTGCAGGCCAGGCCTTAGCCACGGGGCCGGGAGCCAGTGTGAGGCCAACCCTGTTCCCCACCAAACACCTACACACAAGGGGGAAGAGAAAAGCAGCAAAGGTGGAAAATGCAGGTCTGGGTCTGGGCTTGCCTTCACTGGCCCCTCCCTGCTGGGGAAAGCCAGGCCCAGCCTCTGGCAAGTGCCTCCCGGAGCAGCCCTCACGACACCCAGCCCATCCGCTGGTACCAACCCTGAGCCGCTCAAGGCCCTGGATTTCGTGGGTTCTTCTGGTCACAGGCTCACGGCAGTGCGCCAAACTCTCCAGCCCCGGCTGGCTGAGCCGGACTTGTCCAGGCAGGCGGCAGCTGGCGAGGGACGGACGGGGGAGCTCGCAGGGACAAAGCCGCGGGTCCCAAGCTCTCGCTGCTGGCTCCTGAGTTCCTCTCTCCGGCTTGGTCAGGACACGGCTCAGGACCAGGACAAGGGCGGCACAATGCCGGCAGGCTGAGAACCAGGAGAATCAGCCCGCCTTGGCGCTGCCTGCACCGCCCTCTCGGCCTGCAGCCTGGCTGCCGTCGCCAGCTGCCCCCTGAAGGGCGTGAGGGCGGAACAGCCCAGCCCCCCGGTACCTCACCTTGGGCCCAGCACATGCTTGTGGGTCACGGATTCCTGGCTCCACACGTCCCCTCTACCTGGCCTGGGTTTCACAGGTCCAGCCAAAGGCAGAGGCTGCCCGGCCTGTGATGGAGGAACTCTTTGTTTTGTTCTGGGTGCAGAGACCCAGCTGCTCAGCTGCATCTGACTCTCCCTGTGGGCCCCTGACCCAGCGCAGGATGGGGCTGGCCTTGTAGCAGCAGGGCTGGGTGCAGTGAGGGCCAGGGAAGGGCACTCGCCCATACACATGATGGTGGATGGCCTGGCTTGCTGTGTCCGTGATAGGGGCTCTCCTCGCTGGGCACGCACAGGACTCCCTGCTGCAGGAAGTGGTGCCCGCACTGGGTACAGGTGAAGGGCGCTTGCCCAGGTGCAGCCGCTGCTGTGGAGTCAGGCACATCCTGGCCCTGCCCACCTTCCTGCACTGGGCACAGGCCCCACCTGAGGAGCCCAGCCTGCCCCACTAACCCAGAAAGGTGTCTGGTGGGAGACCAGGGTGAGGTGGCACCCACAGGTCTGCAGGACATGACCCCTGCTGGCCATTCCCCAGGGCCAGAAGCTGCCCTCCCTGGGGCACACTCTCCCTACACCCCAGCCTCTCGGCCGCTCTCTCTGCTGTCAGCCCCGGGGATCCCAGCGCATGCTCCAGCCCAGAGACAAACTCCCCGGCTGGGTCAGAGCCCCCCAGCACTCCTTCCGCAGGGATGAACCTGCCAGGGACCCCCAGCGCCCATGTCCCTGCCACAGGCCCCAGCCGGGAGCCCTCAAGGGAATGAGCCCCTCTCTTCCCACCAGCCCATGGGGCATCTGCGGGGAAGCTGGTGGGGCCTGTCGGGCTCAGCGTGCACCCCCTGCTGGGCTGTCACCGATTTCCAGGGGGTTGCACAGCCGCAGGGGGCAGCCAGTCAGCCATGGGGCCCCCAAGCTGCCTCCAGGCTGGGGCTCTGGGGAGAGGGTGCAGGAGAACATGGCAGCGTTTCCTGCCACTGCTGGGGTGCCCCCATGCTGGAGAGGGTCAGAAGGCTCTGGCCTGGGACTGACCCTGTAGTGGGGGACAGGCCAGGGCTGGGCCAGGCCAAGGCTCCCCTGGCCCCACGGTGGTTCAGGGGAGGGGTTTCCTCCAGGCTGGTGCTCCCTGCCGGGCGTTTGCTAGAAGGACAGAGGGGGAAATTGAGCATCGTTCCCTGGCTGGAGGTGTCCCCTCCCCCTTGGGATCTCCAATATACGACCCTTCTCTGCCCCCGTTCCCCCAAACAGGTGAGATTAGCCCAACGCAAACCAGGCCTGTCTCTTATCTCCAGAGCTGGGACCGGGAGCAGCCACTCGCAGGGAACGGAAATAAAATCTCCAGCCATACTGGAGACAGAGTCAAGGGGAAAAACTGAAAGGAAATATAACGAATGGAAAATGAATTGACTGAAGAGCTGGGATAGATGAAAAGAGAGCCTGACACTGGCAAACGAGAAACCCTCCCACAGGACCCACAGCAACAAACAATTAACAGGCAGCCAGTTCAAAACAACCAAACGAAGTGATTCATCACCCAACACACAGACAACCTGTGGAACTCACTGCCAGGGGATGTTGAAGACCAAGATTATGACAGGGTTCAAAAAAGAACTAGATCAATTCCTGGCACGTAGGTCCCTCCGTGGTGATGATCCAGGACGGGCAGGGACACAACCCCACACTCTGAGTGTCCCCAGACTGTTTGCCAAAAGCTGGGGCTGGAGGACAGAGAACGGCTCACTCCATAGTGCCCTGTCCTGTGCATTCCCTCAAGCCCCTGGCACCGAGCTGTTGGATGGCAGGATCCTGGGCTAACAGGGCCACGGGGCTGCCCCAGTCCGGCCGTTCTGACGACTAACCAGCTGTTGAAGGAATCCAGCTGAAGGGGGCGTAGTGGACAAGTGGGGCCCACTGGGTGAAGAAAGCGGCTTGTGGCCAGAGCGGGCGGAAGAGGTGCAGCCACGGGAACACCCTCTCTCTGGAGCACGTCAAGCCGAAGGGAAGGGGGGAGCGGGGCGTACGGCCGGTGCTGTGGCTGGTGACCATGAGGCAGGCCCAGCTGCCAGGGGAGCTCACAGGGGTTGGCAGGACAGGCTGGGAACGGGCCCTGTTACCGAGCCGGGGACAATTTGGCGGTTCCTGGATGAAGCTCAAACGGTCCCTTCGCCCTGGTTTGCCTCGGCGGCTCCTCAGCCCAGCCTAGGAGCCCGAGCGGGCATGCAAGGTCCTGTCCAAAACCGGCCCGAGCCGTGCCCAGCCCCTCGCGGGCCAAGAGAGGGGGAGGGTCATTACCAGCGGAGGGGGTGGCTCCTGCCGGGACGCAGGTCTGGGTGGGCCAGGGAGCTCCGTACCCCACGGGACGAGACCCCAGAGCAGATGGGCCTGGAGTCTTCGCTGAGCCCATCAAGACGGATCCCCAGAGACATGAGGCCTGAGGACTTGGCCCAGGCCCCCAGCCCGTTACTCCACTTGCCTGGGCCCCTGCACAGCCCGAGCTGGGGTGGGGGTGAGTCCCTGGGGTGGGGTGGGGGGGTGGTTCTGAGTCACATCCCCATCCCCATGGCAACCCCCAGAGCCCTGGCATGTTGGGGGCATGGCCAGAGCCCGCTCCAGGCAGGGGGAGGGGGCAGGAGATGAGATCAGGGGCTGATCGCTAGGGTAATGAAGCGGGTCTGGCTGGTCCCAGCTCCCCATGCCACCCCCTGCACCCCCCAACCCCATCTCAGACAACAGCTGCACTTGGCTTTTATTGGCGACGGGGCACAGCATGAACCTGGGCACCCAGCACCTTGCTGCGGGCCATGGCCCAAGCCCTGCCCGGGGCAGAACCGGGGGGGGGAGCCAGAGCCAGGAAGCCCCGCCCGGGGAGAGAGGAGGGGCCCATGGCTGGGCAGGCCCCAGCGCCAGAGGTCGGTGCACAGATCCAGGGTCTCTGCTGGGCTCGTCCCCGCTCAGGGCTGCTCCGTGGCCTGTCTGCGGATAAGCTCAGCATACAGCCCGCTCCGGCGTAGCAGCTCCGCATGAGTCCCCGCCTGGGGGAAGACCGGGGGGGTCACAGAGCAGGCCACGCCCAAACTTGGCCCTGCGCCCCGTGCCCCCCAGAATGCCCCTGTGCCCCTCCCACCAGGGGACTGCCCACCCAGAACACCCCATGCCCCCAGAACACCCATCTCGTCCCCTCGTACCTCCCCATGGCCCCCGCCCCCCAGAACACCAGTCTCATCCCCATGCCCTCGTACCTCCCCATGGCCCCCCCCACCCGGGGACCGCCCACCCAGAACACCCCAGGCCCCCAGAACACCCATCTTGTCCCCGCGCCCTCGTACCTCCCCATGGCCCCCGCCCCCTAGAACACCAGTCTCATCCCCATGCCCTCGTACCTCCCCATGGCCCCCCCACCCGGGGACCGCCCACCCAGAACACCCCATGCCCCCAGAACACCCATCTCGTCCCCGCGCCCTCGTACCTCCCCATGGCCCCCGCCCCCTAGAACACCAGTCTCATCCCCATGTCCTCGTACCTCCCCATGGCCCCCGCCCCCCAGAACACCAGTCTCATCCCCATGCCCTCGTACCTCCCCATGGCCCCCGCCCCCCAGAACACCAGTCTCATCCCCATGCCCTCGTACCTCCCCATGGCCCCCCCACCCGGGGGACCGCCCACCCAGAACACCCCATGCCCCCAGAACACCCGGCTCGTCCCCGCGCCCTCGTACCTCCCCATGGCCCCCGCCCCCCAGAACACCAGTCTCATCCCCATGCCCTCGTACCTCCCCATGGCCCCCCCACCCGGGGACCACCCACCCAGAACACCCCATGCCCCCAGAACTGGCCCCCTGCCAACCCCACCTGCAGGACTCTGCCCCCCGCCCAGCCTCGTCCCCCCTCACCTCAGCCACGCAGCCCCGGGCCAGCACCACGATGAGGTCGGCGCCCTGGATGGTGCTGAGCCGGTGGGCGATGACCAGCACGGTGCGGCCAGCCATGGCCCGCTCCAGCGCGTCCTGCACCACCTTCTCCGACTCCGCGTCCAGGGCGCTCGTGGCCTCGTCCAGGATCAGCACCGCCGGGTTCTTAAGCAGGGCCCGGGCGATGGCCACACGCTGCTTCTGGCCCCCCGACAGCATCACGCCGCGCTCGCCTGGGGGGACAGGGGCTCTGTGGGGCTGTTCTGCCCGTCCCATCCGGCCTGTGAGAGCCCGAGGCAGGGCCCTCCCCCCAGGGCCCTGGCTCTGGCTGAGCGAGAGCAGAGCTGCCCCAGCTGCACTGACCCCGTGTCACGGAGACCCCGCCGCAGCCGTATGTCCACTCGGAGCGGGTCTGGCAGCTCCAGCCAGCAGCTGCTCCCCCCAAGCAGCCACCCCCCACGGATGGCGCCCACTTGGGTGAGTGGGGGCACAGGAAGGTGCCAGGGCCCTGCGCTCACCCACGATGGTGCCATAGCCCTGGGGGAAGCTGTGGACGAAGCTGTCGGCGTTGGCCAGCCGGGCCGCGGCGTAGACCTCGGCGTCGGACGCGCTGGGCTTCCCAAAGCGAATGTTCTCCAGGATGGTCGTTCCAAAGAGCGCAGGCTCCTGGGGTGGGGGGAGCCACCGTTTCAGTGCTGGGAGCAGCCTGACCCCCGCCTTGCGCTCCACTCCCCTCACCGCCCCAGTCCCTGCTCCCTGCACTCTCCCGCCCCGCTCACCTGGCTGATGAAGCCAATGACCTGCCCCCGTAGCCACGAGGGGTCCAGGGTGCAGAGCTCCCGTCCGTCCAGCGTGATGGCCCCCCCCGTGGGCTCATAGAAACGCTCCAGAAGGGCCGCCACCGTCGACTTCCCTGCAGGGCAAGGGGATGAGGCTGGCAGCCGCATGGCCCACGACACAGCCCGGGCACAGAGCACCCCACGGCCTGCCCACAGCCCAGGGAGGGGCAGGGTCCATTTCAGAGCCTTTAGGGGACTGAACTCTGAGCCGAGGTGGGGCCAAGTAGGCTGGGAGCCAGGACGCCTGGGTTCTATCCCGGTTCTGGGAGGGCAGGGGGGCTGGGAGCCAGGACGCCTGGGTTCTATCCCGGCTCTGGGAGGGCAAGAGCGTTGGGAGCCAGGACCATTCCCTGTGAGACCTTGGCCACCCCGCCCCTCTCTAGACTGGCTGCCCTGCAAGACCCCACCTGTGACAGACTTGGGGGGGGGGAGGGGGCTTTGGCACTCATGGCCCGGGGGCAGCCGAGGGGTGGGAGGAACCTGGAGACTTCCTGTGGTACCTCCTCCCGACTCGCCCACGATGGCCACTGTCTTGCGAGGGGGCAGGGTGAGGCTGAAGTTCCGTAGCACTGGGCAGCTGGGGCGCGTGGGGTAACTGCGACAGCAAGAAGAGAGGGGTCAGGCTGGGCAGGGCAGACAAGGCGGCCAAGCGCTGGGCAAGTGCGGAGAAGCTGTGCAACTGGGAGCGAGGGGCACCGGCAGGGCTGGGGGGGGCAGGGCTGGGGTGGCAGGGGCTGTGGGTCGGGAGTGAGGGGCACCGGCAGGGCTGGGGAGGGCAGGGGCTGTGGGTCGGGAGCGAGGGGGCACCGGCAGGGCTGGGCTAGCAGGGGGCTGTGGGTCGGGAGCGAGGGGGCACCGGCAGGGCTGGGCTAGCAGGGGGCTGTGGGTCGGGAACGGGGGGGCACCGGCAGGGCTGGGCTAGCAGGGGGCTGTGGGTCGGGAGTGAGGGCTACCGGCAGGGCTAGCAGGGGCTGTGGGTTGGGAGTGAGAGGCACTGGCAGAGATGGGGGGGGAGCAGGGCTGGGCTAGCAGAGGGCTGTGGGTCGGGAACGAGGGGGCACCGGCAAGGCTGGGCTAGCAGGGGCTGTGTGTCAAGAGTGAGGGGCACCAGCAGGGCTAGCAGGGGCTGTGGGTCGGGAACGAGGGGGCACCGACAAGGCTGGGCTAGCAGGGGCTGTAGGTTGGAAGTGAGGGGCACTGGCAGAGATGGGGGGGCAGGGCTGGGCTAGCAGGGGGCTGTGGGTCGGGAACGAGGGGGCACCGGCAGGCCTGGGCTAGCAGGGGGCTGTGGGTCGGGAACGAGGGGGCACCGGCAGGCCTGGGCTAGCAGGGGCTGTGGGTCGGGAACGAGGGGGCACCGTAGGGCTGGGCTAGCAGGGGGCTGTGGGTCGGGAACGGGGGGGCACCGGCAGGGCTGGGCTAGCAGGGGGCTGTGGGTCAGGAGTGAGGGCTACCGGCAGGGCTAGCAGGGGCTGTGGGTTGGGAGTGAGAGGCACTGGCAGAGATGGGGGGGGGATCAGGGCTGGGCTAGCAGAGGGCTGTGGGTCGGGAACGAGGGGGCACCGGCAGGCCTGGGCTAGCAGGGGCTGTGGGTCGAGAGTGAGGGGCACCGGCAAGGCTGGGCTAGCAGGGGCTGTGGGTCGGGAACGAGGGGGCACCGGCAGAGCTGGGCTAGCAGGGGGCTGTGGGTCGGGAATGAGGGGGCACCGGCAGGCCTGGGCTAGCAGGGGCTGTGGGTCGGGAACGAGGGGGCACCGCAGGGCTGGGCTAGCAGGGGGCTGTGGGTCGGGAACGAGGGGGCACCGGAAGGGCTGTGCTAGCAGGGGGCTGTGGGTCGGGAGCGAGGGGCACTGGCAGGACTGAGGGAAGGGTGGTACAGAGGGTGAGGAGAATGACAGGTTCCCAGTGGTGCAGAACAGAGCCCCCCCCCGGCTGCCCTCACCTGAAGCAGACGTCCCGGAAGCAGATGTGGCCGAGCAGGGAGTGGCTGGGGATCTGGTCCCCCCCCGACAGGGACACGGTCGGCTCCAGGGTCATGAACTCAAAGACACGGGCTCCAGCGCTGAGGCCTCGCACGACCTGTGGGGACAGCGATGGGGTGGGACTGCCCGATGCCCTGGTCACCATGTCACTGGGGCAGCCCCAAGCACAGCCCCGTCTGCGTCACCCCTCCATGGCCACATGGCACCGTGTGCTGGAAGGGCCCTGGCCAGTGGGGGCCCAGCCCTTCCCCCTTGCCCAGCTGACAGTCTGGGGCCAGCACAGGGGCACAGCAGAAACCTCCGTCACCACCATTGTGCCTCAGTTTACAAGGTGCAGCAGCTGGGCCAGAGCAGGGCATACGGATAAAGAACGACCAGGCAGGATCTGGCCAGTCGCACCTTCAACCAACCAGACAGGCCGGCACTTGTCCCAGTGCCCTCCGCCCAGAAGCCGCCCCGGGCCAGAATCCCAGAAGCAGCAGGCAAGCCCTGCGAACCGGCTGCTGGTACGGTCACCCCGGCCCTTGGTAGCCTGTGTCAGGCTGCTAGCCCCACAAGAGCGGGGAGGTGTCAAAGGGGGACCGAGCCAGCCCCTGCTCCACCTACCTGTCCAAACAGGACGGAGATGTTGGCCATGGACCTGCCGAGGCAAGGGGAGAGGCTCTGCTCAGCACTGGGCATGGGGACATAGAATCATGAGACTGGACGGGACCTCAAGAGGTCGCCTAGTCCAGTCCCCTGCACTCACGACAGGACTACGCATTATCCAGACCATCCCTGACAGGTGATTGTCCAACCTGCTCTTAAAAATCCCCAACGATGGAGATTCCACCACCTCCCTGGGCAATTTATTCCAGTGCCGAACCACCCTGACAGGTCGGAGGTTTTTCCTAATGTCCAACCTAAACCGCCCTGGCTGCAATTTAAGCCCATTGCGTCTTGTCCTGTCCTCAGAGGTTAAGAAGAACAATTTTTCTCCCCCTTTGTAATAACCTTTTATGTACTTGAAAACTGTTCTCATGTCCCCTCCCAGTCTTCTCTGCTCCAGACCAAACAGACCCAGTGTTCTCAATCTTCCCGCACAGGTCATGTTTCCTAGACCTTTCATCCGTTTTGTGGCTCTTCGGACTTTCCACATCTTTCCTGAAATGTGGGGCCAGGAACTGGACACAATACTCCAGTTGAGGCCTAATCAGCGTGGAGTAGAGTGGAAGAATTACTTCTCGTGTCTTGCTTACAACACTCCTGCTCATACAGCCCAGAAGGATGTTTGTTACACCGTTGACTCATAGTTAGCTTGTGATCCACTATGACCCCAGATCCCTTTCCGCAGGACTCCTTCCTAGGCCGTCATTCCCCATTGTGTATGTGTGCAACTGATTGTTCCTTCCTAAGTGGAGGGCTTTGCATTTGTCCTTATTGAATTTCATCCCATTTACTTCAGACCATTTCTCCAGTTTGTCCAGATCCTTTTGAATTTTAACCCTGTCCTGCAAAGCACTTGCAACCCCTCCCAGCTTGGTATCATCCGCACACTTGATAAGTGTACTCTCTATGCCGTTATCTAAATCAGTGATGAAGATATTGAATGGAAACGTATCCAGAACCGATCCCTGCAGGACCCCACTCGTTATGCCCTTCCAGCATGACTGTGAAGCACTGATAACGACTCTCCTGGTGAGCCCCACCCCGGGGTGAAATGCACACGGCTGTTGTTCTCTGACCTTTGCACTGTCTGCGAAGCCACCATGAAGGACATGAGGTCTCCAGGCGAGAGCTCCTCCCCAGCCATGAGGGAGCCCCCCACAAAGATGGTGCCCAGCACGATACCTGCAGGGGCAGAGCGCGGCACGGTGACATGAGGGCTTCCAGCCCCGCCACAGGGAGTGGGACACAGGAGAGACGAGGAGCCCGCAGCCCCCCTCAGACGCACTGGCTGGCACGGTGCCCTCACACCGAGAGGTGCCGAAGTATTTCCCTAACACCCCGGAATGGCAGCCGCCTCTGGGGTGGAGTGCAGCAGCTGGCGCCTGGCCGGGTGCATGGGGCGGGCTGAGCGGCTGGCACTGCGTGGTGCGGGCACACCCGGGGGAATTCTCCGCATCCCAGTGAGTCTGTTCCTATGGCCTTGGCATCGTTGCTCAGGGGAGTCAGGGTGAGGTGGAGACAGATCCATTAGGGCTGCCTAGGCTGGCCAGAGGCCCCCGCAGAGACTCTCTGGCTGCAGATTAACCTGGAGCCAATGGCTCCCCCAGCTCCCTGCAGGGAGCAGAGCCGAGCCCCTAGCCAGAGCAGTGCTGGAGTGGGGGGGGTCGGGTCACAGCCATGGGGCTCATGGGGGATGGGACAGGAGAGGGGTCACAGGGGCCCTACAGTAGCATAGCTGAGGGGAGCCCTGGGGGTAGCCAGTCCAGACTGTGTCTCTGGGCTACTGAGGGCTTGTTCCAGGTGACTGACAAACCTGCTCTGGGGGGAAAAGGCTCCTGGTGCCAGGGCCGATCCTGGCTGGGCGCGATGAGGGTCCCCTAGAGCCCGGCTCAGAGGGACTCGCTGGCAGAGCTCGTGGGGGGAAGGTGGAGGGCTAGAGCCCAGAGGCTCCGTCGGAGGTGGGGGGCTGTGTGACCCACCCTTGTGAACAGACGGGACCTAGGGGGGGCTGGCCATGCGCCGCCCACTCACCATTCAGCACCATGTTGGACAGCCCCTGGAAGACAGCGATGCCCCTGCCCAACTTCTCATTCAGCCGGCTCGACTGATCCACCTCGTGGCAGTACAGGCTGCAAGGCAAGGAGGGGGTTGGCGACCCACACCAGGGCGGGGCTGGCAGCTGCAGGGCTTTCCTCACAGCACCTCCCCTGCACAGCGCCCCCCAGTGCCTACAGGACCTGGCCAGGGTGTGGGGGTGGCACCTCTCCTGCACAGCGCCCCCAATGCCAGGCTGGGGGGCAGGACACGGGCCCAGATGGCAAGGGACAAGGTCCTGGCTTTGGGGTCTGGGCAGCAGGAAGCATGTGCATGCGGGGCTGGTGTGAGTGGGGCAGGGTGGGGACAAAGCCACTGCCTGGTACTTACGCCACCTCTGTGTCCTCCATGGCAAAGGCCCGCACAGTCCGCACGTTTCCCAGCGCCTCATCTGCCACCCCTGTGGCCTTGGCCACCTGCAGAGAGACGGTCACAGGCCACCTTGCTCCGCGGGCGCTGCCTGCCCAATGGGGCAGGAGAAGCCATGGCTGGGGCACCTGCCACCTCAACACTCCCTCCGTACCGGGGGCCCACAAACGCACAGCCACCGTTTGTACCTGGCAGGAGTGCGGGGGTGTTGCCGGCTCCTGGGCCTGGCGGAGTGGGGCCGGGGGGAGACGTTGCATTCCATAATGTTTTATGGAAATATGCTTATGAGTGGGAATATAATATAACTGGAATATGCTTCATGCAAAAGGTCTCTTGTAAGGCATCACTGCAAAGGTTATTACCTACTGAGTGTGGTCATCCTGTTTGTATGTATGCAGGGGGCTGGACTAGGTGACCTCCTGAGGTCTCTTCCAACCCTGCTAGTCTCTGGTTCTAGTATCTGAAGCTAGGCATATCAAGTATAACTCTGAGGTCCTACTGTAACATGCAAAGTCTGGGCCCCTGCAGGTTTAGAATCTTGATGGCTCCCACTGACTAGGACAATTGATTGTAGATAGTTTATTTACCTGCAAGCCTTCCTGTGTACGGGTGGGCCAGCCCCTGGGTAATGAAGAATGATACTGGAATCCATCTTAAATCTGGTACTTTTCCATTTAGAAGTAGGGGTGGGGACCCAGAGAGACAAAAGATTCCCGCCATGTGACAAAGGTATAAAAGGGGGTGGAACAGCACAAGGAGGGTCCCAGTCATGTGAAAACCCCTGCTTCCCACCGGAGATGCCTGCTGGAACTAACAAGGACTGAACCGGGGAAAGGACTGGGCCCAGACTAGGAAGGAGTCGAGTCTGTGAAAGAAGCTTATTGGAACACCTCTGAGGGTGAGATTTACCTGTATTCAGTTTCTTAATGTATTAGGCTTAGACTTGCATGTGTTGGTTTATTTTGATTGATAAATTACTTTGTTTTGTCTGTTATTACTTGAAACTACTTAAATCCTACTTTTTATACTTAATAAAATCACTTTTGTTTACTGGTAAACCCAGAGTAAGTGATTAATACTGGGAGGAGCAAACAGCTGTGCATATCTCTCTATCTGTGTTATAGAGGGCAGACAGTTTATGAATTTACCCTGTATAAGCTTTATGCAGAGTAAAACAGATTCATTTGGGGTTTGGATCCCATTGGGAGCTGGGTGTCTGGGTGCTGGAGACAGGGAACCTGCTGAGTGGTTTTCAGTTAAAGCCTGCAGCTTTGGGGGTATGGCCCTGATCTGAGTCTGTGTTTGCAGCAGGCTGGCGTGTCTGGCTCAACAGGGCAGGGTTCTGGAGTCCCAGGCTGGCAGGGAAAACGCGCTCAGAGGTAATCTCAGCACATCAGGTGACAGTCCCAAGGGGATCCCTGTGACCCAACCCGTCACAGGGGGTGTTACCTGCTCTTGGGCCTGGCGGGAGAGGCTGCGCAGGACAGAGCCGATCAGGGCACCGGCGCCCACCAAGCTGGGCATCACCACCAGGAGCAGCCCGGTCAGCTTGGGCGAGAGCAGGTAGAGGGAGGCGAAGCAGCCCACAGTTTGCGTGACACTGCGCAGGCCCTGGAGGCAGAGACCCAGTCAGCGGGATCCCGCGGGGCCCCCAGGCCTTCCCCAGCAGTGCCAGGAGAGGCCAAGGGCGGGGCACTCAGCACCCGGGGTGGGGGCTGCTGGCTGGGAGAGGATGGGGCTGCCCGGGGGGGGGACATCCGGGGCTGCTCCCATTGGCCTCACCTGGGAGATGACAAGTTTGAAGGAGGATTTGAACTCCTGGATGTCGGTTGTGAGCCGATTGACCAGCTGCCCCGTCCGGTTGGCATCAAAGAACGCCATGTCCTGTCTGGGGGACGGGACGGGACAGGGGCTGGGGGGGAGGGGCCTGCAGGAGCTGCTGTCTCCAACTGCCCCCACTCCCCCAGCCAACCCCCCTCTGTTCCCTCAACCAACCCCCCTGCAACCCCAGCCCCCCAACCAACCCCCGTTCCTCAGCCAGCCCCCCCAACCACCCCCCACCTCCTTCCTCCCAACCAACCCATCATTCCCCTACTCCCCAAACATGCCCCCCACTGCAGCCATTGCCCCCAGCCGCCCCCCCGCCCTTTCCCCTACGGTCATCAATCCACCCTCCTTCCCATGCATCCCCCGAGTGGGTGGATTTACCGCAGCAGGGATGCGAAGAGGGCCTTGCGCATGCTGCCGGCCACCCGCTCCCCGACCCGCGCCAGCATCACGATGTAGCTGAAGGTCAGCAGCCCCTGGGGATGGAGGAATGGCCACAGCAGTCAGCCCGAGGCCCGCCAGCCCAGCGCCCCGCCCAAGAGCACCTATGAGAGCCCCACCGCCGCAGATCTGGGGTGACTGGCCCCTCCTGGAGTCTCATCCCAACCCCAGGAGGCAGGGGCCAGCAGTGGCTTTCACATCCTGCCACAGAGGTGGTGCCAGGAATTAAAACATCCCTGGATGCAGCACCCTGTGCAGGACTAGTGCAGAGCCCTGCTGCGGGGCCAGGATCCCGCGAGCCCTGTTGCCATACGAGCGGGATTAAACAACAGTCCCACACAGGGCTCTACCTGGACATCTTGGTACCCACATAAAACATCCTCTTTGAATCTTCCTCAGTCCCTGGCCTCAGCAACCTCCTGTGGCAGAGAGTTCCACAGTCCAGCCACACCTTGCGGGACAGCATTTCCTCAGATCAGTTTGGAACGTCCCACCATTTAATTTCATGGACTGGCCCCTCGTCCTTGTGTTACGAGTCAGGAAGCCCAGCCAGGCCCGATCTCACTGATCTAGGCCAGGCGTTATTTTATAGACTTCTCACGCGGCCTCTCGTGTGTCTGCTCTCTGTGGTAACAACCCCAGTCGTTCCAGTCTCTCCTTGTAACAGAGCGTTTCCAGGTCCGGGGTCATCTCTGTGGCCCTTGTCTGAACCCCCTCGAGCTCTGCAATAACCTGCCTGGGACAGAGCGCCCATGCTGCACACAGGATCCAGAGGAGGTGGTGCCATTGGTTTAAAAAAAGGCATTTGAATATTCTCGGTTTTTCACCTCCCCAGTCCTTAAGCATCCCAACATCACCTCAGCTTTTTTGACCACAGTTGTGCATTGAGCAGAGATCTCCACTGAGCTGTCGGCGGGGAAGCCCAGATCCCTTTCCTGGGCTGACACCGTTAATGTCAAGCCCTGTCAGGTGGACAAGTAGTTCGTATTTTCCCCTTCAATGCGCATTATTTAGTATTTATCAGCAGTGAACTTCACTGGCTGTCATACAGCCCTTTCACCCAGCTGGGCTTGGGATCTTTGAGTTCCTCACCGCCCTCTCTGGGCCTGACTCCCCTAAATAACTTCTCAGCTGCAAATGCTGCTACTTCCCTGCTCACCCTCCTTTCCAGACCCCTGATAAATTCATTAAGCACAGGACCTAGCCTGACGCCTTCAGGCTCCGCTGTTAACCTTGTGTCCTTTAGTCCTGCTCTCGCTTTCTATGCCCAGCCAGCCTTTGATCCACGACAATACCGTCTCTCTCACCCAGGATGACTTCGCTTCTTTAGCCACCTCTTGTGGGGGACCTTGGAAAAGGCCTTTGGAATGTCTAAATTACGTCAGCTCATTCAGTAGATGAGTGAGAAGTGATTTTCCTTGGCAAAAATCATGCAGGTTATAACCCTGATCTTCCAGGTCTTTTAATAGACTGTTGTTAAAGATCATTTCAACCAGCCTGCCAGGTACAGATGTACGGCTGACTGATCTAATTCCCCGGGTCACCCCAGGGCCTTCCCTAGATCTGGGTACAGCATTTGGCCCCCTCGGGTCGCCTGGGACAGGGGCTGCATATCTCTGTTAGAGAGGACCGGGGCGGGGGGTGTTCAGAGCCCAACAGCTCACAGCCCCCCCCTGCCCCTGCCAGCCCGCCCCCCGGCTCACCTGCAGGCTGTAGAGCAGGAGCAGGCGGAGGGCAGGCCGGCGCACCTCCCGCAGGTAGGTCCCAACAGGCTGCTGGGTGCAGCGTGCCACCACGTTCACCAGCTCCCCCAGGAGCATGGGGATCCGGATGTTGAGCAGGGCCACGCCCAAGGCAAACTGCAGAGAGAGATCAGAGCCCAGCATTGACCCCGGGGCCCACGGGCTGGGCCAGGCCGGTGGGGGTATCACCCCCAGGGCCACGTGGGTCAGACTGAGACATGGGGGGTACGGGCCCGGGAGCCCCCAGACTGGCCAAGGCTGGAGCCTGCTGGTCCGGCAGGGGGCTGGGCTCCTCCTCCAGGCCCCCCCGCGTTCTCTGGGGGGCGCGCCAGGAGGTTCTTACCACGACGGCTGCCGACAGGGCCAGCAGCTGCGGGCGAAGGAACTTCCAGAACTCGGCCCAGGCGAAGTCGGGCTCTGGCTTGGGGGAAGCAGGGGCCGGGCCGGGGCTCCCAGCCTCCTGGCAACGAGCTCCTCTGCGGGCGAGGCCGGCCCCCAAGCCCAGCAAGGCTGGGCCCGCCAGGAGCGCGGTGGCCCGGCCCAGCGAGAAGGGGCAGCGGGGCAGGGCTGGGGACGGCGCGGCCAGGCGGCCGGGGGCTCGGAGGAAGATGGAGACTCTGGCATGACTGGCCACGTACCTAAAAGGAGAAGGGGGGGTGAGGCGCCCCAGGCGGTGCCCGCTCCCCCCGCTCCCCGGGCCCGGCTCCCCCCTGCTCCCCGGGCCCGGCTCCCCCCTGCTCCTCGCTCCCCCCGGCTCCCCCCTGCTCCCCGCTCCCCCCGGCTCCCCCCTGCTCCCGGCTCCCCCCTGCTCCTCGCTCCCCCCGGCTCCCCCCTGCTCCCCCCGGCTCCCCGCGCCCGGCTCCCCCCTGCTCCCCGCTCCCCCGGCTCCCCCCTGCTCCCCGGGCCCTGCTCCCCCCTGCTCCCCGCTCCCCGGGCCCTGCTCCCCCCTGCTCCCCGCTCCCGGCTCCCCCCGGCTCCCCGCTCCCCCCGGCTCCCCCCTGCTCCCCGGGCCCTGCTCCCCGCTCCCCGCGCCCGGCTCCCCCCTGCTCCCCGCTCCCCCCGGCTCCCCCCTGCTCCCCGGGCCCGGCTCCCCCCTGCTCCCCGGGCCCGGCTCCCCCCTGCTCCCCGCTCCCCGGGCCCGGCTCCCCCCTGCTCCCCGCGCCCAGCTCCCCCCTGCTCCCCGCTCCCCAGGCCCTGCTCCCCGCTCCCCGGGCCCGGCTCCCCCCTGCTCCCCGCGCCCGGCTCCCCCCTGCTCCCCGCTCCCCGGGTCTGGCTCCCCCCTGCTCCCCACGCCCGGCTCCCCCCTCTGCCCACGGCTCCAGCTCCCCCCCTGGACCCAGCTCCCCCCTGCTCCCCGCTCCCCGGGCCCGGCTCCCCCCCGCTCCCCGGGCCCGGCTCCCCCCTGCTCCCCGGGCCCGGCTCCCCCCTGCTCCCCGCTCCCCGCTCCCCCCGGCTCCCCGCTCCCCGGGCCCGGCTCCCCCCTGCTCCCCGCTCCCCGCTCCCGGCTCCCCCCGGCTCCCCGCTCCCCGGGCCCGGCTCCCCCCTGCTCCCCGCGGCCGGCTCCCCCCTGCTCCCCGCTCCCCCCGGCTCCCCCCTGCTCCCCGTGCCCGGCTCCCCCCTCTGCCCACGGCTCCAGCTCCCCCCCGGGCCCGGCTCCCCCCTGCTCCCCCCCCGGGCCCGGGGCGCGGCGGGGAGCGTGTCACACCGGCGCGCGCCGTGGGGGCTCCAGGGGCACGCGCACCGGGGGGGGGCAGCGGGCTCCGGGCTGGGACCGGGAACCCAGGCGTCCGGGTGACGCGCTACCTGGCCCGGCAGCCCCCGCGCCCCGCCCGGAGCAGCAGCAGCAGCATCGCGAAAGCAGCGGCCCGGCCGGCCCACAATGCACCGCGCCACGGGCTGCGGGGGCGGGTGGTCGCCGCCGAGAGCTTCCGGGCCAGAGCCCCGCCCCCTGGCTGACCCCGCCCCCAAGCCAGAGCCCCGCCCCTCCTCGGCCTGACCCCGCCCCTCCCTAGGCCACAGTCCCGCCCCTCCCTGGACGAACCCCGCCCCCAAGCCAGAGCCCCGCCCCCCCGGCCTGCACCCCGCCCCCAAGCCAGAGCCCCGCCCATTCACAGACTGACCCCGCCCCTCCCTGGGCCAGAGCACCGCCTCTCCCTGAACTGACTCCGCCCCTCCCCAGACTCACCCCGCCCCTCCCTGGGCCAGAGCCCCGCCCCTCCCCGGCCTGACCCCGCCGCTCCCCAGACGAACACTGCCCCCAAGCCAGAGCCCCGCCCCCCCGGCCTGCACCCCGCCCCCAAGCCAGAGCCCCGCCCATTCACAGACTGACCCCGCCCCTCCCTGGGCCAGAGCCCCGCCCCTCCCCGGCCTGACCCCGCCGCTCCCCGGACCAACACTGCCCCCAAGCCAGAGCCCCGCCCATTCAGACTGACCCCGCCCCTCCCTGGGCCAGAGCACCGCCTCTCCCTGAACTGACTCCGCCCCCAAATCAGAGCTCCGCCCCTCCCCAGACTCACCCTGCCCCTCCCTGGGCCAGAGGACCGCCCATTCACAGACTGACCCCGCCCCTGGGGCAAAGCCCCACCTCTCCCGGCAATGACCCCGCCCCCAGCCAGAGCCCCGCCCCTCTCGGACTGGAGTCAGACGGGCAGCTCTGGCCGAGGCTCCGTGGCCCCAGCTCTGCCCCCTGCCAGGTGCCCCAGGGCCAGGGCCCGAGGAAAGCAGCTGGCTCCCTGCCCCCTGGAGCAGCGGCAGCCCGGGGTGACCGGCTTCCTTCTGGGCGTTGGTGCAGCCGGCCAGCTCCGTGCCCTGAGGCCATCGGACCCACGGCCGGCTGGGGCTGGGCAGAGTCTGAGTGGGTGGCCCTGCCCTCGCAGCAGGGCTGGGCCCCAGACCATGGGGGTGCGGGAGGCCACACCGGACACGGGGCCGGTCCCCCAGTCGCTAGAGTCATCGTGGAAAACAACGAGCTGCAATTATCAAAACTAAACGCTTTATTGGGGGGCTGCAGGGGGGGAGGCAGCAGCAGTGGGGCAAAGGGCCCTGCTCCCACCCCCATGGGCCGAGGAGCCAGGGGCCACGCAGGGGGCGGGCTCCAGCAGGCTCCGCGCCTGCGCCGAGAAGGACTGAGAGCGGATCCGCGAGGCCACCTCCTGCGTGCGGAACGTCAGGCCGAAGATGTCCTCGTGGCAGCGGTTCTGGTCCTGGGGGAGAGACCCGGGGTGAGGGGCGCCGGGCAGGGCAGCACCCACAGGGCACCGAGACTGATGCCCAGGGAGCTCTGCAATTCCAGCCCCCCTCCATCCCAACCCGCAGCCCCTATCCCAGCCCCGGGGCCCCCCACCCCCTGCCCTGCCGGCACCCCTCTGTCCCATCCCGCAGCCCCTATCCCAGCCCTGCCGCACCCCTCAGTCCCAACCCGCAGCCCCTATCCCAGCCCCGGGGCCCCCCACCCCCCTGCCCTGCCGGCACCCCTCCGTCCCATCCCGCAGCCCCTATCCCAGCCCTGCCGCACCCCTCAGTCCCAACCCGCAGCCCCTATCCCAGCCCCGGGGCCCCCCACCCCCCTGCCCTGCCGGCACCCCTCTGTCCCATCCCGCAGCCCCTATCCCAGCCCTGCCGCACCCCTCAGTCCCAACCCGCAGCCCCTATCCCAGCCCCGGGGCCCCCCACCCCCCTGCCCTGCCGGCACCCCTCCGTCCCATCCCGCAGCCCCTATCCCAGCCCTGCCGCACCCCTCAGTCCCAACCCGCAGCCCCTATCCCAGCCCCGGGGCCCCCCACCCCCCTGCCCTGCCGGCACCCCTCAGTCCCAACCTGCAGCCCTAACCCAGCCCTGCCGCACCCCTCAGTCCCAACCCGCAGCTCCTATCCCAGCCCCGGGGCCCCCCCGCCCCCCAGCCCTGCCAGCACCCCTCCGTCCGCACCCACAGCCCCTATCCCAGCCCCGGGGGCCCCCCACCCCCCAGCCCTGCCGGCACCCCTCCGTCCCCACCCACAGCCCCTATCCCAGCCCCGGGGCCCCCCACCCCCCAGCTCTGCCAGCACCCCTCTATCCCAGCCCCGGGGCCCCCCACCCCCCAGCTCTGCCAGCACCCCTCCATCCCATCCCCAGCCCTGGGGTCCCACCCCCACAGCTCTGCCGGTGCCCCTCACTGCTGACCCACAGCCCCCTACTTGCCTACCCCAGGCTGCCCGCGTCCCTGTGCCCCCAGCTGGGGCCGCTCCCCCACCCCGTACCCGGAGTTCGCTGATTAGGTCTCCGGCCTCGGCCAGCGTCATGCCTCCCTCCTGGGCCAGGATCTGCTGCACCGTCTGCAGGACGCCGGTGGCCATGGTGACGTCCCCGCAGACGTAGAGGTGGCCCCCGCGCTGGCATAGCACCTGGTGCACCTCGCCCGGCAGCTGCGTCCGCAGGACGTCCTGCACGTAGGCCTGGGGCAGGGCAGAGCGTCAGTGTGGGCCGCCCCGGCCCCCCAGCCAGCCCCGCTGGGCGCAGCCCCCGTTACCTTGGGGAAGTCGGGGTCCCTGGAGAAAGCCGTCAGCACCCGGCTCAGCGCCCCCTTCTGCTGGGCCTCCAGCGCCTCCTGCTGGTAGAGGTGGTCGAGGCGGGCACAGCGGCAGCCGAACACCAGGGTCATCTCGCCCGGCCGGAGGCCTGGAGGGCAGGGGCAGGGTGAGGGGCAGTAGTGGCCCCCCAGCCCCGGGATCCTGCTCCCGCCCTGGCCCTGCCGAGACCCCTCTCGGACACACCCTCCCAGTGCCCCTCGGCAAGGCGCGCCAGGTCCCCCCAGCCAAGAGCCCTAGGGACCCCCAGCCCCCCCGCCCAATCCAGGCCCCCCAGGCCCTGTCCCCAGTCCCCCAAGCTGCCCAGGCCATGAGCCCTGGGGACCCCCAGCCCCCCCGCCCCATCCAGGCCCCCCAGGCCCTGTCCCCAGTCCCCCAAGCTGCCCAGGCCATGAGCCCTAGGGACCCCCAGCCCCCCCGCCCCATCCAGGCCCCCCAGGCCCTGTCCCCAGTCCCCCAACCTGCCCAGGCCATGAGCCCTAGGGACCCCCAGCCCCCCCGCCCCATCCAGGCCCCCCAGGCCCTGTCCCCAGTCCCCCAAGCTGCCCAGGCCATGAGCCCTGGGGACCCCCAGCCCCCCCGCCCCATCCAGGCCCCCAGGCCCGTCTGACCTTCCGTCTCCATGGCGTGCAGCCGCTGCTGCCAGAAGCCCCGGAAGGGGGCGATGCCGGTGCCCGGACCCACCAGGATGCAGGGGGCATGGGGGTCCTGCGGGAGCCGGAAGGACGGGGCCCTGTGTGGGGAGCGACGGTGTCTGGGGCATGGCACCGGGTCGAGCCGCCTGCGCGCTGCAGGGCCTCGGGGCAGGGGCCACGGCAGCAGAAAGGGTTAATGGGAGGAGGAGGGGTCCCCAGACTAGGGGTGGAGCAGGGCATGCTGGGAGATGTGGGGCCTGTGGGGTGAAAGAGCCACAGGAGGGAGCATGCGGGCAGGGTCCAAGCCCCACCAGCCCCCACCCTGAGCCTCATGCAGGGTCCCCCCCTCCCCTCGCCCTGGCTCTGTCCTGGGCAGGGTCCCACCCCCATCCAGGCTCTGTGCCCCGGGGCAGGGTCCCAACTCTGCCAGCCCCCCGCCTTGGCTCTGTGCCCCGGGGCAGGGTCCCAGCTCTGCCAGCCCTCCGCCTTGGCTCTGTGCCCCGGGGCAGGGTCCCAGCTCTGCCAGCCCCCCGCCTTGGCTCTGTGCCCCGGGGCAGGGTCCCAGCTCTGCCAGCCCCCCGCCTTGGCTCTGTGCCCCGGGGCAGGGTCCCAGCTCTGCCAGCCCCCCGCCTTGGCTCTGTGCCCCGGGCCAGGGTCCCAGCCCCGCCAACCCCCCGCCTTGGCTCTGTGGCCCGGGGCAGGGTCCCAGCTCTGCCAGCCCCCCGCCTTGGCTCTGTGCCCCGGGGCAGGGTCCCAGCTCTGCCAGCCCCCCGCCTTGGCTCTGTGCCCCGGGGCAGGGTCCCAGCTCTGCCAGCCCTCCGCCTTGGCTCTGTGCCCCGGGGCAGGGTCCCAGCTCTGCCAGCCCCCCGCCTTGGCTCTGTGCCCCGGGCCAGGGTCCCAGCCCCGCCAACCCCCCGCCTTGGCTCTGTGCCCCGGGGCAGGGTCCCAGCTCTGCCAGCCCTCCGCCTTGGCTCTGTGCCCCGGGGCAGGGTCCCAGCTCTGCCAACCCCCCGCCTTGGCTCTGTGCCCCAGGCCAGGGTCCCAGCCCCGCCAACCCCCCGCCTTGGCTCTGTGCCCCGGGGCAGGGTCCCAACTCTGCCAGCCCCCCGCCTTGGCTCTGTGCCCCGGGGCAGGGTCCCAGCTCTGCCAGCCCCCCGCCTTGGCTCTGTGCCCCGGGGCAGGGTCCCAGCTCTGCCAGCCCCCCGCCTTGGCTCTGTGCCCCGGGGCAGGGTCCCAGCTCTGCCAGCCCTCCGCCTTGGCTCTGTGCCCCGGGGCAGGGTCCCAGCTCTGCCAGCCCCCCGCCTTGGCTCTGTGCCCCGGGCCAGGGTCCCAGCCCCGCCAACCCCCCGCCTTGGCTCTGTGGCCCGGGGCAGGGTCCCAGCTCTGCCAGCCCCCCGCCTTGGCTCTGTGCCCCGGGGCAGGGTCCCAGCTCTGCCAGCCCCCCGCCTTGGCTCTGTGCCCCGGGGCAGGGTCCCAGCTCTGCCAGCCCTCCGCCTTGGCTCTGTGCCCCGGGGCAGGGTCCCAGCTCTGCCAGCCCCCCGCCTTGGCTCTGTGCCCCGGGCCAGGGTCCCAGCCCCGCCAACCCCCCGCCTTGGCTCTGTGCCCCGGGGCAGGGTCCCAGCTCTGCCAGCCCTCCGCCTTGGCTCTGTGCCCCGGGGCAGGGTCCCAGCTCTGCCAACCCCCCGCCTTGGCTCTGTGCCCCAGGCCAGGGTCCCAGCCCCGCCAACCCCCCGCCTTGGCTCTGTGCCCCGGGGCAGGGTCCCAACTCTGCCAGCCCCCCGCCTTGGCTCTGTGCCCCGGGGCAGGGTCCCAGCTCTGCCAGCCCCCCGCCTTGGCTCTGTGCCCCGGGGCAGGGTCCCAGCTCTGCCAACCCCCCGCCTTGGCTCTGTGCCCCGGGGCAGGGTCCCAGCTCTGCCAGCCACCCCCCTTGGCTCTGTGCCCCGGGGCAGGGTCCCAGCCCCGCCAACCCCCCGCCTTGGCTCTGTGCCCCGGGGCAGGGTCCCAGCCCCGCCAACCCCCCGCCTTGGCTCTCTGCCCCGGGGCAGGGTCCCAGCTCTGCCAGCCCCCCGCCTTGGCTCTGTGCCCTGGGGCAGGGTCCCAGCTCTGCCAGCCACCCCCCTTGGCTCTGTGCCCTGGGGCAGGGTCCCAGCTCTGCCAGCCCCCCGCCTTGGCTCTGTGCCCCGGGGCAGGGTCCCAGCTCTGCCAGCCACCCCCCTTGGCTCTGTGCCCCGGGGCAGGGTCCCAGCCCCGCCAACCCCCCGCCTTGGCTCTGTGCCCCGGGGCAGGGTCCCAGCTCTGCCAGCCCCCCGCCTTGGCTCTGTGCCCCGGGGCAGGGTCCCAGCTCTGCCAGCCCTCCGCCTTGGCTCTGTGCCCCGGGGCAGGGTCCCAGCTCTGCCAGCCCCCCGCCTTGGCTCTGTGCCCCGGGGCAGGGTCCCAGCCCCGCCAACCCCCCGCCTTGGCTCTGTGCCCCGGGGCAGGGTCCCAGCTCTGCCAGCCCCCCGCCTTGGCTCTGTGCCCTGGGGCAGGGTCCCAGCTCTGCCAGCCACCCCCCTTGGCTCTGTGCCCTGGGGCAGGGTCCCAGCTCTGCCAGCCCCCCGCCTTGGCTCTGTGCCCCGGGGCAGGGTCCCAGCTCTGCCAGCCACCCCCCTTGGCTCTGTGCCCCGGGGCAGGGTCCCAGCTCTGCCAGCCCCCGCCTTGGCTCTGTGCCCCGGGGCAGGGTCCCAGCTCTGCCAGCCCCCCGCCTTGGCTCTGTGCCCTGGGGCAGGGTCCCAGCTCTGCCAGCCCTCCGCCTTGGCTCTGTGCCCCATGCAGGGTCCTGGCCCCCCTTACCCTCTGATGAAGGCAGGCACCATGTCCCCCTCCTGCAGCTGGGCCAGCCAGGTGGAACAGACACCGAAGTGCAGGGGCCCCTTGCCGTCTGTGGGACACAGGTGAGGAGGGGCAGGGTGCTCAGAAGCCTGATGGGGATGGCACCTGGCCCGCATCCCCCTCCCCTTCCACCCGGTACCCTCCCCACCTCCCCTCTCCCACTCAGATACCCTCCCTCCATCTCCCCTCCCAAGCTCCATCTCCCTGGGGTGGGGGTGGGGTTGGGGGAGCCGGGCTGCTCACCTTGCTGCGGGGTTGCCCTGGCCATGGGGTATCACTCACTCTAGGTGTGGTGGGTGTTGCTCATCCTCACTGGGGGTGGGGTCACTCCCTGGCTGTGTGGGGTGGAAGGGGGGTTGCTCCCCTGGCTGGGGATAATATTTAAGGCATAACTATCATGGCAATTAATTGATCTTTAACTATTCATGGTAAATAGGCCCAATGGCCTGTGATGGGATGCTAGATGGGTGGGATCTGAGTTACTACAGAGAATTATTTCCTGGGTGTCTGACTGGTGAGTCTTCCCCACATGCTCAGGGTTCAGCTGATCGCCATATTTGGGGTCGGGAAGGAATTTTCCTCCAGGGCAGATTGGAAGAGGCCCTGGGGGTTTTTCCCCTTCCTCTGTAGCATGGGGCACGGGTCACTTGCTGGAGGATTCTCTGCTCCTGGAAGTCTTTAAACCACAATTTGAGGACTTCAATAGCTCAGATATAGGTGAGAGGTTTATCCCAAGAGTGGGTGGGTGAGATTCTGTGGCCTGCATTGTGCAGGAGGTCAGACTAGATCATAATAATGGTCCCTTCGGACCTTAATATCTATGAATCTATGTAAAAAGAAAAGGAGGACTTGTGGCACCTTAGAGACTAACCAATTTATCTGAGTATAAGCTTTCGTGAGCCATAGCTCACTTCATCGGATGCATGCAGTGGAAAATACAATGGGGAGATTTAAATACACAGAGAACATGAAACAATGGGTGTTACCATACACACTCTAACGAGAGTGATCAGGTAAGGTGAGCTAATACCAGGAGGAAGCAGGGTCGGGGGCGGAACCTTTTGTAGTGATAATCAAGGTGGGCCATTTCCAGCAGTTGACAAGAACATCTGAGGAACAGCGGGGGTGGGGTGGGGGAATAAACATGGGGAAATAGTTTTACACAAAGATGGACTACAAGCTGTCAGGAACAGTATCCCTGATAATGTCACGGCAAACCTGGTGGCTGAACGTTGTGACTTTGTTCTCACCCATAACTATTTCACATTTGGGGACAATGTATACCTTCAAATCAGCGGCACTGCTATGGGTACCCGCATGGCCCCACAGTATGCCAACATTTTTATGGCTGACTTAGAACAGCGCTTCCTCAGCTCTCGTCCCCTAACGCCCCTACTCTACTTGCACTATATTGATGACATCTTCATCATCTGGACCCATGGAAAAGAAGCCCTTGAGGAATTCCACCATGATTTCAACTATTTCCATCCCACCATCAACCTCAGCCTAGACCAGTCCACACAAGACATCCACTTCCTGGACACTATGATGCTAATAAGCGATGGTCACATAAACACCACCCTATACCGGAAGCCTACTGACCGCTATTCCTACCTACATGCCTCCAGTTTTCACCCAGACCACACCACACGATCCATCGTCTACAGCCAAGCTCTACGATAAAACCGCATTTGCTCCAACCCCTCAGACAGAGACAAACACCCACAAAATCTCTATCAAGCGTTCTTACAACTACAATACCCACCTGTTGAAGTGAAGAAACAGATTGATAGAGCCAGAGGAGTACCCAGAAGTCACCTACTACAGGACAGGCCTAACAAAGAAAACAACAGAACGCCACTAGCCGTCACCTTCAGCCCCCAACTAAAACCCCTCCAACGCATCATCAAGGATCTACAACCTATCCTGAAGGATGTCCCAACACTCTCACAGATCTTGGGAGACAGGCCAGTCCTTTCTTACAGACAGACCCCCAACCTGAAGCAAATATTCACCAGCAAACACACACCACACAACAGAACCACTAACCCAGGAACCTATCCTTGCAACAAAGCCCGTTGCCAACTGTGTCTACCTATCTATTCAGGGGACACCATCATAGGGCCTAATCACATCAGCCACACTATCAGAGGGCTCGTTCACCTGCACATCTACCAATGTGATATATGCCATCATGTGCCAGCAATGCCCCTCTGCCATGTACACTGGCCAAACTGGACAGTCTCTATGTAAAAGAATAAATGGACACAAATCAGACGTCAACAATTATAACATTCAAAAACCAGTCACAGATCACTTCAGTCTCTCTGGTCACTCAATTACAGACCTAAAAGTTGCAATTCTTCAACAAAACAAACTTCAAAAACAGACTCCAGGGAGAGACTGCTGAACTGGAATTAATTTGCAAACTGGATACAATTAACTTAGGGTATGTCTACACTATGAAATTAGGTCGAATTTATAGAAGTCGTTTTTTTAGAAATCGGTTTTATATATTCGAGTGTGTGTGTCCCCACAGAAAATGCTCTAAGTGCAGTAACTCGGCAGAGTGCTTCCACAGGACCGAGGCAAGCGTCGACTGCCGGAGCGTTGCACTGTGGGTAGCTATCCCACAGTTCCCGCAGTCTCCGCTGCCCATTGGAATTCTGGGTTGAGATCCCAATGCCTGATGGGGCTAAAACATTGTCGCGGGTGGTTCTGGGTACATATCGTCAGGCCCCCGTTCCCTCCCTCCCTCCGTGAAAGCAAGGGCAGACAATCGTTTCGCGCCTTTTTTCCTGAGTTACCTGTGCAGACGCCATACCACGGCAAGCATGGAGCCCGCTCAGGTAACCGTCACCCTATGTCTCCTGGGTGCTGGCAGACGTGGTACGGCATTGCTACACAGCAGCAACCCCTTGCTTTGTGGCAGCAGACGGTGCAATTGGACTGGTAGCCGTCATCGTCATGTCCGAGATGCTCCTTGTGGCCTGTGTGAGGTCGATCAGGAGCGCCTGGGCAGACATGGGCGCAGGGACTAAATTTGGAGTGACTTGACCAGGTCATTCTCTTTAGTCCTGCAGTCAGTCCTATTGAACCATCTTATGGTGAGCAGGCAGGCGATACGGATTGCTAGCAGTCCTATTGCATCATCTTCTGCCGGGCAGGCAAGAGATGAGGATGGCTAGCAGTCCTATTGTACCATCTTCTGCCGAGCAGCCATGAGATGTGGATGGCATGCAGTCCTTCTGCACCGTCTGCTGCCAGCCAAAGATGTAAAAGATAGATGGAGTGGATCAAAACAAGAAATAGACCAGATTTGTTTTGTACTCATTTGCAAACCCCCACCCCCCGTCTAGGGGACTCATTCCTCTAGGTCACACTGCAGTCACTCACAGAGAAGGTGCAGCGAGGTAAATCTAGCCATGTATCAATCAGAGGCCAGACTAACCTCCTTGTTCCAATAAGAACAATAACTTAGGTGCACCATTTCTTATTGGAACCCTCCGTGAAGTCCTGCCTGAAATACTCCTTGATGTAAAGCCACCCCCTTTGTTGATTTTAGCTCCCTGTAAGCCAACCCTGTAAGCCGTGTCGTCAGTCGCCCCTCCCTGCGTCAGAGCAATGGCAAACAATCGTGCATCTGAGTTGAGAGTGCTGTCCAGAGCAGTCACAATGGAGCACTCTGGGGTAGCTCCCGGAGGCCAGTACCGTCGAATTGTGTCCACAGTACCCCAAATTCGACCCAGCAAGGCCGATTTAAGCGCTAATCCACTTGTCAGGGGTGGAGTAAGGAAATCGATTTTAAGAGCCCTTTAAGTCGAAATAAAGGGCTTCATCGTGTGGACAGGTGCCGGTTTACATCGATTTAAAGCTGTTAAATTCGACCTAAAGTCCTAGTGTAGACCAGGGCTTAGGCTTGAATAAAGACTGGGAGTGGATGGGTCATTACACAAAGTAAAACTATTTCCCCATGTTTATTCCCCCCTCCCCCCCTGTTCCTCAGAGGTTCTTGTCAACTGCTGGAAATGGCCCACCTTGATTATCACTACAAAAGGTCCCACCCCTACTTGCCCCCCCCCTGCCCCCGCTCTCCTGCTGGTAATAGCTCACGTTACCTGATCACTCTTGTTACAGTGTGTATGGTAACACCCATTGTTTCATGTTCTCTGTGTATATAAATCTCCCCACTGTATTTTTCACTACATGCATCCGATGAAGTGAGCTGTGGCTCATGAAAGTTTATGCTCAAATAAATTGGTTAGTCTCTAAGGTGCCACAAGTCCTCCTGTTCTTTTTATGAGTTTACGGTAAGCATGCCTTTAGCCAGAATCCACCTTGAATGGAATGGTTACTAAGCATGAAGTTATAGCTGGTGTAAGGAAGTTATTGCCTAAGGCTCTTTTGATTGGGAAAGATATTAAAGCTTTGTTCAATCCAGTTAACCGGTCACAGTAAAGGAACAATCTTAAACCTGTGTCTATTATGGGCAATGATTTGCCTGGGGAGGGTTTCTCCAAATGTCTGTCTGAGGAAAAGAGCTGTTTGTCTGTGAATGAAGTTTCTGAATGTCTGTCTAGTGTGTCAGAAGTGAATCTGGAATTAGATAAAGAGCAGAAAGATCTCGTGGGTCAGGAAAACGTTTCTCAGGAGCAGATTAAAGTGGATGGTCAGGTTAACTGAGGAAGGAAAAGGTAGATTTTTGATGGGTGATGGATTGTTGGCTAGTGCAGCTTGTAAAAGTGAACCTGGAAAAGGAAACTGTGATTTGATGGAAGTAACTCAGTGTAGTGAGAAGAGCAGCAGTTTGCCACTCCCAACAGATAATGTGCCTGGTAAGGAAAGTCTGGATGAGCCTAGGCAGCCTTGTGAGCTGATGGCTGTGTCTAGTCAGCAGGGTGGGAAGGCGAGGAGAGTGGAAGATGAGTGTCCCTGGACCTTACCTGTTAGCTGGGTGGAGAATTGGGACAGTGAAGGAAATGTGTCTGTGTCTGTCAGGGGTATTGACTTGCCTGTGGAGGGAGCTACTCCCATCTCCAAGCAGTTGTCTGTGACCAGCCTTCTGTGCTGGGACCAGGGGAATGAGATCCCAAGCTGTGTGTCTGGTAAAGGAGAAGGTGTCTCCAGTTCTTTGTCTGTGGAGCAGACAGAAGGGGCCTTTCAGCCTGTGCTGGTCGAGGATAGTGCAGTTGTCTCAGAGTTGGTTCACTGTAAGTAGGTCACATCCAGTTAGTGTCCTAGCAAAATCCCAGAGACCAGACAATTCTGGTGCTTGTATTTTGCCTGTTGCTAGTGTGTGGTTGGGAAAGGGTGGAGCAACTCTGTCTGACCAGGTTGATGTCCTAGCCAGGCCACAAGGAGAGCATAAAGGTGATTTGATTGTGTTACCTACTAACAGTTTGACAACTTGTAAAAAGAAGGAAAAGATTCCTGAACCGGTGTGTGGCAAAGGGAAGGAGAATGCTTCCGACCTTTTATCTAGGAAGTCTGTCAGTTTGCCTGAAAGGGGATTGTGTAGGAATCCGCCGGATGGGCCAGAGGTGATTCTGGATGTAAGTGAAACTCAGAAGTTGGAAGTGGCTCAGCAGAGCAATGCTTCTGTAGAGCAAGGTAAAGGTAAATTGATGCTGAGAAAGATTCCTGAAGAGAAAAATTTTCAGGGTGGTCTTTGCAAGCAGTTTACTGCAACTGAAGGGGGTGGAAGTGATTTAACCAAGGAAGTTTCAGTTCCTAACAGCCAGAAATTTTCTGTTGTAAATGGATCCACTGACTTTCCTTTTGAAAGATCCAGTGTGGATAGCTTTGAGAAGGTCTCAGATGGAGTAAAAACTGTTAAGAAAGTTGACCAGCCCTGTGACCAAGTGGCTGTGTTTGGCCAGCTTGTTGGGAAGACAATGGTGTTGGAACAGGAATGTCTCCGGGCTAATTCTATAAGTAAGCAGTCCGTGCTTCACAGTCTGCAACTGGTAAACACACCTAGCCAGAAAAAAACAAGGACTCCTTGTGGCACCTTAGAGACTAACCAATTTATTTGGGTATAAGCTTTCGTGAACTACAGCTCACTTCATTGGATGCATTCAGTGGAAAAGACAGTAGGAAGATATATATACACAGAGAACATGAAACAATGGGTGTTGCCATACCAACTGTAAGGAGACCTATCAATTATCAGCAGGGGAAAAAAACCCTTTTGTAGTGATAATCAGGATGGCCCATTTCTAACAGTTGACAAGAAGGTGTCAGTAAGAGTAGGGGGGAAATTAGCAGGGGGAAATAGTTTTTACTTTGTGTAATGACCCATCCACACCCAGTGGAATTCCTGTGAGCAGGAAGTTTCCACTTTTAACCTTCTAGGAAAAAGGTGGGGAGGGAAAGACCCCATCCTACTGAAGGGAAGAATGAGTGTCCAGCCTTGAAATTGGTAGCAGCTAAGAATTTAAAGGCTAGTGTCTGTGGTAATGCAAATTGCCTGGCTGGCAGGGAGAAGAAGAACTTGTTAATAGCTGTTAGCACAGAGAGCACGCCCCATCAGCCAGTGAATTCGGTTAAGCAAGAGAAATCCGGGTTTGATCCTTCAGGACAAGGAGGAAAAAGAGAACTTGATTTTGCAAAAGGAAGCCGCAGGCTAACCCTAAAATGCCAAAATCCCAATGGTATTGGGCCAAAGGTGATTGTGATTGCGATGGATTTGTTGTTGTTGCTCATGGTAATTCTTGTAACTAGTGTGTTGCTATTACCATAACTGAAAAAATGTCCAATGTGCCTAATCTTTTGAAAAAAACCCTGACCATGTTAAGAGTGATACATGAGATCACACTTTGTGTTAAACAGCCTTGTTATACTGATGTTTCACAGTTAATGCCCGTGAACGGTCTTGGAACTTGGAACTTTTCACAGGGGAAAAGACATTCCAGACCGGATGTGCTGTATGAAAAGGGAAACTGAGGCACACTATCCTATTGCTTTCACGGCTAACTGCCAAGATTCCTGTACTATGGACAACATTAATATCTACATTGACGTGATGTTAATTGGGTTCCACACATTTGCCAGAGGTTGTATGGATAAGGTAGCTATGTTCTTTGGCTCTTGGCAAGATCACATGAGACCTACAGGAACCACGATGCAAGAGCAGATCCAATCCACTATTGTTCAAACCAAGATTTACCTTGGGTCTGTAAAGAGATTCAATCATGTTATTGACCATGACTTTGGCAAACCATTTCTGTTATACACTGGTACGGCTTCGAACCCAAAACTAGCTGTAGTAAGACAGAACCCAGGATGGGGAGCTCTTGGGATGCAGTCAGTGATGTTTGTGTCATTTCAAATGGGGAGGGGTAACTAGTGGTGTTCCCCAAGGGTCAGTCCTAGGACCAACCATATTCAACTTATTCATAAATGATCTGGAGAAAGGGGAAAACAGTGAGGTGGCAAAGTTTGCGGATGATACTAAACTGCTCAAGATAGTCAAGACCAAAGCAGACTGTGAAGAACTTCAAAAAGATCTCACAAAACTAAGTGATTGGGCAACAAAATGGCAAATGAAATGTAATGTGGATAAATGTAAAGTAATGCACATTGGGAAAAATAACCCCAACTATACATACAATATGATGGGGGCTAATTTAGCTACAACTGATCAGGAGAAAGATCTTGGAGTCATCGTGGGTAGTTCTCTGAAGACGTCCACGCAGTGCGCAGCGGCAGCCAAAAAGGCAAACGGGATGTTAGGAATCATTAAAAAAGGGATAGAGAATAAGACAGAGAATATCTTATTGCCCTTATATAAATCCATGGTGCGCCCACATCTTGAATACTGCGTACAGATGTGGTCCCCTCATCTCAAGAAAGATATATTGGCATTAGAAAAGGTTCAGAAAAGGGCAACTAAAATGATTAGGGGTATTGGAACGGGTCCCATATGAGGAGAGATTAAAGAGGCTAGGACTTTTCAGCTTGGAAAAGAGGAGACTAAGGGGGGATGTGATAGAGGTCTATAAAATCACGAGTGGTGTGGAGAAAATGAATAAGGAAAAGTTATTTACTTGTTCCCATAATGTAAGAGCTTGGGGCCACCAAATGAATATTAATGGGCAGCAGGTTTAAAACAAATAAAAGGAAGTTCTTCTTCACTCAGTGCACAGTCAACCTGTGGAACTCCTTGCCTGAGGAGGTTGTGAAGGCTAGGACTATAACAGGGTTTAAAGAGAAAAGGATAAATTCACGGAGGTTAAGTCCATTAATGGCTATTAGCCAGGATGGGTAAGGAATGGTGTCCCTAGCCTCTGTTTGTCAGAGGGTGGAGATGGATGGCAGGAGAGAGATCACTTGACCATTACCTGTTCTTCTGGGGCACCTGGCATTGGCCACTGTGGGTAGACAGGATGCTGGGCTGGATGGACCTTTGGTCTGACCCAGTCTGGCCATTCTTATGTCCTTATCCCTTCCTGCATCAATTTTACATGAACTGGGACTGTATAGATTATTGTTGCAACCAAGGTCCTGCAGTGGCACCAAATCTTGTACAAAGGGGGTCAAATAAGGTGTCCATGAAAAGGTGATGGTTTGCTGGTTAGGATTATGCTGTCTGTATGCATGTATCATTTTTGTATTTAAAGTTATAAGTATTGGCTCTATCCTGTCTGTAGTTCAAACGTGTGCTGTGCTTCTGGGTGACACCCCAGACAAGTTGGTGTCAGCTCTGCCCAGCCTGCTGGATGGCCCATTAAGGACCATCGGCTACACAACTGACCCACTGAGAGAAGACAGACACACCTTGGGACTCAGCCAGGCATGCAGGGACCTGCCTATGGACACAACTCTGAGGTATTTCCAGGCCATGTGCTGGGCAGCTTGTGTTTGGAACAAAGGAAGCACAAGCCACATGGCAAAAGGACTATAAAAGGCAGCTGCATCATCTCCATTTTGTCCTCAGTCCTGCTTCTGATCTCTGGAGGGACTTTGCTACGCTGAAGCTCTGAACCAAGGACTGAATGACCCATCCCAGCTGGGGATGTTCTCCAGAGACTTGATTTGAACCTGTCGTTTATTCCATCACTGCTACAAGCCTGAACCAAGAACTTTGCCATCACTGTATGTCATTGATTCGATTGAACCCATTCTAGCTCTCATCTCTATCTTTTTCCTTTTATGAATAAACCTTTAGATTTTAGATTCTAAAGGATTGGCAACAGTGTGATTTGTGGGTAAGATCTGACTTGTGTATTGACTGGGGTCTGGGGCTTGGTCCTTCAGGATCGAGAGAACCTTTCTTCTTTTACTGGGATGTTGGTTTTCATAACCGTTCATCCCCATAACGAGTGGCCCTGGTGGGGATACTGGGGAACGGGAGTGTCTGAGGGAATTGCTTGTGTGACTTCTGGTTAGCCAGTGGGGTGAGACCGAAGTCCTCTCTGTCTGGCTGGTTTGGTTTGCCTTAGAGGTGGAAAACCCCCGTCCATGGGCTGTAACTGCCCTGCTTGAAGCACTTTGTCCTGAATTGGCACTCTCCGTTGGGTCCCGCCGGAACCAGCATTGTTACAGCATTACATTAGCTCTCCTCCAGTCATTTGGTGGAGAAGCTGATTTAAATGATAGGTTACAGACTACAGTTAGGTTTCAGAGTAGCAGCCGTGTTAGTCTGTATCCACAAAAAGAAAAGGAGGACTTGTGGCACCTTAGAGACTAACCAAATTATTTGAGCATAAGCTTTCGTGAGCTACAGCTCACTTCATCGGATGCTGTAGCTCACGAAAGCTTATGCTCAAATAAATTGGTTAGTCTCTAAGATGCCACAAGTACTCCTTTTCTTTTTTTTGAGGCTACACTTAGTAGTCCTGCAATTATACATTTGAGTTCCTTCAGAACTCTTGGGTGATACCATCTGGCCCTGGTGACTTATTACTGTTTAGTTTATCAATTTGTTCCAAAACCTCCTCTAATGACACCTCAATCTGGGACAGTCCCTCAGATCTGTCACCTAAAAAGAATGGCTCAGGTTTGGGAATCTCCCTCACATCCTCAACAGTGAAGACCGATGCAAAGAATTCATTTGGTTTCTCTGCAATGGCCTTATCGTCCTTGAGTGCTCCTTTAGCATCTCCATCGTCCAGTGGCCCCATTGGTTGTTTAACAGGCTTCCCGCTTCTGATCTACTTAAAAAAAAAATTTGCTATTACTTTTTGAGTCTTTGTCTAGCTGTTCTTCAAATTCTTTCTTGGCCTGACTAATTGTATTTTGCACTTCATTTGCCAGTGTTTATGCTCCTTTCTATTTTCCTCACTGGGATTTAACTTCCACTTTTTAAAGGATGCCTTTTTGCCTCTTACTGCTTCTTTTACTTTGTTGTTTAGCCATGGTGGTGCTTTTTGGTTCTCTTACTGTGTTTTTTAATTTGGGATACACACTGAGGCTGAGCCTCTATGATGGTGTCTTTAAAAAGTTTCCACGCAGCTTGCAGAGAGTTCACTTTTGGCACCCTACCTTTTAATTTCTGTTTCACTAACCTCCTCATTTCTGTGTAGTTCCCCCTTCTGAAATTAAATGCTGCTGCTGGGGTGTTTTCCCTGCCACAGGGATGTTAAATTGAATTAGATTAGGGTCACTATTACCAAGCGGTCCAGCTCTATTCACCTCTTGGACCTGATCCTGTGCTCCGCTTAGGACTAAATCAAGAATTGCCTCTCCTCTTGTGGGTTCCAGGACTAGCTGCTCCAAGAAGCAGTCAGGTAAGGTGTCAAGAAACTTTAACTCTGCATCCCGTCCTGAGGTGACATGGACCCAGTCAATATGGGGATAGCTGAAATCCCCCATTATTATTGAGTTTTCTATGTTAATGGCCTCTCTAATCAACCTGAGCATTTCACAGTCACTCTCACCATCCTGGTCAGGTGGTCGCTAATATATCCCTACCACTATATTCTTATTATTAGAGCATGGAATTACTGTCCATCGAGATTCTATGGTACAGTTTGATTCATTTATGATTTTTACTTCATTTGATTCTACACTTTCTTTCATGTGTAGTGCCACTCCCCCACCAGCATGACCCGTTCTGTCCTTGCCATATATTTTGTACCCTGGTATTACTGTGTCCCATTGATTATCCTCATTCCACCAAGTTTCTGCTTAGATTGTGGTTTTGCTTTTTTGCTTTGATCCATTTGCTATCCCTTATAGTCACTTAAAATCTATCTTTTGTGGTTAATAAAGTTATTTTTGTTTTGTCTAAAACCAGTGTGTGGGTCATAACTTGGGGCAGAAAGCTGTGTATATTCCTCTCCACATTGAGGGAGGGGGCGACTTTCATGAGCTTACACTGTACAGATCTCTGGGCAGCGCAAGACAGTATAATTTTGGGTTTACACTCCAGAGGGGTGCGTGCCTTAGGAACTGGGAGGTGCCTTAGCTGAGCCTTCCCATGCAGGAGCTGGTTAAAGAACCAGTGTGTATGTAGCTGCAGCTGGGTGTGTTCCTACCTGTCTGTGTGCTGGAGCCTGGCAGAGGGCTTGGCAGGCTGGTCACAGCAGTACAGTGTAAAGGGAGCCCAGGCTGGTGGGGCAGGGGGCTCAGTGGTACCCCAGTTCCAGGTGGCACCCTGGGGGGAACCTGTCACAGGGGGTTGCTCACTCTGGCCGGGGGGTCATTCCCCTGGCCGGGGGGAGAGGGGGGTGGATCACCCTGGCTGGGGGGGGTCATTCCCGGGGAAGGGGGGTGGCTCACCCTGGCTCTGGTAGGTCAGCACGGCCACGGTGAGGTGGATCTGGCCGGGGTGGGCGCCGGGCGCGGAGCTGACCGAATAATAGCGTGGCTGCAGCAGCGGGAGCTGGGTGAGGAGCAGGGAGGCGGGCAGCACCAGCGAGGGGAACTGCTCCAGCACCCAGCCCAGTGTGGGGCACCAGAACCACTTCCACTCCTCGTAGAGCTGGGCGTCCTGCAACGGCAGCCGGGCTGGGACCTGCTGAGCCCCCCGTCGCGCCCCCCAGTGCGCTCCCTCCCCCAAGCCCCAGCCACAGCCGGGCTGGGACCCCCTGAGCCCCCCGTCGCACCCCCCAGTGCGCTCCCTCCCCCAAGCCCCAGCCACAGCCGGGCTGGGACCCCCTGAGCCCCCCAGTGCTCTCCCTCCCCCAAGCCCCAACCACAGCTGGGCTGGGACCCCCCGAGCCCCCCATCATGCCCCCCAGTGCTCTCCCTCCTCCAAACCCCAACCACAGCCGGGCTGGGACCCCCCAAGCCCCCCAGTGCTCTCCCTCCCCCAAGCCCCAGCCACAGCCGGGCTGGGACCCCCCGAACCCCCCAGTGCTCTCCCTCCCCCAAGCCCCAGCCACAGCCGGGCTGGGACCCCTTGAGCCCCCCATCATGCCCCCCAGTGCGCTCCCTCCCCCAAACCCCAACCACAGCCGGGCTGGAACCCCCAAGCCCCCCAGTGCTCTCCCTCCCCCAAACCCCAACCACAGCCGGGCTGGGACCCCCTGAGCCCCCATCATGCCCCCCAGTGCGCTCCCTCCCCCAAACCCCAACCACAGCCGGGCTGGGACCCCCCGAGTCCCCCAATGCTCTCCCTCCCCCAAACCACAACCACAGCCGGGCTGGGACCCCCCGAGCCCCGCAATGCTCTCCCTCTCCCAAGCCCCAACCACAGCTGGGCTGGGACCCACGGAGCCCCCCCACATTCTCCCCATCCCCAACCACAACTGGGCTGGGACCCATAGAGCCCCCCCACAGCACCTTCTATGCTCTCCCCCACCCCGCACGCAGCCCCCCACCTTCCTAACACTACATCCCCCTGCCCCCAATGACAGGGCCCCCCTCAACAATACTAACCCCAGCCCCACCCAGAGCGCTGGGTTGGGAGCCCACGGACCCTCCTTTACCCCCCCGTGCTGGGCCTGGCACCTGGCTGGCCCCTGGCCACCCCCACCCCATGCATGGCCACTGCCCAGGCTGCTCCCCCAGCGGTGTCCCAGACAGCGCCCCCGAAGGCCCTCGCACCTGGCTGAGCCGCTGCAGCTCTTCCTGCTCGGCGCTGTCCTCTGCCAGCGTGGCCAGCAGCTGCAGGAGCTGGGGGCTGGGCGGGGTGGTGATGTCCAGGAAGAAGGTGAGGGCCTGGCGCAGGGTGCAGGGCGGCAGGCGGCTGAGGGGCACCCAGCTGGCCTTGGGGCTGGTGTGCCCGCCTGCAGAGAGACCGAAGAGTGGGAGGGCACATCTGCCCTGTGATGCAGTGAACCTAGTCTGGGACAGGACCCCTAGCGATGCCTCAGTTTCCCTCTTTACTTGGCATGGCTACCCCCTGGGTGCTCAGCAGGGGGCAGGAGGGGTGTGCACCAGGCAGCTGGCAGGGTAGGAGTGGGTCACCAGGGACTGGCTGACACCCGCACAGCTCGATGGCTGGGACGCACCCTTCTGGCGCCCAGCAGCCCTGAGGACAGGGGTCCCCGCCCTGCAGGGAAGTGGGGCCGAGGGACCGAAAGGTGTCGGGATCCCACCCTGATGGAGACAGAGCAACCCAGCCTGAACTGGGTCCAACGCGGCTTGGCCGGCCCTGGCCCAACCCCTCTGCTGGCCTGTGGGCGTCAGGGTCCATAGCCGGGTGCCCGGTGCAGAGCTGCCGGGCTGGGCTGCTGGCGGTCAGCACAGACACACGGGGAGCATCGCACCCGGCGGGGCCCAGCACAGCCTCCCGCAGGCCTCGGGCCAGGAGCACAGAGCGAGATGGGGCAGCAGGAGGCCACGGGGCTGCCCTAGGGAACTGGGGGTCTGCTCAGGGGTCCGTGCCAAGGGCTGGTGACAGGGATCTGTGACAGAACCCGAGCTCGGCTGCCATCGGGGGCAGGCCCCCACGTGCCCGACCCACAGGGTCGTTTTGGAGGGAGCAACACAGAGAGTCAGAGCAAAAGGGGGCCCTAGCTGCTGGATTCCTCCCCGCCCCCCATGGGATCCCCCAGACACTAGCCCCAGGGTCCCTGCCCCCAGTGCTGGCTCTGGGGAGGAGCCCCTCGCCTCTCACCACTGGTTGCCTTCTCCAGGAGCTCCACGGCCACGGGCTCCCCGTCGGGGGGCGGGTCCTCCACGCGCCGCAGCAGATCCTGCACCAGCTCCGGGCGGTTGGCGGGGAAGATGCCCACGTGGTCCCCGGGCAGGTACTGCAGCTCCGGCTGCCCGGCCGTGTCCAGGCGCACCAGGATGGTGGAGCGGCTGGGAGGGAGGGAGGCGTCAGAGCGGGCCCCAGCGCCAGGGGCGGGGGGCTCCCAGCGCCAGGCAGGGCGGCCCTGGGCGGGGGTCTCACCTGGACTCCTGGCTCTGCAGGTTCTGCACGGAAAGGACACGGCACGGAAACACCCTGCGCTTGTGGACGTGGGATAAACCTGCCAAGCAAGCAGAGCCCGGGGGGTTCAGTGGGGTCCAGACCCCAGCAGGGGGTGCTGGGGTGGGGGGTGGCTGCTGGCGACTCCACCCTCTGCCCCTCCCAGCAGAGGGTCCGGGGGATGGGGAGGGTGGGGCGTGGGCTGGGGTTGGGGGGGGCTCCCAGTGACTCCAGCCCCAGCCTCTCCAGCAAGGGGCACTGCCTGGGGGGGGCTCCCGGCTACTCCAGCCCCAGCCTCTCTCAGATCCATGGATGCCCAGGCCAGCAGGCTCAGCGTGGCCAGCCGGCCTGACCCTGCGTAACACGGGCCAGGGCCAGAACCCCCAGAGCCGCGCTTAGAGCAAACGGCCGACCCCGGCTGAACACCGGTGGTGACGGAGACTCCACCCCGAGCCCGGTTCCGTCGTCCCCGCGGCTAGCGCCCCTCAGTGTTAACCACGCGCCCCGGCGCCTGGCTTTGTCTCGCCTCAGCTTCCGGCCACCGGCTCCTCTTGGAGCGCCTGCCGCCGGATCGGTGCCCCACCTGGGCGCCCCGGCCACGTCCGCACAAGCACTAGGGTCGGCGGGGGCGTGACCCCCGCGAGCGACGCGTCACCGGCAGCCACGCCGGGGTGCACAGCGCCGGGTCTCCCCGGCCTCGCCCCGACGGGAGGGCAGCTTCATGGAGACCTTCCAGCGGCGCCGAGCCAGGGCCTCCCACGCCGGGCGCCGCACCCGGAAGCGTGGCTGAGACGCTCCCCTCCCGGAGTCCGTCACCGGCCGGTCCCCACCCCTCAATCGCTCTCTTCGCCGCCCCTCCCTCTGGACGCGTGGCCCCCGAGCTGGAGCCGGGATCCCGGTCGCACCAGGGCCCGGCCGAGGTGACGGCCCGGGTCCTGCGGCCAGCCTCGCACGGGGGGTCCTGCCCAGCTGGTGATCGGCCCCCCAGGCTAGCGCCCCCGGCAGGGCATGGGGGGACTGGCCGGCGGGTACCTGTCAGCACGTCCGGGGACTCGGTGCAGACGCCCAGCTGGTAGTTCTGGAGCTTCCAGCTTCGCCGTGTGGTGAAAATCTCCCTGGCGGCCTCCTCGGCGTCGTCCCCAACACAGAAGGTGTCGCAGGCGGCCTGGGGGGCGGGGGGGGGGGGGGAGTCATTGGGAGCCCAGATCTCTGATGTCACAACCCCCAGACCCTGCGTGGGGGCCCAGAGCCCCAGTACCACCCCTGGGGGCAGCTGGCTGCCAGCGGGACCTGACCCGAGTGCGCGGCAAGGGGGCGCCCTTCCTTCCACAGCCAGGGGAGGAGACCCCGGGACCCTCCCCTATCCCCCTCCTCTCCTGGTTCTGTGCCACCCTCATCTCCTGGAACCCCAATCCCACACTCCAGAGCCTGCCCTTCCCCTCCCCATGTGCCCCAGTCCCCCTGTGCACCCCAACTCCCCCTGCATCCAGCCCCTCCCTCTGCACCCCATTCCCCTCTGCCCTTCCAGCCCCACTGCCCCTGCGCCCAGCCCCTCCCCCTCACCTGAAAGACCCGTCTGGCCCAGGTGCGGAAGGCCTCCTCCTGGGCACACAGCTCGTCGCCCTCCCCCATGGCCAGGATGCGCTCGCCCCCCAGCTCCTCCAGCCGCGTGTCCACGGCATGGGCGAAGGCACAGAAGTGGGGGTAGGCCCGGGAGCCCAGCCCGAAGACCGAGAACCTGGGGGGCACAGGAGATGGCAGCTGAGCCTCTGCTGGGGTTTTGCCCCGACCCCCGCTCCAGCCTCACCAAGAGGGGGACCCCAGGGCCGAGTGGGGACACAGGTCATCCAGTCACCTCCCACCAGCTCAGGGGACATGCTACAGGACAGGGGGGAGCCCAGGGCTGGGCTAGCAGGGGCTGTGGGCCAGGAGTGAGGGGCACTGGCAGAGCTGGGGGGGACCCAGGGCTGGGCTAGCAGTCGCTGTGGGTCGGGAGTGAGGGGCACTGGCAGAGCTGGGGGGGACAGGGATGGGCAAGCTGGGGCCGTGGGTCAGGAGTGAGGGGCACCAGCAGGGCGGGAGGGAGCCCTGCTGATCTAAGAGGCATTGGCAGAGTGGGTGCCATAGCTCTTGGGGAGACACTGAGAGTGGAGGGAGGGGGCTGACCAGAATGCCCCCTGGTCCCTGTGTGACTTTCCCATTCCCATTCCCCGCCTGCTGCCCTCACCCAGGGGGGGCGTTTCCCGGCCCTCGCTGGCTTCTCTGAGTGCAAAAGGGAATTTTCGGTAACATTTTTACAAAGCCTATGTGTGCCTCAGTTTCCCCCGGAATTTGCATTGCTCCCCAGTGGGGGCAGAAGGGTTAACACTGTGCTTGGAGCTGAGCTGGGGACACAGGAGGAGGGGGCCAAAGGGGGAGTTGGGTGATATCTGTATGACACCTGCATGTGCCTCAGTTTCCCTCTTGTGACAAAGTGGGACTGTTCTTAATGTTTCCTCTGAATAATGTGGGGGTGCCTCAGTTTCCCCTAGGCAGATCTTAAGTCTCTAGGTGGTGGGGTAAGGGTGTATGTTCGTTGCAGAGCCCTAGAGGGCAGGTGTGTGCAGGGGTCTGGACACAGAGAATGGCCGACACCCTGTTTCCTGGCAACTGATGCCTGGACCCTTCCCCCCTGCAAGGTGAGAGCTAAAGGGTTGGAGAACAAAGGGATCAGGTGCCCTCCTGGCCCGGGAAAGGGACAAAGCCCAGAGGAGGGGGGGCTGGAGAGAGTTTCAGTTTGGGGCTGGCTGGGACATGGAGTGAAGGGCAGATGGGGTTGTCTGGCTCACTGCCCCCCAAAATGGACCCAGCTGAGGGGTCCTGTTCTCTGCACCTACAAGCTCTGTGTTAGACCATGTTCCTGTCGTCTGATAAACCTTCTGTTTCCCCGGCTGGCTGAGAGTCCCGTCTGACTGCGGAGTTGGGGGGCAGGACCCTCTGGCTTCCCCAGGACCCCGCCTGGGCGGACTCGCTGTGGGAAGCGCACGGAGGGGCAGAGGAGGCTGAATGCTCCGAGGTCAGACCCAGGAAGGTGGAGCCGGGTGAGCTGTGTGTCCTGCAGACAGGCTGCTCCCCGAGAGGAGACTTCCCCAGAGTCCTGACTGGCTTCACGGGGAGCAGATCCAGAGCATCGCCCGGGGACTCCGTGACACCTCTGCACTTTGCCCTGTCACTGAAGAGTTGACTCTCCTGGGAAACCAGCGCAGGTGGCAGGGAATTGGGGGCTCCCGACAGGGGGCTGGAGCGAACAGGGTCTCGCAACCACCGGCTGAAACCAAGCCCGGCTCCACAGTACGTCCCCCAAGACAGAGATGCCAAGGGCCGAACCAGCCGTGCCTGGCAGCAGGAAACCTTGGGAAGATGGGTAGAGGGAGGGAGCTGGGGCTGGTGCCGTTCGGGTGGCCCGGCGGGCACTGGCCTGCGGCTGGACTCCGTCCTCACTGCGCTGACCTTGGCCGGTCAGACTGGCCGGGCGACTAGTCGACGGCTCCCGGTTGGCACAAGCAGCCCAAGTGGTGCTGAACGTGCCCGGGACCACCACCCCCGGCAGGGCCCAGCACGGCCTCCCGCAGGTCCTCGCTGCTGGGGGCCAGAGAGACGGGGCGCTGGGGCGAAGGCCCAGATTGGAGTGTGGAGGCCACAGGTGGGTCTCGAGGGAACTGGGGGTCCCTGGGCCCGGCCTGCTAAGGGGTCATGCCCTGGAGCCTGGTGACAGGCTGGGCACAGCTGGACCCTGCGGCTCCGTGACACCCCCACCCAACAGACAAGGAAACAGGCAGCCAGAGCCAGTCGCTAAAAGGGGCAGAGCTGGGGCCGGACCCAGGTGTCCTGGCGCCCGTTGCCGTGGGCATGGCATGCCGGGCTGTCCCGCGGGCGGTGCCTACCGGAGCGTGCCCAGGGCCCCGGCGCTGTCCGTGTTGCTCGACTCCTTCCGCTTCTTCTTCCACGAGGCCACCAGCCCGTCGCTCTGCGAGACGCTGTTGAACCGGATCTTGTAGCTCCTGGGAGGGGACATGCAGTGAGCCCCAGGCCGGGCAGGGCACAGCTGGGCCCATCCTTCCTGCCCCAGAGCGGGGGCTGGCTGGCGTAGGGGGGCGGGGAATGGGGCGTGGGGCCGTTCCTCTCTATGGGGCAATGGCTCCAATCCGCAGGAGGGTGGGGAATGGGATGTGGGGCCTTTCCTCTCTAGGGGGAACGGCTGGCGCAGGGGGGTGGGGAATGGGATGTGGGGCCTTTCCTCTCTAGGGGGCACCAGCTCCGATCCAGCCCCAGAGTGGGGGCTGGCTGGCTCAGGGGGCCGGGGGCCTTTCCCCTTTCGGGGACGCTGGTATGATGGGTGCGTTCCCCCAGTCCAAGGTTTGGAACGTACCACCCGCAGCCTTGCCCCAGGGCAGTGACCCCGGCCAGCCCAGGGACCTCGCTAACCCCACTGCCCCGGGCACAGGGGGCTGCCAGCCCCAGGGGGTCCTGAGCACTGGCCCAGAGCTGCCCCACACCTGGGGGAATCACTCACTTTTGTTGCTCGGGCTGCGTGGAGCTGACATAGGGGCAGGACATCTCCATCAGTGCCTTGGCAAAGCTCTGCCGGGAGAGAGGGTTCAGGGGCTCAGGCAGGCACCCCTGGACCTCTAGCACTGCCTGCCACCCCCAGGCACCCCCAACCCCCTAGCACTGCTCCCCCGGGCACCCCCTGGCCTTCTAGTGCTGCTCCCCTGGGCACCGACCCCCAGGCACCCCCAACCCTCTAGCACTGCCTGCCTCACTCCCTGGGCACTGACCCCCCCCATCTTGGGCACCACCCCGACCCTCTAATGCCAGCTCCCCACCAAACAACGGTCCGTAGGTGCTGGCCCCAAGACTCTGACCCCTGGGGTCCCCCCTCACCTCCCCACTCTCCGGCGGGTCGCCGTTGCCGAAGGTGCTGGTCACGACCAATACCAGGGTCTCATGCTCCAGGCTGACAATGTCGTACTCGTCCATGCAGACAACCTAGGGGATGACACTCGGGGGGTCAGTGGGGCCGAGGGTGCAGGGCAGCGGAGGGGGCCGATGGGCTCTGCTGTGCCTGTCTCCCGCCGCGCGGGGCAGGCAGGCCGCACGCTCCAGGCTGAGGGGAGGGATCCCTCTGTCCCCACCCACGCGGAGCCGGTGGAACTCCCTGCCACAGGGTCTCGCTTGGGCCAAGGGTTCAGGCACGGTCAGAGCGTCGGACGTTGCTGTGGATAACGAGAGCGTCCATCTAGCCGGGCTGCCTGCGACTGCATTGGGCCGGCGTCCGCTAGGGGTTTGGGGGGTCTCCCTCTGGGCAGGGTCCCTTGGAGCTGTTGGGCCTGGCCCACTAGGGGTCCAGGGCGCCTCCCCTGGGCTGGTTATTTCGTCACTGACCAATAGGGGTCTCCCCGCCTCCTCCGGAGCAGCTGGGCCAGGGGGCTACAGGAGCCTGGGGGGGAGCCGCCAGCAGTGCCTGGGTTCCCAGAGCAGGGATGGAACCCAGGCGTTCTGGCTCCCAGCCCCCCTTGCTCTAGCCCCAGACCCCACTGCCCCCCAGAGCCGGGATAGAACCCAGGCGTCCTGGTTCCCGGCCCCTTCCCCCTCTGTACCCACCAGACTCTGCCCCTGCCGAGCTGGGAAGAGAACGCAGGAGCCCTGACTGCCGGATGTTCTGACCCACAAATCCTTCCTGTGGGTCGCACTGTGCTGGGGGCGTTTGGGGGCCTGGGGCAGTGACAGGATCCTGGGAAACCAAATGTGGCAGGTTCCCCCCCCCCATCTGAAAAGCATTTGGGGAGATGGGGGGACCCAGCAAGGGGCCAATGTGCCAGCCACAGCCAGCCCCCCATCCTCCTCCCACCAGCCTCTTGTCCCCCAGCTCCCATCCTCCCCCAGACCCCCATGTGCCCCCCACCCACCCCAGCCAGCCCCCGTCCATCCCCTGCCCCACAGCCAGCCCCCTGCCACCGCCCCCTGAGAGCCCTCTCCTAGCCCAGCCCCTCCCCCCCACCCCAGCCAGGCCCTCTTTCTTCCCCCAGCCAATCCCCACCCCATACCCCCCTGCCAGTCCCCCTCTCTCCCAGCCAGCCCTCAACCAATCCCCACTAACCCCCACCCACCCCAACCAGCCCCCGTCCATCCCCTGCCCCACGGCCAGCCCCCCCCGCCCCCCAGGCAGTACCCTGCAGCCCCCCAGCCCCACCTTGGGGTCGAAGGCATGCCGGAGCAGCTCGCCCAGGTTCCAGGCGTAGGTGCGGGACTTGCCCGTCTCGGTGGCGTACAGGATGGTGGCCTTGACGCGACGCGCCATCACGTGGACCATCAGCTTGGCCGAGATCTTCACCGCGCTGGGGGGAGGCCGGAGGGTGTCACCATGCCCACCCCAGCCCATGCCCAGCACCAGCTCCCTCCTGTAGACCCCAGCCCTGGGCCCCTCCCGGGCCAGGGCTCGGAGCCAGCCAGGGCAGTGCCGGACAGCTGGGTACTACGGCTACAAGCCGCGGGGGGCGGGGGGGGGGGGCAGGGAGAGGAGACAGCGATGGGGCAGGATATGGCCTCGGTGCCTCTGCCATAGGTTGGCCCGGGCAGAGCTGGCCAAGGCCTCTGTCAACCCCCCCAGGTGCTCTCTGCAGCCCCAAGCCCCCCCATGCCCGCTCAGGGGGGGTCAGGGATGCTGCAGCTCCTGGCGTCTTGAAGCAGCTGGCCATGCCCAGACACGACATGCCCTGCTGCTCCTGCCACGCCTGGACACGTCTTCACACCCTGCCAGTCCTGCCATGCCCAGACATGTGTATCCACGCCCTGCCAGTCCTGCCACGCCCAGACACACGTCTTCACACCCTGCCAGTCCTGCCACGCCTGGACATGTCTTCACACCCTGCCAGTCCTGCCATGCCCAGACACTTGTATCCACACCCTGCCGGTCCTGCCATGCCCGGACACATGTCTTCACACCCTGCCTGTCCTGCCACGCCCAGACACGTGTATCCACGCCCTGCCAGTCCTGCCACGCCTGGACATGTCTTCACACCCTGCCAGTCCTGCCATACCCAGACACTTGTATCCACACCCTGCCGGTCCTGCCATGCCCGGACACATGTCTTCACACCCTGCCTGTCCTGCCACGCCCAGACACGTGTATCCACGCCCTGCCAGTCCTGCCACGCCTGGACATGTCTTCACACCCTGCCAGTCCTGCCATACCCAGACACGTGTATCCATGCCCTGCTGGTCCTGCCATGCCTGGACACATGTCTTCACACCCTGCCAGTCCTGCCACGCCCAGACGTGTATCCACGCCCTGCTGCTCCTGCCACGCCTGGACACACGTCTTCACACCCTGCCAGTCCTACCACGCCCAGACAAGTGTATCCACGCCCTGCCGGTCCTGCCACGCCTGGACATGTCTTCACACCCTGCCAGTCCTGCCACGCCCAGACATGTATCCACGCCCTGCTGCTCCTGCCACGCCTGGACACACGTCTTCACACCCTGCCAGTCCTGCCATGCCCAGATATGGGTATCCATGCCCTGCCAGTCCTGCCACACCCAGACACACCTATCCATGCCCTGCCAGTCCTGCCATGCCCAGATACGTGTATCCATGCCCTGCTGGTCCTGCCACACCCACACACGCCTATCCACGTCTTGCCAGTCCTGGCACACCCAGACATGCCTATCTATGCCCTGCCAGTCCTGCTATGTCCAGATACGCGTATCCACACCCTACTGCTCCTGCCACACCCAGACATACGTCTTCACACCCTGCCAGTCCTGCCATGCCCAGACACACCTATCCATGCCCTGCCAGTCCTGCCATGCCCAGACACACTTATCCATGTGTCACGGAGTGTGGGGGAGTCCAGGCCCTGCACCCCTCTTCCTGGGATCCACTGAGACTCTCAGCCAGCCAGTAAAACAGAAGGTTTATTGGACAACAGGAACACAGTCCACAACAGAGCTTGTGGGTACAACCAGGACCCCTCAATCACGTCCTTCTGGGGGAGCAGGGAGCTTAGACCCCAGCCCTGGGGTTCCCTGTGTTCCTCCACCCAGCCACAAACTGCCAACTAACCCCACCCAGCAGGTTCCCTGCTGCAGTCTCCGTCCACATTCCTGGGCAGAGGTGTCACCTCCCCCTCCCCCTCCTGGCTCAGGTGACAGGCTCTCAGGTCTCCCATCCCCAGGGCACATTCCCAGGTCAACACTCCCCCCTCCCTGCTGCGTCACATCGTCACATCTCTCCCCCCTTCGAGACTGAACTGAGCGGGGTCACTGTGACCAGTGACCTGGGGAAGTTCGGGGCCCCCTCTCCGGGACAGTGCATCCGCTATCAGGTTGGCACTTCCCTTCACGTGGACCACGTCCATGTCGTAATCCTGCAGGAGCAGGCTCCATCTCAGGAGCTTGGCGTTGGCTCCTTTCATCTGGTGCAGCCAGGTCAGGGGAGAGTGGTCGGTGTACACGGTGAAGTGCCGCCCGAAGAGATAGGGCTCTAGTTTCTTGAGGGCCCACACCATGGCCAGGCACTCCTTCTCGATGGCCGCGTAGTGTTGCTCCCGGGGTAGCAACTTCTTGCTCAGGTACACGATGGGGTGTCTCTCCCCCTTTTCATCCTCCTGCATTAACACCGCCCCCAGTCCCGTGTCTGAGGCGTCGGTGAATACCACAAAGGGCTTGTCAAAGTCTGGGTTTGCCAGAACTGGGCCACTGACCAGAGCCTCCTTCAGCGCCCGGAAAGCCTCCTGGCACTGCTCGGTCCAGACCACCTTGTCTGGCTTCCCCTTCTTGCATAGCTCAGTGAAGGGGGTGGCTATGGCGCTAAAGTGGGGCACAAATCTTCGGTAGTATCCTGCCATCCCAATAAAGGCTTGGACCTGCTTTTTGGTGTGGTGAGCGGGCCAGTCTCTGATCACCTCCACCTTGGCTGGTTCCGGCTTTAGGCGGCCGCTCCCCACCCGATGGCCCAGGTAAGATACTTCAGCCATCCCCACCTTGCCTTCTCCGCTTTTACAGTCAGCCCAGCCCCCTGGAGTCGGTCCAGCACTTGTCTAACCTGGGACACGTGGTCCTCCCAGGTCTGGCTAAAGACACAGATCTCATCAATATACGCCACGGCAAAACTCTCCATCCCCCTCAGGAGCTGGTCCACCAGGCGCTGGAAGGTGGCCGGCGCTCCCTTGAGGCCGAAAGGCAGGGTCAGGAACTCATAGAGCCCCAGAGGGGTGATAAAGGCCGATTTCAGCCGGGCATCTGCATCCAGCGGCACTTGCCAGTAGCCCTTTGTAAGGTCCATGGTGGTGAGGTACCGAGCTCCTCCCAGCTTGTCTAGGAGCTTGTCCGGCCTGGGAATGGGGTAGGAATCAGATACAGTGATGGCATTGAGCTTCCGATAGGCCACACAGAACCGGACCGACCCGTCCTTTTTGGGGACCAGCACCACCGGCGAGGCCCAAGGGCTGGCAGATGGCTGGATCACCCCCAAAGCCAGCATGTCCCGGACCTCTCTTTCCAGGTCCTGAGCAGTTTTCCCTGTGACTCGGAAGGGGGAGCATCTTATTGGCGGGTGCGACCCTGTCTGCACCCGGTGGAGAGTCAGATTAGTGCGTCCAGGTTGGTTGGAAAACAGCTGTCGGTACGGATGCAGCACCTCCCTGACCTCAGCTTGCTGGGCAGGGGTTAGCTGATCCGAGAGGGGAATTGTCTCCAGGGGGGAACCAGCTCTGGTCCCAGGGAATAGATCTACTAAAGGGTCATCTCCCTGCTCCTCCCACTGTCCACACACGGCCAACACCACATTCCCCCTGGCATAATATGGCTTCATCATATTCACATGGTACACCCGGCGGTGGTGCGCACGGTTCGACAACTCCACCACATAGTTTACCTCATTGAGCTGCTTGACGACCTTGAAAGGGCCCTCCCAGGCGGCCTGTAGTTTGTTCTTTCTCACTGGGATGAGAATCATCACCGGATCCCCAGTGGCGTAGGCACGGGCCCTTGCCGTGCGGTCATACCAGACCTTCTGCTTCTTCTGGGCTCTGGCCAGATTCTCCCTGGCCAGGCCCATGAGTTCAGCCAGTCTCTCTCGGAAGATCAGGACATACTCCACCACTGACTCTCCATCGGGAGTGGCCTTCCCCTCCCACTCGTCTCTCATCAGGTCCAGGGGGCCCCTCACCCTCCTTCCATATAGCAATTTGAAAGGCGAAAATCCGGTAGACTCCTGGGGCACCTCCCTGTACGCGAACAGCAGGTGAGGTAAGTACTTGTCCCAATCCTGCGGGTGCTGGTTCATAAAGGTTTTCAGCATCATCTTTAGCGTCCCATTGAACCTCTCCACCAGCCCGTTGGACTGGGGGTGATAAGCTGAGGCCCAGTCGTGCCGGACCCCACATTTCTCCCACAAGCACCGGAGCAGGGCCGACATGAAGTTGGAGCCTTGGTCTGTCAAGACTTCCTTGGGAAAACCCACTCGGCTGAAAATGGTCAGGAGCGCATCGGCCACGGGGTCTGCTTCAATGGAAGCTAAGGGCACTGCCTCGGGGTAGCGGGTGGCAAAATCTATCACCACCAGAATGTATTTCTTCCCCGACCGGGTTGTCTTGCTGAGAGGCCCCACGATGTCCATGGCCACCTTCTGGAAAGGCTCCTCTATGATGGGCAAAGGTCTCAAAGCCGCTTTCCCCTTGTCCCGGGCCTTCCCCACCCTCTGACAGGGGTCACAGGATCGGCAATACTGCCGGACCGTGGTAAAGACCCCGGGCCAGTAAAAGTTCTGTAGCAACCTCTGCCGGGTGCGCCGGATTCCCTGGTGCCCTGCGAGGGGGATGTCATGGGCCAGGTACAGGAGCTTGCGGCGATACTTCTGGGGGACCACCAGCTGCCTCCTGATCCCACAGGACTCTACTTCCCTTGTGGGAGCCCATTCTCGGTACAGGAACCCCTTCTCCCACAGGAACCTCTCCTGGCAACGTCTCCTCATGGTCCGTACCACCCTGAGGTCGGCCAGGTCCCTGAGCTTCCGCAAGGAGGGATCTTTCCTCAACTCGGCCTGGAACTCAGCGGCTGGGGAAGGGATGGGGTCCGGTTCCCCCTCAGTGGCCAGGTCTGAGGCCTCAGCCTCTCTGAGCCGTGCCCCTCGGCGCTCCCTCCCCACCAGGGTAGGGTCCTGCACCTCCGGTGCGGTACCCTCCCCGAGGTCAGGGAGCAGTGGCCCTCGCCGGCTCTGGCTACAGGTCACAACCAGGGCGGTCTGGGGCTTGCTTGGCCAGTCCTCTAGGTCTCCCCCCATCAAAACTTCAGTGGGCAAATGGTGGTGCACCCCCATGTCCTTGGGGCCCTCCTTGGCCCCCCATTTCAGGTGTACCCTTGCCACGGGCACCTTAAATGGGGTCCCGCCCACCCCTGTCAGGGTCAGGTAGGTGTTGGGCACCACCCGATCTGGGGCCACCACCTCGGGCCGGGCCAGCGTCACCTCCGCGCCCGTATCCCAGTATCCATTGACCTTCCTCCCATCCACCTCCAGGGGAACAAGGCACTCTCTCCGGAGGCTCAACCCCGCGCCCACCCTGTAAACCGAGCACCCTGAGTCCAGAGTCTCCAGTCCTCTGGTGGAGCTGGCCTGGGGTACTCTTCCCTCCTGAGCAGGTGGTAAACTGGTAGGCCCCCTTTCCTGGGTCGTCTGCCCCTCGTCCAGCTGGGTCCCTACCCAGTTAACCCTGGGTAGGTTGGGTCTGCTCAGTTTGTCCCTGAGCCCAGGGCACTGGGACCGTATGTGGCCTCTCTGGCCACAGTGATAGCAGCTCAGGTCACGTTGGTCCCCTCGAGCGGGTCGGAGGGGCCCGACGCCAGGCGTTCCCCTTGGGAGGGGTTTCTCCCTATTTCCCCGCTGGGAGGCCCCCTGGTGACTCTCTCTCTGCATCGGGGGGGGCCTGTTCTTTTGGGACTCCTCCCGGCTACCCCCTGACCGACTGTTCACAAACTCGTCGGCCAGCTGCCCTGCGTGCTGGGGGTTCTCGAGCTTTTTGTCCACCAACCACAGACTCAGGTCGGAAGGGCACTGTTCATACAGTTGCTCCAGTACGATTAGGTCAAGCAGGTCCTCTTTAGCTCGGGCCCCCGCTGTCCACTTGCGGGCATACCCCTGCATCCGGTTGGCCAGTTGTAGGTAGGTGACCTCAGGCGTTTTACGCTGACTCCGGAACCTTCTCCGGTACATCTCGGGGGTCAGCCCAAACTCACGAAGCAGGGCCTGTTTGAACAGTTCATAGTCCCCTGCCTCCGGCCCTGTCATCCGGCTGTACACCTCCACGGCTTTGGGGTCCAGTAAGGGGGTGAGAAACTGGAGCCTGTCTGCAGGGTCAACCCTGTGCAGCTCACAGGCATTCTCAAAGGCCGTCAGGAAGCTATCTATGTCCTCCCCCTCCTTACGCTGGGCCAGGAAGCACTTATCAAAGTTCCTTGCAGTCTTGGGTCCCCCCTCACTCACCACAGCCGGGGCCCCACTGCTCTTCAGCCTGGCCAGCTCCAGTTCATGCTGTCTTTGTTTCTCCTTCTCCTGACGTTCCCTCTCCTTCTCCTCCTGCTCATGTTGACATTGTTTCTCCTTCTCCTCCTGCTCATGTTGACGTTGTTTTTCCTCATGTTGACGTTGTTTTTCATGATCCTCCAGCTCCCTCATTTTCATCTCCCTCTCCCATTCCAGCCGCCTCTGCTCCAGGGATGGGGAGCTCCGCCGGGAGGATCCCCTGCTGGCTGCCGGGGTCAGGGTGCCCTCAGTATTCGCTGGGCTTCCCCCAACCCCTCCCCCAGACATAGGTAGGAAGGGTCTCGGGATGTCCTCGGCAGCAGTCTGACCCCTCCCAGCCCGGTCAGGCCCCAGGGCCCACGCTGCGTCTGCCAGGCGGCTCCCCTCAGGGACAGGGATCGGGTCATCCAAGTGATCCCTCTCCTCCAACTGGGCAATCAGTTGTTCCTTGGTGGACCTCCCGATGCGCAGCCCCCTCTGCCTGCACAGCTCCACCAGGTCACTCTTAAGGCGTTTAGCGTACATCTCCCTGCTGGCCACTCGCAGGCCGGGCAGCTTCCCACGGTTTCCAGGAAAAGCCCTTAGTGTGCCAGTCCTTCTTGAGGTCACCACCTCTTTGCCAGGGTCGAGCTGCAGACTCCTCCGCCCCTGGGACTGCTCGCTGCAATCCCCCGGGGGACCCTGTTACTGCAAAAGTCTTTCTCTCTGGTCACACATTCCCAGGGGTTAACCGCCCCCCGAAACCGTCTCTCTCTGAATCTTCAGCACGCCTGGTCCCCGTCAATTCCCCTTCGTTTTACTGTTCCCCAGTCACTTACTGCAGGAAGCGCCGTTCACGGGGTGCAGTACATCCCACCGCTGCCACCAGTTGTCACGGAGTGTGGGGGAGTCCAGGCCCTGCACCCCTCTTCCTGGGATCCACTGAGACTCTCAGCCAGCCAGTAAAACAGAAGGTTTATTGGACAACAGGAACACAGTCCACAACAGAGCTTGTGGGTACAACCCGGACCCCTCAATCACGTCCTTCTGGGGGAGCAGGGAGCTTAGACCCCAGCCCTGGGGTTCCCTGTGTTCCTCCCCCCAGCCTCCAAACTGCCAACTAAACCCCCCCAGCAGGTTCCCTGCTGCAGCCTCTGTTCACATTCCTGGGCAGAGGTGTTACCTCCCCCTCCCCCTCCTGGCTCAGGTGACAGGCTCTCAGGTCTCCCCTCCCCAGGGCACATTCCCAGGTCAACACTCCCCCCTCCCTGCTGAGTCACATCGTCACACCATGCCCTGCCAGTCCTGCCACATCTGGACACACATCTTCACACCCTGCCAATCCTGTCACGCCCAGACACGTGTATCCATGCTCTACCGGTCCTGCCACGCCTGGACATGTCTTCACACCCTGCCAGTCCTGCCACGCTCAGACACATGTCTCCAAGCCCTGCTGGTCCGGCCACGCCCGGACACCCCTATGTACAGCCCTGTGGGGGGGAGGGGGGGTTGAGGGATGGGGGTAGGGGCAGTGCAAGGGGTGGGGCCAGTGCAAGGTCCCAGGACCGAGAAGGGGAGTTCTGAGGGGACGGGCTCTGCCCTTTCTCATCCCTTACACTCCCACCTTCCACCCCAGGGCCCTCACCCGCTCACGGTCCCCTTACCCTTCCCACCCACTCCCCCCACTGCTCATGCTGCCCCTCCCCCTCCCCTTATGCCCCACCCCGAGGCCAGGCTGGCACCTACTTGGCCACTTCTTTGAAGGTTTTCTTCCTGGTGACGCTGGTGCCCTTCGAGGTATAAACCTTCCAGGCGTCCGGCTGCAAAGGAACCAGCCAGGTCAGCCCCAGCCAGCCGTGGGGAGGAGGCGGAGAAGGGACCATTCAGCCCACCAGGGCCTGGGACCAGCCACGGCCGACGGTCCGGGGGGCAGCCAGCCCCACTGTGCAGGAGGATAGGAAGTGGAGGTGCTGGGGGGAGTCCCTGGTGGGGGGCTGGGCCCGGGTGGGGCTGCCTGGGAAGGAGAGGGTGTGTCTGGGGAGATGTGATCCCTGGGGTGGCAGTGGGGGGACTGGGGCAGGGGTGATCCCAGAGGGGCAGGGGGAGGGGCGATCCCTGGTGGGGAATGGGGGGAGGGACGATCCAGGCACGGCTGGATTAAGTCTCCTGTGGGCCTGGGACTATTACATTTTCCAGGGCCCCCTCCCCCCGTATACAAGTCTTTTTCCTAATGTAAAACAAAATGATCACCGTTGTGGCATCGAGGCTCTTAACGCTATACCAACCCCGCCTTTCAACGAACATAAAGCCGTCCTGTGCTTACATTTCAGTCTTAAACCATGTAGAATATAGTTAATTCAAAATGGCCGACTTCGTACCTTAGAGAAAACGGTTACTGACTCCTCGTAACGGTTGTTCTTCGAGACGTGTCGTTCACGTCCGTTCTGATCAGGTGCGTGCGTGCGCGCGTCCACAGTAGCCGGAAGATTTTCCCCTAGCAGCAACGGTGGGGTCAGTCTGGGGGCCCCCTGGAGTCATGCCTTCATGGCGCCCAGTATCGAGCCCTGCCGACCCACCACCCCCTCAGTTCCTTTGCGCTGGCCGCTCCGACAGAGGGTGGGTGTTGGAACGGACGTGAACAACACACCTCGAAGAACAGTTACGAGACGGTGAGTACCCCTCTTTTATTACCACGCACTCTCGAATGCTTGTTCCCGTCCATTCCCATCAGCCGACTCTCAAGCCCAAATTCAGGGGGCAGGGTCGGAGTCATCCACTTGCTGGAGCACGGCTCGTCTGCAGGCCGCATCGCCTCTGGCCCGCTGAGTCATCGCATCGTGCGTGGTGAAAGTGTGGATGGAGGAGCACATTGGCGCCCTGCAGATTTCCTGAGTGGGAACCTGAGCCAGCAAGGCTGTTGATGAAGCCTGAGCCCTGGTGGAGTGCACAGAGATCGGGGGTGTGGGAATCCCCGCCGGGTTGCAGCACTTGCGGATGCAGGACGTGATCCATGATGAAATGCGCTGTGATGACACAGGCAGGCCTTTCATTCTGTGCACCACCGCCAAGAAGAACTGGACCGATTTTCTGAATGGCTTCGTTCTCTCGATGTAGAAAGCGAGTGCCCTGCGGACATCTAGTGAGTGGAGTCTCTGCTCCCTGCCGCTAGAATGCGGCTTAGGGTAGAACACAGGGGGGGAAGATGTCCTGGGTAATGTGAAACTGCGATACCACCTTCGGGAGGAAAGCAGGAGGAGGTCTGAGCTGCATCTTATCCTTATAGAACCCAGAATAAGGGGGCTCTGAGGTTAGGGCCCTGAGTTCAGACACTCTCCTGGCCAAGGTTATCCCCACCAGGATCACCACCTTGTAAGAGAGATAGAGCAGGGAGCACTTTGCCAAGGGCTCAAAGGGGGTGTGGGGCTCTGTACCTCGGGGGAACACCCTACACCCCCATGTTCATCTTTATAAAATGATTGTGTGGTATCCAATGCAAAGTTTGTCATGTCGGGTGCCTTCGGAAGGCTCATGATGCCCTGAGCATGGTTGTTATAGTGATGTTATAGCTTGTAATTTCATGTATATGGTTATGAGGCTGAAAATGTGTCCTCACAGCTTAAAGCCAGCCCAGGCAAAAACTCTCCAGGAACAGAGGGGCAGTTTACTTCTCATCAGGGCATGTATGGGACAAACCCAGCCCAGCCTCACAGGAACAAAGGACACTGGGCTAGGTAGCAACAAAAGAATCTGTGAGACTCTCGAGGGAGTCACCCCCCTTCCCTTGGTCAGTTTGGGACTGCGATGAGGTAATGCTCACCTGACTGTGAAACAGGGAGGGCAAAGCCAAGAGGGAAGAAAGGACATGATAAAAGGGGGAGACATTTGCCATGCTTTCTCTCTTCCACCTCCATCTACAGACACCACCACCGAGTGACTGAACCGCTGAGCAAAGGGGAGAGCCTGGCCGAAGGGCAACCAGCCAGCCTGTGGTGAGAAGCATCTAAGTTTGCAAAGGTATTGAAAGGTCAGCTTAGGATGCATTTTGCTTTTATTTCATTGGACCAAATCCGACTTGTTATGTTTTGACTTATAATCACTTAAAATCTATCTTTATAGTTAATAAATCTGTTTATTCTACCTGAAGCAGTGCGTTTGGTTTGAAGTGTGTCAGAGACTCCCCTTGCGATAACGAGCCTGGTACATATCAATTTCTTTGTTAAATTGATGAACTCATATAAGCTTGCAGCGTCCAGCAGGCATTACTGGACACTGCAAGACGGAGGTTCCTAGGGCACTGGAGATATTGGCTGGTGTCATCCGGTTGCACAATCCAAGGAGCAGCTTACATGCCAGAGGCTGTGCGTGAACAGCCCAGGAGTGGGGGTTCTCCCAGCAGAGCAGGGTCAGGCTGGCTCCCAGAGTCAAGGAGTGGAGTGACCTAGCAGATCACCGGTCCGCATAACACCAGAGGGGAACATCACGGCGGAGTCCTGTGAGTCTAGACAGGACCAGGTTGAGGTCCACTTGGGTCTTGGAGCGGCCCTTGATCAGCCAGTCATCGAGGTGCGGAAACACCTGTACTCGGTGCCTGCGCAGAAACGCAGTGACAACTGCCATGAACTCGGTGAAGCCTCGAGGTGCTGCTGACAGGCCGAATGGGAGGACTGGAAATTGGTAGTGGCTGTTGTTCACCATGAACCTGAGGAACTTCCTGTGGGGCTGGGCGATCGCGATATGAAAGTATGCGTCCTTTAAGTCAAAGGCAGCATACCAGTCTGCTGGATCCAATGAGGAAATGAGGGAGGCCAGAGAGACCATGAGGAACCTGAGTTTCTTCACAAACTTGTTAAGTTCTCGCAGGTCCAGGATGGACCTGAGGCCGTCTTTGGCTTTCGGTATTAGGAAATACCATGAATAGAAGGCCTCGCCCCTGTGTTCCTGAGGAACCTCCTCCACTGCCCCTAGCGACAGGAGCGACTGCACCTCCTGGATAAAGAGCTGCTTGTGAGAAGGGCCCCTGAAGAGGGACAGGGAAGGGGGGTGGAAGGGCAGGAGGGCACAGAATTGGATGGCGTATCCCCTCTCTACGGTGCGGAGGACCCAATGGTCTGAGGTGATCCGGGGCCATGCATGGTAGAAAGGGGACAGTCGGGACAGGAAGGTAAGGCAGGGTGGATCCAGTCTTTGATGTGGTACACCGTCCTCAACCGTGCTTTCAGAAGCCGGTTTGGGCCCTGATAACAGCTTGGGTTGTCCCGAGCCCTGGCCAGAGCGTTGACGTGGCCTTCTCCTGCCTGCGCTGTTTCTCCGTCTGGACCTGTCCTGGCGGTTCTGGTGACCACACTGCTGAGGAGGCTGAGGACGGAAGGGTCCCCGCTGCGTTGACGGTGTGTAGAGGCCCAGGGACCCGAGGGTGACTCTGGAGTCCTTTTGGCTGTTTAGCCTCTTGTCCATTTTCTCCAAAAAGAGAGTCTCCCCGTCAAAAGGCAGGTCCTGTATGGTCTGCTGGACCTCATATGGGAGACCAGAAACCTGGAGCCAGGAGCCCCTTCTCATGGCCACTCCTGTGGCCATAACCCTGGTGGCAGCATCTGCTCCATCAAGTGCCACCTGCAGGGATGCCCTGGAGTTCAGTCTCCCCTCCTGGACCAAAGCCGAAAATTCAGCACAGGAGTCCGAGGGGAGCAACTCCGTGAAGTTAGCCATCGCCGAGCAGGCATTGTAGGAGTACCTGCTGACGATGGCCTGCTGGTTCGATATTCGGAGTTGTAGTCCCCCCGTTGAGTACACCTTTCGCCCGAATAGGTCTAGTTTTTTAACGTCCCTATTCTTGGGGGAAGGGCCCTCAAAAACCTTGCCTCTCCTGATGGTTAGCAGCATCCACCACCGGAGAGTCAGGCCGGGGATAGGAATATAGGTGTTAATAACCCCGGGAGGGCACAAAGTACCGGCATTCCTTACGCTTGGCAGTGGGTGGGAGCGAGGCCGGGGTCTGCCACAGGGTCCTAGTCATGTCTGTGAGTGTCTTTATAAATGGTAAGGCGATACGGGAAGGGCCAGAGGGGGCCAGGATGTCCACCATAGGGTCTGCAGCATCTACCACTTCCTCTGCCTTAATGCCCAGACCCTGGGCGGCCCTGCGCAGCAACTGCCATAACATCCGGGAGTCTTCCAGAGCTGGGGCTATGGAAGTGCCCGCCAGTGCCTCATCTGGTGAAGAGGAGGAGGAGGCCACCAGAGGAGGTGGTTGTTCTCTACCATCCCCACCTGAGGGATCTCGTGACTCCAGGGGGACTGTGGTCGGTCGGCCTGGTCCCCGTGCTGTGAAGGGTGCGGGTGTTGGTGCAGATGTTGGGTCCCATGCCAGTGCCGGTGTAGACGCCTGGTGTAGTATCTGTGCCAGGATCCTCATGGACGTGGCTGCAGCCAGCGTCGGCGCCGGGCTGTCGCTGGTGCCCCACACTCCATGACAACTGGTGGCAGCGGTGGGATGTACTGCACCCCGTGAATGGTGCTTCCTGCAGTAAGTGACTGGGGAGCAGTAAAACGAAGGGGATTGACGGGGACCAGGCGTTCTGAAGGCTCAGAGAGGGGCAGGGGGCGAAGGAGCTATGCTTAACCCCTGGAGTGTGTGACCAGCGAGAAGGACTGTTGCAGTGACAGGGTCCCCCTGGAGAGTGCAGTGAGCGGTTCCAGGGGCGGAGGAGTCTGCGGCTTGACCCTGGCAAAGAGGTGGTGACCTCGAGAAGGGCTGGCACCCTAGGGGTCCTCCCTGGAAACCGTGGGGAGCTGAGAGCACTCAGGCCTGTGAGTCCACAACAACTTGGGACTAGCGGGAAGATGTATAACCATCTCCTTAAGAGCGACCTGGTGGAGCTGTGCAGGCAGAGGGGGCTGCGCATTGGGTGGCTCACCAAAGAACAGCTGATTGCCCAGCTGGAGGAAAGGGATCGCTCAGAGGAGCCGATCCCTGTCTCTGTGGGAAGCAGCCCGGCAGATGCAGTGCCGGCACCGGTGTCTGTCCCGGCTGGGAGGGGTCAGACGGCTGCCGAGAGCACTCCGAGGCCCCCCCTACCAGTTACCTATGCCTAGGAGAGGGGCTGGAAGGAGCCCGGTGAATCCCAAGGAGGACACACATCTGGAACTGACCCTCCGAATGGAGGGATATGCCCACAAGTGGGCAGAGGGTGCCCAGACGAAGGAGAACCTGGTTAACCTGATTGTACTGTAGCACCTGTATGAACAGTGCCCTTCCGACCCGAGGCTGTGGTTGGTGGACAAAAAGCTCGAGAACCCCCAGCACGCAGGGCAGCTGGCCGACGAGTTTGTGAACAGTCGGTCACGGGGTAGCAGGGAGGAGTCCCAAAAGAACAGGCCCCCCCCGATGCAGAGAGAGACTCACCATGGGACCCCCCAAAGGCGGAACATGGAGAACCCCCTCCGAAGGGGAATGCCTGGCATCGTGCCCCTCCAACCTGCTCGAGGGGATCAACGTGACCTAAGCTGCTATCACTGTGGCCAGAGAGGCCACGTACGGACCCAGTGCCCCGGGCTCAGGGACAGACTGAACAGACCCAACCTACCCAGGGTTAACTGGGTAGGGACTCAGCTGGACGAGGGGCAGACGACCCAGGCAAGGGGGGCTGCCATTCTACCACCTGCTCAGGAGGGAAGAGTACCCCAGGCCAGCTCCGCCAGAGGGCTGGAGGCTCTGGACTCAGGGTCCTCGGTTTACAGGGTGGGCGCGGGGCTGTCCCTCCGGAGAGAGTGCCTTGTTCCCCTGGAGGTGGATGGGAGGAAGGTCAATGGATACTGGGATACGGGCGCGGAGGTGACGCTGGCCCGGCCCGAGGTGGTGGCCCCACATCGGGTGGTGCCCAACATCTACCTGACCCTGACAGGGGTGGGCGGGACCCCATTCAAGGTGCCCGTGGCAAGGGTACACCTGAAATGGGGGGCCAAGGAGGGCCCCAAGGACATGGGGGTGCACCACCATTTGCCCACTGAGGTTTTGATGGGGGGAGACCTAGAGGACTGGCCAAGCAACCCCCAGACCGCCCTGGTTGTGACCCGTAGCCAGAGCCGGCGAGGGGCACTGCACCCTGACCTTGGGGAGGGTACCACACCGGAGATGCAGGACCCTACCCTGGTGGGGAGGGAGCGCCGAGGGGCACGGCTCAGAGAGGCTGAGGCCTCAGACCTGGCCACTGAGGGGGAACCGGTCCCCATCCCTTCCCCAGCCGCTGAGTTCCAGGCCGAGTTGAGGAAAGATCCCTCCTTGCGGAAGCTCAGGGACCTGGCTGACCTCGGTGTGGGACGGACCATGAGGAGAGGTTGCCAGGAGAGGTTCCTGTGGGAGAAGGGGTTCCTGTACCAAGAATGGGCTCCCCCAGGGGAAGTGGAGTCCTGTGGGATCAGGAGGCAGCTGGGGGTCCCCCAGAAGTATCGCCGCAAGCTCCTGTACCTGGCCCATGACATCCCCCTCGCAGGGCACCAGGGAATCCGGCGCACCCGGCAGAGGTTGCTACAGAACTTTTACTGGCCTGGGGTCTTTACCACGGTCCGGCAGTATTGCCGATCCTGTGACCCCTGTCAGAGGGTGGGGAAGGCCCGGGACAAGGGGAAAGCGGCTTTGAGACCTTTGCCCATCATAGAGGAGCCTTTCCAGAAGGTGGCCATGGACATCGTGGGGCCTCTCAGCAAGATGACTCGGTCGGGGAAGAAATACATTCTGGTGGTGGTAGATTTTGCTACCCGCTACCCCGAGGCAGTGCCCTTAGCTTCCATTGAAGCAGACCCCGTGGCCGATGCGCTCCTGACCATTTTCAGCCGAGTGGGGTTCCCCAAGGAAGTCTTGACAGACCAAGGCTCCAACTTCATGTCAGCCCTGATCCGGTGTTTGTGGGAGAAATGTGGGGTCCGGCACGACTGGGCCTCAGCTTATCACCCCCAGTCCAATGGGCTGGTGGAGAGGTTCAATGGGACGCTAAAGATGATGCTGAAAACCTTTATGAACCAGCACCCGCAGGATTGGGACAAGTACTTACCTCACCTGCTGTTCGCGTACAGGGAGGTGCCCTACCGGATTTTCGCCTTTCGAACTGTTATATGGAAGGAGGGTGAGGGGCCCCCTGGACCTGATGGGAGACGAGTGGGAGGGGAAGGCCACTCCCGATGGAGAGTCAGTGGTGGAGTATGTCCTGATCTTCCGAGAGAGACTTGCTGAACTCATGGGCCTGGCCAGGGAGAATCTGGCCAGAGCCCAGAGGAAGCAGAAGGTCTGGTATGACCGCATGGCACGGGCCTGCGCCTACGCCACCGGGGATCCGGTGATGGTTCTCATCCCCATGAGAAAGAACAAACTACAGGCCGCCTGGGAGGGCCCTTTCAAGGTCATCAAGCAGCTCAATGAGGTAAACTATGTGGTGGAGCTGTCGAACCAGGAGCACCACCGCCGGGTGTGCCATGTGAATATGATGAAGCCATATTATGCCAGGGGGAATGTGGTGTTGGCCGTGTGTGGACAGTGGGAGGAGCAGGGAGATGACCCTTTAGTAGATGTATTCCCTGGGACCAGAGCACAGGGAACACAGGGAACACAGGGAACCCCAGGGCTGGGGTCTAAGCTCCCTGCTCCCCCAGAAGGACGTGATTGAGGGGTCCGGGTTGTACCCACAAGCTCTGTTGTGGACTGTGTTCCTGTTGTCCAATAAACCTTCTGTTTTACTGGCTGGCTGAGAGTCTCAGTGGATCCCAGGAAGAGGGGTGCAGGGCCTGGACTCCCCCACACTCCGTGACAGCTTGTCAAAGTCTGGGTTTGCCAGAACTGGGCCACTGACCAGAGCCTCCTTCAGCGCCCGGAAAGCCTCCTGGCACTGGTCGGTCCAGACCACCTTGTCTGGCTTCCCCTTCTTGCATAGCTCAGTGATGGGGGTGGCTATGGCGCTAAAGTGAGGCACAAATCTTCGGTAGTATCCTGCCATCCCAATAAAGGCTTGGACCTGCTTTTTGGTGTGGGGAGCGGGCCAGTCTCTGATCACCTCCACCTTGGCTGGTTCCGGCTTTAGGCGGCCGCTCCCCACCCGATGGCCCAGGTAAGATACTTCCGCCATCCCCACCTTGCACTTCTCCGCTTTTACAGTCAGCCCAGCCCCCTGGAGTCGGTCCAGCACTTGTCTAACCTGGGACACGTGGTCCTCCCAGGTCTGGCTAAAGACACAGATGTCATCAATATACGCCATGGCAAAACTCTCCATCCCCCTCAGGAGCTGGTCCACTAGGCGCTGGAAGGTGGCCGGCGCTCCCTTGAGGCCGAAAGGCAGGGTCAGGAACTCATAGAGCCCCAGAGGGGTGATAAAGGCCGATTTCAGCCGGGCATCTGCATCCAGCGGCACTTGCCAGTAGCCCTTTGTAAGGTCCATGGTGGTAAGGTACCGAGCTCCTCCCAGCTTATCTAGGAGCTCGTCCGGCCTGGGCATGGGGTAGGCATCAGATACAGTGATGGCATTGAGCTTCCGATAGTCCACGCAGAACCGGACCGACCCGTCCTTTTTGGGGACCAGCACCACCGGCGAGGCCCAAGGGCTGGCAGATGGCTGGATCACCCCCAAAGCCAGCATGTCCCGGACCTCTCTTTCCAGGTCCTGAGCAGTTTTCCCTGTGACTCGGAAGGGGGAGCATCTTATCGGCGGGTGCGACCCTGTCTGCACCCGGTGGACAGTCAGATTAGTGCATCCAGGCTGGTTGGAAAACAGCTGTCGGTACGGATGCAGCACCTCCCTGACCTCAGCTTGCTGGGCAGGGGTTAGCTGATCCGAGAGGGGAATTGTCTCCAGGGGGGAACCAGCTCTGGTCCCAGGGTATAGATCTACTAAAGGGTCATCTCCCTGCTCTTCCCACTGTCCACACACGGCCAACACCACATTCCCCCTGGCATAATATGGCTTCATCATATTCACATGGTACACCCGGCGGTGGTGCGCCCGGTTCGACAGCTCCACCACATAGTTTACCTCATTGAGCTGCTTGACGACCTTGAAAGGGCCCTCCCAGGCGGCCTGTAGTTTGTTCTTTCTCACTGGGATGAGAACCATCACCGGATCCCTGGTGGCGTAGGCACGGGCCCTTGCCGTGCGGTCATACCAGACCTTCTGCTTCCTCTGGGCTCTGGCCAGATTCTCCCTGGCCAGACCCATGAGTTCAGCAAGTCTCTCTCGGAAGATCAGGACATACTCCACCACTGACTCTCCATCGGGAGTGGCCTTCCCCTCCCACTCGTCTCTCATCAGGTCCAGGGGGCCCCTCACCCTCCTTCCATATAACAGTTCGAAAGGCGAAAATCCGGTAGACTCCTGGGGCACCTCCCTATACGCGAACAGCAGGTGAGGTAAGTACTTGTCCCAATCCTGCGGGTGCTGGTTCATAAAGGTTTTCAGCATCATCTTTAGCGTCCCGTTAAACCTCTCCTCCAGCCCATTGGACTGGGGATGATAAGCTGAGGCCCAGTCGTGCCGGACCCCACATTTCTCCCACAAGCACCGGAGCAGGGCCGACATGAAGTTGGAGCCTTGGTCTGTCAAGACTTCCTTGGGGAACCCCACTCGGCTGAAAATGGTCAGGAGCGCATCGGCCACGGTGTCTGCTTCAATGGAAGCTAAGGGCACTGCCTCGGGGTAGCGGGTGGCAAAATCTACCACCACCAGAATGTATTTCTTCCCCGACCGGGTCGTCTTGCTGAGAGGCCCCACGATGTCCATGGCCACCTTCTGGAAAGGCTCCTCTATGATGGGCAAAGGTCTCAAAGCCGCTTTCCCCTTGTCCCGGGCCTTCCCCACCCTCTGACAGGGGTCACAGGATCGGCAATACTGCCGGACCGTGGTAAAGACCCCGGGCCAGTAAAAGTTCTGTAGCAACCTCTGCCGGGTGCGCCGGATTCCCTGGTGCCCTGCGAGGGGGATGTCATGGGCCAGGTACAGGAGCTTGCGGCGATACTTCTGGGGGACCACCAGCTGCCTCCTGATCCCACAGGACTCTACTTCCCTTGTGGGAGCCCATTCTCGGTACAGGAACCCCTTCTCCCACAGGAACCTCTCCTGGCAGCCTCTCCTCATGGTTCGTACCACACCGAGGTCGGCCAGGTCCCTGAGCTTCCGCAAGGAGGGATCTTTCCTCAACTCGGCCTGGAACTCAGCGGCTGGGGAAGGGATGGGGACCGGTTCCCCCTCAGTGGCCAGGTCTGAGGCCTCAGCCTCTCTGAGCCGTGCAGCTCGGCCCTCCCTTCCCACCAGGGTAGGGTCCTGCGCCTCCGGTGCGGTACCCTCCCCGAGGTCAGGGAGCAGTGGCCCTCGCCGGCTCTGGCTACGGGTCACAATCAGGGCGGTCTGGGGCTTGCTTGGCCAGTCCTCTAGGTCTCCCCCCATCAAAACTTCAGTGGGCAAATGGTGGTGCACCCCCACATCCTTGGGGCCCTCCTTGGCCCCCCATTTCAGGTGTACCCTTGCCACGGGCACCTTAAATGGGGTCCCGCCCACCCCTGTCAGGGTCAGGTAGGTGTTGGGCACCACCCAATCTGGGGCCACCACCTCAGGCCGGGCCAGCGTCACCTCCGCGCCCGTATCCCAGTATCCATTGACCTTCCTCCCATCCACCTCCAGGGGAACAAGGCACTCTCTCCGGAGGGACAGCCCCGCGCCCACCCTGTAAACTGAGCACCCTGAGTCCAGAGCCTCCAGCCCTCTGGCGGAGCTGGCCTGGGGTACTCTTCCCTCCTGAGCAGGTGGTAAACTGGTAGGCCCCCTTTCCTGGGTCGTCTGCCCCTCGTCCAGCTGGGTCCCTACCCAGTTAACCCTGGGTAGGTTGGGTCTGCTCAGTTTGTCCCTGAGCCCAGGGCACTGGGACCGTACGTGGCCTCTCTGGCCACAGTGATAGCAGCTCAGGTCACGTTGGTCCCCTTGAGTGGGTCGGAGGGGCCCGACGCCAGACGTTCCCCTTGGGAGGGGGTTCTCCCTATTTCCCCGCTGGGAGGCCCCCTGGTGACTCTCTCTCTGCATCGGGGGGGGCCTGTTCTTTTGGGACTCCTCCCGGCTACCCCCTGACCGACTGTTCACAAACTCGTCGGCCAGCTGCCCTGCGTGCTGGGGGTTCTCGAGCTTTTTGTCCACCAACCACAGACTCAGGTCGGAAGGGCACTGTTCATACAGTTGCTCCAGTACGATTAGGTCAAGCAGGTCCTCTTTAGCTTGGGCCCCAGCTGTCCACTTGCGGGCATACCCCTGCATCCGGTTGGCCAGTTGTAGGTAGGTGACCTCAGGCGTTTTACGCTGACTCCGGAAACTTCTCCGGTACATCTCGGGGGTCAGCCCAAACTCACGGAGCAGGGCCTGATTGAAGAGTTCATAGTCCCCTGCCTCCGGCCCTGTCATCCGGCTGTACACCTCCACGGCTTTGGGGTCCAGTAAGGGGGTGAGAAACTGGAGCCTGTCTGCAGGGTCAACCCTGTGCAGCTCACAGGCATTCTCAAAGGCCGTCAGGAAGCTATCTATGTCCTCCCCCTCCTTCCGCTGGGCCAGGAAGCACTTATCAAAGCTCCTTGCAGTCTTGGGTCCCCCCGCACTCACCACAGCCGGGGCCCCACTGCTCCTCAGCCTGGCCAGCTCCAGTTCATGCTGTCTTTGTTTCTCCTTCTCCTGACGTTCCCTCTCCTTCTCCTCCTGCTCATGTTGACGTTGTTTCTCCTTCTCCTCCTGCTCATGTTGACGTTGTTTCTCCTCATGTTGACGTTGTTTTTCATGATCCTCCAGCTCCCTCATTTTCATCTCCCTCTCCCATTCCAGCCGCCTCTGCTCCAGGGATGGGGAGCTCCGCCGGGAGGATCCCCTGCTGGGTGCTGGGGTCAGGGTGCCCTCGGTATTCGCTGGGCTTCCCCCAACCCCTCCCCCAGACATAGGTAGGAAGGGTCTCGGGATGTCCTCGGCAGCAGTCTGACCCCTCCCAGCCCGGTCAGGCCCCAGGGCCCACGCTGCGTCTGCCGGGCGGCTCCCCTCAGGGACAGGGATCGGGTCATCCAAGCGATCCCTCTCCTCCAACTGGGCAATCAGTTGTTCCTTGGTGGACCTCCCGATGCGCAGCCCCCTCTGCCTGCACAGCTCCACCAGGTCACTCTTAAGGCGTTTAGCGTACATCTCCCTGCTGGCCACTCGCAGGCCGGGCAGCTTCCCACGGTTTCCAGGAAAAGCCCTTAGTGTGCCAGTCCTTCTTGAGGTCACCACCTCTTTGCCAGGGTCGAGCTGCAGACTCCTCCGCCCCTGGGACCGCTCGCTGCAATCCCCCGGGGGACCCTGTTACTGCAAAAGTCTTTCTCTCTGGTCACACATTCCCAGGGGTTAACCACCCCCCGAAACCGTCTCTCTCTGAATCTTCAGCACGCCTGGTCCCCGTCAATCCCCCTTCGTTTTACTGTTCCCCAGTCACTTACTGCAGGAAGCGCCGTTCACGGGGTGCAGTACATCCCACCGCTGCCACCAGTTGTCACGGAGTGTGGGGGAGTCCAGGCCCTGCACCCCTCTTCCTGGGATCCACTGAGACTCTCAGCCAGCCAGTAAAACAGAAGGTTTATTGGACAACAGGAACACAGTCCACAACAGAGCTTGTGGGTACAACCCGGACCCCTCAATCACGTCCTTCTGGGGGAGCAGGGAGCTTAGACCCCAGCCCTGGGGTTCCCTGTGTTCCTCTCCCCAGCCTCCAACTGCCAACTAAACTCACCCCGCAGGTTCCCTGCTGCAGCCTCTGTTCACATTCCTGGGCAGAGGTGTCACCTCCCCCTCCCCCTCCTGGCTCAGGTGACAGGCTCTCAGGTCTCCCATCCCCAGGGCACATTCCCAGGTCAACACTCCCCCCTCCCTGCTGAGTCACATCGTCACACAAGCCCTTTGTGGTGTTCACCGACGCCTCCGACACGGGACTGGGGGCGGTGTTAATGGAGGAGGATGAAAAGGGGGAGAGACACCCCATCGTGTACCTGAGCAAGAAGATGCTACCCTGGGAGCAACACTACGTGGCCATCGAGAAGGAGTGCCTGGCCATAGAATCATAGAATCACAGAATATCAGGGTTGGAAGGGACCTCAGGAGGTCATCTAGTCCAACCCCCTGCTCGAAGCAGGACCAATTCCCAGTTAAATCATCCCAGCCAGGGCTTTGTCAAGCCTGACCTTAAAAACCTCTAAGGAAGGAGATTCTACCACCCATGGTGTGGGCCCTCAAGAAACTAGAGCCCTATCTCTTCGGGCGACACTTCACCGTGTACACCGACCCCTCTCCCCTGACCTGGCTGCACCAGATGAAAGGAGCCAACGCCAAACTCCTGAGGTGGAGCCTGCTCCTGCAGGATTACGACATGGACGTGGTCCTCGTGAAGGGAAGTGCCAACCTGATAGCGGACGCGTTGTCCTGGAGAGGGGGCCCTGAACTTCCCCAGGTCACTGGTCAGAGTGACCCCGCTCCGTTCACCCTCGAAGTGGGGAGAGATGTAACACAGCAGGGAGTATTAACCTGGTAATGTTGCATGGGAGTTTTACTAGTTTACTATCTTCTGCTAACACAGGGCGTGCTTCAGTTTCCCTGGGGTACTGCACCAATACTAGATGGGGATGGGAAATAAGGGGGTGACTTCACTGAGGGACGACACTTGATGGCCTGCACGGAAAGGCTGGCAGCTGCCCTGCGTATCCTGGGCCGGGAGGGGGTTTGGGGCCCAGTGACACCTTCTGCCCGGGAACCTGGACAAAGGCTGGAGGAGAAGCTGGGGGGTGTGGCTGGGGAAGATGGCTCGAGGGAGTTTCAGTTTGGAGCTGGCTGGGGAGACGGTGGCGGGGGAGGCCCAGAACTGAGGTCTGGGCTCCCCTGCCCCCAAGATGGACCCGGCTGAGGGGTCCTGTTCTCTGCACCTACAAGCTCTGTGTTAGACCGTGTTCCTGTCGTCTAATAAACCTTCTGTGTTCCTGGCTGGCTGAGAGTCAGGGAGAATCACAGGCGGGGGTGGGGGTGCAGGGCCCTGGGCCCCCCGCTCCGTGACACTAGCCCACCAGAACCAACTACCTCCTGCGAAAGTACTGTGAAGGCACTTGCCAAACAAGAGCAAGGGGAAGTCCCCGCCCCCGTCACCGAGAAGGAACTGAGGGGTGGCGGTCGGCAGGGCTCGATATTAGGCGCCATGGGAGCGTGACTCCAGGGGGCCCCCAGGCCGACCCCACAGATGCTGCGAGGGAGAAATCTTCCGGCTACGGTGCACATGCGCGCGCACCTGAGTGGAGTGGACACGAACGAGCATTCGAAGAACTGCGGTTATCTTAGTTTCTTTCTGGGAGGGAGTTTTGGTGCAGGAGGGGCAGGGGGTTGGGGTGCAGGAGGGGGTGCAGGGTGCAGGCTCCGGCCAGGAGGCGCTCACCACAGGTGGCTCCCGGCCAGCGGCGCAGCGGGGCTCAGGCAGGCTGCCTGCATGCCATGGCCCCACGCCGCTCCCGGAAGCGGCCGGCTGCTGGCACATCTCTGTGCTCGGCTGTGGGGAGGGGGACAGAGTGTCTCCTGGCACTGCCCGTGCCCGCAAGCACCACCCCCGCAGTGGAACCGGCCAGTGGGAGCTGCAGGGAGGGTGCTGGGGGCAGGGGCCATAGAGACATGCCAGCAGCTGGATGCTTCTGGCAACGGTGTGGGGCCATGGCATGCAGGCAGCCTGCCTGAGTCCTGCGGCACCGGGCCCCCCTTAGCCTGGGACCCTGGGCTGCAGCCCCTAAAGCTCCTGCGTTAATCTGGACCTGGATCCAGGAGCCCACCTGGTACCGGAAGCAGGGCGAGAGCAAGTAGTTGACCATCTCCTGGTGGAACACGGGCGTGAGGCTGCCCGAGATGGGGGGCACGATCCAGACCCAGTCGGCTGGGCACCCCCCGCGCATCTGCAGCTCGTTCTCCATGTGCTTGACGAAGGACTCCGTGGCCGCGTGGTGATCCACGATTGTCACCTTGGCAACCTGGGGGGGTGGAAGGAAAGGAACAGATGGCAGAACCAGCCTCCTACCCCCGCAGGGCACCAAGTCACGCCCCTGCCCCCTCGAGACAGGCCCCACCCCAGGGCAGGGAACCAGGGCGTCCCCCTGAAGGCAGGGAACCAAGTCAGTCCCCGGAGCCAGCGCCCATGTGAGTTCTCTGAGCTGCATGTGGGTCTGGGGCAGTCTGCCAACTCCCTTGGGAATGAGCAGCCCCCACCCTGCCCCGCCCCGGGGAACTGGGACCCCAAAGGCTGCTGGCAAAGCAGGGTGGTTGACGTGGCATCGCCTGGGACAGCCCCAGCGCATCCCCTGGCCAAGGGCTTATTTGCGCTGCGCTGGCCTAGGCGCAGTGTGGCCCAGCCGGAGAGGAGAGAGCTGCATCCTAGCACGCAGGGCCTGCAACAGGACGCCCAGAGCCAGACCCGAGGGTTCCCCACAGCCGGGCTGGGCTCGGGGCTGGCCAGGACGGACCCTGCTTCACCCTTCATTGCCCCGGGCTGCCCTAAGGGCCCCCTAGGCCGGGCCCCAGCTAACGAGTGACCCCAGCTGTGCCCGCGCTGGGAGGGTCCCTCCAGGGGCTGGGCGAGGGGCCCTGATCCCTGCAGAGCGGCCGAGTCTCCCTCAGGGGCTGTCTCCGGGGGACTCGCTGCCCGGAGCTCGTGGGGGTGGGGGGGGGAGCTGCAGGCCCAGAGGGCCAGTCTAGGGGGCGGTGAGGCCGCGTGGCTCACCCTGGAGGCAGAGCGAGACTCCCAGGGGGCTGGCACAGAGAAGGGGCCTCCCAGAGACCGTTCCAAAGCTGGGGGGCAGCCCCGACCCTGTGGGTCTGTGACAGCTGGCGAGTGCTTGCCGTGTGTGATCCGCTTCCCAGCTGCCAGGCGAGCGCGGAGCCTGCCCCAGCTCTCGGAGGCCGTGGGGCAGGGTGGGTCTGAGGGCAGGGGACTCTGGCGGCCCGGGACTGAGCCGGGGGCCGGGCAGGGGGACCCAGCTCACAGAGGGAGGGTGAGACACTCACTCACCCCCCTCTACGTCTCGGTGCCGCGAGAGGGGCAGACTGAGCCCCCCCGGGAGGTGGGGGGGTTACAGCGAGCACCCAGCAGTGGGTGCGGGACCCGAGACAGGGCCAGGGCCGTAGGGGCTCGAAACCCCCCCATAGCTCTGCCCCCCACCCCGTGCTCCCCACACCCGGTCGCTCTTCCCGGCCCCTACCTGGAAGCTGTGCAGCACGGCGACGTTGATCTCCACCGCGGCCTTGTCCTTCCACAGGGACGAGGTCTTCCGGGTGTCCAGCCCCATGTGCAGGGCCACCTCCTGCCCCACAGGGACCGTCACTCCCAGCCCCAGCCCTGCCCCATGCCACCTCCTGCCCCACAGGGACCGTCACCCCCTGGCCCTGCCCCCGCGCCGCCTCCTGCCCCACAGGGACCGTCACTCCCAGCCCCGGCCCTGCCCCCGCGCCGCCTTCTGCCCCACAGGGACTGTCACCTCCCGGCCCTGCCCCCACGCCACCTCCTGCCCCACAGGGACCGTCACCCCCTGGCCCTGCCCCCACGCCGCCTCCTGCCCCACAGGGACCGTCACTCCCAGCCCCGGCCCTGCCCTCGCGCCGCCTTCTGCCCCACAGGGACCGTCACCCCCCGGCCCTGCCCCCACGCGACCTCCTGCCCCACAGTCCGTGGGGGGAAGTCCGTACCTGCAGCAGGTTGTAGCGGTGGGGGAGCTGGGGGGTGGGGGGGGGAGCTGGGGGGCAGTCCATACCGGCAGCAGGTTGTAGCGGTGGGGGGTGGGGGAGCTGGGGGGGGAGCTGGGGGGCGGGGGGCAGTCCGTACCTGCAGCAGGTTGTAGCGGTGGGGGAGCTGGGGGGGGAGCTGGGGGGCGGGGGGGGTGGGAGCTGGGGGGCAGTCCGTACCTGCAGCAGGTTGTAGCGGTGGGGGAGCTGGGGGGTGGGAGCTGGGGGGCGGGGGGGGGAGCTGGGGGGCAGTCCGTACCGGCAGCAGGTTGTAGCGGTGGGGGAGCTGGGGGGGGAGCTGGGGGGCGGGAGCTGGGGGGCAGTCCGTACCTGCAGCAGGTTGTAGCGGTTGCTGTCACAGAAGTTGCGCATGCCGATCTCGCTGCCCACGTACCAGCCGTTGAAGGGGGCGGCCGGGAACTGCAGGCCCCCGATCTCCAGCAGCAGGTTGGCCACGGCGGGCAGCGCATGCCACCGCAGGCCCAGCTCCCCGAACCACGGCAGCCTGCGCCCGACACCACACTCAGGGCACGGGCGGGACGGAGCGAAGGGACGCGCCCCAACCACACGGCCCCTCCGACAGCACCCCCAGGAACGGAACCCAGGCGTCCTGGTGCCCAGCCCCCTGCTCTGACCACCAGACCGGGCTCCCTCCCCGCCGGGCTGCTGGTTCCCCGGGAGCCTCCTTCTGCCCCCAGCCCTGCTGGGACCTGATGTTCTGGGAGAGAACGGTCACCCCATCCCCGGGACCCCAGCCCGAGTGCTGCCCCCTGGCACCGCCCCAGGCCCCGCGCTGCCCCCTGGCACCGCCCCAGGCCCCGCGCTGCACCCTGGCACCGCCCCACGCCCCGCGCTGCCCCCTGGCACCGCCCCACGCCCCGCGCTGCTCCCCCGCACCCTACTGTAAGGGGACTGTTGCCCCCTTACTGACACTCAGTGGGGGGGTTTTGGTTGCTAGCTCCCAGTACCAAAAGGAAGGGGAAGGGTCTATGGGAAACCAGGACCCTGAGACTGACAGTCCCCAGGGGCAATGGGGAGAGGCCAATGCTCCAGGTCAGCCTGTTTGACAGGGGGGCCAGGCTAATCAGGGAGTCAGGGGGCCAGGGGGGTCCCATCCTCCGTGTGAGCTGGATTTGCCTAGGTCGGACAGAGTGGGGCCGAGCTAAGGGGAGAGCAGGGGCCCGAGCTGAGCTGGGCCAGATCCAGAGAGAGCAGCCCCTGTCCAGGGAGCGGAGCTGCAGCAACCAGAGCCAGGGGGCCAGCGAAGCGGCCCAGGGAGCAGGTCAGGGCTGGGAGCCGAGTCACAGAAGCAGCCGGCAGATCAGACCTGTCCAGGGAGCGGAGCTGCAGCGACCAGAGCCAGGGGGGCAGCGAAGCGGCCCAGGGAGCTGGAGGCAGCAGCAGCCGTGCAGAGACCGAGGGGTGGGGCTGGGGCTGGAGCAGTCCGGAGCTGGGTGCGGTGAGCAGCTGGGGAGAGCGAGGGGGACCCTGGGCAGCGGGCCCCGCACAGGGAGACGCCTCAGCCAAGGGGGTCTGCAGGCCAGGCTTGGATCGTAACCCCGACAGGGCGGGGGCCACACTGGGAAGAAGGGTCCTGCCACTTCGAGCCTGAGAGCGTGTGGCCACCACCAGAGCGAGTGTCCGACCCGCAGCATCCCTGCAGCACGGCCAGGGCCTGAGAAGGGGCCTGGGGCTTACCAGGAGCAGACTGTGAACTGCCCTGACGTTCCAGAGACACTGTTTGTGATCTTCCCTGCCACAGAGCGGGGTGATGTGTTTCCTTTCACCTTTCCCATTTTCCCTTATTCTTTTTAAAATTAATTGTTGATTAAATAACTTGCATTTGCTTTAACTTGTATGTAATGGTCAGTGGGTCAGAGAAGTGCCCAGGGCAGAGAGAGTACCCCGGGGTGGGGACACCCTAGCCCCGGTCCTAGGTGACCGCAGCAGGGTTGGGGGTTGAGCCCCCCAGGACTCCTGGGCCCAGCCTTGTCGGGGTTACGAGGACTCTGCCAGACGGGAGAGTGGAAGGGGAGCCCTCCAGGGCAGGGAGGCCACTGGGTAAAGGAAGCAGGAGCGAGGTCTCAGATCCTTTCGCTAGCCCACTTCACCGGGGTCGTGCAGAAGCCAGGAAAGTTCCCCACAAGAGCGGGACTATCCCCCACTTACACTACCAGGCGAGTTGCCCAAGGGATCAGCAGGAACTGGCGCCTGCCCGGCGGGACAGGGCGGGTCCCAGCCCTGCCTGCTCTGCCCCCGGTACTCACGTGGGGTGCTGGATGGGCACCTCCAGGACCAGCTCGGGCGGCAGGAGGAAGAGCTCCGGGGCCTCGTCTGGTGCCTGCAGCAGCAGGGGCAGGACATCAAAGCGGCCGTGCCCAGGGGTCCAGCCGTGCTGGATACAGAGCTGCCAGGGGAGAGTCTGTGAGTGCGGGGCGGAGAGCGGGTATGGGGCCGGGCCGCGAGTCGGAGAGCGGGTATGGGGCCGGGCCGCGGGTCGGAGAGCGGGGCCGGGGCCGGGCCGCGGGGCGGAGAGCGGGTATGGGGCCGGGCCGCGGGGCGGAGAGCGAGTATGGGGCCGGGCTGCGGGTCGGAGAGCGGGGCTGGGGCCGGGCTGCGGGTCGGAGAGCGGGTATGGGGCCGGGCCGCGGGGCGGAGAGCGGGTATGGGGCCGGGCTGCGGGTCGGAGAGCGGGGCTGGGGCCGGGCTGCGGGTCGGAGAGCGGGGCCGGGGCCGGGCTGCGGGTCGGAGAGCGGGGCCGGAGCCGGGCCGCGGGGCGGAGAGCGGGGCTGGGGCCGGGCTGCGGGGCGGAGAGCGGGGCCGGGGCCGGGCTGCGGGGCGGAGAGCGGGTATGGGGCCGGGCCGCGGGGCGGAGAGCGGGGCTGGGGCCGGGCTGTGGGTCGGAGAGCGGGGCCGGGGCCGGGCTGCGGGGCGGAGAGCGGGGCCGGGGCCGGGCTGCGGGTCGGAGAGCGGGTATGGGGCCGGGCTGCGGGGCGGAGAGCGGGGCCGGGCTGCGGGTCGGAGAGCGGGGCCGGGGCCGGGCTGCGGGGCGGAGAGCGGGTATGGGGCCGGGCCGCGGGGCGGAGAGCGGGGCTGGGGCCGGGCTGTGGGTCGGAGAGCGGGGCCGGGGCCGGGCTGCGGGGCGGAGAGCGGGGCCGGGGCCGGGCTGCGGGTCGGAGAGCGGGTATGGGGCCGGGCTGCGGGGCGGAGAGCGGGGCCGGGGCCGGGCTGCGGGTCGGAGAGCGGGGCCGGGGCCGGGCTGCGGGGCGGAGAGCGGGGCCGGGGCCGGGCTGCGGGTCGGAGAGCGGGTATGGGGCCGGGCTGCGGGGCGGAGAGCGGGGCCGGGCTGCGGGTCGGAGAGCGGGGCCGGGGCCGGGCTGCGGGTCGGAGAGCGGGGCCGGGGCCGGGGCCGAGAGCGGGGCCGGGGCCGGGCTGCGGGGCGGAGAGCGGGGCCGGGGCCGGGCTGCGGGGCGGAGAGCGGGGCCGGGGCCGGGCCGCGGGGCGGAGAGCGGGTATGGGGCCGGGCCGCGGGGCGGAGAGCGGGTATGGGGCCGGGCTGCGGGTCGGAGAGCGGGGCCGGGGCCGGGCTGCGGGGCGGAGAGCGGGGCCGGGGCCGGGCTGCGGGTCGGAGAGCGGGTATGGGGCCGGGCTGCGGGGCGGAGAGCGGGGCCGGGCTGCGGGTCGGAGAGCGGGGCCGGGGCCGGGCTGCGGGGCGGAGAGCGGGTATGGGGCCGGGCTGCGGGGCGGAGAGCGGGGCTGGGGCCGGGCTGTGGGTCGGAGAGCGGGGCCGGGGCCGGGCTGCGGGGCGGAGAGCGGGGCCGGGGCCGGGCTGCGGGTCGGAGAGCGGGTATGGGGCCGGGCTGCGGGGCGGAGAGCGGGGCCGGGGCCGGGCTGCGGGTCGGAGAGCGGGGCCGGGGCCGGGCTGCGGGGCGGAGAGCGGGGCCGGGGCCGGGCTGCGGGTCGGAGAGCGGGTATGGGGCCGGGCTGCGGGGCGGAGAGCGGGGCCGGGCTGCGGGTCGGAGAGCGGGGCCGGGGCCGGGCTGCGGGTCGGAGAGCGGGGCCGGGGCCGGGGCCGAGAGCGGGGCCGGGGCGGGTTGTCCTGGTGCCGCTGCTGAGTTGCAACCGTGTCGTGTCTGAGGGCGGCCCCCCTGCTTAGCCTCCAGCGCCCAGCACCCAGCGCCCAACCCCCAGCACCCAGCCCCCAGCGCCGAGCACCCAACCCTCAGCACCCACCATTCAGCTCCCACCGCCGACCCCCAGAGCTCAGCCCCACCACCCAGCCCTTAACCACCATCACCCAGCGCCCAACCCCCAGCACCCAGCGCCCAACCCCCAGCACCCAACCCCCAGCACCCAGCACCCACCGTTCAGCTCCCACCGCCGACCCCCAGAGCTCAGCCCCACCACCCAGCCCTTAACCACCAGCGCCCACTGCCAGCACCCAGCGCCCAGCCCCCAGCACCCAGCGCCCAGCACCGAGCTAGGTGCTGGCTGGGCCCGGGCGCTGCCATGCTGGCAGCAGCTGCAGCCCAGAGGGGCGATGGCCGTTCTGTGGCAGGACGGGGGCTGCCTGTGTCGGGATCGGGGCCCCACAGGTGCGGGGGAGCCGAGGGACCCCCAGGGGAAGGACCATAGAGATGAGGCGTCGACCCTGCCCTTTGTACCCAGAGCTGGGGGCAGAGCCCCAGGGCCAGGCACAGAGGCTGGCTGCAGCGGGCACCGGGCTCGCCAGCGCAGCCCCATGGCAGGGGCCCTGCCCAGCCCAGCTGGGGGTGCACTAGTCTCCAGGCCTGGGCAGCAGCACTGCAGGGGGCTGGCCTGGGGGGCCCCTGAGAGCATGAGCCCAGCCCCTCTCTGCTCTCAGCCCCCCGACTCAACCCTCTGCTCTCAGCCCCCAATCAACCGTTCCAACCCCCCAACCCCCCCTCAGCCCTCCCACTCAACCCTCTCCCTCAGCCCCCCCAATCAACCCTTCCAATGCCCCAACCCCCCTGCTCTCAGCTGCCCCCACTCAACCCCTCCGCTCTCAGATCCTCCCACTCAGCCCCCTGCACTCAGCCCCCCAATCAACCTCCCAACCCCCCTGCTCTCAGCCCCTTCCACTCAGCCCCCTGCACTCAGCCCCCCAATCAACCTCCCAACCCCTCTGCTCTCAGCCCCCCAATCAACCCTTCCAACCCCCCAACCCCCCCACTCTCAGCCCCCCCAGTCAACCCTCTGCTCTCAGCCCCCCAATCAACCTCCCAACCCCCCTGCTCTCAGCCCCTTCCACTCAACCCCCTGCACTCAGCCCACCAATCAACCTCCCAACCCCCCTGTTCTCAGCCCCTTCCACTCAGCCCCCTGCACTCAGCCCCCCAATCAACCTCCCAACCCCTCTGCTCTCAGCCCCCCAATCAACCCTTCCAACCCCCCAACCCCCCCACTCTCAGCCCCCCCAGTCAACCCTCTGCTCTCAGCCCCCCAATCAACCTCCCAACCCCCCTGCTCTCAGCCCCCCCACTCAACCCCCTGCGCTCAGCCCCCCAGCTCTCAGACCCCAGCAGGAAGCTCAGAGCCCCTGGGGCCCACATGGGGGACCCAGACCAGCAGCCTAGTGAGTGTCCAGCAGGGGCTGCTTGCCCAGCAGGGGGCGCTGCCCCCCCAGTCTGTTCTGGCCCCAATGCCCCAGCGTGAAGCTGAGGGGGGGGCCCCCTGTGCTGCCGAGAGTAGGATGGGGGGGCTCATCAGGGGATGCTGCAGTGCAGGGGGCTGGGCAGGGAATGGAGGCAGGACATGGGGTGCTGTGCTGCAGGGGGGCAGGGCAGGGGGAGCTGAGGGGCAGGGTGGGGGGCAGGGCAGGGGGTGCTGAGGGGCAGGGTTGGGGGCAGGGGAGAGGGGCGCTGAGGAGCAGGGCAAGGTGGTGCTCAGGGGCAGGGCGGGGGGCAGGAATCGCGGAGCGGCAGGGCGGGGGGCTCTCCCCAGTCCCGGCTGCCCCACCTCGGTGATGTCGACGTTGGCCGGGTCCCCCAGCACAGAGCCGTCCGGCTGCCGGTACCCGGCGTAGCGGATCAGCTGGCTGTTCCAGATGCGGAAGTCGCCCCGGCCCGGCGCGCGCTGCGGGAAGATGGTGATGGCCGACCTGTGAGAGAGGCGTGGGTCAGAGCCACCCGGGGGGATGGGCCCGGCTGGGCAGGTGGCCCTGGTGGGGGTGGGCCTGGAGAGGCAGGTGGCACTGCAGGGTCCGGGCCTGGGTGGGGGGTGGCGCCGTGGGGGGCCGGCCCGGGGAGGCAGGGGATCCGGGGGGAGTGGGTCCGGGGGGGCCGTGGTGCGATGGGGGGGTGGGCCCAGGGAGGCGGGGGAGCCCCTAGGAGGTGGGCCCGGGTGAGGGTGGCACCGTGGGGGGCCAGCCCGGGGAGGCAGGGGATCCGTGGTGGGTGGGTCCGGGGGGGGCGGTGGTGCGATGGGGAGGTGGGCCCAGGGAGGCGGGGGAGCCCCTAGGGGGCGGGCCCGGGTGGGGGTGGCTCTGTGGGGGGCTGGCCCGGGGAGGCAGGGGATCCGTGGGTGGGTGGGTCCGGGGGGGGCGGTGGTGCGATGGGGAGGTGGGCCCAGGGAGGTGGGGGAGCCCCTAGGGGGCGGGCCCGGGTGGGGTGGCGCCGTGGGGGGCCGGCCCGGGGAGGCAGGGGATCCGTGGGGGTTGGGTCCGGGGGGGCGGTGGTGTGATGGGGGGTGGGCCCAGGGAGGTGGGGGAGCCCCTAGGGGGCGGGCCCGGGTGGGGTGGCGCCGTGGGGGGCCGGCCCGGGGAGGCAGGGGATCCGTGGGTGGGTGGGTCCGGGGGGGGCGGTGGTGCGATGGGGGGGTGGGCCCAGGGAGGCGGGGGAGCCCCTAGGGGGCGGGCCCGGGTGGGGTGGCGCCGTGGGGGGCCGGCCCGGGGCAGCGGGTGGGCCCCGGGTGGGGCGGGCGTCTCACCGGAGGTTGCCTCGGTTGGTGGCGTACTGGAGATGGGTGCACAGGAAGCCGAACATCTCCTGGACGCTGGTGCAGTCGCGGGCGTCGAACACCTTCAGGGAGCAGCAGTTAGCGGCAGAGCAGCAGCCCCCAGGCCCTGTGCACGGCAGCCCCCCGCTCTGAGCCCTCGGCCCCGCTGTCCTGAGCAGCCCTCACCACCCGGGGCGTGGAAGCACCGGCTCTGCCCCGATCCTGGGAGTGGGAGCCCCAGGGGCCCTGCCGGGGCAGGAGGGGGGCCCTGCCTGGGGGCGAATGGGGAGCCCTGGGGGCCCTGTCCTGGCACTGCCCTGTGCTAACCCAGCTGGTAGCAGTGGTGCCCCCCACCTGCAGCTTGTTCCACTGGATGCGACCCAGGCAGCGGGCGGCATTGCGCCAGGCCTGCTTGGCCCCAAAGATCAGCTCCGGCTCCAGCAGCTGGTAGGTGCCCGTGGCCTCGATCTCCTGTTCCACCTCCTGCAGCCGCTGCACGTGGACCCTGGAGTCAGCCCTGTGGGAAGAGAACAGGCAATGTGGGGTGATCCGTCCTGTCGCCCATGCCCAGCTCCTGGAAGGCAGAGGGTGAGGGACACCCGGAGCGTGGGGTTGTGTCCCTGCCCGTCCTGGCTAATAGCCATTGAGGGACCTACCCTCCAGGAACTGGTCTAGTTCTTTTTTTGAACTCAGTTATAGTCTTGGCCTTCACAACATCCCCTGGCAGTGAGTTCCACTGGTTGTACGTTGGGCAGAGGGGCTGGAACTAGGGGGTTGGCGGGGCTGCCGCACCCCCTGGCTTGAAGTGGTTTCCATGATCTCCAGGGTTACAGTTTGGTTCCATGGCTCTCGGCACACACACTGTCCCAGCAGCCCTGGCATTGGGTGACAAAGTCCTTCCTTGGATTTGGTTTAAACCTGCCACCTGTTAATTTCGTCCCGTGGCCCCTAGATTTTGTGTCACGGGAGGGGTAAATATCACGGCCGCGTCACTCAGTCGTGCCCCTCCCTCGTCTCTTGGCCAAGCTGAACAACCCTAGTCTCTCGTCATGTGGAAGCTGTTCCATCCCCCGGTCCTCTTCCCGGCCCTCTCTGACCCTCTTCCAGCTCCACTTGATGCTCGAGGCTGGGCGTCCAGAGCTGGACCCAGTATTCAAGGTGTGAGCGCACCAGAGAACTGCAGGTCATCTCGTCCCGTGGCCTGCACTGGGGCAGGACTATGTATTATCCAGACCAGGGGTCTCAACCTCCTTGTGGCCCACAATGTGTTACCAGGGCACAGGTAGAGAGCCACGGCGCCCCCGCAACCCCTGTGCCCAGCACCCGCCCCGCCCAGAGTGGGGCCAAGAGTGGACCCCGGTGAAGGGCTGGGCAGCAGGGCAGACCCGGACCCTGCTGCGAGGGGCAGGGCAGCCCAGAAGCCCCGACCCCGCCGCATGGGGCAGAGCAGTCCCGGCGGCTATGGACCCCGCCGCGTGGAGGAGGGCAGCCCCGCAACTGACTGTAATAGGAGGATTTTATGTTTGTATTTTATATAATTTAAAATAAAAAATAATAATGTAGCATGTATTAAACGTATTGCTGTATGATTTAACCATTTCCTGCCAGCCACCCTTTTTAAATACCAGCAAGCAATGGCCTAAGGGGCCATTGGGAGAAACGCATCAGCCAGAATCTGTGTCTGAGCTGATTTCAAGGGAGTGACAGACCTTTTAGGGTCACTGAGGTCACTCAGTCAGGGTGATCTGCAAACAGACCGGGGCAGGCAAACCCCGAATGCTGGTGGATATTCCAATACTTAGATTTACCCAGCCAGCCCAAAACAGCTTCTACAGCACCTCCCTGGTTACTCAGACGTCCAAACAACACAGTTCCCTTAAAGTATCCAGCCTCAGGCCTCCATCCAGACACACCTGTCAAACATAGGATGATAAACTCTGAAAATCTTATTTCATCGTATAAAAGAAAAGGTTCTCCTGATCCCAAAGGACCAAGCCCCAGACCCAGGTCAAATGATAACTCAGATCTTACCCCAAATACATGCTTACAGTCCATTCTTATTAACTAAACTAAAATGTATTAAAAAATAAGAGAGAGTGTGTTGGTTAAAAGATCAATATACAGACAGACTTGAGTTCAATTCTTGAGGTCAGATACGTAGCAGAGGTGAGTTTGTAGTGGCCAAAAGTCCTTTTAGAAATAGTCCAGAGGTTATAGTCCAATGTCCATGTTCAGGGTGACTCCAGTCAGTGACCGGGGATCTCAATCCTTATGGCTTAAGGTTTCCCCCTCTTGAAACCCAAAGCAGATCTGAGATGAAGAAGGATCGTGTCCCAAGGTCTTTATACACTTCCAGCAGCCTTTTAGCCTGAGTAAACAATCGGCTTCACTTTCCTTCTCCCAAACATCCTGGCAATGAGCACAGGGTCATTTATCCATTAAGCAGTTCAGATATAGGTTACCGCCTTCGAAGAGACATACAGACAATAATACAATTTCACTCCAGTGTCTTCCTAAATGTTAATATTCCTTTTTTGATCTTTGAATTAAAGCCACAGTGATAGACAAGACTTGTTTGCTGACCTCACAAGACCTGAACAAACATCTCCCCTTCTACCTCTAACAATGCCGGCTGCATTTCAAAGCTCTATTCATTTCCATCTCTTCCTAACCCGTCTTTAAAGTTTGGCCCTGGGTCAGGTCAGTCTGGGAGTTAATTAACTCTTTCTGGCCCTGCCACCTTTCAATGAGATACCATATTACACTCATAACATGACACCCCCAATGGAAAATTGATGCAGGAGGAGATGACACAAACATCACTGACTGCATCCCAAGAGCTCCCCATCCTGGGTTCTGTCTCATAACAGCTTGTACTGGGTTAGAAGCCGTATTAGTGTATAACAGAAATAGTTTATCAAAGTCCTGTTCAATAACATGATTGAATCTCTTCACAAACTCAAGGTAAAACTTGGTTAGAACAATAGTGGATTGGATCTGCTCTTGCATCGTGGTTCCTGTAGGTCTCATGTGATCTTGCCAAGAGCTAAAGAACATAGCTACCTTATCCATACAACCTCTGGCAAATGTTTGAAACCCAATTAACATCAAGTCAATGTAGATAACACCTAAACATATCCATTATATGGACAACATACCCCCATATCTCAATGTCTGTTCTTTGACTGGTTAAACTTTTATCCCCAATCAGGGAGATTGCAGATTATGTATTCCTTACACCACCCATTCCTAAACTGAATTTCGCACCCCTTGATAATCTGTACCTTATTCCCTGATAACCAGAAACATCTATGCTTAAACTCTGTACCGCTTTCTTTTTACTTCAACATTATATTAATGTTGTCCATAGTATAGGAATCTTGGCATTTAGCCGTGAAAGCAATAGGATTGTGTGCCTCAGTTTCCCTTTTCATACAGCACATCAAGTCTGGAATGTCTTTGCCCCTGTGAAAATTTCCAAGTCTGTTCATGGGAATTAACTGTGCAAGATCACTATTACCAGGCCTTTTAACATAAGGTGCGTTCTCATGTATCACTTTAAATATGTTCAAGGGATTTTCCAAAAGATTAGGCACATTGGACATTTTTATAGTTCTTGGTAATAGCAACACCCTAGTTACAAGAATTACCATGAGCAATAGCAACAAATCCATCACAAGTGTCCATCTACAATTATGTTTGTTATTCCACACCTTTGGCTCAATTCCATTGGCGTTTGGACATTTTATGGTTACCCTGTGGCTTCCCTTTGCAGAATTAAGGTCTCTCTTTCCTTCCTGTCCTGAAGGATCAAACCCTGATTTCTGTCGCTTAACCAAATTCACTGGCTGATTGGGCATGCTCTCTGTCCTAACAGAACAGGAGGACTTGTGGCACCTTAGAGACTAACCAATTTATTTGAGCACAAGCTTTCATGAGCTACAGCTCACTTCATCGGTGCCACAAGTACTCCTTTTCTTTCTGCGAATACAGACTAACACGGCTGTTACTCTGAAACCTCTCTGTGCTAACAGTTATTAGCAAGTCCTTCTTCTCCCTGCCAGCCAAGTAATTTGCATTATCAGAGACAGGAGCCAGCTCCTCAGTTTTCAGATCCTTAACTGCTACCGATTCCAAGGTTGGACTCTGTCTTAAAGAGAAACCATCCATTTTCACTGACAAGCCAGACTCAAAGTTCTGTTGTCCTTCCCTTGCCAACGGAATCAGATGTTAAGTTCACTGAGAGACTACCAGTCATATCCAAAGTGTCCGGAGAGGAGAGTAAACCTGCCCTCCCCTGCATTCTCCAGAGATCAGCTGCCCAGCTGTTCTGCTCTGCAGACTCCGCTACCCACTCTTCCCTCTGAACCTGAGACACAGCGTGATGTTATGAGTGTAATATATCTCATTGACAGGTGACAGGGCCAGAAAGAGTTAATGAACTCCCAGACTGACCTGACCCATGGCCGAACTTTAAAGACGGGTTAGGAAGAGATGGAAATGAATAGAGCTGTGAAATGCAGCCGGCATTGTTAGAGGTAGAAGGGGAGATGTTTGCTCAGGTCTTGTGAGGTCAGCAAACAAGTCTTGTCTATCGCTATAGCTTTGATTCAAAGATCAAAAAAGGAGTATTAACATTTAGGAAGACACTGGAGTGAAATCGTATTATTGTCTGTATGTCTCTTCGAAGGTTGCGGTAACCGGTATCTGAACTGCTTAATGGATAAATGACCCTGTGCTAATTGCCAGGATGTTTGGGAGAAGGAAAGTGAAGCCGATTGTTTTCTCAGGCCAAAAGGCTGCTGGAAATGTATAAAAACCCTGGGACACGATCCTTCTTCATCTCAGATCTGCTTTGGGTTTCAAGAGGGGGAAATCTTAAGCCATAAGGATTGAGATCCCCGGTCACTGACCGGAGTCACCCTGAACATGGACATTGGACTATAACCTCTGTACTATAATGGGGTAGGGATAGCTTGGTGGTTTGAGCATTGGCCTGCTAAACCCAGGGTTGTGAGTTCAATCCTTGAGGGGACCATTGAGGGATCTGGGGCAAAAATTGGGGATTGGTCCTGCTTTGAGCGGGTATTGGACTAGATGACCTCCTGAGGTCCCTTCCAACCCTGATATTCTATGACTATTTCTAAAAGGACTTTTGGCCACTACAAACTCATCTCTGCTACGTATATGACCTCAAGAATTGAACTCAAGTCTGTCTGTATATTGATCTTTTAACCAACACACTCTCTCTTATTTTTTAATATATTTTAGTTTAGTTAATAAGAATTGACTGTGTGTATTTGGGGTAAGATTTGAGTTATCATTTGACCTGGGTCTGGGGCTTGGTCCTTTGGGGTCAGGAGAACCTTTTCTGTTATATGATGAAATAGGATTTTCAGAGTTTATCATCCTATGTTTGACAGGTGTGTCTAGATGGAGGCCTGAGGCTGGATACTTTAAGGGAACTGCATTGTTTGGACGTCTGAGTAACCAGGGACGTGCTGTAGAAGCTGTTTTGGGCTGGCTGGGTAAATCTAAGTATTGGAATATCCACCAGCATTCGGGGTTTGTCTGCCCCGGTCTGTTTGCAGATCACCCTGACTGAGTGACCTCAGCAGGCTCCCACGGGCAGCACCGTCACAGGTCAAACTCACACTTTGCTGTAGGTTTTTAGCATTTTAAAATAAGTAAAAAAAATGCAATAATTGGTTTTGTTCTGCATTGCAATGTGACGTTCCTGTGCAAATGTCCTGTGTGAATCAATCCTGGTTTGTGTGTGAATGAGGAATGTGTGAGTTACAAAATAAATATAAAGGCTATCACCGAACCAAACACAAACAGATGCAAGGGTGCCAGAAAATTACAGCACACCCCAATTAAAATGTCAAAAAAGGGAAAATTCACCACTCTAAAAATAAAACAAGCACCTATCAATGGGGACAAGATAACTGTGATCAAAACCAGTCTGGGGTAACTCCCTAAAAACCAATAAAAAAACTAAATAAAAAATAAAAAAAACAATGTAAGAAAAGAAGCACTTGTCAAACAACAATTAATTACAGCATGATGGTGCAAAACTCATTGGTCCCAAGGAAGGAAAATCACTGTATAAGCAGGGGGCCTGGCCATGAAACTTTGGGTTTGTCCTGCCACGACTTCCCCGGAGCATCGTGTCGCGACCGATGGAACCCAGCTCTTCCCTGCCCGTGATCAACCTAGCTGGCCACTAGATTGATCCGAACTCTGAACTGGTAACTATAACATTGACTGGCGGGACAGTGTGTGTGTGTGTGTCGTGTGATTGAATGCGTATGCTAATTGTTGTATCTTCAATAAATGCGGCAAGTTGCCTTTTCCCCTGAAAAAGATCCTGTGCGCTTTCTTATAAGCATACCATTTTTGGTGGAGCATTGCGAAAGGGGGAAGACATGCACTGTGATTGTTGAACATACTGCTAAAAGGTATACCATCCATATAGAGCGATCAATGATTCGGGCCCTAAGGGGGAGGATTAGAGTCCTCGCTCCTACCCATCTGTCAGGAAAAATTGCATGGGTGAACACACCCTGGGTCGTAGCAGGATCGAGCCCAGAAGGTAGGGGCTCAGCGTTCCCCGCTCCGGCTCTGTCAGGCAGAGTTTTTTGTGGGAACAGACTTTTCGTGTTGTGTAAGTCCCAGTGCAAGGGTGGGCACGGAAAAATTATAAAGGTAAACAAAATTCATAAAAAGATACGTTCAGGCGAAAACAGTCCCCTAAAAACAAAGCTCAGAAAGAGCAGGAAAAATCACCATTCCTCCAGGAAACGACTCCTTTGAAGACAATTTTGCACAAGTTTGGGCAAAGCCCATGGACTGAACCAGCATTAGCCTATGGCCAAACTACAGCCGATTTGGAAGATAGATCGGCAAAATATCTGTTGGTCGACAGGCCATCGACCCCGCTAAAAAGAGTCTCTGCTGCAATTTAGCTACTGTGGCCACCCGACGGCCCCAGACCCCACCGCGCCGGCAGGGCAGCCCGGCAGCCCGGAGCCCAGCCACGCCAGCCCTGCGGCCTGTAGCTCACAGCTGGGCCGCAGCTGTGTGCTCATTGGGCACCCACGGGCTGCGCGTTGAGACCCGCTGATCTAGACCATCTTTTCCAACCTGCTCTTCAAACCCTCCAGTGACAGAGACTCCACCACCTCCCTGGGCAATTTATTCCAGTGCCGAACCACCCTGACAGGTCGGAGGTTTTTCCTAATCTCCAACCTAACCCGGCCTGGCTGCAATTTAAGCCCATTGCTCCTTGTCCTGTCCTCAGAGGTTCAGGAGAACAATTTACCTCCCTCCTCCTTGTTACAACCTTTTACATGCTTGAAAACTATTATCATGTCCCCTCTCAGTCTTCGCTGCTCCAGACCAAACAGACCCAATATTTTCAATCTTCCCGCACAGGTCATGCTTTTAAGACCTTTCATCCGTTTTGTTGCTCTTCTCTGGACTTTCTCCAATTTGTCCACATCTTTCCTGAACTGTGGTGCCCAGAACTGCACAATACTCTAATTGAGGCCTAATCAGTGCAGGGTGGAGTGGAAGAATTACTTCTCATGTCTTGCTTATAACTGTGACAAAGTGGGGGTTTTCCCTTGTTATGTTGTATGTGAGTCTTACTGTTTTGCATGAATACTGTGGATGCCTCAGTTTCCCGATGTATTGTACCAATGTCTAGGTTGTGGGGATAAGGGTGTGTGACTTTTGCTGAGAGCCTCAGGGCCAGGTGAGGAGGCTCTAGCTGCCTGCATGTAAGGGATGGCAGATGCCCTTCATAACCTGAGAACCAGGAGGGGAATGTGACCAGGTGACCCTGAAAGGAGTCACGCTACCTAGACTCCTGGCTGGCTCCAATCAGAGCAGTTCCAGAGCATCGGGCCTGTGATTCTGTGACAACAACACTCCTGCAAATACAGCCCAGAAGAATGTTTGGGTTTTTTGCAACAGCGTTTCACTGTTGACTCATATTTAGCTTGTGGTTCACTCTGACCCCCAGATCCCTTTCCGCAGGACTCCTTCCTAGGCAGTCATTTCCCATTGTGTACATGTGCAACTGATTGTTCCTTCCTAAATGGAGTACTTTGCATTTGTCTTTATTGAATTTCATCCAATTTACTTCAGTCCATTTCTCCAGTTTGTCAGGATCCTTTTGAATTTTAATCCTGTCCTCCAAAGCACTTGTGTGAGGAAGCAAGGGGGTTTCTTGTTGTTTTCAGTGGTTTGCATGCAGAGGGGGTGGGACTCAGTTTCCCTGGGAGTTTGTTGTTACAGGGGGCCAGCGAATGGCCTGGAGAATGGATACCTCAGCGACGGGTGACCGGGAAGCCCAGCTCAGGAGTCACAGCCGGGTCTGGACGGTGGGAGGACAATGTGCTGCGGAGAGAGGACCCCAGTGACCCGACCAGCCGGTTCCAGCCAGAGGGGCCAGAGGACGGCTGAGAGGAGAGGCGGAGAGGAGACTCAGGAAGCCTGTTGACCTGGGACAGAAGACAAAGGACGGAGGCAGGACTTGGGGGCAGGTGAAATCAGATGCACAGCTCAAAGGGGGGCTCTGGGCTGGAGGGAGGGAGCAGGCAGAGCCCCCCTGGAAGCGGGACAGACCTAGATATCCTGTGCTGAGGGAGGCCAGCCTGAGGCCCAGTGAGTTTCCTATGCTGTTTTCAGACGCTCAATAAACCTTCCTGTTTTATGCTGGCTGAGAGTCGCTCCGGTCTAGAGATCGGGGAGGATTGCTCCCGCTGGGAGTGGAGGGCCCAGGGGTCCAGAGTGAGGGGACTCCCTGAGGGGGCCCATGGCAGAGACAGGCGTGCTAAGGCTCAGAGAAGTGCGGTTCCAGGAGGCAGACGGGCTTAACCCCGACAGAGAGTGGCCCCCCGAGAAGGGCTGTCGCACTGAAGGGGGGTCCCCTCCAGGGACCGCATGGGGCTGAGAGAGCCCAAGTCCTGGGCATCCATGACAACTTGCACCCCCACCCAGCTGGTATCAGCGGTAATCTTTATAAGCGCACTCTCTGTGCCATTATCGCCATTATCTAAATCAGTGACGAGGATATTGACCAGCAGAATACGGACCCTGGACTTCAGGAAAGCAGACTTCGACTCCCTCAGGAAACTGATGGGTAGGATCCCCTGGGGGAATAACATGAAGGGGAAAGGAGTCCAGGAGAGCTAGCTGTATTTCAAAGAATCCCTATTGAGGTTACAGGGACAAACCATCCCGATGTGTCGAAAGAACAGTAAATATGGCAGGCGACCAGGTTGGCTTAACAGTGAAATCCTTGCGGATCTTAAACGTAAAAAAGAAGCTTACAAGATGTGGAAGTTTGGACAAATGACCAGGGAAGAGTATAAAAATGTTGCTCGGGCATGCAGGAGTGAAATCAGGAAGGCCAAATCGCACCTGGAGCTGCAGCTAGCAAGAAATGTTAAGAGTAACAAGAAGAGTTTCTTCAGGTATGTTGGCAACAAGAAGAAAGCCAAGGAAAGTGTGGGCCCCTTAATGAATGAGGGAGGCAACCTAGTGTCAGAGGATGTGGAAAAAGCTTATGTGCTCAATGGTTTTTTTGCCTCTGTCTTCACGAACAAGATCAGCTCCCAGACTGCTGCCCTGGGCAACACAGCATGGGGAGTAGATGGCCAGCCCTCTGTGGAGAAAGAAGTGGTTCGGGACTATTTAGAAAAGCTGGACGTGCACAAGTCCATGGGGCCGGACGAGTTGCATCCGAGAGTGCTGAAGGAACTGGCGGCTGTGATTGCAGAGCCATTGGACATTATCTTTGAAAACTCGTGGCGAACGGGGGAAGTCCCGGATGACTGGAAAAAGGCTAATGTAGTGCCAATCTTTAAAAAAGGGAAGAAGGAGGATCCTGGGAACTACAGGCCAGTCAGCCTCACCTCAGTCCCTGGAAAAATCATGGAGCAGGTCCTCAAGGAATCAATCCTGAAGCACTTACATGAGAGGAAAGTGATCAGGAACAGTCAGCATGGATTCACCAAGGGAAGGTCATGCCTGACTAATCTAATCGCCTTCTATGATGAGATTACTGGTTCTGTGGATGAAGGGAAAGCAGTGGATGTATTGTTTCTTGACTTTAGCAAAGCTTTTGACACAGTCTCCCACAGTATTCTTGTCAGCAAGTTAAAGAAGTATGGGCTGGATGAATGCACTATAAGGTGGGTAGAAAGTTGGCTAGACTGTCGGGCTCAACGGGTAGTGATCAATGGCTCCATGTCTAGATGGCAGCCGGTATCAAGTGGAGTGCCCCAAGGGTTGGTCCTGGGGCCAGTTTTGTTCAATATCTTCATAAATGATCTGGAGGATGGTGTGGATTGCACTCTCAGCAAATTTGCGGATGATACTAAACTGGGAGGAGTGGTAGATATGCTGGAGGGCAGGGATAGGATACAGAGGGCCCTAGACAAATTGGAGGATTGGGCCAAAAGAAATCTGATGAGGTTCAACAAGGATAAGTGCAGGGTCCTGCATTTAGGACGGAAGAACCCAATGCACCGCTACAGACTAGGGACCGAATGGCTTGGCAGCAGTTCTGCGGAAAAGGACCCAGGGGTGACAGTGGACGAGAAGCTGGATATGAGTCAACATGGATATGAGTCAAGCTGGATATGAGTCAAGAAGGCCAATGGCATTTTGGGATGTATAAGTAGGGGCATAGCGAGCAGATCGAGGGACGTGATCGTTCCCCTCTATTCGACATTGGTGAGGCCTCATCTGGAGTACTGTGTCCAGTTTTGGGCCCCACACTACAAGAAGGATGTGGAAAAGTTGGAGAGAGTCCAGCGAAGGGCAACAAAGATGATTAGGGGTCTGGAACACATGACTTATGAGGAGATGGTGGGGGAACTGGGATTGTTTAGTCTGCAGAAGAGAAGAATGAGGGGGGATTTGATAGCTGCTTTCAACTACCTGAGAGGTGGTTCCAAAGAGGATGGATCTAGACTATTCTCAGTGATAGCAGATGACAGGACAAGGAGTAATGGTCTCAAGTTGCAGTGGGGGAGGTTTAGGTTGGATAGTAGGAAAAACTTTTTCACTAGGAGGGTGGTGAAACACTGGAATGCGTTACCTAGGGAGGTGGTGGAATCTCCTTCCTTAGAGGTTTTTAAGGTCAGGCTTGACAAAGCCCTGGCTGGGATGATTTAACTGGGAATTGGTCCTGCTTTGAGCAGGGGGTTGGACTAGATGACCTCCTGAGGTCCCTTCCAACCCTGATATTCTATGATTCTATGATTCTATGACCAGAACCGGAGCCAGAACCGATCCCTGCAGGACCCTTCTTCCAATTCCAATTCCCAACCAGCTCCTCCCGGTTGTCACAATCCCCGGCAGAGCAGCGTCTCCTCGCGCACCTTCTCCACCCTGTGCAGCAGGAAGCTGGCTCCAGTGCACTCCAGGGGCTTGCTGGACAATCTGGCCCCGCTGTGTTATTTCCCCAGCCGGCGTCTGGGCAGCTGAATTCCACCCCCGGCCCCCCGAGTCCTGGGCGTTGCAGGGGTTTGTTGGGTGTTTATGAAAAGACTCCCCCGCGCTGGGCTTCCCTTGTGGCAGTCTGGCAGCCTTGGTGCCTGCGGGGGGCTGGCACTCACCGCTTGATGGATCTGTAGTACTGGTTGATGAAGTCCTGGGCCATGGGCAGCAGCTCCTCCTTGGGCGGGGGCCCCTCAGCTGCCTGGCAAACCAGCTGCTTGGGGAACATGAGGGAGCCCAGACACCGCTTCCCACTGCAGGGCAACTCCTGGAGCACAGACAGACAGACAGAGCTGAGGCCGGGGGGCTATTGCAGTCAGACCCAGCATGGACCCCAGCTCTGGTGCTGCAGAGCCCCCTCCCCCCGCCGGTGCCCCAACCTGCAGCCCCCTGCTAGCCCAGCCCAGGGATCCCCCCTCCACAGCCCTGCCAGTGCCCCTCAGTCCCGACCCACAGCCCCCTGCTAGCCCAGCCCTGGGACCCCCCTCCACAGCCCTGCCAGTGCCCCTCAGTCCCGAGCCACAGCCCCCTGCTAGCCCAGCCCAGGGATCCCCCCTCCACACCCCGGCCAGTGCCCCTCAGTCCCGACCCACAGCCCCCTGCTAGCCCAGCCCTGGGATCCCCCCTCCACAGCCCTGGGATCCCCCCTCCACAGCCCTGCCAGTGCCCCTCAGTCCCGACCCACAGCCCCCTGCTAGCCCAGACCTGGGAACCCCCCTCCACAGCCCTGCCAGTGCCCCTCAGTCCCGACCCACAGCCCCCTGCTAGCCCAGCCCAGGGATCCCCCCTCCACAGCCCTGCCAGTGCCCCTCAGTCCCGACCCACAGCCCCCTGCTAGCCCAGCCCTGGGATCCCCCCTCCACAGCCCTGGGATCCCCCCTCCACAGCCCTGCCAGTGCCCCTCAGTCCCGACCCACAGCCCCCTGCTAGCCCAGACCTGGGAACCCCCCTCCATAGCCCTGCCAGTGCCCCTCAGTCCCGACCCACAGCCCCCTGCTAACCCAGCCCAGGGATCCCCCCTCCACAGCCCTGCCAGTGCCCCTCAGTCCCGACCCACAGCCCCCTGCTAGCCCAGCCCAGGGATCCCCCCTCCACAGCCCTGCCTGTGCCCCTCAGTCCCGACCCACAGCCCCCTGCTAGCCCAGCCCAGGGATCCCCCCTCCACACCCCGGCCAGTGCCCCTCAGTCCCGACCCACAGCCCCCTGCTAGCCCAGCCCAGGGATCCCCCCTCCACAGCCCTGCCCGTGCCCCTCAGTCCCGACCCACAGCCCCCTGCTAGCCCAGCCCAGGGATCCCCCCTCCACAGCCCTGCCAGTGCCCCTCAGTCCCGACCCACAGCCCCCTGCTAGCCCAGCCCAGGGATCCCCCCTCCACAGCCCTGCCAGTGCCCCTCAGTCCCGACCCACAGCCCCCTGCTAGCCCAGACCTGGGAACCCCCTCCACAGCCCTGCCAATGCCCCTCAGTCCCGACCCACAGGCCCCTGCTAGCCCAGACCTGGGAACCCCCCTCCACAGCCCTGCCAGTGCCCCTCAGTCCCGACCCACAGCCCCCTGCTAGCCCAGCCCAGGGATCCCCCCTCCACAGCCCTGCCAGTGCCCCTCAGTCCCGACCCACAGCCCCCTGCTAGCCCAGCCCAGGGATCCCCCCTCCACAGCCCTGCCAGTGCCCCTCAGTCCCGACCCACAGCCCCCTGCTAGCCCAGCCCAGGGATCCCCCCATCCTTCTTGCCCAGTGCCCGTGAGGACTGGGGAAGTTTTGTAATATGTTTATGTCCACTGTGAATAGGCCTATACCCACTAGGCCTGGCTACTCTTTGGGTGGAAACAGTGGCCTCCCCATCCCCACACCCATGAAAGGAGCAGCGAGGTGGGTCCTCCAGGCCTGCCTAGAGAGGCTGCACAGGAGCAGCCACTCAGCAGGCTCTGCTAAAAGGAGGTGCAGGGTGGGAGCAGGGCAGGGGGGCAGGGCAGGGTGAGGCGGGGCGGGGCAGAAAGGGTCAGAGCAGGGTGGGACAAGGCAAGGAGGAGTGGGGCAGGACGGGATAGTGCAAGGAGGGTAGCACCGACCCTGCGGATCCATGACAGCTGGTGGCAGCAGTGGGATGCTGACCCCACCAGGAGTACTGTGTAATAAGTGGCGTGCAGCAGTAAGACAAGGGTAGCCAAAGGAAGCAGCAAGACAATGGCGTGTCACCACCTCCCGACGGACATCGCCATCCTGGGCAGGGAGACAGGGCCAAGAGCTGGGAAGCCGAACAAGGTGCAGCTGAAGGCTTGGCTGGAGACGGACGGTTGGTCCAAGAAGCCGGCTCCAGACCCAGCGGGATTCCAGGCGGGTCTGGAAGCAGCAGAGGCAGCAGCAGGGTGTCCCCGAGACCTGGTTCCCAGTCCAGCTGGGGGTCTTCACGACCTGGCTCCCCCATGACAGGTTGGAAGCGCTGGGAGTTGGAGCTGGGAGCAAGGTAGCTAGTGGAGCTGGAGAAGCTGAGGGGCAAGAGGTCGCACCGAGGGGTACGTGGGGAAAGGCCGCAGTTTAACAGGTCGGGGGGCTATGGGAGCTGACCTCACTGCCTTTGGGAAGGCCTGGGATTTGAACCAGGCTGGCCCTGCGGACCGGCTCTGCCGTCTCACCCCCTCACTCGGCCCCACGGCCATACAGGCGGGGCAGGGGGTTAGCTCCCCCGAAGGGGGGTGTACGCACCGCCCAGGCATAGAGGTGCCCAGCCAGGTGGACGAGGTGGAGACAGGGGACTATGAACTGTTCACAAAGGCTCCGGACCCTGGAGGCTCATGGGAAACGGTTTTGGGGTCGAGCACTCGCCGGCAGGAGCAGAAGTCGGTGCCTATGGTTCTAGGCCCTTTCCTTGATGGTTCATTCAACCCCCTTGTCTTAGCGCTGGCAGATAGGAAAAGATTCCGGGGTGTAACCAAGACCCTGGGCGTCACCGACAAGGAGGTCACAACCCCTCTGGGAGAATATCCCCGCCTGTGTATAATCTGCTGGGACTGGAGCAGCCGATTTACATCTGTCCTCCAGATTAAGATGTGGTTACTGGACCAGGTGCGCTGGTAAACAACCTTATCAACAGCAGATCTGGGGTGGGGGAGACCCAAGTCGGGGGCTCAGAAGGAGAGTCCCCCAGAGACCTCTCGGAGGTGGGACTCCAGGAAGCCCAATGTGGGGTGCCCACGAACGCCGGAGCAGGCAGCCCCTCCATGGGACCTGAGATGTAATTACTGTGGGCACAAGGACACTGGGTGGTGCAATGTCCCGAGATAAAGGAAATCTTGGCCAGAGAGAGCCCGCAGAGGGTCGAGGTGGCAACGAGAAGACAGCCTGAAATACCCGCTCTCTCAGCGGGTTGTCTATCCCTCAGCTCTGCCCCTTTGGAGGAAGCAGTCTCCCAGCCAGCTCCTGCGGCACAGCTGGCCAGGGAAGAGTGGCAGACGGGCTTCCACCCCATGCCCAGCAGATAGGTCTTGTTGTACCCCCTGGACTCAGGCCCCTCTGATCCCCAGTGGGAGCGGCAGGTGGGGATCAACTGGAAGATATTCATGAGGTGGAGACATTCTGGGACTGAGAACTCAGTGTGGTGCGACCCCACTAGATGCTGAGGGACTGAGGGGCTTGGGGGAAAGCTCCCAAACATACAGCCATTCGCCCTGCCCCGGCGCCGATCCCTGGGCAGGCACCGGCAGGATGGGAGGGGGACTGGTCGCTGGGGACTGTCAGCACAGCTTTGCCATGTTCTTGGGACAAGCTCCAGACTCCGTGCCAGTAACGGCCAAAGAGCCGACCCCAGGGATTGGAAGGCCGAGAGGGCAGGAGCCAGCCAACAGGTGAATGGCCCGGCTGGCGGGGAGGGGGCAATTTTCCCTCTGCGTTGTCTGGGTTACCTGCCTGTCTGTAGCCAGACCCCTGGAGCTGAGTGGGACACAGGCCCTGCACAGGGGACAGGTGGCTCACGCTGGCTCTGGTACTGTAACCGAAGCAGTGGGCTCCTTGCCTACACGGGGCTAAGGCGATGACAGCCGAAGGGGCGGACCCAGATCCAATAATGCCCAGTGCATACCTAGCCCTGAGGGGGGTGGTCAGACCCCCGGTTAAGGCCCTGTAGCGAAGATATATCTGAAATGGGCGGCCCAAAGAGGTTGGGGTGCACGACCAGCTACCTGCGGAGGTGCGCATGGGGGATGGATTGGAGACCTGGCCGGACAGCGCCTTGGACCTTGGCTGTGGCTGAAGGGAGTGGTGTGGCTCTTGGCCTGGCACCGGCAATGCGTGGAGCCTCCAATGGGGGGAGGTGATTACCAGGAACCGTGTTTAACAGGGCTGAGAATGAGGCTTTGTCCTGAGGTGAGGAAACTGAGGCACAGCCAACAAGGGCTGGGCCCCAACCCAGCAGCTGAACTCCAGGCCGAGCAGCAGAAGAATCCCCCCTTGAAGAAGCTGAGGGCCCTTGTGGGCCCCAGTGTTGCAAGACTCTGGGGAAGAACTGCCAGGAAAGATCCCTGTAAGAAAAGGGATCCGGCACTGGGAAAACTGAACCGTGTGGGATCAGGGGGCAGCTGGTGATTCCCCAGAAGTACCATAGAATCACAGAATATCTGGGTTGGAAGGGACCTCAGGAGGGCATCTAGTCCAACCCCCTGCTCAAAGCAGGACCAACCCCAACTAAACCATCCCAGCCAGGGCTTTGTCAAGCCTGACCTTGAACACCTCTAAGGAAGGAGATTCCACCCCCTCCCTAGGTAACGCATTCCAGTGTTTCACCACCCTCCGAGTGAAAAGTTTTTCCTAATATCCAACCTAGACCTCCCCCACTGCAACTTGAGACCATTACTCCTTGTCCTGTCCTCTTCCACCACTGAGAACAGTCTAGATCCATCTTCTTTGGAACCCCCCTTCGTGTAGTTGAAAGCAGCTATCAAATCCCCCCTCATTCTTCTCTTCTGCAGACCATGTCCCTCCCTGTAAACATCAGGGGGGCCAGCACACCAGGTGAGGGGGCTGCAAAACTTTTACAGCCCCAGAAATTCACAGGAGTCCCCCCTTTTGAGTTGGTGTATGGAAGGGAAGAGAGAATGGGAGGGGAAGCCGAATGGGGAATCGGGGATGGAGTACGTTCTGGGGAAAGCTCACTGAGCCCATGGGCTTGGCCAGGAAGAACCTAGCCAGGGCCCAAGGGAAGCAGAAGGGCTGGTGCGACAGCGTCCTGGCTCCTCTGGCACCGCGGACCGGGAGAGGGGTCTTGGCTCCGTGCAAAGGGCACTGGGACAGGCCCTGTGAAATCACGGACCAGCGGAAGGAGGTGAGTCACGTCCTGGCGCGGCCCAGTCGGCAAGTGTCCCATGTGGACACAATGAAGCCATACGTTGAGGGAGCAGTTGGTGCTGGTTGTGTGTGGGCACAGGGAGGAGAAGTGGGGCGGGGGTCCCTGAGAGGGGAGCCAGCCTCCCGCTGGAATCAATCCCCCTCCGCCCAGTGAACCCCAGGAGCAGAGGGGCTGCTTCCCTACCCACGGCTGCTCTCCAGCCAGCCTGGGCTCACTAATCCAGCTGTCCACGGGGCAGGGGAGACAAAAATCACCCACCCTCCAGGTGGTCCCCATTCCCCGTCACTGGGAAACAGCCCAGGCCCTGGCGAGAGAGGTCAGAGACATGCTAGCTGTAGGGGTGGTCCAGCCGCCCACCAGCCCTGGGCCCCTCCTGTGGGCCTGGTCCCCAAGGACAGGTCAATCGGACTCTGGGTGGACTCCCAGAAGCTCCATGCCATCACCTTGTCCGATGCCTGCCCCATGCCTAGGCCTCATAAGATCTGAAACAAGGTGTGTGTGTGTGTGTGGGGGGGTGTTACCTCACTACTAGGGATCTCACCAAAGGCTACTGGCCGGTACCTTGGGACTCAGATGCTGGGTTGGAATCTGCTCCCATCACCCCTATGGGGCTCTTTGGGTTCCTGGTCCTGCCTGTCAGCCTCAAGGGGGCACCTGCCCCCTCCCAGCACCTGGGGGATCAGTTCCTGAGGGGGGTGGAGGACTGTGCCCGGGAGAGCATAAATATCTGTGTCATCAGGCCAGCTGGAGAGGACCATGTGGGGAGGACCGCAGAAGCTACTAGATCACACACCCTGGTTCTCATGGGTGACTTTAATTTTCCTGATATCTGCTGGGAGAGCAATACAGCGGAGCATAGACAATCCAGGAAGTTTTTGGAAAGCGTAGGGGACAATTTCCTGGTGCAAGTGCTAGACGAGCCAACTGGGAGGGAGCTTTTCTTGACCTGCTGCTCACAAACCGGGAAGAATTAGTGGAGGAAGCAAAAGTGGATGGGAATCTGGGAGGCAGTGACCATGAGATGGTTGAGTTCAGGATCCTAACACAGGGAAGAAAGGTAAGCAGCAGGATACGGACCCTGGACTTCAGGAAAGCAGACTTCGACTCCCTCAGGGAATGGATGGCCAGGATCCCCTGGGGGACTAACATGAAGGGGAAAGGAGTCCAGGAGAGCTGGCTGTATTTCAAGGAATCCCTGTTGAGGTTACAGGGACAAACCATCCCGATGTGTCGAAAGAACAGTAAATATGGCAGGTGACCAGCTTGGCTTAACGGTGAAATCCTAGCGGATCTTAAACGTAAAAAAGAAGCTTACAAGAAGTGGAAGTTTGGACATATGACCAGGGAAGAGTATAAAAATATTGCTCGGGCATGAAGGAATGAAATCAGGAGGGCCAAATCGCACCTGGAGCTGCAGCTAGCGAGAGATGTCAAGAGTAACAAGAAGGGTTTCTTCAGGTATGTTGGCAACAAGAAGAAAGCCAAGGAAAGTGTGGGCACCTTAATGAATGAGGGAGGCAACCTAGTGACAGAGGATGTGGAAAAAGCTAATATACTCAATGCTTTTTTTGCCTCTGTCTTCACGAACAAGGTCAGCTCCCAGACTGCTGCATTGGGCATCACAACATGGGGAATAGATGGCCAGCCCTCTGTGGAGAAAGAGGTGGTTAGGGACTATTTAGAAAAGCTGGACGTGCACAAGTCCATGGGACCGGACGAGTTGCATCCGAGAGTGCTGAAGGAACTGGTGGCTGTGATTGCAGAGCCATTGGCCATTATCTTTGAAAACTCGTGGCGAACGGGGGAAGTCCCGGACGACTGGAAAAAAGGCTAATGTAGTGCCAATCTTTACAAAAGGGAAGAAGGAGGATCCTGGGAACTACAGGCCAGTCAGCCTCACCTCAGTCCCCGGAAAAATCATGGAGCAAGTCCTCAAAGAATCAATCCTGAAGCACTTACATGAGAGGAAAGTGATCAGGAACAGTCAGCATGGATTCACCAAGGGAAGGTCATGCCTGACTAATCTAATCGCCTTCTATGATGAGATTACTGGTTCTATGGATGAAGGGAAAGCAGTGGATGTATTGTTTCTTGACTTTAGCAAAGCTTTTGACATGGTCTCCCACAGTATTCTTGTCAGCAAGTTAAAGAAGTATGGGCTGGATGAATGCACTATAAGGTGGGTAGAAAGTTGGCTAGATTGTCGGGCTCAACGGGTAGTGATCAATGGCTCCATGTCTAGTTGGCAGCCGGTGTCAAGTGGAGTGCCCCAGAGGTCGGTCCTGGGGCCGGTTTTGTTCAATATCTTCATAAATGATCTGGAGGATGGTGTGGATTGCACTCTCAGCAAATTTGCGGATGACACTAAACTGGGAGGAGTGGTAGATACACTGGAGGGGAGGGATAGGATACAGAGGGCCCTAGACAAATTGGAGGATTGGGCCAAAAGAAATCTGATGAGGTTCAATAAGGATAAGTGCAGGGTCCTGCACTTAGGACGGAAGAACCCAATGCACAACTACAGACTAGGGACCGAATGGCTTGGCAGCAGTTCTGCGGAAAAGGACCTAGGGGTGACAGTGGACGAGAAGCTGGATATGAGTCAGCAGTGTGCCCTTGTTGCCAAGAAGGCCAATGGCATTTTGGGATGTATAAGTAGGGGCATAGCCAGCAAAGAGGATGGCTCTAGACTGTTCTCAATAGTAGCAGATGACAGAACGAGGAGTAATGGTCTCAAGTTGCAGTGGGGGAGGTTTAGATTGGATATTAGGAAAAACTTTTTCACTAGGAGGGTGGTGAAACACTGGAATGCGTTACCTAGCGAGGTGGTGGAATCTCCTTCCTTAGAGGTTTTTAAGGTCAGGCTTGACAAAGCCCTAGCTGGGATGATTTAACTGGGAATTGGTCCTGCTTCGAGCAGGGGGTTGGACTAGATGACCTCCTGAGGTCCCTTCCAACCCTGATATTCTATGATTCTATGATTCTATGTGTCCCATGAGGAGGGGGCTGGGTCGCCAGGATGCTGGATAACTGTAGAGAGTGGAAGGGGAAGGTGGGGTTGGCAGAGGTGTCGTACCGGGGCCACAAGGTGGGAAGCATCTGTCTAAAGCCAGAGCTGGCCAAGGTGAAGGGGATCAGAGACCAGCCCATTTCTCAAAGCAAGAAGCAGGCCCAGGTCTCTAATGGAGTGGCAGGCAGGGCACTACTGGAAGTTTGTACCCAACTTCAGCTCCCCTCACAGAGCTGAGTGAGAAGGGCGAGCGGTCGGGGAAGTCTGTGCCAAGCAGTGCCGGGGGTGCTCTGTGCACTGAAGGAGGTTCTAACCCAGCGGCAAACCCAGACTTGGAGAAGCCTCAGAGGCAGGTGTGACGTTATTGACATGAACTGGGACCCTGTAGATCATTGTTGAGACCAAGGTCCTGTCGTGGCACCAAATCTCGTACAAAGGGGGTCAAATGAGGTGTCTCAGACAAGGTGATGGTGGGCTGGTTAGGATGATGCTGTCTGTGTGTGGGTATCATTGTTATAGTTAAAGTTATGAATATTGGCTCTATCCTGTTTGTAGTTCAAACGTGTGCTGTGCTTCTGGGTGACACCCCAGACAAGTTGGTGTCAGCTCTGCCTAGCCTGCTGGATGGCCCATTAAGGACCATCAGCGACACAACTGACCCACTGAGAGAAGGCAGACACGCCTGGGGACTCAGCCAGGCAGGCAGGGACCTGCCTAGGGACAGAACTTTGAGGTGTTTCCAGGCCATGGGATGGCCAGCTTGTCTTTGGGACAAAGAAAGCAGAGACCACATGGCAAGAGACTATAAACAGCTGCTGTGGCTCCTCCGTCTTGTCTTCAATCCTGCTTCTTACCTCTGGAGGGACTTTGCTACAAATGGAAGCTCTACACAAAGGACTGAATGACCCATCCCAGCTGGGGATGTTCACCAGAGACTTGATTTGAACCCACCGTTTATTCCATCACTGCTACAAGCCTGAACCAAGAACTTTGCCATTCCTGGATGTCATTGATTCCATTGGTTTCAGAGTAGCAACCGTGTTAGTCTGTATTCGCAAAAAGAAAAGGAGGACTTGTGGCACCTTAGAGACTAACCAATTTATTTGAGCATAAGCTTTCGTGAGCTACAGCTCACTTCATCGGATGCATACTGTGGAAAATACAGAAAATGTTTTTGTACACACAAACCATGAAAAAATGGGTGTTTATCACTACAAAAGGTTTTCTCTCCCCCCACCCCACTCTCCTGCTGGTAATAGCCCATCCAAAGTGATCACCCTCCTTACAATGTGCATGATAATCAAGGTGGGCCATTTCCAGCACAAATCCAGGGTTTAACAAGAACGTCTGAGGAACAGTGTGTGTGTGTGGGGGGAAGGAATAAACAAGGGGAAATAGGTTACTTTTTATAATAACTCAACCATTCCCAGTCTCTATTCAAGCCTAAGTTAATTGTATCCAATTTGCAAATTAATTCCAATTCAGCAGTCTCTTGTTGGAGTCTGTTTTCGAAGTTTTTTTGTTGAAGGATAGTCACTTTGAGATCAGAAATCAAGTGACCAGAGAGATTGAAGTGTTCTCCGACTGGTTTTTGAATGTTATAATTCTTAAAAAGAAAAGGAGTACTTGTGGCACCTTAGAGACTAACCAATTTATTTGAGCATGAGCTTTCGTGAGCTACAGCTCACTTCATCGGATGTAGCTCACGAAAGCTCATGCTCAAATAAATTGGTTAGTCTCTAAGGTGCCACAAGTCCTCCTTTTCTTTTTGCGAATACAGACTAACACGGCTGCTACTCTGAAACCTGTTATAATTCTTGACATCGGATTTGTGTCCATTTATTCTTTTACATAGAGACTGTCCAGTTTGTCCAATGTACATGGCAGAGGGGCATTGCTGGCACATGATGGCATATATCACATTGGTGGATGTGCAGGTAAACGAGCCTCTGATAGTGTGGCTGATGTTATTAGGCCCTTTGATGGTGTCCCCTGAATAGATATGTGGACAGAGTTGGCAACGGGCTTTGTTGCAAGGATAGGTTCCTGGGTTAGTGGTTCTGTTGTGTGGTATGTGGTTGCTGGTGAGTATTCGCTTCAGGTTGCGGGGCTGTCTGTAGGCAAGGACTGGCCTGTCTCCCAAGATTTGTGAGAGCGTTGGGTCATCCTTCAGGATAGGTTGTAGATCCTTGATAATGCGTTGGAGGGGTTTTAGTTGGGGGCTGAAGGTGACGGCTAGTGGCGTTCTGTTGTTTTCTTTGTTAGGCCTGTCCTGTAGTAGGTAACTTCTGGGAACTCTTCTGGCTCTGTCAGTCTGTTTCTTCACTTCCGCAGGTGGGTATTGTAGTTGTAAGAATGCTTGATAGAGATCCTGTAGGTGTTTGTCTCTGTCTGAGGGGTTGGAGCAAATGCGGTTGTATTGCAGAGCTTGGATGTAGACAATGGATCGTGTGGTGTGGTCAGGGTGAAAGCTGGAGGCATGTAGGTAGGAATAGCGGTCAGTAGGTTTCCGGTATAGGGTGGTGTTTATGTGGCCATTGTTTATTAGCACTGTAGTGTCCAGGAAGTGGATCTCTTGTGTGGACTGGACCAGGCTGAGGTCGATGGTGGGATGGAAATTGTTGAAATCCAGGTGGAATTCCTCAAGGGCTTCTTTTCCATGGGTCCAGATGATGAAGATGTCATCAATATAGCGCAAGTAGAGTAGGGGCGTTAGGGGACGAGAGCTGAGGAAGCGCTGTTCTAAGTCAGCCATAAAAATGTTGGCATACTGTGGGGTCATGCGGGTACCCATAGCAGTGCCGCTGATCTGAAGGTATACATTGTCCCCAAATGTAAAACAGTTATGGGTAAGGACAAAGTCACAAAGTTCAGCCACCGGGTTAGCCGTGACATTATCGGGGATAGTGTTCTTGACGGCTTGTAGTCCATCCTTGTGTGGAGGAATGTTGGCGTAGAGGGCTTCCACATCCATAGTGGCCAGGATGGTGTTATCAGGAAGATCACCGATGGATTGAAGTTTCCTCAGGAAGTCAGTGGTGTCTCGAAGGTAGCTGGGAGTGCTGGTAGCGTAGGGCCTGAGGAGGGAGTCTACATAGCCAGACAATCCTGCTGTCAGGGTGCCAATGCCTGAGATGATGGGGCGCCCAGGATTTCCAGGTTTATGGATCTTGGGTAGTAGATAGAATATCCCAGGTCGGGGTTCCAGGGGTGTGTCTGTGCGGATTTGATCTTGTGCTTTTTCAGGGAGTTTTTTGAGCAAATGCTGTAGTTTTCCTTGGTAACCCCCAGTGGGACCAGAGGGCAATGGCCTGCAGAAAGCGATGCCGGAGAGCCGCCGAGCAGCCTCCTGTTCACACTCCGACCCACTCACGATGACAACAGCACCTTCCCTGTCAGCCCCCTTGACCATGACGCCAGAGTTGCCCCCGAGGCCATGGACGGCACTGTGTTCTGAACGGCCGAGGCCGCGGGGCAAGTGACGCTGCCCCTCCACAACCCCAGCCCCTGCACGTCGGCGGAAGCACTCCACGCAGAAGTCCAGTCTGCCGTCTCGACCCCCAGGAGGAGTCCACCCAGAATCCCTCTGTGACGATGTGACTCAGCAGGGAGGGGGGAGTGTTGACCTGGGAATGTGCCCTGGGGATGGGAGACCTGAGAGCCTGTCACCTGAGCCAGGAGGGGGAGGGGGAGGTGACACCTCTGCCCAGGAATGTGAACAGAGGCTGCAGCAGGGAACCTGCGGGGTGAGTTTAGTGGGCAGTTTGGAGGCTGGGGGGAGGAACACAGGGAACCCCAGGGCTGGGGTCTAAGCTCCCTGCTCCCCCAGAAGGACGTGATTGAGGGGTCCTGGTTGTACCCACAAGCTCTGTTGTGGACTGTGTTCCTGTTGTCCAATAAACCTTCTGTTTTACTGGCTGGCTGAGAGTCTCAGTGGATCCCAGGAAGAGGGGTGCAGGGCCTGGACTCCCCCACACTCCGTGACAACTGGTGGCAGCGGTGGGATCTACTGCACCCCGTGAACGGCGCTTCCTGCAGTAAGTGACTGGGGAACAGTAAAACGAAGGGGAATTGACGGGGACCAGGCGTGCTGAAGACTCAGAGACGGTTTCGGGGGGCGGTTAACCCCTGGGAATGTGTGACCAGAGAGAAAGACTTTTGCAGTAACAGGGTCCCCCGGGGGATTGCAGCGAGCAGTCCCAGGGGCGGAGGAGTCTGCAGCTCGACCCTGGCAAAGAGGTGGTGACCTCAAGAAGGACTGGCACACTAAGGGCTTTTCCTGGAAACCGTGGGAAGCTGCCCGGCCTGCGAGTGGCCAGCAGGGAGATGTACGCTAAACGCCTTAAGAGTGACCTGGTGGAGCTGTGCAGGCAGAGGGGGCTGCGCATCGGGAGGTCCACCAAGGAACAACTGATTGCCCAGTTGGAGGAGAGGGATCGCTTGGATGACCCGATCCCTATCCCTGAGGGGAGCCGCCCGGCAGACGCAGCGTGGGCCCTGGGGCCTGACCGGGCTGGGAGGGGTCAGACTGCTGCCGAGGACATCCCGAGACCCTTCCTACCTATGTCTGGGGGAGGGGTTGGGGGAAGCCCAGCGAATACCGAGGGCACCCTGACCCCAGCACCCAGCAGGGGATCCTCCCGGCGGAGCTCCCCATCCCTGGAGCGGAGGCGGCTGGAATGGGAGAGGGAGATGAAAATGAGGGAGCTGGAGGATCATGAAAAACAACGTCAACATGAGCAGGAGGAGAAGGAGAAACAACGTCAACATGAGCGCCAGGAGAAGGAGAAACAAAGACAGCACGAACTGGAGCTGGCCAGGCTGAAGAGCAGTGGGGCCCCGGCTGTGGTGAGTGAGGGGGGACCCAAGACTGCAAGGAACTTTGATAAGTGCTTCCTGGCCCAGCGTAAGGAGGGGGAGGACATAGATAGCTTCCTGACGGCCTTTGAGAATGCCTGTGAGCTGCACAGGGTTGACCCTGCAGACAGGCTCCAGTTTCTCACCCCCTTACTGGACCCCAAAGCCGTGGAGGTGTACAGCCGGATGACAGGGCCGGAGGCAGGGGACTATGAACTGTTCAAACAGGCCCTGCTCCGTGAGTTTGGGCTGACCCCCGAGATGTACCGGAGAAGGTTCCGGAGTCAGCGTAAAACGCCTGAGGTCACCTACCTACAACTGGCCAACCGGATGCAGGGGTATGCCCGCAAGTGGACAGCGGGGGCCCGAGCTAAAGAGGACCTGCTTGACCTAATTGTACTGGAGCAGCTGTATGAACAGTGCCCTTCCGACCTGAGGCTGTGGTTGGTGGACAAAAAGCTCGAGAACCCCCAGCACGCAGGGCAGCTGGCCGACGAGTTTGTGAACAGTCGGTCAGGGGGTAGCCGGGAGGAGTCCCAAAAGAACAGGCCCCCCCCGATGCAGAGAGAGAGTCACCAGGGGGCCTCCCAGCGGGGAAATAGGGAGAACCCCCTCCCAAGGGGAACGCCTGGCGTCGGGCCCCTCCGACCCGCTCGAGGGGACCAACGTGACCTGAGCTGCTATCACTGTGGCCAGAGAGGCCACGTACGGTCCCAGTGCCCTGGGCTCAGGGACAAACTGAGCAGACCCAACCTACCCAGGGTTAACTGGGTAGGGACCCAGCTGGACAAGGGGCAGACGACTCAGGCAAGGGGGGCTGCCAGTTTACCACCTGCCCCGGAGGGAAGAGTACCCCAGGCCAGCTCCACCAGAGGGCTGGAGGCTCTGGACTCAGGGCGCTCAGTTTACAGGGTGGGCGCGGGGCTGTCCCTCCGGAGAGAGTGCCTTGTTCCCCTGGAGGTGGATGGGAGGAAGGTCAATGGATACTGGGATACAGGTGCGGAGGTGACGCTGGCCCGGCCCGAGGTGGTGGCCCCAGATCGGGTGGTGCCCAACACCTACCTGACCCTGACAGGGGTGGGTGGGACCCCATTTAAGGTGCCCGTGGCAAGGGTACACCTGAAATGGGGGGCCAAGGAGGGCCACAAGGATGTGGGGGTACACCACCATTTGCCCACTGAAGTTTTGATGGGGGGAGACCTAGAGGACTGGCCAAGCAAGCCCCAGACCGCCCTGGTTGTGACCCGTAGCCAGAGCCGGCGAGGGCCACTGCTCCCTGACCTCGGGGAGGGTACCGCACCGGAGGCGCAGGACCCTACCCTGGTGGGAAGGGAGGGCCGAGGAGCACGGCTCAGAGAGGCTGAGGCCTCAGACCTGGCCACTGAGGGGGAACCGGTCCCCATCCCTTCCCCAGCTGCTGAGTTCCAGGCCGAGTTGAGGAAAGATCCCTCCTTGCGGAAGCTCAGGGACCTGGCCGACCTCAGGGTGGTACGGACCATGAGGAGAGGCTGCCAGGAGAGGTTCCTGTGGGAGAAGGGGTTCCTGTACCGAGAATGGGCTCCCACAAGGGAAGTAGAGTCCTGTGGGGTCAGGAGGCAGCTGGTGGTCCCCCAGAAGTATCGCCGCAAGCTCCTGTACCTGGCCCATGACATCCCCCTCGCAGGGCACCAGGGAATCCGGCGCACCCGGCAGAGGTTGCTACAGAACTTTTACTGGCCCGGGGTCTTTACCACGGTCCGGCAGTATTGCCGATCCTGTGACCCCTGTCAGAGGGTGGGGAAGGCCCGGGACAAGGGGAAAGCGGCTTTGAGACCTTTGCCCATCATAGAGGAGCCTTTCCAGAAGGTGGCCATGGACATCGTGGGGCCTCTCAGCAGGACGACCCGGTCGGGGAAGAAATACATTCTGGTGGTGGTAGATTTTGCCACCCGCTACCCCGAGGCAGTGCCCTTAGCTTCCATTGAAGCAGACACCGTGGCCGATGCGCTCCTGACCATTTTCAGCCGAGTGGGGTTCCCCAAGGAAGTCTTGACAGACCAAGGCTCCAACTTCATGTCGGCCCTGCTCCGGTGCTTGTGGGAGAAATGTGGGGTCCGGCACGACTGGGCCTCAGCTTATCACCCCCAGTCCAACGGGCTGGTGGAGAGGTTTAACGGGACGCTAAAGATGATGCTGAAAACCTTTATGAACCAGCACCCACAGGATTGGGACAAGTACTTACCTCACCTGCTGTTCGCGTACAGGGAGGTGCCACAGGAGTCTACCGGATTTTCGCCTTTCGAACTGTTATATGGAAGGAGGGTGAGGGGCCCCCTGGACCTGATGAGAGACGAGTGGGAGGGGAAGGCCACTCCCGATGGAGAGTCAGTGGTGGAGTATGTCCTGATCTTCCGAGAGAGACTTGCTGAACTCATGGGCCTGGCCAGGGAGAATCTGGCCAGAGCCCAGAAGAAGCAGAAGGTCTGGTATGACCGCACGGCAAGGGCCCGTGCCTACGCCACCGGGGATCCGGTGATGGTTCTCATCCCAGTGAGAAAGAACAAACTACAGGCCGCCTGGGAGGGCCCTTTCAAGGTCGTCAAGCAGCTCAATGAGGTAAACTATGTGGTGGAGCTGTCGAACCGGGCGCACCACCGCCGGGTGTACCATGTGAATATGATGAAGCCATATTATGCCAGGGGGAATGTGGTGTTGGCCGTGTGTGGACAGTGGGAAGAGCAGGGAGATGACCCTTTAGTGGATCTATTCCCTGGGACTAGAGCTGGTTCCCCCCTGGAAACAATTCCCCTCTCGGATCAGCTAACCCCTGCCCAGCAAGATGAGGTCAGGGAGGTGCTGCATCCGTACCGACAGCTGTTTTCCAACCAGCCTGGACGCACTAATCTGACTGTCCACCGGGTGCAGACAGGGTCGCACCCGCCGATAAGATGCTCCCCCTTCCGAGTCACAGGGAAAACTGCTCAGGACCTGGAAAGAGAGGTCCGGGACATGCTGGCTTTGGGGGTGATCCAGCCATCTGCCAGCCCTTGGGCCTCGCCGGTGGTGCTGGTCCCCAAAAAGGATGGGTCGGTCCGGTTCTGTGTGGACTATCGGAAGCTCAATGCCATCACTGTATCTGATGCCTACCCCATGCCCAGGCCGGACGAGCTCCTAGACAAGCTGGGAGGAGCTCGGTACCTCACCACCATGGACCTTACAAAGGGCTACTGGCAAGTGCCGCTGGATGCAGAGGCCCGGCTGAAATCGGCCTTTATCACCCCTCTGGGGCTCTATGAGTTCCTGACCCTGCCTTTCGGCCTCAAGGGAGCGCCGGCCACCTTCCAGCGCCTAGTGGACCAGCTCCTGAGGGGGATGGAGAGTTTTGCCGTGGCGTATATTGATGACATCTGTGTCTTTAGCCAGACCTGGGAGGACCACGTGTCCCAGGTTAGACAAGTGCTGGACCGACTCCAGGGGGCTGGGCTGACTGTAAAAGCGGAGAAGTGCAAGGTGGGGATGGCGGAAGTATCTTACCTGGGCCATCGGGTGGGGAGCGGCCGCCTAAAGCCGGAACCAGCCAAGGTGGAGGTGATCAGAGACTGGCCCGCTCCCCACACCAAAAAGCAGGTCCAAGCCTTTATTGGGATGGCAGGATACTACCGAAGATTTGTGCCTCACTTTAGCGCCATAGCCACCCCCATCACTGAGCTATGCAAGAAGGGGAAGCCAGACAAGGTGGTCTGGACCGAGCAGTGCCAGGAGGCTTTCCGGGCGCTGAAGGAGGCTCTGGTCAGTGGCCCAGTTCTGGCAAACCCAGACTTTGACAAGCCCTTTGTGGTGTTCACCGACGCCTCCGACACGGGACTGGGGGCGGTGTTAATGCAGGAGGATGAAAAGGGGGAGAGACACCCCATCGTGTACCTGAGCAAGAAGTTGCTACCCCGGGAGCAACACTACGCGGCCATCGAGAAGGAGTGCCTGGCCATGGTGTGGGCCCTCAAGAAACTAGAGCCCTATCTCTTCGGGCGGCACTTCACCGTGTACACCGACCACTCGCCCCTGACCTGGCTGCACCAGATGAAAGGAGCCAACGCCAAGCTCCTGAGATGGAGCCTGCTCCTGCAGGATTACGACATGGACGTGGTCCACGTGAAGGGAAGTGCCAACCTGATAGCGGATGCGCTGTCCCGGAGAGGGGGCCCCGAACTTCCCCAGGTCACTGGTCACAGTGACCCCGCTCAGTTCAGTCTCGAAGGGGGGAGAGATGTGACGATGTGACTCAGCAGGGAGGGGGGAGTGTTGACCTGGGAATGTGCCCTGGGGATGGGAGACCTGAGAGCCTGTCACCTGAGCCAGGAGGGGGAGGGGGAGGTGACACCTCTGCCCAGGAATGTGAACAGAGGCTGCAGCAGGGAACCTGCGGGGTGAGTTTAGTGGGCAGTTTGGAGGCTGGGGGGAGGAACACAGGGAACCCCAGGGCTGGGGTCTAAGCTCCCTGCTCCCCCAGAAGGACGTGATTGAGGGGTCCTGGTTGTACCCACAAGCTCTGTTGTGGACTGTGTTCCTGTTGTCCAATAAACCTTCTGTTTTACTGGCTGGCTGAGAGTCTCAGTGGATCCCAGGAAGAGGGGTGCAGGGCCTGGACTCCCCCACACTCCGTGACACCCTCTCCTTGCAATGTTGGTATGGAGGTCTCCGTGGATCAGCATGTTGTTCAAAGGTGTGCTGGAAACATTCCTTGAGTCGGAGACGTCGAAAACAGGATTGTAGGTCACCACAGAACTGTATCATGTTCGTGGGGGTGGAGGGGCAGAATGAGAGGCCCCGAGATAGAACAGCTGCTTCTGCTGGGCTGAGAGTATAGTTGGATAGGTTAACAATATTGCTAGGTGGGTTGAGGGAACCATTGCTGTGGCCCCTTGTAGCATGTAGTAGTTTAGAAAGTTTAGTGTCCTTTTTCTTTTGTAGAGAAGCAAAGTGTGTGTTGTAAGTGGCTTGTCTAGTTTTAGTAAAGTCCAGCCACGAGGAAGTTTGTGTGGAAGGTTGTTTTTTTATGAGAGTTTCCATTTTTGAGAACTCATTCTTAATCTTTCCCTGTTTGCGGTAGAGGATGCTGATCAGGTGATTCCGCAGTTTCTTTGAGAGCGTGAGGCACAAGCTGTCAGCATAGTCTGTGTGGTGTGTAGATTGTAATGGTTTTTTTGTAATGGATGTTTCCAGCACACCTACCTGGTGGGGATACTGGGAAACGGGAGTATCTAAGGGAATTGCTTGTGTGACTTGTGGTTCGCCAGTGGGGTAAAACCAAAGTCCTCTCTGTCTGGCTGGTTTGGTTTGCCTTGGTGTGCATGGAAACCCCGGCCTTGGGCTGTAACTGCCCTGCTTTAAGCAATTTGTCCTGAATTGGCACTCTCCGTTGGGTCCCAGCAGAACCAGCCTCGTTACACAGGGTAGGGCTGCACCAGCTGAAAGGGCTAATGCCCAGCCCTAAGATGGAATCTGATCCCCTAGGTTTATGAGATGGACGTGATCCATGTTGATAAAAGGTCAAATGTTATAGCCAACGCTTTGTTCTGGAGAGGGGTACCTGAACTTCCCCAGGTCACCGGCTGGAGTGACCCCACTCAGTTCAGACTCGAAGGGGGGTGAGATGTGACAAAGTGGGGGATTTTCTTAGGGTTTTGCATGAATATGGTGCGTGCCTCAGTTTCCCGGTGTGCTGCATGTGTAACGAAGGGGTAGGCATGGGGGTTGCTGTTACCAGAGGACCAGCTGTGACCTTGCCTAGCAGTTGGGACCCTGGACAACATCCTGGAAATGGGGGACTCTAGCGAACGGTGATCTGGGGATTGGGATCCCCCACCCCCGACCTTGGCAGTCAGCCAGTTCTGGCCAGAGTGGGGACAATGGGCTGCAGAGAGATGATCTGGTGACCTGCCCAGCCGGTTCCAGCCAAAGGGAGGAGAGGCGGAGAGGAGACCCAGGCAGCCTGTTGACCTGGGACAGAAGGCAAAGGACCGAGGTGGGGCTTGGGGGCAGGTGATATCAGATGCCCAGATGGAAGTGGGGGCTCTGGGCTGGGAGGGCAGAGCAGCTAGGGCCCCCCTGGATGAGGGACAGACCTAGATGTGCTGTGCTGAGGGAGGCCAGGCCTGAGGCCCGGAGAGTTTCCTGGGCTGGGTTCAGATGCTCAATAAACCCTCCTGTGTTACGCTGGCTGAGAGTCTCTCCAGTCTAGAGATCGGGGGGATTGCTCCCTCTGGGAGTGGGGAGATTGGGGGGGCATCGCTCCCTCTGGGGGTGGGGAGATTGCGCCCTCTGGGGGTGGACAAATCAGGGGGAGCATCGCTCCTTCTGGGGGTGAGGAGATCGGGGGGGCATCGCAACCCCTGGGGATGCGGAGATCGAGGGGCATCGCTCTTTCTGGGTGTCAGGAAATTGGGGGGGGGCATTGCGCCCTCCGGGGGTGGGGAGATCGCGGGGGGACTGCTCCCTCTGGGGGTGGGGAGATCGGGGGGTGGGCATTGCTCTCTCTGGGTGTCGGGAGATCTGGGGGTGGAGGCCCCAGGGGCCAGATCTTCATAAATGATCTGGAGGATGGTGTGGATTGCACTCTCAGCAAATTTGCGGATGATACTAAACTGGGAGGAGTGGTAGATACGCTGAAGGGCAGGGATAGGATACAGAAGGACCTAGACAAATTGGAGGATTGGGCCAAAAGAAATCTGATGAGGTTCAATAAGGATAAGTGCAGGGTCCTGCACTTAGGATGGAAGAATCCAATGCACAGCTACAGACTAGGGGCCGAATGGCTAGGCAGCAGTTCTGCGGAAAAGGACCTAGGGGTGACAGTGGACGAGAAGCTGGATATGAGTCAGCAGTGTGCCCTTGTTGCCAAGAAGGCCAATGGCATTTTGGGATGTATAAGTAGGGGCATAGCGAGCAGATCGAGGGACGTGATCGTTCCCCTCTATTTGACATTGGTGAGGCCTCATCTGGAGTACTGTGTCCAGTTTTGGGCCCCACACTACAAGAAGGATGTGGATAAATTGGAGAGAGTCCAGCGAAGGGCAACAAAAATGATTAGGGGTCTGGAACACATGAGTTATGAGGAGAGGCTGAGGGAGCTGGGATTGTTTAGCCTGCAGAAGAGAAGAATGAGGGGGGATTTGATAGCTGCTTTCAACTACCTGAAAGGGGGTTCCAAAGAGGATGGCTCTAGACTGTTCTCAATGGTATCAGATGACAGAACGAGGAGTAATGGTCTCAAGCTGCAGTGGGGGAGGTTTAGATTGGATATTAGGAAAAACTTTTTCACTAAGAGGGTGGTGATACACTGGAATGCGTTACCTAGGGAGGTGGTAGAATCTCCTTCCTTAGAGGTTTTTAAGGTCAGGCTTGACAAAGCCCTGGCTGGGATGATTTAACTGGGATTTGGTCCTGCTTCGAGCAGGGAGTTGGACTAGATGACCTTCTGGGGTCCCTTCCAACCCTGATATTCTATGATTCTATGATTCTATGATAGGGGCCCACGGCAGAGCCAGGCTGCTGGAGGCTCAGAGGTGCAGTCCCGGGAGTTTAACCCTCGTGAGAGTGGCCCCCCGAGAAGGGCTGTCGCACGGAAGGGGAGCCCCCCCAGGGACTGTCTGGAACTGAGCGAGCCCGAATCCCAGGCGTCTGGGACAGGGTGGGCAGAGGACCAGCGAGTAAATGGCGTGAGCCGCTTGCTCCCCAGGGAGACGGCTACCGAGCCGAGGGCCGGGGGAAGAGCTGGAGCAGGAGAATGGGGTCGGGTACCAGGGGCCAGGCCCAGCGGGGCCCAGGCCAGGGGCCTGTCTCAGGAGCTGCAGGGATCCGGCTGGATGCACCCAGCTGAGCTCTGGTCAGGCCCCCGAGGGTTACAGCCCCCCAGAGGCAGGGAGCCAGAGGCTTGGACTCCCCCCAGCAGCCCAGAGCGGTGACAGCTCCTCAGGCCCACCGGCAGCTCCCTCCCACGGGCCTGGGTCCCATCTCCCACCCCCACGGGCCCCACGGCGCCGCCCCACGGCGCCGCCCTCACCTGCGTGGCCTGGGCGCTGAGCGTGTCATAGGCGATGGTCCCCACTTCCCAGTTCTTGATCCGCGAGTATCTCGGGGGCTCAATGGGGGGGATGGGCACAGAGCTGGCGGGAGAGGAGAGGGGGCACAGTCAGCTAGGGGACCCTCTGTGAGAGCATCACCCCCAGCAGGGTCCGTCCTGCCCCCTCACCAGCGCCCCTCCTGCCCCCCCAGCAGTGCCCCACCTGCCCCCCCAGCAGTGCCCCTCCTGCTCTCTAGCAGCGCTCCTCCTCCCCCAGCAGGGCCCCTCCTGCCCCCACCAGTGCCCCTCCCACTGCAGGGAGCAGGTTGGGGTCTCTGGGGGGGGGCACTGTAGGGGGAGGGGCAGGGACTCAGGAGGGAGTGCTGTAGGGGGAGAGGCGGGGGCTCAGTGGGGGGTGCTGTAAGGGGAGGGGCAGGGATTCAGGAGAGGGTGCTGGAGGGGTGGGGAGGGGCAGGGGCTCAGTGGGGGGTGCTGGAGGGGAGGGGAGGGGCAGGGGCTCAGGAGGGGGTGCTGGAGGGGTGGGGAGGGGCAGGGGCTCAGTGGGGGGTGCTGGAGGAGTGGGGAGGGGCAGGGGCTCAGGAGGGGGTGCTGGAGGGGTGGGGAGGGGCAGGGGCTCAGTGGGGCGTGCTGGAGGGGTGGGGAGGGGCAGGGGCTCAGGAGGGGGTGCTGGAGGGGTGGGGAGGGGCAGGGACTCAGTGGGGGGTGCTGGAGGGGGAGGGGGGCTCAGGAGGGGATGCTATGGGGAGGGGTGGGGGATCAGGAGGGGGCATGGTATGGGGAGGGGAGGGGGCTCAGTGGGGGTGCTGTTGGGGGGGACTCGGGGCCCTGGAGGTTCTGTCTCTCACCCCCGTCTTTCTGGGACACGTTCCCAGTCTCCGTCACGCAGCGTCCCCAGCTCTCGGGTGTCTGCTCCCGGGGGCCGGGCCGACCCCCCCTGGCCCGGGGTCCCAAGGGGACTATGTGGCAGAGCACCCCTAAATGCCAGCCCGGTGCCGGTGTCCCCGCCCCTGCCTGGCCAGCGCAGCCCCCTGGCCCTTACCTGGCCCTGGCGCCGTCCGGGGGCCCGGAGCCCCTGTGCCGGGAGCAGAGGCTGAGAGCACAGCTGCGGGCAGGCTCAGGCAGCGCTGCCTGCAGGTTCCCCATCGCGCCGCGACTGCGCTCCTGGGCGACCGCGCCGAGACTGGCCCCGGCCCCAGGCACTTCCTCTGCAGGGAAAGGGCCGGGGACCAGCCGGGGACTGAGTCACTCCCACACTCTGCCTGGCACACAGTGGGGAGGGGGTGGGCACCGAGCCAGGACTCCTGGGTTCTAGCCCCGCCCTGGGGGCAGCGGGGCCAGGGGTTAGAGCAGGAGGATGTGGGGCTGGGAGCCGGGACTCCTGGGTTCTAGCCCAGCCCTGGGAGGGGAGGTCTAGTGGTAAGAGTGGAGGAGGGGCAGCAGCCAGGACTCCTGGGTTCTCGCCCATCTCTACACCTGCTTCCCCATCGGTGCGGCAGATTAGCTGGGCCGTGGGGCAGGGCACGTATCAGCGGCCACCCTGCCCTGCTCAGCGAGGCTGGGACACGCGGGCAGGGTTTCCTCCCTCCTGCTGGCGCCGGCAGCTGGTTCGGAGCCAGGTCGTCCCCTTGGGGCTGAGGTGTCAGGAAAGCCCAGGGCCCCACAGCCAGCGTGGGCCGGCTGAACGCTGTACACGTGCCCCAGGAAGGGACCAAGCCAGCAGCAGCCACCCCCGGCGCCCAGCCCCGAGCCCCCCCAGCGCAGGGCAGCGCCGGCCCGTGTCTGCAAACCCCCCCCCACCCCCGCGCCTATCCCCGAGCCCCCCAGCCCAGGACCGCTCCAGCCCGTGTCTGCAAGCGACCCCTTTGTCCAGCCCCGAGCCCCCCAGCGCAGGGCAGTGCCGGCCCGTGTCTGCAAACCCCCCCGATCCCCCGTGCCTAGCCCCGAGCCCCCCCAGCCCAGGGCCGCTCCAGCCCGTGTCTGCAAACCCCCCCCACCCCCGCGCCTAGCCCCGAGCCCCCCAGCGCAGGGCAGCGCTGGCCCGTGTCTGCAAACCCCCCCCACCCCCGCGCCTAGCCCCGAGCCCCCCAGTGCAGGGCAGCGCCGGCCCGTGTCTGCAACCCCCCCACACCCCCGTGCCTAGCCCCGAGCCCCCCCAGCCGAGGGCAGCGCCGGCCCGTGTCTGCAACCCCCCCCACCCTGCGCCTGGCCCCAAGCCCCCCCAGCCCAGGGCCGCCCCGGCCCGTGTCTGCAAACCCCCCCCACCCCCGCGCCTAGCCCCGAGCCCCCCAGTGCAGGGCAGCGCCGGCCCGTGTCTGCAACCCCCCCCACCCCCGCGCCCAGCCCCGAGCCCCCCCAGCCTGAGCTTCCCTGCCCCCACTCTGCCCCCATGGTCGCTATTCCTCCCCCCAGCACGATCACTATCCCCCTCAGGCTATTCCCCACCCCGGGCGCAGGGGTCCGGGTGCCCGCTGCAGAGCTGCCAGGCCGGGCTGCCCGGGGTCACCGCCGACACACGGGGAGCATCGCACCCGGCGGGGCCCAGCACGGCCTCCCGCAGGCCTCGGGCCAGGAGCACGGAGCGAGACGGGGCAGCAGGAGGCCACGGGGCTGCCCTAGGGAACTGGGGGTCTGCTCAGGGGTCCGTGCCAAGGGCTGGTGACAGGCTGGGCACAGACCGGCCCTGTGGCGTGCAGGGGATGTAACCCTATCACCCATCCCCACTGCATCACTCCAGGCTGTGGTGACTGGGGCGTGTGGGGGGGCCCAGCCGGGCAGGCCCCTGGGTTGGGAGCGCTGGCAGAGATTCTCCCCCCGGGCTTACTGCCACTCTGGCTACCCCCTCTGGGGCCTGTGGGGAGGGGAGGGAAGGGGCTGCGTGTGCTTTCCTGGCGCTGCCCTGAATTAAACCAACTGCACCCCTTGGCTCCTGCAAGGCTCCCTGCCTCCCTGCTGTGTCCCCAACCCGAGCCTCCCTGCCCCGCACTCTGCCCCCAGCCTGAGCCTCCCTGCCCCCCTGCTCTGTCCCCAGCCTGAGAAACTAAATGGGGGTGTGTGGGGCCTGCAGACATGGGCTGGTGCTGCCCTGCGCTGGGGGGGCTTGGGGTGGGCGCGGAGGGGTGTGGGGCCTGTTACCACTCAAGAAAGCGATCTTGGAGTCAGTGTGGATAGTTCTCTGAAAACATCCACTCAATGTGCAGCGGCAGTCAAAAAAGCGAACAGAATGCTGGGAATCATTAGGACAGGGAGAGATAATGAGACAGAAAATATTGTATTACCTCTATGTAAATCCATGGTACACCCACATCTTGAATACTGCGTGCAGATGTGGTCGCCCCATCTCAGAAAAGATACATTGGAATTGGAAAAGGTTCAGAAAAGGGCAACACAAATGATTAAGGGTATGGAACGTCTTCCATATGAGGGGAGATTAATAAGACTGGGACTTTTCAGCTTGGAAAAGAGACGACTAAGGGGGGATACGATTGAGGTCTATAAAATCATGACCGGTGTGGAGAAAGTGAATAAGGAAGTGTTATTTACTCCTTCTCATAACACAAGAACTAGGGGTCACCCAATGAAATTTAATAGGCAGATGGTTTAAAACAAACACAAGGAAGTATTTCTTCACACAGCACACAGTCAATCTGTGGAACTCCTTGCCAGAGGATGTTGTGAAGGCCAGGACTATAACAAGGTTCTGTGACATTATTGACATAAACTGTGACCGTATAGATCATTGTTGCAACCAAGGTCCTATAGCTGCACCAAATCTTGTACAAAGGAGGTCCAGTAAGGTGTCTATGGAAAGGTTTCAGAGTAGCAGCCGTGTTAGTCTGTATTCACAAAAAGAAAAGGAGGACTTGTGGCACCTTAGAGACTAACCAATTTATTTGAGCATGAGCTTTCGTGAGCTACAGCTCACTTCATCCACTGAATGCATCCGATGAAGTGAGCTGTAGCTCACGAAAGCTTATGCTCAAATAAATTGGTTAGACCCTTTTCTTTTTGTGAATACAGACTAACACGGCTGCTACTCTGAAACTTAACTGACAATGGACCTTGGGAGACTCCAATCCACATCTGAGGAGCCTTCCTGGGAACATTCAAGGTGGCATGTGGGCAATGGCTGCCGCCTGCAAACTGAGTTGTGCATGGACATGTGACTTGCCCATGTGACTCCAAACTCCATCTTGTTGCTGTGATTTTGCACAGGAGAACAAAAGGGTTTCTGCCCACAAGAGAAAGAATATAAAAGGCCCTGGAAACCCCTCCACCTTGTCTTCAATCCTGCTTCTGACCTCTGGAGGGACTTCGCTACAAACTGAAGCTCTGAACCAAGGACTGAATGACCCATCCCAGCTGGGGATGGACTCCAGAGACTTGATTTGTGCCAGCAGTTTATGCCATCACAGCTACAAGCCTGAACCAAGAACTTTGCCATCACTGTATGTCATTGATTCCATTGAACCCATTCTAGCTCTCATCTCTATCTTTTTCCTTTTATGAATAAACCTTTAGATTTTAGATTCTAAAGGATTGGCAACAGCGTGATTTGTGGGTAAGATCTGACTGGTATATTGACTTGGGTCTGGGGCTTGGTCCTTTGGGATCGAGAGAACCTTTCTTATTTTACTGGGGGATTGGTTTTCATAACCATCTGTCCCCATAACGAGTGGCCCTGGTGGGGATACTGGGAAACGGGAGTGTCTGAGGGAATTGCTTGTGTGACTCATGGTTCGCCAGTGGGGTGAGGCTGAAGTCCTCTCTGGCTGGGTTTGCCTTAATAGTAAAGGAACTCCAGCTTGGGGCTGTGACTGCCCTGCTCTAAGCAATTTGTCCTGAATTGACACTCTCAGTCCTGTCCCGCCAGAGGCCGCATGGTTACGGGATGGGCAGGGATGGTGTCCCTAGCCTCCGTTTGCCAGAAGCTGGGAGTAGACGACAGGGGATGGATCACTCAAAAATTGCCCTGTTCTGTTCGTCCCCGCTGAAGCACCTGGCACAGCGGACAGGATACTGGGCGAGACGGAGCTTGGGGCAGGCCCAGAGTGACCGAACGTTCAGTGCAGCCCCTCACGCTGCTCCAGCCTGAGCCTCCCTGCCCCTGAGCTTGTGCCTCCCTGCCCCCCATGGCAGTGCCCCACCCAGTGCCTGGAATCAATGCTGCTGGCCTTGTGCCCAGGGTCCCTCCCTGCCCCCTTGGGCTGGGCATCCCGCTCTCTGTGCCCCTCCCATGGCGCCCCGCTGGGATGTCCCTGCCCCTCCCAGCTCTGAGCCTGTTGCTTACAAGCCCCCAGCTCCAGGGGGTGGGGGCAGCTGCTGGGCAGGGCTTTGCTGCGAGCAGGGTTGGGGGCCTGTGCTGGGGCAGGGTCTGAAGCAGGGGTAGGGAGGCTGTTGGGGGGGGTTGTGTTGGGGCAGGGCTGTGGTGGGAGAAGGGGGGCTGTGCTGCCAGCCCTGCCCCCACCCTACCCTTCCAGCGGGCCCAACGTGTTGTTCCCGATCTGCAGACGGGAAGCCGCGCCCGGATCACCCACAGGGAGGTTTCCTTCCTGAGCCTTGGGAGGAATAACGCAAAAGGCAGGAGGAGGGAAGGGGGGACAAGGGGCGCTGCTGGGCAGGGAGGCCTGGGGGGTTGGGGGGAGGCAAGGAGCGGAGCAGCAGGGCAGGTGGGGGAGCAGCAGGGCATTGGGGGCAGGTCTGGGGGGGGGCGAGGGAGCAGCAGGGGGCTGGGGGCAGAAAGCAGGGCTGGGAGGGAGCAGCAGGGTGGGGGGGACATCCAAGCTCAAGCATCAAACATCCAGGGTCCAGCCCCCAAGCCCCGATTGGCTTTGAAAGGGGGAGATTTTTCTCATCCCATCCCAGTCGGTTCTTTCCCTTCGTCAGCTGGCTGGAGCCCTGGGGGCTGCTCACCCGTGTGCAGGGATGGTGGTGTCATGGTGGGACCCAGTGGGAACATTTTGAAACACCGTGTGTGCCTCGGTTTCCCCAATGTGCCACATTGTTCTCTAGTGAGTGACGAGGGAGTGGCTGATCTCGGGGCAGGTGTGAACAGTGCCTGGCTCTCTGGGGCTTGGGCCCCATATCAATGGAGCTCTTGAGAAGACCATGGCAAATCCAAGCACCGGGACTTTGCCATAGACCAGAGAGATCCGGACCCCACCCTTCTGCAGGGGGGCTAAGCTGCATCTCTCCAGCTCATGATCAAAGGACGGGGAGTGGGGGTAAGGTGGAGGTTACGTGGGGCTGCGGGAAGCAGTAGGGGCTCACTTGGGGGTCTGACGAAGGTAGTCAGATCAGACAGAGCCGGACCCGAGGGTTCCCCACAGCCCTGCTTCACCCTTCATTGCCCTGGGCTGCCCTAAGGGCCCCCTAGGCCGAGTGCCAGGTGACTAATAACCCGGCTGTGCCCGCGCTGGGAGTGTCCCTGCAGGGGCTGGGCAAAGGGCCCTGATCCCTGTGAGCGGCTGAGTCTCCCTCAGGGGCTGTCTCCGGGGGACTCGCTGCCCGGAGCTCGTGCGGGGCAGGCTGCAGGCCCAGAGGGCCAGTCTAGCGTGGCTCACCCTGGAAGAGCGAGACCCCCGGGGGGGGCTGGCCCAGTGAAGGGGCCTCTCAGAGACTGTTCCAAAGCTGGGGACGCAGCCCCGACCCTGTAGATCTGTGACATCTGGACCACAGGCTCTGTGCTGTGCCTTGGCCTGCAGACAGCCCCTGGGAGGAGCCCCTCAGCTGCCCTACCCCCAGGGGTCCCCCTCCATGTGGCCTCCCCGCCTCTGAGATGCAGCCTCTGGGCTCCAGCCCTCCAGTTTCCCCCCACGAGCTCTGCCAGCGAGTCCCACTGAGCCGGGGTCCTGGGGGAGCCTCATCCGCTCTGCAGGGACTGACGTGCCCAGCCAGAACCTGCAGCGACCCTCACCCAGCGCCGGCCCAGCTGCCGGGTTTGTCAGTAGCCCGGCGCACGGCCTGGGGGTCCCGGAGCTAGCCCCGGGGGTCAGATAGAGCAGAGCCCGTCTGCCCAGCCCAGAGCCCAGCCCAGCTGTCGGGTTTGTCAGTCACCCGGCGCACGGCCTGGGGGGCCCTCAGGGTAGCGCCAAGCGATGAAGGTTGAAGCAGAGTCCGAGCCCAGGTCAGCTGTAGGGAACCCTTGGTCCAAGCTCAGTCTGTCTGTCCAGCCTCCTTGGGCAGACCCCAGGTGAGAGCCCCCAGCTTCCTTCAGAAGCCAACACGGCCCCCGCCCCCCGCTGGCCTTTGTTGCACAGCCGGGGGCTTTGCTCGGCTTCCCTGCGGAGAGGCCAGCCGGGGAACTCCTTGAGTCACTGCAGCTGCCTTTGTCTCTGGTGCCATTGTTCATCTGGGTCAGTTTCAACCAGTTTCTTAACAACTCTTCCTTCCCCTCAGACAGGGAGGTGACCCAGACACCCCTGTTCCTGAGCCCCACCCTTACAGCAAACCATCCTCTTTTCTCCCACTGGGCAACAACACAAGGTTTAGGGGAAACTGAGGCACACAGAGGGGTCATAAAAATATACAGAAAATTCCCACTGCGTCACATCTCTTCCCCCTGCGAGGCAGAACTGAGCAGGGCCATTTTAACCAGCAACCTGGGGAAGTTTGACCCCCCAGTGTTACCCACCCCAGCTGCATGCCTTTCCCATCCCCCCGGGCACTGTCCTAGCCGGCATGTCCAGGGGTCCCGGCATAGGTGCGAGTCACTCAGCCCCGGTTCCCAACACATGGCTCAGAGCAGGGTCACGTCCCCCCTGAGCAGCTCGATGGCCAGCAGGGGGCGCAGGAGGAGTTTTCATCCGCCCTGCCCCCAGCCCTTTGTCCCCCCAAAACCTTTGGGTTTGACACTGGACTGGGGTCCTGCCATGGCCCCTCCCCTTGCCTGCCAGGGTGTGAAGGGGGCAGCGACCCACAGGAGAGACACAGGAACCCGAGAGAGAGCTGGGGTCTCTGCAGCGCCTGGGCCTGGCTCCCGCTCCCGTCGAGCCTGAGTGGAGGCTTTTTCCAGGCTGACCTAAGGACTCTTCCGGGCTGGACCGCACCTTGCACTTCTGCATGGCTCTGTTGGGCAGGAGCCCGGCCCCCGCCGCACTGCTCTGCCAGCGATGTTGGGGGACGGGGGAGTCCTGCTCCAACCTCCTCTGGGGCTGCGCCGGCCTAGCGAGGCCGGGCTAGTCCCCGGCAGACCCCAGCCCGTTCATGGCCCTATGCCAGGCTCGCAGCCCCTTCCCAGGACCCAGCAGCTCTGCCCAGCTGAACCCGCCGAGGCAAGTGAATGATCCTGCAGGAGCCCAGCTGAAGGCAGACGAGAGTGGGGGCAGTTGTCGCGATGGCGCCGAATTGGTGTGGCCGCACTGAGCGAATGGTGAGAACATGGCTTGACATGACTGAACTGCAGAAGAGGATTCTGGGAGCAGAATCCTTCTCTTAGCATCAGGCAGATGGCAGAGGTGACACTGACTGGCTCCATGCTGCGTGTATGATCAATACTGATCTTTGGGTCAGCAAATAGGTCCCCGTGAAAGCAAACGAGAGGTGTAGAACATCCCGAGTGGAGCAGGGGCTGACCGGGGCATCGACCCTGCTGGAGGACATCACGCAGGGGCTGAAGTGGATGACTGAGAAGGGAGCGAAGGTGGGGTAATGATCCGTTGGCACCGCTCTGCAGTCTCCTCCGAAAGAATTAATTAGGTAAAAGTTAGTAGCCACATGCCCACTGGGCACGCCTGTAAGGCACGTGACTCCTCTGAGGAAAAAGAGTATAAAGATCAAGCAAATTAAATTACCGTTGGGGGGATTCCCTAACTGACGCTTGACGACGCGCTAGACAGAGCAGCCAGACTCTGCCCCGTGAGCCCGAGTAGGACTGCGACCAGAGCGGTTTCCAGGCAGCCAAGGCCTGGCCTCGGGGGAATCCGAGACAGGCCAGAGGGCTGAGGAGACCAGACCAGGAGGGAAGAAGCTGTCCATAGAATTGGTCACCACCTTCGCTGTTTGCCAAGCAGGGCCGGTGTGAGGCTAGCGCAGGGCCTGCTTGTGTGTGGTTGTGACAGAGAGGCTCGCCAAGAGGAATGTGTTGCTCTTACTGTACAGTTCCTGCGCGTCTAACATAGGAGTTATGTGCTCAATGTAACCCTCTACCGCGTGTGTAATTCCTTCTCAATAAAGTGTGTGCTGCCGATAATTACTGTGGGCCTTTTTCACTGGTGTGGCAGTAATCTGCTCCTCCGGGAGCCATTCAAGATCCGTTCAGGGGTAGTAGCCCCCTGGTGCAAACGTTTGGTAGCAGTGGATGGTTACTGTCGTGTCCAAGAAAAAAAGAGTCTTAAACTGAATCAAACGTTTTTCTGAAGTGGTGGCCTTTGAAGAGCTTGGTATCTTGAGTTACTGGTGTTAACCAACTCATTTCAGTCTGGTTCTGAAACAGTTCTGACTTATATTAATTATCGCTCAGGGGACCAGGGAAATATCCTGGTGAGTGGGGCTGCACTGGTCGTTCCTAGAGTCGATGATGTTTCACAAACGCAGACAGGGAAAGGCTGTCAAACCGGAGGACGAGGGGGACGCCCCGAAGCCTCGGGGTGTGGTTGACGAGTGTTTCTTAAGACAGGTGTTTAAAAGCTTGGGGGTCTGATCCATGGCTGGCTGGCGCAGACCCCACACTGCATGAGGAAGTTCTGGACAACTTGCTGTGGCGGTACCCAAAGGGTTACACTCCCGAGGACGCCCAAATAGTTGCACATGTCATCTGTGCTGTGCATGGTGCTGGAGATAAGCTTGTAAAGGAGCGAGATGTTGTGCAAGAAAGTTTGGAACAGGAATTGGAAAAACTAACCTTGCAGAATGCGAGCCTGACACGTGACTTGCAAACTGCTGTAGCACGAAATGTAACCAGGGCTTGGCAGGTAATAGCTTCAACCCATCCCTCCCCAGAAAGAATAAATATACAGGTAGAAGAGGAGCCCCTGCCAGGGCCTCTGGCAGCCCAGCCAGCAGGGATAGCAAAACCCCTCAGCCTTCACGGCAAATACGAGAGGACGCAAATCATCCTCTGGCTGAAACGACAAAACAGGCTCTGGCTGAACAAATGGGCTCTCTGACTAAGAGACCGTGTTTGTCTTGGCTGCTGGAATACATGGTCAGAAAACATTCAGATCTTGAAGACTTCAGAGAACTGATAATAATGTGTGCTGGCCCTGGGGAACGAACGGCTTTGCTGGCAGAAATGGAGGCAGAGTTAAAGAGAGGTGACAGAGATGCTGGTATCCAGAAGCAGCCTGACACTTTCAGACCCCTCTGAATGGAGAAGGACAGCTTTGTTGGTACATCCGAAGGAAGGAGACTCTGTTATGGCTTGTGGTACTACGTTGTTGTTGGTATGCTCCCTGCCTGAAATCATAGAATCATAGAATCATAGAATATCAGGGTTGAAAGGGACCTCAGGAGGTCATCTAGTCCAACCCCCTGCTCAAAAGCAGGACCCATCCCCAATTAAATCATCCCAGCCAGGGCTTTGTCAAGCCTGACCTTAAAAACTTCTAAGGAAGGAGATTCCACCACCTCCCTAGGCAACGCATTCCAGTGTTTCACCACCCTCCTAGTGAAAAAGTTTTTCCTACTATCCAACCTAAACCTCCCCCACTGCAACTTGAGACCATTACTCCTTGTCCTGTCATCTGCTATCACTGAGAATAGTCTAGATCCATCCTCTTTGGAACCACCTCTCAGGTAGTTGAAAGCAGCTATCAAATCCCCCTCATTCTTCTCTTCTGCAGACTAAACAATCCCAGTTCCCTCAGCCTCTCCTCATAAGTCATGTGTTCCAGACCTCTAATCATTTTTGTTGCCCTTCGCTGGACTCTTTCCAATTTATCCACATCCTTCTTGTAGTGTGGGGCCCAAAACTGGACACAGTACTCCAGATGAGGCCTCACCAATGTCGAATAGAGGGGGACGATCACGTCCCTCGATCTGCTCGCTATGCCCCTACTTATACATCCCAAAATGCCATTGGCCTTCTTGGCAACAAGGGCACACTGCTGACTCATATCCAGCTTCTCGTCCACTGTCACCCCTAGAAAAGAAAAGGAGTACTTGTGGCACCTTAGAGACTAGATTGGTTAGTCTCTAAGGTGCCACAAGTACTCCTTTTCTTTTTGCGAATACAGACTAACACGGCTGTTCCTCTGAAACCTGTCACCCCTAGGTCCTTTTCCGCAGAACTGCTGCCTAGCCATTCGGTCCCTAGTCTGAAGCTGTGCATTGGGTTCTTCCGTCCTAAGTGCAGGACCCTGCACTTATCCTTATTGAACCTCATCAGATTTCTTTTGGCCCAATCCTCCAATTTGTCTAGGTCCCTCTGTATCCTATCCCTGCCCTCCAGCGTATCTACCACTCCTCCCAGTTTAGTATCATCTGCAAATTTTCTGAGAGTGCAATCCACACCATCCTCCAGATCATTTATGAAGATATTGAACAAAACCGGCCCCAGGACCGACCCCTGGGGCACTCCACTTGACACCGGCTGCCAACTAGACATGGAGCCATTGATCACTACCCGTTGAGCCCGACAATCTAGCCAACTTTCTACCCACCTTATAGTGCATTCATCCAGCCCATACTTCTTTAACTTGCTGACAAGAATACTGTGGGAGACCGTGTCAAAAGCTTTGCTAAAGTCAAGAAACAATACATCCACTGCTTTCCCTTCATCCACAGAACCAGTAATCTCATCACAGAAGGTGATTAGATTAGTCAGGCATGACCTTCCCTTGGTGAATCCATGCTGACTGTTCCTGATCACTTTCCTCTCATGTAAGTGCTTCAGGATTGATTCTTTGAGGACCTGCTCCATGATTTTTCTGGGGACTGAAGTGAGGCTGACTGGCCTGTAGTTCCCAGGATCCTCCTTCTTCCCTCTTTTAAAGATTGGCACTACATTAGCCTTTTTCCAGTCATCCGGGACTTCCCCGGTTCGCCACGACTTTTCAAAGATAATGGCCAATGGCTCTGCAATCACAGCCGCCAATTCCTTTAGCACTCTCGGATGCAACTCGTCCGGCCCCATGGACTTGTGCACGTCCAGCTTTTCTAAATAGTCCCTAACCACCTCTATCTCCACAGAGGGCTGGCCATCTCTTCCCCATGTTGTGATGCCCAGCGCAGCAGTCTGGGAGCTGACCTTGTTCGTGAAAACAGAGGCAAAAAAAGCATTGAGTACATTAGCTTTTTCCACATCCTCTGTCACTAGGTTGCCTCCCTCATTCATTAAGGGGCCCACACTTTCCTTGGCTTTCTTCTTGTTGCCAACATACCTGAAGAACCCCTTCTTGTTACTCTTGACATCTCTTGCTAGCTGCAGCTCCAGGTGTGAGGAGAAACAGTTGACAGGTTTGATCTCTGATGGTTTAAGATGGTCAGAGGATCCTGGCTGGATTGAGATCAGGTTGAATTGATTAAAGCAGCTTGGGAGGCAGAAAGGGCAGCAAGTGGAGCAGGTAGTTCTTCTTGGACAGTGATTAGTGAGGCTCCCGACAGGGATCAAGCAGGCTATAATGGCCCCCCCTCACTGATACGGGACATGGTTGTTGCAGTGAGACAGGACCGGCCGAGGACGGGACAGTAGGAGACGTGCCGTGTTTAGTGGAGGATCATTGCGAGCACAGGTACGGAGGGGCAGATTCGGCCTGTTTGGAGAGGCAACCTCTGGAGACTTTGCCGGCTGCTTTAAGTGATTAGATGGCAAGGACTAGGTCGCAGTCAGCGCTGCAGCCAGGTGTTAAGGCTGTTGCGAGCGTGGGAACAGGTACAGAAGATCTGCCGGTGAGTTCTTATGGTGCGTTATCCCCAAATTGGCTCTGATGAAATTGGCAGCTCCCTGTCAGGGTGGCTCCACGTTTCAGTAAAAAGGCCTCGCTCTCAGCAACCCCTGTCCCCAAAGGTCAATGTTGGTAGCCCAATTATGGCCCCACATAACTGGTAAATCTCCCCTGGAAGAGGGGACAGAAGGAAGCATATAATGGTTCCTGACATTAATTCATACAGGAGCAAAGGCAACTTTAAGTGTTAAAACACCTGCTATGGGGAGTAGATCAAACTAAATTTTAAATCAATACAATGGCTTGTAAGAGCCTAACTGGAAACGCGGTAGTAAAGTAGATATGGTACAACGGGGGCAGTGAATGATGCCTGTGGCCGAAAGGGTGGTTGGGAAGAAAGAGACTGTAAATGACCAGGTTGTTTCCGAAGGGTGAAGAAAGCCGGCCTGCAAAGCTTTGGCAGCTGTGGCATGGCCAGGCCATCAGTGGATAAGGGAGTTTCTCGTGCTTTGGGCTAGGAAGAAAAGGGTGTCGTAAAGATAGTGAAAAAAATGTGTAAAGCCAGCGCCTCAGTATTCCTGCCCAGCAGAAGCCGTTCCCCACGCTCAGAACCCAACCCTGCCGCAGGATCTAAAAGCACACGGGATAGTAAAGTGTCAAAGCCCTGGTGACTCCCCGGTCTGGCTTGTACAGAAACTGGATGGCAGCTGACATCCCCTGATTACATTCTAAAAATAGAATTGTAAATCTACCCGTTGTAGCCAACCTTCCAACTGTACTGGCCAGAGCAGTGGCCAGGGCTAACTGGTTCTCTGAACTGAATTTGTTATTTGTTAATCGTTTCTTTGTTATGTTATTAACCTCTTTGAATTAATACCAGGCTAAATTATAAGAAATCCTGAGTTCCTGTTAACACCAAAGAAACAAATGTCTGAGCAGGTACAGAAGAAGATCTGGGTAGCAAATTTGATGCAAACATTGGAAAACATTTGGACAGAGAAACCAACACAAACAAAAGGAAGAGCCAAATAATGAAAATATCAATGAAAAATAGAAAACACAGTGATGCTTAAAATTGGTAAACAAAGATAAAATAATCCCCATATAAAGGAAACCCTTTCCAGTTAACAGATAAGTATATGGCCAGTCCCGTGGCAGTTTTGTAACCACACCAGATGGAGACATGTAAAACATTCTGATCAAATCCAATTATACTTGCCAAGGAACTAAATAGAACTATTTTCAGAAATGAATGCACAGTATGTACTAACCTATCAGATCTGGTCAGAGGCCTTGTGTGTTTTGTTTTTGTTTTGTTTGCTTCTGTTTTTGCAGGTTAATCTATACATTTATGGAAGCAAGAAGTAAACTGTGAAATCTGCTCTGTCTTGTTGGCGATGTGATTACTAGATGTCACAGAGTCCCTGGGCGATGCTCTGGAACTGCTCCCTACGAAGCCAGGCAGGACTCTAGGGAAGTCTCCTCTCTGGGGGCAGCCTGTCTGCAGGACACACAGCTCACACGGCTCCACCTTCCTGGGTCTGACCTCAGAGCATTCAGCCTCCTCTGCCCCTCCGTGCGCTTCCCACAGCGAGTCCGCCCAGGCGGGGTCCTGGGGAAGCCAGAGGGTCCTGCCCCCCAACTCTGCAGTCAGACGGGACTCTCAGCCAGCCAATTTATTAGATGACAGGCACATGGTCTAAACCAGGGCTTGTAGGTACAGAGAACAGGACATCTCAGTCAGGTCCATCTTGGGTGGCAGGGAAGTCAGAGCCCCATCTGAGTCTCCCTCCATTTCCCCAGCCAGCTCCAAACTGAAACTCTCCAGCCCCTCCTCTCCTTTGTCTCTCTCCTGGGCCAGGAGGCCACCTGATCTCTTTGTTCTCCAACCCCTTCAGTTGGCACCTTTGCAGAGAAGGGGCCCAGGCCATCAGTGGCCAGGAGACAGGGTGTCGGCCATTCTCTGTGCAGACTCCATCACACTGGCCCTCTAGGGCTCTGCTACAACCACACCTCCTTATCCCACCACCTAGATACTTAAGAAATGCCTAGGGGAAACTGAGGCACCCACACAGTACTCAGAGAAAATATTAAGAACAGTCCCACTTCGTCACACCAGACCTGTCTGTGCTACAGGATTCCAGCTGAAGAATAAGCCAGAAGTTTGTTAAGTTACTCAAATTTCAAAACAATGAGCACCCTTCTTAGGGGCACAAGCATAAAACCAGTCTGGGTCCAACTAAAGGTCCATCTAGCCCAGCTAGTGTGACCAGACAGCAAGTGTGAAAAATCAGGATGGGGTGGGGGGGGGGGGGGATAGGAGCCTATATAAGAAAAAGCCCCCAAAATCGGGACTGTCCCTATAAAATCAGGACATCTGGTCCCCCTAAGCCAGCATTCCGTCTTTTAGCAGTGGCCAATGCCAGGTGTTTCAGAGAAAGTCAACAGAAAGGGCAAGGATCAAGTCATCATCGCAGCCCACGCCCAGCTTCTGGCGAACAGAGGCCAGGGACTGTCCCTGCCCATCCTGGCTAATAGCCTCGATGAATTTCCCTCTTTCTTTTACAACAAAAAATGCCTTGTTATAGCCTTGGCCTTTACAACATTTTCTGACAAGAAGTTCCACGGGTTAATTTTCCTGTGTTTATTTCCTTTTCTTCATTTGAAACCTGCTGTTTAGCTATCTTAAGTGGTAACCCCTAGTTCTTGTGTTCCAAAAAAAAGAGGTAAATAACACTCTTTCTCAACAGCAGTCAGGGTTTCATAGACCTCTGTTGTATTCCCCCTTTAGTTGTCTCTTTCCCAAGTTGGAAAGCCCCAGTCTTGTTAATCTTTTCTGATAGAAAGCTATTCCAGACCCCTGATTATTTTCAAGGTTTTTTTCTGTGCTTCTTTTTCAGATATGGCTGTGGCACATTCAGTGAATGTTTTTAGGGATCTGTACACAACGATTCCAGAACCGTTTTCCTTTTGGGTGGTAGCAGCTAGTTTAAACCCCATTCTTTTATATGTATAGTTGGAATTCTGTTTTCCCAATGTGCATTACTTTGCATCTGTCAGCATTGAATTTCATCTGCTTAGTCACTCAGTTTTGTAAAACTCCTTTGAAACTCTTTAAAGTCTGTTTTGGACTTGACTGTCCTGAGGTTTTGTGTCATCTGCAGATTTTTGAGACTTCATTGTTTGCCTTTTTAATATGTAGCTCATTGAGCAGTATTACCTTTCCCCAGTACAGACCCCTGGAAACGCCTCTGTTTACCTCCCTCCATTCCAAAAACTAACCAGCTATTCTTGCCTTTTGTCTCTTAGCTTTTAACCAGTTATTAATCCATAAAGAACTTTCTCTCTTATCCTATAACAGCTCACCTTGCCTAAAAACCTTCGGTAAGTGTTCAAAGGCTTTCTGAAGATCTGAGTACACTGAATTCACTAAATCACCTTGTTAACCCTCTCAAAGAATTCTAGTAAACTAATCTTTACTATAATTTCTTAAGTGTAAAAATGAATGCAAATTTCTTTAGTTCTTCTATATTGGCTTTATTCTTCTTGGGTGTTCTAAGGTGCTAAGGAGATCTTAATTACCCAGTGGCCTCACTGGTTGTGCGGTAGGCTTCCTGCTTTTGATATATGATCAGTATAGGAAAATCTCAAAATCTGAAAGCAGCCTCCAGGCTTAACTCCTTGAGGAGGGGAAAGTTTTAAAAAAAAGCTTTTGGAAAGTCTAAATTTCAGTACTGGGATAGATAACGGTGCAGATTTAATCAAAGTCCTAGCCAAAGTAAACCTTACTGTGGGCAACAACTTGAAGCTAATCTCTGCAATAAAGTCCTGCACAAAAATCATGTTGGAGTTGTTTCCCTGATGATGTTTACTCTAGCAGCGTTTAGTTCATTAGGATCAAAGAGGGAGAAAAAAGGCTAAAAGAAAGCAAAGTAAAACGGAATAAAAGGAATGTCTGTGCAGGTAACTGATTTTCCATTATGAAAGCTTTCCACAACTCAGTAAAGGAATATCAAGTTGCTAAACCCGGTAAAGGGGATGCTAAGAAGGAAGACTGTGGAAGATGGAGGAATCTGGCACTCTATGGTAACAGAATCTGTCATTCCCTTTGAGGCCATAAAAGGCACTCAGGGAATGTGGGCATTTCATGTACCGAATACGGCATGTAGTTCTGTGTGGGAACAGGGATTAACAGCCAAGATATTCACAAAAGGGTGGCAAGAAGCTTCGGGAAAACATGTGTTAGTAGTTAAGAGGGAATATAATCCACTAGCAAAAGGTGTTTAGGGACCTCAAGTGTAACAAATGGTGCATCAGCATTGGGGGCCAACGTACCTCAGCAATTAATACCAAAACTGGGGAATTGTGGGACCCACATATACCACAGAAAGAAACCCCTCAGGCACACCAACACCATCAGAAAAAAGCACGCCAAGAATATATAATTCAAGGGGCTTGGTTTAAAAAGAAAACTAAAATTCCAGTCATAAATATAGGATCAACTGTAAAACTGTAGAACATCACTGAGAATATGGAAATGTGTCACTGAAGATGTAATTGGTGCGCACAGAGCACATGTTTACTGGGCTCTGGCAATAAATCTGTATTTAAAGTGTCCAAACAAAAGTCCTGTAACATAAACATGCTGTAAGATGCCAGACCTCATATGGGGACAATCTGTAATGTACGGAAGGAAAACTTGGGTTACTGTAAGCAGATCAACACAAGAACGTCACAGTGTTCCAAAACGTATGAAATGGTTAATTCCAGATTGTAATGATAGTATATATACACACAAGGAATCGAAATGTAAGATTTCTGTAATCTTAGTCCCTAAGGAGTGAATAATCAACAGTCTGTCACCAAGTCACCAAGCTAATGCTCTAAAACTGCTCTCTGAAAAGCCTGTCAAACCCCTGGTGAGGCATGCCTCCCCTAGCACTCTTGCCGGGCTAAAAGATCCTAAGTGCTCTTGGTCTTCCTGTGTCTGACCTCAGGGCACTTGGCATCGCTGCAGGGAGTCCGCCTGGGCGTGGCTCCTGGGGAAGCCAATGGTCCCTGCGCTTCAGCTCCCTGTAACTCTCAGCCAACGCTGTAAAAGGGAGGCGTTAACAACTAACAGGTGGAACGACCTTGTTGGCACGTGAATCGGTAACTTTTAGCCAAATCCATCTCAGACTCCCCGCCTCTCTCCCAATCACAGTCCAGCCTCCAACACGCCCATTGCCCCTCCCCCTGGTCTTTGGCTCACTTCCTGGGCAAAGTGGCACCTGGTCACATCCCCCCTCCTGGGTTTTAGGTTACGAAGAGCACCTTCTATAGCTTACGTGCAGGCAACTGGAGTATCCTCACCTGCCCCCAAGGGTCTTAGCGAGTCACACGCCCTCGTTCCTGCCACCTACACATGGGTGCAACACGCAGGAACACTACGGCACCAAGCAGTATTTACACACACAGTTAGATCTCACACAGACTCAGTTACAACAAAGCCTGTTCCCGGTAATATGTGCCAAGGCCTGGGAAATAAAACCGGGTACAATGGAGTGGTACCAGAAGGAAATGGATGATGGTGAATACCCAAAGTGAAAAGATACAAACTGGGATATGAAAATACAAACTAATCAAGGCGCACTAGTCCAAATAGAATGGTCACCTAGACTGAGAACATCTGAGCGCTCGAAAATATAAAATTGTTAAAAAAGCTGTAGGAAAAATAAGATCTCAAATTTCAGAGTAGCAGCCGTGTTAGTCTGTATTCGCAAAAAGAAAAGGAGTACTTGTGGCACCTTAGAGACTAACCAATTTATTTGAGCATAAGCTTTCGTGAGCTACAGCCCACTTCATCGGGTGCATACTGTGGAAACTGCAGAAGATCTCAAATGTGTGCTTGGTGTAATGTTGTATGTCAAGTAACAGCATAAAATGGAGTTAAATGGGCAATATTATTTTAAATTTCTAAAACTGCAGCATTATTCCTTGTATTTTTCTGTTCTGCACACCAAATGTGTAAGCAATGTACAAAAAACCAAGCTTCACAGAATATTTATAAGACTGAGCTGTTGAATTATGCTGCTAAAAATAGTAAAATAATGCTTTAAGTTTTATAAAAACCAGAAAAGGAGACACATGATCTAATAGTCAGCTTACAAATTGCGGGTATGGTTGATGTGATATTACAATTATCTTTGGTAATTGAATATCGAATGGGGGACTGTTGGGATGGTGCTGAATTGGTGTGGCCGTACTGAATGAATGGTGAGAACATGGCTTGACATGACTGAACTGCAGAAGAGGATTCTGGGAGCAGAATCCTTCTCTTAGCATCAGGCAGATGGCAGAGGCGAAACTAACTGGCTCCATGCTGCATGTCTGATCAATACTGATCTTTGGGTCAGCAAATATGTCCACTTGTGTGACTGGGGTCCTAGTGGGGAGCCAGCTGTGGTCACTCAATTAGGGTGAACTGCAAAGAATGGGGCAGCCAAACCCCCAAAAGCTGGTGGATATTCCAAAACTTAGATTCACCAAGCCAGCATAAAACAGCTTCTTTATTACCTCACTGGTTATTCAGAAGTCCAAACAACACAGTTCCCTTAAAGTGATCCAGCCTCAGGCCTCCATCCAGGTACCCCTGTCAAATAGGATGAAAATTTCTGTAAATCTTATTTCATCATAGAAAAGAACAGGTTCTACCAATCCCAAAGGATCGGACTCATCGCCTCCCAGGTTAACGAATGTTTCAGATCTTACCCAAATACACGCCACAGCCAATTCTTATTAACTAAACAAAAATTTATTTAAAAACAAAAGGAGAGAGTATGGTTAAAAGATCAATATACAGACTAAGTTGAGTTCAATCCACAGAGGTGCAGATTCGTAGCAGAGATGGTGAGCTTTGTAGTTGCAAAGAGTTCCTTTAGAATTCAGGTCATAGGACATAGTCCAATGTCCAAATCTCATATTCAGGGGGTATCAGCATAACTGGGACCTCAGTCTTGCGACTTAAACTTCCCCCAATGAAGCCAAAACAGATCTGAGATGACACAATCAGGACCCAAGGATCTTTTATACAATTTCACATCCTCTTTGACAAGTTGTGATTTCCTCTGGGAACAAAAGGTAATTAGGATGACTTTGAAGGAGGTCCTTGTCACAGAGTCACCGAGTGATGCTCTGGAACTACTCCATACGAAGCCAGTCAGGACTCTGGGGGAGCCAGCTCTGGGACTGTCTTCAGGGCAAGAAGCTCACACGGCTTCCACCTTCCTGGGTCTGACCTTGGAGTATTCAACATCCTCTGCCCCTCCGTGTGCTTCCCCCAGCAAGTCTGCACCGGTGGGGCTCCTGGGGAAGCCAGAGGGTCCTGCCCCTCAACTCCGCAGTCAGATGTGACTCTCAGCCAGCCAGTAAAACAGAAAGTTTATTAGATGACAGGAACATGGTCTAACACAGAGCTTGTAGGTACAGAGAACAGGACCCCTCAGTCAGGTCCGTCTTGGGGGGCAGGGAGGCCAGAGCCCCATCTGGGCCGCGCTCCATTTCCCCAGCCAGCTCCAAACTGAAACTCACCCACCCCTCTTCCAGCCTTTGTCTCTTTTCCAGGCCAGGAGGCCACCTGATCTCTTTGTTCTCCAACATCTTCAACTCCCACCTTACAGGGGAGGGGCCAGGCCATCAGTTGCCAGGAGACAGGGTGTCGGCCATTATCTGTGCAGACACCATCACAGTGGCCCTCTAGGGCTCTGCAACAATCACACACCCTGATCCCACCACCTAGATACTTCAGAAATGCCAAGGGGAAACTGAGGCACACAGAGTATTCAGAGAAAACATTAAGAACAGCCCCACTTCCTCACAGTCCATCACTGGAACTCAGCTATACAAATTAACATAAGGCCATTTGCTTGTTCCTCTGCCATTCACAGAACATTTCAAAGAGAGATAAATACTGAGATATCCTGTGTTTACAATTCATTTAAATGCTAGGATTTTCTCTTGATCTCTGAACTATCAGAATACAGCATAGACTGGGGCTGTTGATTACATCGTTGACCCTACTCATACATCTGTAAATACACAAAACACCAACATTATCTCTCCACGTGTCTTTTGAGGGTTATTTATTTTGTGGGGTGTATAACCCCTTCTAGCTATGCGTCACACAATACACACATTTGGGTCAGCAAATAGGTCCCCGTGAAAGCAAACGAGAGGTGTAGAACATCCCGAGTGGAGCAGGGGCTGACCGGGGCATCGACCCTGCTGGAGGACATCACGCAGGGGCTGAAGTGGATGACTGAGAAGGGAGCGAAGGTGGGGTAATGATCCGTTGGCACCGCTCTGCAGTCTCCTCCGAAAGAATTAAATAGGTAAAAGTTAGTAGCCACATGCCCACTGGGCACGCCTGTAAGGCACGTGACTCCTCTGAGGAAAAAGAGTATAAAGATCAAGCAAATTAAATTACCGTTGGGGGGATTCCCTAACTGACGCTTGACGACGCGCTAGACAGAGCAGCCAGACTCTGCCCTGTGAGCCCGAGTAGGACTGCGACCAGAGCGGTTTCCAGGCAGCCAAGGCCTGGCCTCGGGGGAATCCGAGACAGGCCAGAGGGCTGAGGAGACCAGACCAGGAGGGAAGAAGCTGTCCATAGAATTGGTCACCACCTTCGCTGTTTGCCAAGCAGGGCCGGTGTGAGGCTAGCGCAGGGCCTGCTTGTGTGTGGTTGTGACAGAGAGGCTCGCCAAGAGGAATGTGTCGCTCTTACTGTACAGTTCCTGCGCGTCTAACATAGGAGTTATGTGCTCAATGTAACCCTCTACCGCGTGTGTAATTCCTTCTCAATAAAGTGCGTGCTGCCGATAATTACTGTGGGCCTTTTTCACTGGTGTGGCAGTAATCTGCTCCTCCGGGAGCCATTCAAGATCCGTTCAGGGGTTGTAGCCCCCTGGTGCCAACAGCAGTGAGACCCCTGTCCCTGGGCTGGGCCCTGGAAAGGGGGCACAGCCAGGCAGGCCGGAGGGAAGGAGCTGGGGGCACCTAGGGGGAAGCTGGGGGCCTGGGGACCAGAGGAGAGGCTATGCCAAGCCCACGCTGTGGGGAAGCTGCACCTGGCTCAGGGGTTGGCAGCGGCCCAAGGAAGCGGCAGCAGGTTGGAGGGAGTGAGCCCACCTGCTCAGTGGAGGGTCCCTCCCCAAGCCCAGGGCAGAGGGTGGGCCTGGGTCCCAGCAGCCGGAGGGGGGGTGCCCACGCCTGACGCAAGGACAGTTGAGACCCGGTGGAAACGTGCCTGAGGCATGGGCAGAAGGAACAGCGCAGCGGCTCCACAGGCCTGGCACCTCTCGGGGTCGGCTGTGGGGAGAAGCCTGGGGCACAGATACCCCGGGCCGTGAGGTGGTGAGGCCGCGTGGCCTGCCCTGGGGCACAGCGGGACTGTCGGCCCTGGCGCTCCGTGTGGCCAGCTCCATGTGGCAGGATGTGGCTGGAGGAGCCCTGGACAGTCACCAGACGTCGCTGTTTCAGCATCAAAAATGTCCCTCAGCAACATTTCCCCAGCGTTCCCCAGAGACTGACAGAGCCGTGTGCGTGGCCAGAGGCCAGGGCCGGCTGCGGAGCCGGCAGCACCAGGCTGGCGCTGCCTCCGGCTGGACAGTCTGGGCAGCTGAGCTGACTTTGTTGTCACTGACCGGCTCTACTGGGGCTCTCAGCTGGTCAGGAGCTGGCAAGGGGTCTCTGGCAGTCCTGGTGACACGGGGCAGGGCTGGGGTCCCCCCTACCTCTTAACCCGGCATTTGGCTACACCTCCAGGCCTCCTTTCGGGGCTCTGAACTGCCAGGCCCGGAGGTGCCAGGCTCTGAACTGCCAGGCCCGGAGGTGCCAGGCTCTGAACTGCCAGGCCTGGAGGTGCTGGGGCTCAGACCTGCCAGGCGCGGTGATGTTGGGGCTCGGACCTGCCAGGCCCGGAGATGCCTGGCTCGGACCTGCCTGCCTGAACTGCCAGGCCCGGAGATGCCTGGCTCGGACCTGCCAGGCCCGGAGATGCCTGGCTCGGACCTGCCAGGCCCGGAGATGCCTGGCTCAGACCTGCCAGGCGCGGTGATGTTGGGGCTCGGACCTGCCAGGCCCGGAGATGCCTGGCTCGGACCTGCCTGCCTGAACTGCCTGGCCTGGAGGTGCCGGGGCTCTGAACTGTTGGGCCTGGAGGTGCCGGGCTCTGAACTGCCAGGCCCGGAGGTGCCGGGGCTCAGCCCTGGCCCTAGCTGAGCTCTGGTCTGGGCCGAGGCTCTGTGCCATTGGAAGGGCAGCTGAGAGGGGCTAGCGAGGTGACGTAGCACGGCGTGGGGGGCAGACAGCCAGTGCTCGCAGTGGATCGCGGGAGGCGTGACTGCAGAGTGGAGTGAAGCTCTCCATGATCTCAGCAGAGGACTCCCACGCGTCAGGAGAGCTCGAGCCCAGCTCACGAGCCAGGCTTCGTGCTACTTAGGAGCCACCGGGCGCCCGCTGCTCCACCCTCCCGTGGCCGAAACCAGCCCGCTGTGGCCGCAGCTGGCCCAGATCAGCGGGAAAGGGGCACGGGCGGAGGCTGCCTGGCTGTGCCCAGCCAGATCCTGCCCCTTCCCAGGGCAGCGTTTGCTGGGCGCTGCCATCCCGGCACAGCCCCTCCGAGCCAGGGACCCGCTGCGGTCTGGCTGCACAGGGAGAGGGAGCCTTTGGGTGCTGCGCCCCTTAGTGGACAGAGCCATGTACTGCAGTGTCACCTCAAACCCCGAGCACAGGCCGTGGGGCGGCTCAGTGTGGGCACCGGCTCCTGCTGAGCGAGCGGGCAGGAGCCCTGAAGGTACCAGCCCCACGGTGTGGGAGTGGAGAACAGAGGGGGCTGGGAGGGGCCCTTAGTGAGTGGGGGGCAGACACCATGGAACATGGGCCCATGGCAAGTGGGGAGGGGCTGCATGAGAACTCAGAGCGAAGGGGAAAGGCCCAGGTGGGGCAACCCATCCCCCGGCTCTGGGGACACCCCTCACGCCCAGGAGCTGCTCTGCCCTGGGTCCAGCCGTACATCCACGCTGGGTAGCCCCGCCCAAGAGGCCTTCGCCTGCACATGGGGGTGGGCATGGAACAAGTGGGGAAATTGGTAATATTTCTGTGAACTGTACATGTGACTCAGTTTCCCCCAGCCGGCGTGCAAAGGGCTCATTTCTCCTTGGTGTCGCAGATGGGGCAGGCAGCTCGGGTCAATGACTGGAGGGCCCGGAAGAGGCAATGGCAGCCCCACAGAGCGGGTGCTAACTGACAGCCAGGAGCCAGTGAGCGGGTGCAGCAAATCCCCAGCAGCAGGCACAGAGCCCAAGGGGTAGATGTTGGCCTCAAAGCCCCAGAGGGGGCTGAGCTTTCGGAGCCCCCAGGGGAGCAAGGCAGGAGATGCTTCCCACGTGGCTCCAGCTGAGCCTGCCTTTCCCCTCGGCCCCAGGCTCCCTGTGGTTCCTTGGGCCGCCCGGCATCGCCTCGCTTGGCTGGCCCCTCTGCGCAGCGAGCTCCTTGCGACACCCAGGGCACAGCGTCAGGTGCTGGGTCCAGTCTCTCCTTGGAGTGTCCCTCTGGGCTCAGGGAGGGCCAGCGTGGGATGCAGAGCTGGTGCGGTGGGCCTGGCAGCTGGTCCCATGCTGGGCCCTGTGTGGGGGAGCAGCTGGGACCAGAGGTGGGCCGGGTGCAACGCTACCCGGCAGCAGCCCTGAAGACCCGGAGCCTTGCTGCCATGGAGCAGAACCAGGTGGGCCTGGGATGGGCTCAGTGCAGCCCCTCTGGGGGGGAACCCCGGTGTGGGGCCCTACCCCGTTGTCAGCCTGGCCTGAGCTCCTGTGGCTGCCCAGGCTGGGGAGTGTGGGGCCCGGCAGGTTGGAGGCTGGGCTGGAGGCAGAGTGCACAGAGCGACTCTGGGGGGCTGGCCCCTGCATGCAGAGAGGGCGCTGGGCTCCAGGAGCAAGCAAGGGGTCCCCCGAGACAGGGGAAGGACACGTCCCCAGTCCTGATGGATGAGGTGGTGAGAGCACAGCTGCTGGCATTCCCCCCTCCCCGCGAGCCAGGCAGGGGCTGGGGCCAGACAGGGATTAGTCTTTCACCGAACTGGATATGCTTCTCCAGAAAGTGTCCCCAACACCCTCCCAGCCTCCCTGCACTCCCCAGGACGAGTGCAGCTGACATGAGCCAGTTCTGCATCTGCTTCACTAGAGGCCAATGACAGAGGGACAATGGTGGGGACGGGGGAGCCCAGGTCTGGAGTACGGGGGGCTGCAGGTCAGGAAGGGGCATCGGCAGAGCTGGGGTGAAAAGCCCAGAGCTGGGCTAGCAGGGGGCTGCGGGTCAGGAGTGAGGGGCACGGGCAGAGCTGGGGTGAAAAGCCCAGGGCTGGGCTAGCAGGGGGCTGCGGGTCAGGAGTGAGGGGCACCAGACGGGATGAGGGGGAGCCCAGGGCTGGGCTAGCAGGGGCCCCGACTTGGGGCTGAGGGCCACTGACAGAGTTGGGGTGGGGAACCCTGTGGGTCCAGAGTGACAGGTGAGGGGCAGAGGTTTACCCTGAGATTTTTAATTTGAGCTTTTAGTCATGAGGAAGCCGTGGGGAAGCTGCGGGGGGGCTCTGGGAGTGGGCTGCCGATGGGTGCAGTATCGCCTGGGGGTGCTGCAGCTCTGCCTGGCCCTGCGGCCACCCAGCTGGGTCCTTGGGATGGAACCGGAGGCCCAGGGGAGCAAGCCGCAGAGCTGTGCCTGCCATGGCCCAGGCGCTGTCTGGAGGTGGGGAGCAGAGGGGGCGCTGTAGAAAGGGGAGGTGACCTGGAGCAGCGATACTCCTGGTCCTGTCCCAGGCTCCTCATGGGGGGCCTCAGGGGGCTGGCAGCAGCAGCTGAGCGGGCCCTGGCAGAAAGGGGTTATCCGCAGGCTGGCAGCGGCAAGGGCAGGGAGAGGGAGCTGTGCCCAGTGCCCCCAGCTCCTGCCAGGCCTGCCCAGCCGCAGGGAGCCAGAGAGGGAGACACCCCCAGAGGCCTCGTCTGCTCCCTGTGGCCCAGGGCTGCTTCTTGCCCCACCGCCCAGGGCTCTGTCCCGCCTCAGCCACCTGCCCTTCCTATGGGAGAGGCGCCACCCCGGAAAAAATACCCCCGGTGCCCTCCCCTGGGCTCCTGCCAGGGGCCCCCATCTGTTGGTGTCTGGGACATAGGAGCCCAGGGGCCGGAAGGGTGCAGGGGGGTTGTCTCCCCAGAGGCTAAGGGCCCCTCCAGCTAGGTTCTACTTTCTCCAAATGAGCGTGTGAGGTTATGAGTGTAATATGGTATCTCATTGTCAGGTGACAGGGCCAGAAAGAGTTAATGAACTCCCAGATTGACCTGACCCGTGGCCGAACTTTAAAGAGGAGTTAGGAAGAGATGGAAATGAATAGAGCTGTGAAATGCAGCCGGCATTGTTAGAGATAGAAGGGGAGATGTTTGCTCAGGTCTTGTGAAGTCAGCAAACAAGTCTTGTCTATCGCTGTAGCTTTGATTCAAAGATCAAAAAAGGAGTATTAACATTTAGGAAGACGCTGGAGTGAAATCCTATTATTGTCTGTATGTCTCTTCGAAGGTTGTGGTAACCGGTATCTGAACTGCTTAATGGATAAATGACCCTGTGCTCATTGCCAGGATGTTTGCGAGAAGGAAAGTGAAGCCGATTGTTTTCTCAGGCCAAAAGGCTGCTGGAAATGTATAAAATGTATAAAAATGTATAAAATGTATAAAAACCCTGGGACACGATCCTTCTTCATCTCAGATCTGCTTTGGGTTTCAAGAGGAGGAAACTTTGAGCCATAAGGATTGAGATCCCCAGTCGCTGACTGGAGTCACCCTGACTATGGACATTGGACTATAACCTCTGGACTATTTCTAAAAGGACTTTTGGCCACTACAAACTCATCTCTGCTACGTATCTGACCTCAGAATTGAACTCAAGCCTGTCTGTATATTGATCTTTTAACCAACACACTCTCTCTTATTTTTTAATACATTTTAGTTTAGTTAATAAGAATTGGCTATAAGCGTGTATTTTGGGTAAGATCTGAGTTATCATTTGACCTGGGTCTGGGGCTTGGTCCTTTGGGGTCAGGAGAACCTTTTCTTTTATATGATGAAATAGGATTTTCAGAGTTTATCATCCTATGTTTGACAGGTGTGTCTGGATGGAGGCCTGAGGCTGGATACTTTAAGGGAACCGTGTTGTTTGGACATCTGACTGAGTAACCAGGGAGGTGCTGTAGAAGCTGTTTTGGGCTGGCTGGGTAAATCTAAGTATTGAAATATCCACCAGTGTTCGGGGTTTGTCTGCCCCGGTCTGTCTGGAGTTCACCCTGGTTGAGTGACCTCAGCGGGCTCCCACGGGCAGCACCATCACAGAGCGTCTCCTGGCCCCGCGGGAGCCAGGCATTGCACCGAACGTGCCCAGGCCATGCCCTAGCAACTGTTCCCATGGAACAGCCTCTCAGGCATCCTGCTCCTGCCACTCCGGGCCCCTTGGGATGGGGGGCAGGGCTGGTACACAGGCACCCCACGGGAGAGGTGGAGCAGCCAGGCCAGGAAGCGCTGCCCTCCTCTCCTGCTAGACCCTGTGCCCCTGGACCCACTCCCCCCACTGCCCAGGGTGCGTGGAGGGCCTGTGCGTGTGGGAATGGGGGGGCACACAGCCACTCCATGAGGGGGCCAAGCCGGGCACTGGTCTGGCTGCAGCAGGCCCTGCCTCGCGGAGGCCCTGGCAGGGAACAGCGAGGATCGTGCTGCCACTTGAGAGATAGGGATGATGGATGAGGGGCTGGGGCCTGGCGCTCTCACACACCAGATAAGGGGGACGGAAAGCACAGGCCGAGGCCTGGCAGCCGGTCCTATGCTGGGGAGCAGCGGGGACCAGAGGTGGGCCGGGTGCAACCCTGCCCAGCGGCAGCCCTGAAGACCCAGAGCCTTGCTGCCCCCCCTCCTACAGCCAGCCCCAAAACTACAGCTCCTGGGGGCCAGGCTGCAGGGTGTTATTGAGGGGCTGCCACAGGGGTCTCTGTATTCTAAGGGGAGGTGTCACCCTTGCAGGAACCCCACAGTGTGCCTGACCCCCCAGGGACCCCTCCCCCTCTAGGGCTGGCCTCATGGCCTCCCCACCTCAAAGATGGAGCCTCTGGGCTCCAGCCCTCCTGCTTCCCCCCACGAGTTCTGCCAGCGAGTCCCACTGAGCCGGGGTCCTGGGGGAGCCTCGTCCGCTCTGCAGGGACCGACGCGTCCAGCCAGGGCCTGCAGCGACCCTCACCCAGCGCCGGCCCAGCTGCCGGGTTTGTCGGTCACACGGGGCACAGCCTGGAAAGCCGGGAGCGGAGCCCAGGGAGGCAGCGGCTCAGACACAGGCCCCGTCTACACTAGAAAACGAGGTCAGCATAATATCACCGAGGGGTGTGAAAAATCTTCCATCCACCCAGCGACCACCACTTGGCGAGGCAGATTATCTGTCCCTCCCGGCAGCAAGGGAGCAGCTGCGGCGAGGTGCTGCATGTCCCTGTAGACAGCCCCACGCTGACAGGAGGGCTTCTCCATCGCTGTCCTTAACCCACCGCCCTGACGGGCAGCAGCGAGGTTACCTGAAGAATTCTTCTGCGGACCGAGCGCTGGCTGGACCGGGGTTTAGGTTGGCATAGCGACGTGTGATGAAATGGGGCTTTTCTCAGTGTTCTGCATGAATATCACATGGGCGTGTCTCAGTTTCCCTGTGCGGGTAAAGAGGGGGTGGGAGGGGGGTTTGCGGTTGCAGGGGATCAGGTGTGACCTCAAAGAGCAGCCAGGACCCCAGACAATGGACTGGAGATGGGGGACCCAGTGACTGGTGACAGGGAGGCCCCCCCAGTCCAACCCTTGGACCCCCCTACAGGCCAGCCCCGCCCCTGGGATCCCCCCAGCCAACCCCTTGGACCCCTCTACAGCCCAGCCCGGGCCCTGGGATCCCCCCAGCCCAACCCCTTGGACCCCCCTACAGGCCAGCCCTGCCCCTGGGATCCCCCCAGCCAACCCCTTGGACCCCCTACAGCCCAGCCCGGTCTCTGGGACCCCGCAGCCAACCCCTTGGACCCCCCTACAGGCCAGCCCGGTCCCTGGGATCCCCCCAGCCCACCCCTTGGACCCCCCTACAGGCCAGCCCTGCCCCCGGGATCCCCCCCAGCCAACCCCTTGGACCCCCCTACAGCCCAGCCCGGTCTCTGGGACCCCCCAGCCTAACCCCTTGGACCCCCCTACAGGCCAGCCCCGCCCCTGGGATCCCCCCCAGCCCAACCCCTTGGACCCCCCTACAGGCCAGCCCCGCTCCTGAGGTCCCCCCAGCAAACCCCTTGGACCCCCCTACACGCCAGCCCGGTCCCTGGGACCCCCCCGCCAACCCCTTGGACCCCCCTACAGGTCAGCCTGGTCCCTGGGACCCCCCAGCCAACCCCTTGGACCCCCCTACAGGCCCGCCCGATCCCTGGGACCTCCCAGCTCAACCCCTTGGACCCCCCTACAGGCCAGCCCCGCCCCTGGGATCCCCCCAGCCAACCCCTTGGACCGCCCTACAGGCCAGCCCGGTCCCTGGGACCCCCCAGCCAACCCCTTGGACCCCCCTACAGGCCAGCCCGGTCCCTGGGACCCCCCCAGCCCAACCCCTTGGACCCCCCTACAGCCCAGCCCCGCCCCTGGGATCCCCCCCAGCCCAACCCCTTGGACCCCCCTACAGGCCAGCCCCGCTCCTGAGATCCCCCCAGCCAACCCCTTGGACCCCACTACAGGCCAGCCCGGTCCCTGGGACCCCCCCGCCAAACCCTTGGACCCACCTACAGGCCAGCCCGGGCCCTGGGATCCCCCCAGCCAACCCCTTGGACCCCCCTACAGGCCAGTCCCGCCCCTGGGATCCCCCCAGCCAACCCCTTGGACCCCCCTACAACCCAGCCCGGACTCTGGGACCCCCCAGCCCAACCCCTTGGATCCCCCTACAGGCCAGCCCCGCCCCGCCCCTGGGATCCCCCCAGCCAACCCCTTGGACCCCCCTACAGGCCAGCCTGGTCCCTGGGACCCCCCCAGCCCAACCCCTTGGACCCCCCTACAGGCCAGCCCCGCCCCTGGGACCCCCCCAGCCCAACCCCTTGGACCCTATAGGCCAGCCCCGCCCCTGGGATCCCTCCCAGCCCAACCCCTTGGACCCCCCTACAGGCCAGCCCGGTCCCTGGGACCCCCCCAGCCCAACCCCTTGGACCCACCTACAGGCCAGCCCCGCCCCTGGGATCCCCCCCAGCCCAACCCCTTGGACTCCCTACAGACCAGCCCCGCCCCTGGGATCCCCCCCAGCCCAACCCCTTGGACCCCCCTACAGCCCAGCCCAGTCTCTGGGACCCCCCCCAGCTGAACCCCTTGGACCCCCCTACAGGCCAGCCCGGTCCCTGGGATACCCCAGCCAACCCCTTGGACCCCCCTACAGGCCAGCCCGGTCCCTGGGATCCCCACCAGCCCAACCCCTTGGACCCCCTACAGACCAGCCCAGTCTCTGGGACCCCCCCCAGCCCAACACCTTGGACCCCCCTACAGCCCAGCCCGGTCTCTGGGACCCCCCAGCCAACCCCTTGGACCCCCCAACAGGCCAGTCCCACCCCTGGGATCCTCCCAGCCAACCCCTTGGACCCCCCTACAGCCCAGCCCGGTCTCTGGGACCCCCAAGCTGAACCCCTTGGACCCTCCTACAGGCCAGCCCCGCCCCTGGGATCCCCCCAGCCCAAACCCTTGGACCCCCCTACAGGCCAGCCCCGCCCCTGGGATCCCCCCCAGCCCAACCCCTTGGACCCCCCTACAGACCAGCCCGGTCTCTGGGACCCCCCCCAGCCCAACCCCTTGGACCCCCCTACAGCCCAGCCCGGGCCCTGGGATCCCCCCAGCCAACCCCTTGAACCTACAGGCCAGCCCGGGCCCTGGGATCCCCCCAGCCAACCCCTTGGACCCCCCTACAGGCCAGTCCCGCCCCTGGGATCCCCCCAGCCAACCCCTTGGACCCCCCTACAGCCCAGCTCGGACTCTGGGACCCCCCAGCCCAACCCCTTGGATCCCCCTACAGGCCAGCCCCGCCCCTGGGATCCCCCCAGCCAACCCCTTGGACCCCCCTACAGGCCAGCCTGGTCCCTGGGACCCCCCCAGCCCAACCCCTTGGACCCCCCTACAGGCCAGCCCCGCCCCTGGGATCCCCCCCAGCCAACCCCTTGGACCCCCCTACAAGTCAGCCTGGTCCCTGGGACCCCCCAGCCAACCCCTTGGACCCCCCTACAGGCCAGCCCGGTCCCTGGGACCCCTCCAGCCCAACCCCTTGGACCCCCCTACAGGCCAGCCCGGTCCCTGGGACCACCCATCCAACCCCTTGGACCCCCCTACAGGTCAGCCTGGTCCCTGGGACCCCCCAGCCAACCCCTTGGACCCCCCTACAGGCCAGCCCGGTCCCTGGGACCTCCCAGCCCAACCCCTTGGACCCCCCTACAGGCGAGCCCCGCCCCTGGGATCCCCCCACCCAACCCCTTGGACCGCCGTACAGGCCAGCCCGGTCCCTGGGACCCCCCAGCCAACCCCTTGGACCCCCCTACAGCCCAGCCTGGTCTCTGGGACCCCCCAGCCAACCCCTTGGACCCCCCTACAGGCCAGCCCCGCCCCTGGGACTCCCCAAGTCAACCCCTTCGACCCCCCTACAGGCCAGCCCCGCCCCTGGGATCCCCCCCAGCCCAACCCCTTGGACCCCCTACAGACCAGCCCCGCCCCTGGGATCCCCCCCAGCCCTACCCCTTGGACCCCCTACAGACCAGCCCCGTCTCTGGGACCCCCCCCAGCCCAACCCCTTGGCCCCCCCTACAGCCGAGCCCGGTCTCTGGGACCCCCCAGCCAACCCCTTGGACCCCCCTACAGGCCAGTCCCACCCCTGGGATCCCCCCAGCCAACCCCTTGGACCCCCCTACAGGTCAGCCTGGTCCCTGGGACCCCCCAGCCAACCCCTTGGACCCCCCTACAGGCCAGCCCGGTCCCTGGGACCTCCCAGCCCAACCCCTTGGACCCCCCTACAGGCGAGCCCCGCCCCTGGGATCCCCCCAGCCAACCCCTTGGACCGCCGTACAGGCCAGCCCGGTCCCTGGGACCCCCCAGCCAACCCCTTGGACCCCCCTACAGCCCAGCCTGGTCTCTGGGACCCCCCAGCCAACCCCTTGGACCCCCCTACAGGCCAGCCCCGCCCCTGGGACCCCCCAGCCAACCCCTTGGACCCCCCTACAGGCCAGCCCCGCCCCTGGGATCCCCCCCAGCCCAACCCCTTGGACCCCCTACAGACCAGCCCCGCCCCTGGGATCCCCCCCAGCCCAACCCCTTGGACCCCCTACAGACCAGCCCCGTCTCTGGGACCCCCCCCAGCCCAACCCCTTGGACCCCCCTACAGCCGAGCCCCGTCTCTGGGACCCCGCAGCCAACCCCTTGGACCCCCCTACAGGCCAGTCCCACCCCTGGGATCCCCCCAGCCAACCCCTTGGACCCCCCTACAGCCCAGCCCGGTCTCTGGGACCCCCCCCAGCCCAACCCCTTGGACCCCCCTACAGGCCAGCCCGGTCCCTGGGATCCCCCAGCTAACCCCTTGGACCCCCCTACAGGCCAGCCCGGGCCCTAGGATCCCCCCAGCCCAACCCCTTGGACCCCCCTACAGGCCAGCCCTGCCCCTGGGATCCCCCCAGCCAACCCCTTCGGCCCCCCTACAGACCAGCCCGGTCTCTGGGACCCCCCAGCCAACCCCTTGGACCCCCCTACAGCCCAGCTCGGACTCTGGGACCCCCCAGCCCAACCCCTTGGATCCCCCTACAGGCCAGCCCCGCCCCTGGGATCCCCCCAGCCAACCCCTTGGACCCCCCTACAGGCCAGCCTGGTCCCTGGGACCCCCCCAGCCCAACCCCTTGGACCCCCCTACAGGCCAGCCCCGCCCCTGGGATCCCCCCCAGCCAACCCCTTGGACCCCCCTACAAGTCAGCCTGGTCCCTGGGACCCCCCAGCCAACCCCTTGGACCCCCCTACAGGCCAGCCCGGTCCCTGGGACCCCTCCAGCCCAACCCCTTGGACCCCCCTACAGGCCAGCCCGGTCCCTGGGACCACCCATCCAACCCCTTGGACCCCCCTACAGGTCAGCCTGGTCCCTGGGACCCCCCAGCCAAACCCTTGGACCCCCCTACAGGCCAGCCCGGTCCCTGGGACCTCCCAGCCCAACCCCTTGGACCCTCCTACAGGCGAGCCCCGCCCCTGGGATCCCCCCACCCAACCCCTTGGACCGCCGTAAAGGCCAGCCCGGTCCCTGGGACCCCCCAGCCAACCCCTTGGACCCCCCTACAGCCCAGCCTGGTCTCTGGGACCCCCCAGCCAACACCTTGGACCCCCCTACAGGCCAGCCCCGCCCCTGGGACCCCCCAAGTCAACCCCTTGGACCCCCCTACAGGCCAGCCCCGCCCCTGGGATCCCCCCCAGCCCAACCCCTTGGACCCCCTACAGACCAGCCCCGCCCCTGGGATCCCCCCCAGCCCTACCCCTTGGACCCCCTACAGACCAGCCCGGTCTCTGGGACCCCCCCCAGCCCAACCCCTTGGACCCCCCTACAGGCCAGCCCGGTCCCTGGGATCCCCCCAGCCCAACCCCTTGGACCCCCCTACAGGCCAGCCCGGTCCCTGGGACCACCCATCCAACCCCTTGGACCCCCCTACAGGTCAGCCTGGTCCCTGGGACCCCCCAGCCAACCCCTTGGACCCCACTACAGGCCAGCCCGGTCCCTGGGACCTCCCAGCCCAACCCCTTGGACCCCCCTACAGGCGAGCCCCGCCCCTGGGATCCCCCCAGCCAACCCCTTGGACCGCCGTACAGGCCAGCCCGGTCCCTGGGACCCCCCAGCCAACCCCTTGGACCCCCCTACAGCCCAGCCTGGTCTCTGGGACCCCCCAGCCAACCCCTTGGACCCCCCTACAGGCCAGCCCCGCCCCTGGGACCCCCCAGCCAACCCCTTGGACCCCCCTACAGGCCAGCCCCGCCCCTGGGATCCCCCCCAGCCCAACCCCTTGGACCCCCTACAGACCAGCCCCGCCCCTGGGATCCCCCCCAGCCCAACCCCTTGGACCCCCTACAGACCAGCCCCGTCTCTGGGACCCCCCCCAGCCCAACCGCTTGGACCCCCCTACAGCCGAGCCCCGTCTCTGGGACCCCGCAGCCAACCCCTTGGACCCCCCTACAGGCCAGTCCCACCCCTGGGATCCCCCCAGCCAACCCCTTGGACCCCCCTACAGCCCAGCCCGGTCTCTGGGACCCCCCCCAGCCCAACCCCTTGGACCCCCCTACAGGCCAGCCCGGTCCCTGGGATCCCCCAGCTAACCCCTTGGACCCCCCTACAGGCCAGCCCGGGCCCTAGGATCCCCCCAGCCCAACCCCTTGGACCCCCCTACAGGCCAGCCCTGCCCCTGGGATCCCCCCAGCCAACCCCTTCGGCCCCCCTACAGCCCAGCCCGGTCTCTGGGACCCCCCAGCCAACCCCTTGGACCCCCCTACAGGCCAGCCCGGTCCCTGGGACCCCCCAGCCAACCCCTTGGACCCCCCTACAGGCCAGCCCCGCCCCTGGGATCCCTCCAGCCCACCCCTTGGACCCCCCTACAGGCCAGCCCTGCCCCCGGGATCCCCCCAGCCAACCCCTTGGACCCCCCTACAGCCCAGCCTGGTCTCTGGGACCCCCCAGCCTAACCCCTTGGACCCCCCTACAGGCCAGCCCCGCCCCTGGGATCCCCCCAGCCAACCCCTTGGACCCCCCTACAGGCCAGCCCCGCCCCCGGGATCCCCCCAGCCAACCCCTTGGACCACCCTACAGGTCAGCCCGGTCCCTGGGACCCCCCAGCCAACCCCTTGGACCCCCCTACAGGCCAGCCCCGCCCCTGGGACCCCCCCAGCCCAACCCCTTGGACCCCCCTACAGGCCAGCCCCGCCCCGGGATCCCCCCCAACCCAACCCCTTGGACCACCCTACAGACCAGCCCCGCCCCTGGGACCCCCCCAGCCCAACCCCTTGGACCCCCCTACAGGCCAGCCCGGTCCCTGGGACCCCCCCAGCCCAAACCCTTGGACCCCCCTACAGGCCAGCCCCGCCCCTGGGACCCCCCCAGCCCAATCCCTTGGACCCCCCTACAGGCCAGCCCGGTCCCTGGGACCCCCCCACCAACCCCTTGGACCCCCCTACAGGCCAGCCCCGCCCCTGGGATCCCCCCCAGCCCAACCCCTTGGACCCCCCTACAGGCCAGCCCCGCTCCTGGGATCCCCCCAGCCAACCCCTTGGACCCCCCTACAGGCCAGCCCGGTCCCTGGGACCCCCCACCAACCCCTTGGACCCCCCTACAGGTCAGCCTGGTCCCTGGGACCCCCCAGCCAAACCCTTGGACCCCCGTACAGGCCAGCCCTGTCACCCCCCCAGCCAACCCCTTGGACCCCTCTACAGGCCAGCCCGGTCCCTGGGACCCCCCAGCCAACCCCTTGGACCCCCCTACAGGCCAGCCCGGTCTCTGGGACCCCCCAGCCAACCCCTTGGACCCCCCTACAGGCCAGCCCCGCCCCTGGGATCCCCCCAGCCAACCCCTTGAACCTACAGGCCAGCCCTGGCCCTGGGATCCCCCTAGCCAACCCCTTGGACCCCCCTACAGGCCAGTCCCACCCCTGGGATCCCCCCAGCCAACCCCTTGGACCCCCCTACAGGCCAGCCCCGCCCCTGGGATCCCCCCCAGCCCAACCCCTTGGACCCCCTACAGACCAGCCCCGCCCCTGGGATCCCCCCCAGCCCAACCCCTTGGACCCCCTACAGACCAGCCCCGTCTCTGGGACCCCCCCCAGCCCAACCCCTTGGACCCCCCTACAGCCGAGCCCCGTCTCTGGGACCCCGCAGCCAACCCCTTGGACCCCCCTACAGGCCAGTCCCACCCCTGGGATCCCCCCAGCCAACCCCTTGGACCCCCCTACAGCCCAGCCCGGTCTCTGGGACCCCCCCCAGCCCAACCCCTTGGACCCCCCTACAGGCCAGCCCGGTCCCTGGGATCCCCCAGCTAACCCCTTGGACCCCCCTACAGGCCAGCCCGGGCCCTAGGATCCCCCCAGCCCAACCCCTTGGACCCCCCTACAGGCCAGCCCTGCCCCTGGGATCCCCCCAGCCAACCCCTTCGGCCCCCCTACAGACCAGCCCGGTCTCTGGGACCCCCCAGCCAACCCCTTGGACCCCCCTACAGCCCAGCTCGGACTCTGGGACCCCCCAGCCCAACCCCTTGGATCCCCCTACAGGCCAGCCCCGCCCCTGGGATCCCCCCAGCCAACCCCTTGGACCCCCCTACAGGCCAGCCTGGTCCCTGGGACCCCCCCAGCCCAACCCCTTGGACCCCCCTACAGGCCAGCCCCGCCCCTGGGATCCCCCCCAGCCAACCCCTTGGACCCCCCTACAAGTCAGCCTGGTCCCTGGGACCCCCCAGCCAACCCCTTGGACCCCCCTACAGGCCAGCCCGGTCCCTGGGACCCCTCCAGCCCAACCCCTTGGACCCCCCTACAGGCCAGCCCGGTCCCTGGGACCACCCATCCAACCCCTTGGACCCCCCTACAGGTCAGCCTGGTCCCTGGGACCCCCCAGCCAAACCCTTGGACCCCCCTACAGGCCAGCCCGGTCCCTGGGACCTCCCAGCCCAACCCCTTGGACCCCCCTACAGGCGAGCCCCGCCCCTGGGATCCCCCCACCCAACCCCTTGGACCGCCGTAAAGGCCAGCCCGGTCCCTGGGACCCCCCAGCCAACCCCTTGGACCCCCCTACAGCCCAGCCTGGTCTCTGGGACCCCCCAGCCAACACCTTGGACCCCCCTACAGGCCAGCCCCGCCCCTGGGACCCCCCAAGTCAACCCCTTGGACCCCCCTACAGGCCAGCCCCGCCCCTGGGATCCCCCCCAGCCCAACCCCTTGGACCCCCTACAGACCAGCCCCGCCCCTGGGATCCCCCCCAGCCCTACCCCTTGGACCCCCTACAGACCAGCCCGGTCTCTGGGACCCCCCCCAGCCCAACCCCTTGGACCCCCCTACAGGCCAGCCCGGTCCCTGGGATCCCCCCAGCCCAACCCCTTGGACCCCCCTACAGGCCAGCCCGGTCCCTGGGACCACCCATCCAACCCCTTGGACCCCCCTACAGGTCAGCCTGGTCCCTGGGACCCCCCAGCCAACCCCTTGGACCCCACTACAGGCCAGCCCGGTCCCTGGGACCTCCCAGCCCAACCCCTTGGACCCCCCTACAGGCGAGCCCCGCCCCTGGGATCCCCCCAGCCAACCCCTTGGACCGCCGTACAGGCCAGCCCGGTCCCTGGGACCCCCCAGCCAACCCCTTGGACCCCCCTACAGCCCAGCCTGGTCTCTGGGACCCCCCAGCCAACCCCTTGGACCCCCCTACAGGCCAGCCCCGCCCCTGGGACCCCCCAGCCAACCCCTTGGACCCCCCTACAGGCCAGCCCCGCCCCTGGGATCCCCCCCAGCCCAACCCCTTGGACCCCCTACAGACCAGCCCCGCCCCTGGGATCCCCCCCAGCCCAACCCCTTGGACCCCCTACAGACCAGCCCCGTCTCTGGGACCCCCCCCAGCCCAACCGCTTGGACCCCCCTACAGCCGAGCCCCGTCTCTGGGACCCCGCAGCCAACCCCTTGGACCCCCCTACAGGCCAGTCCCACCCCTGGGATCCCCCCAGCCAACCCCTTGGACCCCCCTACAGCCCAGCCCGGTCTCTGGGACCCCCCCCAGCCCAACCCCTTGGACCCCCCTACAGGCCAGCCCGGTCCCTGGGATCCCCCAGCTAACCCCTTGGACCCCCCTACAGGCCAGCCCGGGCCCTAGGATCCCCCCAGCCCAACCCCTTGGACCCCCCTACAGGCCAGCCCTGCCCCTGGGATCCCCCCAGCCAACCCCTTCGGCCCCCCTACAGCCCAGCCCGGTCTCTGGGACCCCCCAGCCAACCCCTTGGACCCCCCTACAGGCCAGCCCGGTCCCTGGGACCCCCCAGCCAACCCCTTGGACCCCCCTACAGGCCAGCCCCGCCCCTGGGATCCCTCCAGCCCACCCCTTGGACCCCCCTACAGGCCAGCCCTGCCCCCGGGATCCCCCCAGCCAACCCCTTGGACCCCCCTACAGCCCAGCCTGGTCTCTGGGACCCCCCAGCCTAACCCCTTGGACCCCCCTACAGGCCAGCCCCGCCCCTGGGATCCCCCCAGCCAACCCCTTGGACCCCCCTACAGGCCAGCCCCGCCCCCGGGATCCCCCCAGCCAACCCCTTGGACCACCCTACAGGTCAGCCCGGTCCCTGGGACCCCCCAGCCAACCCCTTGGACCCCCCTACAGGCCAGCCCCGCCCCTGGGACCCCCCCAGCCCAACCCCTTGGACCCCCCTACAGGCCAGCCCCGCCCCGGGATCCCCCCCAACCCAACCCCTTGGACCACCCTACAGACCAGCCCCGCCCCTGGGACCCCCCCAGCCCAACCCCTTGGACCCCCCTACAGGCCAGCCCGGTCCCTGGGACCCCCCCAGCCCAAACCCTTGGACCCCCCTACAGGCCAGCCCCGCCCCTGGGACCCCCCCAGCCCAATCCCTTGGACCCCCCTACAGGCCAGCCCGGTCCCTGGGACCCCCCCACCAACCCCTTGGACCCCCCTACAGGCCAGCCCCGCCCCTGGGATCCCCCCCAGCCCAACCCCTTGGACCCCCCTACAGGCCAGCCCCGCTCCTGGGATCCCCCCAGCCAACCCCTTGGACCCCCCTACAGGCCAGCCCGGTCCCTGGGACCCCCCACCAACCCCTTGGACCCCCCTACAGGTCAGCCTGGTCCCTGGGACCCCCCAGCCAAACCCTTGGACCCCCGTACAGGCCAGCCCTGTCACCCCCCCAGCCAACCCCTTGGACCCCTCTACAGGCCAGCCCGGTCCCTGGGACCCCCCAGCCAACCCCTTGGACCCCCCTACAGGCCAGCCCGGTCTCTGGGACCCCCCAGCCAACCCCTTGGACCCCCCTACAGGCCAGCCCCGCCCCTGGGATCCCCCCAGCCAACCCCTTGAACCTACAGGCCAGCCCTGGCCCTGGGATCCCCCTAGCCAACCCCTTGGACCCCCCTACAGGCCAGTCCCACCCCTGGGATCCCCCCAGCCAACCCCTTGGACCCCCCTACAGCCCAGCCCGGTCTCTGGGACCCCCCAGCCCAACCCCTTGGACCCCCCTACAGGCCAGCCCCACCCCTGGCATCCCCCCAGCCCAACCCCTTGGACCCCGCTACAGGCCAGCCCGGTCCCTGGGACCCCCCCAGCCCAACCCCTTGGACCCCCCTACAGGCCAGCCCCGCCCCTGGGATCCCCCCCAGCCCAACCCCTTGGACCCCCCTACAGACCAGCCCGGTCTCTGGGACCCCACCCAGCCCAACCCCTTGGACCCCCCTACAGCCCAGCCCGGTCTTTGGGACCCCCCATCCAACCCCTTGGACCCCCCTACAGGCCAGCCCGGTCCCTGGGACCCCCCAGCCAACCCCTTGGACCCCCCTCCAGGCCAGCCCGGTCCCTGAGACCCCCCCAGCCCAACCCCTTGGACCCCCCTACAGGCCAGCCCCGCCCCTTGGACCCCCCCAGCCCAACCCCTTGGACCCCCCTACAGGCCAGCCCCGCCCCTGGGATCCCCCCCAACCCAACCCCTTGGACCCCCCTACAGGCCAGCCCCGCCCCTGGGATGCCCCCCAGCCCAACCCCTTGGACCCCCCTACAGGCCAGCCCCGCCCCTGGGATCCCCCCCAGCCCAACCCCTTGGACCCCCCTACAGGCCAGCCCGGTCCCTGGGACCCCCCCGCCAACCCCTTGGACCCCCCTACAGGTCAGCCCGGTCCCTGGGACCCCCCAGCCAACCCCTTTGACCCCCCTACAGGCCAGCCCGGTCCCTGGGACCCCCCAGCCAACCCCTTGGACCCCCCTACAGGCCAGCCCGGTCCCTGGGACCCCCCAGCCAACCCCTTGGACCCCCCTACAGGCCAGCCCGGTCCCTGGGACCCCCCAGCCAACCCCTTGGACCCCCCTACAGGCCAGCCCTGTCACCCCCCAGCCAACCCCTTGGACCCCCCTACAGGCCAGCCCGGTCCCTGGGACCCCCCAGCCAACCCCTTGGACCCCCCTACAGGCCAGCCCGGTCCCTGGGATCCCCCCCAGCCCAACCCCTTTGACCCCCCTACAGGCCAGCCCTGTCACCCCCCAGCCAACCCCTTGGACCCCCCTACAGACCAGCCCCGTCTCTGGGACCCCCCCCAGCCAACCCCTTGAACCTACAGGCCAGCCCTGGCCCTGGGATCCCCCCAGCCAACCCCTTGGACCCCCCTACAGGCCAGCCCGGTCTCTGGGACCCCCCAGCCAACCCCTTGGACCCCCCTACAGGCCAGCCCCGCCCCTGGGATCCCCCCAGCCAACCCCTTGAACCTACAGGCGAGCCCGGGCCCTGGGATCCCCCCAGCCAACCCCTTGGACCCCCCTACAGCCCAGCCCGGTCTCTAGGACCCCCCAGCCCAACCCCTTGGACCCCCCTACAGGCCAGCCCCACCGCTGGGATCCCCCCAGCCAACCCCTTGGACCCCCCTACAGCCCAGCCCGGTCTCTGGGACCCCCCAGCCCAACCCCTTGGACCCCCCTACAGGCCAGCCCCGCCCCTAGGCCCCCCCCAGCCCAACCCCTTGGACCCCCCTACAGGCCAGCCCGGTCCCTGGGACCCCCCCGCCAACCCCTTGGACCCCACTACAGGTCAGCCTGGTCCCTGGGTCCCCCCCGCCAACCCCTTGGACCCCACTACAGGCCAGCCCGGTCCCTGGGACCCCCCAGCCAACCCCTTGGACCCCCCTACAGGCCAGCCCCGCCCCTGGGATCCCCCCCAGCCCAACCCCTTGGACCCCCCTACAGGCCAGCCCGGTCCCTGGGACCCCCCCGCCAACCCTTTGGACCCCCCTACAGGTCAGCCTGGTCCCTGGGACCCCCCAGCCAACCCCTTTGACCCCCCTACAGGCCAGCCCGGTCCCTGGGACCCCCCCGCCAACCCCTTGGACCCCCCTACAGGCCAGCCCGGTCCCTGGGACCCCCCAGCCAACCCCTTGGACCCCCCTACAGGCCAGCCCTGTCACCCCCCAGCCAACCCCTTGGACCCCCCTACAGGCCAGCCCGGTCCCTGGGACCCCCCAGCTAACCCCTTGGACCCCCCTACAGGCCAGCCCGGTCCCTGGGATCCCCCCCAGCCCAACCCCTTTGACCCCCCTACAGGCCAGCCCTGTCACCCCCCAGCCAACCCCTTGGACCCCCCTACAGACCAGCCCCGTCTCTGGGACCCCCCCCAGCCAACCCCTTGAACCTACAGGCCAGCCCTGGCCCTGGGATCCCCCCAGCCAACCCCTTGGACCCCCCTACAGGCCAGCCCGGTCTCTGGGACCCCCCAGCCAACCCCTTGGACCCCCCTACAGGCCAGCCCCGCCCCTGGGATCCCCCCAGCCAACCCCTTGAACCTACAGGCGAGCCCGGGCCCTGGGATCCCCCCAGCCAACCCCTTGGACCCCCCTACAGCCCAGCCCGGTCTCTAGGACCCCCCAGCCCAACCCCTTGGACCCCCCTACAGGCCAGCCCCGCCCCTAGGCCCCCCCCCCCAGCCCAACCCCTTGGACCCCCCTACAGGCCAGCCCGGTCCCTGGGACCCCCCCGCCAACCCCTTGGACCCCACTACAGGTCAGCCTGGTCCCTGGGACCCCCCCGCCAACCCCTTGGACCCCACTACAGGCCAGCCCGGTCCCTGGGACCCCCCAGCCAACCCCTTGGACCCCCCTACAGGCCAGCCCCGCCCCTGGGATCCCCCCCAGCCCAACCCCTTGGACCCCGGGACCCCCCCGCCAACCCCTTGGACCCCCCTACAGGCCAGCCCGGTCCCTGGGACCCCCCAGCCAACCCCTTGGACCCCCCTACAGGCCAGCCCGGTCCCTGGGACCCCCCAGCCAACCCCTTGGACCCCCCTACAGGCCAGCCCGGTCCCTGGGACCCCCCAGCCAACCCCTTGGACCCCCCTACAGGCCAGCCCTGTCACCCCCCAGCCAACCCCTTGGACCCCCCTACAGGCCAGCCCGGTCCCTGGGACCCCCCAGCCAACCCCTTGGACCCCCCTACAGGCCAGCCCGGTCCCTGGGACCCCCCAGCCAACCCCTTGGACCCCCCTACAGGCCAGCCCGGTCCCTGGGACCCCCCAGCCAACCCCTTGGACCCCCCTACAGGCCAGCCCTGTCACCCCCCAGCCAACCCCTTGGACCCCCCTACAGACCAGCCCCGTCTCTGGGACCCCCCCCAGCCAACCCCTTGAACCTACAGGCCAGCCCTGGCCCTGGGATCCCCCCAGCCAACCCCTTGGACCCCCCTACAGGCCAGCCCGGTCTCTGGGACCCCCCAGCCAACCCCTTGGACCCCCCTACAGGCCAGCCCCGCCCCTGGGATCCCCCCAGCCAACCCCTTGAACCTACAGGCGAGCCCGGGCCCTGGGATCCCCCCAGCCAACCCCTTGGACCCCCCTACAGCCCAGCCCGGTCTCTAGGACCCCCCAGCCCAACCCCTTGGACCCCCCTACAGGCCAGCCCCACCGCTGGGATCCCCCCAGCCAACCCCTTGGACCCCCCTACAGCCCAGCCCGGTCTCTGGGACCCCCCAGCCCAACCCCTTGGACCCCCCTACAGGCCAGCCCCGCCCCTAGGCCCCCCCCAGCCCAACCCCTTGGACCCCCCTACAGGCCAGCCCGGTCCCTGGGACCCCCCCGCCAACCCCTTGGACCCCCCTACAGCCCAGCCCGGTCTCTAGGACCCCCCAGCCCAACCCCTTGGACCCCCCTACAGGCCAGCCCCGCCCCTAGGCCCCCCCCCCAGCCCAACCCCTTGGACCCCCCTACAGGCCAGCCCGGTCCCTGGGACCCCCCCAGCCCAACCCCTTGGACCCCCCTACAGGCCAGCCCGGTCCCTGGGACCCCCCCGCCAACCCCTTGGACCCCCCTACAGGCCAGCCCGGTCCCTGGGACCCCCCAGCCAACCCCTTGGACCCCCCTACAGGCCAGCCCGGTCCCTGGGACCCCCCAGCCAACCCCTTGGACCCCCCTACAGGCCAGCCCTGTCACCCCCCAGCCAACCCCTTGGACCCCCCTACAGGCCAGCCCGGTCCCTGGGACCCCCCAGCCAACCCCTTGGACCCCCCTACAGGCCAGCCCGGTCCCTGGGACCCCCCAGCCAACCCCTTGGACCCCCCTACAGGCCAGCCCGGTCCCTGGGACCCCCCAGCCAACCCCTTGGACCCCCCTACAGGCCAGCCCTGTCACCCCCCAGCCAACCCCTTGGACCCCCCTACAGACCAGCCCCGTCTCTGGGACCCCCCCCAGCCAACCCCTTGAACCTACAGGCCAGCCCTGGCCCTGGGATCCCCCCAGCCAACCCCTTGGACCCCCCTACAGGCCAGCCCGGTCTCTGGGACCCCCCAGCCAACCCCTTGGACCCCCCTACAGGCCAGCCCCGCCCCTGGGATCCCCCCAGCCAACCCCTTGAACCTACAGGCGAGCCCGGGCCCTGGGATCCCCCCAGCCAACCCCTTGGACCCCCCTACAGCCCAGCCCGGTCTCTAGGACCCCCCAGCCCAACCCCTTGGACCCCCCTACAGGCCAGCCCCACCGCTGGGATCCCCCCAGCCCACCCCTTGGACCCCCCTACAGCCCAGCCCAGCCCAGCCCCGCCCCTGGGACCCCCCAGCCCGCTCCGTGCGCCCCCGCCGGGAACTTCCTTCTCCCGCGCTCAGCCCCAGCCACACGAGGCGCGGGGAGGGGGAGCCGGGACCGCGGGCCGCTCCGCAGCGGCCGAGGCGTACCTCGTCGCGGATGGCAGCGCTGATTGGCGGATGTTCCCAATAGGCGGGGTGTCGCGGAAAACTAGCCAATGGCAGGCCATGGAGGGCGAGGGGCGGGGTCTCCCGGAGAATTTCGCGCGGGGACTCGGAGCCGTTCGAAGGGGCGGAGCCGAGCGGGGCTGAGGGGGCGGGCGGTGAAGTGAGCGCTCGGCGGGGGCGGGAGGCACTGAGGGGGGAGGTCCCTGGCGAGGGGGAGGCCCCTGGGGTTGGGGGTGGAGCGGGAGGCGCTGAGGGGGCGGAGGGGGGAGGTCCCTGGCGTGGGGGCGGAGGGGGAGGTGCTGAGGGGGCGGAGGGGGGAGGCCCCTGGGGTTGGGGGTGGAGGCGCTGAGGGGGCGGAGGGGGGAGGTCCCTGGCGTGGGGGCGGAGGGGGAGGTGCTGAGGGGGTGGAGGGGGGAGGCCCCTGGGGTTGGGGGTGGAGGCGCTGAGGGGGCGGAGGGGGGAGGTCCCTGGCGTGGGGGCGGAGGGGGAGGTGCTGAGGGGGTGGAGGGGGGAGGCCCCTGGGGTTGGGGGTGGAGGCGCTGAGGGGGCGGAGGGGGGAGGCCCCTGGGGTTGGGGGTGGAGGGGGAGGTGCTGAGGGGGCAGAGGGGGGAGGTCCCTGGGGTGGGGGTGGTCCCTGGCGTGGGGGCGGAGGGGGAGGCGTTGAGGGGGCGTAGGGGGGAGGTCCCTGGCATGGGGGTGGAGCGGGAGGCGCTGAGGGGGCGGAGGGGGGAGGTCCCTGGCGAGGGGGCGGAGGGGGGAGGCCCCTGGGGTTGGGGGTGGAGGCGCTGAGGGGGCGGAGGGGGGAGGTCCCTGGCGTGGGGGTGGAGGGGGGAGGTCCCTGGGGGGGTGGAGGTGCTGAGGGGGCAGAGGGGGGAGGTCCCTGGGGTGGGGGTGGTCCCTGCCATGGGGTGGAGGGGGGAGGCACTGAGGGGCCAGAGGGGGAGACCCTGGCAGGGGCAGAGCAGGGAGGTGCTGAGTGGGGAGGGGGCTCTGTGCCCATTGATTACTGGATGAGGCAGGGGCTCCCCGTGGAACTATTAGGGAGGGAAAGTGGCCCCAGCACTGGTCACCCTGCCCCGCCCCAGCGCCAGCAGCTGGCTGGGCCGGCCTGCAATTGCAGACTTCAGGGCCCATTAGCTCCTCCTGGCTCCTCTTCCTGTTTCCTGTGGGCCTGGAAGGCTTTGGAGCCACTGGCCCATGAACCCTCTTCCTCCCTCTCTGCGCTGGCTGCCCAAGCCCTTCCTCCTGCGCCTCTCCTGACTCCAGCTCCTCACCCAGGCCAGCTGCGAGCGCTGGCTGGAGGCGAGGCAGGGACAAGGAATATAGGCAAGGCCGGCTAGTGTCCCTGGCCCAGTGGGTGGGGCAGAGAGCAGGAGGGGTCACTCACTAGGGATTTGTGCCTGCCTTCCTCCCCAGACACGACCTGGACCCAGAGACTGCTGGGAGCCCCAAGGCCCTCCAAGAAGAAGAGCCTGCATGGTCCCAAGTGCCTGACCCGACCACCGCTCCGAGCCCCGCGAGCAGGTGAGAACACAGCATGCTCCCCCAGGAATCTCCACCCGCCTCCCTCTATGCAGCCAGGCCCTGCACCCCAATGCCACAGCCAGCAGTGACTCCCAGCCAGCGTGAGACACAGACGGGTTATTAGTCCTCAGGAACCCAGCATAGAACAGAGCTTGTTAGCACAGGAAACTGGAAGTTACAGCCAAGTCCAACCTGGGGGGATCCAGAGCCCTGGACTCTTCCCCCCCCCACCCCCCCCAAGTCCCAACCAGGAGACTGACCAGCTTCCAGCTGCCCACCCTCATTCACACCCAGGTGCTCTCCTCCTTCCTTTGCTTCTTTCCCGGGCAAACAGGTCCCCTGGCCTCCACCTCTCACTCTTCTCCAACACCTCAAACTGATTCTTGCGGAGGATGGTGTCACGGAGTTCCTGGGCGATGCTCTGGAACTGCTCCCCATGAAGTCAGTCAGGACTCTGGGGTAGTCGCCTTTCTGTGAGCAGCCTGTCTTCAGGACACACAGCTCACACAGCTTCCACCTTCCTGGGTCTGACCTCGGAGCATTCAGCATCCTCTGCCTCTCCGTGCGCTTCCCACAGCGAGTCCGCTCAGGCGGTGCTCCTGGGGAAGCCAGAGGGTCCTGCACCCCAACTTCGCAGTCAGACGTGACTCTCAGCCAGCCAGTAAAACAGAAGGTTTATTAGACGACAGGAACATGGTCTAAAACAGAGCTTGCAGGTGCAGAGAACGGGACCCCTCAGCTGGGTCCATTCTGGGGGGCAGTGAGCCAGACAACCACGTCTGCACTTCACTCCATGTCCCAGCCAGCCCCAAACTGAAACCCCCTCCAGCCCCTCCTCCTCTGGGCTTTGTTCCTTTCCCGGGCCAGGAGGTCACCTGATTCCTTTCTTCTCCAACCCTTCAGCTCTCACCTTGCAGGGGGGGAAGGGCCCAGGCCATCAGTTGCCAGGAAACAGGGTGTCGGCCATTCTCTGTGTCCAGACCCCTTCACACACCTGCCCTCTAGGGCTCTGCAATGATCATACACCCTTACTCCACCCCCTAGATACTTAAGAACTGCCTAGGGGAAACTGAGGCACCCCCACACTATTCAGAGGAAACATTAAGAATAGTCCCACTTCGTCACATCTCTCCCCCCTTCGAGATCGAACTGAGCGGGGTCACTTTAGCCGGTGACCTGGGGAAGTTCGAAGCCACCAACGTTCCCATGGATGCCCCAGCATCTCTCCCATTCCTTGGTAGGAGTTACACCACGCCCGTCCATTTTCACACCCTCCCTTAGGTCAGGGGTGGTCGATAGCACTCGCAGGCCGCATGTGGGAAGGTTTATGCAGCCCATGCCCTTTGGCCACCCCAAGAATGTCTCCCCATTGACCATCACCTTCTGCTCCCACTGGAGGTCCGAGGGGCCTGGCCCCAGGAAACTCCACACAGACATATAGGTTGGGGTCAGGAGTGGGAGCCTGTCCACATCCCCAACCATCTGGCTGACGGAGTCTATGGCCTTGGGACCCAGCAAGGGAGCTAGACACCGGGGCTTTTCCGCAGGGTCCCCTTGGTTCAAATCGCCAGCCTGCTCAAAGGCAGTGAGGTGGGCATCCACACCCCCCCCCTCCTTAACCAGGGGCAGCAATTTAGTCTCGAGGTTCCCTGCGGAACTGGCCCCCCGGGATCTATCCCCACTCACCCCGGGGAGGTCCCCTAGGCCTCTCCGCTCCCCCACCGCCAGTTCATGCTGCTGCTGCTTCTGCAGCTCTTTCTCGGGCTCTCGCTGTCCCCCACAGTCCTCTTGCTCTCTCAGACTCAGCTCCAATCCCGTCCGTCTCGATCCCCCGATGGGGAACCCGATCGTGAAGACCCCCGTCTGGTCGGGGACAGGAGTCTTGGCGATGCCTGGCTCCCGCTTCAGCTGCTCCCAGATCCTGCTATAGCCCCAGTTGGGGTCAGGAATCTGTTCCTTAGAGCGGTCATCCTCCTCCAGCTGCACGATTAACTCTGCTTTGGTGAACTTTCCAATGCTCAACCCTCTCTTTCTGCACAGGGTTACAATGTCCTTCTTAAGGAGACGGTGACAGGCCATCACTCCGCTCCTCCCAAGTTGTTGTGGACTCACAGGCCCGTGTGTTCTCAGCTCCCCACGGTTTCCAGGGAGAACCCCTAGTGTGCCAGCCCTTCTCAAGGTCACCACCTCTTTGCCAGGGTCGAGCTGCAGACTCCTCCGCCCCTGAGACTGCTCACTGCAGTCCCCAGGGGGACCCCATTACTGCACAGTACTTCTCGCTGGTCACACACTCCCAGGGGTTAACCGCCCCCCGAAACCGCTCCTCTCTGAGCCTTCAGCAGGCCTGGTCCTCGGCAATCCCCCTTCGTGTTACTGCTCCCCAGTCACTTACTGCAGGAAGCGCCATCCACGGGGTGCAGTAGATCCCACCTCTGCCACCAGTTGTCAGGGAGTCCCCGGGCGATGCTCTGGAACTGCTCCCCATGAAGTCAGTCAGGACTCTGGGGTAGTCGCCTTTCTGTGAGCAGCCTGTCTTCAGGACACACAGCTCACACAGCTTCCACCTTCCTGGGTCTGACCTCGGAGCATTCAGCATCCTCTGCCTCTCCGTGCGCTTCCCACAGCGAGTCCGCTCAGGCGGTGCTCCTGGGGAAGCCAGAGGGTCCTGCACCCCAACTTCGCAGTCAGACGTGACTCTCAGCCAGCCAGTAAAACAGAAGGTTTATTAGACGACAGGAACATGGTCTAAAACAGAGCTTGCAGGTGCAGAGAACGGGACCCCTCAGCTGGGTCCATTCTGGGGGGCAGTGAGCCAGACAACCACGTCTGCACTTCACTCCATGTCCCAGCCAGCCCCAAACTGAAACCCCCTCCAGCCCCTCCTCCTCTGGGCTTTGTTCCTTTCCCGGGCCAGGAGGTCACCTGATTCCTTTCTTCTCCAACCCTTCAGCTCTCACCTTGCAGGGGGGGAAGGGCCCAGGCCATCAGTTGCCAGGAAACAGGGTGTCGGCCATTCTCTGTGTCCAGACCCCTTCACACACCTGCCCTCTAGGGCTCTGCAATGATCATACACCCTTACTCCACCCCCTAGATACTTAAGAACTGCCTAGGGGAAACTGAGGCACCCCCACACTATTCAGAGGAAACATTAAGAATAGTCCCACTTCGTCACAGATGGGCCTCGGCCATCAGTTGCCAGGTTACAGAGTGTTGGCCTGGTGTTTTCTGTCCCAGGCAGCCAGTCTGCATCACACCTGCCCTCTAGGGGTCTCTGCAATGATCACACACCCTTATCCCCCCATCTAGACACTTGAGTAACACATAGGGGAAACTGAAAAGGAGTACTTATGGCACCTTAGGGGAAACTGAGGCACACAGTATTCAGACAGAACGTTAAGAACATTCCCACTTTGTCACACTGGGGCACCTCAGTGTGGCTTTAATGGAGAGGCGGGAGACTACAGCTCCCAGCATGCAATGCTCCATCTTGAGCTACGTGGCCATGCTCTGGGCTCAAGATGGAGTGCTGCATGCCGGGAGCTGTGCTCTCCTTGGGCTGCACCTCCTCATGGTGGCTGCATTGCATGGCTGTGCCGACACGCTCTCCAGTCAGGCCCTAGTCGGGGGGTTCGGTGGGGCAGAAGCCGAAGTTGTTTGTGGTGCCAGGGCATGAACCCCAAAGCTGTTGTTCCACTCTGCCCTGCAGATCCAGCCCCGTCCTAGAAGCTCCTTGCTGATGGGATGCTTGTGCAACTGGGATGAATTCCCCTGTTACCCCCCTCCCCCCTCGGAGTAGCTGTGGGTCCTCGAACCACAGGACATAGCTTTCAGCACCTTGGACAGATACCACTGGAATGTGCTGATAGTCCTGGGACGAGCTGTCGGCCTGACACGACCCAGCAGCTGCTGCTTCCACTCCTGGAGCTTCTCAGGCACAGACTGTTCTCATGGCCTTGGCATTATCCCACCAATGCTGCCCTGAACAGAACAACAGGCCCCTCTAAACTGACACCCCGCCTGCACCCTCTTGCTGCCCTGCATCAGCCTGGTGGGCCCATCTGGCCTGGTTGCCCCCCTCCTCCAGATCAGCCAGTGGGGTTGAATCCCAGAGTCAGCTGCTCTGGCTGTGGGCAGAAAGTGTCATCCATTCCCCTCACAGCCCTTCCCGAGCCCATGAGCCCCTTGCCCCTGCAGGTACTAGTGAGCTGCTGCGTGGCTCCTGCCTGTGTGAGGGCAAAGCCTCGGACACCTCAGAGGGAGGGTGCCAGTGTCACGTCCCCGTCCGGGACAGAGATCTGGCTGGGGCTTGTCCCCAGGGGAGCACTGGCAACACAAGGTCTTTTAGGGCCCAGCTCTGCCTGGCCCAGGGGGAGGCTCAGGATGGGACCAAGTAGGCCTTTCCCACTCAAACTCTGTGTTTCTAGAGTGGTCCCCGTGGGAAAAGACAAGAACCCCCCTGGTCCGGAGGCTGGGGCATGACTCTCTCCAGCTGCCCCTGCCAGCGTTCATTTTTCCCTTCACCTCCTTTCCTAGCTCCTCCGTCCTTGGGCTGGTCTCAGCAGCAGCACCCTGGCCTATGGGGCAGCCTCCCCAGCAGCAGGAGTGAGAGCCCTTGAGGTGAGCTGCAGCGTGTGTTGGACCGGGATTCCGGAGCAGCAGCAGGGAGGTACCACCAGACGGGGGCAGGGAGAGTGCCCGGGGGGCTGTGGCAATGCAAAGGCAATGGGAGAAGCTCTGGAGAGGCCTGGGCATGGGGGTGCAGGGCAGGCTGCAGGACAGGAGAAGGTGCTGTTAACTCAGGGACTGGGAGACATCAGGGCAGGGGGCAAGATTTGGCCGGGGTCTGGCTGTTTGTAGACCTGACTCATCCTGCAGCCTACATGTTTGTGTATAGGGGGAGGCCCCCCCTCAACACTGGCAGCAACTCTGTACTGACAAAGACCCTCGGCGACAGGCTGACCCCATGGCACCACTGGGTATCCTGCTCGCCCCCTGGGACAGCAGGGGCTGGTCTGGGTCCAAAAGGTGATGGGCTATGACTGCTGCCTGGGAGCCAGCTCTGGGGAACCATGGCACCCGTGCTGGCAGTTCTCCCTCTCCCCAGCTCTGCTCGCCTCCCATCTGGCTGCACATGCAGGGTGTGGAGATGGGAAGAGGCAGCCGGGCTGGCTTGGGAAGCTGGAGCGGGATCTTCCACCCATCCCCTAAGCAGAGAGGAGACAGCTACAGGCTGGCACTGAGTGAGGGCAGCAGGCAGGCGTTCATCTCCCCCTGGCCCCTGCTAATCAGGAAATGAGGAGTAATCAGGGATCTGGTTTGCGATGGGGCCCGGGAGGCCCAGAGCTCTGCCAGAGAATACCAGGAGAGCTCTCCTGTTGGGAGGGGCCCCTCGGGACCCAGAGCAGAGATTGGGGGCAAGCAGGCCTCACCTGCGAGCTGGATGGCCGAGTATTCACCCTGGGACAGGATTACTGACAAGGGGCCGTGACAAAGCAGTGGGGTTGCCAGGGGCAGCGGCAGGGGAGGGGAGGGAGGGGGCAGTGAGCTGCCACGGCTGCGGAGCTGGGGGTAACTGGGAGATCTCCAGGGGACGGATGGGAGGGATTGAGCCAGGGCAGAAAAATCTGAATGGTAGGAGCTGCTAGAAGGCCCAGATGTGAGCAGCTCTGCACAGAGCTAGTGGGAAACAGGCCCTGCTCCAGAGCTCCTGGCCTAGCCAGCCAGCCAGAGGGCAAGTTACTGCAGTTTAACAAATGGGAATGTGAACTGGGCGTTGAATGCAGAGCTCCTGGGTCCCAGGCCAGCGCCTTGCCCAGGGCCAGCCTCCCTGGCAGGGGCAGAGCTGATCACGACGGGATTCACAGATTTCAAGGCCAGAAGGGAGCATCATCCAGTCTACTCTCCCGCCTAGCACAGGCCCGGGGACTGCCCTAAATTAACTCCTGCTTGGATGAGGGCAGATCCTTCAGAGTGTGCACCTTGGTCTGTTGAGACAGTCCCCTGGGTCCCCTTCTGGGCAGGTAAGGAGCAGGTCCTGTTAAAGCCACAGTGTATCCCAGACAGCACTGTGTTTACATTTCAAATGCTTCCCTGTTCTTCCTCTGCTCAGGCTATCTCCCAGTGTGGCCTAGAGACGCCCAGTGTGTTTGGGTTTGTGGCCTTGCGGCAGTGGAGAGTCTGCCAGGGCCTGGGGGAGGGGGAAGCTGCTGAAAGAACTGTCTGGAAGTGTATAAAGAGCAGTGTTCGGAAACATAAACTGACCTTCTGCCTCTGGCTGCTGGCCTGGGGAGGGGACAGGGCTGAGCAGGGTTATCAAGCTGTTCGTTTTGGGGCGTGCTGAGGGAGACAGCGGGGGCAGGGCTGGCAGGGCATAGCACGAGAGAGGGAGGGTGCAGGGCACTCCAGGATCAGAGGTGGATAGAAAATCACGTGCAAGGGACCCCGTCATCTCCTGGCAGCATGATATGAATCCCTTGCATGTTGCTGGGAAGCAGCCGCCTGGGGGGTGCATGAGCAGGGGGGTGCAGTGAGTGAGGACTAGCTTGGGGGCAGGGTGGATGCAGTGAATGGGGACTAGGGTGGGTGCAGGGAGCAGGGTGGGATTCTGTGGTGGCCTAGTGTGGGGACAGGGTGGGTGCTGTAAGAAGGGGCGGGGTGTGTGGGGAGCAGGGTGGGTCCTTGAGGGTAGCAGCATGACATTGCTGTTCTGGAAACCCAGCCTGTTCACGGGGGGTGCTGCGTGGGTGCCCTTGATGGCCTAGTGGCTTTCAACTACCTGAAAGGGGGTTCCAAAGAGGATGGATCTAGACTGTTCTCAGTGGTAGAAGAGGACAGGACAAGGAGTAATGGTTTCAAGTTGCAGTGGGGGAGGGTTAGGTTGGATATTAGGAAAAACTTTTTCACTAGGAGGGTGGTGAAGCACTGGAATGCGTTACCTAGGGAGGGGGTGAAATCTCCTTCCTTAGAAGTTTGTAAGATCAGGCTTGACAAAGCCCTGGCTGGGATGGTTTAGTTGGGGATTGGTCCTGCTTTGAGCAGGGGGTTGGACTCGATGACCTCCTGAGGTCCCTTCCAACCCTGATATTCTATGAGGATCTGAGGTGCGGGCTGAGCAGGCTTCGGGGAGGACCATGGAGCAGCCTCACCCTGGGGCAGCCTTACAGGGCACACCGCTAACATGGCCACTGCTAGGCTGCGTCCTCATCAAAGATAGCCATCCCAAGGGAAGCCAAGTCAGGCTGATCCTGGGAAGATGGTGGCTCCTGCAGTGTGAGGGCAGGAGAATGTTGGGGGCATGCAGGGGAGCTGTGTGGGGAAAGGAGAATCTGCAGGGGTAGAGAATCTAGGGGCAGGGACAGGGAGTGTGAAAGGTGGGAAAGGAAGGGCAAACACAGTGGTAGGCGGGGGCAGCAGACTGGAGATCAGATTACAGGGCAGGGGTGGGCAGGGCTGGCAGGGTGAGGAGGCTGCAGTGCTGGCCATGGGCTAGAGGTTGGCCCTGCATGTGCCACTTGGGTGAGAGTGCGGCTGCCCAGCAGGCAATGCCAGCCCTAAGCTTGAGGTGGGTTGTGGGGTCAGGCTGGAGGTTCTGACTGCAGGGGGTTGGCGACTCAGTGAGAGATGCCCTGGGTGTCCAGTCCTGTGCTGAGGTTCTGGGCATCCCAGACCCTCCTGCCCCTCACGAGCCCCTGTCTGGGCACTGGCTGCAGGGACTTGCCCTGGGGACTGATGGGGGTTGGGACCAGGAGCCCGCAGGTGAGAGCACAGCTGGCAGCTTGGCTCAGCTGCATGCAGGAGCAAGAGCAGCACAGGCCTCTCAGCAGCCAGGCGGGGAGAGTCTGTGCTGGGGGCTGCAGGGAGCCCCCACCGAGCCTTGCCTCTGCCCCCCAAACCCTCTCAGCATTTCTGCCTGGGGAGAGGTGGATCCGCTCTGGGGCACGCTGGGTCTTGGTATGACGAAGTGGGACTGTTCTTAATGTTTCCTCTGAATACTGTAGGGGTACCTCAGTTTCCCCTAGGCATTTCTTAAGTCTCTAGGGGGTGGGATAAGGGGGTGTAATTGTTGCAGAGCAAAGGGCCAGGGTACATAAATGGCCGACACTCTGTCTCCTGGCAACTGATGGCCTGGGCCCTTCCTCCCTGCAAGGTGATAGCTAAGGCATGGGGTGCTTTGCATGACTACCACGTGTGCCTTAGTTTCCCTGTGTGCTGTGTGGGTAAAGAGGGGGTGGGAGGGGGGTTTGCTGTTGGACACACCGGCCCGCAACCATGATACACTCAGACCATCTGTGGGGGTGGTTGAAGTATACGTCGTCCTGCTTCAGTGAGAGGTGCGGGGAGGGATGGACTTGCTGACCTCTCATGGTCCCTTCCAGCCCTGCATCGCGTGTTATTCTACGGTGGCATGTACCCAGGCCCTGGACACACACAGCACAGGCCAGGGCCCTGCCCCAGAGGGCTCTCAGGGCAGACTCAGACACTACACACCAGACATGGGGAGGGCTGCCGGGGAATGAGGAAACAGGCAGAGCAGCCTTTGCCTTGAATAGGAGCCGCCAGTGGTGGGTCTGTGAATCTGGGGTGCTGTCCAGTCCCTCAAGGGGGTCTCTAAGGCCAAGCTTACACGGGACACATTTTCTGGCATAGCAGTGTTGGCTGGGGGGATGTTTTCACCGCAAAACCCCAGCGCAGATGCAGTTACAGTGTTGCGGCTGTAGCATATTCTGTCCAGGGAACAGGTATCGGCTGTACAGTAGAGCACTACTTTCCTCGCAGAAGCTGCATCTCCACTAGGAAGATGTGTGGATTTAGTTGATGCTGATTTAGTTGGGGTTGGTCCTGCTTTGAGCAGGGGGTTGGACTAGATGACCTCCTGAGGTCTCTTCCAACCCTGATATTCTATGATTCTATGAAGGGTTGCTGGTATCATGGTATGACTCTACCAGTGATCCCTTCTAGCATAGACCTTGTCTGAGCGTGTCGTGGCTGCGGGCTGGCGTGTCCTGCTCCAGGGGGTAGGGTGTCACGGAGTCCCTGGGCGATGCTCTGGAACTGCTCCCCATGAAGCCTGTCAGGACTCTGGGGCAGTCGCCTTCCTGTGAGCAGCCTGTCAGGACACACAGCTCACCCAGCTTCCACCTTCCTGGGTCTGACCTTGGAGCATTCAGCATCCTCTGCCCCTCCGTGGGCTTCCCACAGCGAGTGTGCCCAGGTGGGGTCCTGAGGAAGCCAGAGGGTCCTGCCCCTCCTCCTCTGGGCTTTGTCCCTTTCCGGGGCTGGAGGTCACCTGATTCCTTTGTTCTCCAACCCTTTAGCTCTCACCTTGCAGGGGGGAAGGGCCCAGGCCATCAGTGGCCAGGAAACGGGGTGTTGGCCATTCTCTGTGTCCAGACCCCTGCACATACCTGCCCTCTAGGGCTCTGCAACAATCATACACCCTTACCCCACCACCTAGAAACTTAAGAACTGCCTAGGGGAAACTGAGGCACCCCCACACTATTCAGAGGAAACATTAAGAACAGTCCCACTTCGTCACATAGGGTGATCTGAGTGTGTCGTGGCTGCGGGATGGCGTGTCCTGCTCCAGGGGATAGGGTGGTGTGAGTGTGTCGTGGCTGCGAGCTGGCGTGTCCTGCTCCAGGGGGTAGTGAGGTCTGTTCCTCTCTCCCACAAGGAGAAGTGCTCTTGGCTGCAGACAGTGAGCATGCGAGGACGTGTGCTATGCGCCCAGGGTGGAGGCAGGGAGCCAGGCAGGGATTCCGCAGTGCGTTTGCATTTTGCTCTCTAAGGATAGGCGGGTTCAGTGATCGGCGTCTAGGGGCAGGTCTGCGTACCTTGCTGGGCAGAGCTGCAAGAGTTCACGATGTCACCTAGTCAGCGTGTGTCCGCCTCCCTGGCCCACCCCTCTCTGGTAACGAGGAACTGTGGCTGTGGGGCACTTCAGCTCTTTCTGTCCCCACGGAGAGCTCTGTCCGCCTGTAACCACCCTGCCCCAGTCGCGGTCCTACTCCAGAGGCGGAGTGGGGTGCCTGGCTGGGGGGCAGTGCCTGGGGCCAGAGGCGGAGTGGGGTGCCTGGCAGGGGGCAGTGGTGGGGGGGGTGGGGTGCCTGGCTGGGGGGCAGTGCCTGGGGCCAGAGGCAGAGTGGGGTGCCTGGTAGGGGGGCAGTGGTGGGGGGGGTGCCTGGCTGGGGGGCAGTGCCTAGGGCCAGAGGCGCAGTGGGGTGCCTGGCAGGGGGCAGTGGTGGGGGGGTGGGGTGCCTGGCTGGGGGGCAGTGCCTGGGGCCAGAGGCGGAGTGGGGTGCCTGGCAGGGGGGCAGTGGTGGGGGGGGTCCCTGCTCCGGTCACTGGCCGGGGATGGGTCTATGGTTTCCAGGGCAGGACACCTGCAGCAGCAGTAGACAGCTTTGGGACGATAGCTCCCAAGAGGGGGGTGGGGGGGTGGCTCAGCCTCCTCCCAATAGCACCAGAGCCCCTGGTGCCCAGCTGGAATGGGCCATGACCAGAGGACCGCTCTGCTCCTCAGAGGGAGAGGGGCTTGGGGGCACTCCACCTGGGGCCCCCTCTTCCAAGGAGCTGCTGCCATCTTGGCTGAGCCCAAGCAGAGAGCTGGGAGCTGAGGGGTGATGGCAGGTGACGGAGGGGTCGGTAAAGGTCTGTTCAGGAGAGAGGCAGGCAGCCAGTTGCAGAGAAGGGGGCCAAGGAGGGGAGGCCTGGTGGGCCTGGGGCAGAGATGGGGCAGCAGGCGAGTAATGAGGCCTGGGGCAGGGGAAGTGCTGGGTGGGCACCATGGTGGTAATGTAGGGAGGGAAGGGAGAGAGCATGGAGGTGCCTGGATGGCCAGAGGCGGTCCAGTGGGAGGATGGGATGCATTGGGCCAGAGAGCGTCCAGTGGGGGCTGGGAGAGCAGTAGAGTGGGGGGATGGGGAGCCTGGCTGGGGAGCAGTGCCTGGGGCCAGAAGCGGTCCGGTGGGGGGTGGGGTGCCTGGCTGGGGAGCAGTGCCTGGGGCCAGAGGGGCTCTGAGGGGGGGGGCTGGCTGGGGGGCAGTGCCTGGGGCCAGAGGGGGGACAGGGTGCCTGGCAGGGGGGCAGTGCCTGGGGCCAGAGGCGGAGTGGGGTGCCTGGTAGGGGGGCAGTGGTGGGGGGGGTGGGGTGCCTGGCTGGGGGGCAGTGCCTGGGGCCAGAGGGGGGACAGGGTGCCTGGCTGGGGGGCAGTGCCTGGGGCCAGAGGCGCAGTGGGGTGCCTGGCAGGGGGGCAGTGGTGGGGGGGCGGGGTGCCTGGCTGGGGGGCAGTGCCTGGGGCTGAAGGGGGTCCAGTGGGGGCCGGGGTGCCTGGCTGGGGGGCAGTGCCTGGGGCCAGAGGCGGAGTGGGGTGCCTGGCAGGGGGGCAGTGGTGGGGGGGGCCGGGGGGCCTGGCAGGGGGGCAGTGGTGGTGGGGGTGCCTGGCTGGGGGGCAGTGCCTGGGGCCAGAGGCACAGTGGGGTGCCTGGGGCTGGGGGGCAGTGGTGTGGGGGGGTGCCTGGCTGGGGGGCAGTGCCTGGGGCTGAAGGGGGTCCAGTGGGGGCCGGGGTGTCTGGCTGGGGGGCAGTGCCTGGGGCCAGAGGCGGAGTGGGGTGCCTGGCAGGGGGGCAGTGGTGGGGGGGGGGTGCCTGGCTGGGGGGCAGTGCCTGGGGCCAGAGGCACAGTGGGGTGCCTGGGGCTGGGGGGCAGTGGTGTGGGGGGGTGCCTGGCTGGGGGGCAGTGCCTGGGGCTGAAGGGGGTCGAGTGGGGGCCGGGGTGCCTGGCTGGGGGGCAGTGCCTGGGGCCGGTGGGGGGGCGGGGTGCCTGGCTGGGGGGCGGGGCCTGGGGCCGGTGGGGGGCCGGAGGGGGGCGGGGCCCAGCGGTCCGTGCGCCCCCTGCCCAGGACCAGCCATTGGCTGCGCCGCGCCCCCAGCGCGCAGCCGGCCTGGCCCCCCCGCGCCGCGCCGCGCCGCGCCCCCCGCCCGGGCCGGGCCGGGCCCCCGCGCTGCGCAGGCCGGGCAGGGTCGGGGACCGCGGGCGCCTGGGGGCCGGGGCCGGGGCCGGGGCCGGGCCATCCGATCCGATCCGATCCGATCCGTGCGCCCGGCTCCCCGCGCCGCCGCCCTGCCTAAATAAGGGGCGCCGCCGCCGCCGCCGGGAGCCGAGCCAGCCGGGCGGGACGGGACGGGGCGGGGCGCGGCGCGGCAGCCGGCGGCAGGTGCACGGTCCCCGGGAGCCCCCCGCGCCCGGCCCGGGGGAGGGCGGACGCGGCGTTAACCCCTCCGGGCCCGGAGGCGCAGCCCGCATCCTCCCCGCAGCCAGGGCGCGGAGCCCGGCCGCCGGCCCCTCCCCCTCGCCGCTCGCGGGGCCGGAGCAGGCGCTGCGGACCCAGCCGCAGCCCCGGGGTGGGGAACCGCCCGAGTGAGCCCCGGAGCCGAGCGCAGCGGGACCCTCCGCCCGCGCCTCCGGGACTGACCCTGCGCCCGGGACAGAGGGGCCCAGGCAGGGCCCTGCTGGGGCGCCGGGCTAGTGGGGGCCCCGAGGAGAGGGGCCGGGGCCGGGGCCGGCGGCCTCCCCCCATGGGATAAGCAGCATGCCCGTCCGGCGCGGGCACGTCGCCCCCCAGAACACCTTCCTGGACACCATCATCCGCAAGTTCGAGGGGCAGAGTAAGTGCGGGGCCTGGGAGTGTGTCCGAGCCCCGTGGGGGGGGGGTGCCCTGTGTGTGTCTCTGTGTCCCCCAGCCCCTGTGTGTGTCCTTGTGTCCCCCACCCTTATGTGTGTCCTAGCCTTTGTGTGTGTGGGTGCCTTGTGTGTGTCCTTGTGTCCCCCAGCCCCTGTGTGTGTCCCAGCTCTGTGTGTGTGTGGGGGTGCCCTGTGTCCCCCAGCCCCTGCGGGTGTGTGTCCCCCCAGCCCCTGTGGGTGAGTGGAGGGAGGGAGTGCATGTGTCTCCCAGGCCTTGCATGTGTCCGGGTGTGTGTCCCAACCCCTGTGTGTGCATATGTGTGGGGAGGGAGTGCCCCTGTGAGTGCCCCCAGTATGCATGTAGGGGGGGAGGATGCCCCTGCATATCCCCTAGCCCCTGTGTGTGCATTTGCTCCCTGTGTGGGGGGCAGAGGATGCCCCTGTGTATGCGTGTGTAGGGTGTGTATGTGCCATGTGTATGTTTGTGTGCGGGGGGGGGGGTGTCCCTGTGGGGGGGAAGGGAAGCCCCAGTTTTGTGCGCTTGGGAGCGAGGTGTGTGGCCCAGTTTATTGGTGAGTCAGCAGCGGGGGAAATTGGATCTGTGTGTCCTGACTGAGTTAATGTGCCCAGGAGGCTGAGGCTGGGCACAGGCCCATGCCGTGGGGCACTCCAGCAGCTGGGTGCTAGGAAGACCAGGTTGGAATGGGGGCAGTTCCTGTCTGTGCCCAGTGCAGATTGTGTGCCAGGCCGGGAGATGCCCTTGTGGACAGCGGATCATTGTGGGGCTGGGCCTGGCAGCGCCTGAGTTCGCTGCCTGACTCTGCCCTGGTGTAACTGTGACCTGCTCTGTGCCTCAGTTTCCTAATCTGTAGGGTGGGGCTGACCCTCCCGTCCATGCTCTGAAGGTGACTCTGAGGAGGGCTGTCTGGAAAGCAGGCTTGGCTCTGCTGGTGTCTGGGCTGGCTGGGGGACAGGACGGGCTGCAGGAGAATCGGTCTCTGGGCAGGGCCAGCAGCCCGGCCTTTGACAAAGGGCATGTGTTTGCTAGGGCTGGTACAGAGCTATGCCAAGGGCTGGGGGCCTTAGTGGGTACCGGCATGTACACTCACACGTAGGACTGCTGGGTGCTGTGTACCTGGGCGAGTCCTGCTCTGCCCCAGCCTGTGCACGGAGGGTGCTGGGGTGGAGGAAGTCAGTCAGTTCTCAGCGTAGCAGTGTGATTGCTCAAAGGTGACAAGCGATGTCCGGTGTGGGTGTGGTCTGGGGGTGTGCTGTGGTGGGCTGTTCTTACACGCGGTCATGTGGGGTGCGTCTCCCTTCCTTGCCCACATGGGCCTGCAGCCTCACCCCATCCGCTGTGTGAATCTTGTTGTGCTGGGGTGGGGTAAGGGTTGGGATGTCCCTGGTCTGGGCAGATGCCCACCTGGGAGCTGTGGCAGTGGCTGGATGGCCAGCCCAGGGAGAACGCCTCTTGCAGGGCTGCCCTGGCTGTGGCAGAGAGCTGCTTCCCCCACCTGCGCAGGCAGGACACTGCCGGAGGCAGCCTCTCTTGCCAGAGACCCCAGGGCTCCGGACCAGGGGGAGGCGCGGCAGCTGCTCCTGGGCAGCCTGGCCAGGGGCCTGCAGGCAGGGGAGGCAGCTTGCAGGCCCCAGGCCTCAGGGTTGTTTATTCCCAGCGGGCTGCTACTGGCACCGGCTGCCCTGGCAGGTCTGCGAATGCAAAGGCTCCTGCAGATGCAGCGAGCGCGGCGAGTAAACAAGCAGTGAGAGACGCTGCCCTGGCTCCGGAGCAGCGAGAGGGAAGGCCCAGGACGAGGAAAGCAGGGAACTGGGGTTGGGTTTGAAGGGCACCAGCCAAGGGGGGGGTAGGGTGGTAGGAGGGGGCTGCGGGTCGGCAGCGAGGGGCTCCAGTAGAGCTAGGTTTGGCGGTCTGAGGCTGGGATAGTTTTGCAGAGTGCCTCCAGTCCTACCCATGACCCGCGAGAAGCCAGGCGGGGCTGAAGCGTCTCCGCTCGTCTGTAGCAGTGTGAAGGCCAGCGCAGGGAGGCGGGGGTGGGGGTGGTGATGGGGCCAGGCTCCGGCTGTTCCCTCCTGCGCCTGTCCCTCCTGCGCCGGCTGTGCTTGGCACTTGCAGAATCAGCTGCTCACAGGGGAGCCGGGCAATGCAGAGGCAGCATCTGCAGCCCTGGGTGTCTGGTGGAGGCTGTGGGCATCCGGTCAGCGGGGCCAGCCCCATGCGCTATGTGTGGGGGGCGGCAGCAGGATCCGCAGCACCTGTGGTCCCCTGTGATTCCCTCCTGTTGGTGGCCGCAGGGCGTGGCAGATGGAGTCCCTGGCCCCCCCCGGTCTTGACAACGGGTCATTTTGGGACGCTGCACTTCTCTGCAGTGCATTGGCCCTGGCCCATGAGGGGAGACCCCAGCAGGCCTGCTCAACCCCGGATTGAATGGAGGCCGGAGCTGACCCTGGGCTGGGTTGCAGGGCCTGGGTCTGACTGATCGGGGCGGGAGCCTGGCTTCTCTCTGGGCAGGGTGTGTGTTGGGGGGTGGGAGTGGGCAGGCTGTGGGGGCAGCCCCAAGGGTAGCCACGCTGCCAGCTGCCCATCCTCTCATTGCCTCTCCCCCGCAGGCCGAAAGTTCATCATCGCCAATGCCCGGGTGGAGAACTGTGCTGTGATCTACTGCAACGATGGCTTCTGCGAGCTGTGCGGGTACACGCGGGCCGAGGTCATGCAGAAGCCGTGCACCTGTGACTTCCTGTACGGGCCCCGCACCCAGCGCAGCGCGGCCGCCCAGATTGCCCAGGCCCTGCTGGGCTCCGAGGAGCGCAAGGTGGAGATCTGCTTCTACCGCAAGGACGGTAGGGACCCCCAGGCTGCACCGCTGGGCTGGGGGTGGGGGCCCGGGCGTGGGGACATGGCGCCGTGCTGGGGGTAGGGGGCTGGGGCGGAGATGCGGTGCTGGAGTGGGGGGCCGGGTGCGGGAAGGCTGTGCTGTGGGGGGTTTGGGGGTGGGGGCGTGGCACACTGCTAGGGGTGGGGGGGCTGGGGGATGGGGGCACGGCACCATGCTGGGGGTGGGGGGCCAGGCACGGGGACACGGCCCCATGCTCAGGGTGGGGGGCCGGGCGTGGGGATGCAGTGCTGTGCTGGGGGTGGGGGACCAGGTGTGGGGACGCTGTGCCGTGCGGGGGGTAGGGGGCTGGGAATGGGGACGCGGCGTCATGCTGGAGGTTGGGGGCCCAGCGTGGGGATGCGGCACTACTTGTAGATGTGAGGGGGGGAAAGGAGGAGGTGGCACCCCTCTCTCTGCCTCAGCATTGAGGTGACGGTCTGGTCCCGGTGGCTGGGGGAGGTATTTGGAGCTGGTCCCTTCCTGCCCCATGGCGTGCGCCGTCTCTGTGGGGTGGCAGGGCCTGTGCTGGGCGGAGGGTGTGATTGCTCCCATGCGGGGGGTCAGTGAGCCATGGAATGGCAGGCATCAGAGAGTCAACCCGCCCCCAGCCATTGTGTTGTGCCCACGGGCCGAGGAACTGGCCCAGGGTCCTGGGGTGTCTGTTGGATCAGGGCATTGGGCCGTGGGGTCCCAAGTTCTCTGCCAAACCCAAACATTTCTCTCCAGGGGAAAGGCCCCAGATCCCGCCCTGCCGGTCCCCCGCCTTGGGGCCTGATTGAAGATGGTGCCCACTAGAGGGAAAAGGCCCCGCGTCCCTGTGACGATGTGACTCAGCAGGGAGGGGGGAGTGTTGACCTGGGAATGTGCCCTGGGGATGGGAGACCTGAGAGCCTGTCACCTGAGCCAGGAGGGGGAGGGGGAGGTAACACCTCTGCCCAGGAATGTGGACGGAGACTGCAGCAGGGAACCTGCTGGGTGGGGTTAGTTTCAGTTTGGGGCTGGGTGGAGGAACACAGGGAACCCCAGGGCTGGGGTCTAAGCTCCCTGCTCCCCCAGAAGGACGTGATTGAGGGGTCCTGGTTGTACCCACAAGCTCTGTTGGGGGCTGTGTTCCTGTTGTCCAATAAACCTTCTGTTTTACTGGCTGGCTGAGAGTCTCAGTGGATCCCAGGAAGAGGGGTGCAGGGCCTGGACTCCCCCACACTCCGTGACAGTCCATCCTACCTTCCAGAGCCAGCCAGTCCCCTCCCATGACCACTTTCCAAGCAGGGGTAGAGAGAGCCCAGGGGCCATGGGGGCAGGGCTGTGGGGCCTGGCAGCTCCGTGGGGTCCCCATGCCCATCCCTGTGTGCTCTTGCAGGCTCACCCACCGTGCTGCCTGGTGGCGATTTACGATTATTTGTGTGCGTGTGAAAGCTGCCGTCCGTCACGGGCAGACAGACCCTTGAGTTAACTGCCTGCTGAGGCTAGGCAGCGTGGCGTGGCTTGGCGATCAATCAGTGGTGCTGAGGATTGCTGCAGGGTGGGTGGCTCTTGGCGCCATGGCAGCCCTTGGCACGGCCAGCTGGGTGCTGGCTCGGGGGCTGTGAGTCTGCGGTCCCCAGCACCTTCCTGCACTCCGAGGGTGAGTGCTGTGGCTCCAAGTAACACACAGTGCGCCTGGCACCCTGCAGCACCAAGCGTCCGAGTCCCACACGCCCCGTCCTGTGGCGCTGCCCTTACTGGCTGGGGAAGAGCGGCCGAGCCAGACACTCGCCAGTGGCTCTGTCTCCTGCCCAGCAAGCCCTGATCTGGCAGTGGGGTGGGGCAGGATGTGACGATGTGACTCAGCAGGGAGGGGGGAGTGTTGACCTGGGAATGTGCCCTGGGGATGGGAGACCTGAGAGCCTGTCACCTGAGCCAGGAGGGGGAGGGGGAGGTGACACCTCTGCCCAGGAATGTGAACAGAGGCTGCAGCAGGGAACCTGCGGGGTGAGTTTAGTGGGCAGTTTGGAGGCTGGGGGGAGGAACACAGGGAACCCCAGGGCTGGGGTCTAAGCTCCCTGCTCCCCCAGAAGGATGTGATTGAGGGGTCCTGGTTGTACCCACAAGCTCTGTTGTGGACTGTGTTCCTGTTGTCCAATAAACCTTCTGTTTTACTGGCTGGCTGAGAGTCTCAGTGGATCCCAGGAAGAGGGGTGCAGGGCCTGGACTCCCCCACACTCCGTGACAACTGGTGGCAGCGGTGGGATCTACTGCACCCCGTGAACGGCGCTTCCTGCAGTAAGTGACTGGGGAACAGTAAAACGAAGGGGAATTGACGGGGACCAGGCGTGCTGAAGATTCAGAGACGGTTTCGGGGGGCGGTTAACCCCTGGGAATGTGTGACCAGAGAGAAAGACTTTTGCAGTAACAGGGTCCCCCGGGGGATTGCAGCGAGCAGTCCCAGGGGCGGAGGAGTCGGCAGCTCGACCCTGGCAAAGAGGTGGTGACCTCAAGAAGGACTGGCACACTAAGGGCTTTTCCTGGAAACCGTGGGAAGCTGCCCGGCCTGCGAGTGGCCAGCAGGGAGATGTACGCTAAACGCCTTAAGAGTGACCTGGTGGAGCTGTGCAGGCAGAGGGGGCTGCGCATCGGGAGGTCCACCAAGGAACAACTGATTGCCCAGTTGGAGGAGAGGGATCGCTTGGATGACCCGATCCCTATCCCTGAGGGGAGCCGCCCGGCAGACGCAGCGTGGGCCCTGGGGCCTGACCGGGCTGGGAGGGGTCAGACTGCTGCCGAGGACATCCCGAGACCCTTCCTACCTATGCCTGGGGGAGGGGTTGGGGGAAGCCCAGCGAATACCGAGGGCACCCTGACCCCAGCACCCAGCAGGGGATCCTCCCGGCGGAGCTCCCCATCCCTGGAGCGGAGGCGGCTGGAATGGGAGAGGGAGATGAAAATGAGGGAGCTGGAGGATCATGAAAAACAACGTCAACATGAGGAGAAACAACGTCAACATGAGCAGGAGGAGAAGGAGAAACAACGTCAACATGAGCAGGAGGAGAAGGAGAGGGAGCGTCAGGAGAAGGAGAGGGAGCGTCAGGAGAAGGAGAGGGAGCGCCAGGAGAAGGAGAAACAAAGACAGCATGAACTGGAGCTGGCCAGGCTGAAGAGCAGTGGGGCCCCGGCTGTGGTGAGTGAGGGGGGACCCAAGACTGCAAGGAACTTTGATAAGTGCTTCCTGGCCCAGCGTAAGGAGGGGGAGGACATAGATAGCTTCCTGACGGCCTTTGAGAATGCCTGTGAGCTGCACAGGGTTGACCCTGCAGACAGGCTCCAGTTTCTCACCCCCTTACTGGACCCCAAAGCCGTGGAGGTGTACAGCCGGATGACAGGGCCGGAGGCAGGGGACTATGAACTGTTCAAACAGGCCCTGCTCCGTGAGTTTGGGCTGACCCCCGAGATGTACCGGAGAAGGTTCCGGAGTCAGCGTAAAACGCCTGAGGTCACCTACCTACAACTGGCCAACCGGATGCAGGGGTATGCCCGCAAGTGGACAGCGGGGGCCCGAGCTAAAGAGGACCTGCTTGACCTAATCGTACTGGAGCAACTGGATGAACAGTGCCCTTCCGACCTGAGGCTGTGGTTGGTGGACAAAAAGCTCGAGAACCCCCAGCACGCAGGGCAGCTGGCCGACGAGTTTGTGAACAGTCGGTCAGGGGGTAGCCGGGAGGAGTCCCAAAAGAACAGGCCCCCCCCGATGCAGAGAGAGAGTCACCAGGGGGCCTCCCAGCGGGGAAATAGGGAGAACCCCCTCCCAAGGGGAACGCCTGGCGTCGGGCCCCTCCGACCCGCTCGAGGGGACCAACGTGACCTGAGCTGCTATCACTGTGGCCAGAGAGGCCACGTACGGTCCCAGTGCCCTGGGCTCAGGGACAAACTGAGCAGACCCAACCTACCCAGGGTTAACTGGGTAGGGACCCAGCTGGACGAGGGGCAGACGACTCAGGCAAGGGGGGCTGCCAGTTTACCACCTGCCCCGGAGGGAAGAGTACCCCAGGCCAGCTCCACCAGAGGGCTGGAGGCTCTGGACTCAGGGCGCTCAGTTTACAGGGTGGGCGCGGGGCTGTCCCTCCGGAGAGAGTGCCTTGTTCCCCTGGAGGTGGATGGGAGGAAGGTCAATGGATACTGGGATACGGGTGCGGAGGTGACGCTGGCCCGGCCCGAGGTGGTGGCCCCAGATCGGGTGGTGCCCAACACCTACCTGACCCTGACAGGGGTGGGTGGGACCCCATTTAAGGTGCCCGTGGCAAGGGTACACCTGAAATGGGGGGCCAAGGAGGGCCACAAGGATGTGGGGGTACACCACCATTTGCCCACTGAAGTTTTGATGGGGGGAGACCTAGAGGACTGGCCAAGCAAGCCCCAGACCGCCCTGGTTGTGACCCGTAGCCAGAGCCGGCGAGGGCCACTGCTCCCTGACCTCGGGGAGGGTACCGCACCGGAGGCGCAGGACCCTACCCTGGTGGGAAGGGAGGGCCGAGGGGCACGGCTCAGAGAGGCTGAGGCCTCAGACCTGGCCACTGAGGGGGAACCGGTCCCCATCCCTTCCCCAGCTGCTGAGTTCCAGGCCGAGTTGAGGAAAGATCCCTCCTTGCGGAAGCTCAGGGACCTGGCCGACCTCAGGGTGGTACGGACCATGAGGAGAGGCTGCCAGGAGAGGTTCCTGTGGGAGAAGGGGTTCCTGTACCGAGAATGGGCTCCCACAAGGGAAGTAGAGTCCTGTGGGATCAGGAGGCAGCTGGTGGTCCCCCAGAAGTATCGCCGCAAGCTCCTGTACCTGGCCCATGACATCCCCCTCGCAGGGCACCAGGGAATCCGGCGCACCCGGCAGAGGTTGCTACAGAACTTTTACTGGCCCGGGGTCTTTACCACGGTCCGGCAGTATTGCCGATCCTGTGACCCCTGTCAGAGGGTGGGGAAGGCCCGGGACAAGGGGAAAGCGGCTTTGAGACCTTTGCCCATCATAGAGGAGCCTTTCCAGAAGGTGGCCATGGACATCGTGGGGCCTCTCAGCAGGACGACCCGGTCGGGGAAGAAATACATTCTGGTGGTGGTAGATTTTGCCACCCGCTACCCCGAGGCAGTGCCCTTAGCTTCCATTGAAGCAGACACCGTGGCCGATGCGCTCCTGACCATTTTCAGCCGAGTGGGGTTCCCCAAGGAAGTCTTGACAGACCAAGGCTCCAACTTCATGTCGGCCCTGCTCCGGTGCTTGTGGGAGAAATGTGGGGTCCGGCACGACTGGGCCTCAGCTTATCACCCCCAGTCCAACGGGCTGGTGGAGAGGTTTAACGGGACGCTAAAGATGATGCTGAAAACCTTTATGAACCAGCACCCACAGGATTGGGACAAGTACTTACCTCACCTGCTGTTCGCGTACAGGGAGGTGCCACAGGAGTCTACCGGATTTTCGCCTTTCGAACTGTTATATGGAAGGAGGGTGAGGGGCCCCCTGGACCTGATGAGAGACGAGTGGGAGGGGAAGGCCACTCCCGATGGAGAGTCAGTGGTGGAGTATGTCCTGATCTTCCGAGAGAGACTTGCTGAACTCATGGGCCTGGCCAGGGAGAATCTGGCCAGAGCCCAGAAGAAGCAGAAGGTCTGGTATGACCGCACGGCAAGGGCCCGTGCCTACGCCACCGGGGATCCGGTGATGGTTCTCATCCCAGTGAGAAAGAACAAACTACAGGCCGCCTGGGAGGGCCCTTTCAAGGTCGTCAAGCAGCTCAATGAGGTAAACTATGTGGTGGAGCTGTCGAACCGGGCGCACCACCGCCGGGTGTACCATGTGAATATGATGAAGCCATATTATGCCAGGGGGAATGTGGTGTTTGCCGTGTGTGGACAGTGGGAAGAGCAGGGAGATGACCCTTTAGTAGATCTATTCCCTGGGACCAGAGCTGGTTCCCCCCTGGAAACAATTCCCCTCTCGGATCAGCTAACCCCTGCCCAGCAAGCTGAGGTCAGGGAGGTGCTGCATCCGTACCGACAGCTATTTTCCAACCAGCCTGGACGCACTAATCTGACTGTCCACCGGGTGCAGACAGGGTCGCACCCGCCGATAAGATGCTCCCCCTTCCGAGTCACAGGGAAAACTGCTCAGGACCTGGAAAGAGAGGTCCGGGACATGCTGGCTTTGGGGGTGATCCAGCCATCTGCCAGCCCTTGGGCCTCGCCGGTGGTGCTGGTCCCCAAAAAGGACGGGTCGGTCCGGTTCTGTGTGGACTATCGGAAGCTCAATGCCGTCACTGTATCGGATGCCTACCCCATGCCCAGGCCTGATGAGCTCCTAGACAAGCTGGGAGGAGCTCGGTACCTCACCACCATGGACCTTACAAAGGGCTACTGGCAAGTGCCGCTGGATGCAGATGCCCGGCTGAAATCGGCCTTTATCACCCCTCTGGGGCTCTATGAGTTCCTGACCCTGCCTTTCGGCCTCAAGGGAGCGCCGGCCACCTTCCAGCGCCTGGTGGACCAGCTCCTGAGGGGGATGGAGAGTTTTGCCGTGGCGTATATTGATGACATCTGTGTCTTTAGCCAGACCTGGGAGGACCACGTGTCCCAGGTTAGACAAGTGCTGGACCGACTCCAGGGGGCTGGGCTGACTGTAAAAGCGGAGAAGTGCAAGGTGGGGATGGCGGAAGTGTCTTACCTGGGCCATCGGGTGGGGAGCGGCCGCCTAAAGCCGGAACCAGCCAAGGTGGAGGTGATCAGAGACTGGCCCGCTCCCTACACCAAAAAGCAGGTCCAAGCCTTTATTGGGATGGCAGGATACTACCGAAGATTTGTGCCTCACTTTAGCGCCATAGCCACCCCCATCACTGAGCTATGCAAGAAGGGGAAGCCAGACAAGGTGGTCTGGACCGAGCAGTGCCAGGAGGCTTTCCGGGCGCTGAAGGAGGCTCTGGTCAGTGGCCCAGTTCTGGCGAACCCGGACTTTGACAAGGCCTTTGTGGTGTTCACCGACGCCTCCGACACGGGACTGGGGGCGGTGTTAATGCAGGAGGATGAAAAGGGGGAGAGACACCCCATCGTGTACCTGAGCAAGAAGTTGCTACCCCGGGAGCAACACTACGCGGCCATCGAGAAGGAGTGCCTGGCCATGGTGTGGGCCCTCAAGAAACTAGAGCCCTATCTCTTCGGGCGGCACTTCACCGTCTACACCGACCACTCGCCCCTGACCTGGCTGCACCAGATGAAAGGAGCCAACGCCAAGCTCCTGAGATGGAGCCTGCTCCTGCAGGATTACGACATGGACGTGGTCCACGTGAAGGGAAGTGCCAACCTGATAGCGGATGCGCTGTCCCGGAGAGGGGGCCCCGAACTTCCCCAGGTCACTGGTCACAGTGACCCCGCTCAGTTCAGTCTCGAAGGGGGGAGAGATGTGACGATGTGACTCAGCAGGGAGGGGGGAGTGTTGACCTGGGAATGTGCCCTGGGGATGGGAGACCTGAGAGCCTGTCACCTGAGCCAGGAGGGGGAGGGGGAGGTGACACCTCTGCCCAGGAATGTGAACAGAGGCTGCAGCAGGGAACCTGCGGGGTGAGTTTAGTGGGCAGTTTGGAGGCTGGGGGGAGGAACACAGGGAACCCCAGGGCTGGGGTCTAAGCTCCCTGCTCCCCCAGAAGGATGTGATTGAGGGGTCCTGGTTGTACCCACAAGCTCTGTTGTGGACTGTGTTCCTGTTGTCCAATAAACCTTCTGTTTTACTGGCTGGCTGAGAGTCTCAGTGGATCCCAGGAAGAGGGGTGCAGGGCCTGGACTCCCCCACACTCCGTGACACAGGGCCATTCCCTCCCAGAAAGGAGAGCCAGTCACCCCATCCTTCATGTGGGGTGTTCCTCTTCCAGCCACGGCTGGCTGGGGGACCCTGGGCAAGTCCCTTCCCCAGCTGGAACCTGCGGCTGCTGCTCCGGCCCTGCCCCGGCTGCTGGTGCAGAGCGCTGAGCCTTGCTGTAGCCCTGTGGCACTGTGCAGTGCTGCGGTGGGGTGCTGGGAGGGGTGGGCCTGGCCCCTTGCTTGCCACTGGCTTACCCCTGCGAGTGCCTTGGGGCTCAGAGAGCGGCTCGACGTTCTTCTCACTGGGGGGAGCAGAAGGCGTCCCTGGGGGCGGGGGGCAGGCTGACTCCATTATGCCCCTGCCTCTTGGGCGGGGTATTCCCTCCGTGCTCTCCTTGCCCACAGGACCTCTCCACGCTCTGCTTCCCTGCCACTGGGCCCAGGGCACAGAGATTTTGCCTGTGGATGAAGTGGCTGGAGGGAAACCTTTCCAGCTTGTGCTTGTCACGGAGTCCCTGGGCCATGCTCTGGATCTGCTTCCTACGAAGCCAGTCAGGACTCTGGGGAAGTCTCCTTTCTGTGAGCAGCCTGTCTTCAGGACACACAGCTCACCCGGCTTCCACCTTCCTGGGTCTGACCTCGGAGCATTCAGCCTCCTCTGCCCCTGCGTGCGCTTCCCACAGCGAGTCCGCCCAGGGAGTCCTGCACCCCAACTTCGCAGTCAGACGTGACTCTCAGCCAGCCAGTAAAACAGAAGGTTTATTAGATGACACGAACATGGTCTAAATCAGAGCTTGTAGGTACAGAGAACAGGACCCCTCAGCCGGGTCCATTTTGGGGGGCAGTGAGCCAGACAACTACGTCTGTACTTCACTCCTTGTCCCCAGCCAGCCCCAAACTGAAACCGTCCTCCTCTGGACTTTGTCCCTTTTCCCAGGCCGGGAGGTCACCTGATTTCTTTGTTCTCCAACCCTTTAGCTCTCACCTTGCAGGGGGAAAGGGCCCAGGCCATCAGTTGCCAGGGTGTCGGCCATTCTCTGTGTCCAGACCCCTGCACACATCTGCCCTCTAGGGCTTTGCAATGATCATACACCCTTCTCCCACCACCTAGATACTTAAGAACTGCATAGGGGAAACTGAGGCACCCCCACACTATTCAGAGGTAACATTAAGAACAGTCCCGCTTCGTCACAGTGCTGTGCTCCCAGGCAGGCCAAGTGGTGGCTGCTCCAGGCTGGCTGTTTTGGGGGGGCAGGATGCACCCCTCTCTGGGGTGCCAGCTCTCTCCTGCAAGGAGGGTGTGTGGGCGGGGGGCTCCCAGGATGGGACTAGCCATTTCTGCAGCGTGGCAGGGAATGATGCCCTGGCCAGCCTGCCATTAGCCCGCGGCCATGAGCCAGTGCCCACAGGCCCCCAGTGTGTGTGCGCCATTGCCCCAGATCCCTGCTTTGTTTGGGCTGCCCAGGGAGGCTGAGTGCAAAGGGACCTTGTGACTGCTATGTGAACGCTGAGTGCTCCCACGCGATGGAGTGGTGGCAGGCCAGCTGCTTTGCTGTGGTTACCCCTGCTGGCGACCAGTCCTCTCCCACTGTCTGCTCTCGTCCCACTGTCCCGCTGACGGTCGGGTGCCAGACTGCCACCTGGGAGTAGGTGACAGCTGCTTGGAGTGTGAAGAACACTGTTGAAGTGCAGCTAGCTCTGGGGAGGAGGGCTGCCACCAGACTGGGAGGGAGAATGTGGCTGAGCCCTGAGCCATACTCCAGGTCTCGCTGTGGGGGGGGCTGCGGAGTTTTGCTGGCCAGGCTCAGCAGACTGGAGCAGAGATGCACACATGGCCACTGCAGTGTGGGGCTGAGTGGGTGCTGTGGCTTAGGGGTCTGGCACTTTGCTTGGTGCTAGGAACCATCCTCCTGCAGGCCCCATGTGAACACTCGGGGGGTGGATGCAGGGCCAGGATCACAGCAGGGCCTGGAGCATGTCCCTGTGGGGGAGCTGGCCCTCCCACACCAGGTGTCTCTGCTCTTGCACGGGCAGCTGCCTCCGGCTCTCATCAGCCTTCCCCGGTTCCGGCCAGCAGCGTAAACAGAGCTGGTTCCCAGCTGCCGGCCCCTCTTGGCTCTGCACCCACAGCCGGGACCTAAGGACAACGGGTCCTGGCACAGCCAGGCAATTCCCGCCCCTTCCCTGCCCCTGGGGCTCCCTATTCCTGGGCTGGGAGGCAGCTTGGGGGTGAGGGGAGCGTTGGGTGTGATAAGCTGTGTGTCAGGTGCAGGCTGGGGGGCATGGCCTGTTGGAAACAGTCCCACTCCCGGGCTCCTCTCCCCATAATCCAAGGGGGTCCAGCTGTAACCCAGGTGGGATGTGAGCTGCTATCCTGGGCCTGAGGGGGCAAGGAGCTGGAAGATGGGGTGTGTGTGTAATGCTGGACCAGGGGGTTGTGGGCACGAGGAGGGGCCTGTAAAGTGGGGTGGGGGTAGCTGTCTGTAATGCTGGGCCTGGGGGCAGGAGGGAGGGGGGCTGTAAAGCCGGACAGGGGCTGGCTGAGCAGCAAGGGGAAGCTATGGGGTTTGCACCTGGTGGTGGTGGCGGGGCAGGGCGGTGAGGAGATGCTGAAGCAAGGGTCACTTTCCCAGCAATGCTCTGGGCTGCCCGCTCCCGTGACAGACAGGCCCTGCCCTGGTGAGGGGACTGGAGAAGCCCCACCGGTGCGTGGTGGCCTGGGACTCCAGCTGGCCCGGTTTGCCCTGATCCACTTGCTGCCGCTTGGGCTCTGGCGTTCTCATGGCAGGGTGTCTCAGGTGCCGGCACTGCTGTTTTCGGGGCTTTCCCATCCATAGTTAACTGGCCTGGAGGTTGGCATTGCTCCGCCGGCCGAGGAGCCAAGCTGCAGCTAGCACCTCCTGCAGGTCGCGCTGCCTGCAGCCCAACCCAGTCCCTCACCTTCCTGCCCCCTTCTTGCATGCTGGCCTGCCACATCTCCCCAGGGAAGGGCAGGGCAGGGGGGCTCCTCCTGGGGCCAAGAGCTGCCCCTGCTGCACTTCCCCAGGCTCTGACAGATGGTTCCAGAGCTGAGCCACCGAGAGGGCACCTGCAGCACCAGGACCTTGCACCCAATCCCTGGCTCCCTTGGGCCCTAGCTTGGCATGATGCCCTTAAATCATCCCCTAGCTTGAGCACTGTCTCAGCCCTGGTGGGGGGCGGGGGGGAGACATGCCATGCGGGCTCCGAAGCCCTGCGTCTCCAGGCCTATTCGTAACACGGCTTGGTGATGGAGGTTGGCTGGCCCCACCACTGTGGGGGAGCCCTGGAGAGCATGAGCAATGGGGGCTGTGCGCTGCAGCCTGCCAGTCCTGGGCTAGCAAGGGGAGTGTGCCATGGGGTGCACGCCCAGGGACCGTGTGCATGCCCGGGAGCTGTGCCCCACGCATACAGTCATCCATGGGAGAGTGAGACCCCCTGGGGGAGCACTGGGGATGGCCCGGCTGAGACATGTGGTAGTGGCTCCTGGAGTCAAGGGCCAGGGCCTCACGCCTGTGGTTACGGTGTCAGTTGCCTGCACCCTGGGGCCCCACCGGACAGCACTGTTGACTCAGCATGTGACTTATCATGCCATATTGGTAAAGCTTGAGCTCAGCAGATGGATGGTTTCCCCCGATTGTTGTTTTCTGCAGGAAAGCCACCCCTTAGGAACGGGTTTTCTGGGGGCTCATGGATTCAGCATGTTGGTTTATTTCACAGTTTGAAGAGATTGAGACATTTAGCCCTTAACATATTTAAGCAGATTTATTTTTAGAAAGAAAAAGTTCTAATTTGAGCAACAAAACCAGAAATCTGTTTTCAATGAAATAGTCCTGTTTTTTCCCCCAAAATATCAGTTTTTTATCCACCTGGGAGCATCTGGTCCCCTCCCCCACTACAGCTTCCTGGCCTGGGGCAAGGAGCTGCCCTCTCCACTGTGCAGAGAGGGTGCCCAGGAGTCAGTGTCTGGGGCTCCCGCCCCCCTGGATCCCTCTGTCCTGGCGCTGCGCAGGGCGATGGGGACTGCAGTGGGGCCCTGACCTCTGTCTCCATCCATTGCAGGGCTGAAGCCACTTTGATGTAGGGCCCCGAGGTGGCGATTTTTTGGCCTGCAGGTTTGACTGGCAGCAGGCCCCCATGTCCAGTGTGGGGAACAGAGCCTTTCCCCTCTCAAGGCGCTGGCCAAGCGGCTGGCCCCGAGCTGGAGGAGGCTGGGCCCTGTGTGTGCTGCTCCCTGCTGGCCAGCTGGGCTGGGAGCATGGTGTGCTGGGCTCCCCCTCCCCCCTTTGGCAGCAGAGCGGCCGCTGACAGCTGTGTACGCCTCGTGTCTCCGGGCCGCTGCGGCTCTGGCCAGCCTCACTGAGCCCCTCCAGACAGGCTGAGGAATGAGCCACTGGGACGGGAGGGGTGTTCGGCCTAGCGCTCCCTGCGCTCTGCCCTGATCCCAGCTGCCAGAGCCCCCTCGGGCCCCGCAGTGAATGGGGTGGGCCTGTGGGACGTCCTGGGCCAGCCTTGGGGGGGAGCCGGTTCTGTCAGGGGGTCCAGTCTGCCCAGGCCAGACAGGAGGCTATGGCCTGGGGACAGTACTGCCCGTTCCTGCCTGCAGTGCCACGACTTCTCTATCGCCCCCTCCCGGGGCCGGGTTCAGCTTGGCCTCCTGGCTGGGTATGGGAGTGGGGGGGTCCCTGGCAGGACAAGGGAATTGCGCCCACTTCCTCCTGTCTCTGGCTCCAGTCGCCCCCCCCCCCCCCCCGGGGCTGGACTGGGCTCTGGGCCCTGTCCCTGCCTGTTCCCCTCTAGTGGTGGGCTCTGTGCTTGGCCCATGTCCCTGCAGCGAGGGCCTGTCCCTGCCAAAAGGGACGTATGGTCCCCCTAGCATGGGGGGTTGAGTTGGTGTGACTGTGTCTATCAGAGGTGTGGATATTTCACAGTTACAGCCATAGGGGTCTATAGTGCAGGCCTGCCCGAGTACCTGTGTCTGTCACTCTCTGGGGACAGCCTGTGTCCCTGAGCTCAGTCACCCGACACCGGGCATTGTCCTTCGCAGAGCCCTGCTGAGCTCCCTGCTCCCTGGCTGGAGCTTGCTGCTGGTGGGTGTCAGATGTCCAGTCCTGGGGGTTCCCTGAGTCCTCTTTGATCTCAGTTCCTTCTAGGCAGGCTTCATGACCCCAGTGAGGGGGGACCGAGACATCTCAGTCTCCTGCTCCTCCCCAGGAGCACTGTACCCTTCTGTACTTGCCCAGGGTACCCACCTGGCAGCTCAGTCAGTCACTGCCGGGCACAGCGTTCATTGGAACATCACAGAAAGTGCCTTGTTGGTCACAGGGGCTCTCAGTGGGGCGCTGCGGCTGTGGGCTCTCAGTGGGGCACTGCGAGCCGGGCTGTGGGGCGCTGGGGCTGTGGACTCTCGGGGGTGCTGGGGCTGCAGACTCTCGGGGGGCGCTGCGAGCCGGGCCGTGGGGCGCTGGGGCTGCGGGCTCTCGGGGGGCGCTGCGAGCCGGGCCGTGGGGCGCTGGGGCTGCGGGCTCTCGGGGGGCGCTGCGAGCCGGGCCGTGGGGCGCTGGGGCTGCGGGCTCTCGGGGGGCGCTGCGAGCCGGGCCGTGGGGCGCTGGGGCTGCGGGCTCTCGGGGGGGTGCTACTCCCAGTGCCACATCAGTACTAGGCAGTTACAGGATGAATGGTTCTCCCACCTGGATATGTGGGGCCGGGGCCAAATCCTGTTTCAGGGTCAGTGATGTCTTTGCCTGGCCAGGCTGCTGCTCCCACTGCCACCCTTTCTTTAGGAGAAAGCCCAGTGGGCGACATTTCAGTGACATCTCTCGAGAGGTTCAGGTTCCCAAAAGGGCTCTTAAGGATGCCACATCAGTGGTGGCGGGAAGTTTTCCAGTCAGTTCCCCCCATTGTGCATCTGGGGTCCGTTCTTCCTTTCCCAATATGACCCCTAAGTATTTTACCTCTTGCTGTACCAGCTGGGCCTTGGCTCTGCTAGCCTGGAGTCCGGTATCTTGGATGATCTGTAACATCTGCTCAGTGATCCTACCAACCTCCTCCCTGTGGTCCCCATGCACCCGGATATCACCAACGTAGGAAATGACCTCTCTGGGCTTCAGCTGTCAATTTTCCCCACATCTTAACCACATGGGAGGGACAAATTGGGGATGCGTTATGAAAACTCTGGGGGACCCTTGTGTTGTCCGCTGTAAGTGAACCCAAATTTGTACCAGGACGCGGGGCGCACGGGAATGGCAGAGGAGGCATTTGCTAAATCTGTTACTGAGAGCAACTGTGCCCCTGCTGCTGCTGCAGCGACTTCTTGGTACTTAGCCACAACCAGAGCAGTGGCCGGGGTTACTGCGTTTAATGCTCTAAAACCCACTGTCATTCGCCAGGTCTCCCCTCCCCTTTCGGTACAGGCCAACTGGGCAGTGTTAGTACTTGCCATGTGCCCAATAACACCCTGTTCTAACAAACTTTCTGTGGTAGATTTTATCCCTTCCGCTGCCTCCTGAGGGTACGTGTATTGACGTTGTGGAGGGGGGTCAGGCCCTTGGATTAAAACCTCAGCATCAATTTCCCCACACTCCAGTTTATTTTCAGCCCATACCCCAGGAAACTTGTCCACCCATGGGTCCCCTTCTTCTGCTTGCCCTCCTTCTGGTGCCTTTACACATGCTCACCTATGTACAGCAGTAATGGAGGGGTGGATGTTTCTGCTGGCCCGTCACTATTTGCCCATAGGAACCCGTCAGCTAAATCCACAGTGCGTCTCCCCTTGTTAAGGTAAAATGTTCCCAGTATTCCATCCTCCTCATTCCTAGTTTGATCCTACTTAGAATCATAGAATCATAGAATCATAGAATATAAGGGTTGGAAGGGACCCCAGAAGGTCATCTAGTCCAACCCCCTGCTCAAAGCAGGACCAATTCCCAGTTAAATCATCCCAGCCAGGGCTTTGTCAAGCCTGACCTTAAAAACCTCTAAGGAAGGAGATTCTACCACCTCCCTAGGTAACGCATTCCAGTGTTTCACCACCCTCATAGTGAAAAAGTTTTTCCTAATATCCAATCTAAACCTCCCCCACTGTAACTTGAGACCATTACTCCTCGTTCTGTCATCTGATACCATTGAGAACAGTCTAGAGCCATCCTCTTTGGAACCCCCTTTCAGGTAGTTGAAAACAGCTATCAAATCCCCCCTCATTCTTCTCTTCTGCAGGCTAAACAATCCCAGCTCCCTCAGCCTCTCCTCATAACTCATGTGTTCCAAACCCCTAATCATTTTTGTTGCCCTTCGCTGGACTCTCTCCAATTTATCCACATCCTTCTTGAAGTGTGGGGCCCAAAACTGGACACAGTACTCCAGATGAGGCCTCACCAATGTCGAATAGAGGGGAACGATCACGTCCCTCGATCTGCTGGCTATGCCCCTACTTATAGATCCCAAAATGCCATTGGCCTTCTTGGCAACAAGGGCACACTGCTGACTCATATCCAGCTTCTCGTCCACTGTCACCCCTAGGTCCTTTTCCGCAGAACTGCTGCCTAGCCATTCGGTCCCTAGTCTGTAGCTGTGCATTGGGTTCTTCCGTCCTAAGTGCAGGACCCTGCACTTATCCTTATTGAACCTCATCAGATTTCTTTTGGCCCAATCCTCCAATTTGTCTAGGTCCTTCTGTATCCTATCCCTCCCCTCCAGCGTATCTACCACTCCTCCCAGTTTAGTATCATCCGCAAATTTGCTGAGAGTGCAATCCACACCATCCTCCAGATCATTTATGAAGATATTGAACAAAACCGGCCCCAGGACCGACCCTTGGGGCACACCACTTGATACCGGCTGCCAACTAGACATGGAGCCATTGATCACTACCCGTTGAGCCCGACAATCTAGCCAGCTTTCTACCCACCTTGTAGTGCATTCATCCAGCCCATACTTCCTTAACTTGCTGACAAGAATACTGTGGGAGACCGTGTCAAAAGCTTTGCTAAAGTCAAGAAACACAGTACTTTTAGGAGGTACCCGGAGTAGGAGGTACCCAGAGTTGAAACAGGAGATTTTTCAAGCAGTTGTAGTTTTTTGAGACGCACAGGAAAAGGAAATAAGGACAGGAGAATGGAACCCGTCCAGGCAGTAACTTTTGCCAACAACAGGCCCCCAGATCTCCAAGGGGAGCTGGGGGAAAGGGCCAGATGCACTATTTAACACAGTTAAATACTTAGTTAAACACACTATTTAACACAGTTAAATACTTCTGAACACAGTATTTAACCCATGACTCCTGATTGCCTAGACGGGTCAGGATCAGTCTTGTGATAAATGCTTTCATTGTCTCCCCCTGTCTATGATACTAGTTGTGTTGAATTTTCTGTTTCCAGGGTCCCCGGGAAGCCACTGCTCTCCAAGCACACCTACTGATGCACCAGTGTCAGTTAACATAGTGGGGCATGTTTGTTCCCCCATTATTGCGCCTATAGTGGGATGCCCCATTTGTCATATTCTAGTTGGGCCCCTACCTCAGGGGGAGTCCAGGGAGGTGGGCACCCCTATTGGGGTGGCACTGATGGTTCAGAGTCTGTTCTGAGAGTTACAGGAACCCTGTTAGTCAACTCCTCTTGCCTGTGTAACTGGACAGCCCACTGCAGTAACTCACTTGTGGGCTTCCTGTCCCATTTTTCTCTTGGTTCTCCTGCCATCATAAGCTTTCTCCATGCCTCCCCTCTGTCTACCTTTTCCACCTTCCACCAGACATCCTCTAGTCTGCATCTGATACCCAGATCCATTTCTTCCTCTTGCTCCTCTGCTGTCCCTGGCACCTCCCCGTCCTCTTCCTCTAACATGCCATAGTGCATCTGGCCCTTTTCCCCCAGCTCCCCTTGGAGATCTGGGGGCCTGTTGTTGGCAAAAGTTACTGCCTGGACGGGTTCCATTCTCCTGTCCTTATTTCCTTTTCCTGTGCGTCTCAAAAAACTACAACTGCTTGAAAAATCTCCTGTTTCAACTCTGGGTACCTCCTACTCCGGGTACCTCCTAAAATTATCTTCATTCTTGAATTCAAACTGTCTAGCTTTTAAGACTGCATTGTTAAAGTATTAAAATCCAGTAGGGTTCCAGTTACTACTGGCACAACCCTGGAAGCCATGGCCAGTATCTCCTTTTTAATAACATGCAATTCCGGGGAGTCACCAGGGCCCTGCAGTTTCCACAGTATGCATCCGATGAAGTGAGCTGTAGCTCACGAAAGCTCATGCTCAAATAAATTGGTTAGTCTCTAAGGTGCCACAAGTACTCCTTTTCTTTTTGCGAATACAGACTAACACGGCTGTTACTCTGAAACCTTTCCCTGCAAGGTTGGTCTCGTCTGGATTCTGGTTGTTGCATGTCCTGGTCTTGCAGAGGATTCTTAGCAGTTTTGATCTTAGGCTGTGTCTTAAAGGTGAGTTGTTCTTCTTCTTCTAGGTCTTTCCTTCTTATTTTTCTGTTCCTTCCACTGCTCTCCTTCTTGGACCCCAGCTTATATAGTGAAATTTGAGTCCTGCTTAGCTGTACTTTCACCAATCATTTCATTAAAGTGTTGCTAAACAATTCTCTAACCCAGCGTTTCCCAAACTGTGTTCCACGGAACACTGGTGTTCGCACAGTGGGAATAGTGTTCCGTGAAAGAATCGTAATGAAAAAGGAGGGTCTTTATATGCACTTTCCAGTTAGAAATTGTTAGTTCATGTTATTTTAAATTTGTATTTTTGCTTTGTTTTATACAATAAAATACATTTGAGCATAAATAACACAATTTTTTATTTGAAAACCAAACGACTACAAAATAATAGTGTAAATGGTCCGTAAATATATACCAGGTGTTCCGTGGCCAAAAAAAGTTTGGGAAACACTGCTCTATCCAATCCTAACATATTGTAAAACAATTCTTTAACCAGTCCGAGCCCACCACCTTAGTGGATTTACACCTAGCAAAATTAGTGATGTAACAGAAACAATCAAAGAACCCGACAGATAAACAATAGAGACGTGGGGACCATAAAGACAAAACAATAAAAAGAGGGATTTCACACCCACAACTATTGATAAGTGGTGTCTTGCCGGACAGAATGCCATCAAACTAAGCTTTCTTTAACCATCTTAAGCTCTGTTTCTGTGTCTGACGATGATGGGTGCTATTAGGACAGGAGCCTTCTGAACAGCCCGATAGGACATTGTTTTAATGTAATTTAGATGGAATGTGGGGCTGTGACTTCCTGCTTCTTGGCTGATGGCTGCTGCTCTCCTAATATGGTTGCAGACAAAGGCCTCATCCTTACAGCTCCATGGGTCACTGGGGCTCTCAGTGGGGCGCTGTGAGTCAGGCCACGGGGCGCTGGGGCGGTGAGCTCTCAGTGGGGCACTGCAAACCTGGCCATGGGGGGATGGAGCTGCAGGCTCTCAGTGGGGGGCCGTGAGCCGGCCTGTGGGCGCTGGCGCTGTGGGCTCTCAGTGGGGGGCCGTGAGCCGGGCTGTGGATTGCTGGGGTGAGGGCTCTGAGTGGGGTGCTGGGGGGCTGTGGGCTCTCAGTTGGGTTCCATGAGCCTGGCACTGGGGCTGGAGCTCTCAGTGGGGTGCTGTGAGCCAGGCTGTGGATTGCTGGGGCTGAGGGCTCTCAGTGGGGTGCTGGGGGGCTGTGGGCTCTCAGTTGGGCTCCATGAGCCTGGCACTGGGGCTGGAGCTCTCAGTGGGGTGCCGTGAGCCAGGCTGTGGATTGCTGGGGCTGAGGGCTCTCAGTCGGGTGCTGCGAGCCAGCCCGTGGGGCGCTGGGGCTGGGGCTCTGAGTGGGGTGCCATGAGCTGGGCCATGGGGCGCTGTGGTTGTGGCTCTCTGTGGGGAGTTGGTCTCCAGTCCCACCTCCCCCCGCAGACCAGGCCCAGTCCCTGCAGCTGACGCCTGCCCTACCTGCTCCACCCCCTGCATGCCAGCCTTCTGGGTATCGTGCCAAGCAGGGCGCCCTCTACCTGGCCACTGTGCAGTTGTCCAATCTCTCACTGTCTGCCCCATGGCAGGACAGGGTGGTGGGGGAGCTGGCAGCTTGTGGCCTTGCAGAATTGCTGCCTCAGGGGTATGGCCGGACCCAGACAGACTTGCTGCCTCTACGGTGTAGAGCCCAGGCAGGAGCGGAACCCTCCTGGGCAGAGCCCCCAGGGTGGGGTGCCGATGAGGGAGGGGGTGGGCAGCAACTGTCTGAACACCCCTGGCTCTCAGAGGTCTCCTGCAAGGCTGCACTGTATCTACATCCAAATGAGTTTGTGAGGCCAGGCCAGGGTTCACCTGGCTCAGGGCCTCCCATTCCCACAGTCACAGACCCACAGGCTCGGGGCTGAGCCCCCAGCTTTGGAGCCGTCTCTGGGAGGCCCCTTCACTGGGCCGGCCAGCCCACCTGGGGTTCTTGCTCTTCCTCCAGGGTGAGCCATGCGGCCTCACCGCCCCTTAGACTGGCCTTCTGGGCCTGCAGCTCCTCCCACACCTCCACGAGCTCCAGGCAGTGAGTCCCCCAGAGACAGCCCCTGAGGGAGACTCGGCTGCTCTGCAGGGACCCGGACCCCTCACCCAGCTCCTGCAGGGACCCTCCCAGTGCGGGCACAGCTGGGTTCAGTTGTTAGCTGGTGCCCAGCCTAGGGGGCCCTTAGGACAACCTGGAGCAATGAAGGGTGAAGCAGGGTCCGTCCTAGCCAGCCCCCAGCCCAGCCTGGCTGTGAGGAACCCTTGGGTCTGGCTCTGTCTGTCTGGGCGGCCTCCTTGGTCAGACTCTAGGTGGGAGCCCCGACTCCTTCCAGCCCCTGACTTTTGTCCCCACCTCCCCACTCCCAGCCCCGAGTCCTCCAGCCAGGGAAATGCTGCTCGGTCTCCCTGAGACAGGGAGTCCATCTCCCTCTGGGTTGCTCCTTGCTGGGTGTTGTCTCAGATTCTGCACTGAGATGGGGATTAAAGTCCACTTAGACCCAGGGCAGGGCTACACTTAAAACAGACATCAGCTGCAGCGCTATGCTGTATGCTGCCGCAGTTACCCACCTCCCTGAGAGGCAGCGGCCGTATGGGTGGGAGAAACTCCGTCCGTCTGTGGTGTTACCCCCTGTCCTGGATGCCCAGGGCTCGGGTTCTCTCGGCTCCATACAGTCCCTGGGGGGAACCCCCTTTGGTGCGACAGCCCTTCTTGGGGGGCCACTCTCTTGGGGGGGTGTTAAGCTGTAGGCCCTGATGTGAGGATGTGACTCAGCAGGGAGGGGGGAGTGTTGACCTGGGGATGGGAGACCTGAGAGCCTGTCACCTGAGCCAGGAGGGGGAGGTAACACCTCTGCCCAGGAATGTGAACAGAGGCTGCAGGAGAGAGCCTGCTGGGGGGGTTTAGTTTCAGTTTGGGGCTGGGTGGAGGAACACAGGGAACCCCAGGGCTGGGGTCTAAGCTCCCTGCTCCCCCAGAAGGACTTGACTGAGGGGTCCTGGGGGTACCCACAAGCTCTGTTTTGGACTGTGTTCCTGTTGTCCAATAAACCTTCTGTTTTACTGGCTGGCTGAGAGTCTCAGTGAATCCCAGGAAGAGGGGTGCAGGGCCTGGACTCCCCCACACTCCGTGACACCCTCCACCTTCCGGGACTGCACCTCTGAGCCACCAACAGCCTGGCTCTGCAGTGGACGCCTCAGGGAGCCCACTTGCTCTGGGCCTCTGATCTCCCCACCCCCAGAGGGCGCACTGCCCCCGATCTCTAGACCGGGGCGACTCTCAGCCAGCGTAACACAGGAGGGTTTATTGAGCATCTGAACCCAGCCCAGGAAACTCTCCAGGCCTCAGGCCTGGCCTCCCTCAGCACAGTACATCTAGGTCTCTCCAGCCTCCAGGGGGGCTCTGGTTGCAATCTCTGTCCAGTCCAGCACCCCCTGCCTTCCAGCTGAGACATCCTTTATCATCTCCTCCATCAGCTCCTCCCCTGTCCTTTGTCTTCCGTCCCAGGTAAACAGGTCGCTGGGGCCCCCCTCTTCTATCCTTTGTTCCCCTCTGGCTGGAACTGGTTGCTTGGCCCCTCTCTCCTCAGCCCTTTGTCCTCCCACTGGCCGGAACTGGCTGTGACTCCCGGTCACCAGTCCCTGCGGTCTCCATTCTCCAGGCTATTGTCCTGGTCCCAAGTGCAAGGCGAGGTCAGTGCTGGTCCTCTTCAGCAACAAACTTCCTCTCCCACCACCTCGTTAACACAGGGAAACTGAGTCCCACCCCATCTGCATGCAAACCATTGAAGAAACAAGAAAATCCCCTGCTTTTTCGCACTCACCTCCCCAGCTCCCGTGGATGTAGCGCTGTTTACAGGGGGGTCAGGCTGGGGTAACAGCATCGCTGGGGCGGGGAGAGGGGGTTCACACCCCTGCGCCATGTAGTTACACTGCAGTAGGTCTGGGGTGTAGACCAACACAGAGACAGCTAGGTGTCATTCAGACCCGCGTCTTCGGCCCGGTGGACACTGCAAACGTGTCTCGTTCAGGGGTGAGACTCCAGCCCTGTGAGCATGACAGGTACAGCCCCTTAACCTCTGGAGGCGGTGCTGGGTTGGCGGGACAGCTCCTCCCCCCTTCAGGGAGGTGTGAACTGTGCTCTCCCATTGGCGTCAGAGCATCCGCACTCGGGCGTGAGACCTGCCCTGAGCATGCACAGCCCTTCCCCCCGCTAGGACACAATGTCTCATAGAGGGGAAACCGAGGCACACGCAAACTTCAGTGGGTCATCTCAAGTGCCTATACACAAATGCACAAAGCCTGGGAAACAAGCAGGGAGAACTGGAAGTCCTGGCAAAGTCAAGGAATTATGATGTGATTGGAATAACAGAGACTTGGTGGGATAACTCACATGACTGGATTACGGTCATGGATGGATATAAAATGTTCAGGAAGGACAGGCAGGGCAGAAAATGTGGGGGAGTTGCACTGTATGTAAGGGAGCAGTATGACTGCTCAGAGCTCAAGTATGAAACTGCAGAAAAACCTGAGAGTCTCTGGATTAAGTTTAGAAGTGTGAGCACCAAGGGTGATGTCGTGGTGGGAGTCTGCTATAGACCAACGGACCAGGGGGACGAGGTGGACGAGGCTTTCTTCCAGCAACTTGCAGAAGTTACTAGATTGCAGGCCCTAGTTCTCATGGGAGACTTCAATCACCCTGATATCTGCTGGGAGAGCAATACAGCGGTGCACAGACAATCCAGGAAGTTTTTGGAAACTGTAGGGGACAATTTCCTAGTGCAAGTGCTGGAGGAACCAACTAGGGGCAGAGCTCTTCTTGACCTGCTGCTCACAAACCAGGAAGAATTAGTAGGGGATGCAAAAGTGGATGGGAACCTGGGAGGCAGTGACCATGAGATGGTCGAGTTCAGGATCCTGACACAAGGAGGAAAGGAAAGCAGCAGAATACCGACCCTGGACTTCAGAAAAGCAGACTTTGACTCCCTCAGGGAACTGATGGGCAAGATCCCCTGGGAGAATAACATGAGGGGGAAAGGAGTCCAGGAGAGCTGGCTGTATTTTAAAGAATCCTTCTTGAGGTTACAGGGACAAACCATCCCGATGTGTAGAAAGAATAGTAAATATGGCAGGCGACCAGCTTGGCTTCACAGTGAAATCCTTGCTGATCTTAAATACAAAAAAGAAGCTTACAAGAAATGGAAGATTGGACAGATGAGCAGGGATGAGTATAAAAATATTGCTCGGGCATGCAGGAGTGAAATCAGGAAGGCCAAATCACACCTGGAGTTGCAGCTCGCAAGAGATGTGAAGAGTAACAAGAAGGGTTTCTTCAGGTATGTTGGCAACAAGAAGAAAGTCAAGGAAAGTGTGGGCCCCTTACTGAAGGAGGGAGGCAACCTAGTGACAGGATGTGGAAAAAGCTAATGTACTCAATGCTTTTTTTGCCTCTGTCTTCACGAACAAGGTCAGCTCCCAGACTGCTGCACTGGGCAGCACAGCAAGGGGAGGAGGTGACCAGCCCTCTGTGGAGAAAGAAGTGGTTCGGGACTATTTAAAAAAGCTGGACGTGCACAATGGGGCTGGATGCGTTGCATCCGAGAGTGCTAAAGGAGTTGGCGGATGTGATTGCGGAGCCATTGGCCATTATCTTTGAAAACTCACGGCAATCGGGGGAAGTCCCGGACTACTGGAAAAAGTCTAATGTAGTGCCCATCTTTAAAAAAGGGAAGAAGGAGGATCCTGGGAACTACAGGCCAGTCGGTCTCGCCTCAGTCCCCGGAAAAATCATGGAGCAGGTCCTCAAGGAATCAATTGTGAAGCACTTAGAGGAGAGGAAAGTGATCAGGAACAGTCAGCATGGATTCACCAAGGGCAAGTCATGCCTGACTAATATAATTGCCTTTTATGACGAGATAACTGGTTCTGTGGATGAAGGGAAAACAGTGGACATGTTGTTCCTTGACTTTAGCAAAGCTTTTGACACTGTCTCCCACATAATGACAGGTTTCAGAGTAACAGCCATGTTAGTCTGTATTCGCAAAAGGAAAAGGAGGACTTGTGGCACCTTAGAGACTAACCAATTTATTTGAGCATAAGCTTTCGTGAGCTTCAGCTGTAGCTCACGAAAGCTTATGCTCAAATAAATTGGTTAGTCTCTAAGGTGCCACAAGTACTCCTTTTCTTTTTCTCCCCCAGTATTCTTGCCAGCAAGTTAAAGAAATATGGGCTGGATGAATGCACTATAAGGTGGGTAGAAAGTTGGCTAGATTGTCGGGCTCAACGGGTAATGATCAATGGCTCCATGTCTAGTCGGCAGCTGGTATCAAGCGGAGTGTCCCAAGGGTCGGTCCTGGGGCCGGTTTTGTTCAATATCTTCATAAATGATCTGGAGGATGGTGTGGATTGTACCCTCAGCACATTTGCAGACGACACTAAACTGGGAGGAGTGGTAGATACGCTGGAGGGCAGGGATAGGATACAGAGGGCCCTAGACAAATTAGAGGATTGGGCCAAAAGAAATCTGATGAGGTTCAACAAGGACAAGTTCAGAGTCCTGCACTTAGAATGGAAGAGTCCCATGCCCCGCTACAGACTAGGGACCGAATGGCTCGGCAGCAGTTCTGCAGAAAAGGACCTAGGGGTGACAGTGGACGAGAAGCTGGATAGGAGTCAACAGTGTGCCCTTGTTGCCAAGAAGGCCAATGGCATTTTGGGCTGTATAAGTAGAGGCATTGCCAGCAGATCGAGGGACGTGATTGTTCCCCTCTATTGGACATTGGTGAGGCCTTATCTGGAGTACTGTGTCCAGTTTTGGGCCCCACACTACAAGAAGGATGTGGATAAATTGGAAAGAGTCCCACGGAGGGCAACAAAAATGATTAGGGGACTGGAACACAATAGTTATGAGGAGAGGCTGAGGGAACTTGGGATGTTTAGTTTGCAGAAGAGAAGAATGAGGGGGGATTTGATAGCTGCTTTCAACTACCTGAAAGGGGGTTCCAAAGATGATGGCTCTAGACTGTTCTTAGTGGTAGCAGATGACAGAACAAGGAGTAATGGTCTCAAGTTGCAGTGGATGAGGTTTAGGTTGGATATTAGGAAAAACTTTTTCACTTGGGGGGTGGTGAAACACTGGAATGCGTTACCTAGGGAGGTGGTAGAATCTCCTTCCTTAGAAGTTTTTAAGGTCAGGCTTGACAAAGCCCTGACTGGGATGATTTAATTGGGGATTGGTCCTGCTCTGAGCAGGGGGTGGGACTAGATGACCTCCTGAGGTCCCTTCCAACCCTGATATTCTATGATTCATAAATGTATTCCAAAACATTCCCCCTTTGTCACCTCCCCCCCCCACAGTGTCACCTGCCTCAAACCTCCCCCCAGTGTCACTGGGCTGAGGCCCCCCCACCCCACTGAGTGTCACTCATCTCCATTCCCCCACCCGATGCTGGCACTGCTGTCTCCTCCCTCAGTGCCTGTCTCCCAGGTCCTGGGGTTCTGGCGCGGATGAAAGGCACCTGCCATCTTCTGAGCCCCAAGGTCATGGCCTGATCTGTTCCCCCCACCCCCACTGTTTGCCTGGCTCTGATGGGTCCTCGCCCCCCTGCAGGCCACAGTGCCCATGTGGGGGGAGGGGCTTACACTGCAGCAGCAGTGTCCCCCCCGGGAGCGGACACTCCTTTCCCCTGGATATTTATAGCAGTGCCAGACAGAGCTGCATTTGGTGTGTGATAAATGGAGCCCGCATGTGCTTAACCCTTCCCTGGCTCCAGGAGCCAGGCCTGAACCACCCTGGGTGAGGCCCAAGAGTGGGCAGGAGGACAAGGGGACCAAGCTGGAGTACCTGCAAGCGCAGGGCTAGAAGCACTCTCCCCTCACTCAGTGCTGACCCTCTTTCCCCAGTGCCGTGCTAGGGGGTGCTATGCTTCATGGAGCGGGGCGGGGGCTCATCAGGGGGCGCCGGGCCGCAGGGAGCGGGGCGGGGGCTCGGCTGGGGGCACCGGGGAGCGGGGCGGGGCCTCGGCAGGGGGCGCTGGGCCTTGGGGAGTGGGGCGGGGGATTGGCTGGGGGGGCCACGGGGCAGGGGCTCATCAGAGGTCGCCAGGGAGCGGGGCAGGGGCTTGGCTGGGGCGCTGGGCCATGGGGAGCAGGTTGAGGGCTCAGCTGGGGGCGCTGGACTGTGGGGAGCGGGGTGGAGGTTCAGCTGGGGGCGTTGGGGAGCCTGGCGAGGGCTTGGCAGGGCGTGCTATGCTTCATGAAGCGGGGTGGGGGCTTGGCTGGGGGAGCGGGGCGGGGGCTCGGCTGGGCCGCAGGCTATGGGCTCAGCAGGGAGCGCTCTCCCCACGGTCCGAGCTGGCCCCCATGGCAATGCTGGAGAGAGCTGAGCCCGCCCCCCTGCAGAGACAAGCTCCCCAGGCAGGGGCGGGCCAGGCTGAGAACAGCTGCCCGTGTTGTGTTCCCTTGCGCTGACGGGCAGACTTCAGGCCTGAGCTGGTGCTGCAGGGTGTGGGGCGCCAGGCCGTGCCCCGTAGCGGCATGTTGCGGTTCCGTTCTGGGGCGCGGGAGCCTGGTGGGCTTTGTGCTGCATCTCCCAGGGCAGCGCGGCGTTTGGGCGAGCAGCTCGTGGGGTTGGTGCTGGCCAGAAGAGGGTGCTGGCCCCTGCTCTCCTGGTGCTCTGGCTGCGCCCAGCTCCCACCCCAGCCTGCAGCCGTGACTGGCTCAGGCTGGCACATGTCCCTGTGGGAGGGCTCTGTGACTGGGGGTGCCTTGGGCAGGGAGCTGGTGCCATCCTCACTGCTGTGGGCCCGGGGCTCTGCCTGAGAGGCTGGCCTGGTGTCCTGGGCTGGGGTGGGGGGGGTCGGAATCTCATGCGGGGCTTCTCTAGTGCTGCCTGTCTTGGGGGAATGTTGTGAGTGGGTCAGCCGGAGAAGGGGGCCCAGCTCCGTTCGTGGTGTGAGCACGGCAGCGTGTGGTCACCCAGGAGGGAGTGGGGTATCTGCAGTGCTGCAACAGTGGGGTGACTTGGGGGTAGCCCAGGCCCCATCTTCGGCTCCAGCCCTTCCCCAGCACGCTCCCTTCCCTGCTCAGCGCGCCTGGCTCCGGGCTTTGTGGGGTTCAGTGTGCGGTGGTCACATGGCTGCTTATCCCACTCACACCTCACAGAGAGATGCCAGCCAGTGCCCCACCTGGAACTGATGCCCCCTGCCCTGGACTGGGTTGGAGCTGGATTCCTAGAGGGGATTCCCATGTCCCATTCCTTTCCTGCCCTCCTCTTGCCCAATCTCTCGGTAGCAGGGTGTGTGGGGTGGCATGCCGTGAGCGCCCTTGCTCTGAGTGCTCACCTCTCTCTCCTGGCCCCATGCTCTGAGCCTGCAGGGCAGTTGGGAGCGCAGTGTGCTCAGCAGGGGCCTGTCTGTGACACACGGCCCTGCTGCGCCCGCGCTTCCCTCGTATACCACCCGGCAACATTGTGTGTTTTGACTGTAGCATGCAGCGCTTGGCTGGCGGGGGAGCCGCACGCTGCCTTTTCCTGCCAAGCACAGCTTGGAGCAGCACCTTAGCCAGTGGCTTTGGAGCTGCGTGCTGCAGAGAGGCCACCTGCTGGCCCTGGGATGGGGCCAGGCCCAGGCATTGGGCTGAGCCCCGAGCCCTCCCTCGCTACCCATGCCCAGAGCTCTCTGTAGCCAGAGCACAGCTGCCCAGGAGTCAGGATTCTCCTTCACCTGCTGTGCTACCCTAAGTGGTAGCCATGCTGGGACCTGGGTCAATCGTGGCTGGGCCCACCCCAGGGAGGCACATCTCAGCGCTGGGGGGCAACAGCCCTGTATAAACAGTCCTGGATCTGCACCCTGGCCTTAGCGCCGGGATAGCTGCACCCCGCTCAGCGGGATCTGTGCCCTGGCCCTAGCGCCGGGATTGCCGTGTCCTGGCCCTGGCAGGGGGATTGCCACGTGTGACGCAGCAGGGAGCGGGGTGGATTGACCGGGGAATAGTGTCTAGTTCTGGTAGGACTGTCTGCATGGGGGATAGGAGAGCAGGGGGTGACTCCACTGGAGTGAGGAGACCTGAGCCTGTCACCTGAGCTGGGAGGGGGTTGGACGCAGGTGACACCTTTGCCCAGGGAAACTGGACAAAGCCTGGAGGAGGAGACGGGGGAGGAGGAGTGAGACTGCGGGAGGGGGTTTTTTGGTTTCAGTTTTGGGCTGGGTGGTCGAAGGCAGGGAACCCCAAGGCTGGGGTCTAAGCTCCCTGCCCCCCAGAAGGACTTGACTGAGGGGTCTGGTTGTACCCACAAGCTCTGTTCTAGACCGTGTTCCTGTCATCTAATAAACCTTCTGTTTTATTGGCTGGCTGAGAGTCACGGTGAATCCCAGGAAGAGGGGGGCAGGGCCCGGACTCCCCCACGTTCTGTGACAACTGGTGGCAGTGGTGGGATCTACTGCACCCTTTGGGTAGTACTTCCTGCAGTAAGTGACTGGGAAGCAGTAAAACAAAGGGGGATTGACGGGGACCAGGCATGCTGAAGGCTCAGAGAGGAGTGGTTTCAGGGGGGCGGTTAACCCCTGGGAGCGTGCGGCCAGCGAGAAGGACTTTTGCAGTAACAGGGTCCCCCTGGGGATTGCAGCGAGTGGTCCCAGGGGCGGAGGAGTCTGCAGCTTGACCCTGACAAAGAGGTGGTGACCTCAAGAAGGGCTGGCACCCTAGGGGTTCTCCCTGGAAGCTGTGGGGAGCGGCGAGCACACAGGCCTGCGAGTGGCCAGCAAGGAGATGTATAGCAAATGCCTTAAGAGCGACCTGGTTGAGCTGTGCAGGCGGAGGGGGTTGCGCATTGGGAGGCTCACCAAAGAACAGCTGATTGCCCAGCTGGAGGAGGGAGATGGCTCGAATGAACTGATCCCTGTCTCGGAGGGAAGCAGCCTGGCAGATGCAGCGCAGGCACTGGTGTCTGTCCCAGCGGGGAGTGAACAGGAGGCTGCTGAGGGCTTCCTGAGACCCCTTCTACCTATGCCTAGGGGAAGGGCTGGGAGGAGCCCAGCGAATACTGAAGGCATTGTGACCCCTGCGGCCAGCAGGGGATCCTCCTCGCAGAGCTCCCCATCGCTGGAGCTGAGGCTGCTGCAATGGGAGAAGGAGCTAAAACTGGGAGAGTTGGAGCTCAGGCAGCGGGAACTGCAGGAAGAGCAGGAAAAGCAGCATCAGGAGCAGGAAAAGCAGCGTCAGCATGTGCTGGAGGAGAAGGAGAAACAGAGACAGCATGAGCTGGAATTGGCCAGGCTGAGGAGCAGCGAGCCTCCGGCTGCAGTGAGTGATGGGGGACCCTGGACAGCACAGAGCTTTGATAAGTGCCTCCTGGCCCAGTGTAAGGAGGGGGAAGACATGGATAACTTCCTGGATGCCTTTGACACGGCCTGCAAGCTGCACCAGGTTGATCCTGCGTACAGGCTCCGGTCTCTCACCCCCTTACTGGACCCCAAGGCCATGGCATTGTACTGCTGACTGGAAGGGCGGAGAAAGGAGACTACGAACTATTCACAAAGGCCCTGCTGCATCACACTAATAAACCTTCCGGTTTACTGGCTGACTGAGAGTCCCGGTGAATCCCAGGAAGAGGGGTGCAGGGCCCGGACTCCCCCACGCTCTGTGACACCGCGCCCCAGCACTGGTGCTGGGATTGCCACGCCCTGGTCGGCGGGATCCATGCCATGCTGTGTCCATTGCACTGGCCTGGGCTGCTAGTGAGGGCACAAGGCAGAGCAATCCCCATTCTCCTCTGGGGCTTGGGGGGTGGGGGGGAGTGTCCCCAGTTTGGTGCCTGCCCCCCCCCCCATGCAACTGGGAGGGCCCAGACACCTGGCTGGTCCCTGTGCCGGCCGAGAGGCTCCGAGCAGCCAGGGGTCTGTTGCAGGGGGACGGGGGAGCTGGCGCTGGGCCCATGGTCCTGCAGTCTGAGCGTGTAACACCATGTGCCTCTGGTGGCACCTGACCAGGATTCCTCACCCAGCGTGGCCCGCTAATTGGATCACTGAGTGGGCATGTGACGTGCACGCCACCCCATACCCGGGCCCTGCAGTCAGCAGCCCATGCAGGTGGCCTGGCTCCACAGATCCCCAGGGATGGGGCAGGGTGTTGGCAGAGACCAGCAGCTGTCTATCCCTGTGCTGGGGGCGTGGCACTGGTACGGCCCAGCTGGCTCTGGGACGAATGTGCCTCCTTTGCCATAGTTTAGCCTGAGGCTTTGCCACCAGTTGTGGGGCGAGCCCCAGCTTGCCTGTGAAGTGGGGGAAGCCTGTCATCTGCTGGCTAAAGGCTAGAAGTGCTGCCCTGGCTGCCATTCCTGTGGGCCTGGCAGCAGGCTTTGCGGCAGCCATCTCAGCGCCCTCCTGCCAGTCTGGGCACTAGCCAGTCATGCCCTAAGTGACGTGCTTAACATCCATGGAACCCAGGAGTCCTGGATCTCAGCCCCCCCTGCTCTAACCACCATCCCCCACTGCCACCTGGAGCCGGGCATAGAACCCAGGAGTCCTGGCCCTCAGCCCTAACCACAAGCCCCCACTCCCTTCCCCGGGCCAGGGATAGAACCCAGGAGTCCTGGCTCCCAGCCCTCCTGCTCTAACCACCAGACCCCACTGACCCAGAGCTGGGACAGAACCCAGGAGTCCTGGCTTCCAGCCCCTCCCCTCTCCTGTTTGTAACTTCCAGGCCCTGTGAAGTCCTGCTCTGGGGCTGGGCTTGGGGATGCCAAGGTAATAGAAACAGTGAACCATGTCGGGCAGGGTGTGGGGTACCAGGCGTGGCTGGGGGCACTGTGCGGAGGAATGTGTGTGTGTGAGGGCAGCCTGGGGAATTCTGGGCAAGTCTCCCTTGCCTGTCCTCTGCGTCCCAAGCAGCCTTGGAGGGGGTGTCCGAGGTGCCACCATGCCCCCGAGTGGCCGCGGCAGGGGCCCAGGAGGGGCGTGGCACTGGGGGCAGAGAGCAGCGTCTCCTCCCTGACATTGTGAGACAGATCAACTTTTTGGGCAGGAGCAAGGCTCCCAGGCTGCGGCCCGATGGGGGTGGACAGACACGCCCAGGGCCCTGGCACAGCCTGTTGTCACGGGGTGCCAGGCTGAGTGCTCCGGAACCAACTCTGACTGAAGTCAGGCAGGACCCCAGTGCACCGTGACTCCCCTTCTCAGCTTTGGCACTTCCTGGGTCCAGCCTTGGAGAGCTCAGTCCCCTGAGCTCCCTGCAGCGTGTCCCCCTGGATGGGACCCCTGGGGAGCCTCACATGGCCCCAAAGGGCCCGGCCTCCCACTCCACAGCTAGCAGTGGCTCCCAGCCAGCGTGTGACACAGACAGGTTATTAGTTGTGGGGAACCCAGCGTAGAACAGAGCTTGTCAGCACAGGAAACCGGCAATTCCAGCCAAGTTCATCTTGGTGGGGGGGATCCAGAGCCCTGGACTCTTCTCCCCCGCCCCACCCCCTGAGTCCCAGACGAGACTGACCCCTTCTGGCTGCCCACCCTCAGTTGTGTCTAGGTGCCCCTGTTCTAGCCTTTGTGTCTTTCCCAGACGAACAGGTCCCCTGGCCTGCATCTCTCTCTGTTTTCCATTACCTCCGGCTGATTCTTGCAGAGGATGGGCCTCGGCCATCAGTTGCCAGCATACAGAGTGTTGCAGTCATACCTGCCCTCTCGGGGTTTCTGCAATGATCACACACCCTTATCCCCCTCCCTAGACACTTGAATAACACATAGGGGAAACTGAGGCACACAGTATTCAGGCAAAACATTAAGAACATTCCCACTTTGTGTCACATGCCCAGGGCCCCTGGGGATGGACAGACGCATGCAGGGCTCCTGAGGATGGATGGACAGATGCGTGCAGGGCTCCTGGGGACAGACGGATGCGCACAGGCCCCCTGGGGTGGTTCAGCCCCGTTCCCATGATCTTTGCTTCTGGCTGTAGCCAGCCATATGGCCTCTGTCATGCCAGGCACAGTCCCCTCTGGCCAGGCAGGGCCCCCTCCAGCCAGACGCAGCCCCGCCCACCACTGTATGGCTGCGGTTGTGACCTTGGTTTGAGGTCTGGGGGGCAGTGGGGCTGTGCTGTGGGGCCATGGGAGCCCAGGCCTGGGGCAGTGACAGAGCAGAGGAGGAGCAGAGGGTGTCGGGCTCCCTTCCCCGTTAGCAGGGCGCTGGGCCTGGGCCAGCCGCAGAGGGGAGACCATGCCCGTGGGGCTCCTGCTGGCCAGAGGTGACAGCACCAGCATGCTGAGCAGCCGCCCTGCCAGCGGTGGGAGAGCTGAGAGTGCCCGGGGTGCCCTGCAGGCCGGGAGGGACTGTGCCTTGGCATGGCAGGAGGTCCCATCTGCCCAGCTGGGATATGTAACCAACCTCCCACGCTCACTGGCCTCCATTGGGGGTGGGGAGAAGCTGGCGCCATCTGAGAGTGTGGAGGGCTCGGTGGGGGGCCGGGCCAGCCTGAGGCCAGCACTGGTAGTGGGCAGCTGCTGTGTGTGCCCCCCAGGGATGCCCCCAGGCTCAGAGGGGATCAGAGCGGATTAGGATTTCCCGCTGCACTAAAGCGTGGATGGGGAGGAAGCAAATCTGCCAGCGCAAGGAGGGGCCACGTGTCTGTGGCTAATCCCAGCCCCCTAGCCCCTGCTGGGACCCCCTGCCCCAGCCTGTGGCTAATCCCCATGCCCAGCCCCCCAGTCCTGCCAGGGCCCCTGGCCCCTGCATGCCCCATCCTGCAGCTAATTTCAGCCCCTCAGCCCCTGCTGGGACCCCTGGTCCCTGCATGGCCCATCCTGCTGCTAATCCAAGCCCCTACAGGGACCCCGCGGCCCCAGCCTGCGGATAATCCCCATGCCCAGCCCGTACAGGGAGCCCTAGCCCCGGCCTGCCCCAGCCTGCAGCTAATTCCCGCACCCAGTCCCTGCTGGGACTCCCGGCCATGGCCTGCCCATGCTCCCTGGTGTGGAGCCCCCTGCTCCATGTGGACACCCATCTCCTTTTGCCCCAGGCACTCCCTCTGGGGCACAGCATGCCAAGCCGTCTCTCTAGCCTGCACCACATGGCTGGCTGGGCTGGGATTCCCCAGTGGGCGGGAGCTGCCGAGCCAGCTGGTGCATTGTGTGCCGGGGCTCCCTGCCAGCCATACCCTTGCTGCCAGGCCAGGCGTGAGACGGGGGAACCCGCCCACTCCTTTGGGTGTCCGGCAGAGGGATTGGGCTGGGTGGCCGTAAGCTGTAGGAGCCTCCTGCCCTGCCAGCTGTGTGCCAGGGGCTGTGCTCTGCAGCCACATCTGGGGCGAGGGAGCCTTCCCTGGCCCCTGCACTTTGGCAAGCTGGCAGGCAGGGGAGGGTGACCTGGCTGGGCCGGTCGGGGGCCCCCTGCAGCCTGTGGTGACGTGTCCCTCTGGCAGAGCACAGCTGCGGCTGCCCCAGGTGGCCTGTGCCCTGCCCTGCCCCCCAGTCTGCCTGCTGTGCACCTGTCCCAAACTGCCCTGCCCTGTCCTGCCTACCCGCTGTGCTCCCTCTCGGGGGCACTGACTCCTGTCTGGCCCTGGGTCATGAGCAGATGTTGAGTTCCCTCGCCTGTGTGAATGGGCTGGGATCTCTCCCTGGCCCTGGCTGTGCCAGTGGCGTGTGCGGAGCCCAGGGCTGCCCAGGGCTGGCTGGGCGAGGGGTGAGATGCTCCCTCGTCCCTGGAGAGCTCGCAGCTGGAGGAGCCTCGTCTGCCCGGATTAACACAGTGGCTGTGAAAGTGCCTTGCGTGGCTTAAAAGCCCATCCAGGGCCCCCACCCTGTCTGGTGCCCAACTGTGAGCAGGCCCTGCCCCCAGCACAGCCTGCCTGGGGCACCTGCTGGGCCCCCTACCCAGGGAGACAGTCCTGGCTGAGCCATCTCCAGGGGGCTGCCTGGAAATCTGCCCAAAGCCCCCCTCCTGGTCCCCGAGGACAGCCCTCCATTGCGCCCTCTGGCCTTTCGGGGCCTGGGGCTGAGGGCAAGCAGGTGGGGGCTGTGAGAGCCCCATAGACAGGGGCTGCCCCCCTTCCCGGGGTCAGAGGCCTGTGTGTGCAGCCCCCGCAGTCACCCAGCCTTTTTCTGCCACTTACAGGGCCCCGTCCAGCCTGCTCCCCCAGCCCCTCCCCCCCAGCCCCGTCCAGCCTGCTCCCCCAGCCCCTCCCCTCCCCAGCCCCGTCCAACCTGCTCCCCCAGCCCCTCCCCCCCCCCACGGCCCCGTCCAGCCTGCTCCCCCAGCCCCTCCCCCCCAGCCCCGTCCAGCCTGCTCCCCCAGCCCCTCCCCTCCCCAGCCCCGTCCAACCTGCTCCCCCAGCCCCTCCCCCCCCCCACGGCCCCGTCCAGCCTGCTCCCCCAGCCCCTCCCCCCCTCAGCCCCGTTCAGCCTGCTCCCCCAGCCCCTCCCCCCCTCAGCCCCGTTCAGCCTGCTCCCCCAGCCCGTCCCCTCCCACAGCCCCATCTAGCCCCTCCCCCCCCCAGCCCCGTCCAGCCTGCTCCCCCAGCCCCTCCCCCCCTCAGCCCCGTCCAGCCTGCTCCCCCAGCCCCTCCCCCCCCCCACGGCCCCGTCCAGCCTGCTCCCCCAGCCCCTCCCCCCCCCCACGGCCCCGTCCAGCCTGCTCCCCCAGCCCCTCCCCCCCTCAGCCCCGTCCAGCCTGCTCCCCCAGCCCCTCCCCCCCCACGGCCCCGTCCAGCCTGCTCCCCCAGCCCCTCCCCCCCTCAGCCCCGTCCAGCCTGCTCCCCCAGCCCCTCCCCCTCCCACGGCCCCATCTAGCCCCTCCCACCCACAGCCCGTTCAGCCTGCTCCCCCAGCCCCTCCCCCCCTCAGCCCTGTCCAGCCTGCTCCCCCAGCCTCCCCCCCCCCCACGGCCCCGTCCAGCCTGCTCCCCCAGTCGTTCTCCCCCACTGGATCTCTGAGGTTCATGACACCGCCCCTCGCCCGGCTCTGTTGGCTGGTTTGGGGCTGGTGTCCGAGTGGCCAGGTCCATGGTGCTGGCAGGGTTCTCCTGCGGGAGGCTGCCTGGGGCGCCAGAGCCGGGGGGCAGGCAAGCGAAGGCTCTCAGGGGGGGAGCCGGGCTGTGCTGCTGGCAGGGGCTGGGACTGACCCTCTCGGTGCCCCCGCAGGCAGCTGCTTCCTGTGCCTGGTGGACGTGGTGCCCGTGAAGAACGAGAATGGGGCTGTGATCATGTTCATCCTCAACTTCGAGCTGGTGCTGGAAAAGGAGCTGCTGGGCTCCCCGGCCAAGGACACCAACCACTGGGTGACCCCTACCAACTGGTTCCCTGCAGGTAGGCCCCATCGGCACTCCGTGGACAGGGAGGGAGAGACTCCGTCTCCTCGTCACCCCTGGGGGGGGACTGAGGCTACCACGCCAATGGGTGCGGTCCCACGGGGCACTGCCCGAGGCCTGGCACACTCCTGACACTCAGAGCTGGGCACGTGCAGCCTGTGGACCCAGCGGTTCACTGTCCCACAGAACAGGCCCCCCTTGCTGTGCCCCAAGCTGAGCCTGTCCTGGAGCTGGCTCCTCCCCAGCTCTTCACTCCAGCTCCAGCCAGGCCTTCAGTGGCTGGGAGGAGCAGAGCCCAGGGATGGGAGCTGCCCTGCTTGCAGTCTGAGCCCAGGGCTCTGGGGCAGGCTGGCTGTGGGGCTGTCCAACCCTCGCCTGCTCCCCACCTGGGCACAGGATTCTGGGGATGCCCTAAGGCTGGGCATGGCCATGGTGCTGTCTGACCCACGTGGGGCCTCTGTCCTGGACTCCCAGGCCCCGGGCTCTCTCGGCTCTGTACGGCCTCTGGGAGGAACCCGCGTCAGTGTGACAGCCCTTCTCGGGGTCCACTCTCCGGGGTCAGGCCCTCTGGCCCCGCCACCTCCTGGAACCGCACCTCTCTGAGCCTCCAGCAGCCTGGCTCTGCCGTGGGCCCCTCAGGGAACCCACCCCCAGAGGGAGCAATGCCCCCGCCCCAATCTCCCCACCCCCGAGGGAGTTATGCCCCCTAGCCCTGATCTCCCGCTCCAGAGGGAGCGATGTCCCCCTGCCACAATCTCCCCCCCGGGAGTGATCCCTCCCCCCGCAATCTCCCCCCCAGAGGGAGCGATGCCCCCAGAGCTCCCACTCTGAGGGACTGATGGCCCCCCTCAGAGGGAGCAATGCCCCCCCGATCTCCCCCCCAGGGAGCGATGCCCCCCCCCGATCTCTCCACCCCAGAGGGAGCGATGTCCCCCGCGATCTCCCCCCCCACCCCCGCATCCCTAGCCGGCAGCGACTCTCGGCCAGCCTCACACCGGAGGTTTATGGAGCGTCTGGACCTAGCCCGGGCCATTCTCAGGGCTCTCGGCCTGGCCAGTCTCACCGCGTCCAGCTGGGTCTGTCCCCGTCCCCATGGGCCCATGCTGCTCCCTGTCCCAGCCCAGCCCCCTCCATCCAGCTGATCCTGTATCCCCTCCCCCCTTTGTCTTCAGTCCCAGGGCCCCTGGAGCCCCCTTTATCTTCTGTCCTTTGTCCTGTCCCCCTCCCCGGAACCAGCTGATCAGGTCACTTGGCCCCTCTCTCCTCAGCCTTTTGTCCTCCCACTGGCCAGAACCGGCTGCTCCCTGTCACCAGTTGCTGGGTCCCCCATCTCCAGGCCATTGTCCGGGGTCCTGGCTGCTCTTTGAGGTCACACTTGGTCCCCTGCATCAGCAAACCCCCCTTCCACTCCCTCTTTACCCACACAGCACACAGGGAAACTGAGGCACACATAGTATTTATGCAAAGCGCTAAGAACCGCTCCCACCCCGTCACCTCCTCTCCTCGACAGGGCGCAGCAAGTCCTTCAAGCTGAAGCTGCTGGCGCTCACGGCCAGCAAGCAGTCGCTGTCCCAGGGGGGCCCCGATGCCGTTATCGTGGACTTCTCCAAGCCCAGCAGCGAGTCAGGGGCCCCAGACGATGTCACCTCCTCCCTGGATAACAGCTGCCGGGACTCCCAGCTGGAGGAGCGCAAGGCCCTGGTGGAGCTGGAGGAAGGGAGGGGCCCGCTGGGCGAGGCAGGCCTGGAGCCCCCCGTCACCCACTCGTCACCCCGTGCCGACAGGGACCGCCTCCACCTGGACGCCTCCTTCTCCAACTGCAGCCTGTCGCGCAGCCGGTCCCGGGAGAGCTGCCACAGTGTGCGGCGCGCCTCCTCTGTCGACGACATCGAGGCCATGAAGGGCGAGGGTGACAGGCGGGGGCAAAACCGCCACGGCAGCACAGGTACTGGGACCGGCCCACGCTGGGCAGGGGCAGGGCACCGCCACCCAGCACCGGTGGTAGTAGTTTCTTTCAGGTAGTTGAAAGCAGCTATCAGATCCCCCCTCATTCTTCTCTTCTGCCGACTAAACAATCCCAGTTCCCTCAGCCTCTCCTCATAACTCATGTGTTCCAGACCCCTAATCATCTGCGTTACCTAGGCAGGTGGTGGAATCTCCTTCCTTAGAAGTTTTTAAGGTCAGGCTTGACAAAGCCCTGGCTGGGATGATTTAACTGGGAATTGGTCCTGCTTCGAGCAGGGGGTTGGACTAGATGACCTTCTGGGGTCCCTTCCAACCCTGATATTCTATGTTTCTGTGATTCTATGATAATCATTTTTGTTGCCCTCCGCTGGACTCTCTCCAATTTTTCCACATCCTTCTTGTAGTGTGGGGCCCAAAACTGGATACAGTACTCCAGATGAGGCCTCACCAATGTCGAATAGAGGGGAACGATCACGTCCCTCGATCTGCTGGCAATGCCCCTACATATACATCCCAAAATGCCATTGGCCTTCTTGGCAACAAGGGCACACTGCTGACTCATATCCAGCTTCTCATCCACTGTCACCCCTAGGTCCTTTTCTGCAGAACTGCTGCCGAGCCATTCGGTCCCTAGTCTGTAGCGGTGCATGAGATTCTTCCGTCCTAAGTGCAGGACTCTGCACTTGTCCTTGTTGAACAAGCTCACTTCATCGGATGCTGTAGCTCACGAAAGCTTATGCTCAAATAAATTTGTTAGTCTCTAAGGTGCCACAAGTCCTTCTTTTCTTTTTAAGTATCTAGGTGGTGGGATAAGGGTGTGTGATTGTTGCAGAGCCTTAGAGGGCAGGTGTGTGCAGGGGTCTGGACACAGAGAATGGCCAACACCCTGTTTCCTGGCAACTGATGGCCTGGGCCCCTCCTCTGCAAGGTGCCAACTGAAGGGGTTGGAGAACAGAGAGATCAGGTGGCCTCCTGGCCCCGGAAAGAGACAGAGGTGAGAGGAGGGGCTGGAGAGTTTCAGTTTGGAGCTGGGTGGGGAAATGGAGGGAGTCTTAGATGCGGCTTTGGCCTCCCTGCCCCCCAAGACGGACCTGACTGACGGTCCTGTTCTCTGCATCTACAGGCTCTGTGTTAGACCATGTTTCTGTCGTCTAAAAAACCTTCTATTTTACTGGCTGGCTGAGAGTCACGTCTGACTGCGGAATTCGGGTGGAGGACCCTCTGGCCCCCCCAGGACCCTGCCTGGGCAGACTCGCTGTGGGCAGTGCATGGTGTGAGAAGGGGATGCTGAATGCTCCGAGGTCAGCCCCAGGAAGGTGGAAGCCGTGTGAGCTTCTTGCCCTGAAGACAGTCTGTTCCCAGAGCTGGCTCCCCCAGAGTCCTGACTGGCTTCGTATGGAGTAGTTCCAGAGCATCCCCCTGATGGCTCCGTGACAAGTCTGACAATCTAGCCAACTTTCTATCCACCTTATAGTCCATTCATCCAGCCCATACTTCTTTAACTTGCTGGCAAGAATACTGTGGGAGACTGTGTCAAAAGCTTTGCTAAAGTCAAGGAATAACACGTCCACTGCTTTCCCTTCATCCACAGAACCAGTTATCTCGTCATAGAAGGCAATTAGATTAGTCAGGCATGACTTGCCCTTGGTGAATCCATGCTGACTGTTCCTGATCACTTTCCTCTCCTCTAAGTGCTTCACAATTGATTCCTTGAGACCTGCTCCATGATTTTTCCAGGGACTGAGGTGAGGCTGACTGGCCTGTAGTTCCCCAGGTCCTCCTTCTTCCCTTTTTGAAATATGGGCACTCCATTAGCCTTTTTCCAGTCGTCCGGGACTTCCCCCGATCGCCATGAGTTTTCAAAGATAATAGCCAACGGCTCTGCAATCACATCCGCCAACTCCTTTAGCACTCTCGGATGCAATGCATCCGGCCCCATGGACTTGTGCACGTCCAGCTTTTCTAAGTAGTCCTGAACCACTTCTTTCTCCACAGAGGGCTGGTCACATCCTCCCCGTGCTGTGCTGCCCAGTGCAGCAGTCTGGGAGCTGACCTTGTTCGTGAAGACAGAGGCAAAAAAAGCATTGAGTACATTAGCTTTTTCCACATCCTCTGTCACTAGGTTGCCTCCCTCATTCAGTAAGGGGCCCACACTTTCCTTTGCTTTCTTCTTGTTGCCAACATACCTGAAGAAACCCTTCTTGTTACTCTTAACATCTCTTGTGAGCTGCAACTCTGTCATGGAGTCCCCGGTCGATGCTCTGGACCTGCTCCCTTCGAAGCCAGGCAGGACTCTGGGGCAGTCGCCTTCCTGTGAGCAGCCTGTCTGCAGGACACACAGCTCACACAGCTTCCACCTTCTGGGTCTGACCTCGGAGCATTCAGCCTCCTCTGCCCCTCCCTGCGCTTCCCATAGCGAGTCCGCCCAGGCGGGGTCCTGGGGAAGCCAGATGGTCCTGCTCCCCAACTCCGCAGTCAGACGGGACTCTCAGCCAGCCAGTAAAACAGAAGGTTTATTAGACGACAGGAACATGGTCTAACACAGAGCTTGTAGGTGCAGAGAACAGGACCCCTCAGCTGGGTCCATTTTGGGGGGCAGTGAGCCAGACAACCACGTCTGCCCTTCACTCCATGTCCCCAGCCAGCCCCAAACTGAAACTCCCTCCAGCCCATCCTCCTCTGGGCTTTGTCCCTTTCCGGGCCGGGAGGTAACCTGATTCCTTTGTTCTCCAACCCTTTAGCTCTCACCTTGCAGGGGGGAAGGGCCAGGCCATCAGCTGCCAGGAAACAGGGTGTCGGCCATTCTCTGTGTCCAGACCCCTGCACACACCTGCCCTCTAGGGCTCTGCAATGATCATACACCCTTACCCCACCCCCTAGAGACTTAAGAACTGCAGAGGGGAAATTGAGGCACCCACACAGTATTCAGAGGTAACATTAAGAACAGTCCCTTCTTCGTCACAAACTCCAGGTGTGATCTGACCTTCCTGATTTCCCTCCTGTACACCTGAGGAATATTTTTACACTCTTCCATCCGGAGGAGTATAGCAGGGACAGCAGTTACCTTTTCAGCCCCTGCCCTGTTATCGCGTTGGGGACCATGCTATTAACTGGCTGGGGACAGATGGACTCCCATGGGGAGGGGCCTCCCCGTCTCCCTCCGCCAGGACTCTGGCCCCCGGGGAGCAGGGCTATAGCCCCCAGACCCCAACGGGAAAAGCTTAACAGCTACTCTGCACATGTCCACTGGCACAGCTCCCCATCCAGAGCCCAGCCCAGCCCCCACAGCCTGCCTTTTGCCCCTCAGCTGCACATCCAGCCCTGGGGCTCCAGCACGGGGTCAGTCCTGCCAAGATCCAGCCCCGGGGCACCGGTACGGGTCTGTCCTGCCCACACCCAGCCCCGGGGCACCGGTACGGGTCTGTCCTGCCCACACCCAGCCCCAAGGCACCGGTACGGGTCTGTCCTGCCCACACCCAGCCCCGGGGCACCGGTACGGGTCTGTCCTGCCCACACCCAGCCCCAAGGCACCGGTACGGGTCTGTCCTGCCCACACCCAGCCCCAAGGCACCGGTACGGGTCTGTCCTGCCCACACCCAGCCCTGGGGTGCCGGCACAGGGCCTGTTCTGCTCACACCGAGCCCCAGGGGAGTTGGCACAGGGTCAGTCCCGCCCACACCGAGCCCTGGGACACTGGCACGGGGTCAGTCCCGCCCACACCGAGCCCTGGGACACTGGTACGGGGTCAGTCCCGCCCACACCGAGCCCCAGGGGAGCTGGCACGGGGTCAGTCCCGCCCACACCGAGCCCTGGGACACTGGCACGGGGTCAGTCCCGCCCACACCGAGCCCCAGGGGAGCTGGCACGGGGTCAGTCCCGCCCACACCGAGCCCTGGGACACTGGCACTGGGTCAGTCCCGCCCACACTGAGCCCCAGGGGAGCTGGCACGGGGTCAGTCCCGCCCACACGAGCCCCAGGGGAGCTGGCACGGGGTCAGTCCCGCCCACACCGAGCCCCAGGGGAGCTGGCACGGGGTCAGTCCTGCCAAGACTGAGCGCTGGGACACTGGCATGGGGCCCGTCTATGCCAGTGTCTCCTTGTTTCTCAGGCCGTTCCCAGAGCTGCTGCCTTGTGCAGAGGAGCTGGGCCCTGTGTGCCAGGCTGCCCCCGACCATCGCGTCCTCTTGTCCTCAGGGGCCATGAACAACCTGCGCAGCAGCCTGCTGAACTCCACCTCGGACTCAGACCTGATGCGCTACCGCACCATCAGCAGGATCCCGCAGATCACACTCAACTTCGTGGACTTCAAGGCTGAGGCCTTCCTGACATCGCCGTCCAGCGAGCGGGAGATCATCGCGCCCACCAAGCTGAAGGACCGGACGCACAACGTCACCGAGAAGGTCACCCAGGTGAGGCCCACTGGGGGTGCTTCCTGCCGGGAGCGGGGAGAGCGGTGAGGCCCACTGGGGCCCTGCCGGGGCCGGCTGTGATGGCAGGCTGAATGGGGCTGAGTTCTGGGGCACACGGTGGGACAGGCTGACGCTAGCTGGGCTGGGCTCCACACAGCAGCCTTGCCGGGAGGCTGGGGGGCAGGGACTGCCAAGCCAGTGGGTGCTGGGGCAGTGCAGAAGGCTGCCCGGCGGGCTCCCAGTGGGGCATTTGCCTCGTGATATGCGGCTGCCCGAGGGCTGGCTCCCATCTCTAGCTCGGGTGGTGTGCTGCCGTGCTGTGCCTGCCCAGGGCTGGCATGGGCCCATAGCAGCGGCTGCTCTGCTGGAGGAACAGGGCAGCGAGGTGCCTGGCAGAGGACAGCCGGGGAGCCGAATGGCCTCCCTGGGGCCTGGCTGGGCAGGGTATGCCAGGGGACTGGGCTCAGACTCGGTTTGCCCGGTGCTCAGCAAGTTCCATGCACATCCCCTGCCTGCCCTGGGGCTGGGATCCAGGGTGTGATGCACAGGCCTGTGGGGTCACGAAGACCTCCCAGCGACCCCCCAGCTCAGCCGTTCGTTTGGGGCTGGGCACGGGGCTGTGGGTTGGGTGATGGCGACCTCCTCTGCCTTCCAGAATACAGAACCCATGGGGTGTGAGAGGGGGCTGCTGAGTGCTCGACCTGGGGGCAGGGGGCTGCGTCTGGTGGGGGGAGGGGTGCCTCGGTTTGGGAGGGGGAGGTGGCTGGGCCCTGGGGCAGAGCTGCAAGGGCAGGTGTGTGTGGCTGGGAGCCAGAGCAGTATCTGCAGCCACCTCCTCAGGCCTTGGCTGAGCCAGGCCTGGGCAGCGACCCAAAGAGATGCAGATGCAGTGGACCACGGGCCAGGGGCTGAGTCAATGCTGGCCGCAATGCCCCAAGACAGCACTAGGGGGCGCTGGGCCGCAGGGAGTGGGGCGGGGGCTCGGCAGGGGGCGGGGGCTGCAGGGAGCGGGATGGGGGCTCGGCAGGGGGTGCTGGGGAGTGGGGCGGGGGATCGGCAGGGGGTGGGAGCTGCGGGGATGGGGCGGGGGCTCGGCAGGGGGCGCTGGGCTGCGGGGATGGGGCGGGGGCTCGGCAGGGGGTGCTGGGCTGCGGGGAGCGGTGTGGGGGCTCAGCAGGGGGAGCTGGGCTGCAGGAAGCGGGGCGGGGGCTCAGCAGGGGGCGCTGGGCTGCAGGAAGCGGGGCGGGGGCTCGGCAGGGGGCGGGGGCTGCAGGGAGCGGGATGGGGGCTTGGCAGGGGGCGTTGGGCCACGGGGAGCGGGGTGGGGGCCCTGGGGGGGTGCTCTCAGGTGGCAGTCAATGCTGGCCCCAGCGTGGTTCCCCGTGGACTGTGGGCAGACAGGGGCTCTGTGTGTATCTCGTCCTCTGGGGGGCAAACCGTTGGCCTGGTTTTTACCGTTAAAACCCTGACGAACGAAGGAAGCGTTGTGGGTGCGGCAGGCGCTGTGGGCCGAGGCCGCGTGGGGCGTCGGGGAGAAGCTGTGACTGCACCTGCTGCCCATCGGGCTGGCACACGGCTCCTCGAGGAGGGAGCATGGACAGCGCAGGGTGGGGAGCCCCCGGAGAGGGGCATGGAGGGGCCAGCATGCCCCAACATGCGTGTGCACACGCTGAGCGACACAGCAACAGACACGTGTGCTCCCACACGCCTGGCCGTCACACGCAGCCACACACGTGTCTGCACATGCACCCACATGGGGACCCCCCGAGAGCTAGCCCTGCTCCTGGGCACAGCCAGGGCCAGGTGCCTCTGGGGAAGGTGGCGAGCCCCCAGGCACCGGGGCACTGCGGCAGGGCCCTGTATGCGCCCGTGGGGACCCCAGTGTTCCCAGCAGTGCCCTTGGGCAGTGGGCTCTCGCAGCCTGCCCTGGCGCTCCAGAGGAGGGCATGCTCCCCACAGGGCTATGCCGGGCAGGCCCCCCCCAGCACCCTCAACCCCTCCCCCCCGCACCACATGGTCTCCTTCCCCTCCAGCTGCTAAGGAGCGAAGCAGCCCCAGGGCCTTGGCAGTGACATTAATCCCTGCGCTGCTGCTGGCGGCCCGGTAATCCCCTCCCCCTCTCGCTGGCACTCACCGCCAGGCGCCAGCCATTGCCCCAGGTAGGGCAAGAACAGTTATGGGCACCGTGGGGGTGACTGGGCTTGTGTGGCTTGGCCATGCCCATCTCGGGACGCAGCACTGGGCTGCAGGAGGCACAGCATGGCCTGGTGTGGTGGCATTTCAGTGGTAGGGGCTCGCATGCTGCAGCCTGGGACGTGCTTCAGGCCGGCCAGGGGCCTGGCAGAGCTGGGCAGTCGTCCAGAGACATGGCACAGGGAGCCTCACATACTGGGAGCAGCGGGCAGCGGCCAGGCCAGGCCTGGGGGAGCAGAAGGCGGCAGCCGGGAGCAAGGTCTAGGGCAGCAGTGGGCAGCACATGGGGCAGGGTGGAGGTGGCCTGGGGAGCCGGGTGCCGGGCAGGGTGGGTGGAGCCGGGTGCCGGGCAGGGTGGGCGGAGCCGGGTGCTGGGCAGGGCAGAGGGATCCAGATGCCAGGCAGGGAGCTGGGTGCCAGGCAGGGCGGGGGGAGCCGGGTGCCAGGCAGGGCAGAGGGAGCCGGGTGCCGGGCAGGACAGAGGGAGCCAGATGCCAGGCAGGGTGGGGGGAGCCAGGCAGGGCGGGGGGAGCCGGGTGCCGGGCAGGGCGGGGGGAGCCGGGTGCCGGGCAGGGCAGAGGGAGCCAGATGCCAGGCAGGGAGCTGGGTGCCAGGCAGGGCGGGGGGAGCCGGGTGCCAGGCAGGGCAGAGGGAGCCGGGTGCCGGGCAGGGCAGAGGGAGCCGGGTGCCGGGCAGGGCAGAGGGAGCCAGATGCCAGGCAGGGAGCTGGGTGCCAGGCAGGGCGGGGGGAGCCGGGTGCCAGGCAGGGCAGAGGGAGCCGGGTGCCGGGCAGGGCAGAGGGAGCCGGGTGCCGGGCAGGGCAGAGGGAGCCAGATGCCAGGCAGGGAGCTGGGTGCCAGGCAGGGCGGGGGGAGCCGGGTGCCAGGCAGGGCAGAGGGAGCCGGGTGCCGGGCAGGGCAGAGGGAGCCGGGTGCCGGGCAGGGCAGAGGGAGCCAGATGCCAGGCAGGGAGCTGGGTGCCAGGCAGGGCGGGGGGAGCCGGGTGCCAGGCAGGGCAGAGGGAGCCGGGTGCCGGGCAGGGCAGAGGGAGCCGGGTGCCGGGCAGGGCAGAGGGAGCCAGATGCCAGGCAGGGAGCTGGGTGCCAGGCAGGGCGGGGGGAGCCGGGTGCCAGGCAGGGCAGAGGGAGCCGGGTGCCGGGCAGGGCAGAGGGAGCCGGGTGCCGGGCAGGGCAGAGGGAGCCAGATGCCAGGCAGGGAGCTGGGTGCCAGGCAGGGCGGGGGGAGCCGGGTGCCAGGCAGGGCAGAGGGAGCCGGGTGCCGGGCAGGGCAGAGGGAGCCAGATGCCAGGCAGGGAGCTGGGTGCCAGGCAGGGCGGGGGGAGCCGGGTGCCAGGCAGGGCAGAGGGAGCCGGGTGCCGGGCAGGGCAGAGGGAGCCGGGTGCCGGGCAGGGCAGAGGGAGCCAGATGCCAGGCAGGGAGCTGGGTGCCAGGCAGGGCGGGGGGAGCCGGGTGCCAGGCAGGGCAGAGGGAGCCGGGTGCCGGGCAGGGCAGAGGGAGCCGGGTGCCGGGCAGGGCAGAGGGAGCCAGATGCCAGGCAGGGAGCTGGGTGCCAGGCAGGGCGGGGGGAGCCGGGTGCCAGGCAGGGCAGAGGGAGCCGGGTGCCGGGCAGGGCAGAGGGAGCCGGGTGCCGGGCAGGGCAGAGGGAGCCGGGTGCCGGGCAGGGCAGAGGGAGCCAGATGCCAGGCAGGGAGCTGGGTGCCAGGCAGGGCGGGGGGAGCCGGGTGCCAGGCAGGGCAGAGGGAGCCGGGTGCCGGGCAGGGCAGAGGGAGCCGGGTGCCGGGCAGGGCAGAGGGAGCCAGATGCCAGGCAGGGCGGGGGGAGCCAGGCAGGGCGGGGGGAGCCGGGTGTGGAGCATGGCAAAGCCCATGCGGAGCAGACGGTGCCGTGTGCAGGGCGGGGACGTTGTTGAGAGGACGCCGCGAGCGGCTTTACAGCAGCTCTAACTCCCGGCACAGGGAGCAGGGCGGGCGGGCGGGTGGGGTGTGGGCACGGGGCTCCCAGACAGAGCCGTGAATCAGCTGCAGTGACAGCAGCCGTACAAGCCAGCCCTCCGTCCGCCTCCCTGTGCCTGCAGCACTCGCTCAAGGTCACCGTGCTCTCGGACTAGCCACCGGGCCTGGCACACAGGGGAGGGTGCTGTCCTGGGCTGGACCCAGGGATGCCCGCTCTGCTACGGGGGGGCAGCAGTGGGTGGGCTGGGATCCCCTTGCGCCTACAGCTGGGCTCACTCCATGTGTGTCTAGCCACGGCCCCTCTGGTGGGCTAGGGCACGGAGTGACCACGGAGAGCTGCGTGGCACCGGCCTGGCTCCCGGCATGCCACCGGGGTGTCCACCAGAGCCCACCAGCAGCTGGGGAGGGGCTGAGGCATGTGGGTGGGAACTGGGGATCCAGAGCATTCACCACCCCCTGGGACGGGGGGCTGGTTACACAGGGCTCCCCCCCAGTGCTGAGATCTGGCCCCTGGGGTGAGGCAGGGGGCTGGTTACACAGGAGCATGGGGATGGGAGAATGTCCCCACCCACAGGGTGCCTGTGGGGACCCACTCCGAACACTGGCCCTGCGGGGCGGGTGTGGTCTGCGGGGAGGCCCAAGGCCTGTGCCAGCGTATGGGTGCCGCCGTGGGGGCAGTGATGGGTGACGGCGCCTGGCAGGGGGCTCTCTGGCCATTAGGGATGCGCGGCGTGTTCCTCGGCTGGGCTCTCCCGCCTGCCCCCGCACTCGCTGCCGGCTGCCAGGGACACTGTGAGCTGCCTGCTCCTGGCGCCGGCGCAGGGTGAGTCAGCAGCGTCAGCAATGGTCAGGGCTGGGGCGGGGTCTTCCGGGCATCCCAGGACTCTCACCCCCTCCCCATGAGGGCTACAATGGAGGCAGGATGCTTGGGTTCCATCCCCAGCTCGGGTCGGGGGGTGGGAGTAGGGTCTAGTGGTTAGAGCAGGGGTGGGGGGGCTGGGAGTCAGGATGCCTGGGTTCCATCCCCAGCTTGGGGGGCGGGGAGTAGGGTCTGATGGTTAGAACAGGATTGGGGGCTGGGAGTCAGGATGCCTGGGTTCAGCTCTGGGAGGAGACCAGGGTGAATGATGGCACAGGAAGAGGTGGGGTGACTGGGAATCTGGACTCCTGGGTCCTCTTGGCAGCTCATTCTTTGCCTTGTTGGGTGACCTGGGGTGAGGCCCATCCCTTCTCGGTGCCTCAGTTTCCCATCAGCAGGAGAACTTGGGGTGGGGGCTCAGATGCTGTGACAGGCCTGGTGGGGAGGGGCAGCCAGCAGCTGGTGAGCCAGGGGGAAGGCAGGGGATGGGAAAGCGCAAGCCCCAATGCAGAGGGGGAGGGCGGGGGGCAGGGCAGGCCCCTCCCCGTGGGTGGGCACAGGGGCGGGCAGGCCAGTGCTGTTCTTCCATCTGTCAGTGTGAGCAGAGAACCCAGCCGCGCTGCTTGGAGCTCCAGGCTGCCCCGGCTCAGGACCCGGCATGTGGTCGGGTGCTGGCAGCAGGATGGGACATGGAGGGGAATGGGGGTGTGAGCACACGATGTGGGGGGCCCAGATCTGAGAGCCCCCAGCACCTGCCATGTCCCAGGGCAGGAAGGACAGTGGCACGCAGCCCGAGGGCGACCACAAGCATGTCCGGGTGCGCCGCGCCGTCCGCATCTCCAGTCTGGTGGCACAGGAGGTAGGCAAGGTGGCATGAGGACGGGGCAGGGGCGTGGGGACGGGGCAGGCAGGGACTGGGGAATGGGGGAGGGGCATGGTGAAGCTGGGGCAGGGGACAGGACAGGCAGGGACTGGGGCACAAGGACGGGGCAGGGGCTGGGGCACAGGGCAGGAGCCCGGGGACAGGACAGGCTGGGGCACGGGGTAGGGGCATGGGGACGGGGCAGGCAGGAGCTGGGGAATGGAGTAGAGGCATGGGGACGGGATGGCGGCTGGGGCGTAGGGAAGGGGCTGAGGGACAGGAGGGCAGGGCTGTGGCTGGGGGCTGGGGGCTTGGGCCAGTGGAGGGCCAGCACCCCTGGCCCTGGGGACCAGCAGTGTGGGGCTAGCAGGGCTGGGCTGGTGGGCCCCATGAAGCTCCGGGGATGGAGCTGCCATGGCGACAGGGGTTCTCTGGGGGGGGACAAACATCCTCCCCTCCCCCACATCCTACCCCAGATGGCTTGATCTAGATTTACAGCAGGCTGGACTGAGTGGCATTGGCTTTAGCACATAGCAGACAGGAGCGTTTTATACCCCAGAGCGCCCCCCCACAGTGCCCTCCCAGCCCTGCTCCCCTCCCCCTGCAGAGCCCTGCACCCCCGACCGCTCCTCCCAACTGCCCCCCAAGCCCTGTACCCCTCCCCCTGCAGAGCCTGGCACCCTCTGACTACCCCTCCACACTGCCCCCCCAAGCGCTGCTCCCCACCCCCTGCTGAACCCTGCACCCCCTGACTGCTCCTCCCAATGCCCCCCCAAGCCCTGCACCCCTCCTCCTGCAGAGCCCTGCACCCCTGACCGCTCCTCCCAACTGCCCCCCCACACCCTGCTCCCCTCCCCCTGCAGAGCCTGGCACCCCCTGACTACCCCTCCACACTGCCCCCTCAAGCCCTGCTCCCCACCCCCTGCTGAACCCTGCACCCCCTGACTGCTCCTCCCAACTGCCCCCCAAGGCCTGCTCCCCTCCCCCTGCAGAGCCCAGCACCCCCTGACACCCCAAGCTCTGCACCCCTCCCCCTCCTGAGCCTGGTACCCCCTGACTGCCCATCCCCGCTGCCCCCCAAAGCCCTGCACCCCTCCCCCTACAAAGCCCGGCAACCCCTGACTGCCTCTCCCCACTGCCCCCCCCAAGTCCTGCTCCCCTCCCCCGGCAGAGCCCGGCACCCCCTGACCTCCCCTTCCCACTGCCCCCCGTAGGGGTGGGGTTGCCAGGGAGCAGGGTTTTGGTGTTAGAGGTGGCTGGACGTCACTGCGTCCTCCTGGTGCTGGGGATGGCGTGTGTCAAGGGAATGGCCTGGCCGTGACTTGGGGGGTTGCTGGGTTCACATTTCAAAATCTGTGTCCCAGCAGGTGTTGTGTGGTCAGTGGTGTTCGGTACTGGTGTAACCATGGGTTACAGTGTCTCTGTGAGTGCTGGCTGCCCCTGCGGTTGGTGGTGGGTGTCTCTGTGCCCATGGGTGCTGGGTGTCACTGGGGTGCTGGGTATCTGTGCTTGGGGGTTCTGGCTATCACAGCAGGTGTTGAATATCTGTGCGCCCGCAGGTGCTGAGTGTCCCTGCGGGTGCTGAGTACCTGTGTGCCTGTGGGTCTGGGTCTCACTGCAGGTATTGGGTGTCTCTGTGCCCATGGGTGCTGGGTGTCACCATGGGTGTTGGGTATCTGTGTGCCCATGGGTGCTGGGTGTCTCTGTGGGATTTGGGTATCTTTGTGCCCGTGAGTGCTGGGTGTCTCTGTGGGTGCTGCGTTATGTGACGGGGCAAGGTCAGATGGCTATCGGGAAAAGGTTGGAGACAGACATAGTAGTAGGGTGACCAGACAGCAAGTGTGAAAAATCAGGAAGGGAGTGGGGGCTAATAGGAGCCTATATAAGAAATATACCCAAAATTTGGGACTGTCCCTATAAAATCGGGACATCTGGTCACCCTATATATTAGCCCCAGGCTAAATAAATCCCTGTTACCAGGGTAAGCAAATGGCAGTTGCTTCAGGTCAATTAAGACACCTGGGTCCAACTAAGAGTCTTCCAGAAAGCAGTGAAGACAGCTAGGTTGATTGGGGCACCTGAAGCCAATCTGGGGTTGGCTGAAACTAGTAAAAAGCCTCCCAGTTAGTCAGGTGGGGGCGATGCTGGTTCTGGCAGGACCCAATGGAGAGTGCCAATTCAGGACAAACTGCTTAAAGCAGGGTAGTTACGGCCCAAGGCTGGGGTTTCTATGCACACCAAGGCAAACCCAACCAGCCAGACAGAGAGGACTTTGGTCTCACCCCACTGGCTAACCACAAGTCACACAAGCGATTCCCTTAGACACCCCAGTTTCCCAGTATCACCACCAGTGCCACTCGTTATGGGGACAGATGATTATGAAAACCAATCCCCCAGTAAAAGAAGAAAGGTTCTCTCGATCCCAAAGGACCAAGCCCCAGACCCCGGTCAATACACAAGTCAGATCTTACGCACAAATCACACTGTCGCCAATCCTTTAGAATCTAAAATCTAAAGGTTTATTCATAAAAAGAAAAAGATAGAGATGAGAGCTAGAATGGGTTCAATGGAATCAATGACATACAGTGATGGCAAAGTTCTTGGTTCAGGCTTGTAGCAGTGATGGAATAAACGGCGGGTTCAAATCAAGTCTCTGGAGAACATCCCCAGCTGGGATGGGTCATTGAGTCCTTTGTTCAGAGCTTCCATTTGTAGCCAAGTCCCTCCAGAGGTCGGAAGCAGGATTGAAGACCAGATGGAGGAGTTGCAGCAGCTGTTTATAATCTCTTGCCATGTGGTCTCTGCTTTCTTTGTCCCAAGGACAAGCTGCCCATCCCTTGGCCTGGAAACACCTCAGAGTTCTGTCCATAGGCAGGGCCCTGCACACCTGGCTGAGTCCCAAGGCGTGTCTGCCTTCTCTCAGTGGGTCACTTGTGTAGCTGATGGTTCTGAATGCATCCGATGAAATGAGCTGTAGCTCACGAAAGCTCATGCTCAAATAAATTTGTTAGTCTCTAAGGTGCCACAAGTACTCCTTTTCTTTTTGCGAATACAGACTAACACGGCTGTTACTCTGAAACCTACCAAGGGTTGCTGCTATTAGGGTCCCTGAGCTGGAACCCGGAGTAGAGGGTGGGCCTGGGCTCCCCCTTTTCCTCCCCCCCGCCCCCCGATGAATCACAGAGACTGTGAAGCAACAGAGACTGTGCAAAGGAGGGTTGCTTCTTCCCACCTCCCTTGCTGGCTTATGATGAAAATGGCTCAGTAGGCTGTGACCTTCACCTCAGAGGAAGAAGGGTTACATGGAAGGTCACAGTGAGTCTCTGAGGCTGGCATAATCCGCCTGGAAGCATGGGACCCACTGAGAGAAGGTCGGAACTTTTCCAGAACTGGTGTCAGAAGTGGGATCATCGTTCACAGTGTGATGGAAGAAAGAGATTAAAAAAAAAAAGGGCGCACTGGTGTTTTGGGGTTTTGTTTTGTACCACGATGGAGGAGGTGGTGCGAACTCTGCTGCAAGCCACGGTGCCCAGCAGGAGGCCACCCGGGTTCAGGAAATGGCGCAACAGGGGTCTATGCAGCTACAGCAGGAAACCAACCAATTATTAATGGGCCAGGTGACCCAAGATTGTGCCCTCTTGAGGGAGGTGGTGGACCAGCTGAAGATCCTCACCACCCAGGCCCGGGGGTCTGACGGGACGTGAACCCTGAAGGCCACTGGTTGTCTGCCAAAGATGACATCAGGAGATGATGTAGAGGCATATCGCCTCTCATTTGAAAGGACTGCTCAGCGTGAGGCGTGGCCCCAGGAGCAGTGGGCCAGCATTCTCGCCCCTTTTTTGTGTGGAGAGGCCCAGAAGGCCTACTTTGACTTGCCTGCCACGGATGCCACTGACTATACCCATCTGAAGGCAGAGATCCTAGGACGATCAGGGGTAACAGCAGCGGTAAGGGCCCAGAGGTTCCATGAGAGGAAATACCAGGAGAACAAACCCCCGAGGTCCCAGCTATTCGACCTCATACACCTCACGCGGAAGTGGTTACAGCCCAAGGTGTGCAGGCTGGAGGAGATTTTGGAGACCCTGGTCATAGACCATTACCTGTGGGGACTGCCGCCAGATCTCCGCAAATGGGTAGGCAAGAACAAATCGTTCACCTACGACGAGATGATCATGCTGGTAGAAGGACGGATGACAGCCAGGGAACTGACCCGACTACCCAAGGAAGGCCCCTTTCGAAGCAAGCACCCGACCCCAACCCTGGAAGGTTGGGCGGCCAAACCCCTGGGGAATCCTAGGTGGAAGAAGGTGGGGGGGGCGAAAACCAGCGGGGACCCCAGAAGGAAGGGATCGGCCTGAGTGGGGGGAACCCCGGGACTAAACCGCCTAACTCCTGTGATAGGGGAGTGAGTAGAAGCAAATCTAGATCTTATGCGTGTGGGGAGTGGGAACACATAGCAGCACAGTGTCCCAGCATCAAGGAGTCTATGCAATGTAATGGGGGATTGGGAGGTCCCATGCTCCCTTTTCCACCTTGTGGTCGTTGGGTGTCTGTGTGCCCATGGGTGCTGGGTGTCACTGCACGTGTTGGGTATCTGTGTGCCTGCAGGTGGTGGGTGTCTCTGCGGATGGCGGGTATTTGTATGCCTGCATGTGTTGTGTGTCACTGGAGGTGGGGGGTATCTGCCCGTGGGTGCTGGCAGTCATTGTGGGTGTTGGGTATTTGGTCACGTAGGTGCTGGGTGTCACTGGGGGTGTTGGGTATCTGTGCCCGTGGGTGCTGGCTCTCATTATGGGTGTTGGGTATCTGTGCCCATGGGTGGAGGCTCTCATTGTGGGTGTTGGGTATTTGGTCACATGGGTGCTGGGTGTCACTGTGGGTGGTGGGTATCTGTGCCCGTGGGTGCTGGGTGTCATTGTGGGTGTTGGATATTTGGTCACGTAGCTGCTGGGTGTCACTGCAGGTGTTGGGTATCTGTACCCATGGGTGCTGGCTGTCATTGTGGTTGTTGGGTATTTGATCACATGGGTGCTGGCTCTCACTGTGGGTGGGTATCTGTTCCCGTGGTTGTTGACTGTCACTGTGGGTGTTGGGTATCTGTGCCCATGGGTGCTGGCTCTCATTGTGGGTGTTGGGTATTTGGTCACATGGGTGCTGGGTGTCACTGAGGGTGGTGGGTATCTGTGGCCGTAGGTGCTGGGTGTCACTGCGGGTGTTGGGTATCTGTGCCTGTGGGTGCTGGCTCTCATTGTGGGTGTTGGGTATTTGGTCACATGGGTGCTGGGTATCACTGCGGGTGGTGGGTATCTGAGTTGAGGGGATTGGCTGCTGTGACGTGCCGGCAGTTGGTGTCACACAGGCTTTGGGTGATGTGGGAATTGGATGTTGGGTGCCGTATGACCTGGGTGTTTTCTCAGCAGATTGCTGTAACGTGGGCTTTCTGTATCCCTGCATTTGGGCTGTTCCTGAGCACCTAAGGAGTAGGGTCAGCACCCGTTTTGGGGTGTCTGTGTTGGATTTCTGGGTCTCACTGGGGTTTGGGCCATCATGGCTCTGCAGAGGCTGGGCTCCCATGGCACCATGGGCGCTGGGCATCTGGGTCACTGCGGGCATGAGCTATGTGGGTCGCAGCGGGTGTCAGGTATGTGGGTCACCGTGGGCATCAGCTGTGTGGGTCGCCGTGGGCGCTGGGCATCTGGGTCGCCGTGGGCAGCAGCTGTGTGGGTCGCTGCGGGCGATGGGTATGTTGGTCGCCATGGGCGTCGAGTATGTGGGTTGCTGCGGGCGTCGGGTATCTGGGTCGTCGTGGCCATCAGCTACGTGGGCCGCCGTGGTCAGTAGGTATCTGGGTCGTCGTGGCCATCAGCTACGTGGGCCGCCGTGGTCAGTAGGTATCTGGGTCGTCCTGAGCGTCAGGTATGTGGGTCGCTGTGGGCGTTGGGTATCTGGGTCTTCCTGAGCGTCAGGTATCTGGGTCGCTGTGGGCGTTGGGTATCTGGGTCTTCATGAGCGTCAGGTATGTGGGTCACTGTGGGCGTTGTGTATCTGGGTCGTCCTGAGTGTCAGGTATGTGGGTCGCCACGGGTGTCCGGTATGTGGGTCGCCGCGGGCATCAGGTATGTGGGTCGCCGCGGGCGCTGGTCTTGGGAAGTGTTGGGTACAGCAGAACCTCAGCGTTGCGAACACCTCGCGAACGGAGGTTGTTGGGAACTCTGAACACAATGTTGTGGTTCTTTCCGACGTTTCCAGCTGAATGGTGACTTCACGCAGCTTTGGAGCTTTACTGTGTAGACAGAAATGCTGCTTTTAACTGTGACAAAGCGGGACTGTTCTTAATGTTTCCTCTGAATAGTGTGGGGGTGCCTCAGTTCTTAAGTATCTAGGTGATGGGATAAGGGTGTATGATCATTCCAGAGCCCTAGAGAACAGGTGTGGGCAGAGGTCTGGACGCAGAGAATGGCCGACACCCTGTTTCCTGGCTACTGATGGCCTGGCCCTTCTCCCCTGCAAGGTGAGAGCTAAAGGGTTGGAGAACAAAGGAATCAGGTGACCTCCTGGCCCCGGAAGGGGACAAAGCCCAGAGGAGGAGGGGCTGGAGGGAGTTTCAGTTTGGGGCTGGCTGGGACATGGAGTGAAGGACAGGCATGGTTGTCTGGCTCCCTGCCCCCCAAAATGGACCCAGCCAAGGGGTCCTGTTCTCTGCACCTCCAAGCTCTGTGTTAGACCATGTTCCTGTTGTCTAATAAACCTTCTGTTTTACTGGCTGGCGGAGAGTCCCGTCTGACTGCGGAGTTGGGGGGCAGGACCCTCTGGCTTTCCCAGGAGCCCCGCCTGAGCGGACTCGCTGGGGGAAGTGCACGGAGGGGCAGAGGAGGCTGAATGCTCCGAGGTCAGACCCAGGAAGGTGGAGCCGGGTGAGCTGTGTGTCCTGCAGACAGGCTGCTCCCAGGAAGGCGACTTCCCCAGAGTCCTGCCTGGCTTTGTAGGGAGCAGTTCCAGAGCATCGCCCGGGGACTCCATGACATTAACCAGCTTCATTTCAATGAAACAAGCCCAGAAACAGTTTCCTTCATTTGTCAATTCTTAAAAAATCTTTCTAGTCGTTCACGTTTCAGACTGTACTGGGTGTGCTTTTCTTTATGTCTGTCACAGGGTCCCAAGCTGGGTGCTCTGGGACCGCTCACCCTGAAGTCAGAGTGCACTCTCACCATGGCAAGCTTCAGCGTCTCCTGGGTCTGACCTCAGAGCTATCAGCCCCCTGTTCACCCCGTGAGCTCCCCGCACCTGGGGAGCCTCACATGCCCCAAAGGGCCCAGCCCCACACTCCGCAGCCAGCTGTGACTCCCAGCCAGCGTGTGACACAGACAGGTTATTAGTCGTAGAACAGCTTGTCAGCACAGGGAACAGAAGTTACAGCCAAGTCCATCTTGGCGGGGGGGGGGGGGGGCGGATCCAGAGCCCTGGGCTTTTCCCCTGAGTCCCAAACCAGACTGACCCCTTCCATCTGCCTGGCCTGTCACACCCAGCTTCCCCATCTCAGGACTTTGTCTCTTTCTCAGGGAAAACAGGTTACCTGGTCTCTTTGTTCTCCAACACCGGGCCAGATCATCAGATGTCAGGATACAGTGTCAGCCTGGCAGGCAGTCAGCATCACACCTGCCCTCTAGGGGTCTCTGCGATGATCACACACCCTTATCCCACCACCTAGACACTTGAATAACACAGAGGGAAAACTGAGGCACACACAGTATTCGGAGAAAACATCAGGAACATTCCCACTTCCTCACACTTAGCTGCTGCCTGATTGCGAACTGCTGGTGCCAAGTGAGGTGTGTGGTTAACGGGTCAGTTTGTAACTCTGAGGTTCTACTCACTGTATCTGGGTCGCAGAGGTTGTTGGTATCTGGATTGCTGTGGGTGCTGGGGCATGGAGGGTGTTGGGTATCCAACATGCCACGGGCTTTGGGTCACCTCATCTGTGCTGCTCCGCGGCGGGTGTTTGATGGCGGCAGGGTTGGGTGGTGCTGTGCGTGTGTGTTGGTGTGGCTGTTAGGTGTGTGTATCAGTGATACAGCGCTAGCCGCCGGCCCAGAGACCCACCTGCCGATACAGTTTCATGTCAATACAATGCCCTGTTGTGGGCAGGATGAGCTCAGCACGGGTTGCCAAGGGGTGAGAGGAAATGGAGCCCTTGGCTGGCTGTCAGGACCTTGTCTGTATATGCAGGTCCGGGGACATGAATGGTGATACGGTGCTACACCGGCTCTGCGAGGGGCATGTCCGCAAGCCCAGAGCTCCCAGCCCGAAGCCCGGCTCCCCTGCCTGGGTGCTGGCACTGCTCCTGGGCACCTCTGCAGGTGAGCGGTGGCTCATGGACTGAGAATGCTGTGTGTGTCTGTGTGCGCGTGGGGTCGCTGTGTGTATCGGGAAGCGGTGTTGCGGTGTCTGTGTGTACGTGGGGTTGTTGTGTGTATCGGGAGGGGTTGTTGCCGTGTCTGTGTGTGTGTCGGGGTGATGTCAAGGATCACTGTGTGTATCGGGAGGGGGTGTTGCCGTGTCTGTGTGTGTGTCGGGGTGATGTCAAGGATCAGTGTGTGTATCGGGAGGGGTTGTTGCCATGTCTGTGTGTGTGTCGGGGTGATGTCAAGGATCAGTGTGTGTATCGGGAGGGGTTGTTGCCGTGTCTGTGTGTGTGTCGGGGTGATGTCAAGGATCACTGTGGGTAACGGGAGGGGGTGTTGCCGTGTCTGTGTATGTGTCGGGGTGATGTCAAGGATCACTGTGGGTAATGGGAGGGGTTGTTGCCGTGTCTGTGTGTGTGTCGGGGTGATGTCAAGGATCAGTGTGCATATCGGGAGGGGTTGTTGCCATGTCTGTGTGTGTGTCGGGGTGATGTCAAGGATCAGTGTGCGTATCGGGAGGGGTTGTTGCCATGTCTGTGTGTGTGTCGGGGTGATGTCAAGGATCAGTGTGTGTATCGGGAGGGGTTGTTGCCGTGTCTGTGTGTGTGTCGGGGTGATGTCAAGGATCAGTGTGTGTATCGGGAGGGGTTGTTGCCATGTCTGTGTGTATGTCAGGGTGATGTCAAGGATCAGTGTGCGTATCGGGAGGGGTTGTTGCCGTGTCTGTGTGTGTGTCGGGGTGATGTCAAGGATCAGTGTGTGTATCTGGAGGGGGTGTTGCCGTGTCTGTGTGTGTCGGGGTGATGTCAAGGATCACTGTGTGTATCGGGAGGGGTTGTTGCCATGTCTGTGTGTGTGTCGGGGTGATGTCAAGGATCACTGTGGGTAACGGGAGGGGTTATTGCCATGTCTGTGTGTGTGTCGGGGTGATGTCAAGGATCAGTGTGTGTATATGGAGGGGTTGTTGCCGTGTCTGTGTGTGTGTCGGGGTGATGTCAAGGATCACTGTGTGTATCGGGAGGGGTTGTTGACATGTCTGTGTGTGTGTCGGGGTGATGTCAAGGATCACTGTGGGTAACGGGAGGGGTTGTTGCCGTGTCTGTGTGTGTGTCGGGGTGATGTCAAGGATCACTGTGTGTATCGGGAGGGGGTGTTGCCGTGTCTGTGTGTGTGTCGGGGTGATGTCAAGGATCAGTGTGTGTATCGGGAGGGGTTGTTGCCATGTCTGTGTGTGTGTCGGGGTGATGTCAAGGATCAGTGTGTGTATCGGGAGGGGTTGTTGCCGTGTCTGTGTGTGTGTCGGGGTGATGTCAAGGATCACTGTGGGTAACGGGAGGGGGTGTTGCCGTGTCTGTGTATGTGTCGGGGTGATGTCAAGGATCACTGTGGGTAATGGGAGGGGTTGTTGCCGTGTCTGTGTGTGTGTCGGGGTGATGTCAAGGATCAGTGTGCATATCGGGAGGGGTTGTTGCCATGTCTGTGTGTGTGTCGGGGTGATGTCAAGGATCAGTGTGCGTATCGGGAGGGGTTGTTGCCATGTCTGTGTGTGTGTCGGGGTGATGTCAAGGATCAGTGTGTGTATCGGGAGGGGTTGTTGCCGTGTCTGTGTGTGTGTCGGGGTGATGTCAAGGATCAGTGTGTGTATCGGGAGGGGTTGTTGCCATGTCTGTGTGTGTGTCAGGGTGATGTCAAGGATCAGTGTGCGTATCGGGAGGGGTTGTTGCCGTGTCTGTGTGTGTGTCGGGGTGATGTCAAGGATCAGTGTGTGTATCGGGAGGGGTTGTTGCCGTGTCTGTGTGTGTGTCGGGGTGATGTCAAGGATCAGTGTGTGTATCGGGAGGGGTTGTTGCCATGTCTGTGTGTGTGTCAGGGTGATGTCAAGGATCAGTGTGCGTATCGGGAGGGGTTGTTGCCGTGTCTGTGTGTGTGTCGGGGTGATGTCAAGGATCAGTGTGTGTATCTGGAGGGGGTGTTGCCGTGTCTGTGTGTGTCGGGGTGATGTCAAGGATCACTGTGTGTATCGGGAGGGGTTGTTGCCATGTCTGTGTGTGTGTCGGGGTGATGTCAAGGATCACTGTGGGTAACGGGAGGGGTTATTGCCATGTCTGTGTGTGTGTCGGGGTGATGTCAAGGATCAGTGTGTGTATATGGAGGGGGTGTTGCCGTGTCTGTGTGTGTGTCGGGGTGATGTCAAGGATCACTGTGTGTATCGGGAGGGGTTGTTGACATGTCTGTTTGTGTGTCGGGGTGATGTCAAGGATCACTGTGGGTAACGGGAGGGGTTGTTGCCGTGTCTGTGTGTGTGTCGGGGTGATGTCAAGGATCACTGTGGGTAACGGGAGGGGTTGTTGCCGTGTCTGTGTGTGTGTCGGGGTGATGTCAAGGATCACTGTGGGTAACGGGAGGGGTTGTTGCCGTGTCTGTGTGTGTGTCGGGGTGATGTCAAGGATCACTGTGTGTATCGGGAGGGGTTGTTGCCGTGTCTGTTTGTGTGTCGGGGTGATGTCAAGGATCACTGTGGGTAACGGGAGGGGTTGTTGCCGTGTCTGTGTATGTGTCGGGGTGATGTCAAGGATCAGTGTGTGTATCGGGAGGGGTTGTTGCCATGTCTGTTTGTGTGTCGGGGTGATGTCAAGGATCACTGTGGGTAACGGGAGGGGGTGTTGCCGTGGGGCACAGCGGAGTGGGCTGGGGAGCTGGTGCCGTGGAAAGGGCAGGGAGGTGTTTGAGTGACTCTGCCAGAGTCCCCTCAGACCAGGGCAGGCTGGCTTGCAGTGGCCAAAGCGAGCTGGGGCACCCAAGTGACCAGGAGTGACTTGGGCACTGCCCATCCTGGAGGAGGAGTGTCCCCTCTGCCCAGCCGAGGCTGCCAGCTCGCTCCTACTCCCCTGCCAGCCCCAGAGCTCCCCGGCCTGGCCTGAGGCCCCGTGCCCACTCCCCGCCCTGGCCTAGGTGCCCTGAATGGAGGCTCTGGAGCTTGGCCCGGCTGGGGGGCTGGATGCTCTCTGTGCAGCCCTCTGGATTCTGGGGCAACCGGGAGCTGGGCTGGTCCCTGGTGCAAGTGAGTGCAGCCCCTATGCTGCTCCGCAGGTACCCATGGCTCAGCCCCCTCCGTAGACAATGGGGCTGCGCTGGCTCCCCGGGGCCCGTGCTGCCAGAGGAACGAGCACGGGAATTGGGGCAGGTGTCCAGGCCGTGTCACCTGCTCTGGGGTGGGTGAGGAGTGGCCAGAGCTCACAGCAGTAGGCCCTGGTGTGCGAGGGCGGGGCGGGAAGTGGCTGGCGGGGGTGCCGTTCTCCGTGTGGGCAGCGGGTGGCAGGAGCTGGGGGGGTGCAGTAACCCAGACCTGAGGGGATGGGGCAGGGGGAGTTACAATGAGGCCACACCCCCATGGGGGATGCTGATTCTCAGCCCCAGGAGATGGAGGGGGCACTGCCCACTGGGGATCCAGCACCTGCCCACATCCCGCCTGCCCTGCCCGGGGGGTAGTGGTGCCCACAGTCGAGCCTGAGACGCCACGGTGACGGGCTGAAGAGAAGAGAGCCTGGCGCTGGGGGGAAGGCACAAAGCTGAGGGGAAACTGGGGCGCAACCCCTGCGCTGGGAGCAGGCTGGGCTCCTCTGAAGGGCTCAGTAACTGGCTGCAGCTGCCTCTGTCCGTCCTTCCTTCCCTCCCCAAAGGGACCAGTGCCCTTGGAAGCCCTCTGTGCCTGCAGCTTATTCCTCTGCCACCCGCCAGCCCCAGCCGGGGACCCCAGATCAGATGCTGGCAGGGCAGGTGGGCAGCCATTGATGCTTCTGCGGGGTTGGGGGGCTGCGCAGGGATGCGCTCCCTTGTCAGGGCTGGCCCCAGTGCGGCGCCAGGGGGCACGGTGTTGTGGGTACAGAGGGCGCTGGGCTGCGGGGTTCAGGGCATGCTCTCCCCTCTGTCAGGGCTGGCCCCAGTGCGGCGCCAGGGGGCACGGTGTTGTGGGTACAGGGGGCGCTGGGCTGCGGGGTTCAGGGCATGCTCTCCCCTCTGTCAGGGATGGCCCCAGTGCGGCGCCAGGGGGCACGGTGTTGTGGGTACAGGGGGCGCTGGGCTGCGGGGTTCAGGGCATGCTCTCCCCTCTGTCAGGGCTGGCCCCAGTGCGGCGCCAGGGGGCACGGTGTTGTGGGTACAGGGGGCGCTGGGCTGCGGGGTTCAGGGCATGCTCTCCCCTCTGTCAGGGATGGCCCCAGTGCGGCGTCAGGGGGCGCTGGGCTGCGGGGGGCAGGTTCTGGGGCAGAGGTAAAGCCAAGGTCCCAGTCCCTCGTGGTTGTTAACACTCCCTAACTCTTCCCCGTGTCAGTGTCTTTTCCATGCCCCAGCTTGGCCCCCCAACATGGCCTCCCTCCGTCCCCCTGGGGGGAGCCACAGTTCAGGTTCCCCTTCGCTTCCTGCCCCACAGTATTGTGTGTCGCAGAGCTGCTGTGCCCCTCCCCAGAGGCAGCTGCCTCTCAGCTCTGGGGGAGAGCCCAACACCCCTGTGCAGGAGGCTGGGGCCAGACACTGGGAGATGCGGCAATGCCAGGGCCCAGCCAGGACCTGGGTCTAGCACAGGGGGTGGGCTGGGTGTCCCCTGGGTACCTCTTCCTGCCTTCCCAGGCGTCCCCAGTGCAGAGCCAGGATTTGTCCCAATTTGCCGCGTCCCAGAGCCGGGTTAATTTTAGAGCCAGGAGCCGGCTGCTTGGGTTGGTTCCTAGGTAACCGGCCCCCTGCTCCCCCGCAGCCCCCCCCCCCCCCCAACCGACCCGCCTGCCCTGCCCAGCTAAAAATGGAACAGGAGGGGAGAGAGAGCAGCTCCCTCTTAAAGGGACAGTGCTGCCGGGCAGCCCAGCTTGCCCGGGTGACCCACTGACCCCACTAGCAGACCACTGCCTCCTCCATCCCCTGCATGGGCTTGTGCCCCCCTTTCCACACCCCCCACAACCTCCTCCCCTACGCCTGTCATGTCACATGCACCCATAACCTCCCCCTGACCTGTGTCACGCACAAACTCGCACACGTGTGCCCTGTGCTGCCCCGGACGCACACTGACCCAGAGCAGATCCGTGCCCCGCCCCCAGGCGTGGGAGAGGAGCGCTGCACTGTGCCCTTAAGGGGGGACGCTGGCGAAAGCCCCAGGGGGAGTGGCCCACAGCCCAGCTGTGAGGTGCGGGTGCCCAGCCTCTCACGCATGCTGACACAGGGACACCTGCGTGCCCAGCTCTGCCCGCACAGGCACACACCCTTCCGCTCACACACACCTCCGCACACGCCGAGAAACGCCATTGCTGACACCGCCGGGACCTCCGTCCATGCACGCCCAGCCAGGGCCCTGGGGCGGGCACACGCCCGTGCTGCCACTCGGGCTCCCTGAACACGTGCTCCACACGCTGGTGCCGGGATGCACACTCATTGCCCTGTGCTGACATATGCATACACGTGCTCTCCTCCCCGGGTTAGCTGCTGGGATGGCACCATCCCCACCTGATCCAAGCACACCCGTGCCAGGGGGCTCCCCGGCCCCTGCCCGGCCACGCCGCCAGCCCCACCACCAGCCCTGCCTCGTCTTGCCAGCCCCTTGGTCTTACTCAGACTCTGCACAAGTGTTGTCCTAGACACCCCCGTTCCTGGGGCTGCGGCCCTGCCTGCTGCTGCCAGGGGTCCTCGCACACCCACGAGCCATCCCTGCCCCGGGGGCAGGACAGGCCTCCCATTGCTCGCCAGCACCACGGAAAGTCCCAGGGTCGCGGGCTGGCTCCCTCTTGGGGACTGGGGGTAGCCCAGAGTGCTGCCCCGGGGACGTGCCAGGGAGGGACTGCATGCTGCTGGGTGAGGCGACACACAGGGGCTCTCTGTCTGCCTGGGGGCTCCTGCCACCCTGGGGTGCTCTCGGCTGCATGTGGGCAGGAGCCCCGGCTGTCTCGGGGTTAATGGGCGGGGGAGGGGTGCCCACGCACCCGCTGGCTCTTTGTTGCTGTGAGAGCAGGGCAGGCTGGGTAAAATTTCCGCCCCAATAATCTCTCCATTCGGCGTGTCTCCCTCGCTCCCTTGCTGGCTGGCAGCTCTGTCACTCGCTCCGTCCTCTCTCCCGCCTGGGTCCCTGCTCCCCACGGACGCCCATGCCTCTTCCCCAGGGTGCCCGCAGGCAGGAGCTGCCCACTGCGGGTTCTGCACAGGGGCAGCAGGATGGCAGCGGAGTGGCTCCCCGGTGCCCCACGGGTGCCCCCCAGGCGTGTGGCTTGTGGTGAGCCTGGACGCCACACCATGGGCTCAACGTGGTACGCAGGGCGGCCGTGAGGATGCTGGCTTCCCTCCTGCAGCTACTCCAGGAGTTCTCAGGCCCCCCCAGCGCCACCCCCCAGGCCAGAGCGGGACCCATGCCTGGCATCTCCCTGTGTGGCACCTTCCTCTGCCTGGATAGCGATGCGCCCTGCGGAGCTGGGCAGGGCCGGGAGGAGAAGGTACAGACAGTTCCCGGACTGGAGGGGCTGGCAGTGTGGTCCCTCTGCTGCCAGGCAGCAATGGATGAGCTGGGTCTGGGAGCTGAGCCAGGCCTTGGCAGCCTGTCCCCTCTGGGGCTCCAATCCCGCCCCGGGACGGGGTCTGGCTGGTCAGGGGGGTGGGGAATGGGACACAGGGCCTGTCCCCTCTGGGGGGCTCCGATCCCGCCCCGGGACGGGGTCTGGCTGGTCAGGGGGGCGGGGAATGGGACACAGGGCCTGTCCCCTCTGAGGCTCCAATCCCGCCCCGGGACGGGGTCTGGCTGGTCAGGGGGGCGGGGAATGGGACACAGGGCCTGTCCCCTCTGGGGGGCTCCGATCCCGCCCCGGGACGGGGTCTGGCTGGTCAGGGGGGCGGGAATGGGACACAGGGCCTGTCCCCTCTGGGGCTCCAATCCCGCCCCGGGACGGGGTCTGGCTGGTCAGGGGGGCGGGGAATGGGACACAGGGCCTGTCCCCTCTGGGGGGCTCCGATCCCGCCCCGGGACGGGGTCTGGCTGGTCAGGGGGGCGGGAATGGGACACAGGGCCTGTCCCCTCTGGGGCTCCGATCCCGCCCCGGGACGGGGTCTGGCTGGTCAGGGGGGCGGGAATGGGACACAGGGCCTGTCCCCTCTGGGGCTCCGATCCCGCCCCGGGACGGGGTCTGGCTGGTCAGGGGGGCGGGGAATGGGACACAGGGCCTGTCCCCTCTGAGGCTCCAATCCCGCCCCGGGACGGGGTCTGGCTGGTCAGGGGGGCGGGGAATGGGACACAGGGCCTGTCCCCTCTGGGGGGCTCCGATCCCGCCCCGGGACGGGGTCTGGCTGGTCAGGGGGGCGGGAATGGGACACAGGGCCTGTCCCCTCTGGGGCTCCGGTCCCGCCCCGGGACGGGGTCTGGCTGGTCAGGGGGGCGGGAATGGGACACTGCTCCCATGTGGGGCAGGGGGAGTAGAATCAGCTGCACTGTCGCTCCCAGCTGCTCTCCCCGCAGTGGGGGTTTGCCCTGGGGAGGGGCGGGCGCTGTCTGCCTCCTCAGTGCAGCCTTGGGCCTGGGCTAGGGGGTTGAGTCCTGTGGGGTGGTGGGATCATGGATGAGAGCACCCCCTGCTGCTCAGAGGCCGGAGAGCCTGGTGCTGACTTGGGGGGCTGGAGGGAGGGTGAAGTCTCTGTGTCTGCTGAGTGTGGGAGCTGGAACGTACCCCGAGGGTCCCGGACGCCAGGGTTCCACCTCTAACGGTACTGCTGCTGCGGTGGGTTTACTTGGGGCCAGATCAGCGTCTCGCTGGGCTTCCGGCTGCATGTGGCTGGACTTGGCAGCACATTGTCAGGGCAGGGAGAGCCCTGCGGGATCGGGGCTGCCACCTCTGTGCCGGGGAGGGACCGCCTTTCGGGCTCTGTGTCGGGGGAAGGCACCAGCCACGGTCCGTGACCTGAGGTGCCCAGCCTAGGGGGGTCAGAGGGTGGATGGTGTTTACAGACACGGCTGCATTTGCTCCTTGTTTCGGGTCATTACATAAACCTGAGCCCATTCTCCCCACCTGCCCGTGACTTGGCACATGCCAGCCGGCTCTGCAGGGAGAGCAGGGCTGTGATTCCCTGCTGGAGGAGAGCGCGCTGTGGGGAGCCCCCGACCTCCCCAGCGCCCCGAGCTGCCTGGCTCGGCTCAGCCGTGGCCAAGGGGGCAGGACCATAGCCTGTACTGTAGGGGGCAGGAGGATCAGGGGAGATGGGCTGCATATGAGGGGTCAGGAGTGAGGGGCTGTGACGAAGTGGGACTGTTCTTAATGTTTCCTCTGAATAGTGTGGGGGTGCCTCAGTTTCCCCTAGGCAGTTCTTAAGTATCTAGGTGGTGGGGTAAGGGTGTATGATCATTGCAGAGCCCTAGAGGGCATGTGTGTGCAGGAGTCTGGACACAGAGAATGGCCGACACCCTGTTTCCTGGCAACTGATGGCCTGGGCCCTTCCCCCCTGCAAGGTGAGAGCTGAAGGGTTGGAGAACAAAGGAATCAGGTGACCTCCTGGCCCGGGAAAGGAACAAAGCCCAGAGGAGGAGGGGCTGGAGGGGTTTTTCAGTTTGGGGCTGGCTGGGACATGGAGTGAAGTGCAGACGTGGTTGTCTGGCTCACTACCCCCCAAAATGGACCCAGCTGAGGGGTCCCGTTCTCTGCACCTGCAAGCTCTGTGTTAGACCATGTTCCTGTCGTCTAATAAACCTTCTGTTTTACTGGCTGGCTGAGAGTCACGTCTGACTGCGAAGTTGGGGTGCAGGACCCTCTGGCTTCCCCAGGAGCCCCGCCTGAGCGGACTCGCTGTGGGAAGCGCACGGAGGGGCAGAGGATGCTGAATGCTCCGAGGTCAGACCCAGGAAGGTGGAAGCTGTGTGAGCTGTGTGTCCTGAAGACAGGCTGCTCACAGAAAGGCGACTGCCCCAGAGTCCTGACTGGCTTCATGGGGAGCAGTTCCAGAGCATCGCCCAGGGACTCCGTGACAACTGGTGGCAGCGGTGGGATGTACTGCACCCCGTGGATGGCGCTTCCTGCAGTAAGTGACTGGGGAGCAGTAACACGAAGGGGGATTGCCGAGGACCAGGCCTGCTGAAGGCTCAGAAAGGAGCGGTTTCGGGGGGCGGTTAACCCCTGGGAGTGTGTGACCAGCGAGAAGTACTGTGCAGTAATGGGGTCCCCCTGGGGACTGCAGTGAGCAGTCTCAGGGGCGGAGGAGTCTGCAGCTCGACCCTGGCAAAGAGGTGGTGACCTTGAGAAGGGCTGGCACACTAGGGGTTCTCCCTGGAAACCGTGGGGAGCTGAGAACACACGGGCCTGTGAGTCCACAACAACTTGGGAGGAGCGGAGTGATGGCCTGTCACCGTCTCCTTAAGAAGGACATTGTAACCCTGTGCAGAAAGAGAGGGTTGAGCATTGGAAAGTTCACCAAAGCAGAGTTAATCGTGCAGCTGGAGGAGGATGACCGCTCTAAGGAACAGATTCCTGACCCCAACTGGGGCTATAGCAGGATCTGGGAGCAGCTGAAGCGGGAGCCAGGCATCGCCAAGACTCCTGTCCCCGACCAGACGAGGGTCTTCATGATCGGGTTCCCCATCGGGGGATCAAGACGGACGGGATTGCAGCTGAGTCTGAGAGAGCAAGAGGACCGTGGGAGACAGCGAGAGCCCGAGAAAGAGCTGCAGAAGCAGCAGCAGCATGAACTGGCGGTGGTGGGGCGGAGAGGCCTAGGGGACCTCCCCGGGGTGAGTGGGGATAGATCCCGGGGGGCCAGTTCCGCAGGGAACCTCGAGACTAAATTGCTGCCCCTGGTTAAGGAGGGGGGGGGGGTGGATGCCCACCTCACTGCCTTTGAGCAGGCTGGCGATTTGAACCAAGGGGACCCTGCGGAAAAGCCCCGGTGTCTAGCTCCCTTGCTGGGTCCCAAGGCCATAGACTCCGTCAGCCAGGTGGTTGGGGATGTGGACAGGCTCCCACTCCTGACCCCAACCTATATGTCTGTGTGGAGTTTCCTGGGGCCAGGCCCCCCGGACCTCCAGTGGGAGTAGAAGGTGATGGTCAATGGGGAGACATTCTTGGGGTGGCCAAAGGGCATGGGCTGCATAAACCTTCCCACATGCGGCCTGCGAGTGCTATCGACCACCCCTGACCTAAGGGAGGGCGTGAAACTGGAAGGGCCTGGTGTAACTCCTACCAAGGAATGGGAGAGATGCTGGGGCATCCATGGGAACGTTGGTGGCTTCGAACTTCCCCAGGTCACCGGCTAAAGTGACCCCGCTCAGTTCGATCTCGAAGGGGGGAGAGATGTGACGAAGTGGGACTGTTCTTAATGTTTCCTCTGAATAGTGTGGGGGTGCCTCAGTTTCCCCTAGGCAGTTCTTAAGTATCTAGGTGGTGGGGTAAGGGTGTATGATCATTGCAGAGCCCTAGAGGGCATGTGTGTGCAGGAGTCTGGACACAGAGAATGGCCGACACCCTGTTTCCTGGCAACTGATGGCCTGGGCCCTTCCCCCCTGCAAGGTGAGAGCTGAAGGGTTGGAGAACAAAGGAATCAGGTGACCTCCTGGCCCGGGAAAGGAACAAAGCCCAGAGGAGGAGGGGCTGGAGGGGTTTTTCAGTTTGGGGCTGGCTGGGACATGGAGTGAAGGGCAGACGTGGTTGTCTGGCTCACTACCCCCCAAAATGGACCCAGCTGAGGGGTCCCGTTCTCTGCACCTGCAAGCTCTGTGTTAGACCATGTTCCTGTCGTCTAATAAACCTTCTGTTTTACTGGCTGGCTGAGAGTCACGTCTGACTGCGAAGTTGGGGTGCAGGACCCTCTGGCTTCCCCAGGAGCCCCGCCTGAGCGGACTCGCTGTGGGAAGCGCACGGAGGGGCAGAGGATGCTGAATGCTCCGAGGTCAGACCCAGGAAGGTGGAAGCTGTGTGAGCTGTGTGTCCTGAAGACAGGCTGCTCACAGAAAGGCGACTGCCCCAGAGTCCTGACTGGCTTCATGGGGAGCAGTTCCAGAGCATCGCCCAGGGACTCCGTGACAGGGGCACCAGCAGAGCTGAGGGGGCAGAAACCCTGTCTGGGCTGGCAGGGGCTGCGGGTCGGGAGTGAGGGGCGCCGGCGGAGCTGGGGGGGCAGGGCTGGGCTGGCAGGGGCTGCGGGTGGGGAGTGAGGGGCGCCGGCGGAGCTGGGGGGGCAGGGCTGGGCTGGCAGGGGCTGCGGGTGGGGAGTGAGGGGCGCCGGCGGAGCTGGGAGGGGGGGGCAGGGCGGAGCTGGCAGGGGCTGTGGGTGGGGAGTGAGGGGCGCCGGCGGAGCTGGGGGGGCAGGGCTGGGCTGGAAGGGGCTGCGGGTGGGGAGTGAGGGGCGCCGGCGGAGCTGGGGGGGCAGGGCGGAGCTGGCAGGGGCTGCGGGTGGGGAGTGAGGGGCGCCGGCGGAGCTGGGGGGGCAGGGCGGAGCTGGCAGGGGCTGCGGGTGGGGAGTGAGGGGCGCCGGCGGAGCTGGGGGGGCAGGGCGGAGCTGGCAGGGGCTGCGGGTGGGGAGTGAGGGGCGCCGGCGGAGCTGGGGGGGGCAGGGCGGAGCTGGCAGGGGCTGCGGGTGGGGAGTGAGGGGCGCCGGCGGAGCTGGGGGGGGGCAGGGCGGAGCTGGCAGGGGCTGCGGGTGGGGAGTGAGGGGCGCCGGCGGAGCTGGGGGGGGGCAGGGCGGAGCTGGCAGGGGCTGCGGGTGGGGAGTGAGGGGCGCCGGCGGAGCTGGGGGGGCAGGGCGGAGCTGGCAGGGGCTGCGGGTGGGGAGTGAGGGGCGCCGGCGGAGCTGGGGGGGGCAGGGCGGAGCTGGCAGGGGCTGCGGGTGGGGAGTGAGGGGCGCCAGCGGAGCTGGCAGGGGCTGCGGGTGGGGAGTGAGGGGCGCCGGCGGAGCTGGGGGGGGGCAGGGCGGAGCTGGCAGGGGCTGCGGGTGGGGAGTGAGGGGCGCCGGCGGAGCTGGGGGGGGCAGGGCGGAGCTGGCAGGGGCTGCGGGTGGGGAGTGAGGGGCGCCGGCGGAGCTGGGGGGGGCAGGGCGGAGCTGGCATGGGCTGCGGGTGGGGAGTGAGGGGCGCCGGCGGAGCTGGGGGGGGCAGGGCGGAGCTGGCAGGGGCTGCGGGTGGGGAGTGAGGGGCGCCGGCGGAGCTGGGGGGGGCAGGGCGGAGCTGGCAGGGGCTGCGGGTGGGGAGTGAGGGGCGCCGGCGGAGCTGGGGGGGCAGGGCGGAGCTGGCAGGGGCTGCGGGTGGGGAGTGAGGGGCGCCGGCGGAGCTGGGGGGGCAGGGCGGAGCTGGCAGGGGCTGCGGGTGGGGAGTGAGGGGCGCCGGCGGAGCTGGGGGGGCAGGGCGGAGCTGGCAGGGGCTGCGGGTGGGGAGTGAGGGGCGCCGGCGGAGCTGGGGGGGGCAGGGCGGAGCTGGCAGGGGCTGCGGGTGGGGAGTGAGGGGCGCCGGCGGAGCAGGGCTGGCTGCTCTCGGCCTAGCTGGGCCAGGCTCTGGTGATTTGCTTTCAGGGAAGCCTCCTGCTTGTGTTGCCAGCGCTGCCTAGCAGTGGAGGACAGGGGAGGGAGCTGCCTTGCTGGGGAGTCCCGGAGGTGGGTGCTGTGGGGGGCAGCTTCTTCCTCTGCAGATCTGGAGGGTGCTGAGAGCTGACATGGCCAGAGCCAAGGGTCCTGTCTGGGGAGGGTCCAACAGGCCCCCGGGTGCGTTTCGGGGGGTCCCGCAGGGAGCAGCTCCTGGCCCAGTGCTGGCCAGGGTCTGTACTCCAGTTCTGGCAGAAAAGAGCAGATGGTTGCTGGCCAAGTTTGCCAATGAGCCGAGGTTGGGGGGTGGGGACAGGTCAGGGGTCCGGAGTGCCCACATCGCGGTGGGGGTCGTGTGGACGAGATGTGCCTTACTCTGGCTAACCGCACGGGCAGCCAGCTGGGGCCAGGGTGGGAGTCGCGCTTCCCAGATGGGGCTGTATCCTGAGGAGCAGCGGCTCGGGGAAGGACCTGGGGGTCGTGGGGAAAGCAGCCAAACACGGGCACCATGCAGGGCTGTGGCCAGAAGCAGACAGAGGGGCCACACTCAGCAAAGGGCCACAGGGACGAGCCATGGGCTGGGACACCTGCCTCCCATGAGGGGCTGCCGGAGCTCGCTGGGTTAGTGTCTCCAGGGGAGGGGTCGGCGGTGCCATAAGCGCCGTCTGCAGGTGCCCGGAGCCCGGTCTGTGCAGGGGAGGGGTTGGCGGTACCCGGAGCCCGGTCTGTGCAGGGGAGGGGTCGGCAGTGTTGTGAGCGCCGTCTGCAGGTGCCCGGAGCCCAGTCCGTGCAGGGGAGGGGTTGGCGGTGCCCGGAGCTGTCACGGAGTGTGGGGGAGTCCAGGCCCTGCACCCCTCTTCCTGGGATTCACTGAGACTCTCAGCCAGCCAGTAGAACAGAAGGTTTATTGGACAACAGGAACACAGTCCAAAACAGAGCTTGTGGGTACAACCAGGACCCCTCAGTCAAATCCTTCTGGGGGAGCAGGGAGCTTAGACCCCAGCCCTGGGGTTCCCTGCGTTCCTCCACCCAGCCCCAAAATGAAACTAACCCCCGCCCCCAGCAGGCTCCCTCCTGCAGCCTGTCTTCACATTCCTGGGCAGAGGTGTTACCTCCCCCTCCCCCTCCTGGCTCAGGTGACAGGCTCTCAGGTCTCCCATCCCCAGGGCACATTCCCAGGTCAACACTCCCCCCTCCCTGCTGAGTCACATCGTCACATCTCTCCCCCCTTCGAGACTGAACTGAGCGGGGTCACTGTGACCAGTGACCTGGGGAAGTTTGGGGCCCCCTCTCCGGGACAGCGCATCCGCTATCAGGTTGGCACTTCCCTTCACATGGACCACGTCCATGTCGTAATCCTGCAGGAGCAGGCTCCATCTCAGGAGTTTGGCGTTGGCTCCTTTCATCTGGTGCAGCCAGGTCAGGGGAGAGCGGTCGGTGTAGATGGTGAAGTGTCGCCCGAAGAGATAGGGCTCTAGTTTCTTGAGGGCCCACACCATGGCCAGGCACTCCTTCTCGATGGCCGCGTAGTGTTGCTCCCGGGGTAGCAACTTCTTGCTCAGGTACACAATGGGGTGTCTCTCCCCCTTTTCATCCTCCTGCATTAACACCGCCCCCAGTCCCGTGTCTGAGGCGTCGGTGAACACCACAAAGGGCTTGTCAAAGTCTGGGTTTGCCAGAACTGGGCCACTGACCAGAGCCTCCTTCCATATAACAGTTCGAAGGCGAAAATCCGGTAGACTCCTGGGGCACCTTCCTGTACGCGAACAGCAGGTGAGGTAAGGTGAGGTGCTGGTTCATAAAGGTTTTCAGCATCATCTTTAGCGTTCCGTTAAACCTCTCCACCAGCCCATTGGATTGGGGGTGATACGCTGAGGCCCAGCTGTGCTGGACCCCACATTTCTCCCACAAACACCGGATCAGGGCCAACATGAAGTTGGATCATTGGTCTGTCAAGACTTCCTTGGGGAACCCCACTCGGCTGAAAATGGTCAGGAGCGCATCGGCCACGGGTCTGCTTCAATGGAAGCTAAGGGCATGCCTCGGGGTAGCGGGTGGCAAAATCTACCACCCCCAGAATGTATTTCTTCCCCGACCAAGTCATCTTGCTGAGAGGCCCCACAATGTCCATGGCCACCTTCTGGAAAGGCTCCTCTATGATGGGCAAAGGTCTCAAAGCCGCTTTCCCCTTGTCCCGGGCCTTCTCCATCCTCTGACAGGGGTCACAGGATCGGCAATACTGCCGGACCGTGGTAAAGACCCTGGGCCAGTAAAAGTTCTGTAGCAACCTCTGCCGGGTGCGCCGGATTCCCTGGTGCCCTGCGAGGGGGATGTCATGGGCCAGGTACAGGAGCCTGCGGCGATACTTCTGGGGGACCACCAGCTGCCTCCTGATCCCACAGGACTCTACTTCCCCTGAGGGAGCCCATTCTCGGTACAGGAACCCCTTCTCCCACAGGAACCTCTCCTAGCAGCCTCTCCTCATGGTCCGTACCACACCGAGGTCGGCCAGGTCCCTGAGCTTCCGCAAGGAGGGATCTTTCCTGAACTTGGCCTGGAACTCAGCGGCTGGGGAAGGGATGGGGCCCGGTTCCCCCTCAGTGGCCAGGTCTGAGGCCTCCGCCTCTCTGAGCCGTGCCCCTCGGCCCTCCCTTCCCACCAGGGTAGGGTCCTGCGCCTCCGGTGCGGTACCCTCCCCAAGGTCAGGGTGCAGTGCCCCTCGCCGGCTCTGGCTACGGGTCACAACCAGGGCGGTCTGGGGGTTGTTTGGCCAGTCCTCTAGGTCTCCCCCCATCAAAACCTCAGTGGGCAAATGGTGGTGTACCCCCACATCCTTGGGGCCCTCCTTGGCCCCCCATTTCAGGTGTACCCTTGCCACGGGCACCTTGAATGGGGTCCCGCCCACCCCTGTCAGGGTCAGGTAGGTGTTGGGCACCACCCGATGTGGGGCCACCACCTCGGGCCGGGCCAGCGTCACCTCCGCGCCCGTATCCCAGTATCCATTGACCTTCCTCCCATCTACCTCCGGGGAATAAGGCACTCTCTCCGGAGGGACAGCCCCGCGCCCACCCTGTAAACCGAGCACCCTGAGTCCAGAGCCTCCAGCCCTCTGGCGGAGCTGGCCTGGGGTACTCTTCCCTCCTGAGCAGGTGGTAAACTGGCAGCCCCCCTTGCCTGGGTCGTCTGCCCCTCGTCCAGCTGAGTCCCTACCCAGTTAACCCTGGGGAGGTTGGGTCTGCTCAGTTTGTCCCTGAGCCTGGGGCACTGGGTCCGTACGTGGCCTCTCTGGCCACAGTGATAGCAGCTCAGGTCACGTTGGTCCCCTCGAGCGGGTCGGAGGGGCCCGACGCCAGGCGTTCCCCTTTGGAGGGGGTTCTCCCTATTTCCCCGCTGGGAGGCCCCCTGGTGACTCTCTCTCTGCATCGGTGGGGGCCTGTTCTTTTGGGACTCCTCCCTGCTACCCCCTGACCGACTGTTCACAAACTCGTCGGCCAGCTGCCCTGCGTGCTGGGGGTTCTCGAGCTTTTTGTCCACCAACCACAGCCTCAGGTCGGAAGGGCACTGTTCATACAGCTGCTCCAGTACGATTAGGTCAAGCAGGTCCTCTTTAGCTTGGGCCCCAGCTGTCCACTTGTGGGCATATCCCTGCATCCGGTTGACCAGTTGTAGGTAGGTGACCTCAGGCGTTTTACGCTGACTCCGGAACCTTCTCCGGTACATCTCCGGTACATTTGGGTCAGCCCAAACTCACGGAGCAGGGCCTGTTTGAACAGTTCATAGTCCCCTGCCTCCGGCCCTGTCATCCGGCTGTACACCTCCATGGCTTTGGGGTCCAGTAAGGCGGTGAGGAACTGGAGCCTGTCTGCAGGGTCAACCCTGTGCATCTCGCAGGCATTCTCAAAGGCCGTCAGGAAGCTATCTATGTCCTCCCCCTCCTTCCGCTGGGCCAGGAAGCACTTATCAAAGCTCCTTGCAGTCTTGGGTCCCCCCACATTCACCACAGCCGGGGCCCCACTGCTCCTCAGCCTGGCCAGCTCCAGTTCATGCTGTCTTTGTTTCTCCTTCTCCTGACGTTCCCTCTCCTTCTCCTCCTGCTCATGTTGATGTTGTTTCTCCTCATGTTGACGTTGTTTTTCATGATCCTCCAGCTCCCTCATTTTCATCTCCCTCTCCCATTCCAGCTGCATCCGCTCCAGGGATGGGGAGCTCCGCCGGGAGGATCCCCTGCTGGCTGCCGGGGTCAGGGTGACCTCGGTATTTGCCGGGCTTCCCCCAACCCCTCCCCCAGGCCTAGGTAGGAAGGGTCTCGGGATGTCCTGGGCAGCAGTCTGACCCCTCCCAGCCCGGTCAGGCCCCAGGGCCCACGCTGCGTCCGCCGGGCGGCTTCCCTCTGGGACAGGGATCGGGTCATCCAAGCGATCCCTCTCCTCCAACTGGGCAATCAGCTGTTCCTTGGTGGACCTCCCGATGCGCAGCCCCCTCTGCCTGCACAGCTCCACCAGGTCGCTCTTAAGGCGTTTAGTGTACATCTCCCTGCTGGCCACTCGCAGGCCGGGCAGCTTTCCACGGTTTCCAGGAAAAGCCCCTCGTGTGCCAGTCCTTCTTGAGGTCACCACCTCTTTGCCAGGGTTGAGCTGCAGACTCCTCCGCCCCTGGGACCGCTCGCTGCGATCCCCGGGGGACCCAGTTACTGCAAAAGTCCTTCTGTCTGGTCACACACTCCCAGGGGTTAACCACCCCCTGAAACCGTCTCTCTTTGAATCTTCAGCACGCCTGGTCCCCGTCAATCCCCCTTCGTTTTACTGCTCCCCAGTCACTTACTGCACGAAGCGCTGTCCACGGGGTGCAGTACCACCAGTTGTCACGGAGTGTGGGGGAGTCCAGGCCCTGCACCCCTCTTCCTGGGATTCACTGAGACTCTCAGCCAGCCAGTAAAACAGAAGGTTTATTGGACAACAGGAACACAGTCCACAACAGAGCTTGTGGGTACAACCAGGACCCCTCAGTCAAGTCCTTCTGGGGGAGCAGGGAGCTTAGACCCCAGCCCTGGGGTTCCCTGTGTTCCTCCCCCCAGCCTCCAAACTGCCAACTCAACCCACCCAGCAGGTTCCCTCCTGCAGCCTGTCTTCACATTCCTGGGCAGAGGTGTTACCTCCCCCTCCCCCTCCTGGCTCAGGTGACAGGCTCTCAGGTCTCCCCTCCCCAGGGCACATTCCCAGGTCAACACTCCCCCCTCCCTGCTGCCGTCACATGGTCACAGGAGCCCAGTGCGTGCAGGGGAGGGGTCGGCGGTGTGGTGAGCGCCGTCTGCAGGTGCCCAGAGCCCAGTCTGTGCAGGGGAGGGGTTGGCGGTGCCCGGAGCCTGATCTGTGCAGGGGAGGGGGCTCTGCGGCAGACAGCCCTTGGGTCCAGTAGGCAGGGCCCGGACGAGAGCCGCTGGCTGGAGCTGAACCAGACCTGCCCTGGCCGGGAATAAGGAGCCAGTTTTCCCTGGGGATGGTCGGCCCCTTTGGAACGACTGACTGGAGGGGGGTGGTGTGTCTGTCACGCAGGGCCAGTGACTCCAGGCTGGGTGTGTGTGAGGGGTGGGGAGTGTTGACCTGGGGATGTGATGTGGGAGTTTTACTGGTCCCGGCTGCATTGGTGCTGGATGGTGGTGGGATATCAGGGTGTGTGACCTGAGCCTGTAACCTGGGCCCAGGAGGGGGCTGGGACCAGGTGATACCCTCTGGCCAAAACTGGACAAAGGCTGGAGGAGGAGCCAGGGCTGTGGCTGGGGGAGACGGCTGGAGGGGGTTTGCGTTTGGTGCTGGCTGGGGAAACGGAGGGAGGCCCAGAACCGAGGTCTGGGCTCCCTGCTCCCCAAAATGGACCCAGCTGAGGGGTCCTGTTCTCTGCACCTACAAGCTCTGTGTTAGACCATGTTTCTGTTGTCTAATAAACCACCTGTGTTCCTGGCTGGCTGAGAGTCAGGGAGAATCGCAGGCGGGGGGGCGGGGGGTGCAGGGCACTGGTCCCCCCACTCCGTGACAGCACGTCTCTGACAGCCCCGCTCTAGCTCAGCCACCTGGCCAGGCCGGACGCAGGACTCAGACTCACAGACTCAGACTTTAAGTCTAGTCCAACCTCCTGCGCAGCGCAGGCCACCGAATCCCACCCACCCGCTCCTGTAACAAACCCCTAACCTATGTCTGAGCCATTGACGTCCTCAACTCATGGTTCAAAGACGTCAAGGAGCAGGGAATCCTCCAGCGAGTGACCTGTGCCCCATGCTACAGAGGAAGGGGAAAAACCCCCAGGGCCTCTTCCAATCTGCCCTGGGGAAAATTCCTTCCTGACCCTAAATATGGCGATCAGCTAAACCCTGAGCATGTGGGGAACACTCACCAGCCAGACACCCAGGAAAGAATTCTCTGTAGTAACTCAGATCCCACTCATCTAGCATCCATCACAGGCCACTGGGCATAGGTCACTGCCCTGGGCTCTGTGGGAGACCGAGTGGGGTGGGAGGAACGGTCCGCCGGCCTGAAATCTGTTTGCTGACCTGGGAGGCAGGCCCCGTCTCTCCTCACACCCTTGATCGAGCCCTGCCCCCTCTGCCTAGCCGTGTCTCCCTGTGCTGGGCCCTGTTTCCATTGCGGGCCCTGTATCCTGCCGTGTGTGTTCTGGTGCAGAGACGGTGCAGCAGTGCAAAGCTTCGTGCCGGGATCACTCGGCCACCGGGCCCTGGCTGGCTCCGTGTTCCCCGGGGGCGCTGGGCAGCCCTTGCTTCTCGGGGGCAGGTTTGCCAGCTGGGGTCTCAGGGGGGAGAGCGTCTCTGATCCCCGAGTGCGCCAGGCCGGGGGGAGGATCTGTTCTAGGGCAGGGATGGGCCCGGGGTCTCCGGGATTTGGATTAGCAGGGGGCTCGCGGTGGCTGGAATCCCGGGGGAGGGGGAGAGGGTTTGTCTGTGGGGCGGCCAGAGCGGGGTTAATTCTCAGCTCAGAGGAGGGTCCTGTCCAGAGCTCGGAGTCTGGGATCCCATGGGTCGCGCGCTTGGCACAGAGGGGACCCTCCTCTGCCCAGACCTCCTGGGGAGGGGCCCAAGCGAGGAGCCAGCGGAGCTGGGTGGGGCTGGGCCAGGTCTGCTCTGGCCATTACAGAGATGCAGAGCCTGGGGCAGGGGGTTGAGAGCCCTGGGGAGCAGCCCTACCCACAAGGCCTTGCTACGGGGGGGTGTGGGGAACCCCTGCAGCTCTCCCTGGCTTGACTAGAGCTGCCAGCAGTCCAGTGGCTTTGTGCCTTCCCTGGCGGCTGCCCCAGAGAGCCACAGGCAGGCCAGGGACCGGGGACTAGGGCGCGGGGCGAGTCCCGGGGCCAGCCAGCACCTCCCAGCAGGGGAGCAGAGACGGGCACAGCGCCCTCAGCCTGCCCCCAGCCTGCTGCAGGAGTGAGCCCTGCCCTGGGCTCTCTGCCCCGTGCCGTTGGCTGCCGGGCCTGAGACACCCCTGGCCGTACAGAGCCAGGGCACCCCTTGAGCGCCTGCAGCAACTGGTCATTCACCTGTGCATTAGGGCGTGGCCAGGGGAGGGGTCTCTGGGCCATGGCCCCTCCCCATGTCTCTCGGGACTCTATTTATAGCCGCGGGGCCCCAGCTGCCAGCACAGCTAATCCCCATGCGGCGAGCGGGGAGGGACCTGAGCCAGGGGATGGATGGGAGCAACTGCTGGGGCGTCCCAGAGCCAGTGGGCAGCGCACGCCCCTCACCCTGGCAGCTGGCATGGCTCTTCTGGCCCCGGACGGCAGGTTGGCAAGACATGCAGCCGCACCACCCGCCCTACACAGCCCCCCAACCCGGGGGCACACTGTGCAGTGCCAGGCCATGAGCCACCTCGGGTCGAGCGCTGGCTGCTGCTGGGAGCAGGGGACTGCGGCCCAAACACAGACCGGTAAGATGGGTCCTGGCCAGCCAGGCAGGCTGGTCACCGCCCCGCGGCACATCCCGCCCACCCCCGCAGCCCTGATGGACCCCAGCCTGCCCCCACCCCCACTGCCAAGGGAGCTGGTCACCACTACGGCAGCATGGGGCATGTACCCAGGGGCAGGGGCAGGGTGTCGCGGAGTGTGGGGGAGTCCAGGCCCTGCACCCCTCTTCCTGGGATCCACTGAGACTCTCAGCCAGCCAGTAAAACAGAAGGTTTATTGGACAACAGGAACACAGTCCACAACAGAGCTTGTGGGTACAACCAGGACCCCTCAATCACGTCCTTCTGGGGGAGCAGGGAGCTTAGACCCCAGCCCTGGGGTTCCCTGTGTTCCTCCCCCCAGCCTCCCAAACTGCCAACTAAACCCCCCCAGCAGGTTCCCTGCTGCAGCCTCTGTTCACATTCCTGGGCAGAGGTGTTACCTCCCCCTCCCCCTCCTGGCTCAGGTGACAGGCTCTCAGGTCTCCCCTCCCCAGGGCACATTCCCAGGTCAACACTCCCCGCTCCCTGCTGCGTCACATCGTCACATCTCTCCCCCCTTCGAGACTGAACTGAGCGGGGTCACTGTGACCAGTGACCTGGGGAAGTTCGGGGCCCCCTCTCCGGGACAGCGCATCCGCTATCAGGTTGGCACTTCCCTTCACGTGGACCACGTCCATGTCGTAATCCTGCAGGAGCAGGCTCCATCTCAGGAGTTTGGCGTTGGCTCCTTTCATCTGGTGCAGCCAGATCAGGGGAGAGTGGTCGGTGTACACGGTGAAGTGCCGCCCGAAGAGATAGGGCTCTAGTTTCTTGAGGGCCCACACCATGGCCAGGCACTCCTTCTCGATGGCCGCGTAGTGTTGCTCCCGGGGTAGCAACTTCTTGCTCAGGTACACGATGGGGTGTCTCTCCCCCTTTTCATCCTCCTGCATTAACACCGCCCCCAGTCCCGTGTCGGAGGCGTCGGTGAACACCACAAAGGCCTTGTCAAAGTCTGGGTTCGCCAGAACTGGGCCACTGACCAGAGCCTCCTTCAGCGCCCGGAAAGCCTCCTGGCACTGCTCGGTCCAGACCACCTTGTCTGGCTTCCCCTTCTTGCATAGCTCAGTGATGGGGGTGGCTATGGCGCTAAAGTGGGGCACAAATCTTCGGTAGTATCCTGCCATCCCAATAAAGGCTTGGACCTGCTTTTTGGTGTGGGGAGCGGGCCAGTCTCTGATCACCTCCACCTTGGCTGGTTCCGGCTTTAGGCGGCCGCTCCCCACCCGATGGCCCAGGTAAGACACTTTCGCCATCCCCACCTTGCACTTCTCCGCTTTTACAGTCAGCCCAGCCCCCTGGAGTCGGTCCAGCACTTGTCTAACCTGGGACACGTGGTCCTCCCAGGTCTGGCTAAAGACACAGATCTCATCAATATACGCCACGGCAAAACTCTCCATCCCCCTCAGGAGCTGGTCCACCAGGCGCTGGAAGGTGGCCGGCGCTCCCTTGAGGCCGAAAGGCAGGGTCAGGAACTCATAGAGCCCCAGAGGGGTGATAAAGGCCGATTTCAGTCGGGCATCTGCATCCAGCGGCACTTGCCAGTAGCCCTTTGTAAGGTCCATGGTGGTGAGGTACCGAGCTCCTCCCAGCTTGTCTAGGAGCTTGTCCGGCCTGGGCATGGGGTAGGCATCAGATACAGTGATGGCACTGAGCTTCCGATAGTCCACACAGAACCGGACCGACCCGTCCTTTTTGGGGACCAGCACCACCGGCGAGGCCCAAGGGCTGGCAGATGGCTGGATCACCCCCAAAGCCAGCATGTCCCGGACCTCTCTTTCCAGGTCCTGAGCAGTTTTCCCTGTGACTCGGAAGGGGGAGCATCTTATCGGCGGGTGCGACCCTGTCTGCACCCGGTGGAGAGTCAGATTAGTGCGTCCAGGCTGGTTGGAAAACAGCTGTCGGTACGGATGCAGCACCTCCCTGACCTCAGCTTGCTGGGCAGGGGTTAGCTGATCCGAGAGGGGGATTGTTTCCAGGGGGGAACCAGCTCTGGTCCCAGGGAATAGATCTACTAAAGGGTCATCTCCCTGCTCTTCCCACTGTCCACACACGGCCAACACCACATTCCCCCTGGCATAATATGGCTTCATCATATTCACATGGTACACCCGGCGGTGGTGCGCCCGGTTCGACAGCTCCACCACATAGTTTACCTCATTGAGCTGCTTGACGACCTTGAAAGGGCCCTCCCAGGCAGCCTGTAGTTTGTTCTTTCTCACGGGGATGAGAACCATCACCGGATCCCCGGTGGCGTAGGCACGGGCCCTTGCCGTGCGGTCATACCAGACCTTCTGCTTCTTCTGGGCTCTGGCCAGATTCTCCCTGGCCAGGCCCATGAGTTCAGCAAGTCTCTCTCGGAAGATCAGGACATACTCCACCACTGACTCTCCATTGGGAGTGGCCTTCCCCTCCCACTCGTCTCTCATCAGGTCCAGGGGGCCCCTCACCCTCCTTCCATATAACAGTTCGAAAGGCGAAAATCCGGTAGACTCCTGGGGCACCTCCCTGTACGCGAACAGCAGGTGAGGTAAGTACTTGTCCCAATCCTGCGGGTGCTGGTTCATAAAGGTTTTCAGCATCATCTTTAGCGTCCCGTTAAACCTCTCCACCAGCCCGTTGGACTGGGGGTGATAAGCTGAGGCCCAGTCGTGCCGGACCCCACATTTCTCCCACAAGCACCGGAGCAGGGCCGACATGAAGTTGGACCCTTGGTCTGTCAAGACTTCCTTGGGGAACCCCACTCGGCTGAAAATGGTCAGGAGCGCATCGGCCACGGTGTCTGCTTCAATGGAAGCTAAGGGCACTGCCTCGGGGTAGCGGGTGGCAAAATCTACCACGACCAGAATGTATTTCTTCCCCGACCGGGTCGTCTTGCTGAAAGGCCCCACGATGTCCATGGCCACCTTCTGGAAAGGCTCCTCTATGATGGGCAAAGGTCTCAAAGCCGCTTTCCCCTTGTCCCGGGCCTTCCCCACCCTCTGACAGGGGTCACAGGATCGGCAATACTGCCGGACCGTGGTAAAGACCCCGGGCCAGTAAAAGTTCTGTAGCAACCTCTGCCGCGTGCACCGGATTCCCTGGTGCCCTGCGAGGGGGATGTCATGGGCCAAGTACAGGAGCTTGCGGCGATACTTCTGGGGGACCACCAGCTGCCTCCTGATCCCACAGGACTCTACTTCCCCTGAGGGAGCCCATTCTCGGTATAGGAACCCCTTCTCCCACAGGAACCTCTCCTGGCAGCCTCTCCTCATGGTCCGTCCCACACCGAGGTCGGCCAGGTCCCTGAGCTTCCGCAAGGAGGGATCTTTCCTCAACTCAGCCTGGAACTCAGCGGCTGGGGAAGGGATGGGGCCCAGTTCCCCCTCAGTGGCCAGGTCTGAGGCCTCCGCCTCTCTGAGCCATGCCCCTCGGCCCTCCCTTCCCACCAGGGTAGGGTCCTGCGCCTCCGGTGCAGTACCCTCCCCGAGGTCAGGGAGCAGTGGCCCTCGCCGGCTGTGGCTACGGGTCACAACCAGGGCGGTCTGGGGGTTGCTTGGCCAGTCCTCTAGGTCTCCCCCCATCAAAACTTCAGTGGGCAAATGGTGGTGTACCCCCACATCCTGGGGCCCTCCTTGGCCCCCCATTTCAGGTGTACCCTTGCCACGGGCACCTTGAATGGGGTCCCGCCCACCCCTGTCAGGGTCAGGTAGGTGTTGGGCACCACCCGATGTGGGGCCACCACCTCGGGCCGGGCCAGCGTCACCTCCGCGCCCGTATCCCAGTATCCATTGACCTTCCTCCCATCCACCTCCAGGGGAACAAGGCACTCTCTCCGGAGGGACAGCCCCGCGCCCACCCTGTAAACTGAGCACTCTGAGTCCAGAGCCTCCAGCCCTCTGGTGGAGCTGGCCTGGGGTACTCTTCCCTCCTGAGCAGGTGGTAAACTGGTAGGCCCCCTTTCCTGGGTCGTCTGCCCCTCGTCCAGCTGGGTCCCTACCCAGTTAACCCTGGGTAGGTTGGGTCTGCTCAGTTTGTCCCTGAGCCCAGGGCACTGGGACCGTACGTGGCCTCTCTGGCCACAGTGATAGCAGCTCAGGTCACGTTGGTCCCCTCGAGCGGGTCGGAGGGGCCCGACGCCAGGCGTTCCCCTTGGGAGGGGGTTCTCCCTATTTCCCCGCTGGGAGGCCCCCTGGTGACTCTCTCTCTGCATCGGTGGGGGCCTGTTCTTTTGGGGCTCCTCCCTGCTACCCCCTGACCGACTGTTCACAAACTCGTCGGCCAGCTGCCCTGCGTGCTGGGGGTTCTCGAGCTTTTTGTCCACCAACCACAGCCTCAGGTCGGAAGGGCACTGTTCATACAGCTGCTCCAGTACGATTAGGTCAAGCAGGTCCTCTTTAGCTTGGGCCCCAGCTGTCCACTTGCGGGCATACCCTGCATCCGGTTGACCAGTTGTAGGTAGGTGACCTCAGGCGTTTTACGCTGACTCCGGAACCTTCTCCGGTACATCTCGGGGGTCAGCCCAAACTCACGGAGCAGGCCCTGTTTGAACAGTTCATAGTCCCCTGCCTCCGGCCCTGTCATCCGGCTGTACACCTCCACGGCTTTGGGGTCCAGTAAGGGGGTGAGGAACTGGAGCCTGTCTGCAGGGTCAACCCTGTGCAGCTCACAGGCATTCTCAAAGGCCGTCAGGAAGCTATCTATGTCCTCCCCCTCCTTCCGCTGGGCCAGGAAGCACTTATCAAAGCTCCTTGCAGTCTTGGGTCCCCCCTCACTCACCACAGCCGGGGCCCCACTGCTCTTCAGCCTGGCCAGCTCCAGTTCGTGCTGTCTTTGTTTCTCCTTCTCCTGACGTTCCCTCTCCTTCTCCTGACGCTCCCTCTCCTTCTCCTCCTGCTCATGTTGACGTTGTTTCTCCTTCTCCTCCTGCTCATGTTGACGTTGTTTCTCCTCATGTTGACGTTGTTTTTCATGATCCTCCAGCTCCCTCATTTTCATCTCCCTCTCCCATTCCAGCCGCCTCCGCTCCAGGGATGGGGAGCTCCGCCGGGAGGATCCCCTGCTGGGTGCTGGGGTCAGGGTGCCCTCGGTATTCGCTGGGCTTCCCCCAACCTCTCCCCCAGGCATAGGTAGGAAGGGTCTCGGGATGTCCTCGGCAGCAGTCTGACCCCTCCCAGCCCGGTCAGGCCCCAGGGCCCACGCTGCATCTGCCGGGCGGCTCCCCTCAGGGACAGAGATCGGGTCATCCAAGCGATCCCTCTCCTCCAACTGGGCAATCAGTTGTTCCTTGGTGGACCTCCCGATGCGCAGCCCCCTCTGCCTGCACAGCTCCACCAGGTCACTCTTGAGGCGTTTAGCGTACATCTCCCTGCTGGCCACTCGCAGGCCGGGCAGCTTTCCACGGTTTCCAGGAAAAGCCCTTAGTGTGCCAGTCCTTCTTGAGGTCACCACCTCTTTGCCAGGGTCGAGCTGCAGACTCCTCCGCCCCTGGGACCGCTCGCTGCAATCCCCCGGGGGACCCTGTTACTGCAAAAGTCTTTCTCTCTGGTCACACACTCCCAGGGGTTAACCGCCCCCTGAAACCGTCTCTCTCTGAATTTTCAGCACGCCTGGTCCCCGTCAATTCCCCTTCGTTTTACTGTTCCCCAGTCACTTACTGCAGGAAGCGCCGTTCACGGGGTGCAGTAGATCCCACCGCTACCAGCAGTTGTCGCGGAGTGTGGGGGAGTCCAGGCCCTGCACCCCTCTTCCTGGGATCCACTGAGACTCTCAGCCAGCCAGTAAAACAGAAGGTTTATTGGACAACAGGAACACAGCCCCCAACAGAGCTTGTGGGTACAACCAGGACCCCTCAATCACGTCCTTCTGGGGGAGCAGGGAGCTTAGACCCCAGCCCTGGGGTTCCCTGTGTTCCTCCCCCCAGCCTCCAAACTGCCAACTACAACCCACCCCGCAGGCTCCCTGCTGCAGCCTCTGTTCACATTCCTGGGCAGAGGTGTTACCTCCCCCTCCCCCTCCTGGCTCAGGTGACAGGCTCTCAGGTCTCCCCTCCCCAGGGCACATTCCCAGGTCAACACTCCCCCCTCCCTGCTGAGTCACCCGGGGGAGGGGTGCGGTGTTGATGCTGCAGGGTGGGCGAGTGCCCGGGGGAGGGGTGCAGTGTTGATGCTGCGGGGTGGGCGGGTGCCCGGGGGAGGGGGGCGGTGTTGATGCTGCGGGGTGGGCGGGTGCCCAGGGGAGGGGTGCAGTGTTGATGCTGCGGGTGGGCAAAGGCCCGGGGGAGGGGTGCGGTGTTGATGCTGCGGGGTGGGCGAGTGCCCGGGGGAGGGGTGCGATGTTGATGCTGCGGGGTGGGCGAGTGCCCGGGGGAGGGGTGCGGTGTTGATGGTGCGGGGTGGGCGAGTGCCCGGGGGAGGGGTGCAGTGTTGATGCTGCGGGGTGGGCGGGTGCCCGGGGGAGGGGGGCGGTGTTGATGCTGCGGGGTGGGCGGGTGCCCAGGGGAGGGGTGCAGTGTTGATGCTGCGGGTGGGCAAAGGCCCGGGGGAGGGGTGCGGTGTTGATGCTGCGGGGTGGGCGAGTGCCCGGGGGAGGGGTGCAGTGTTGATGCTGCGGGGTGGGCGGGTGCCCGGGGGAGGGGGGCGGTGTTGATGCTGCGGAGTGGGCGGGTGCCCGGGGGAGGGGTGCGGTGTTGATGCTGCGGGGTGGGCGAGTGCCCGGGGGAGGGGTGCGGTGTTGATGCTGCGGGGTGGGCGAGTGCCCGGGGGAGGGGTGCGGTGTTGATGCTGCGGGGTGGGCGGGTGCCCGGGGGAGGGGTGCGGTGTTGATGGTGCGGGGTGGGCGAGTGCCCGGGGGAGGGGTGCGGTGTTGATGCTGCGGGGTGGGCGAGTGCCCGGGGGAGGGGGGCGGTGTTGATGGTGCGGGGTGGGCGAGTGCCCGGGGGAGGGGGGCGGTGTTGATGCTGCGGGGTGGGCGGGTGCCCAGGGGAGGGGTGCAGTGTTGATGCTGCGGGTGGGCAAAGGCCCAGGGGAGGGGTGCAGTGTTGATGCTGCGGGGTGGGCGGGTGCCCGGGGGAGGGGTGCGGTGTTGATGCTGCGGGGTGGGCGGGTGCCCGGGGGAGGGGTGCGGTGTTGATGCTGCGGGGTGGGCGGGTGCCCGGGGGAGGGGTGCGGTGTTGATGCTGCGGGGTGGGCGAGTGCCCGGGGGAGGGGTGCGGTGTTGATGCTGCGGGGTGGGCGAGTGCCCAGGGGAGGGGTGCGGTGTTGATGCTGCGGGGTGGGCAAAGGCCCGGGGGAGGGGTGCGGTGTTGATGCTGCGGGGTGGGCGGGTGCCCGGGGGAGGGGTGCGGTGTTGATGCTGCGGGGTGGGCGAGTGCCCGGGGGAGGGGTGCGGTGTTGATGCTGCGGGGTGGGCGGGTGCCCAGGGGAGGGTGCGGTGTTGATGCTGCGGGGTGGGCGGGTGCCCAGGGGAGGGTGCGGTGTTGATGCTGCGGGGTGGGCGAGTGCCCGGGGGAGGGGTGCGGTGTTGATGCTGCGGGGTGGGCGGGTGCCCGGGGGAGGGGTGCGGTGTTGATGCTGCGGGGTGGGCGGGTGCCCAGGGGAGGGTGCGGTGTTGATGCTGCGGGGTGGGCGAGTGCCCGGGGGAGGGGTGCGGTGTTGATGCTGCGGGTGGGCAAAGGCCCGGGGGAGGGGTGCGGTGTTGATGCTGCGGGGTGGGCGAGTGCCCGGGGGAGGGGTGCGGTGTTGATGCTGCGGGGTGGGCGAGTGCCCGGGGGAGGGGTGCGGTGTTGATGCTGCGGGGTGGGCGAGTGCCCGGGGGAGGGGGGCGGTGTTGATGCTGCGGGGTGGGCGGGTGCCCGGGGGAGGGGTGCGGTGTTGATGCTGCGGGGTGGGCGGGTGCCCGGGGGAGGGGTGCGGTGTTGATGGTGCGGGGTGGGCGAGTGCCCGGGGGAGGGGGGCGGTGTTGATGCTGCGGGGTGGGCGGGTGCCCGGGGGAGGGGTGCGGTGTTGATGCTGCGGGGTGGGCAAAGGCCCGGGGGAGGGGTGCGGTGTTGATGCTGCGGAGTGGGCGGGTGCCCGGGGGAGGGGTGCGGTGTTGATGGTGCGGGGTGGGCGAGTGCCCGGGGGAGGGGGGCGGTGTTGATGGTGCGGGGTGGGCGAGTGCCCGGGGGAGGGGGGCGGTGTTGATGGTGCGGGGTGGGCGAGTGCCCGGGGGAGGGGGGCGGTGTTGATGGTGCGGGGTGGGCGGGTGCCCGGGGGAGGGGTGCGGTGTTGATGCTGCAGGGTGGGCGAGTGCCCGGGGGAGGGGTGCGGTGTTGATGCTGCGGGGTGGGCGAGTGCCCGGGGGAGGGGTGCGGTGTTGATGCTGCGGGGTGGGCAAAGGCCCGGGGGAGGGGTGCGGTGTTGATGCTGCGGGGTGGGCGGGTGCCCAGGGGAGGGGGGCGGTGTTGATGCTGCGGGGTGGGCGGGTGCCCGGGGGAGGGGTGCGGTGTTGATGCTGCGGGGTGGGCGGGTGCCCAGGGGAGGGTGCGGTGTTGATGCTGCGGGGTGGGCGAGTGCCCGGGGGAGGGGTGCGGTGTTGATGCTGCGGGGTGGGCGAGTGCCCGGGGGAGGGGTGCGGTGTTGATGCTGCGGGGTGGGCGAGTGCCCGGGGGAGGGGTGCGGTGTTGATGCTGCGGGGTGGGCGGGTGCCCGGGGGAGGGGTGCGGTGTTGATGCTGCGGGGTGGGCGGGTGCCCGGGGGAGGGGGGCGGTGTTGATGGTGCGGGGTGGGCGAGTGCCCGGGGGAGGGGGGCGGTGTTGATGGTGCGGGGTGGGCGGGTGCCCGGGGGAGGGGTGCGGTGTTGATGCTGCGGGGTGGGCAAAGGCCCGGGGGAGGGGTGCGGTGTTGATGCTGCGGGGTGGGCGAGTGCCCGGGGGAGGGGGGCGGTGTTGATGCTGCAGGGTGGGCGAGTGCCCGGGGGAGGGGTGCGGTGTTGATGCTGCGGGGTGGGCGAGTGCCCGGGGGAGGGGTGCGGTGTTGATGCTGCGGGGTGGGCAAAGGCCCGGGGGAGGGGTGCGGTGTTGATGCTGCGGGGTGGGCGGGTGCCCGGGGGAGGGGGGCGGTGTTGATGCTGCGGGGTGGGCGGGTGCCCGGGGGAGGGGTGCGGTGTTGATGCTGCGGGGTGGGCGGGTGCCCAGGGGAGGGTGCGGTGTTGATGCTGCGGGGTGGGCGAGTGCCCGGGGGAGGGGTGCGGTGTTGATGCTGCGGGGTGGGCGAGTGCCCGGGGGAGGGGTGCGGTGTTGATGCTGCGGGGTGGGCAAAGGCCCGGGGGAGGGGTGCGGTGTTGATGCTGCGGGGTGGGCGGGTGCCCGGGGGAGGGGGGCGGTGTTGATGCTGCGGGGTGGGCGGGTGCCCGGGGGAGGGGTGCGGTGTTGATGCTGCGGGGTGGGCGGGTGCCCAGGGGAGGGTGCGGTGTTGATGCTGCGGGGTGGGCGAGTGCCCGGGGGAGGGGTGCGGTGTTGATGCTGCGGGGTGGGCGAGTGCCCGGGGGAGGGGTGCGGTGTTGATGCTGCGGGGTGGGCGGGTGCCCGGGGGAGGGTTGCGGTGTTGATGCTGCGGGGTGGGCGGGTGCCCGGGGGAGGGGTGCAGTGTTGATGCTGCGGGGTGGGCGGGTGCCCGGGGGAGGGGTGCGGTGTTGATGGTGCGGGGTGGGCGAGTGCCCGGGGGAGGGGTGCGGTGTTGATGCTGCGGGTGGGCAAAGGCCCGGGGGAGGGGTGCGGTGTTGATGCTGCGGGTGGGCAAAGGCCCGGGGGAGGGGTGCAGCACTGTAGCTGGGGGACCCCGGTGCCGCCGTTCATGCAGGGAGGGGTCTGACCGTCGGCATCTCAGGAGCCAATCCGCTGGTGTTGAGGAGCCAGGGTGTGATGTTTATGGAAATTCGATAACGAGCCAATTTGCAGATGGACCCTCATTGCGTGTAGCCCTCGTGTCTGGCGTCAGGCCGTGTCCCCAGCGCTGGGAGGCCTGGCCTGTGGCAGCCCCATCTCTGTGCAGGGCAGCCCCCCTGGCCAGCACACACGCTTGTCGGGGGGCCCGTGGGGTGACCTGGCTGGCTGGTGCCCTCTGCCGGGTGCCCCCCTTGCGCAGCACAGGGACGCTGGCTCGTGGGCAGAGTCCCCCAGTGCTGCCCTGAGGCCAGGAACATGGGGGCGGGGGGCTGCTGTGTGGAATGGAGTTCTGCCCATTGGGGCCCCCCAGTGGGGGACCCCCTGCCCCAGGGACAATCCTCCACCCTGCCTCCTGCAAAGTCTGCCCCACCCTGCCCCGCCCCATCCATCCTTAAAGAGACAGCGCCCAGTAACCAACACGACACCCCAATGCATCCGCCCGACCAGCACCAGCGCTCTCCAGCCATTGTACCTGGGGCAGGGATTTCCCTACCCCCCTGAATTTCCACAACCCCCTTCCCCCGCCCCCTTCCGTGCAGTGCTGCCAATTTAGTCGTTGGTTGGAGATTTGACTTGAAATTGAAACATCAATACACACTGTAAAAGTAGATACGGTGTGTGAGAAAGGACAGTGGGTTTGAAACATTTGGACAAAGCCTGCCCCCTCCCACAGCTGTTGTTTTTGCCGACAATGTCGGCGCATTGGTGTCTGGGATGTTGGCCAACCTTATCATTTAAATGTATGATTTGTAGGCCAGGTTTGACTGAGCTCTGCCCTGGCAGCTCGTGATGAGCTGGGGTGGGGGGAGGCTTCAGGACCAGACTGTATTGACATGAAGTATCCAGCAGACAGAGCTGCATCGCCCAAGGGATCGGTTTTGCCTGGTGTTGGGTTACAAATCACTGAAGTATTAAATGTGGGGGTCATGAAATGTTGTTCTTCTCATTGTAGGAGTAGAGGGCAGCAGAACTGGGCTTAGCCTGACTGAATGAGGGGGTCTCCCTCTGTGCTTAATTTGTGCCAGGGCTGAGCCCTGGCACCTCCAGGCTCAGCCGTTCAGAGCCCGGGGACCTCTGGGCTTGTCACATCAGTTGTGAAAGTAACAAACTTGCGTGAGCCCCGGCACCTCTTTCCTTACAAACTAAGCCCCAGTCACCCTCAGCCGAACGGCACTCCCCAAGCAGGGGGTTGGATGCCAGATCCCAGTGGAGAGACAGAGGGGTTTTGCTTGGTGGGGTGGGCCCTGCCTAAGAGTCACAGGCACTATCTGACCTGCCCCCTCTCCTGTTTAGAGGGAGAGCTGGTTAGGCTCCACAGAGAGTCTTTTGTTCTGTTAAGTGACCCCTGCTGCGGGACAGTGTTTCTGTGGAGTACACGGCCCAGCCTGCACTAGCAGCGAGATTCCCCCCGAGAGCCGGTGGACTCGCAGCGGTCACGTGGCAGGTGGCAGCAGAAGGTGACGGGGTAGGGCCATTGGGGACAGAGCGGTAGAGTGAACGGTGGCACAACGAACAACAGCGGCCAGGGCATTGGACTATGTTCTAGTGACTTCACTCCAGATTTGTGACTGGGAAACTTATATAAATACGTTTCCTAGTAGGCCAAGATTTTAAAATGCAGTATTTGCCCAGGACGTTATTCACATCTTCGCTATCTCAAGAGGTCATTATCTTGGGGAGTTTCTGTACTCAACTTTTTAGTTCTTATTTTTATGTAAGAACGGCCATATTGAGTCAGACCAAGGGTCCATCTATCCCAGTCTCCCATAGGTTTCAGAGTAGCAGCCGTGTTAGTCTGTATTCCAAAAGGAAAAGGAGGACTTGTGGCACTTTAGAGACTAACCAATTTATTTGAGCGTAAACTTTCATGAGCTACAGCTCACTTCATCGGATGCGTAAAGTGGAAAATACAGTGAGGATGTTTTTATACACACAGACCATGAAAAAATGGGTGTTTATCACTTCAAAAGGTTTTCTCTCCCCCCACCCCACTCTCCTGCTGGTAATAGCTTATCTAAAGTGATCACTCTCCTTACAATGTGTATGATAATCAAGGTGGGCCATTTCCAGCACAAATCCAGGGTTTAACAAGAACAAGGGGAAATAGGTGACCTTGCATAATGACTCAACCACTCTCAGTCTCCCAGTTTCCCAGTATCACCACCAGTGTCACTTGTTATGGGGACGAATGGTTATGAAAACCAATACCCCAGTAAAAGAAAAAAGATTCCCTCGATCGCAAAGGACCAAGCCCCAGACCCCAGTCAATACACAAGTCAGATCTTACCCACAAATCACACTGTTGTCAATCCTTTAGAATCTAAAATCTAAAGGTTTATTCATAAAAGGAAAAAGATAGAGATGAGAGCTAGAATGGGTTCAATCGAATCAATGACATACAGTCATGGCAAAGTTCTTGGTTCAGGCTTGTAGCAGTGATGGAATAAACGGCAAGTTCAAATCAAGTCTCTGGAGAACATCCCCAGCTGGGATGGGTCTTTCAGTCCTTTGTGTAGAGCTTCCCTTTGTAGCCAAATCCCTCCAGAGGTAGGAAGCAGGATTGAAGACCAGATGGAGGAGCTGCAGCAGCTGTTTATAGTCTCTTGCCATGTGGTCTCTGCTTCCTTTGTCCCAAGGACAAGCTGCCCATCCCTTGGCCTGGAAACACCTCAGAGTTCTGTCCCTAGGCAGGGCCCTGCACACCTGGCTGAGTCCCCAGGCGTGTCTGCCTTCTCTCAGTGGGTCATTTGTGTAGCTGATGGTCCTTAATGGGCCATCCAGCAGGCTGGGCAGAGCTGACACCAACCTGTCTGGGGTGGCACCCAGAAGCACAGCACACGTTTGAACTACAGGCAGGATAGAGCCAATATTCATAACTTTAACTATAAAAATGATACCCACACACAGACAGCATCATCCTAACCAGCCCACCATCACCTTGTCTGAGACACCTCATTTGACCCCCTTTATATAAGATTTGGTGCCATGACAGGACCTTGGTTGCAACAATGATCTATATGGTCCCAAAAAGGAAAGGAGGACTTGTGGCACCTTAGAGACTAACCAATTTATTTGAGCATGAGCTTTCGTGAGCTACAGCTCACGGTCCCAGTTCATGTCAATAACGTCACAGCTCGGCAGTGCAGCTGCTTCCGACTGAATGCTTCTGGCGCACTGGCAGCCCCCCGTGCTCCTGCACAGGGGCCCAGTGTGTGTGGCCAGCACCCCCACACCCCAGACACAGCTGATGTGCTGCCCTGGTGCCCGAGAGGTGCAGGGCCAGCTGTCTGTGGGTCCTCAGCACTGGCCCTACTCCCACTCTGCACTGGGGACAGCTCTTAGATGGGGGGTAGCAAAGGACAGTCCCGGGATGCAGACACCAGGCCTGGGGGCACCAGCCCCTCTCAATCAGTTCTGGCCTCAGTAAGACGCACTGGGCCAAAGGGAGTGAGGGGCTCAGCAGGGGGCGCCATACTGCAGGGAACAGGGTGGGGAGATCAGCTCAGCAGCGGGTACCATGCTCGGGGAGTGAGCGGGGGGCTCAGCGGGGGGGGGGCGCCGTGCTCGGGGAGTGAATGGGGGGCTCAGCGGGGAGGGACTGTGCTCAGGGAGCGGGCGGGGGCCAAGCGGGTGGCGTGGTGTTCGGGGAGCGGGCGGGGTCTCGGGCAGGCGGGATCATTGCATGCTGGGCGCTGGGCTCAAGGAGCGGGCAGGGGCCAGGCGGGTGGCGCGGTGTTCGGGGAGCGGGCGGGGTCTCGGGCAGGCGGGAGCGTTGCATGCTGGGCGCTGGGCTCAAGGAGCGGGCAGGGGCCAGGCGGGTGGCGCGGTGTTCGGGGAGCGGGCGGGGTCTCGGGCAGGCGGGAGCATTGCATGCTGGGCGCTGGGCTCAAGGAGCGGGCGGGGTCTCGGGCAGGCGGGAGCGTTGCATGCTGGGCGCCGGGCTCAAGGAGCGGGCGGGGTCTCGGGCGGGCGGGAGCGTTGCATGCTGGGCGCCGGGCTCAAGGAGCGGGCGGGGTCTCGGGCGGGCGGGAGCATTGCATGCTGGGCGCTGGGCTCAAGGAGCGGGCGGGGGCCAAGCGGGTGGCGTGGTGTTCGGGGAGCGGGCGGGGTCCCGGGCGGGCGGGAGCATTGCATGCTGGGCGCTGGGCTCAAGGAGCGGGCGGGGGCCAAGCGGGTGGCGTGGTGTTCGGGGAGCGGGCGGTGTCCCGGGCGGGCGGGAGCGGTGCATGCTGGGCGCCGGGCTCAAGGAGCGGGCGGGATCCTGGGCGGGCGGGAGCGGTGCATGCTGGGCGCCGGGCTCAAGGAGCGGGCGGGGTCCCGGGCGGGCGGGAGCGTTGCATGCTGGGCGCTAGGCTGAAGGAGCGGGCGGGGGCCAGGCGGGTGGCGCGGTGTTCGGGGAGCGGGCGGGGTCTCGGGCGGGCGGGAGCGGTGCATGCTGGGCGCCGGGCTCAAGGAGCGGGCGGGGTCCCGGGCGGGCGGGAGCGGTGCATGCTGGGCGCCGGGCTGTGGCCATGCCGCGCGATGCCATGGCCCTGCCTAGCAGGCTCGTCGCCTGGCTCCCAGCCCCGTGTGTCCCCGCAGGTCCTGTCCCTCGGGGCCGACGTGCTCCCGGAGTACAAGCTGCAGGCGCCGCGCATCCACAAATGGACCATCCTGCACTACAGCCCCTTCAAGGCGGTGTGGGACTGGCTCATCCTGCTGCTGGTCATCTACACGGCCGTCTTCACGCCCTACTCGGCCGCCTTCCTGCTCAACGAGAAGGAGGAGCCCACGCGGCATGAGTGCGGCTACTCCTGCAGCCCGCTCACCGTGGTGGACCTGCTGGTGGACATCATGTTCCTCATCGACATCCTCATCAACTTCCGCACCACCTACGTCAACTCCAACGAGGAGGTGGTGAGCCACCCGGCCCGCATCGCCATCCACTACTTCAAGGGCTGGTTCCTCATCGACATGGTGGCCGCCATCCCCTTCGACCTGCTCATCTTCGGCTCCGGCTCCGGCTCTGAGGAGGTAACGACCGCGCTGGCCCTGGGGCGATTCCAGCCCTGCCATGGGCGCGGGGGGCTGGCCCCACCCCTGTGTAACCCAGGCCCCCTCCAGCCCCGCCCCCGTCCGACCCAGGTTCTTTCCAGCCCCACTCCCATCTGGGGGTCTCGGGCAGGCGGGAGCGTTGCATGCTGGGCGCTGGGCTCAAGGAGCGGGCGGGGTCTCGGGCGGGCGGGAGCGTTGCATGCTGGGCGCTGAGCCACCCACCTTCCAGCCCAGGCCTGTCCCACCCAGCCACCTTCCAGCCCTGCCCCGTCACAGACCTACAGGGCTGAGGCTTTGGAACGGTCTCTGGGAGGCCCCTTCACTGGGCCAGCCCCCCTGGGGGTCCCACTCTGCCTCCAGGGTGAGCCACGCGGCCTCACTGCCCCCTAGACTGGCCCTCAGAGCCTGCAGCTCCCCCCATGCTCCCACAAGCTCCAGGCAGTGAGTCCCCCAGAGACAGCCCCTGAGGGAGACTCAGCCGCTGTGCAGGGATCAGGGCCCCTCACCCAGCCCCTGGAGGGACCCTCCCAGTGTGGGGACAGCCGGGTTCAGTTGTTAGCTGGGGCCCGGCCTAGGGGGCCCTTAGGGCAGCCTGGGGCAATGAAGGGTGAAGCAGAGTCCGTCCTGGCCAGCCTCGAGCCCAGCCCGGCTGTGGGGAACCCTCGGGTCTGGCTCTGTCTGTCTGGGCGGCCTCCTTGGTCAGTTCCCAGATGGGCCCCAACTGCTCCCCACAGCCAACGCTTACCCCCACCTCACCCCTCCCCCGTCCTGTGATCCCGAGCTGGGGGGTGTGGCTCAGCCCCCTGTAATGGGCCGGGGGGGGGGGGGTCCAGATCTCTCTGGGACGTGGGTTGCTGGGTGTCCCCGTCCAGGTGATTGGATTTGCCGTTGTCCTCTCATGCTGCACTGCTATGGGGTTAGGGCCCCGACAGCTAGAGACTCCTGGCCTGCCCTGAGAGCAGACAGGCCTTCCCCCTCCCCAGGTAACAGTGCCGCACCTGGGGAAACTGAGGCACACGCAGCCTTCATAAAGATATTGCAGAAACTTCCCACTTTGTCACGGGCTCGTGTGAACGAGATCATCGAATCACAGAGTTGTAGGGCAGGGAGGGACCTCGAGAGGTCGCCTAGTCCAGTCCCCTGCACTCGGGGCAAGACTAAGTATTCTCTAGACCAGAGGCTCTCAGACAGAGTTGGGACCCCCCCGGGGTGGCCAACCTGAGCCTGAGAAAGAGCCAGAATTTACCAATGTTCATTGCCAAAGAACCACGGTAATATGCCAGCAGCCCCCCATCCGCTCCCCGCCCCCACTCCCAGCACCTCCCGGCCACCAGCAGCCCCGCTGGCAGCGCCTCCCCCTCCCTCCCCGCACCTCCCGATCAGCTGTCCCCTGGCCATCCGCAGGGTGCAGGAGGCTCTGGGGGGAGGAGCGAGGGCACGGCAGGCTCAGGGAAGGGGGCGGGAAGGGGGCAGGGCCTGTGGCAGAGCCAGGGGTGGAGCAGTGAGCACACGCGCACACACACACACACACACACACACACACACACACCCCTCCCCCTGGCACATTGGAAAGTTGGCAACTGTAGCTCCAGCCCCGGAGTCGATGCGAAGTTGGCCCCCCCTGCCTCAGGGGCTCGCGAGGCTATTACCTGGGGGGTCGCGAGCTGTCAGCCCCCAAGCCCCGCTTCACCTCCAGCATTTATAATGGAGTTAAATATTAAAAACATGGTTTTCATGTCTCCGGGGGGTCGCACTCGGAGGCTGGCTGTGTGAAAGGGGTCACCAGGGCAAACGTTCGAGAACCGCTGCTCTGGACCATACCTGGCAGGTGTTTTAATGAGCCTCAATCCGAGGAACCACAAGGCCAGCTGGGGCCAGGATGGGGGTCGCGCTCCCCAGACGGGGCGGGATCCTGGGGAGCAGCGGCTCGGGAAGGACCCGGGGGTCGCGGGGAAAGCAGCCGAACATGGGCATCTCTAAGAGCCCCGCTCTGGCTCAGCCGGCCTGGGTGGGCAGAACGGACCCATGGCTTTGACCCCCTCTGCTCTCGGCTCTGCCCCTTTGCCCTCAGACCACGACGCTGATCGGGCTGCTGAAGACGGCCCGGCTGCTCCGCCTGGTGCGCGTGGCCCGTAAGCTGGACCGCTACTCGGAGTACGGGGCGGCCGTGCTCTTCCTGCTCATGTGCACCTTCGCCCTCATCGCCCACTGGCTGGCCTGCATCTGGTACGCCATCGGCAACATGGAGCGGCAGAGCATCGGCTGGCTGCACTCGCTGGGCGACCAGATCCGCAAGCCCCTGAACGAGAGCGCCCCGCTGCAGGGGCCCAGCATCAAGGACAAGTACGTCACGGCGCTCTACTTCACCTTCAGCAGCCTGACCAGCGTGGGCTTCGGCAACGTCTCCCCCAACACCAACTCCGAGAAGATCTTCTCCATCTGCGTCATGCTCATCGGCTGTGAGTGCGAACGGGGCGGGGCCTGCCCCTGCCTGCCTGCGCCCGCCCGCCCCTTGCCTGCGCCTGCCCACCCCTGCTGCACCCTGCCTGCCCACCCCCTGCCTGCGCCCGCCCGCCAGCCCCTTGCCTGCGCCCGCCCGCCCACCCCTGCTGCACCCTGCCTGCCCGCCCCCTGCCTGCCCACCCCTTGCCTGCGCCCGCCTGCCCGCCCACCCCTGCTGCACCCTGCCTGCGCCCTTCCCACACCTGACCCCTACCCGCCCCCTGTCTTCCAGGCCCTTGCCTGTGCCTGCCATCCCCTGCCTGTGCCCACCTCCTGCCTGCATCTCCCCCACACCTGTCCCCTACCCGCCCCCTGCTTGCAACTGCCCCACACCTGACCCCTACCCGCTCCCCCTGACCCCACCTGACATGTGCCTGCCTCACACCTGCCCCCTGCCTGACCCACACCCACCTCCTGCCTGCCCCCTGCCCACCCCACGCCTCTCCTCTGGCTGCCACTTCCCACCCCCTGCCTCACCCATGCCCACCCCCTGCCTGTCCCACACCTGCGCCCACCCTGCACCTGTCCCCTCCCTGCCCCCGCCTCTCACCTGTCCCCTGCCTGCCCCGCACCTGTCCCAGACCACCTGCCCCAGGGGCGCCTGCTGGGAGGTGTGGCGGGGAAGGGGGCTGCGTATTTGTGTGTGCGTGTGTGTGCATGAGTGTGTAAGTGTGTGCTCCTGTGCGTGTGTGTGCGTCCGCATGCTCACTGCTGCCTCTCTGCCTCCAGCCCTGATGTACGCCAGCATCTTTGGCAACGTCTCGGCCATCATCCAGCGCCTCTACTCGGGCACCGCGCGTTACCACACCCAGATGCTACGCGTCCGCGAGTTCATCCGCTTCCACCAGATCCCCAACCCGCTGCGCCAGCGGCTGGAGGAGTATTTCCAGCACGCCTGGTCCTACACCAACGGCATCGACATGAACGCGGTGAGCGCGCAGCACCGCCCCCGCACTCAGCACGGCCGGCTCCCCGACGCCCCCCGCGGTGTGACGATGCCCGTGGGAGCCCGCTGAGGTCACTCAACCAGGGTGATCTGCAAACAGACCGGGGCAGGCAAACCCCGACGCTGGTGGATATTCCAATACTTAGATTTACCCAGCCAGCCCAAAACAGCTTCTACAGCACCTCCCTGGTTACTCAGAAGTCCAAACAGCACAGTTCCCTTAAAGTATCCAGCCTCAGGCCTCCATCCAGACACACCTGTCAAACATAGGATGATAAACTCTGAAAATCCTATTTCATCATATAAAAGAAAAGGTTCTCCTGACCCCAAAGGACCAAGCCCCAGACCCAGGTCAAATGATAACTCAGATCTTACCCCACATACACGCTTACAGTCAATTCTTATTAACTAAACTAAAATGTATTAAAAAATAAGAGAGAGTGTGTTGGTTAAAAGATCAATATACAGACAGACTTGAGTTCAATTCTTGAGGTCAGATACGTAGCAGAGATGAGTTTGTAGTGGCCAAAAGTCCTTTTAGAAATAGTCCAGAGGTTATAGTCCAATGTCCATAGTCAGGGTGACTCCAGTCAGCGACTGGGGATCTCAATCCTTATGGCTCAAAGTTTCCTCCTCTTGAAACCCAAAGCAGATCTGAGATGAAGAAGGATCGTGTCCCAAGGTCTTTATACATTTCCAGCAGCCTTTTGGCCTGAGTAAACAATCAGCTTCACTTTCCTTCTCCCAAACATCCTGGCAATGAGCACAGGGTAATTTATCCATTAAGCAGTTCAGATACTGGTTACCGCAACCTTCAGAGAGACATACAGACAATAATACAATTTCACTCCAGTGTCTTCCTAAATGTTAATACTCCTTTTTTGATCTTTGAATTAAAGCCACAGTGATAGACAAGACTTGTTTGCTGACCTCACAAGACCTGAACAAACATCTCCCCTTCTACCTCTAACAATGCCGGCTGCATTTCAAAGCTCTATTCATTGCCATCTTTTCCTTAGAAGTCTTTAAAGTTCGGCCCTGGGTCAGGTCAGTCTGAGAGTTCATTAACTCTTTCTGGTCCGGTCACCTTTCAATGAGATATTATATTACACTCGTAACATCACACCCCCAATGGAAAATTGATGCAGGAAGGGATGACACAAACATCACTGACTGCATCCCAAGAGCTCCCCATCCTGGGTTCTGTCTTACTACAGCTAGTATTGGGTTCGAAGCCGTACCAGTGTAGAACAGAAATGGTTTATCAAACTCATGTTCAATAACATGGTTGAATCTCTTCACAAACTCAAGGTAAAACTTGGTTAGAACAATAGTGGATTGGATCTGCCCTTGCAGCATGGTTCCTGTAGGTCTCGTGATCTTGCCAAGAGCTAAAGAACGTAGCTACTTTATCCATACAAGCTCTGGCAAATGTGTGGAACCCAGTTAACATCAAGTCAATGTAGATATTAATGTTGTCCATAGTACAGGAATCTTGGCAGTTAGCCGTGAAAGCAATAGGGTAGTGTGCCTCAGTTTCCCTTTTCACATAGCCAGTCAGGCTTGGAATGTCAGTATTACCAGGCTGTTTAACACAAAGTTGATCTCATGTGTTACTCTTAACATGTTCAAGGGTTTTTTCAAAAGATTAGACACATTGGACATTTTTACAGTTCTTGGTAATAGCAACACATTAGTTACAAGAATTACCATGAGCAACAACAACAAATCCATCGCAAGTGTCCATCTACGATCATGTTTGTCATGCCACACCTTTGGCTCAACGCTATTGGGGTTTAGACCTCTTAGGGTCAACCTGTGACTTCCCTTTGCAAAATCAAGTGTTGGTCTGTATCCACAAAAACAACAAGGAGTCCGGTGGCACCTTAAAGACTAACAGATTTATTTGAACTTAAGCTTTCGTGGGTAAAAACCCCACTTTTTCAGATGCATGGAGTGAACATTACAGGCGCAGACATAAATATACTGACACATGAAGAGAAGGGAGCTACCTCACAAGTGGAGAACCAGTGTTGACAGGGCCAATTCGATCAGGGTGGATGTGGTCCACTCCCAACAATAGATGAGGTGTCAATTCCAGGAGAGGCAAAGCTGCTTCTATAATGAGCCAGCCACTCTCAGTCCCTATTCAAGCCCAAATTAATGGTGTTAAATTTGCAAATGAATTTGAATTCTGCTGTTTCTCTTTGAAGTCTAACCAATTTATTTGCACAAGTCCTCCTTTTCTTTTTGCGAATACAGACTAACATGGCTGCTACTCTGAAACCTGTCTTTGAAGTCTGTTTCTGAAGGTTTTTTTTGTTCAAGTATAGCTACTTCCAGATCTGTTATCGAATGAAGTGTTCTCCCACTGGCAAAATCAAACTTGCAAAATCAAGTTTTCTTTTTCCTCCTTGTCCTGAAGGATCAAACCCTAATTGCTTTTGCGTAACAGAATTCACTGGCTCTCTGTGCTAACAGCTATTAGCAAGTCTTTCTCCCCCCAATCAGTCAGGCAATTTGTATCAACACAGACACGAGCTTTTAACTTCTCAGCAGCTACCAGTTTCAAGGCTGGACACTCATTCTTCCCTTCAGCAGGAGCGGTCTTTCCCTCCTCCCCCACCTTTTCCTAGAAGATTGAAAATGGAAATTTCCTGCTCACAGGAATTGCTTTGCTGGCAAGGTGTGTTCACCAACTGCAGGTCCTGAAGCACCTGCTCACTTAAAGAATTAGCCCAGACGCATTCCTGTTCCTTCCAACGCCATTGTCTTCCCAACAAGCTGGCCAAACAGAACCACTTGGTCATAGGGCTGTTTAAATTCCTTAACAGCTTTTACTCCACCGGAGACCTCAAAGCTACCCACACTGGATCTTTCAAAAGGAAAATATGTGGATTCCTTCACCACAGAAAAATTTTGGCTGTTAGGAACTGAAATTTCCTTGATTAAATCACTTCCACATCCTTCAGCTACAGCAAACTACTTGCATGGATTACCAAGAGAATTCCTTTTCCCAGGAACTTCTTTAAGTAACAATTCACTCCTCTCAGAAATTCTGCCCTTACCCTCTTCACCAAGGGCTTGCTCTAGAGCAGTGGTTCCCAAACTTTACCTGCGAACCCCTTTCACTAAAATGTCAAGTCTCGCAAACCCCCTCTTAAAAATGAATATTTCCAGGGATTTCCTCCCTTACCTCAGCATAAATTATAAAAGCAGTGATCTTGGAAATGTTACTGTTGTTTTTATGACATGCTTATTACACACTATTATTAATAATTACAGTATTAATTTTCTTACATTGTGAAAACGGCAACACTCTTACCAGATCTCACCTTCGGAGCTTGTATCACTTTGAATAAGCCAGTTAGAAGACCAGGCTGCTGTGTTTCATCCAGGAGTGTCCGATGTGAAACCGCATGAAGGGATTTAAGAAGCCAACTCAAAGAGTTCTCCTACACAAGCATCCAGGTCTTGAGCAGTCCAGGCAAACAAACAAAGCTTAAACTTGTGCTTCGTAATAATTTAAAAAACAATGCGAGCTGCCTATTTAATTTTAGAAACAGCAAAAAAATGTCCACCTCCCTTTCCATTTCTTATTAGGAGTCTTGAAGTTTAAATCTCCTCAGTGTGATAGTTATGCTTGCTTTGATCTGCTTAGCTCTTGGAAGTCCCCTAGGGACAGCTCTGCCCACCATTAAGGAATTTTTTTCCCTGAGAACCTCCTGTAACATTTTGCAAACCCGAGTTTGGGAACCACTGCTCTAAAGGAACACTTTCCTGAGCAACAGCTCTGGGTCTTACTGACATCCAGGATCATCTTTGGCTCATCCGGCGAATTCCTACACAATCCCTTTTCAGGCAAACTTACAGACTTCCTAGATAAAAGGTTGGAAGCGTTCTCCTTCCCTTTGCCACACACAAGTTCAGGAATCTTTTCCTTCTTGCTACAAGTTTTCAAACTGTCAGTAGGTAACAATTAAATCACCTTTCTGCTCTCCTTGTGCCCTGGCTAGGATCTCACCCTGATTAGACAGAGTTGCTACACCCTTTTCTAGACACACACTAGCAACAGACAAAATACAAGTACCAGAATTTTCTAGTTTCTGGGATTTTGCCATGACACTAACTGGATGCGACCTAGTTACAGGGCCATTCTCCCGAGCAGACACAAACTTAGGACCCTTCCCTTCCTGGGCTTTAGCTGAATCCAGAACCAACTCTGAGACAACTGCACGACCCTCAACCATCCCTGGCTGAAAGGCCCCTTCTGTCTGCTCCACAGACAAAGAAGAGCCGGACACACTTTCTCCTTTACCAGACACACAGCTTGGGATCTCATTCCCCTTGTCCCAGCACACAGGTCTGTTCACAGACAACTACTTGGAGACCAGGGTAGCTCCCTCCATAGGCAAGTCAATACCCCTGACAGACACAGGCACGTTTCCTTCCCTGTCACAATTCTCCACCCAGCTAACAGGTAAGGTCCAGGGACACTCATCTTCCACTCTCCTCGCCTTCCCACCCTGCTGACTAGACACAGCCATCAGCTCACAAGGCTGCCTAGGCTCATCCAGACTTTCCTTACCGAGCACCTTGCCACTTCCCACAGATAAACTGCTGCTCTTCCCGCTACCCTGAGCTATTTCCAGCAAATCACAGTTATCTTTTCCAGGTACACTTTTACAAGCCGTACTCCAGTTTCCCAGTAGCATCACCAGCAGCCACTTCTTACGGGGATGAAGGATTATGAAAACCAATACCCCAGTAAAAGAAAAAAGATTCTCCTGACCAAGGACCAAGCCCCAGACCCAGGTCAATATACCAGTCAGATCTTACCCACAAATCACGCTGTTGCCAATCCTTTATAATCTAAAATATAAAGGTTTATTCATAAAAAGAAAGCAATATAGATGAGAGCTAGAATGGGTTCAATGGAATCAATGACATCCAGTCATGGCAAAGTTCTTGGTTCAGGCTTGTAGCAGTGATAATAATAAATAAATAAATTTTAGTTTAGGAATAAACTGCTGGCACAAATCAAGTCTCTGAAGAACATCCCCAGCTGGGATGGGTCATTCAGTCCTTGATTCAGAGCTTCAGTCTGTAGCAAAGTCCCTCCAGAGGTCAGAAGCAGGACTGAAGACAAGATGGAGGGGTTTCCAGGGCCTTTTATATTCTTTCTTTTGTGAGTGGAAACCCCTTTGTTCTGCTGTGCAAAATCACAGCAACAAGATGGAGTCTGGAGTCATATGGGCAAGTCACATGTCCATGCATAACTCCGGTTTTGCAGGCCGGGAGGCCATTGTTTACCTGTTAGTTTGAATGTTCTCAGGAAAGCTCAGATGTGAATTGGCGTCTCCCAAAGTCCATTGTGTGTTAAGTGTTTCTTGATTGGGCACTGTAACGATGCTGGTTCTGGTGGGACCCAACGGAGAGTGCCAATTCAGGACAAATTGCTTAAAGCAGGGCAGTTACAGCCCAAGGCTGGGGTTTCTGTGCACACCAAGGAAAATCGAACCAGCCAAACAGAGTTGACTTTGGTCTCACCCCACTGGCGAACCATGAGTCACACAAGCAATTCCCTCAGACACCCCAGTTTCCCAGTATCCCCACCAGGGCCACTCGTTATGGGGACGAATGGTTATGAAAACCAATCCCCCAGTAAAATAAGAAAGGTTCTCCCGATCCCAAAGGACCAAGCCCCAGACCCCGGTCGATATACCAGTCAGACCTTACCCACAAATCATGCTGTTGCCAATCCTTTAGAATCTAAAATCTAAAGGTTTATTCATAAAAAGGAAAAAGATAGAGATGGGAGCTAGAATGGGTTCAATGGAATCAATGACACACAGCAATGGCAAAGTTCTTGGTTCAGGCTTGTAGCAGTGATGGAATAAACTGCAGGTTCAAATCAAGTCTCTGGAGAACATCCCCAGCTGGGATGGGTCATTCTGTCCTTGGTTCAAAGCTTCCATTTGTAGCCATGTCCCTCCAGAGGTAGGAAGCAGGACTGAAGACAAGATGGAGATGAGGCATCAGCCCTTTATAGACTTTTCCAGGTGTAAGAACCCCTCTGTGTTCTTATTGTGGAAAATTACAGCAGAATGGAGTTTGGAGTCACATGGGCAAGTCCCTGCATACTTTGCTGAATCGCAAGGCGTGTCTGCCTTCTCTCAATGGGTCAGTTGTATCACTGATGGTCCCTAATGGGTCATCCAGCAGGCTGGGCAGAGCTGACACCAACCTGTCTGGGATGTCACCCAGAAGCACAGCACACGTTTGAAATACAGGCAGTGTAGAGCCAATATTCATAACTTTAACTACAAAAATGATAGCCACACAGACAGCATCATCCTAACCAGCCCACCATCACCTTGTCTGAGACACCTCATTTGACCCCCTTTGTACGAGATTTGGTGCCACGACAGGACTTTGGTTGCAACAATGATCTATACGGTCCCAGTTCATGTCAATAACATCGCAGGCACTCACTGAGAAGAGTCCTTTCTTAAGAACCTGACCAGATGCGTCACTGAGGCTACTTAGAATCAGACACATTGAGAGACAAGGACAGAGCCAATATTCATAACTTCAGCTACAAAATGCTACACACACACAGACAGCATCATCCTAACCAGCAAACCAATATCTCTCCATAGACACCTCACACGAGAACCTTTGTACAATATTTGCTGCAAATATATACCAGTGGTTGCAACAATGATTTATATGGTCACAGTTCATGTCATTAATGCCCAGGAGAACAGCCCACCCCTGCCACACACCCTTATCCCCACCACCTAGGCTATGGTGCAATACACAGGGAAACTGAGGCACACCCAGTATTCATGCAGAACAGTTAGATGCACACAGGCTCACGTACACCATCACAAGGGGAAAACCCCACTTCACACCTGGTCCTGCACCTTGGGCACGGCATGAGCTCAGCACCCCACCCTGTGCACAGCACCCACGCCCCCCTCACGCCAGCCCCAGGCATGGAGGCTCTTTCCCCAGCGTGAGGGTTTGTGCCCATCTCTGGACACCCCAGAGCCGGGTGACTGGCAGCAAACAGCACCTTGGGCAGAGGGGCACTCGCTCTGCAAAACGCCCGCAAACCGGGCCATCTCCCTCTGCCCATCCCCAGGGCCTGGTGCAGCGCCCTGGGCACTGAGATGCAATGGCCATGCAGAGCCCCCCACATCTGCGGGCGTGTACGCGCACACACAGAGACACACCCCTGCACAGCCAGAGAGGTACAGGTACACACCCACACACAGACACATGCGCATGCCCACCCCCACAAATGTGTACACCTGCACACACTCACACACAAACCCAGAGACAAACGCACCGAGCCAAATTGCCCATGTAGACCAGCACACGGCCATGGGCACAGCCGTCTGTGCCAACACCCCCTTGTGCCCACGGCCGGGCCCGGCGGTGCCCTCCCCAGTGACAGGGTCTCTCCCGCCCGCCCGCAGGTGCTGAAGGGCTTCCCTGAGTGCCTGCAGGCCGACATCTGCCTGCACCTGAACCGCAGCCTCCTGCAGAGCTGCCGGCCCTTCCAGGGGGCCAGCAAGGGCTGCCTGCGCGCCCTGGCCATGAAGTTCAAGACCACGCACGCCCCACCCGGTGACACGCTGGTGCACGCCGGCGACGTGCTCACCGCGCTCTACTTCATCTCCCGCGGCTCCATCGAGATCCTGCGCCGCGACATGGTGGTGGCCATCCTTGGTGAGGGGCGGGCGCTGCTAGGTTTGGGGGGCTGCGTGGCGAGGGGGGTGGGCGCTGCTGACCAAGGGGTGGGCACTGACAGGTGGGGGGAGGCTGCCAGATGGGCGATGCCAGACTGGGGGGGGGCGGCAGGAGCTGCAGGGGGGCAGTGGATGTTGCCAGATGGGGGGGGCACTGTCAACCAGGGGGGGCATGGGCCCTGCCAGCCGAGGGGGTGGGCACTGCCAGCCAGGTCGGGGCCCTCTGTCCCTCATGTCACCCCATGGCATGGCCCCCAGCCTGGCGCCCAGGAGAACCTAACAGCTCACCCCTGCTGTGTGCCCCCCCATCCTGCCCACCCCACCCTGGCACGTGCCCCACAGCCCATTCCCTGGGGGAGACCTGCGCTGACCCTGCCGTGCTGCCCCCAGGGAAGAACGACATCTTCGGGGAGCCGCTGAACCTGTATGCGCGGCCGGGCAAGTCCAATGCGGACGTGCGGGCTCTGACTTACTGTGACCTGCACAAGATCCAGCGGGAGGAGCTGCTGGAGGTGCTGGACATGTACCCCGAGTTCTCGGACCGCTTCTGGGCCAGCCTGGAAATCACCTTCAACTTGCGCGACGTGAGAGCCGGGGGGGGGGTTGGGGGGTGCCGGGCCAGGGTGGGGGAGAGCTCCAGGGGTGCTCAGCCAGGGCCGGGGGGGGAGAGTTCTGGGGGCGCCAGGCCAGGGAGGAGAGCTTTGGGGGTGCTCAGCCAGGCTGGGGGGAGCTCCGGGGTCACTCAGATAGGCTGTGGGAGGGTGACCTTTGGGGGCACTCAGCCAGGCTGGGGGGAGCTCCGGGGGACTTTGCCAGTCCGGGGGGGCCTCTGTGGGCTCTCGGCCAGGCTGAGGGGGAGAACCCCGCCTGCCCCTGACTCCAGTCCACCCCTACCCAGCCATCAACCCTGCCCTCAACTAACCACCAGTGTATTCACCCACCCACCCACTGTGCCATCCACCAACCTGTCCCCCACCTAGCAGCGCCCCCACCCACCTAACCACCAGTGTATCCATTTCCCCTTCTCCCCCACCTGCCCCCTCCCCAGTTCCCAGCCCGGCTCACGGCTCCCCTTTGTTGCAGACCAACATGATCCCCGGCTCCCCTGGAAGCACCGAGCTGGACGGCAGCTTCAACCGGTTGCGGCGCCGCAAACTCTCCTTCCGCCGGCGCACAGACAAGGGTGAGTGGCGGGGGCGGGGCAGCAAGCTCGAGGGGCCAGGAGCCTCCCCCAGCATAGGCTTTGTGCCCTGCCCAGGGCACCAGCCCCTCTCCCAGCGCAGGGTCACTGTCTCCACCCAGGATGCCAGCCCCTACTCCTGGGGGAATTCTGTGCCAAAAAAACAAAAATTCTGCAACAGAAAATTAAAAATTCTGTGTGCAATATTTTAAAATTCTGCATATTTTATTTGTCAAAATAACACAGTATCATCACACCAGTTTCAATTATTTTTGGTCATTTATTTCAAAATACCCGCCAGCAAGTAAGTCTGTAACAATACAGACAAGAATGAAGATTCAGGAAATGTTTTTTGACAAATAGATTCCTTAGTAGGCATATTAATACAGAACTGTGAATAAGAATTCATTTAACCTACGGTACAGAACCGTATTTCCCGCACCCCCCAGAAGCAGTGCAAAGGCTGGAGGGGAGTCGGGTAACGGAGGAGCTGACGGAGAGGGAAGCAAATAGCTGGGAAGGAGCCTGTGTGTCAACTTGGAGGGTTGTTGGATGTGGGTGAGAAAAGTATGGAACAGGTTTTGCAGGGAGGGGATTGTAGGGAGCTTCCCTCATGCAGACCCTGGCTGACCCTTAGCCTCTCCCATTCAGTCAGGCACATCTGCCCCTATTCCCATGTGTCCCTGTACCTCCATGTGTCCTTGCACCACCTGTCCACGTGTGTCCCTCCACCCCCATACAGACACCCACTCCCCCCCATCCCCATGTGGCCCTGCACCCCCTCCTTCTGTCCCGAGATGTCTCTGTGCCCCCTCCACCATCCACATGTCTCTGTGCCCCCACCCAGCCACTCCCTGGTCCCTATGTGTCCCTGTCCACCCTCCCCCTGTCCCCATGTTTCCCTGTATCCCATCCCCCATTCCTATGTGTCTCTGTGCCCCCACCCAGCCTTTTCCCTGTCCCTATATAGCTCTGCACCCTCTCCCCCATCACCATGTGGCCCTGCACCTCCTTCCCCCCCGTGGCCCTGCACCTCCACTTCCATTCAGCTGCCGCCCCAGTCTGTCCTCTCCCACTAGCCCTTATGAGCCCCTGCCTAACCCCCCACAGCACCCCACGTTGTCTGTTTCCCCATTGCCCCTGTCTCCTGACCTGGCCTGACAGGCGCAGCGAAAAAGGCAGGCTCTTTCTCTTCCCTAGCTGGCCAGGAGCTGCTGCTGTGTTCTATCATCACAGCACCGTCTGGTGGGAAAAAGGCAGAACTGCAGCAATATTTCGGCAGAAGCTTTTTTCTGTGCAAAAAATTTAAAATGTGCACAGCTAATTAATTAGGCATGTGTGCAGTGGTGCAGAATTCCCCAGGAGTAAACCCGTCTCCCAGCACAGGCTCCTTGCCCCGCCCAGGGCACAGGGCTCTGCCCTGGCACTGGACCCCCAGCTGGCTCCTCCCGGCCAGCAGCCATGGCCCTGCCTGCACCAGCCCCAGCAGATGTGCTTCCTCCCCAGCCTGGCTCTGTGGAACACTCACTTTCTGCCCCCAACTCCGCAGACCCGGAGAACGCCGGGGAGCTGAGGAGCAGCCAGAAGCCACTGCGGACGTGTCGGAACCACCAGGTGCCAGGGGTTCTGGAGGACCAGCCCGAGTGGGAGCCCTCCAGCTCGCCCTCCAGCGACGAGGATGAGCGCCCCACGCCCATCGCCAGCGCCGGCCAGCTCTCACCCTTCTGCGCCAATGGGGAGCTGCTCAGCCAGGGCGACGGGCAGCCCAAGGGCAGCGAGAACTGCAGCCCCCTCTCAGGTGGGACAGAGCATGGCACAAGGACAGGCACCGTGTGGGGAGAGTCCTGGGGCTGGGTGCCTGGGGGGGACACCATGAGGAACAGGTGCCCTGAGGGGATGGGAACCATGGGGTGGGCACCACAGGGAGGGGAAGGCTCCAGGAGGGTGCTGTGGGGGGAGAGGCTCCAGGGGACTGGTTGCCGGGGGTGGGTGGTGTGGAGGGAGGGGAGGGGCTCCAGGGAACCGGTGCCAGGGGGCACAGGCTCCTCACAGGCCTGATGGCTCCCTATTGCTGTGGGGGTGTCGCTGTCTGGGGTGGCTCAGGCCTGCAGGCACCCCCCTCGACCAGTGCCAGGAGTGGCCACACTGCGCACAGCCGAGCAATGCTGCCGTGTGTCTAACCGGCCTGGCCCATGGGCAGCTGGCTGCGCCCAGCCATGTCTGAGGCAGGGCACCGAGGCCAAGCCTGGGCACGACCTAGCACCTGTCCGCAGCGCCCGATCCCCCTTGGCCTCTCAGGCACGTTCCTGGGCACCAACACTCACGCTGCCCCCGCTCTGGGCCCCCCCAGTCCCCCGCCCAAAGGGCACCAGCTAACGATGGGCAAGTGGCCCTCGCACTTCTCCTCAGCCCCGCGCCCAGCACACCCCCTGCCCACCGGGCTCCCTGTTAGCCCCCTGCCCTGGCACCCCAGATCCCTCTCCTAAGCCAGGCAGGGCTCCTGCCCTGTGCAACCTGCTTCCCTCTGCTGGGCAAGAGGCTTGGGCTGGCAGGTGCCCTTGGTGCCCACACCTTTCCCCTCGGTGCCCACGCCCCTCCCCTGACAGCCCTTTGTGCAGAGCGAGTCCGTGGCCACAGGCAGGCACCGACCTCGGCGCCCCTCTGCCAGCCGGCCGCAGCCCCACGACATCAGCAGCACGGGGACGAGACACCCCGACGTTGGTGCTCGCGCAGCCCCCCCACTCCTCACAGGCCCCATGGCGCTAGTGGGGGAGGGCCCCATATAGATGATGGGGGTGGAGGCAGGCCTGGCAGGGGAGGGGGGGGTCAGGCCCCATATGGACCGCGGTGCAGGGGTGTGGGCCCCACAGGGACAGCAGGGGAGTGGTGCTGACGTCATATGGATGGTAGGGGAAGGGGGAGGCCCCAGAGGGACAGGAAAGCAGGGTGGGCCCCACAGGGACAGTGGGGGAGGGGTGCAGGCCCCAGAGGGACAGCAAAGGGGGGTGGACCCCACAAGAACAGCAGGGGAGGTGTGTGGGCCCCACAGGGACAGTGGGGAAGGGGTGCGGGCCCCACAGCTTGGGGTGTGGGTCCCTTGGGCCCAGTGCCAGGCGTTGGTTGAGCCCCACCTGATGTCTCTGTATCACAGCTCAGCAGCCCCCGCGTGCCCCCAGCCCTGGCACCTGCCCCCTGGGGCGCGGCCCTGACCCGTCTCTGCCCTCTGCTCAGGGGCCTTCTCGGGGGTGTCCAACATCTTCAGCTTCTGGGGCGAGAGCCGGGGCCGGCAGTGCCAGGAGCTGCCCCACTGCACCGTCCCAGCCCACGCCAGCCTCAGCATGGGCCTGCCCCCCCGGGGCCACCGGCCCCGCTCCGAGGTGGAGAGCCGGCTGGACCAGCTGCAGCAGCAGCTCAACAGGTAGAGGAGGGGGCGGCTGAAACACCTGGGGCAGGGGGAGTTGGAGGGCAGGTGGGGGCAGGAGGCATGGCAGGGAAAGGCCCTGGGGGGGGCAGGTGAGGGGCGGGGAACAGGGGGCAAGGCAGGGAAAGGCCCTGGGGGGGCAGGTGAGGGGCGGGGAACAGGGGGCAAGGCAGGGAAAGGCCCTGGGGGGGCAGGTGAGGGGCGGGGAACAGGGGGCATGGTAGGGAAAGGCCCTGGGGGGAGCAGGTGAGGGGTGGGGAACAGGGGACAGGGCAGGGAAAGGCCCTGGGGGGGCAGATGAGGGGCAGGGAACAGTGGGCAAGGCAGGGAAAGGCCCTGGGGGTGCAGGTGAGGGGCGGGGAACGGGTGCATGGCAGGGAAAGGCCCCGGGGAGGCAGGTGAGGGGCGGGGAACAGGGGGCAAGGCAGGGAAAGGCTCTGGGGGGGCAGGTGACGGGCGGGGAATAGGGTGCATGGTAGGGAAAGGCCCTGGGGGTGCAGGTGAGGGGCGGGGAACAGGGGTGCATGGCAGGGAAAGGCCCTGGGGGGGCAGGTGAGGGGCGGGAACAGGGGGCAAGGCAGGGAAAGGCCCTGGGGGGGCAGGTGAGGGGCGGGGAACAGGGGGCATGGTAGGGAAAGGCCCTGGGGGGGCAGGTGAGGGGCGGGAACAGGGGTGCATGGCAGGGAAAGGCCCTGGGGGGGCAGGTGAGGGGCGGGAACAGGGGGCAAGGCAGGGAAAGGCCCTGGGGGGGCAGGTGAGGGGCGGGGAACAGGGGGCATGGTAGGGAAAGGCCCTGGGGGGAGCAGGTGAGGGGCAGGGAACAGGGGGCATGGCAGGGAAAGGCCCTGGGGGGGCAGATGAGGGACAGGGAACAGTGGGCAAGGCAGGGAAAGGCCCTGGGGGTGCAGGTGAGGGGCAGGGAACAGGGGTGCATGGCAGGGAAAAGCCCTGGGGGGCAGGTGAGGGGCGGGGAACAGTGGCAAGGCAGGGAAAGGCCCTGGGGGGCAGGTGAGGGGCGGGAACAGGGGGCAAGGCAGAGAAAGGCCCTGGGGGTGCAGGTGAGGGGCGGGAACAGGGGGCAAGGCAGGGAAAGGCCCTGGGGGGCAGGTGAGGGGCGGGAACAGGGGGCAAGGCAGGGAAAGGCCCTGGGGGGCAGGTGAGGGGCGGGAACAGGGGGCATGGTAGGGAAAGGCCCTGGGGGGAGCAGGTGAGGGGCAGGGAACAGGGGGCAAGGCAGGGAAAGGCCCTGGGGGGCAGGTGAGGGGCGGGAACAGGGGGCAAGGCAGGGAAAGGCCCTGGGGGGCAGGTGAGGGGCGGGAACAGGGGGCAAGGCAGAGAAAGGCCCTGGGGGGCAGGTGAGGGGCGGGAACAGGGGGCATGGCAGGGAAAGGCCCTGGGGAGGCAGGTGAGGGGCGGGGAACAGGGGGCAGGGCAGGGAAAGGCCCTGGGGGGGCAGGTGAGGGGCGGGGAACAGGGGGCATGGCAGGGAAAGGCCCTGGGGGGACAGGTGAGGGGCGGGAACAGGGGGCAAGGCAGAGAAAGGCTCTGGGGGGCAGGTGAGGGGCGGGGAACAATGGCAAGGCAGAGAAAGGCCCTGGGGAGGCAGGTGAGGGGTGGGGAACAGGCGGCATGGCAGGGAAAGGCCCTGGGGGGGCAGGTGAGGGGCGGGGAACAATGGCAAGGCAGAGAAAGGCCCTGGGGGGCAGGTGAGGGGCGGGGAACAATGGCAAGGCAGAGAAAGGCTCTGGGGGGCAGGTGAGGGGCGGGGAACAATGGCAAGGCAGAGAAAGGCCCTGGGGGGACAGGTGAGGGGCGGGAACAGGCGGCATGGCAGGGAAAGGCCCTGGGGGGGCAGGTGAGGGGCAGGGAACAGGCGGCATGGCAGGGAAAGGCCCTGGGGCCCCCCAGTTCCAGCACCTCAGGCCTAGCCAGGTGTCTGCGGGGGGTGGTGTCTCCTGCCGGCCGAGGCGTTGCCCAGCGGGAGCAGGATCGTGCCCGGAGGTGTCTCTGGGCTGGCTGGGGGTGCCCCCCCGGGGTGCCCCCCCCCCCGGCTCAGCCCCTCATCTCCCGGCAGGCTGGAGACTCGCATGGCTGCGGACGTGGGCGCCATCATGCAGCTGCTGCAGCGGCAGGTCGGGCTGGTGCCGCCGGCCTATAGCACCATGTCGTCGCCACCCCCAGGCCCGGAGCGCTCCCCACCGCCCGGCGAGCCCTGCCCCCAGGTGAGACCCCTCGCTCCAGGGACCCACCGCGAAGCGCCAGGCTGGCACACCCCCTGCGGCCAACCATCGACGGACACCAGCCGGGGCTCTGCCCCTGGGGACACGGGGCAGGTCGCCCAGCCGCTGGGTCAGAAACCGAACCGAGATCCCCGGGGGGACAGCCGGGACCACCGGGCCCTCCTTCACCAGCGCTCCTCACTCCCGACCCGCAGCTCCCTGCCGGCCCAGCCATGGGCTCCCCACGCCGAGCTCTGCCGGTGCCCCTCACTCCCGACCCGCAGCCCCCTGCCGGCCCAGCCATGGGCTCCCCACGCCAAGCTCCGCCGGCGCCCCTCACTCCCGACCCGCAGCCCCCTGCCGGCCCAGCCATGGGCTCCCCACGCCGAGCTCTGCCGGTGCCCCTCACTCCCGACCCGCAGCCCCCTGCCGGCCCAGCCCTGCCCCTCTGCAGTGCCCCGTGGCACTGAACAGTGCCGTCGCTCGGTGAGTTCTGGGCTGCGGTCAGTCGTGGTGTTGGCAGCCTGGTTCCCTGGGCAGCGGGTGGCTCCTGACAGCATCTCGCCCGCCCGCAGGTTCCCAGTTACCCGGTGCCGTTCCAGTTCCCACAGCCGCCCAGCCCAGAGCTGCCCTGCGAGCTGCCCCCCCGGCGCCGCTCCCTCCCTGGACAGCTGGCCCCGCCGCCGGACGCACAGACCCTGCAGAGACACTGCTCCGACCCGGGGAGTTAATCGGCAGGACGGGGACGGTGCCCGGAGCCCGGCGCACGCGGGCCAGGGCTTCAGGGCTGCCGCCCCCTCCCCGCCCCCAAGGACACCAGTGCCGCCTGGGCGAGGGCCTGGCCACACGCTAGCCAAGCAGAAGCCACGGGCTGAGCCCACACGGCCAGGACGTTAGCTGGCCTAACGGATCCAGGACGGGGCCCGCCCGCCCTGCGTGCCCTGCTGTGCCCAGAGACCGGTACAAAGAAACAGAGACTGGCCGGGGAAGGACCCGCGGCCCAGGACCCTGGAACATATCACGGGGCCCGGCCAACACAGCGCGGTCCCCTGCAGCCAGGGCTGGCTCCCGTGGGTGCTGGGCGGGCGGGCGAAAGGGGCTGAGCACACTGGGTGCCCAGGTCTTATCTGCCTGGCTGCCCTGTGTGTACCCTGATATGAGCACCCGTGTGCGCCGCTGGCAGGGGGAGAGGGAGCACCGTGTGTGTGTGGCTCTGTTCTGTGTGTGTGTGCGGCCCCCTTCCCTGGGCGGGGGGAGCCCTGTTCCATGTGTGTGTGGGGGGGTCAGTGTGTGTGGGGGGGGGCAGTGTGTGTGTGCGGCCCTGTTCCCTGGGCGGGGGGAGCCCTGTTCCGTGGGGGGGGGGGCAGTGTGTGTGTGCGGCCCTGTTCCCTGGGCGGGGGGGAGCCCTGTTCCGTGGGGGGGGGCAGTGTGTGTGTGGGGGGGCAGTGTGTGTGTGCGGCCCTGTTCCCTGGGCGGGGGGGAGCCCTGTTCCGTGGGGGGGGGGCAGTGTGTGTGTGCGGCCCTGTTCCCTGGGCGGGGGGGAGCCCTGTTCCGTGGGGGGGGGCAGTGTGTGTGTGGGGGGGCAGTGTGTGTGTGCGGCCCTGTTCCCTGGGCGGGGGGGAGCCCTGTTCCGTGGGGGGGGGCAGTGTGTGTGGGGGGGGCAGTGTGTGTGTGCGGCCCTGTTCCCTGGGCGGGGGGAGCCCTGTTCCGTGGGGGGGGGGCAGTGTGTGTGTGGCTCTGTTCTGTGTGTGTGTGCGGCCCCCTTCCCTGGGCGGGGGGAGCCCTGTTCCATGTGTGTGGGGGGGGGTCAGTGTGTGTGGGGGGGCAGTGTGTGTGTGCGGCCCTGTTCCCTGGGCGGGGGGAGCCCTGTTCCGTGGGGGGGGGCAGTGTGTGTGTGCGGCCCTGTTCCCTGGGCGGGGGGAGCCCTGTTCCGTGGGGGGGGGGCAGTGTGTGTGTGCGGCCCTGTTCCCTGGGCGGGGGGGAGCCCTGTTCCGTGTGTGTGGGGGGCAGTGTGTGTGTGCGGCCCTGTTCCCTGGGCGGGGGGGAGCCCTGTTCCGTGGGGGGGGCAGTGTGTGTGTGGGGGGGCAGTGTGTGTGTGCGGCCCTGTTCCCTGGGCGGGGGGGAGCCCTGTTCCGTGGGGGGGGGGGCAGTGTGTGTGTGCGGCCCTGTTCCCTGGGCGGGGGGGAGCCCTGTTCCGTGGGGGGGGGCAGTGTGTGTGGGGGGGGCAGTGTGTGTGTGCGGCCCTGTTCCCTGGGCGGGGGGAGCCCTGTTCCGTGGGGGGGGGGCAGTGTGTGTGTGGCTCTGTTCTGTGTGTGTGTGCGGCCCCCTTCCCTGGGCGGGGGGAGCCCTGTTCCATGTGTGTGGGGGGGGTCAGTGTGTGTGGGGGGGAGCAGTGTGTGTGTGCGGCCCTGTTCCCTGGGCGGGGGGGAGCCCTGTTCCGTGGGGGGGGGGGGCAGTGTGTGTGTGCGGCCCTGTTCCCTGGGCGGGGGGGAGCCCTGTTCCGTGTGTGTGGGGGGCAGTGTGTGTGTGCGGCCCTGTTCCCTGGGCGGGGGGAGCCCTGTTCCGTGGGGGGGGGGCAGTGTGTGTGTGGGGGGGCAGTGTGTGTGTGCGGCCCTGTTCCCTGGGCGGGGGGGAGCCCTGTTCCGTGGGGGGGGGCAGTGTGTGTGTGGGGGGGCAGTGTGTGTGTGCGGCCCTGTTCCCTGGGCGGGGGGAGCCCTGTTCCGTGGGGGGGGGGCAGTGTGTGTGTGCGGCCCTGTTCCCTGGGCGGGGGGAGCCCTGTTCCATGTGTGTGTGGGGGGCACTGTGTGTGTATGTAGGGGGGCCAGTGTGTGTGTGTGCGGTTCTGTTCTGTGTGTATATATATAGAGAGATGGTCCTGTGCAGTTTTTTGGGGGGGACGGACTTTTCCCTATATGGGGGGGGAGACGGGAGTTCGGTCCCTGTGTGCGTGTCTGGGCCCTGCTCCCTATATGTGTGTGTCTAGGAGAGGGGCTGTTCCCTGTGTGTGTGTGTCTATGGGGGGGCTAGGGGGGCCCCATTCCCTGTGTGTTGGGGGGGGCTGTTCCCTGTGGGGGGTGCAGCGCCCCGCTCTGGGCGCACACGGCTGGCCCTGCTGTGGGGGGAGGTGGCTGGCAGGGCCATGGGCTGCTCACCATCCCTGCTGGCAAGGTGGCCCCGGCTCACGTACCCGTCTCCTGCCAGTGCCCCCACGCGCCCCATCTCTGGGCTGCCGTTCCCCAGCCGGCCCCCTCCTTGGGGCTCCCTGGGGCAGCTGCGCCCTGGAGCCCTGAGCTGTCTGGCAGGTACCCCCCCCTCCCCTGGCCTGCCCCGAACCCCACCAGGGGGGACAGCTGGGAGTCTGCCCTGTCCCCGGAGGGGGGCTCTCCCCATGCTGTGCTGTGCACCCCTGAGCCCCTGGCTCCCTTCCACGCCATGGGGGGGGGAGCAGCCTGGTCCGGGGGCTCTCGTCAGCGACCCGCCGGCAGGCTCCAAGTGGCGTGTGCTGTCCTTGTGCCATGTCCTGTAGCGGGCACTGCCCGGTCTGTGTCTCCCCCACATCCCCGCATGGCGCCTTCACGTGACCCCCCAGCGCGCCAATAAACCAGCCAACGATGCCTCCATCTGCCTCTGCGCCTGGGGGGGCACCACGGACACGCGCAGCCCTGGGACACGGCTCTGCCGGGGGGGGTCCAGCCCTGGGACGCCACACAGTCCCCACCTGGGACGTGGCCCCCCCCGCACCTTGGACTGGGGGATCAGCTGTGGGGCCAGCACTACCTGGCATGGGGGGGCCAGACCTGCGGGGGGACACTACAAGCAGCAGCTTCTCAGGAAATGGTGCCCAGGGCTCCCGCCCCATTGGACCCCCCTGCAGCCCGGCACCCCCTGGTGTGTCCCCAACTTCACAGCCCCTACTCGCCCCTCCCCCCGCCCGCTCCCTGCACCTCCTGCCCCACCATTGTGTCCGGCTCCCGGCAGCACAGCGCCCCTCCGTGTCGGGGGGTCCCAGGGGGAGCTGGCTGCGCCCGGGGGGTCCAGCAGGGCAGGCACCAGGCCGGGCAGGCTGCGGGATCGTATCCCCTACACCGGACCGAGAGCTTGCACACGCCAGGCCAGAGCCCCCCCCCCCCCCCGGCGTCTCCCCCATGCCTGCAGACACGTCGCTCCCCCCAGCTCCCCATACGGACACACCCAGCCCCCAGAGCCTCCACTCGCTGACCCCCCACTCCAGCAGACAGACCCCCCCGCCCAGAATGCCCCACACGTCGCATGGGGGCATGCAGCCCCAACAGACTCCGCGGGCTGGGCAGACACGTGTATTTACCGACTAGAGTCCCCTTAGCACGGGGCCAAGCCCTTCGGTCCGCGCCCCCTCCCCACCTCTGTGCCCCCCCAGGCCCAGCTGTCTGTGGGCGACCCTCGGGGCTAGGAGCTGCCGAGCTGCCCCCACCCCCCGGTCCCCAGAGCCATGGCCCCAGCCAGCCGGAGCAGAGGCCAGGGGCCCCTTCGCGCCAGTGACGCCCGCCGGGCCCTGCTGCCGTGGGCAGGGCCCGGGCTCACTCCTGCCAGTAGGTGCCGTTGTAGTGGAAGGGCTCGGCGGAGACGCAGGGCCCCGGGCTGGCGGGCGTCCAGCGCTGGATCTCCACCTGGGCCGCGGCCGGGTCCCGGGGCCGCACGATGACGGTGCTGCGCGACGCCACCGACGGGTCCTCGTCGAAGAAGTTGAAGGGGCGCAGGAAGAAGCCGACGGCGTTGCCGGGCGTGGCCGTGTTGGGCACGTCCTCAGCGTGCGGGATGTGCAGGAAACCCACCGTCACCCAGGCCACCAGGTCCTGCCACGGACGAGAGCCATAGTGACTGGGGCCCCGGCACTGCCCCCCCCAGCCTGGGGCCCCAATCCCACCCCTCACAGTCACTGGGGCCCCGGCACTGCCCCCCCAGCCTGGGGCCCCAATCCCACCCCTCACAGTCACTGGGGCCCCGGCACTGCCCCCCCCCAGCCTGGGGCCCCAATCCCACCCCTCACAGTCACTGGGGCCCCGGCACTGCCCCCCCAGCCTGGGGCCCCAATCCCACCCCTCACAGTAACTACGGCCCCTGCACTGCCCCCCCCCAGCCTGGGGCCCCAATCCCACCCCTCACAGTCACTGGGGCCCCGGCACTGCCCCCCCAGCCTGGGGCCCCAATCCCACCCCTCACAGTCACTGGGGCCCCGGCACTGCCCCCCACAGCCTGGGGCCTCCCTGCACCTCCAGGGTCCCAACCCCACCCCATACAGTCACTCCTGGGACCCCCTGCACTGCCGGGGTCCCAGCACTGACCCCCCACAGCCTGGGCCCCGCTTATGGCCTGGGGCTTCCCCACAGGCTGGGGCCCCACCCCCCACAGTCATCACCCCTGCACACACTGGGGGCCCAGCACTGCCTCCCCCCATCCCCTCCTTTCCATAGAGAGCAGAGCCTCAGGGCCCCACCCCACGGTGCCCCCCACGGCTCAACTGCGGCCCCATGCAGGCTCAGGCCCGCCCAGCACCTGGTTCTCGATGTTCTCGTCGTTGCGGAGGAAGCTCTCGAAGTCGAGGACCGGCTGCCAGGGGTCGTGCTGGGCGTACAGGCTGCTGCTGGTCGCCTCCTTCTCGTGGTGCCGCGTCACCGCCAGGTGGTACCTGCCCACAGCGGGTCCCGCAGCTGAGCCCCAGTCCCCCGTGGGGTGCGGCCCGGCGGGCTCAAGGGAGAAACCACCGCTGGGCAGGGCCCCCCCGGGCATCCCCCCCCGGCTCCGTCCTTGGGCAGGGGCCCTGAGACCACCCCGGCCCGCCCGCGGTCCCAGCCCTGCTGCTGATCAGGCCAGTCCCAGAGACCCCAGGGCGCCCCCTGCCGGGCCCCCCGCTGTCCCAGCCCCCGGGTGCTGCTCCCTTGGCCGCGGCCCCCCGCTGGCTGCTGGGTCCCGGCCTTACCGTCCCCAGGCGACGCCCTGCTCCTCCTTCCAGCCGCGGGGCAGGACGCGGTCGGCCTGCGAGCTGTACTGGATGCGGTAGCTGCGCGGGTGCCCCCAGCGATTGCGCTGGGTCGGGCTGGAGACCAGCAGGTACCTGGGCAGGGCCGTGCCGAAGGGGAAGGCGGCTTGGCGCTCGCTCCGGCATGGCCGCCGGTGCAGACGGGGCTGCACGACCCGCTCGCCCGCCTGCCAGGGGTTGGAGATGTTCTCGAACCGCACGTCCACTGCCTCGAAGCTGTTCCGGGTGCCTGCGGGGGGCAGACGGGCGGTGAGGGGGGGCCTCGGGGCAGACCAGGGGCTGGGGGGTATCCCTGCCCCCCGGGGAGGGATGCTGGGACGGGCCCTGCCCTGTGCAGGGGCTGAGCTGCCATGAAGCTGGGAGCTTGCCCCGAGACCGGGGTAGCAGGTTGGGGCTGATGCTCCCCTGAGCTCCATCTGCCGTCATGGAAACAGGACTCCTGGGTCCATCCAACCTCAGCTTGGGGGATCCCATCTAGGAGCAGCCCCTGGCCTGGGCACTGGTGGGGGAGGGAGCCCAGTAGCCACGAGCGGCCAGGGAGCAAGGAAAGAGCGGGGCTAGGTGGGGCTGTGCCGGGGAAGGACCGGGCTGGAGGGGCCGTGGGGGGGGGAGAAGGGCGAGGGTGGGGCTGTGCCAGGTGAGGACCAAGGCCAGGGAGCAGGGGCCGGGCAGGGCCGTGCCGGGGGAGGACCGAGGCCGGGGGGCCGGGGCCGGGTGGGGCCGTGCCGGGGGAGGACCGAGGCCGGGGGGCCGGGGCCGGGCGGGGCCGTGCCGGGGGAGGACCGAGGCCGGGGGGTCGGGGCCGTGCCGGGGGAGGACCGAGGCCGGGGGGCCGGGGCCGGGCGGGGCCGTGCCGGGGGAGGACCGAGGCCGGGGGGCCGGGGCCGGGCGGGGCCGTGCCGGGGGAGGACCGAGGCCGGGGGGCCGGGGCCGTGCCGGGGGAGGACCGAGGCCGGGGGGCCGGGGCCGGGGCCGGGCGGGGCCGTGCCGGGGGAGGACCGAGGCCGGGGGGCCAGGGCCGTGCCGGGGGAGGACCGAGGCCGGGGGGCCGGGGCCGTGCCGGGGGAGGACCCGGCTCAAGGGGGGGGGGGGCCACGCACCGGCGACGTCCAGGTCCACCTTGTAGTGCACCAGGTGGGTGTGCAGGTTGCCCAGCAGGTCCTGGTGCAGGCGGGTGCCGTAGTGCAGGCCCTGGGGCGTGTAGAAGGTGGCGTGGAGGTAGCCGGTGGCGTGCACCTTGGCCTCCAGCACCCCGTTGGGGTAGAGCAGCACGTCCCAGATGTAGTCATAGTTGTAGACGGTGGCCGTGGTGCGCAGCACCAGCGCCCGCCCCTCCAGGCCCCCGTAGAAGCGGTAGCCGCCCTGGGCGTTGCTGTCGAAGTGGCGCCGCAGGGGCACGCCGGTGGGCAGCTCGAAGAGGCAGAGGGCGCGGGGGTAGCGCACGGGCCCCGCCGCGTCGTACAGGCGGTGCACGTCCAGGTAGGTGGCCACCTCGGGGCAGTCAATGCCGGGCGCCAGCTCGTGGGCCAGGGCGCCCAGGCCCCAGGAGCTGTCGATGTACTTGGTCTGCATGGCGGCCGGCGTGTCGCCCCCGTAGAAGGCCACGGCCTCCTGCACGCTCAGCTCGTGGGCCAGCCGCTGGCCGTTGAAGCGCAGGTCGAAGAGCTGCAGGCCGGAGGAGGAGCGCAGCCGCAGGGCCAGGCGCCAGCCCCCGTACTCCACCAGGTTGCCCCGCAGCCGGTAGCGCTTGCCCTGCGGCTCGCACACCTTGGCCCCGTGCACGTCCGTGGGGGTGCCGGTGCCGAAGCGGCCGCGGGGCAGGTAGGTGGAGAAGAGCAGCTCGGGCCTGGGCGGCGGGGCCGGGGCCAGCTCCCCCCGCTCGTGGCGCCCGGCCAGCTCCTGGGCGCTGGCGAAGTACTGCCCCTTGTACCAGAGCTGCTGCAGGGCCCAGCGGCCGGGGTCGCGGGAGCGGTGGTCCAGCAGCAGCTCCAGCCCCACGGGGTGCAGGAAGTGGCCCTCCACGGAGCGCTGGAGGATGAGCCAGGAGCGGCGCTCGCCGGGGCCCAGCCCGCGGGGCGCCGCGTCCGAGAAGGTCAGGCAGCGCTGGCTGCAGTTGTGGTACCGGAAGCCGGTGGCCTCGTGCAGCAGCCGGTCCAGCGGCTCCAGCATCTCCAGCAGCCTGCGGTGCATCAGCCGGTACTCCAGCTGGCTGACGGGCCGCGCGGTGAAGGGGACGGGCCGCCCGCCCTTGTAGCCCACGGGCCGGTAGTAGCTGGGCCGCGGCAGGGGCCCCACCACAAACTCGGTGACGTTGGGCTGGGCCTGCTCCCCGAAGAAGATGATGGCGCGGGCCAGGCGTGGCGGGCGGGGGCTGCCCCCATCCAAGAACTGCAGGGCCTGGCTCTTCCTGGGCACCTGCAGCTCCACCAGGAAGAGGCTGTTGCTGGCCAGCGACTCCGCGGGGCCGGCCCCCAGCCCCAGCTCCGGCCGGCTCAGCAGGAAGCTCTGCACCGCCCGCAGCTCTGCCGGGCTCAGGTCAGCAAAGATCGACGCCCCCAGCTGGGGCTCAGGGCTGGGGCTGGCCAGGACGCCGAGCGCCATCACCACCCACGCGAGGGTCTCCAGCCGCATCCTTCCCTGGGAACCTGGGCATCGAGAGGGGCCGGTCAGAGGGGCAGGAGCCGAGCCCGCTCTTCCCACCAGCCCCAGCCCTCCAGGCGCAGGAGCCCAGCCACGACTGCCGCAGCCCCACAAGGGTGGCACCGGTCTTTGCGTGCCCAGCTGGGGGCTCCATGCCATGCGCAGCAGGCCTGGGCTCAGCCTGGGCCACTGGCTCTGCAGGGGGACTGCACGGAGCACCAGAGGGCAGGCCGTGGGGCGGGCAGCCCAGACGACCTGCACCGCACCCATGCCAGGAGCTGCGGGAGACAATGTGGGCCCTGCCCTACCCCTCAGGGCCCCAGGCAGCCCCAGCACCTCAGCTGGTCACCCGCCCGGGCATGTGCCAGGGCACCTTCCCCCGCTCCCTCCAGCCCTGTCTGCGCTGCAGGTCCCTGCTCACCCCGCTGGCATCCTGGCGCGGGAGCCAGTCCCATTACAGCGCCTGTGGGGGACACGGGGAAGCCGGGCCCTGGCTGCCAGCCCAGGTTAGATGGGAACGCCGCGGTTCCTGGTGGGGGCAGATGGGGGGAGCTGTACGGTGACTGAGGGGGCAGGACAGTCTATATTATGGTCCTGCTTTGAGCAAGGGGCTGGACTAGATACCTCCTGAGGTCCCTTCCAACCCTGACATTCTATGAGTCTGTGTAGAATCAGAGTCGTAGGACTGGCAGGGACCTCAAGAGGTCGCCTAGTCCAGTCCCCTGCACTGAGGCAGGACTAAGTATTATCCAGACCATCCCTGACAGGAGTTTGTCCAAGCTGCTCTTAACAACCTCCAGTGACGGGGACTCCACAACCTCCCTGGGCAATTTATTCCAGTGCCGAACCATCCTGGGAGGTCGGGAGTTTTTCCTAATCTCCACCATGCTGCCATTTAAGCCCATTGCTTCTTGTCCTGTCCTCAGAGGTTCAGAAGAAAATTTTTTCTCCCTCCTTGTAACAACCTTTTATGTACTTGAAAACTGTTCTCATGTCCCCTCCCAGTCTTCTCTGCTCCAGACCAAACAGACCCAGTGTTCTCAATCTTCCCGCACAGGTCATGTTTCCTAGACCTTTCATCCGTTTTGTGGCTCTTTGGACTTTCCACATCTTTCCTGAAAGGTGGGGCCCGGAACTGGACACAATACTCCAGTTGAGGCCTAATCAACGCGGAGTAGAGCGGAAGAATTACTTCTCGTGTCTTGCTTACAACACTCCTGCTCATACAGCCCAGAAGGATGTTTGTTACACCATTGACTCATATTTAGCTTGTGATCCACTATGACCCCAGATCCCTTTCCGCAGGACTCCTTCCTAGGCCATCATTCCCATTGTGTATGTGTGCAACTGATTGTTCCTTCCTAAGTGGAGGGCTTTGCATTTGTCCTTATTGAATTTCATCCAGTTTACTTCAGACCATTTCTCCAGTTTGTCCAGATCCTTTTGAATTTTAACCCCGTCCTGCAACGCACTGGCCCGTTGTCCTGCCTGAGTGCCGGGGATGGGACTGGCTGACCTGCAGAGTTCCCTTCCAGGCCCACACGTCTGCAATTCTGTGCCCCCTGCCGGGCCCTGCCCGACAGCCCAGATACTTGCTGTCAGGATTATCCACACAGTGTGGCCCGGGCTTGCTGGCAGTACAGCAGCCAACAGAGAGGAGCCCAGGGCTGGGCTAGCAGGGGCTGCAGGTTGGGAGTGAGGGGCTGTGACGAAGTGGGACTGTTCTTAATGTTTCCTCTGAATAGTGTGGGGGTGCCTCAGTTTCCCCTAGGCAGTTCTTAAGTCTCTAGGGGGTGGGGTAAGGGGGTATGATCATTGCAGAGCCCTAGAGGGCAGGTGTGTGCAGGGGTCTGGACACAGAGAATGGCCGACACCCTGTTTCCTGGCAACTGATGGCCTGGGCCCTTCCCCCCTGCAAGGTGAGAGCTGAAGGGTTGGAGAACAAAGGAATCAGGTGACCACCTGGCCCGGGAAAGGGACAAAGCCCAGAGGAGGAGGGGCTGGAGGGAGTTTCAGTTTGGGGCTGGCTGGGGACAAGGAGTGAAGGGCAGACGGGGTTGTCTGGCTCACTGTCCCTCCCCCCCCCCTCCCAAAATGGACCCAGCTGAGGGGTCCGGTTCTCTGCACCGTCTGACTGCAAAGTTGGGGTGCAGGACCCTCTGGCTTCCCCAGGACCCCGCCTGGGGGGACTCGCTGGGGGAAGCGCACGGAGGGGCAGAGGAGGCTGAATGCTCCGAGGTCAGACCCGGGAAGGTGGAAGCCGGGTGAGCTGTGTGTCCTGCAGACAGCCTGCTCACAGAAAGGAGACTTCCCCAGAGTCCTGACTGGCTTTGTAGGGAGCCGTTCCAGAGCATCGCCTGGGGACCCCGTGACAGGGGCACCGGCAGAGCTGGGGGCTTCACAGGGCAGCTGTGCCCATAACCCCGCAGGGTGCTGAGCAGCAGGGCTCCCGTGCCCCCCAGCGGGATCCCCACAGCCTCCAGCCTCACCCCTCTGGGGCTGCTGGCAGCATTAGCCAGCCCCTGCCCCCACCCGGTTCAGCCCTGAGACTCCCCATGTAGCCAGTGCCAGGGGCACAGGCAGGTAAATGCCCGGAGCTGCCTGGCTTGGGGGCACCTGCTGGGGGACCCTCTGCCTGCCCCTTCTGGGCTCCAGCCCCCCAGCCAGGGCAGCTCCCTCTGTGTCCCTCCCATCCCCCTGCCAAAGATCTCAACCCCACTGCACCCCCAGCCCATGGGCATCTTCTACCCTGTGCACCCCCCACCCCCATGCACCCCCTCACCCGTGCACCCCACAGCCCAGCCTGTGCCACTCACCTGCAGTCCCTGCCCCGCTCTGGCTCTGTGGCTGCGGCACCCACTCTGCTCCGTGCCCCACTCCGCCCACAGCCCCCCCCAGCAGGGCCGAGGGATGCCATTGGCTGGCTTGGGGGGGGGGTGCAGCAGCTCCTGGCCCAGGGCCGGGGCTGGGCGGGGGGTTCAGGCCCCCCCAAGGGGGGAGGAGATAACGATGGTCTCAGGTTTCAGAGTAACAGCCGTGTCAGTCTGTATTCGCAAAAAGAAAAGGAGGACTTGTGGCACCTTAGAGACGAACCCATTTATTTGAGCATAAGCTTTCGTGAGCTACAGCTCACTTCATCGGATGCATACCGTGGAAACTGCAGCAGACTTTATTCTTCACAGTGTGTATGATAATCAAGGTGGGCCATTTCCAGCACAAATCCAGGTTCTCTCACCCCCTCACCCTCCTCCAAAAACCACACACACAAACTCACTCTCCTGCTGGTAATAGCTTATCTAAAGTGATCATCAAGTTGGGCCATTTCCAGCCGGATTTGTGCTGGAAATGGCCCAACTTGATGATCACTTTAGATAAGCTATTACCAGCAGGAGAGTGGGGTGGGAGGAGGTATTGTTTCATGGTCTCTGTGTATATAATGTCTTCTGCAGTTTCCACAGTATGCATCCGATGAAGTGAGCTGTAGCTCACGAAAGCTCATGCTCAAATAAATTGGTTAGTCTCTAAGGTGCCACAAGTCCTCCTTTTCTTTTTGCGATGGTCTCAGAGACAGCGGGTGTGGAGGGGAGGGAAATACCCACTCCGGGCTTCTGAGAGCATCCTGGCCCCCAAGCCCCAGGCCTGTGCCCTGCCCTGGCATGCTGCACCCAGCCCTGCCCTTCCCTGGCATGCTGTGCCCTGCCCTGCCCTGCCCTGGCATGCTGCACCCAGCCCTGCCCTTCCCTGGCATGCTGTGCCCTGCCCTGCCCTGCCCTGGCATGCTGCGCCCAGCCCTGCCCTTCCCTGGCATGCTGCGCCCAGCCCTGCCCTTCCCTGGCACGCTGTGCCCTGCCCTGCCCTTCCCTGGCACGCTGCGCCCTGTTCTATCCTGGCACGCTGTGCCCAGCCATCTCACATCTTTAACCCTTTGTTCACAGAGGCTCCAGCCTTGGGCCCCACACAGCAGTTGCCCCCATCCTAGAGGGCAGATCCCAGGGACCCTGTGTCTGACCCGCCCCCCGCCCCCGGCCCCAGCTCTGAAGGGTCTGCACTGGTGAGTTCGAGGTGCCTGGTGATGCCTCAGTCCAGGGCTCCGGCACATGGCCCCGGGACCAGCCCTGGCCCCAGCCGTGGGCCCCCTGCCCTGCCCCCCCCAAATGAGAGCTGCTGTCCCCAGGGCCTCTCAGCCAGGGCAGCCAGCGTGGCCTCAGGGTCTCCATTGCCCCCTGTCATGGGGTGTGGGGGAGTCCGGGCCCTGCACCCCTCTTCCTGGGATCCACTGAGACTCTCAGCCAGCCAGTAAAACAGAAGGTTTATTGGACAACAGGAACACAGTCCAAAACAGAGCTTGTGGGTACCCCCAGGACCCCTCAGTCAAGTCCTTCTGGGGGAGCAGGGAGCTTAGACCCCAGCCCTGGGGTTCCCTGCGTTCCTCCACCCAGCCCCAAACTGAAACTAAACCCCCCCAGCAGGCTCCCTCCTGCAGTCTCCGTCCACATTCCTGGGCAGAGGTGTTACCTCCCCCTCCCCCTCCTGGCTCAGGTGACAGGCTCTCAGGTCTCCCACCCCCAGGGCACATTCCCAGGTCAACACTCCCCCCTCCCTGCAGCGTCCCATCCTCACACCCACTGTGCGGCGGGGGCTCCACGGGAAGGGCATCGGCCCCTGCCAGGGAGGCCAGCGGGCACCACAGGCCCTGCCCAGCCCCCACGGCCAGGCCCCCCCTGCAGGCAGAGTCACGGGCTCTGGGCAGGGAGGGGGGCATGGGTGCCCCCAGGGGTCATGCCCCCTCCCCTGCCTGGGTTAATGGGTAACCCGCTGGAGCCAGGCAGTGATGCGGGCCTTGTGCTGGGATTGGCAAGTCCTGCCCCCAGGGAGGCTCTGGCCCCATGGCCGTTGCCCTCACCCCACGGGGACAGTGTTAAGCTGGTCCCTGCCAGCAATGCGCTGCCCCAGCTGCTCTGACTCCTCGATCAAACTCCAGGGCCACCCAGTGCCGCTGGGAACAGGCCCCGAGCCTGCTGGGATGGGTGGCCAGCGGGGCCAATCCTGCCTGGGGCCTGGGCTCACGCCAGCCCTGGCCACCCCTCAGGTGATAACGGCATGAAAAGCCTTCCCCTGCTGTGCCCCGCAAGCCTATGCCCCGCCCCCTCAGGGCCCCTGCCCCCCTCCAGAGCCTGGGGTCCTGCACCCCCTCCCCAAGGGCACAGCCTTTGCGATCCCGCAGGCAAGGAGACCTGGTGCCCAGGGTCGCTGTGTTCCCTGGCCAGGGAGCCTGGACTGGTGGCTCTAGATGTCGGTCACCAGGTTTGACACACGCCAGGTGTTTGTTGGGTGGCCCCTTGGCGCCTGCCCTGGCTTGCCAGCGTGACCTGCAGCAACCTGGGTTTTACCACCTTGCTTTGGCCACGCTGCTCACTGGGGGCTTGGCGGGGTGGGGGAAGGGGGGTCACCAAGCTGCCTGGCCCCGGCCCCACTGAGCCGAGGGGCGTGTTCTGGTTGCCTGGACCAGGCTTGGAAGCCAGCAGAGGCGGGAGCCCATGCAGGCACCATTATCCCCTTAGCCTGCCAGACACTCTCCACTGCCACCCAGCAGCTGCTCGGGGTGACACTGAGCTGTCTCTAGCCAGCGCCCCGGCCAGGAAGGGACGCATGAGCTGGGGTCTCCCTGAATACCAGGGCCCACAAGACCCCCTGATTCCTGTGTTCCTTGGAGGGACGAAGGACCCTGCTCATCCCCACAGGTGCCCTGAGCTGTGCCAAGCCCCCGTGCCAGCAACACCCAAGCTGGGGTTTAAACCCAGCCTCTCTGGGCACCCAAGGGCCGTACCCTTCGCAGCTGGCAGGCGCCTGCTCCTTGAGCGGGCATTAGTGGGCACAGGCCTGGCATCAACAGCTACAGACTAGGGGCCGAATGGCTCGGCAGCAGTTCTGCGGAAAAGGACCTAGGGGTGACAGTGGACGAGAAGCTGGATATGAGTCAGCAGTGTGTCCTTGTTGCCAAGAAGGCCAATGGCATTTTGGGATGTATAAGTAGGGGCATAGCGAGCAGATCGAGGGACGTGATCGTTCCCCTCTATTCGACATTGGTGAGGCCTCATCTGGAGTACTGTGTCCAGTTTTGGGCCCCACACTACAAGAAGGATGTGGATAAATTGGAGAGAGTCCAGCGAAGGGCAACAAAAATAATTAGGGGTCTGGAACACATGACTTATGAGGAGAGGCTGAGGGAACTGGGATTGTTTAGTCTGCGGAAGAGAAGAATGAGGGGGGATTTGATAGCTGCTTTCAACTACCTGAGAGGTGGTTCCAGAGAGGATGGTTCTAGACTATTCTCAGTGGTGGAAGAGGACAGAACGAGGAGTAATGGTCTCAAGTTGCAGTGGGGGAGGGTTAGGTTGGATATTAAGAAAAACTTTTTCACTAGGAGGGTGGTGAAACACTGGAATGTGTTACCTAGGGAGGTGGTAGAATCTCCTTCCTTAGAAGTTTTTAAGGTCAGGCTTGACAAAGCCCTGGCTGGGATGATTTAATTGGAGATTGGTCTTGCTTTTGAGCAGGGGGTTGGACTAGATGACCTCCTGAGGTCCCTTCCAACCCTGATATTCTATGATTCTATGATCACAGTCCCTAATGCTCCAGGGCAGCCCTATCTCAAAGCCAGCCAGTCTTGTGGGCCCATTGTCTGTGCCCACCACCACTGGGTGCCCTGCAGTCCTGAGGGACTCACCAGCCGCAGTGTCCAGCTCACTGGCTGGCGCCCCCCCGGTCAGCCCTGGCATGGTACCTGTGTGGCACAGTCTCCCTCCTGTGCATGCTCCGGCCCCACGCTGCTCCCGGGGTTCTGCCGCCTCCTGCCGGCGCTCTGAGCCGTGGCCGGTCAGCCCAGGCCTGGGTGCCGAGGTGAGCCAGCAGCATGTGCTTTGGCCAGTCCGCAGGGGGGGCCTGCAGCGAAGCTGCCAGGACCATCTGTAACAAGGCTGGTTCTGGCGGGACCCAACGGAGAGTGCCCCTTCAGGACCAACTGCTTCAAGCCAGGCAGTCACAGCCCCAGGCTGGGGTTTCTGTGCACACCAAGGCAAACCCAACCAGCCAAACAGAGCGGACTTTGGTCTCACCCCACTGGTGAACCACAAGTCACACAAGCGATTCCCTCAGACACTCCCGTTTCCCAGTATCCCCACCAGGGCCACTCGTTATGGGGACGAATGGTTATGAAAACCAACACCCCAGTAAAAGAAGAAAGGTTCCCTCGATCCCAAAGGACCAAGCCCCAGACCCAGGTCAATACACAAGTCAGATCTTACCCACCAATCACACTGTTGCCAATCCTTTCAAATCTAAAATCGAAAGGTTTATTCATAAAAGGAAAATTATAGAGATGAGAGCTAAAACTGGTTAATGGAATCAATTAATGGAATCAATGACACACAGCAATGGCGAAGTTCTTGGTTCAGGCTTGTAGCAGTGATGGAATAAACGGCAGGTTCAAATCAAGTCTCTGGAGAACATCCCCAGCTGGGATGGGTCTTTCAGTCCTTGGTTCAGAGCTTCAGTGTAGCCAAGTCGCTCCAGAGGAATGAAGCAGGATTGAAGACCAGATGGAGGAGCCGCAGCAGCTGTTTATAGTCTCTTGCCATGTGGTCTCTGCTTCCTTTGTCCCAAGGACAAGCTGCCCATCCCTTGGCCTGGAAACACCTCAGAGTTCTGTCCCTAGGCAAGTCCCTGCCTGCCTGGCTGAGTCCCCAGGCGTGTCTGCCTTCTCTCAGTGGGTCAGTTGTGTAGCTGATGGTCCTTAATGGGCCGTCCAGCAGGCTGGGCAGAGCTGACACCAACTTGTCTGGGGTGTCCCCCAGAAGCACAGCACACGTTTGAACTACAGGCAGGATAGAGCCAATATTCATAACTTTAACTACAAAAATGATACCCACAGACAGCATCATCCTAACCAGCCAACCTTGTCCGAGACACCTCATTTGACCCCCTTTATACAAGATTTGGTGCCACTACAGGACCTTGGTTGCAACAATGATCTATACGGTCCCAGATTACGTCAATAATGTCACACCGTCTCTGAGAGCTGCCATGCCCTTCGAAAGGGCAGAAATGGCCACTGGCACCAGGGCGGGTGTGAGCAGGGGAAGCTCCTTCAGTGCCGGTCCACGAGCAGGGAGCAGCACTGGGGTCCTCGGCTGATGTGATGGGGGGCAAGGAACGCTTCGCACCCGGCTTTGGGGTGGGCAGATTAGTTCTCCCACCATACACCAAGCCCAAGAGTGACTCCAGCTAGGGAGGCGCTAACGACCCTGGCAGGCAGAGCACGACTCCAGGAAGGGTTTTGATACTGTCCCAAGTGAGTTTCTCAGAAACAGAGGCGGGAGCCCCAGCCTGGACAACCTACTGCAAGGTGCGTGCAGAACTGGTTGGAAAACCGTTCCCAGAGCGTCATTATCAGTGGGTCACAGTCAGGCTGGAAGGGCAGAAGGAGTGGGGTCCCCCGGGGATCGGTTCTGGGTCCGGTACTGTTCAATGTCTTCACTGATTTAGATAACGGCATGGAGAGTACACCAAACTGGAGAAATGGTCTGAAGTAAAGAGGATGAAATTCAATAAGGACAAATACAAAGCCCTCCACTGAGGAAGGAACAGTCCGTTGCACCCGTACTCAACGGGGAATGATGGCCGAGGAAGGGGTCCGAGAGAGACAAGGTGGCGGAGGTGATCGCTTTTACTGGACCAACTTCTGTTGGTGAGAGAGACAAAGTTTAAAGCTACACAGAACTCGTCTTCAGGTCATATCCTGGGACCAATGCGGCTGCAACAACACCACGTGTAGAGAGGAGTTCAGCATAAAAGGATCTGGGGGTCATAGTTGAGGCCTGAGCAAATTCACGGCCGTGAAAAATGCTCCAGGGACTGTGAAATCTAGTCTTCTCTGGGCTTTCACCCTCTACGATAGAGATTTCACAGCAGAGAGCCGCCTTTCTCCAGCCGGGGGTCCCGACCCTAAAGGGGGTTGCGGGGGGGGTCACAAGGTTATTGTGTGGGGGGGTCACAGCATTGCCACCTTTACTTCTGCCCTGCTGCCCTCGGAGCTGGGCGGCCGGAGCGCGGCGGCTGCTGCCTGAGGGCCCAGCTCTGCAGGCAGCAGCGCAGAAGTTCGGGTGGCAAGGCCAGACCCTGCCACCCTGACGTCTGCCCGGCGGCTGCTGGCAGCGTCTCTGCCTCCGGCGCTGGGCTCCCAGCCAGCAGCCGCCGCTCTCCAGCCGCCCAGCTCCGAGGGCAGCACCGCCGCCAGCAGCCGCCGGGCAGACGTCAGGGTGACGAGACTGCGATCCCTCTACCCTAACCTTGCAACCCGACCCCCTGTGACGAAGCGGGACTGTTCTTAATGTTTCCTCTGAATAGTGTGAGGGTGCCTCAGTTTCCCCTCTGCAGTTCTTAAGTCTCTAGGGGGTGGGATAAGGGTGTATGATCATTGCAGAGCCCTAGAGGGCAGGTGTGTGCAGGGGTCTGGACACAGAGAATGGCCGACACCCTGTTTCCTGGCAACTGATGGCCTGGGCCCTTCCCCCCGCAAGGTGAGAGCTAAAGGGTTGGAGAACAAAGGAATAAAAAAAGCCATAAAAAGCTAGTCAGTTGCGAACCAGCAGAGCAGCGAACAGAGAGAGTTTGCCTGGGAGTTCGCCTGGGGAGAGCCCACTGAGGCTTACATCTTCCCAGCTTCTCTGAGAAGTTACTGCAACATCTGAGGAAGCTCGTAGAAGGAGGGTAATATGGATGGGGAGCGTTCAGCTATTGTGACCTGCACTGGATGTGCCATGTTTGTCTTTCTTCCACAGGACAGAAGCGACTTTGTCTGTACAAAGTGCAAGCTGGTCTCCATATTGGAAGAGAAGGTTCAAGGTCTGGAGCAACAGGTATCGACCCTGCGTTGCATAAGAGAAACTGAAGATTTCCTGGACAGACGTCAGGATATGCTTCTACGGACACAACGTTCTGAAGATTCAGAGCAGGCTGCACTGCGGGGACAGGAGGACGGTGAAGAAATTTGGCAGCATGTGACCTCCAGAAGAAGAAAGGGGAGCGTCCATGTACCAGCAACGCAGATACAGGTAAGTAACCGTTTTCAAGTTCTCTCCACAGGTCCTAAGGCGGAGAGTGGACCAGATGATACGTCTGAGGGAAGGGAGCAGAAGGAGACTCCGCCGATTGGAAGGCATGAGATGCGATGTCCTGAGGTTGGGGGTTCCACAACCACCGCTCCCAAGAGGAGAAGGCGGGTGGTGGTGGTCGGGGACTCTCTCCTCCGGGGGACTGAGTCATCTATCTGCCACCCCAACCGGGAAAACCGAGAAGTCTGCTGCTTGCCAGGGGCTAAGATTTGCGATGTGACGGAGAGACTGCCGAGACTCATCAAGCCCTCGGATCGCTACCCCTTCCTGCTTCTCCACGTGGGCACCAATGATACTGCCAAGAATGACCTTGAGCGGATCACTGCAGGCTACGTGGCTCTGGGAAGAAGGATAAAGGAGTTTGAGGCGCAAGTGGTCTTCTCGTCCATCCTCCCCGTAGAAGGAAAAGGCCTGGGCAGAGTCCGTCGAATCGTGGAAGTCAACGAATGGCTACGCAGGTGGTGTCGGAGAGAAGGCTTTGGATTCTTTGACCAAGGGATGGTGTTCCAAGAAGGAGGAGTGCTAGGCAGAGACGGGCTCCACCTAACGAAGAGAGGGAAGAGCATCTTCGCAAGCAGGCTGGCTAACCTAGTGAGGAGGGCTTTAAACTAGGTTCACCGGGGGAAGGAGACCAAAGCCCTGAGGTAAGTGGGGACGTGGGATACCAGCAGGAGGCACGAGCAGGAGCGTGTGAGAGGGGAGGGCTCCTGCCTCATACTGAGAAAGAGGGGTGATCAGCGAGTTATCTCAGGTGCCTATACACAAATGCACGAAGCCTGGGAAACAAGCAGGGAGAACTGGAAGTCCTGGCACAGTCAAGGAATTATGATGTGATTGGAATAACAGAGACTTGGTGGGATAACTCACATGACTGGATTACGGTCATGGATGGATATAAACTGTTCAGGAAGGACAGGCAGGGCAGAAAAGGTGGGGGAGTTGCACTGTATGTAAGGGAGCAGTATGACTGCTCAGAGCTCAAGTATGAAACTGCAGAAAAACCTGAGGGTCTCTGGATTAAGTTTAGAAGTGTGAGCAACAAGGGTGATGTCGTGGTGGGAGTCTGCTATAGACCACCGGACCAGGGGGATGAGGTGGACGAGGCTTTCTTCCCGCAACTTGCAGAAGTTACTAGATCGCAGGCCCTGGTTCTCATGGGAGACTTCAATCACCCTGATATCTGCTGGGAGAGCAATACAGCGGTGCACAGACAATCCAGGAAGTTTTTGGAAAATGTAGGGGACAATTTCCTGGTGCAAATGCTGGAGGAACCAACTAAGGGCAGAGCTCTTCTTGACTTGCTGTTTACAAACCGGGAAGAATTAGTAGGGAAAGCAAAAGTGGATGGGAATCTGGGAGGCAGTGACCATGAGATGGTCGAGTTCAGGATCCTGACACAGGGAAGAAAGGAGAGCAGCAGAATACGGACCCTGGACTTCAGAAAAGCAGACTTTGACTCCCTCAGGGAGCTGATGGGCAAGATCCCCTGGGAGAATAACATGAGGGGGAAAGGAGTCTAGGAGAGCTGGCTGGATTTTAAAGAATCCTCATTGAGGTTACAGGGACAAACCATCCCAATGTGTAGAGAGAATAGTAAATATGGCAGGCGACCAGCTTGGCTTAACAGTGAAATCCTTGCTGATCTTAAACACAAAAAAGAAGCTTACAAGAAGTGGAAGATTGGACAAATGACCAGGGAAGAGTATAAAAATATTGCTTGGGCATGCAGGAGTGAAATCAGGAAGGCCAAATCACACCTGGAGTTGCAGCTAGCAAGAGATGTTAAGAGTAACAAGAAGGGTTTCTTCAGGTATGTTGGCAACAAGAAGAAAGTCAAGGAAAGTGTGGGCCCCTTACTGAATGAGGGAGGCAACCTAGTGACAGAGGATGTGGAAAAAGCTAATGTACTCAATGCTTTTTTTGCCTCTGTCTTCACGAACAAGGTCAGCTCCCAGACTGCTGCACTGGGCAGCACAGCAAGGGGAGGAGGTGGCCAGCCCTCTGTGAAGAAAGAAGTGGTTCGGGACTATTTAGAAAAGCTGGACGAGCACAAGTCCATGGGGGGGGATGCGTTGTATCCGAGAGTGCTAAAGGAATTGGCGGCTGTGATTGCAGAGCCATTGGCCATTATCTTTGAAAACTCATGGTGATCGGGGGAGGTCCCGGATGACTGGAAAAAGGCTAATGTAGTGCCAATCTTTAAGAAAGGGAAGAAGGAGGATCCTGGGAACTACAGGCCAGTCAGCCTCACCTCAGTCCCCGGAAAAATCATGGAGCAGGTCCTCAAGGAATCAATTCTGAAGCACTTAGAGGAGAAGAAAGTGATCAGGAACAGTCAGCATGGATTCACCAAGGGCAAGTCATGCCTGACTAATCTAATGATGGGTGATGAGATTACTGGTTCTGTGGATGAAGGGAAAGCAGTGGATGTATTGTATCTTGACTTTAGCAAAGCTTTTGACACGGTCTCCCACAGTATTCTTGCCAGCAAGTTAAAGAAGTATGGGCTAGATGAATGGACTATAAGGTGGATAGAAAGCTGGCTAGATTGTCGGGCTCAACAGGTAGTGATCAATGGCTTCATGTCTAGTTGGCAGCCGGTATCAAGTGGAGTGCCCCAGGGGTCGGTCCTGGGGCTGGTTTTGTTCAATATCTTCATAAATGATCTGGAGGATGGTGTGGATTGCACTCTCAGAAAGTTTGCAGACGACACTAAACTGGGAGGAGTGGTAGATACGCTGGAAGGCAGAGATAGGATACAGAGGGACCTAGACAAATTGGAGGATTGGGCCAAAAGAAAACTGATGAGGTTCAACAAGGACAAGTGCAGAGTCCTGCACTTAGGACAGAAGAATCCCATGCACCGCTACAGACTAGGGACCGAATGGCTAGGCAGCAGTTCTGCAGAAAAGGACCTAGGGGTGACAGTGGACGAGAAGCTGGATATGAGTCAACAGTGTGCCCTTGTTGCCAAGAAGGCCAATGGCATTTTGGGGTGTATAAGTAGGGGCATTACCAGCAGATCGAGGGACGTGATCGTTCCCCTCTATTCGACACTGGTGAGGCCTCATCTGGAGTACTGTGTCCAGTTTTGGGCCCCACACTACAAGAAGGATGTGGAAAAATTGGAGAGAGTCCAGCGGAGGGCTACAAAAATGATTATCATAGAATCATAGAACATCAGAGTGAGTTTGTGTGTGTGGTTTTTGGAAAAAAGGGGGGGGGGTGAGAAAACCTGGATTTGTGCTGGAAATGGCCCACCTTGATTATCATACACATTGTAAAGAGAGTGGTCACTTTGGATGGGCTATTACCAGCAGGAGAGTGGGGTGGGAGGAAGTATTGTTTCATGGTCTCTGTGTATATAATGTCTTCTGCAGTTTCCACAGTATGCATCCGATGAAGTGAGCTGTAGCTCACGAAAGCTTATGCTCAAATAAATTGGTTAGTCTCTAAGGTGCTACAAGTCCTCCTTTTCTTTTCACCAAAGCAGAGTTAATCGTGCAGCTGGAGGAGGATGACCGCTCTACGGAACAGATTCCTGACCCCAAATGGGGCTATAGCAGGATCTGGGAGCAGCTGGAGTAGTAGCCAGGCATCCCCAAGACTCCTGTCCCCAACCAGACAGGGGTCTTCACAATGGGGTTCCCCATCCGGGGATCGGAGATGGATGGGTTGGAGCTGAGTCCGAGAGAGCAAGAGGACTGTGGGAGACAGCGAGAGCCCGAAAAAGAGCTGCAGAAGCAGCAGCAGCATGAACTGGCGGTGGGGGAGCGGAGAGGCCTAGGGGACCCCCCGGGGTGAGTGGGGATAGACCCGGGGGGCCAGTTCCGCAGGGAACCTCGAGAGTAAATTGCTGCCCCTGGTTAAGGAGGGGGGGATGTGGATGCCCACCCCACTGCCTTTGAGCAGGCTGGCGATTTGAACCAAGGGGACCCTGCAGAAAAGCCCCGGTGTCTAGCTCCCTTGCTGGGTCCCAAGGCCACAGACTCCATCAGCCAGATGGGTGGGGAGGTGGACAGGCTCCCACTCCTGACCCCAACCTATGTCTGTGTGGAGTCTCCTGGGCTCAGGCCCCTCGGACCTCCAGTGGGAGCGGAAGGTGATGGTCAATGGGGAGACATTCCTGGGGTGGTGAGATCCTGGGACAGAGAGAACTGGTGTCAGGCCCTGGGTGGTGCAGCCTCAGACGCTGAGGGGCTGTGTGAGCTGGGTGAGGGTCCCAGGGACGAAGCCCCTCGCCCTGCCTATGGCCCAGATCCCTGTGCAGACCTAGGAGGGGTCGGGCTGGCTGGTCGTTGGGGTTCTCCAGGACACCAGCTGTGAGACCCTGTTGTGGGGTGACTGTGTCTCCTTGGGACAGGATCCAGGCCTTGCTCCTGTAATGGCCAAGGGTTTGAATTTGAATCCAGGGAACCAATCGGTGGAGAGGGAAACGGTCAGTGAAAATGCAGATGACCTGGCTAGCAGCAGGGAGGAGCGGCTAGGCTCAGGCTACCTGCCAGCCTGTAACCAGACCCCTGGGGCTCCCCACCTCCCTTGCACACCAGAGAGGGGACTCTCGCTGGCTCTGATGCTGTGAGGAAAGCAGCGAGCTCGCTGACTACCCCCACTGAGTCAGCAAGGGCAGCGCTGAGCACAGTGGGAGCTGAGACCCCAGCTGAGGGGGGGGAGACACAGGCAGGGCAGGGGATCTGTGGGGAGTGGCAAGGTGCTTGGTAAGGAAAGTCTGGATGAGCCTAGGCAGCCTTGTGAGCTGATGGCCTTGTCTAGTCAGCAGGGTGGGAAGGCGAGGAGAGAGGAAGATGAGTGTCCCTGGACCTTACCTGTTAGCTGGGTGGAGAATTGTGACAGGGAAGGAAACGTGCCTGTGTCTGTCAGGGGTATTGACTTGCCTATGGAGGGAGCTACCCTGGTCTCCAAGTAGTTGTCTGTGAACAGACCTGTGTGCTGGGACAAGGGGAAAGAGATCCCAAGCTGTGTGTCTGGTAAAGGAGAAAGTGTGTCCGGCTCTTCTTTGTCTGTGGAGCAGACAGAAGGGGCCTTTCAGCCAGGGATGGTTGAGGGTCGTGCAGTTGTCTCAGAGCTGGTTCTGGATTCAGCTAAAGCCCAGGAAGGGAAGGGTCCTAAGTTTGTGTCTGCTCGGGAGAATGGCCCTGTAACTAGGTCGCATCCAGTTAGTGTCTATGTAAAATCCCAGAGCCCAGACAATTCTGGTGCTTGTATTTTGCCTGTTGCTAGTGTGTGGCAAAGGGAAGGAGAATGCTTCCGACCTTTTATCTAGGAAGTCTGTCAGTTTGCCTGAAAGGGGATTGTGTAGGAATCCGCCGGATGGGCCAGAGTTGATTCTGGATGTAAGGAGACCCAGAAAGAGTCTGTTGTTGCTCAGGAAAGTGTTCCTCTAGAGCAAGCCCTAGGTAAAGAGGGTAAGAGCAGAATTTCTGTGAGGGGTGAATTGTTGCATAGAAAAGCCCCTAGGGAAAGGAATCCTCATGGAGTCTTTGCAAGCAGTTTACTGCAACTGAAGGGTGTGAAAGTGATTTAATCAAGAAAGTTTCAGTTCCTAACAGCCAGAGATTCTCTGTTGTGAATGGATCCACTGACTTTCCTGTTGAAAGATCCAGTGTGGAGAGCTTTGAGAAAGTCTCAGATGAAGTAAAAGCTGTTAAGAAAGTTAAACCGTCCTATAACCAAGTGGCTGTGTTTGGCCCGATTGTTGGGGAGACAAGGTTGTGGAGAAGGGGATGTCTCCATGCTAGTTCTGTAAGTGAACAGTATGTGTCCCAGGTCAAGATGGGGGCTCTTAACCAAGAAAGCCCGAATTGGAGCCTGCCAGACTGGAGCTCTGGGAGAAGACCCAATCCCAGTTTGACCCCCTGGGGTTTTGGGGTGGCCAAAGGGCACAGGCCGCATAAACCTTCCCACATGTGGCCTGCGAGTGTTATCGACCACGCCCGACCTAAGGGAGAGCGTGAAACTGGAAGGGCCTGGTGTAACTCCCACCAAGGAATGGGAGAGATGCTGGGGCATCCATGGGAACGTTGGTGGGTTCGAACTTCCCCAGGTCATCGGCTAAAGTGACCCCCGCTCAGTTTGATCTCGAAGGGGGGAGAGATGTGATGAAACGGGACTGTTCTTAATGTTTCCTCTGAATAGTGTGGGGGTGCCTCAGTTTCCCCTATGCAGTTCTTAAGTCTCTAGGGGGTGGGGTAAGGGTGTATGATCACTGCATAGCCCTAGAGGGCAGGTGTGTGCAGGGGTCTGGACACAGAGAATGGCCGACACCCTGTTTTCTGGCAACTGATGGCCCGGGCCCTTCCCCCCTGCAAGGTGAGAGCTAAAGGGTTGGAGAACAAAGGGATCTGGTGCGCTTGTGGCCCAGGAAAAGGGACAAAGCCCAGAGGAGGAGGGGGCTGGAGGGAGTTTCAGTTTGGGGCTGACTGGGACATGGAGTGAAGGGCAGACGTGTTTGTCTGGCTCACTGCCCCCCAACTTTCACACCCTTCAGTTGCAGTAAACTGCTTGCACTGCTGAGGGGTCCTGTTCTCTGCACCTACAAGCTCTGTGTTAGACCATGTTCCTGTCGTCTAATAAACCTTCTGTTTTACTGGCTGGCTGAGAGTCCCGTCTGACTGCGGAGTTGGGGGGCAGGACCCTCTGGCTTCCCCAGGACCCCGCCTGGGCGGACTCGCTGTGGGAAGCGCACGGAGGGGCAGAGGAGGCTGAAGGCTCCGAGGTCAGACCCAGGAAGGTGGAGCCGGGTGAGCTGTGTGTCCTGCAGACAGGCTGCTCCCAGGAAGGTGATTTCCCCAGAGTCCTGACTGGCTTCATGGGGAGCAGTTCCAGAGCATCGCCCAGGGACTCCTTGACACCCCCCCACACACACACACTCCCCATTGTGGGCCAGGCTCCTACAGTAACAACACCATGACATTTCGGAGTTAAATGGCTGAAATCATGACATTTATGATTTTTAAAATGCTATGACTGTGAAATTGACCAAAATGGATGTGAATCTGGCAGGGCCCTAGGCATAGTGGATCACAAGCTAAATGTGAGTCAACAGTGTAACGCTGTTGCGAAAAAAGCAAACATCCTTCTGGGCTGTATGAGCACAGGGGTGGGCGATGAATGGTCATGAAATCGGAGTTGGGGTGCGAGGCGGGGGTGAGGGCTCTGGCTAGGGGTACAGGCTCCAGAGTGGGGCCAGAAATAAGGAGTTCAGAGTTCGGGAGGGGGCTCTGGGCTGAGGCAGGGTGGGGTGGGATGCGGGGGGTGGGGTGAAGGCTCTGGCTGGGGGTGCGGGTTCTGGGGTGGAGCTGGGTGAGGGGTTTGGGGTGCAGGAGGGTGCTCCGGGCTGGAACCGAGGGGTTTGGAGGGTGGGAGGGGGATCAGGGCTGGGGCAGGGGGTTGGGGTGCAGAAGGGGTTCAGGGGTGCAGGCTCTGGGCAGCACTTACCTCAAGCAGCTCCCGGAAGCAGCGGCATGTCCCCCCTCTGGCTCCTACATGGAGGAGTGGCCAGGCGGCTGTGCACTCTGCTCCGTCTGCTGGTGCCGAACCTACAGCTCCCATTGGCTGCTGTTCCTGGCCAATGGGAGCCACAGGGGTGGAGCTTGGGGTGGGGGCAGCATGCGGAGCAGAGCCCCCTGGCTGACCCTACGCGTAGGAGTTGGAGGGAGAACATGTCGCTGCTACTGGGAGCCGACAGAGCAGCCCCTGACCCTGCTTCCCAGCTGGAGTGCCAGAGCGGGGCAAGCCCCAGACCCTGCTCCCCAGCAGGAGCTCAAGGGCCGGATTAAAACGTCTGTTGGGCCAAATGCGGCCTGCGGGCTGTAGTTTGCCCACCCCCGTATTAGCAGGAGTGTTGTAAGCAAGACACAAGAAGTGATTCTTCCACTCTACTCCGGTCTGACGAGGCCTCAGTTGAAGTAGTGTGTCCAGTTCTGAGCCGCACATTTCAGGAAAGATGTGGACAAATTGGAGAAAGTCCAGAGAAGAGCAACAAAATTGATGAAACGTCTAGAAAACATGACCTGTGTGGGAAGATTGAGAACACTGGGTCTGTTTGGTCTGGAGCAGAGAAGACTGGGAGGGGACATGAGAACAGTTTTCAAGTACATAAAAGGTTGTTACAAAGGGGGAGAAAAATTGTTCTTCTTAACCTCTGAGGACAGCACAAAAAGCAATGGGCTTAAATTGCAGCCAAGGCGGTTTAGGTTGGACCTTAGGAAAAACTTCCTACCTGTCAGGGTGGTGAAGCACTGGAATAAATTGCCCAGTGAGGTGGTGGAATCTCCATCATTGGGGATTTCTAAGAGCAGGTTGGACAAACACCTGTCAGGGATGGTCTAGAGAATACTTAGTCCTGCCTTGAGTGCAGGGGACCAGATTACGTGACTGTGACAGAATACATCTGTGTGATCACACACTACACACTACTGTAATAATCTTTGCACAAGGCATGTCTTGTACGGTAGCATTTGAAAACTCATAATTTGCTGGTCAGTATTGCCTGGTAAAATGTGTGGAAACACCTAAGGTGAAGTGATGAGTCCCCCGTGGGGTGCATTACCACGCTCCAAAGCCCAGAGCCCCAGGAATGTGTGCTTGCCTTGATTTGCATTTGGGCAGTGAACAGAGTCCTCGAGCAGGAAGGGGAGACAAAGGAAGCCCAAACAGGGGGAAAAATCTGGCAGGGAACATCCTTTCACACAGACTTTGCCTCCTGATGCCCAGCTGCCAATGGGTGGGGTGGGGGGGACTCTAAAAGGGAGGGACAAGCACCCCAAGGCCCTCTTCTCTCCCTGTCCGTCACATTCACTGCACCTGAGGAGAGAAAAGGAAGCAGCTGCTGGACTCTGGGGAGGGTCGTGACCTGCAGCGTTTGGCCAGAAATCTGCTGGAACGTGTGGTGAGAACCTGTGTTTGAAGCGGATCTGGTTGGTTAAGTTGGGCACCAGTAACCGGCTTGTCTTTATTGTCCTTGTAACCATTTCTGATTCTCATGCCTCAGGGCTTGGACTCACTTGAAATCTCTCTTTGTAGGTAATACACTTGTTTTACTGTTCTAGCTAATCCAGGATGTTTGAAATGAAACGTCTTAATAGCTATCTGAGATCAGAATTGGCATATTATTCCCTTAAAGGCATAACAGACTTAACACCTCTGGACTGTCCGGGCGAGGGCTGGGCATCCAGGACATACAGTTCTGAGGGCGATCTGGGACTGGGGGTGTGCTGGGGTGATCCTGCTGTATAACCCAGGCTGGTGAGAGCCAGGGTGTGGCTGGCAGGGGTGCTGTCAGGCTGTGTGCGAGCAGCCCAGCTGGGAGCTACTTCAGCATGGCATGGTGAGGCTCCCCAGGCTACAGGGCAGGGGAGACACAGCCCCCCCAGTTTGCTGGCTCGTGCTGGCATGGAGCCCTGGGTGGGGTCCTGGAGGCTGCAAGAACGGCGGGGCCGGAGGGCGCCTGGCCTCGCGCTGTGCCCAGAATGTTGCCCACATGGCAGTTTCTTGCCAAATGGCTGAGCCCCAAAGGAGGGAAACGGGCCCGTCGGCACACAACCTAGGCACTAACCTCCCAGCTCCTTTTGTGAATGCCTGAATGGCTGTTAGCGGAAATGCTGGACATGGGTGGACCCTCCACCTGCTTGTCTGCTTCGAGCTGCCAGGCCAGAGGGTCAGGCTGGGGGCGGTTCGCTTCCTGCTTTGCCAGGCCAAGGCCCAGGCTAGGTTCAGGCCTGCGAGGGGAATGCAGGCATTGGCGGGTTACAGACCAGGGATGGTTGTTAGGTCACTGGGCCTGCCAGGCCAGCGCCCAGACCCCGGCTGTGCTGTTGTCTCTGGTGGATGCTCTGGGTTCTGTCCGTGTCTGTGATCTGGGGACGCCTCTCGCCAGGAACAAGGGGAGTTCCCAGGCTGCCCACTCTCGCTGGCAGGCCCCGAGGTGTGACTCTGACCCGGCTTGGCTGACTCTTGGGTCAGTAACAGGAAGCGGCCGGTTCTGGGGAGATGCTGACTGGATTTGATGGTTGCCCTTTTATAGACTTGCCATAAAAGCCGCAGACGTTCCAGGCAGCTGCTCTGAAAGCAAACCCGAGTCCCACCGCTCGGCCGCAGGAGAAGGGTGTAATGATGCTGCCTGTGGTGGGCCACTTCTGAGAATGCCAATTCAGGAAAAATTGCTTCAAGCAGGGCAGTTACTGCCCAAGGCTTGGTTTTTTCCACCTCTAAGGCAAACCAAACCACCCAGACAGAGAGGACTTCGGTCTCACCCCACTGGCTAACCAGAAGTCATACAAGCAATTTCCTTAGACACTCCCGTTCCCCAGTATCCCCACCAGGGCCACTCATTATGGGGACGAAAGGTTATGAAAACCAACACCCCAGTAAAAGAACAAAGGTTCTCTCTATCCCAAAGGACCAAGCCCCAGACCCCGGTCAATACACAAGTCAGATCTTACCCACAAATCACGCTGTTGCCAATCCTTTAGAATCTAAAATCTAAAGATTTATTCATAAAAGGAAAAAGATAGATATGAGAGCTAGAATTGGTTAAATGGAATCAATGACATCCAGGAATGGCAAAGTTCTTGGTTCAGGCTTGTAGCAGTGAAGGAATAAACTGCAGGTTCAAATCAAGTCTCTGGAGTAAATCCACAGCTGGGATGGGTGTAGCAAAGTCCAGAGGTCAGAAGCAGGACTTAAGACAAGATGGAGGGGTTTATATTCTCTGCCAGGTGGAAGGCCACCCCTTTGTTCTTATTGTGGAAAATCACAGCAGCAAGATGGAGTCTGGAGTCACATGGGCAAGTCACAAGTCCATGCATGACTCAGTTTGCAGGCCGACGCCATTCATAGAATCATAGAATATCAGGGTTGGAAGGGACCTCAGGAGGTCATCTAGTCCAACCCCCTGCTCAAAGCAGGACCAATCCCCAACTAAATCATCCCAGCCAGGGCTATGTCAAGCCTGACCTTACAAACTTCTAAGGAAGGAGATTCCACTGCCTCCCTAGGTAACCCATTCCAGTGTTTCACCACCCTCCGAGTGAAAAAGTTTTTCCTAATATCCAACCTAAATCTCCCCCACTGCAACTTGAGACCATCACTCCTTGTTCTGTCATCTGATACCACTGAGAACAGTCTAGAGCCACCCTCTTTGGAACCCCCTTTCAGGTAGTTGAAAGCAGCTATCAAATCCCCCTTCATTCTTCTCTTCTGCAGACCAAACATCCCGAGTTCCCTCAGCCTCTCCTCATAACTCATGTGTTCCAGTCCCCTCATCATTTTTGTTGCCCTTCGCTGGACTCTCTCCAATTTTTCCACATCCTTCTTGTAGTGTGGGGCCCAAAACTGGACACAGTACTCCAGATGAGGCCTCACCAATGTCTAATAGAGGAGAACGATCACATCCCTCGATCTGCTGGCAATGCCCCTACGTATACATCCCAAAATGCCATTGGCCTTCTTGGCAACAAGGGCACACTGTTGACTCATATCCAGCTTCTCGTCCACTGTAACCACTAGATCCTTTTCCGCAGAACTGCTGCCGAGCCATTCGGTCCCTAGTCTGTAGCGGTGCATGGGATTCTTCTGTCCTAAGTGCAGGACTCTGCACTTCTCCTTGTTGAACTTCATCAGATTTCTTTTGGCCCAATCCTCCAATTTGTCTGGGTCCCTCTGTATCCTATCCCTACCTCCAGTGTATCTACCTCTCCTCCCAGTTTAGTGTCATCTGCAAACTTGCTGAGGGTGCAATCCACACCATCCTCCAGATCATTTATGAAGATATTGAACAAAACCGGCCCCAGAACCGACCCTTGGGGCACTCCACTTGATACCGGCTGCTAACTAGACTTAGAGCCATTGATCAACACCTGTTGAGCCCGACAATCTAGCCAGCTTTCTATTCACCTTCTAGTCCATTCATCCAGCCCATACTTCTTTAACTTGCCGGCAAGAACACTGTGGGAGACTGTCAAAAGCTTTGCTAAAGTCAAGGAACAAACGTCCACTGCTTTCCCCTCATCCACAGAGCCACTTATCTCGTCATAGAAGGCAATTAGGTTAGTCAGGCATGACTTGCCCTTGGTGAATCCATGCTGACTGTTCCTGATCACTTTCCTCTCCTCTAAGTGCTTCAGAATTGATTCCTTGAGGACCCGCTCCATGATGGCACTGAGGTGAGGCTGACTGGCCTGTAGTTCCCAGGATCCTCCTCCTTCCCTTTTTTAAAGATGGGCACTACATTAGTCCTTTTCCAGTTGTCCGGGACTTCCCCCGATTGCCATGAGTTTTCAAAGATCATGGCCAATGGCTCTGCAATCACATCCGCCAACTCCTTTAGCACTCTCGGATGCAGCGCATCCGGCCCCGTGGACTTGTGCTCGTCCAGCTTTTCTAAATAGTCCCGAACCACTTCTTTCTCCACAGAGGGCTGGTCACCTCCTCCCCATGCTGTGCTGCCCAGTGCAGTAGTCTGGGAGCTGACCTTGTTCGTGAAGACAGAGGCAAAAAAAGCATTGAGTACATTAGCTTTTTCCACATCCTCTGTCACTAGGTTGCCTCCCTCCTTCAGTAAGGGGCCCACCCTTTCCTTGACTTTCTTCTTGTTGCTAACATACCTGAAGAAACCCTTCTTGTTACTCTTAACATCTCTTGCTAGCTGCAACTCCAGGTGTGATTTGGCCTTCCTGATTTCACTCCTGCATGCCCGAGCAATATTTTTATACTCTTCCCTGGTCATTTGTCCAATCTTCCACTTCTTGTAAGCTTCTTTTTTGTGTTTAAGATCAGCAAGGATTTCACTGTTAAGCCAAGCTGGTCGCCTGCCATATTTACTATTCTTTCCACACATTGGGACGGTTTGTCCCTGTAACCTCAATGAGGATTCTTTAAAATCCAGCCAGCTCTCCTGGACTCCTTTCCCCCTCATGTTATTCTCCCAGGGGATCCTGCCCATCAGTTCCCTGAGGGAGTCAAAGTCTGCTTTTCTGAAGTCCAGGGTCCGTATTCTGCTGCTCTCCTTTCTTCCCTGTGTCAGGATCCTGAACTCGACCATCTCATGGTCACTGCCTCCCAGGTTCCCATCCACTTTTGCTTCCCCTACTATACATTGTTTACATGTTAGTTTGAAGCTTCCCAGGAAAGCTCAGATGTGGATTGGCGTCTCCCAAAGTCCATTGTGCGTTAAGTGTTTCTTGACTGGGCACTTACCGAGAATAGGAGTACTTGTGGCACCTTAGAGACTAACCAATTTATTTGAGCATAAGCTTTCGTGAGCTACAGCTCACTTCATCGGATGCATTCAGTCCCTTCTCAAGAAGCTGACCAAATGCTTCACTGAGGTTACTTGGAATCAAATACATTTGAGATACAAGGACATAGCCAATATTAATAACTTCAACTACAGAAATGATTTACCCATACAGACAGCATAATCATAACCAGCAAACCATAACCTTTCCATAGACACCTCACACGACAACCTTTGTAACATCACAAATGGTCAGCCAGCAAAGGCTCCAAGTGCACGGCCGTGGGCTCCATGGCCCCCAACAAATGCCGTCGGCTCGCAGGGTGGGGCAAGAATCCAGGTTTCTGCTGCGTGTTCCCCCAGTGATAGAAAACTGGGGCCATCTTCAAAGCAGCCTTTTCCTACCTCTGAGCAGCACTACTGAGCAGTCAGCAGCTATGTGCCAGGGGCCGCTCTCCAGCCTATGGGCCCACTCGGGTTGGTTGGAGGGCCCATGCCCTGGGGCTGACCTACAAGGCCCAGATCAGCCCCGAGAGAGTAGAAGCATGAGGGTGGGCCAGAGAAGGGGGGGTCTGACATCCCTGCAGGTAAAAGCCTGAACCCCACACGGGTGCCCACGGGGCAGGGCCAGGGAGGGATTGCCAAGATTGCGGAGGGGCAGGGCTGGAGGGCAGCAGGCTCCCTGACTAAACCGTGGTCCTGTAATAGCTGCAGTGTGCTGAGTGCTGCGCCTTTGGGGGCGGGGGTAACCGGGATGTCCTTGCACACTGGATGGGGGCTGAATTAACTGGAGCAGCCCCGGCCAGGGACCTGGAGACCCTCGTGCAGCCACAGGCCAAGGGACAACTTGATGTTGGGCACCTGCGTCAAAGGGGGAATTGTTTGTAATAGTTTTATGAGGCCCATGTGTGCCTCGGTTTCCCCTATACTGTGCCTGGCTGCCCAGCAGGGGAAAAAGAACCAAGTTTTCTCTCAGGGCAGACTAAGAGATGTGGGGAAGGGGGTTGCTGAGCAGGCTGAGCCAACTGGACGGACCCTTACAAAGGACTGGCCGAGGCCGACCCAGATCAATGGAAAACGGGAGCAGACAACAGCAGCCCCAGCCCCTGGACGTGGGCACCGAGCGTGAGGAGGATCCCCTGCCCCCCGCAGGGAAGCAGGCACCGACCCAGCTCCAGAGCCAGGGGCTGGCTGCGGGAAGGACCTCGGTGCTCTCTCACCGGGGAGCTGAGCAAGGAAGGAGTTGGCGAGGGACAGAGCCTAGCCATGGGGTCACAGCACCTGAGCTGGAAGACGGGCTCTGCGTTAACTGTCCTTTCTCCAGGGGTCTAGGCCAGGGGGGCTCAAGCAGGAGTGCGTGTGCGCAAGAGTCTCGGGATACACCCCTGCATTTTCAGTTTAAACCAAGTTTTACCAAAAATGTCCTGGGTTTTACAAAACGTATTACTCCGTTTTTTCAGATTTACACCCTACGTCTGTGTCATTCAAACATATTAAAAACAACTTGTTTTGTTAGGAAAATGCAACCCCTGGCCTGAGCTAGATGCACTGGGATAATACGCTAGCCTGTGCGGCTGCCTCTTGAAGTCAGACTCTGCGTTAGTCAGACGAGACTCACAATGGCCAGGCCTGCAGCAAGCTCGGCCGTGCGTGTGCATCCGAACGTACCGATGAATCTCACGCCCGTGCACGTTTCAAGCTGTTAGCAGGGGCTGGTTTAAAGATGTGATCCACTAAACTGGGAATAAAACAAAAATCTGTCTCCGAACGCGCTTCAGACCACAAGGAAGCATTCAAAAGTTTAAAAAACAAAACAGGAGACAAGGAGGAAGTTGAGCGTCTGCGCTGCAAATGGGGCCGCCCACTTCTTGAATGTAAATATTTATAGGCTAATAATTCTGAGTCTACAACAGGCAACTGGTTATTCAAATGAAAAGTTTCATTTGGGGAGTGGAGATCTAATGGTTTCCTAAGCTCAGCGGTGGCCTTGCGGGTTCAGTTCAGTTTTAGCTCTGCAGCAAACCACGTCGATGAATGGAATTCAAAGCATTAATTTACTGACTACTTCCCCCCCGTGTCTTTACACCCACCAAATAAGATCCTGATATTTACCCAGAAGAATTATTTAGTTTTTTGCACCAGTTTTCACCCGGTTTTGTTGTTGTAGTAAACACCGATCCATTCCCAGGGAACATTAAACAAACCAAAGCCTGAAAAGGAAGGGCCCTGTTGCTGTACTATGTAAGTGCGATATTTCTATTCCAAGGGATTTATTTTATAATTATAGGGTAAAAATACAGGAGTCAGCCATTGCTCAGTAACAGCGCCGTGCCCCTTTGCAGTTTGTTAGCAAGTAGCTTGTAAGTGATACTCGGGGTGCACAGACCAAGCAGCCTCCCGCAAGTGGTGCAGCTGGTTGGGAACGGTGGGCTTGGGGCTTCCCTCGGCTGTGGCCGAGCAACGGACAAACCCGCCTGCGGGGCCCGTGCGGAGGGTCGCTGCAGGTCCGGGCTGGTGCCTGGGGAGCAGCCAAGGCTCCCCCAGAGCCCGGCTCAGTGCGACTCGACTCGCTGGCGGGGGAAGCTGGGGCTGAGGCTGCCTCTTGGAAGTGGGGCAGCTGCGTGGCAGGCCTGGAGCGGGATCGGGCGCACTGCAGAGCTGGGGGTGTGGCCCCACCCCTGTGTGCAGCTGTCATGGGGTCCCTGGGCGATGCTCTGGACCTGCTCCCTCCGAAGCCAGGCAGGACTCTGGGGAAGTCTCCTCTCGGGAAGCAGCCTGTCTGCAGGACACACAGCTCCCCCGGCTTCCACCTTCCTGGGTCTGACCTCGGAGCATCCAGCATCCTCTGCCCCTCCGTGCGCTTCCCCCCAGCGAGTCCGCTCAGGCGGGGCTCCTGGGGAAGCCAGAGGGTCCTGCCCCACAACTTCGCGTCAGACGTGACTCTCAGCCAGCCAGTAAAACAGAAGGTTTATTAGACAGGAACATGGTCTAAAACAGAGGTTATAGGTGCAGAGAACGGGACCCCTCAGCTGGGTCCATTTTGGGGGGCAGTGAGCCAGACAACCCCGTCTGCACTTCACTCCATGTCCCCAGCCAGCCCCAAACTGAAACTCCCTCCAGCCCCTCCTCCTCTGGGCTTTGTCCCTTTCCGGGGCCAGGAGGTCACCTGATTCCTTTGTTCTCCAACCCTTCAGCTCTCACCTTGCAGGGGGGAAGGGCCCAGGCCATCAGTTGCCAGGAGACAGAGTGTCGGCCATTTACGTACCCCGGGCCCTTTGCTCTGCAACAATTACACCCCCTTATCCCACCCCCTAGAGACTTAAGAAATGCCTAGGGGAAACTGAGGCACCCCTACAGTATTCAGAGAGAACATTCAGAACAGTCCCACTTTGTCACAGCGGCACTGGGCTCCCAACCTGAGACAGGCGGGTGCAGAGCTCGCGTGGTCAGAGGAGGGGGATTGAAAGCCTGGAAAAGCCCAGTGAAGAGCGGCTGGGATCATGACCTTACACAGCAGACGACAGGAGGGGACAGGCCAAGGGCTGTGCAGTAACAACTGGACTAGTGCAGGCAGGTCAGGGCCGGCTCCTCGTCCTGCTGCCGAACACACCAACAAGGGGACACGCAGGGACACTACACAGTGGGAAACTCACAACTGAAAAAAAGGAACATTTTCATACACTGATTAGCCTGGGGAACTCTCTGCCGCAGGAAGTTGCTGAGGCCAGGGGCTTAGCAAGATGCAAGAAGGGCTGGGCGTTTGTGTTGCTGCCAACAATAGAGTCAGCTGCTCATTGACTCGAAGGCAGCAGGGACCACTAGTGCAGCCAGGCCGACCTCCGGCACATCACAGGCCAGGGCATTTCCCCCCGGTACCCCTGGGCTGAGCCCAGCCATGTGCGTCTGGCCAACGGACCCCCCGCCCCAGGCACCAAGCTGGATTTAAAGAGGGGGCTGGCTGACCCCTCCAGTGTCAACATGGGTGCCAGCAGGGCTGGGGGTATCCCCTTGGCCAGGCCTGGGGGGAGTGGGGCTGCAGGTACCAGCCGCTGGGGTCCCAGCAGAGGGGGATGCAGACAGCTGAGCTGACGGGAGGGAATGAGCCCCCACCCATGGCCACGCACGGCCCAGCCCAGCTCAGAGCTCCCCACCCAAATCCCACCCTGCCAAGGAGGGAGGGGGCCCCCCCGGCCTACCCTAGGGGCCAGGGTGAGAGTGATCAGACACGGCTCAGGCATGGCGGGGGGCAGGGGTCTCTGGGTGCCCAGCAGGTCCATGGCCCCAGTGAGGAACCTCTCTGGAGGGCATTTCTGATTGGGCAGAGCTGTGGAGACACCCCGTAAGGCCCACTCCGGCCCGGGGGGCAGAGGGGTGGGTGGGGAGCGGGTGGGGAGCCGGGATCTCCCAGCTCTGCCAGGGACGGTGAGGAGCCACCCAGGTGCAAACGGCCTGCAGGCGTCAGGGGGCCCCTCCCTAGAGCTTCAGGGCAGCAGGGACCGTTCCAATAGCTAGTCTGAGCCCCCGCCTGGTACCAGCCTAGAATCCCTCACGGCCCCAGCCCTTTGGCCCTGGTTTGTCCCCTCCCCAGGAACACATGGGGCCTTTGCTCCCATTGCAACAGGGCTGGTTCAGCCGCGAGCCCGGGGGCTGGGCGAGCCCGGGGGCTGGGCCAGCCCCACTCCCCCAGCAGCAGCTGGCCCTGTCTACCCGGAGGGCCCCACCAGCCCCTCGCCCGGCCCCCTCGCTCTGCTGCGAGCTGGAGCTGCTCCCGGCCAGGCGCCTCCCCCAACGACAACGCACCTTGGGGCAGGGCTGCAGCCACGGTGTCTGGCACCAGCAGAGACAGGACCCCGAGTTCCAGCAACCCCGTGGCTGAGCCAGCCGGGCCACTCCCAGGGCATGGCCCTGCCGCGTCCAGCGCTGGGAAAGCAGGGGCCCTGCGGCCCAGCCCCACAGCCCCTCTCAGCAGGAGCCTGCTGCCCCCCCACGTGCTAAGTCTCTGGAGCGCAGCCCCCCATGGCCGCCCTGACCCCAGGGAGGCCTGGAGGATTCAGCCCAGGGAGGCAGTGTCCTTGGGGACGAGGAGCCCTGCCCACAGCTCAGGGATGCCCACCGAGGGATGGGGGCAGCCCCCGTCCCGACCAGGCCCAGAGCTGGCTGGGCACCAGCAATCAGTGGCCTCTGCTCAGCAGCAGCTGCCAGCCCCAGGGGGTGCCCCACAGGGGAACACTCCAAGCTCTCGGTGATCCCACCGCTGCCAGAATAGGCCCCAGCCTGACAGCCACGGCCCTGCCCAAGCCCTGTGTTACGGGGCCAGGCCAGCCCCTGCCCCTCACTCGATACAGGTGACCCCACCAGGGCACACAGCTGCCACAGCACCCGCAGGGCAGCTGCCACTTGATTTATTAAGAACATTTAAATAAAAATTCAGAAGCCCCCAGTGCCCCAGCAGAGTGGAGGGTCCCAGCCCACGTCCCCATCCCCACCAGCCCCCCGCAGGGTGCCCCTCCTGGGTGGGTCCCCAGCCCACAACCCCATCCATGCCATCCCTCCCCCGCCCCCAGCGTGCCCCGCCCATGGCCCCATCCCCCCAAGCTCCGGCCCTGGCAAGAGGAACCTGGCCAAGGGGCTGGGATGCCTTGTGGGGCAGCTGCTATGGGGCATATCTCCGCCAGCGGCTGGGACACCCCCACATTACATCACACCCCGCCAGACAATCAGCACACCCACGTGGCAGCCCCTCCCAGCTCAGGGTAGTCCTGCCCAGGGCAGGGCTGAGGGTCCGTGTTCGAATGGCGCCGTCTCCTCACGGGCCGGGCATGGGGCTAGGCGCAGGGCAGTGCCCCCGCCCACCCCTCAGCAGTTCCGCTGGCCCCACTCCTCGTTGCTGACAAACACCAGGCTGCTCTGGCCACCCCCTGGCCGGGGGGCCGAGCCGGGTGAGCTCCGGGAGCCCCGGAACGTCTTCATGCAGCTCCCGGCAGCTGGCACCCGCCCAGCACCCTGCAGCCACAACAGAAGGAGGCATCAGGCCCTGCCCTGAGCAGGCCCCTGCCCCATTGCTCCAGGCACTGGGGCAGGGGAGCTTCCCCCGAGCCCAGCCTCCCCCGCCCACGCCTGCCCCAGGGGGGTGGTGCTGACTCAGCACAGGGCTCCCCAGTGCCAGAGCTGGTGCCAGGCCCCTGCCCAGGGCTCACCCCACCCGCACTCACCAGGCTCAGCCTGTCCCCGCAGCAGGGATGCACCCAGCTCCCCGGGCCGAGCTCCGGGATCTCCACCTCCTCCAGGGGCCGCGGGGGCGCACCCGGGGCAGGCTCAGCTGCTGGGGCTGGAAGGGCGGCACGACCGGCTCTGCCAGGCTGGGGCTCTGTGCCGGGGCCCTGGCTCTCCTGAGAGGAGAAGGGGGTTACCAGGCCAGCTGCCCCCGCCATGAACCCCAGCCTTCCCCCAGCCTTCCCAGGCCCAGGCCAGAGACCCCAGCCTCTTCTGGGGGCCCTCCCACCACAGAGCGGGGGGGGGGGCGGCCTGAGGAGGGCAGGGGCAGGAGAATCTGCCCCAGCCCGTGGCCCCGGGCCAACGGTGGTGTCAGCACAGGGCACCGCACCCCTGGAGCAACGGCGCCAGCCAGTCTGAAGTGCTGAGCCGCCAGGGCCCTGCACCCCCACCCACATGCCCCCCACCCTGCCCCAATCACCCCCAAGGACAGCCCCCCACTCGGGCTCTGCCCCCAAGTACCCCCCAACCCCCGATGCCACCCTGCACCCCCACGCCCAAGTCTCTCCCCCCCCCCACACCCCCATGCTCTGAGCAAGGTGGCGGGGGGGGGGGAGACAGCCTCACCCCAGGACAGGAGTCAGGCTGCGCCTCGGCCTAGGGGCTGGTGCCCTCTAGTGGCTGCTCCACACCAGAGCCAGCCGCTCTCCCAGCGCTTGGCGGGTGGGGGGAGGGACCGGTGCCAATTCAGCTACTGCTGGGGGAGGGGGGGCCAATTCCATCCCCCCAAGCAGGGTCCTGGCTTGTCCCCCCTACAGCTCTGCCGGTGCCCCTCACTCCCGACCCGCAGCCCTGGCTCCCCCCGCACAGGTGGGGAGGGAGGGGCACCTGTCTGCCCCTGCATCAGGGGGTGTTTGCACGGCAGCCGCCTTACCCCAGGCCAGCAGCAGGCCGCTCCCCGCGCAGGACACCCCGACCAGCGGCAGCAGGAAGGCTGCGGGAGAGAGCTGTCAGCAGAGCTGTCAGGGCCAGCGCCCGCCGTAGGGCTGCCCCCCAGCACCATGCGCTGCCCTGGGCCCGGGCCCAAGCAGAGACCCCGCACCGTACCCCCCCTCCAGCCCCGTGGGCCATGCAGGCTGGTGTGAGCCCCTCAAACCCAAGGGTAACCCACCCACTCCCCCATATACAGGGAGTGTCTGAAGAGCCTGTCCTGCTCCAGCCACTAGGCCACCTGCCCCTGTCACACGGGCAGCCGCTGGCAGAGCCATGGGGGAACTGAGGCCCCGGGGTGGCACCGGGTCCCCCTGATGAGGGGCTCAGCCAGGAGCCAATGCCCTCAGCTGCACGGCCCCAGCGAACGCACACGCGCTGCTCCCAGGGCATGGGCGCTCCCCCGGCGGCAAGCAGCCTCCCGTGGAACCCCAGGGCTCACCCGGCACAGACGCCATCCCGCAGCCAGAACCCGCTGCCGCAGGCTGCAGGCAGAGACACAGTGAGATGTCTGCAGGCCAGGCACGCAGCCTCGGGTCTGTGCAGGGGGCACAGCTGGGGACAGCCTGGCGCTGGGACCAAGACCACAGCACCAGGGCAGCACCCCCTGCAGCCTGCCCGTACCCCATCCCCCCAGCCTGGCACTAATAGGGTTTCCATATTTGAACATTTAAAAAAAAAAAGAGGACACACCCGGGGGGCGGGGGATTTGCTTGTGCCCCCCTGCCCCAACTCCGCCCCCGCCCTATTGGACCCCTTCCCCAAATCCCTGCCCCAGCCCCGCCTCCTCCCCTGAGCGTGCCACGTTCCCCCTCCTCCCTCTCCCTCCCAGTCACGCTAAACAGCTGTTTCGTGGCACACGCGCTGGCAGCCGAGGGGAAAAGCGGGCACGGTCTCAAGTGATCACTGTTCACTCTCCTTCTCGAATGATCAACTCTTCTCTGGGGAAAAATAATGGCGGCAAAATCCTGGACGTTTTCAAATATTTAAAAATTCCTCCTGGACGGCGATTTAAGAACCCAAAAGCCGGACGTGTCCGGGAAAATGCGGGCGTATGGTAACCCTAGGCGCTAGGGACACTGTGCGGGGGGCTGTGAGGATGCTGGGCGTGTTGCTGCCCGGGTCAACGGGGCTCCGGCCTGGGGGCAGCCTGGCTCATGCTGCCCATTCCCGTAGCAGATCAGCCTGGAGCTGCTGGGCCGGGCAGGGCAGCTCGGGGGGAGCACAGGGAAGCTGCTTTCCGGGGCGACCCGACCGCACAGGAGGAGTTTCCTGGGTGCTGAGCTCTGCAAGCTGCTCCTTGCCCAGCCCCTGGCACCCTGGCCCTTGGCGGGGCTTGGGCCACTGGGGGGGGCAAGTGCCATCTTCCCACCCCTGCTGAAAGCCTTCCCCTCCCCCACCCAGCCCCCTCCACCCCACAGCCGGCCCCATGGAGCCTCCTGCCCCACCTGTGCAGGCCCGGCCCATGCCATGTCCCGTCCTGGAACATGCAGGCTATGGAGACGGGGTTGCAGGGCTGCAGCTCACAGACATTCAGGCCCGGGGGGGGGCAGGAGGGAGAAAGAGAGAGAGAGAGAGAACACAGCCTGGTCAGAGTCCCGTCCCCCCCCCCCCCCACCAGAGACCTCCTGGCCCCATCACAGCCACCTCTCACCCATGCCCAGCCTGAGACACCCCCCAACCTGGCCTGAGCTCCTCCAGAGACACCCTGCCCAGCTCCGTACCAGCCACCACCACCACCCCGGTCAGAGCCTGCCATAAAGTGGGGAATTTTCTTGATGCTTTGTATGAGAGCTGTGTGCCCCTCAGTTTCCCTGGGTGCTGTGTGGGTAAAGAGGGGGTGGGAGGGGGGTTTGCTGTTGCAGGGGACCAGGTGTGACCTCAAAGAGCAGCCAGGACCCCGGACAATGGCCTGGAGATGGGGGACCCAGCAACTGGTGACAGGGAGCAGCCGGTTCTGGCCAGTGGGAGGACAAAAGGCTGAGGAGAGAGGGGCCGAGTGACCTGATCAGCTGGTTCTGGGGAGGGGGAGGGGGAAGGTGAGACAAAGGACAGAAGAGAGAGGGGGCTCCAGGGCCCCTGGGACTGAAGACAAAGGGGGGAGGGGATACAGGATCGGCTGGATAGAATCATAGAATATCAGGGTTGGAAGGGACCTCAGGAGGTCATCTAGTCCAACCCCCTGCTCGAAGCAGGACCAAGCCCCAACTAAATCATCCCAGCCAGGGCTATGTCAAGCCTGACCTTACAAACTTCTAAGGAAGGAGATTCTACCACCTCCCTAGGTAACGCATTCCAGTGTTTCACCACCCTCCTAGTGAAAAAGATTTTCCTAATATCCAACCTAAACCTCCCCCACTGCAACTTGAGACCATTACTCCTCGTCCTGTCCTCTTCTACCACTGAGAACAGTCTAGAGCCATCCTCTTTGGAACCCCCTTTCAGGTAGTTGAAAGCAGCTATCAAATCCCCCCTCATTCTTCTCTTCCACAAGCTAAACAATCCCAGTTCCCTCAACCTCTCCTCATAAGTCATGTGTTCCAGACCCCTAATCATTTTTGTTGCCCTCCGCTGGACTCTCTCCAATTTTTCCACATCCTTCTTGTGGTGTGGGGCCCAAAACTGGACACAGTACTCCAAATGAGGCCTCACCAATGTCCAATAGAGGGGAACGATCACGTATCTCAATCTGCTGGCAATGCCCCTACTTATACATCCCAAAATGCCATTGGCCTTCTTGGCAACAAGGGCACACTGTTGACTCATATCCAGCTTCTCGTCCACTGTCACCCCTAGGTCCTTCTCTGCACAACTGCTGCCGAGCCATTTGGTCCCTAGTCTGTAGCGGTGCATGGGATTCTTCCGTCCTAAGTGCAGGACTCTGCACTTGTCCTTGTTGAACCTCATCAGATTTCTTTTGGCCCAATCCTCTCATTTGACTAGGGCCCTCTGTATCCTATCCCTACCCTCCACCGTATCTACCTCTCCTCCCAGTTTAGTGTCATCTGCAAACTTGCTGAGGGTGCAATCCACACCATCCTCCAGATCATTTATGAAGATACGGAACAAAACCAGCCCCAGGACCGACCCCTGGGGCACTCCACTTGATACCGGCTGCCAACTAGACATGGAGCCATTGATCACTACCCGTTGAGCCCGACAATCTAGCCAGCTTTCTATCTACCTTCTAGTCCATTCATTCAGCCCATACTTCTTTAACTTGCTGGCAAGAATACTGTGGGAGACCGTGTCAAAAGCTTTGCTAAAGTCAAGGAAAAACACGTCCACTGCTTTCCCCTCATCCACAGAGCCACTTATCTCGTCATAGAAGGCAATTAGGTTAGTCAGGCATGACTTGCCCTTGGTGAATCCATGCTGACTGTTCCTGATCACTTTCCTCTCCTCTAAGTGCTTCAGAATTGATTCCTTGAGGACCCGCTCCATGATGGCACTGAGGTGAGGCTGACTGGCCTGTAGTTCCCAGGATCATCCTCCTTCCCTTTTTTAAAGATGGACACTACATTAGCCTTTTTCCAGTCGTCCGGGACTTTCCCGTATCGCCATGAGTTTTCAAAGATAATGGCCAATGGCTCTGCAATCACAGCCGCCAACTGCTTTAGCACTCTCGGATGCAACTCGTCCGGCCCCATGGACTTGTGCATGTCCAGCTTTTCTAAATAGTCCCGAACCACTTCTTTCTCCACAGAGGGCTGGTCACCTCCTCCTTATGCTGTGCTGCCCAGTGCAGCAGTCTGGGAGCTGACCTTGTTCGTGAAGACAGAGGCAAAAAAAGCATTGAGTACATTAGCTTTTTCCACATCCTCTGTCACTAGGTTGCCTCCCTCATTCAGTAAGGGGCCCACACTTTCCTTGGCTTTCTTCTTGTTGCCAACATACCTGAAGAAACCCTTCTTGTTACTCTTAACATCTCTTGCTAGCTGCAACTCCAGGTGTGATTTGGCCTTTCTGATTTCACTCCTGCATGCCCGAGCAATATTTTTATACTCATCCCTGGTCATTTGTCCAATCTTCCACTTCTTGTAAGCTTCTTTTTTGTATTTAAGAGCTGCAAGGATTTCACTGTTAAGCCAAGCTGGTCGCCTGCCATATTTACTATTCTTTCTACACATCGGGATAGTTTGTCCCTGTAACCTCAATAAGGATTCTTTAAAATACAGCCAGCTCTCCTGGACTCCTTTCCCCCTCATGGATGGAGGGGGCTGGGCTGGGACAGGGAGCAGCCTGGGCCCATGGGGACGGGGACAGACCCAGCTGGATGGGGTGAGACTGGCCAGGCTGAGGGCCCTGAGAACGGCCCAGGCTGGGTCCAGATGCTCCATAAGCTTCCGGTGTGAGGCTGGCCGAGAGTCGCTCCCTCTGGCGTGGGGAGACCGGGCGGGGGGGGCGGGGGCTGCGTGGGGGCACAGCTGGGTCCCTCCTGTCCCAGGCTGCAGGGAGAGGAGGGAGCGGAGCGGGGATTTGGGTCCCTCACTCCCCAGGCACATCTCTTTGGGGGCAGGGATCGGCCCCCCCTTCCTGCCCCGGGCCCCGCCCAGGAGAGCTCCCCCTGCTCACTCTGATAGGAGATGGCATCCTGCAGGAAGCTGCAGGCGGGGTTGCTGGCCTGGCACCGCACCCAGAACCCCACGATGGCCCCGTCCACCTGCCGGGCCAGGACGGACGAGAGCGCCGAGAAGCTGTGCAGGACGGTCACTGCCCGGCTGTGTGGCCTGGGGGGGACCCACGTCTCCGGTCAGTGCCCAGGGCAGGCAGCGCCCCGGGCGAGCAGGACTCCCCGGGCACAACCGCCTGCAAACCCAGCGCCCCGTTCCCACCATCCCCGACAGCCCTTCCCAGCTTACCCGTACCCCGCTCTGGCAAGGTCCAGTCCCCTTCCGACCAGCCCCGGCACTCACTGCAGGTCCAGGATGGACAAGGACAGATAGGCGTCCAGTTGCCCCAGGATAGGCTGGAACTGGGGGCAGACAGAGCGCTGGGTGAGGGGCTGGTGTGAGGAGTCCCCCGGCCCTGCCCGGGCAGCTGAGAAGAGAAACCAGAGCCAGGGGGCTGCACAGAGCACGGCCCCGTAGGGCAGAGAGGGGGCTCCTGGGCCAGGCCTGCCTTGGACCCCCCTCCCTATGCACATGCCTGGGGCCTGGCAGAGGAGCCCAGAGCCAGGGCCCAGGTTGGGGGCAGGGAGCCCTCAGGGTAGGGTTGCCAACTTTCTACTGGCACAAAACCGAACACCCTGCCCCTGCCCCTTCCCCCTCCCTCTGTTGCTCCCTCTCCCCACCAGGCTGGCTGAGGGCTCCGGCTGGGGCTGCAGGCTCTGGGGTGGGGCCAGGGATGAGTTCAGGGTGCAGGAGGGGGCTCCGGGCTGAGGCAGTGCGTTGGGATGCAGATGGGTAGGGCTGAAGGGAGGGGGTGCCAGCTGCTCCCCAAGGAGTTACCCTTCCCACCGCAGCTCATCTACCCAGGGGTGAGCAGGGCCCATCCCCCACCCTCAGGTCATCAGCAGGGCCCCACTCTCAGCACCCACTGCCCACCAGCGGGTGTCAGCCGGGCCCCCCACCCATACCAGGCTCTCCAGCTGGGCAACGATCCTGAGCAGGTCTGCAAGTGGCAGGGGGCCTGGGGGGCCCGCAGGGAGAGGCACCCTGGGAACATCCTGGCTTCAAACATGCAGGAGGCAGGGGAAAGACGGGCCAAGGGGTCTCAGAGCTGGTAGGGCCAGGGGCTGCCCACAGGGGACTCCCAGCCAGACTCCATCCCTGCCCTGAACGGAGCCCAGGTGCAAGGACTCCTCCCTTCCCCCCACATACTATACGCTCCCCCTCTCCTCCAGCCCAGCCACCCCCACCCCAGAGAACCTGCCCCCCCACTGCCCCAGCCCATGCTGCACCCTCAGCACCAGCCCGAGGGGGTGTCACGGAGTCCCCGGGGGATGCTCCGGAACTGCTCCCTACGAAGCCAGGCAGGACTCTGGGTCAGTCTCCTTTCTGTGAGCAGGCTGTCTGCAGGACACACAGCTCACACGGCTTCCACCTTCCTGGGTCTGACCTCAGAGCATTCAGCATCCTCTGCCCCTCCGTGCGCTTCCCACAGCGAGTCCGCCCAGGTGGGGTCCTGGGGAAGCCAGAGGGTCCTGCCCCCCAACTCCGCAGTCAGACGGGACTCTCAGCCAGCCAGTAAAACAGAGGTTTATTAGACAGGAACATGGTCTAAAACAGAGGTTACAGGTGCAGAGAACGGGACCCCTCAGCTGGGTCCATTTTGGGGGGCCATGAGCCAGACAACCCTGTCTGCCCTTCACTCCATGTCCCAGCCAACCCCAAACTGAAACTCCCTCCAGCCCCTCCTGCTCTGGGCTTTGTCCCTTTCCCGGGCAAAGAGGGCACCTGATTCCTTTGTTCTCCAACCCTTTAGCTCTCACCTTGCAGGGGGGAAGGGCCAGGCCATCAGTTGCCAGGAAACAGGGTGTCAGCCATTCTCTGTGTCCAGACCCCTGCACACACCTGCCCTCTAGGGCTCTGCAACGATCATACACCCTTATCCCACCCCCTAGATACTTAAGAACTGCCTAGGGGAAACTGAGGCACCCCCACACTATTCAGAGGAAACATTAAGAACAGTCCCGCTTCGTCACATCTCTCCCCCCTTCGAGATCGAACTGAGTGGGGTCACTTGAGCCGGTGACCTGGGGAAGTTTGAAGCCACCAACGTTCCCATGGATGACCCAGCATCTCTCCCGTTCCTTGGTAGGGGTTACATCAGGCCCTTCCAGTTTCACGCCCTCCCTTAGGTCAGGGGTGGTGGATAGCACTCGCAGGCCGCATGTGGGAAGGTTTATGTGGCCCGTGCCCTTTGGCCACCCCAAAACCCCAGGGGGTCAAACTGGGATTGGGTCTTCTCCACAACAAGCTGGCCAAACACAGCCACTTGTTTATAGGACTGTTTAATGACAGGTTTCAGAGTAACAGCCGTGTTAGTCTGTATTCGCAAAAAGAAAAGGAGTACTTGTGGCACCTTAGAGACTAACCAATTTATTTGAGCATGAGCTTTCGTGAGCTACAGCTCACTGAAACCTGTCATTATGCAAGGCACTGATTTTAGCCGTATGGAGTGGAAATCTATCAACTGCACCCGATGAAGTGAGCTGTAGCTCACGAAAGCTTATGCTCAAATAAATTGGTTAGGACTGTTTAACTTTCTTAACAGCTTTCATTCCATCTGAGACCTTCTCAAAGCTCTCCATACTGGATCTTTCAACAGGAAAGTCAGTGGATCCATTCACAACAGAAAATCTCTGGCTGTTAGGAACTGAAACTTTCTTGATTAAATCACTTTCACACCCTTCAGTTGCAGTAAACTGCTTGCAAAGACTCCATGAGGATTCCTTTCCCTAGGGGCTTTTCTATGGGACAGTTCACCCCTCACAGAAATTCTGCTCTTACCCTCTTTACCTAGGGCTTGCTCCAGAGGAACACTTTTCTGAGCAACAACAGACTCTTTCTGGGTCTCCCTTACATCCAGAATCACCTCTGGCCCATCAGGCAGATTCCTACACAATCCCCTTTCAGGCAAACTCACAGACTACCTAGATAAAAGGTCGGAAGCATTCTCCTTCCCTTTGCCACACACAAGTTCAGGAATCTTTTCCTTCTTGCTACAGGTTTCCACACCCTCAATAGGTAACACAATCACATCACCTTCATGCTCTCCTTGTGCCCTGGCTAGGATCTCACCCTGATTAGACAGAGTTGCGACACCCTTTCCCAGCCACACACTAGCAACAGGCAAAATACAAGCACCAGAATTGTCTGGGCTCTGGGATTTTACATAGACACTAACTGGATGCGACCTAGTTACAGGGCCATTCTCCCGAGCAGACACAAACTTAGGACCCTTCCCTTCCTAGGCTTTAGCTGAATCCAGAACCAACTCTGAGACAACTGCACGACCCTCAACCATCACAGGCTGAAAGGCCCCTTCTGTCTGCTCCACAGACAAAGAAGAGCTGGACACACTTTCTCTTTTCCCAGACACACAGCTTGGGATCTCTTTCCCCTTGTCCCAGCACACAGGGCTGGTCACAGACAACTGCTTGGAGATCAGGGTAGCTCCCTCCATAGGCAAGTCAATGACAGACACAGGCATGTTTCCTTCACTGTCACACTTCTCCACCCAGCTAACAGGTAAGGTCCAGGGACACTCACCTTCCACTCTCCTCGCCTTCCGACACTGCTGACTAGACAAGGCCATCAGATCACAAGGCTGCCTAGGCTCATCCAGACTTTCCTTACCAAGCACCTTGCCGCTCCCAACAGATCCCCTGCCCTGCCTGTGTCTCCCCCCCTCAGCTGGGGTCTCAGCTCCCACTGTGCTCAGCGCTGCCCTTGCTGTCCCAGTGGGGGTAGGCAGCGAGCTCACTGCTTTCCTCACAGCATCAGAGCCAGCCTGAGAGCCCGCTCCGGTGTGCAAGGGGGCAGGGAGCATCTCTCTGTCCCACCCAGCCCCAGGGGGCTGGTTACAGGCAGGCAGGTAGCCTGAGCCTTGCCGCTCCTCCCCCCTGCCAGCCTGGTCATCTGCGTTTTCACTGACCATTTCCCTCTCCACCGATTGGTTCCCTGGATTCAAATTCAAACCCTTGGCAGTTACCGGAGCAGGGCCTGGATCCTGTCTCAAAGAGACACAGTCACCCCACAACAGGGTCTCGCAGCTGGTGTCCTGGAGAACCACAACGACCAGCCAGCCCGACCCCTCCTGGGTCTGCACAGGGATCTGGGCCATAGGCAGGGCGAGGGGCTTCGTCCCTGGGACCCTCACCCAGCTCACACAGCCCCTCAGCGTCTGAGACTGCACCACCCGGGGCCTGACACCAGTTCTCTCTGTCCCAGGATCTCGCCACCCCAGGAATGTCTCCCCATTGACCATCACCTTCTGCTCCCACTGGAGGTCCGAGGGGCCCGACCCCAGGAGACTCCACACAGACATAGGTTGGGGTCAGGAGTGGGAGCCTGTCCACCTCCCCACACATCTGGCTGACAGGAGTATATGGCCTTGGGACCCAGCACTGGGGCTTTTCTGCAGGGTCCCCCTGGTTCAGATCTCCAGCCTGCTCAAAGGCAGTGAAGTGGGCATCCACATCCCCCCCGTCCTTAACCAGGGGCAGCAATTTAGTCTTGAGGTTCCCTGCAGAACTGGCCCCCCGAGGTCTATCCCCACTCACCCTGGGGAGGTCCCCTATGCCTCTCCGCTCCACCATCGCCAGTTCATGCAGCTGCTGCTTCTGCAGCTCTTTCTTGGGCTCTTGCTGTCTCTCACAGTCCTCTTGCTCTCTTGCACTCAGCTCCAATCCCGTCGGTCTCCGACCCCCGGATGGGGAACCCATGTGAAGACCCTCGTCTGGTCGGGGATAGGAGTCTTGGCGATGCCTGGCTACTACTCCAGCTGCTCCCAGATCCTGCTATAGCCCCATTTGGGGTCAGGAATCTGTTCCTTAGAGCGGTCATCCTCCTCCAGCTGAGCGATTAACTCTGCTTTGGTGAACTTTCCAACGCGCAACCCTCTCTTTTTGCACAGGGTTACAATGGCCTGTCACTGTCTCCTTAAGAAGGACATCACTCTGCTCTTCCCAAGCTGTTGTGGACTCACAGGCCTGTGTGCTCTCAGCTCCCCACGGTTTCCAGGGAGAACCCCTAGTGTGCCAGCCCTTCTCGAGGTCACCCCCTCTTTGCCAGGGTCGAGCTGCAGACTCCTCCGCCCCTGGGACCGCTCGCTGCAATCCCCAGGGTAACCCTGTTACTGCAAAAGTCCTTCTTTCTCCCAGGGCCAAGCTGCAGGCTCCTCTGCCCCTGAGACTGCTCACCGCAGTCCCCAGGGGGACCCCATTACTGCACAGTCCTTCTCGCTGGTCACACACTCCCAGGGGTTAACCGCCCCCCAAAACCGCTCCTCGCTGAGCCTTCAGCATGCCTGGTCCTCGTCAATCCCCTTCGTTTTACTGCTCCCCAGTCACTTACTGCAGGAAGCGCCGTCCACGGGGTGCAGTACATCCCACCTCTGCCACCAGTTGTCACGGAGTCCCTGGGCGATGCTCTGGAACTGCTCCCTATGAAGCCAGGCAGGACTCTGGGGCAGTCTCCTTTCTGGGAGCAGCCTGTCTTCAGGACACACAGCTCACACGGCTCCACCTTCCTGGGTCTGACCTCGGAGTATTCAGCATCCTCTGCCCCTCCGTGCGCTTCCCACAGCGAGTCCGCCCAGGCGGGGTCCTGGGAAAGCCAGAGGGTCCTGCCCCCCAACTCCGCAGTCAGACGGGACTCTCAGCCAGCCAGTAAAACAGAAGGTTTATTAGACGACGGAACATGGTCTAAAACAGAGCTTGTAGGTGCAGAAAACAGGACCCCTCAGCCGGGCCCATTCTGGGGGGCAGTGAGCCAGACAACCCCGTCTGTACTTCACTCCGTGTCTCCAGCCAGCCCCAAACTGAAACTCCCTCCAGCCCCTCCTCCTCTGGGCTTTGTCCCTTTCCGGGGCCAGGAGGTCACCTGATTCCTTTGTTCTCCAACCCTTTAGCTCTCACCTTGTAGGGGGGAAGGGCCCAGGCCATCAGTGGCCAGGAAACAGGGTGTCCGCCATTCTCTGTGTCCAGACCCCTGCACACACCTGCCCTCTAGGGCTCTGCAACGATCATACACCCTTATCCCACCCCCTAGATACTTAAGAACTGCCTAGGGGAAACTGAGGCACCCCCACACTATTCAGAGGAAACAAGAACAGTCCCACTCCATCACAGGGGGCTCCAGCCAGGCAGCTGCTCCCTTGTCCCAGAGCCCCCCTCTGCCAGCAGGGGCCCAAATGGGGGTCAGCGTGGGACATGGGGGGGGGGAGTCACAACAGAACGGAAACTGGAGCCCCAGTGCGAGCAGAGGGCTCAGCCCAGCAAGGCAGGGGCCACATGGCAGCGTGTGACACAGGGACCTCCCCTCCCCCCACCAAGCTGTGGGGCCAGCCTCGCCAGCAGCATCCTGGCTATGGGGTGAGAGGGACACAGGCAGCCAGCGCCAGCCCTGGCCCCTCCCCCTCACCAGGCATTGCCAGGGCCCGGTGGGCCTGGGGGCAAAGTAAAGAGAGACAGAGCCCCTAAGGGTGAGGGGGCAGGTACCCCCATGCTGCAATGGCAGGGGACTGGGGCATGGGACCCTCCTTCCCCCAGGCCCAGGGGAGCAGCCCCCTTACCTGGCACACAGCCCATGGTCCAGCTGAGACAGAAGCCCAGGGTGCAGCGGCAGGAGAGGTGCCCAGCCCAGGACATGCAGGTGCTCCAAGGGGGGCAGGGCTGCCCCCTGCCACACTGGGCACATCTGGGGGAACAGCCCCCCCTCCCGAGTGAGAAAACCTGAGCTGAGACTCCGACCCGGGAGGAACCTGGACAGCAGGTACCCAGGGCAGGAGGAGTGACCCAGCACCGGCAGAGCAGGGGCTGCGGGTCGGGAGTGAGGGGCACCGGCACAGCTGGTGGGGGGCAGGGCTGGGCTAGCGGGGGGCTGTGGCTCGGGAGTGAGGGGCACCGGCACAGCTGGTGGGGGGCAGGGCTGGGCTAGCGGGGGGCCGTGGCTCGGGAGTGAGGGGCACCGGCACAGCTGGTGGGGGGCAGGGCTGGGCTAGCGGGGGGCCGTGGCTCGGGAGTGAGGGGCACTGGCAGACCAGGGCAGGGCAGGGGGTTGGAAGAGTGATTGAGGGGCCAGGGCTGAACTGGGCCCTGCAGCTGAGTTGGGCCATACCTGGTGCGGTGGCCCCCTCTGTGGGGGTGCCAGTCCCTGCTGGCATCTCAGCGCTTGTAGCCCAGGTGTGAGGGGTGGGGCCAGATGCTGCCAGCCAGGGGTGTGTGCTGGACCCTAGAATACAAGGGGGTTGGGCAGCCAAAGGGTCACCCCCATTGGAGCAATTGACTGGCGATGCCAGAGGGGCAGTCAGCTCTGCTCTGGCTCAGCTGGCCAGGTGCAAGTCCCTGGGCACGTCCCTGGCAGTGCCGGCCCCTGGGGCCTCATCTTCCCTGCTCGCAGCTTTGACCGCCGTGGCTAACAGAGGAGCCCCCGGCGAACAGCTGCTCTTGAGTTCTGCCACCCGGGGGGCGCCGCACCTCCACATGGGGCCACCCCAGCGTGGTCATCACCCAGCAGACCTGGAGCCAGTCGGGGGGGGCAGCACCCAGAGCCCCCCCTTTGCTACAGACAGCACCTCTGCTGGGGCGTCTCCTAGGCCAGGCCAGGAGGGGAAAGAGGAGGCACCTGCATCTCCCCCTTTGTTTGCTCCTAGCTGGGGCACGGGGGAGCCCGGCACATTGGCTGGGACCATGGGGAGGGGCAGCCGTGAACTCACCTACCCCCCCTAGCCTGCCTGGCACAGGGAGCCTGGAGCTGCAGCAGGAGCCCAAGGAGAAGGAGGCAGCCCCTCCCCATCCTGCCAGGCCTGGGCTGGGCTGGGCCCCAGCTGCTCTCAGCCTCCAAGGGGCAGGGGCTGGGCTCTCCCTGCGCTGGGTTAAGGGCGATCCAGGGGCTTGTTAATGATTCCTGGGTGGGGGCAGCTGTCAAGGGTCCAGGCAGGCACTGAGGAGCCCCTGTGCTGGGGTGGCTCTGACGTGCCCAGCTGCCACTCGTTACCCCAGGCAGGGCTGGTCCGGCCAAGGAGGACAAAGTCCGAAGCGCAGCAGGGAGGTGGGGCTGTTCCCAGGACTCTGGGCAGCTGGACCCACACCAGGGGCTGCTCGGAGCTGAGCAGCAACAGAACAGCCCCGCTCAGGCCAGGCTGTCGACAGAGGCTGCCCCAGGGCTGAGATCTGCCCCGCTGGGCTGGGCTGGATGTGGGAATTCTTTGTAATATTTTCATGAAGCCTGGTGTGCCTCAGTTTCCCCTACATGCTGCCTTGTTACCTGGGGGGTGGGAAAGGTCTGTCTGCTCTCTGGGCAGGCTAAGACACAGGTGCGAACGGCACCTACCTGCCTTGGGCCTTAGGCCCCTCATCGACGGAGCTGTTGAGAAGATCATGGCAAACTCAGTAGCTGGGACTTTCACATCCAGCAACCCTTGACCAGAGAGATCTGGACCCCCCGACCCCCTGCTCTGCATCTCCCCAGCTCGGGAACAAAGGACTGTGGGAGGCAGTCGGGGCTCACCTGGGAGTCTGACAAAAGACAGCAGATGGACGGACAGACAGACCCGTATAGTCTGAGGCCTTTCTCTGCAGCCACATTAGGACAGCAGCACCACGTGCTAAGAATCCTTTACATCCTCACGTGCCACCTAAATTGCATTAAACCCAGGTAATACTGGGCCGTTGAAAGCGATCCTGTCCTAACAGCACCCACCACCATCAGAGAAAGAAACAGCTTCACTGGTTACCGCGGACCTTGGTTGATTGAATCTGTCTGGCAAGAAATCACTTACCAACAGTCGTGGGTGTGAAATCTTGACTTCTATTGTTGTGTCTTTATGGTCCCCACTTCTCCATGGTTTATCTGTCTGGTCTCTGTCGGGTTCTTTGATTGTTTCTGTTACATCACTAATTTTGCTGGGTGTAAATCAATTAAGGTGGTGGGCTCTGATTGGTTAAAGAATTGTTTTACAATACGTTAGGATGGGTTAGAGAATTGTTTAGTAATAATTTAGTAAAATGATAGGTGAAGATACAGCTAAGCAGGACTCAAGTTGCACTATATAAACTGGGGTCCAAAGGGAAGTTCTTTGGGAACCGACTCCAGGACCCAGCCCCAAGATCAGAGCTGCCAGACCTCAACACCCTGCCAACCACACCGTACGGAAGCTGGAGTCCCCCAGATGATCTGATCCCGACTGGCCAGCAGGAAGATTGTCCGTCTTCTTGGGAGTGGGGAGCATTGTAGGCTTAGCATGTGCTTTCTGGTTTTGGTGATTGTTAATAGAGGCTCAAGATATTATTGTGTAAGGCTCTTTCACTGGGGAAAGGCCCTGCAGACCTTGGGAGGGCGTCATGGGGAGGTTGGAGCCTCAGCTGCTGAGGCTGCAGGACATGCAGGTGGGGCTGGGGTGACACCACTTCCTCCGGTGTCAGCCCTTCCCACCCAGCTTTGGCCAGGTCAGTTCCCCACTGGCAGGGCGGGGCCTCGGGGGAAGGGGCAGGGCAGGGCATTCGGAAGTCGGTCGCCCTCGCCAGGCTTCATGGGGACGGGACGGGCCACCAGGCCGATACCAGGACCTGCAGAGGGCAGGCAGGGCAGCTCCTGGCAATACAACAGGCAGGGGAAACCCACACCTGGCCGGGAACAGCGGCCAAGGCAGCACCACGGCCCCGGCTGCCCGGGTTCAGCGTGGGGTGGAACAACTCGTGCCCACCCCTTTGATCCTGGGAGGGCTCTCCCCCGCAGTGGAACCGCTACCGTGCACCCCCTTGCAGGGAGCCCGCCCCGCAGGCCTTTCTCCTCCCCACCCCCAGTATGTTTTGCCTTGGCTCCCACTCATGGGTTTCTTGCTTCTTGATTAACCCCACCTTCTACCGCCCCCTGTGCCAATGAGCTGCTGCCACCTCCCATTGGCACTCGCCCACCCGGGCATTCAGGAAGGGGCAAGCAGAGACCTCCAACCAGGAGGCACTGAGGCTCACCCTGTGTAGGAGGGGATCAGGGGCTGCCCAGCTGCCTTGAGTACTAGGGTTGCCAACTTTCTAATCACACAAAACCTAACACCCTTGCCCCACCCCCTGCCCCATCTCTGAGGCCCTACCCCCACTCACTCCATCCCCCCTCCATTGCTCACTCTCCCCCACCCTCACTCACTTTCACCGGGCTGGGGCAGGGGGTGGGGGTGAGGGCTCTGTGGTGGGGCTGGGGATGAGAGGTTTGGGGTGTAGGAGGGGGCTCCGGGCTGGAGCCAAGGGATTCTGAGTGTGGGAGCAGGCTCAGGGCAGGGGGCTGAGGTGCAGGAAGGGTTGCGGGCTCCAGGAGGGAGTTTGGGTGCAGGAGGGGGCTCAGGGTGGGGTTGGGGTGTGGGAGGATGTGAAGGGTCCAGGAGGGAGTTTGGGTGTGGGAGGGAGCTCAGGCTGGGGCAGCAGCTGTAGATGGGGGTGTGGACTCCAGGATGGGGCTAGGAGTTGGGGTGTGGGCTCTGGGAGGGAGTTAGGGTGCAGGAGGGGGTTCAGAGTGTGGGCTCCAGCTGTGTGGTGCTTACCTCAGGCAGCTCCCAGTCAGCGGTGCAGTGGGGCTAAGGTAGGTTCCCTGCCTGCCCCGGCTCTGTGCAGCTCCTGGAAGCAGCCAACCAATGGGAGCTGCGGAGTTGGCGTTCGCGGTGGGGGCAGCGCGCAGAGCCTCCCTGGCTACCCCTGTGCCTAGGGGCCACAGGAACATGCTGGCCGCTTCTGGGAGCCACGCAGAGCCAGGGAAGGCAGGGAGCCTGCCTTAGCCCCACTTCGCCGCCAGCCGGACGTTTAACAGGCCAGTCAGCGGTGCTGACTGGAGCCGCCAGGGCTCCTTTTTGACCGGGCGTTCCAGTTGAAACCCGGATGCCTGGCAGCCCTACTGAGTACTTATGTAGGGTCAGTTGTCAGCATGAGTTGGCGTGGGGCCGGGTCTGGGCTGGGCCCTGGGCAGCCTCTGGGCTGTGTCACGTCCTCTGGCGGCCAGAGGCTAACACACAATGCCAGTTCGGCTGGGATGTGGGGAATGGTTTATTTCAGAGCACACTGAAGTCAGTGTGGGGCACAATGCCCGAGGCTCAGGGAGGGGCTGGGCCCAGCCACACCAGCCTGCAGTAGAGCACACAGCAGGCATGCCCAGCCCACCCCTGTGGCCTTTCACTTGTGGCTAGCAAGTCCCTTGGCCAGATGCTCCCTCGGTGCCTTGTGCTCCAAGCAACTCCCTGTTGAGAGTGAGGGCTAGGTGTGGAGGGGGGCACGTGGCTTTCCCTGGCCCAGCGGCCTGCTCTGTGCTAGTCCCAGCAGGCGCTGGGCAATGGGTCCGCTGGTGGATGATAAGGAAGCCATGCTTCTTGAATCCTTTGCCGCACTCGGCACACACGAAGGGCTGGTCGGCCGTGTGGGCTCTCTCCCTCTCTCGCCGCCTGGCTGCCGGCGGCTCCCGTGGCCCCTCCTGCTGCCGGGCGCCCTGCCTGTCGTGGGTGATCTGGTGCATGATGAGGTTGGTGCTGCAGGTGAAGCTCTTGCCGCACTGCGGGCAGGGGTAGGGGCGCTCGCCGGTGTGCCTGCGCTGGTGGATCAGCAGGTTGGTCTTGTACTTAAAATGCCGGCCGCACTCGGAGCAGGGGAAGGGGCGCTCGCCGGTGTGCGTGCGCTGATGGACGGCCAGGCTCGACGTGTAGCGGAAGCGCCGGCCGCACTCGGAGCAGGGGAAGGGGCTCTCCTGGCTGTGCACACGCTGGTGGACCGTCAGGTCTTGCTTCTGCAGGAAGCGCTTGCTGCACTGGGCACACGCGTAGGGCCGCACGCGGGCGTGAACGCGCCGGTGCACCGCCAGGTAGGTCTTGCTCTTGAAACTCTTCCTGCAGGAGGGGCACATGAAGGGGCGCTCGCCCGTGTGGGCACGCAGGTGCACCCCCAGGCTGGTCTTGTAGCTGAAGGTGCGGCCACAGTGCGGGCAGGCGTAGGGCTTCTGCAGCGTCTCCCGGCTGTGCAGGCACCGGTGCAGCATGAAGCTGTTGGGGCAGGAGAAGCTCCAGCCGCACTCCGTGCAAATCAGCAGCACTTTCTGCTCGTCGGTCGTCTTGGGGGCCAGCAGCTCGGCCCGCTGGTGGAAGCTCTCCTCACACCTCGTGCACTCACAGCCCTGCTCCACCTTCGCCTCCCTGGGCAGAGGCAGCCAGCACGTGGCGTACGCCTCCTCCAACGGCTCCTCTTTGGCGGGCTGCTCTGCAGCTGCTGTAGGGACAGAGTCAGGAATGAGCTCCTGAGATGCCAGCTCCCCAACTGCTGGGTCTGAGTCACACGAGTCCCACGGATCCTGGCCCCCGTGTGCAGGAATAACTGTAGGTACGTGTGTGCGTGCATGGAGAGACCCCAGGAGAAAAAACTCCTGATCCTACCTAGCTTTTATTTCAGAGGAACAGCCATGTTAGTCTGTATTCGCAAAAAGAAAAGGAGTACTTGTGGCACCTTAGAGACTAACCAATTTATTTGAGCATGAGCTTTCGTGAGCTACATCTGATGAAGTGAGCTGTAGCTCACGAAAGCTCATGCTCAAATAAATTGGTTAGTCTCTAAGGTGCCACAAGTACTCCTTTTCTTCTAGCTTTTATTGACACTTTCCAACCCAGAGCTCAAAGCGCCTTTCCTAGATTGCGGAAACGAAGGCAGAGGGAGATGACTTGCCCAAGGCAGAGCTGGGAACAGATGCTACATCTCCCAAGTCCCAGGCCAGTGCTCTGGCCACGAGGTCTCACCCAGGTCAGTTTCATCTAGTCCAGAGCACAAAGTGGATCATGTTAATCATAGCCCATGATTACTGCATGGCTCCACTCCGGGACAGAGTTAAGGCTCTCTGGGTGTCCCTACATTAGCATGCTTGGATTTCAGGCATGGGTTTGTAGTACCTGGTGTGGGGAAAACGGCATCATGCTGGGGTGGATTTCACCCTGGATTACCGATGCGCGCTCTCAAGCTGAGCTCCAGCTTAACAGCATTTTCCATGCCTGCACTGGGAGCTCTGGGACACACCCTGCACAGCTCCAGTGGCTTCACACCCAGCCCCGGGACACCCTGGTGCTGGAGGAGTGCCTGCACATGCACAAACAGAGGTGGGTCATGGCACGTCATACCCAGCAGAAATCACGCAGAGCATGAGGCTCCCATGTTCTCTGAAGCATTGCCGCTAACTGGGCACAGCCTGCCCAAGCCTGGCCCTCTGAGGTGCCAAGTACCTCAACTCCCAATGAAGCCCACAAGGGACAAGCGTGCCCAGCAGGATGACGCACCACTGATTGCTCTGCACTGGGGGGTGTCACCCTTTCCGAAGCAGCAAGCAAGTGCCTTTCCTGTGTCCCGCCCCGTGCCTGGCTCCGAGCAAGGGACCAGGCCGTACCTGCGATAGCCTTGGCTGCTCTCGCGGTCTCCTTGGGCAGGTCGTAGTAGTGGCGCCGTGCTGCGCGTTTCTTGCGTGCATTGAAGCGGCCCCTCCGTCGCATGGCTGCAGCTGGGCGTTACAGTGCAGCGTGGGAACAGCAGAAAGCAGAGCACCCCAGCTCCCTGAGCAGCAGCTAGGAGACTCCCTGGCACGGCAGGCTGGGGCTGCCTGTGGGTCCAGAGCAGCTTTTGGCCTCGCTGAACATCCTGTAAACGAACCAAACGTTCCCAATGATCCCTTACGCCAGAGACAAACAGCCACGAACTGGCTCCCCTTCAGCACACAACGGGCTCCAAGGATGGGGAGCTAATCACTGCAGTCTGCTCCTGGGGCACAGGGGAGAGTGGCTGGTGTAGCAGGGGAATGGGTTCCTGGGGATCAAGGACTGGGGTTGGGCAGGCTTGCTTTGAGTTGTTCCCTTCGGAAGCTTGGATCCAGCAGACCTGGCTCTCGCCTGCCCCTGAAGGGTCTCAGCTGCCTGCCTCTTCCGCACCCCACAGAGTGTGTGAGCGCTGCAAGGCTGCTGGCTCCCCCGCTCCGAGAATCTCCACAGCCTGTGCCTTCCTGGTACAAACTGCGTGGGAAGGGGGCAGGAGGAGGCCTGGGTTGTGTTGCACACCTACACTCTGCGAGCAGGGCTGGATTAAGGCATAGGCAGTACAGGCCCTTGCCTCAGGGTCTGGTTCCTGGAGTCACACGCTGGCATCAGAATCATGACTAGTTGTTTGTGTGTTTGGCTGGTTTTTTAAATTGTGTTCCTAGCCCTCACTGCTGTGAAGAAAATCTTGAAAACATGAAGAGTGTAACTGGTCCAAATGTCTGCCTGAGCCTGCAGACAGCCTCCAGAAGGGGGAGGAGTCGCTGATGCGTGTTGGGGAGGGAACTGTGGGCCTCACCACCACCTCCAGGGCTGAGCAGGCTCCTGCTGACGGGCTTGGACCAGGCCTTCTTGTATATGAGGGGCTCCCAGGATGAGATGGGCTGAGGGCCCTGGAGTGCCTTAAGCCAGCCCCATTGGTGCGGGAATGTCAATCAGGTGAGAATGGTGGCAAGGACTAAGGGACCTAATTGCATGGTTTCTGCCTTACTGGCTCCAGTGGGTTCTGTGGCACTCGGACAGGGTTTTGAAAGACTCCTGCATTCTCCTAGCACAAACAGCGATGGGTTTTGTGTGAAGGGGATTTTCCATCTTCCTCCAACAAGACACCCTCTACTAGTCCAACAACATTTCCCCCTATGTAAAGATGTTACAAGCTGCTTTGTGTTGCCTCCCACTGGTGGCAAACTCTCCAAAGCAGGCGTGAGGTGCTTGGAATCAGACACCCCATATCCCAGGGAGGCCCTGATCTGTACTGAAGTGTTATAGGGATGCTCACACCCTGCTGCAGAGCACCCTCTTGGCCAGTTACACATACCCACAACAATGCTACTTGAACCAGTAACACAATGGAGTTAAAAGTACAGAATATTTCACCAATGATACAGAAAGACCAGGGAGGAAGAGGAGTTATTTAAGTTAAGCGCCATTGTGGACATAAGAATAAATGGATTCTAACTGGGCATCAGTAAGTTTAGGCTTGAAATCAGGCGAAGGTTTCTGACCATCAGAGGAGTGAAGTTCTGGAGCAGACTCCCAAGGGGAGCAGTGAGAGCAAAAAATGGAACTGCCTTCAAGACTGAACTTGGTCAGTTTATGGAGGGGACAATATGACGAGACTGCCTACAATGGCATGGAGCCGATCTGCAACTGCTAGCAGCAAATATCTCCAACAGCCAGTGACGGGACACTAGCTGGCAAGGGCTGAGTTACTACTGAGAATTCTCTCCCACGTGTCTGGCTGGCGGGTCTTGCCCACATGCTCTGAGTATTTGGTGTCAGGAAGGAATTTTCCCCTAGGTTAGACTGGCAAAGACCCTGGGGGGTTTTCACCTTCCTCTGCAGCATGGGGCCCAGGACACTTGCAGGTATAAACTAGTATAAATGGTGGATTCTCTGTAACTTGAAGTCTTTAAATCATGATGTGAGGACATCAGTAACTCAGCCAGAGGTTAGGGGTCTATTACAAGAGTGGGTGGGCGAGGTTCTGCGGCCTGCAATGTTCAGGTCAGAGCAGATGATCATGATAGTCCCCTCTGGCCTTAAAGTCTATGAGTCTATTGTATAAGTAGGGGCATAGCAAGCAGATCGAGGGACGTGATCGTCCCCCTCTATTCGACATTGGTGAGGCCTCATCTGGAGTACTGTGTCCAGTTTTGGGCCCCACACTACAAGCAGGATGTGGATAAATTGGAAAGAGTCCAGCGAAGAGCAACAAAAATGATTAGGGGTCTGGAACACATGACTTATGAGGAGAGGCTGAGGGAACTGGGATTGTTTAGTCTGCGGAAGAGAAGAATGAGGGGGGATTTGATAGCTGCTTTCAACTACCTGAGAGGTGGTTCCAGAGAGGATGGTTCTAGACTATTCTCAGTGGTAGAAGAGGACAGGACAAGGAGTAATAGTCTCAAGTTGCAGTGGGGGAGGTTTAGGTTGGATATTAGGAAAAACTTTTTCACTAAGGGGGTGGTGAAACACTGGAATGCGTTACCTAGGGAGGTGGTAGAATCTCCTTCCTTAGAAGTTTGTAAGGTCAGGCTTGACAAAGCCCTGGCTGGGATGATTTAGTTGGGGATTGGTCCTGCTTTGAGCAGGGGGTTGGACTAGATGACCTCCTGAGATCCCTTCCAACCCTGATATTCTATGATTCTAAGAAGCGTCAGGTGCATTCCCCGAATTGCTGTTTGCCATCTGCAGTGACCACACTGACTTCACCTGGACATAACACGCTGCATTCCAATTTAATCAGAATTACTCTGAACTTCAGCTCCAAGCAAAATACAGTTCTTTCCTCTGACCTAGTATCTGCTCTGGGCAATCCCCACTTTGCAGGGTATGCACTGGGCCAGGCCTCTGCAGCCACATGGCTGATCAGTGCGGTGACACTTCCGCTGCATGCTGGCTCTACCACCCGCCTCGTTGTGGGGTTTCACCGCACATGTCTAGGGTGCCTGTAGTGGCTAATCTCACGGCACCCCGTGGAGCAGGGCGGGGGCTCAACCCCTGCAGTTGTCGCCCTTGGTGCCCCTGGAGCTGGGCTGGCGTGGGCAGAATCTCCAAGATGACCCCGTGGTGGGGCCCTGGGGGGATACAGAACTGGGCCAGGGAGGCGCTGCACATGGGGTACGGCCGGGATGGCTCCACGACAGCGCCTTGCAAGGAGAGCCAGGGCGACTCCGAGTGATCAGCTGGAGCCCTGTCCCTGCCTGCGCCCCGTCCCCATGGCAACGCCCCCTCACCGGAGCGCGCCTCCCGTCCCCATGGCAACGCCCCGGGCGCCCCCTCACCGGAGCGCGCCTCCGGTCCCCATGGCAACGCCCCAGGCGCCCCCTCACCTGAGCGCGCCTCCCGTCCCCATGGCAACGCCCCCTCACCGGAGCGCGCCTCCCGTCCCCATGGCAACGCCCCCTCACCGGAGCGCGCCTCCGGTCCCCATGGCAACGCCCCGGGCGCCCCCTCACCGGAGCGCGCCTCCCGTCCCCATGGCAACGCCCCCTCACCGGAGCGCCCCCATGGCAACGCCCCGGGGCTCTGCTCGCCCCCGGGTCTCGCGCTGCCGCGGGTCGGACTCGGCCCGCGCTCTCTGCGATGCCCGCGAGACGCAGCGGGGCCCCGACCGCCAACCAACCTCGGATCCCAGGCGGCCAGCGGCGGGCGCGGGCCCCTCAGCCCCCCGGGGCGGCTCAGCTCTGGGGTCCGAGGCGGCCCCTCTAGCCCGCCCAGCGCCGCTCTATGGCTCGGGGCCGCTCTGCTCCCTGGCGGAGCCCGCGCTCTATGGTTAATCCGCAGCCCCTCTAGCCCGCACAGCGCCGCTCCGCTCTATGGCTCGGGGCCGCTCTGCTCCCTGGCGGAGCCCGCGCTCTATGGCCGTTCAGGCAGCTGCCCGGGCTGCTGCGGGCAGAGCCAGCGCCACGTGCCCGGCGCCTCCCGCCCCCAGCTCCCGGGGCCCCCGCATTCCCCCCCCCCCCCGACGGGACGGGCAGCCCGCGGCCGGGCCCAGCTCCCGGGGCCCCCGCATTCCCCCCCCCGACGGGACGGGCAGCCCATGGCCGGGCCCAGCTCCCGGGGCCCCCGCATTCCCCTCCCCCCCCCGACGGGACGGGCAGCCCGTGGCCGGGCCCAGCTCCCGGGGCCCCCGCATTCCCCTCCCCCCCCCGACGGGACGGGCAGCCCGTGGCCGGGCCAGCTCCCGGGGCCCCCGCTTCCCCCCCCCCCCCGACGGGACGGGCAGCCCGGCCGGGCCCAGCTCCCGGGGCCCCCGCTTCCCCCCCCCCCCCCGACGGGACGGGCAGCCCGCGGCCGGGCCCAGCTCCCGGGGCCCCCGCTTCCCCCCCCCCCCCGACGGGACGGGCAGCCCGGCCGGGCCCAGCTCCCGGGGCCCCCGCATTCCCCTCCCCCCCCCGACGGGACGGGCAGCCCGCGGCCGCCCCCAGCTCCCGGGGCCCCCGCGGCCCCCCCCCCCGACGGGACGGGCAGCCCGCGGCCGCCCCCAGCTCCCGGGGCCCCCGCGGCCCCCCCCCGACGGGACGGGCAGCCCGCGGCTGCCCCCAGCTCCCGGGGCCCCCGCGGCCCCCCCCCGACGGGACGGGCAGCCCGCGGCCGGGCCCAGCTCCCGGGGCCCCCGCTTCCCCCCCCCCCCCCGACGGGACGGGCAGCCCGTGGCCGGGCCCAGCTCCCGGGGCCCCCGCATTCCCCTCCCCCCCCCGACGGGACGGGCAGCCCGTGGCCGGGCCCAGCTCCTGGCGCCCCCGCATTCCCCTCCCCCCCCCGACGGGACGGGCAGCCCGCGGCCGGGCCCAGCTCCCGGGGCCCCCACGTCCCCCCCCCCCCGACGGGACGGGCAGCCCGTGGCCGGGCCAGCTCCTGGCGCCCCCGCATTCCCCTCCCCCCCCCGACGGGACGGACAGCCTGTGGCCGGGCCCAGGGCTTGGGCGGTGTCACCACGCCCCTACCCAGCCCTGCTGGGGGGGGCGTTCTCCAGCCCGGACCGGTTTTACGTCGAGACTGGAGGTGTTTCTAACGGCTCTGCTCTCGGAAGCATCGTGGGGCAGGTCTCTGAAGTCAGACGTGAGGATCGCAATGGTGCCGTCCGGCCTTGGGGGCTACCTGATGTTAAAGGCAGCGTATTTTCTGCTACCCCAGCCTTCCCCGTTGTCACTGTCCTGGGGGATTGTGTGCTAACCCCACCGGACGGCGCTGCTGGGCTAGGGTGGAAGTGGGAGCAATGGGAGGTTGGGAAAAGCAGGAGGCAGGTTGGGACTGTAGGAGAAGCACGTTCGATGGATGTTCTTGTTAAAAACGATGAGCCACAAGCAGCTGCCACTGTTGGCATGCAATGGCCCTCCTCAAGTTTCAAAGTCAACTCCCCATTGGGATGAATGCGGCTGGGTGCCCCTCTCAGGGCTACTGTCTCAGGCGACCTGCAGCCTCAGACAGACAGCACTGAGGCAGTTACGCCTGGCTGATGGACTTCTTCACATGATGTCCGCAGCCCTTGGAGCTGTGTTGATTTACCCAAGCTGAGAGCCTGGCCCTGAGCTGCGATACAAGAGCTTAGTCGCCAAGCGCTCTTCTGCAGCAAGGGGTGGAGCCTCACAATTCCTCAGCTGTGACACAGACCCCAGCCTCTACAGCCTCCAGTAGGGGCAGCCAGGAGGCCCCCCAGCCCAGCCTCAGGCTGTGGCTCTCGGGGCTAGGGTCCCACCGGAGAAGGCTCCCAGGGTGTGTTTCCATCTATTTCATCCTCTCCCCCAGTAGTCTCTGCTTTAGGAGGGTTATTGACCCTGAATGGCTCGGGGGGAGTTCAGCGTCAATTGCCCATGCCCGGGGCATCTGGGATTCCTCTCTCTCCCTTGGGATCCCTTCACTCCAGCTTAGACACAGTTCCCAGGTTGGGGCCTGCACAGCCTGCTTTGGGAAGAGAATCACAGTCTGGGGTTAATAGCCAGATCCTCAAAGTTATTTAGTTACCCAAGTCCCATTGGGAATTAGGCACCGAGACATCGTGGACAATCTGGGGCTCAGTGCCTAGCTGTGATGTTGACAAAGTCCCTCTGCCCTGTGCGGGACGGGGCGGGGCAGAGGGCTCCCCAGGGAAGGATTTGGGCTCAGCCTCCACACTTGAATCATTTTTAAAGGTTCATTTCAATCTGTGTGTGAAGTTACACAAATACTGAAAACTGGACTGGCTGGGGGGAGAGGATGGCCTGTGTCTGAACCGTGGTGATACCAAGGCAGCGTCTGAGTTCTCCAGGTGACATATGTTCTCATAAAAAGCAAATCTAGACACTCTAATGATATCCCCTCGCTGCTGCACTGCACCACACTGCACCCCCCGCCACTCCCAAATCCTCCTGGCGGGTCCCTGCCAGACAGGGGTTCTAACGGCAGAGGACTGGAGGTATGAGAGCTTGAAATCTCAGATTGGAAGTTACTGGAGGCAGGGACTGACTTTTTGTGCTGTGTTTGTACAGCACCTAGCACGTGGGGTCCCGGGCCATGACCAAGGCTCCTAGACACTACGGCAACAGAAATTAAATAATACAGGAACTCCTCACTTAAAATCATCCCAGTTAACGTTGTTCCATTGTTACCTTGCTGATCAATTAGGGAACATGCTTGTGTAAAGTTGTGCAGTGCTCCCTTATAACGTCATTTGGCAGCTGCCTGCTTTGTCCACTGCTTGCAGGAAGAGCAGCCCCTTTGAGCTCCCTGGTGGGGGCTTGGAACCAGGGTGGGCCGGCAGCCCCACTCTCAGCTCCCCTAAGTTCCCTGTGTGGCAGCCCCCCTGCAGGTTATCCATTGCTGGCAGTTCAGCTGTCCCTCTTCCCACTGCCCTGTGCTGCTCCTGCCCTCTGCCTTGGAGCTGCTCCTGGGAGCCTCCTGCTTGCGGGGGTGTGTGTGTAATGTCAGGGTGTCCCCCTTCCCCCGCTCCTGCACCCCGCTTACCCCATCTTCCATAGAGCAGGAAGGTGGGGGGACACAGGACAGGGCTCAGGATGGAGGGAGTTTGTGGGCAGCAGCTGTTGTCTCAACTTGCTGATCTACTTAAAAAGGCAATGTACTTAAAGGGGCAATGCCCATCCCTCTCTCTCCCCCACACACAGGGTGTGTGTCTCTGTCTCTCTGCCATGCTGTCTCCCCTCCCTCCATGTGTGCTGCCTCAGTAGAGTGTGAGGCTACATTAACACTGTGTTAACCCTCGAGGGCTCAGCTGAGTGCTAGTTCACCATTTAGCAGTAAGGCATCCCCTGGGAAATGAGCCCAGTAGTTTGGGTTTGGCTACACCATCCTCCTGAAGGAATCCAGTCTGGATTTGAAGACATTGAGGTGGAGAATCAGTCACTTCCATTGGTAGTTTGTTCCAGTGGTTAGTCACCCTCACTGTTAAATTTGTGCTTTAGTTCTAAGTTGAATTTGCCTGGCTATACCTTCCTGTCATTGGTTCTTGTTCTGCCTTTCTCCACTAGATGAAAGAGCTGTTCACTCTGTGAGCAGCGAACAGCAGAGAGGCTAACAGAGGGAGTTTGCCTGGGATCTGCCTGAGAGGAGGTACGCTAAGGGCTGCATTAAGGAGGCTGTGTTGGTGAGTATCTGAGTGTTTGTTGTGAGGACAGTTTGACCATGTGCTTGATTGGTTGTTTGAAAAGGATGGGAATTGGGAGTGCTTTGTTCCAGGTGAGCCTTAAGTGGGCCTGACTGTATAAAAAGCCAATCAGCAGCTAACAGCAGAGCAGCTAACAGCAGGAGTTTGCCTGGGAGTTCGCCTGGGGAGAGCCCACTGAGGCTTACATCTTGCCGGATTCTCTGAGTAGTTACTGCATCTCCTGAGGAAGCTCGAAGAAGGAGGGTAATATGGATGGGGAGTGTTCAGCTCTTGTGACCTGCACTGGATGTGCCATGTTTGTCTTTCTTCCACAGGACGGAAGCGACTTTGTCTGTACAAAGTGCAAGCTGGTCTCCATTATTGGAAGAGAAGGTTCAAGGTCTGGAGCAACAGGTATCGACCCTGCGTTGCATAAGAGAAACTGAAGATTTCCTGGATGGATGTCAGGATATGCTTCTACGGGCACAAGATTCAGAGCAGGCTGCGCAGCGGGGACAGGAGAATGGTGAAGAAATTTGGCAGCATGTGACCTCCAGAAGAAGAAAGGGGAGCGTCCATGTACCAGCAACGCAGATACAGGTAAGTAACCGTTTTCAAGTTCTCTCCACAGGTCCTAAGGCGGAGAGTGGACCAGATGATACGTCTGAGGGAAGGGAGCAGAAGGAGACTCCGCCGATTGGAAGGCATGAGATGCGATGTCCTGAGGTTGGGGGTTCCACAACCACCGCTCCCAAGAGGAGAAGGCGGGTGGTGGTGGTCGGGGACTCTCTCCTCCGGGGGACTGAGTCATCTATCTGCCACCCCAACCGGGAAAACCGAGAAGTCTGCTGCTTGCCAGGGGCTAAGATTTGCGATGTGACGGAGAGACTGCCGAGACTCATCAAGCCCTCGGATCGCTACCCCTTCCTGCTTCTCCACGTGGGCACCAATGATACTGCCAAGAATGACCTTGAGCGGATCACTGCAGGCTACGTGGCTCTGGGAAGAAGGATAAAGGAGTTTGAGGCGCAAGTGGTCTTCTCGTCCATCCTCCCCGTAGAAGGAAAAGGCCTGGGCAGAGTCCGTCGAATCGTGGAAGTCAACGAATGGCTACGCAGGTGGTGTCGGAGAGAAGGCTTTGGATTCTTTGACCAAGGGATGGTGTTCCAAGAAGGAGGAGTGCTAGGCAGAGACGGGCTCCACCTAACGAAGAGAGGGAAGAGCATCTTCGCAAGCAGGCTGGCTAACCTAGTGAGGAGGGCTTTAAACTAGGTTCACCGGGGGAAGGAGACCAAAGCCCTGAGGTAAGTGGGGACGTGGGATACCAGGAGGAGGCACGAGCAGGAGCGTGTGAGAGGGGAGGGCTCCTGCCTCATACTGAGAAAGAGGGGTGATCAGCGAGTTATCTCAGGTGCCTATACACAAATGCACGAAGCCTGGGAAACAAGCAGGGAGAACTGGAAGTCCTGGCACAGTCAAGGAATTATGATGTGATTGGAATAACAGAGACTTGGTGGGATAACTCACATGACTGGATTACGGTCATGGATGGATATAAACTGTTCAGGAAGGACAGGCAGGGCAGAAAAGGTGGGGGAGTTGCACTGTATGTAAGGGAGCAGTATGACTGCTCAGAGCTCAAGTATGAAACTGCAGAAAAACCTGAGGGTCTCTGGATTAAGTTTAGAAGTGTGAGCAACAAGGGTGATGTCGTGGTGGGAGTCTGCTATAGACCACCGGACCAGGGGGATGAGGTGGACGAGGCTTTCTTCCCGCAACTTGCAGAAGTTACTAGATCGCAGGCCCTGGTTCTCATGGGAGACTTCAATCACCCTGATATCTGCTGGGAGAGCAATACAGCGGTGCACAGACAATCCAGGAAGTTTTTGGAAAATGTAGGGGACAATTTCCTGGTGCAAATGCTGGAGGAACCAACTAAGGGCAGAGCTCTTCTTGACTTGCTGTTTACAAACCGGGAAGAATTAGTAGGGAAAGCAAAAGTGGATGGGAATCTGGGAGGCAGTGACCATGAGATGGTCGAGTTCAGGATCCTGACACAGGGAAGAAAGGAGAGCAGCAGAATACGGACCCTGGACTTCAGAAAAGCAGACTTTGACTCCCTCAGGGAGCTGATGGGCAAGATCCCCTGGGAGAATAACATGAGGGGGAAAGGAGTCTAGGAGAGCTGGCTGGATTTTAAAGAATCCTCATTGAGGTTACAGGGACAAACCATCCCAATGTGTAGAGAGAATAGTAAATATGGCAGGCGACCAGCTTGGCTTAACAGTGAAATCCTTGCTGATCTTAAACACAAAAAAGAAGCTTACAAGAAGTGGAAGATTGGACAAATGACCAGGGAAGAGTATAAAAATATTGCTCGGGCATGCAGGAGTGAAATCAGGAAGGCCAAATCACACCTGGAGTTGCAGCTAGCAAGAGATGTTAAGAGTAACAAGAAGGGTTTCTTCAGGTATGTTGGCAACAAGAAGAAAGTCAAGGAAAGTGTGGGCCCCTTACTGAATGAGGGAGGCAACCTAGTGACAGAGGATGTGGAAAAAGCTAATGTACTCAATGCTTTTTTTGCCTCTGTCTTCACGAACAAGGTCAGCTCCCAGACTGCTGCACTGGGCAGCACAGCAAGGGGAGGAGGTGGCCAGCCCTCTGTGAAGAAAGAAGTGGTTCGGGACTATTTAGAAAAGCTGGACGAGCACAAGTCCATGGGGGGGGATGCGTTGTATCCGAGAGTGCTAAAGGAATTGGCGGCTGTGATTGCAGAGCCATTGGCCATTATCTTTGAAAACTCATGGTGATCGGGGGAGGTCCCGGATGACTGGAAAAAGGCTAATGTAGTGCCAATCTTTAAGAAAGGGAAGAAGGAGGATCCTGGGAACTACAGGCCAGTCAGCCTCACCTCAGTCCCCGGAAAAATCATGGAGCAGGTCCTCAAGGAATCAATTCTGAAGCACTTAGAGGAGAAGAAAGTGATCAGGAACAGTCAGCATGGATTCACCAAGGGCAAGTCATGCCTGACTAATCTAATGATGGGTGATGAGATTACTGGTTCTGTGGATGAAGGGAAAGCAGTGGATGTATTGTATCTTGACTTTAGCAAAGCTTTTGACACGGTCTCCCACAGTATTCTTGCCAGCAAGTTAAAGAAGTATGGGCTAGATGAATGGACTATAAGGTGGATAGAAAGCTGGCTAGATTGTCGGGCTCAACAGGTAGTGATCAATGGCTTCATGTCTAGTTGGCAGCCGGTATCAAGTGGAGTGCCCCAGGGGTCGGTCCTGGGGCTGGTTTTGTTCAATATCTTCATAAATGATCTGGAGGATGGTGTGGATTGCACTCTCAGAAAGTTTGCAGACGACACTAAACTGGGAGGAGTGGTAGATACGCTGGAAGGCAGAGATAGGATACAGAGGGACCTAGACAAATTGGAGGATTGGGCCAAAAGAAAACTGATGAGGTTCAACAAGGACAAGTGCAGAGTCCTGCACTTAGGACAGAAGAATCCCATGCACCGCTACAGACTAGGGACCGAATGGCTAGGCAGCAGTTCTGCAGAAAAGGACCTAGGGGTTACAGTGGACGAGAAGCTGGATATGAGTCAACAGTGTGCCCTTGTTGCCAAGAAGGCCAATGGCATTTTGGGGTGTATAAGTAGGGGCATTACCAGCAGATCGAGGGACGTGATCGTTCCCCTCTATTCGACACTGGTGAGGCCTCATCTGGAGTACTGTGTCCAGTTTTGGGCCCCACACTACAAGAAGGATGTGGAAAAATTGGAGAGAGTCCAGCGGAGGGCTACAAAAATGATTATCATAGAATCATAGAACATCAGAGTGAGTTTGTGTGTGTGGTTTTTGGAAAAAAGGGGGGGGGGTGAGAAAACCTGGATTTGTGCTGGAAATGGCCCACCTTGATTATCATACACATTGTAAAGAGAGTGGTCACTTTGGATGGGCTATTACCAGCAGGAGAGTGGGGTGGGAGGAAGTATTGTTTCATGGTCTCTGTGTATATAATGTCTTCTGCAGTTTCCACAGTATGCATCCGATGAAGTGAGCTGTAGCTCACGAAAGCTTATGCTCAAATAAATTGGTTAGTCTCTAAGGTGCTACAAGTCCTCCTTTTCTTTTCACCAAAGCAGAGTTAATCGTGCAGCTGGAGGAGGATGACCGCTCTACGGAACAGATTCCTGACCCCAAATGGGGCTATAGCAGGATCTGGGAGCAGCTGGAGTAGTAGCCAGGCATCCCCAAGACTCCTGTCCCCAACCAGACAGGGGTCTTCACAATGGGGTTCCCCATCCGGGGATCGGAGATGGATGGGTTGGAGCTGAGTCCGAGAGAGCAAGAGGACTGTGGGAGACAGCGAGAGCCCGAAAAAGAGCTGCAGAAGCAGCAGCAGCATGAACTGGCGGTGGGGGAGCGGAGAGGCCTAGGGGATCCCCCGGGGTGAGTGGGGATAGACCCGGGGGGCCAGTTCCGCAGGGAACCTCGAGAGTAAATTGCTGCCCCTGGTTAAGGAGGGGGGGATGTGGATGCCCACCCCACTGCCTTTGAGCAGGCTGGCGATTTGAACCAAGGGGACCCTGCAGAAAAGCCCCGGTGTCTAGCTCCCTTGCTGGGTCCCAAGGCCACAGACTCCATCAGCCAGATGGGTGGGGAGGTGGACAGGCTCCCACTCCTGACCCCAACCTATGTCTGTGTGGAGTCTCCTGGGCTCAGGCCCCTCGGACCTCCAGTGGGAGCGGAAGGTGATGGTCAATGGGGAGACATTCCTGGGGTGGTGAGATCCTGGGACAGAGAGAACTGGTGTCAGGCCCTGGGTGGTGCAGCCTCAGACGCTGAGGGGCTGTGTGAGCTGGGTGAGGGTCCCAGGGACGAAGCCCCTCGCCCTGCCTATGGCCCAGATCCCTGTGCAGACCTAGGAGGGGTCGGGCTGGCTGGTCGTTGGGGTTCTCCAGGACACCAGCTGTGAGACCCTGTTGTGGGGTGACTGTGTCTCCTTGGGACAGGATCCAGGCCTTGCTCCTGTAATGGCCAAGGGTTTGAATTTGAATCCAGGGAACCAATCGGTGGAGAGGGAAACGGTCAGTGAAAATGCAGATGACCTGGCTAGCAGCAGGGAGGAGCGGCTAGGCTCAGGCTACCTGCCAGCCTGTAACCAGACCCCTGGGGCTCCCCACCTCCCTTGCACACCAGAGAGGGGACTCTCGCTGGCTCTGATGCTGTGAGGAAAGCAGCGAGCTCGCTGACTACCCCCACTGAGTCAGCAAGGGCAGCGCTGAGCACAGTGGGAGCTGAGACCCCAGCTGAGGGGGGGGAGACACAGGCAGGGCAGGGGATCTGTGGGGAGTGGCAAGGTGCTTGGTAAGGAAAGTCTGGATGAGCCTAGGCAGCCTTGTGAGCTGATGGCCTTGTCTAGTCAGCAGGGTGGGAAGGCGAGGAGAGAGGAAGATGAGTGTCCCTGGACCTTACCTGTTAGCTGGGTGGAGAATTGTGACAGGGAAGGAAACGTGCCTGTGTCTGTCAGGGGTATTGACTTGCCTATGGAGGGAGCTACCCTGGTCTCCAAGTAGTTGTCTGTGAACAGACCTGTGTGCTGGGACAAGGGGAAAGAGATCCCAAGCTGTGTGTCTGGTAAAGGAGAAAGTGTGTCCGGCTCTTCTTTGTCTGTGGAGCAGACAGAAGGGGCCTTTCAGCCAGGGATGGTTGAGGGTCGTGCAGTTGTCTCAGAGCTGGTTCTGGATTCAGCTAAAGCCCAGGAAGGGAAGGGTCCTAAGTTTGTGTCTGCTCGGGAGAATGGCCCTGTAACTAGGTCGCATCCAGTTAGTGTCTATGTAAAATCCCAGAGCCCAGACAATTCTGGTGCTTGTATTTTGCCTGTTGCTAGTGTGTGGCAAAGGGAAGGAGAATGCTTCCGACCTTTTATCTAGGAAGTCTGTCAGTTTGCCTGAAAGGGGATTGTGTAGGAATCCGCCGGATGGGCCAGAGTTGATTCTGGATGTAAGGAGACCCAGAAAGAGTCTGTTGTTGCTCAGGAAAGTGTTCCTCTAGAGCAAGCCCTAGGTAAAGAGGGTAAGAGCAGAATTTCTGTGAGGGGTGAATTGTTGCATAGAAAAGCCCCTAGGGAAAGGAATCCTCATGGAGTCTTTGCAAGCAGTTTACTGCAACTGAAGGGTGTGAAAGTGATTTAATCAAGAAAGTTTCAGTTCCTAACAGCCAGAGATTCTCTGTTGTGAATGGATCCACTGACTTTCCTGTTGAAAGATCCAGTGTGGAGAGCTTTGAGAAAGTCTCAGATGAAGTAAAAGCTGTTAAGAAAGTTAAACCGTCCTATAACCAAGTGGCTGTGTTTGGCCCGATTGTTGGGGAGACAAGGTTGTGGAGAAGGGGATGTCTCCATGCTAGTTCTGTAAGTGAACAGTATGTGTCCCAGGTCAAGATGGGGGCTCTTAACCAAGAAAGCCCGAATTGGAGCCTGCCAGACTGGAGCTCTGGGAGAAGACCCAATCCCAGTTTGACCCCCTGGGGTTTTGGGGTGGCCAAAGGGCACAGGCCGCATAAACCTTCCCACATGTGGCCTGCGAGTGTTATCGACCACGCCCGACCTAAGGGAGAGCGTGAAACTGGAAGGGCCTGGTGTAACTCCCACCAAGGAATGGGAGAGATGCTGGGGCATCCATGGGAACGTTGGTGGGTTCGAACTTCCCCAGGTCATCGGCTAAAGTGACCCCCGCTCAGTTTGATCTCGAAGGGGGGAGAGATGTGATGAAACGGGACTGTTCTTAATGTTTCCTCTGAATAGTGTGGGGGTGCCTCAGTTTCCCCTATGCAGTTCTTAAGTCTCTAGGGGGTGGGGTAAGGGTGTATGATCACTGCATAGCCCTAGAGGGCAGGTGTGTGCAGGGGTCTGGACACAGAGAATGGCCGACACCCTGTTTTCTGGCAACTGATGGCCCGGGCCCTTCCCCCCTGCAAGGTGAGAGCTAAAGGGTTGGAGAACAAAGGGATCTGGTGCGCTTGTGGCCCAGGAAAAGGGACAAAGCCCAGAGGAGGAGGGGGCTGGAGGGAGTTTCAGTTTGGGGCTGACTGGGACATGGAGTGAAGGGCAGACGTGTTTGTCTGGCTCACTGCCCCCCAACTTTCACACCCTTCAGTTGCAGTAAACTGCTTGCACTGCTGAGGGGTCCTGTTCTCTGCACCTACAAGCTCTGTGTTAGACCATGTTCCTGTCGTCTAATAAACCTTCTGTTTTACTGGCTGGCTGAGAGTCCCGTCTGACTGCGGAGTTGGGGGGCAGGACCCTCTGGCTTCCCCAGGACCCCGCCTGGGCGGACTCGCTGTGGGAAGCGCACGGAGGGGCAGAGGAGGCTGAAGGCTCCGAGGTCAGACCCAGGAAGGTGGAGCCGGGTGAGCTGTGTGTCCTGCAGACAGGCTGCTCCCAGGAAGGTGATTTCCCCAGAGTCCTGACTGGCTTCATGGGGAGCAGTTCCAGAGCATCGCCCAGGGACTCCTTGACACCCCCCCACACACACACACTCCCCATTGTGGGCCAGGCTCCTACAGTAACAACACCATGACATTTCGGAGTTAAATGGCTGAAATCATGACATTTATGATTTTTAAAATGCTATGACTGTGAAATTGACCAAAATGGATGTGAATCTGGCAGGGCCCTAGGCATAGTGGATCACAAGCTAAATGTGAGTCAACAGTGTAACGCTGTTGCGAAAAAAGCAAACATCCTTCTGGGCTGTATGAGCACAGGGGTGGGCGATGAATGGTCATGAAATCGGAGTTGGGGTGCGAGGCGGGGGTGAGGGCTCTGGCTAGGGGTACAGGCTCCAGAGTGGGGCCAGAAATAAGGAGTTCAGAGTTCGGGAGGGGGCTCTGGGCTGAGGCAGGGTGGGGTGGGATGCGGGGGGTGGGGTGAAGGCTCTGGCTGGGGGTGCGGGTTCTGGGGTGGAGCTGGGTGAGGGGTTTGGGGTGCAGGAGGGTGCTCCGGGCTGGAACCGAGGGGTTTGGAGGGTGGGAGGGGGATCAGGGCTGGGGCAGGGGGTTGGGGTGCAGAAGGGGTTCAGGGGTGCAGGCTCTGGGCAGCACTTACCTCAAGCAGCTCCCGGAAGCAGCGGCATGTCCCCCCTCTGGCTCCTACATGGAGGAGTGGCCAGGCGGCTGTGCACTCTGCTCCGTCTGCTGGTGCCGAACCTACAGCTCCCATTGGCTGCTGTTCCTGGCCAATGGGAGCCACAGGGGTGGAGCTTGGGGTGGGGGCAGCATGCGGAGCAGAGCCCCCTGGCTGACCCTACGCGTAGGAGTTGGAGGGAGAACATGTCGCTGCTACTGGGAGCCGACAGAGCAGCCCCTGACCCTGCTTCCCAGCTGGAGTGCCAGAGCGGGGCAAGCCCCAGACCCTGCTCCCCAGCAGGAGCTCAAGGGCCGGATTAAAACGTCTGTTGGGCCAAATGCGGCCTGCGGGCTGTAGTTTGCCCACCCCCGTATTAGCAGGAGTGTTGTAAGCAAGACACAAGAAGTGATTCTTCCACTCTACTCCGGTCTGACGAGGCCTCAGTTGAAGTAGTGTGTCCAGTTCTGAGCCGCACATTTCAGGAAAGATGTGGACAAATTGGAGAAAGTCCAGAGAAGAGCAACAAAATTGATGAAACGTCTAGAAAACATGACCTGTGTGGGAAGATTGAGAACACTGGGTCTGTTTGGTCTGGAGCAGAGAAGACTGGGAGGGGACATGAGAACAGTTTTCAAGTACATAAAAGGTTGTTACAAAGGGGGAGAAAAATTGTTCTTCTTAACCTCTGAGGACAGCACAAAAAGCAATGGGCTTAAATTGCAGCCAAGGCGGTTTAGGTTGGACCTTAGGAAAAACTTCCTACCTGTCAGGGTGGTGAAGCACTGGAATAAATTGCCCAGTGAGGTGGTGGAATCTCCATCATTGGGGATTTCTAAGAGCAGGTTGGACAAACACCTGTCAGGGATGGTCTAGAGAATACTTAGTCCTGCCTTGAGTGCAGGGGACCAGATTACGTGACTGTGACAGAATACATCTGTGTGATCACACACTACACACTACTGTAATAATCTTTGCACAAGGCATGTCTTGTACGGTAGCATTTGAAAACTCATAATTTGCTGGTCAGTATTGCCTGGTAAAATGTGTGGAAACACCTAAGGTGAAGTGATGAGTCCCCCGTGGGGTGCATTACCACGCTCCAAAGCCCAGAGCCCCAGGAATGTGTGCTTGCCTTGATTTGCATTTGGGCAGTGAACAGAGTCCTCGAGCAGGAAGGGGAGACAAAGGAAGCCCAAACAGGGGGAAAAATCTGGCAGGGAACATCCTTTCACACAGACTTTGCCTCCTGATGCCCAGCTGCCAATGGGTGGGGTGGGGGGGACTCTAAAAGGGAGGGACAAGCACCCCAAGGCCCTCTTCTCTCCCTGTCCGTCACATTCACTGCACCTGAGGAGAGAAAAGGAAGCAGCTGCTGGACTCTGGGGAGGGTCGTGACCTGCAGCGTTTGGCCAGAAATCTGCTGGAACGTGTGGTGAGAACCTGTGTTTGAAGCGGATCTGGTTGGTTAAGTTGGGCACCAGTAACCGGCTTGTCTTTATTGTCCTTGTAACCATTTCTGATTCTCATGCCTCAGGGCTTGGACTCACTTGAAATCTCTCTTTGTAGGTAATACACTTGTTTTACTGTTCTAGCTAATCCAGGATGTTTGAAATGAAACGTCTTAATAGCTATCTGAGATCAGAATTGGCATATTATTCCCTTAAAGGCATAACAGACTTAACACCTCTGGACTGTCCGGGCGAGGGCTGGGCATCCAGGACATACAGTTCTGAGGGCGATCTGGGACTGGGGGTGTGCTGGGGTGATCCTGCTGTATAACCCAGGCTGGTGAGAGCCAGGGTGTGGCTGGCAGGGGTGCTGTCAGGCTGTGTGCGAGCAGCCCAGCTGGGAGCTACTTCAGCATGGCATGGTGAGGCTCCCCAGGCTACAGGGCAGGGGAGACACAGCCCCCCCAGTTTGCTGGCTCGTGCTGGCATGGAGCCCTGGGTGGGGTCCTGGAGGCTGCAAGAACGGCGGGGCCGGAGGGCGCCTGGCCTCGCGCTGTGCCCAGAATGTTGCCCACATGGCAGTTTCTTGCCAAATGGCTGAGCCCCAAAGGAGGGAAACGGGCCCGTCGGCACACAACCTAGGCACTAACCTCCCAGCTCCTTTTGTGAATGCCTGAATGGCTGTTAGCGGAAATGCTGGACATGGGTGGACCCTCCACCTGCTTGTCTGCTTCGAGCTGCCAGGCCAGAGGGTCAGGCTGGGGGCGGTTCGCTTCCTGCTTTGCCAGGCCAAGGCCCAGGCTAGGTTCAGGCCTGCGAGGGGAATGCAGGCATTGGCGGGTTACAGACCAGGGATGGTTGTTAGGTCACTGGGCCTGCCAGGCCAGCGCCCAGACCCCGGCTGTGCTGTTGTCTCTGGTGGATGCTCTGGGTTCTGTCCGTGTCTGTGATCTGGGGACGCCTCTCGCCAGGAACAAGGGGAGTTCCCAGGCTGCCCACTCTCGCTGGCAGGCCCCGAGGTGTGACTCTGACCCGGCTTGGCTGACTCTTGGGTCAGTAACAGGAAGCAGCCGGTTCTGGGGAGATGCTGACTGGATTTGATGGTTGCCCTTTTATAGACTTGCCATAAAAGCCGCAGACGTTCCAGGCAGCTGCTCTGAAAGCAAACCCGAGTCCCACCGCTCGGCCGCAGGAGAAGGGTGTAATGATGCTGCCTGTGGTGGGCCACTTCTGAGAATGCCAATTCAGGAAAAATTGCTTCAAGCAGGGCAGTTACTGCCCAAGGCTTGGTTTTTTCCACCTCTAAGGCAAACCAAACCACCCAGACAGAGAGGACTTCGGTCTCACCCCACTGGCTAACCAGAAGTCATACAAGCAATTTCCTTAGACACTCCCGTTCCCCAGTATCCCCACCAGGGCCACTCATTATGGGGACGAAAGGTTATGAAAACCAACACCCCAGTAAAAGAACAAAGGTTCTCTCTATCCCAAAGGACCAAGCCCCAGACCCCGGTCAATACACAAGTCAGATCTTACCCACAAATCACGCTGTTGCCAATCCTTTAGAATCTAAAATCTAAAGATTTATTCATAAAAGGAAAAAGATAGATATGAGAGCTAGAATTGGTTAAATGGAATCAATGACATCCAGGAATGGCAAAGTTCTTGGTTCAGGCTTGTAGCAGTGAAGGAATAAACTGCAGGTTCAAATCAAGTCTCTGGAGTAAATCCACAGCTGGGATGGGTGTAGCAAAGTCCAGAGGTCAGAAGCAGGACTTAAGACAAGATGGAGGGGTTTATATTCTCTGCCAGGTGGAAGGCCACCCCTTTGTTCTTATTGTGGAAAATCACAGCAGCAAGATGGAGTCTGGAGTCACATGGGCAAGTCACAAGTCCATGCATGACTCAGTTTGCAGGCCGACGCCATTCATAGAATCATAGAATATCAGGGTTGGAAGGGACCTCAGGAGGTCATCTAGTCCAACCCCCTGCTCAAAGCAGGACCAATCCCCAACTAAATCATCCCAGCCAGGGCTATGTCAAGCCTGACCTTACAAACTTCTAAGGAAGGAGATTCCACTGCCTCCCTAGGTAACCCATTCCAGTGTTTCACCACCCTCCGAGTGAAAAAGTTTTTCCTAATATCCAACCTAAATCTCCCCCACTGCAACTTGAGACCATCACTCCTTGTTCTGTCATCTGATACCACTGAGAACAGTCTAGAGCCACCCTCTTTGGAACCCCCTTTCAGGTAGTTGAAAGCAGCTATCAAATCCCCCTTCATTCTTCTCTTCTGCAGACCAAACATCCCGAGTTCCCTCAGCCTCTCCTCATAACTCATGTGTTCCAGTCCCCTCATCATTTTTGTTGCCCTTCGCTGGACTCTCTCCAATTTTTCCACATCCTTCTTGTAGTGTGGGGCCCAAAACTGGACACAGTACTCCAGATGAGGCCTCACCAATGTCTAATAGAGGAGAACGATCACATCCCTCGATCTGCTGGCAATGCCCCTACGTATACATCCCAAAATGCCATTGGCCTTCTTGGCAACAAGGGCACACTGTTGACTCATATCCAGCTTCTCGTCCACTGTAACCACTAGATCCTTTTCCGCAGAACTGCTGCCGAGCCATTCGGTCCCTAGTCTGTAGCGGTGCATGGGATTCTTCTGTCCTAAGTGCAGGACTCTGCACTTCTCCTTGTTGAACTTCATCAGATTTCTTTTGGCCCAATCCTCCAATTTGTCTGGGTCCCTCTGTATCCTATCCCTACCTCCAGTGTATCTACCTCTCCTCCCAGTTTAGTGTCATCTGCAAACTTGCTGAGGGTGCAATCCACACCATCCTCCAGATCATTTATGAAGATATTGAACAAAACCGGCCCCAGAACCGACCCTTGGGGCACTCCACTTGATACCGGCTGCTAACTAGACTTAGAGCCATTGATCAACACCTGTTGAGCCCGACAATCTAGCCAGCTTTCTATTCACCTTCTAGTCCATTCATCCAGCCCATACTTCTTTAACTTGCCGGCAAGAACACTGTGGGAGACTGTCAAAAGCTTTGCTAAAGTCAAGGAACAAACGTCCACTGCTTTCCCCTCATCCACAGAGCCACTTATCTCGTCATAGAAGGCAATTAGGTTAGTCAGGCATGACTTGCCCTTGGTGAATCCATGCTGACTGTTCCTGATCACTTTCCTCTCCTCTAAGTGCTTCAGAATTGATTCCTTGAGGACCCGCTCCATGATGGCACTGAGGTGAGGCTGACTGGCCTGTAGTTCCCAGGATCCTCCTCCTTCCCTTTTTTAAAGATGGGCACTACATTAGTCCTTTTCCAGTTGTCCGGGACTTCCCCCGATTGCCATGAGTTTTCAAAGATCATGGCCAATGGCTCTGCAATCACATCCGCCAACTCCTTTAGCACTCTCGGATGCAGCGCATCCGGCCCCGTGGACTTGTGCTCGTCCAGCTTTTCTAAATAGTCCCGAACCACTTCTTTCTCCACAGAGGGCTGGTCACCTCCTCCCCATGCTGTGCTGCCCAGTGCAGTAGTCTGGGAGCTGACCTTGTTCGTGAAGACAGAGGCAAAAAAAGCATTGAGTACATTAGCTTTTTCCACATCCTCTGTCACTAGGTTGCCTCCCTCCTTCAGTAAGGGGCCCACCCTTTCCTTGACTTTCTTCTTGTTGCTAACATACCTGAAGAAACCCTTCTTGTTACTCTTAACATCTCTTGCTAGCTGCAACTCCAGGTGTGATTTGGCCTTCCTGATTTCACTCCTGCATGCCCGAGCAATATTTTTATACTCTTCCCTGGTCATTTGTCCAATCTTCCACTTCTTGTAAGCTTCTTTTTTGTGTTTAAGATCAGCAAGGATTTCACTGTTAAGCCAAGCTGGTCGCCTGCCATATTTACTATTCTTTCCACACATTGGGACGGTTTGTCCCTGTAACCTCAATGAGGATTCTTTAAAATCCAGCCAGCTCTCCTGGACTCCTTTCCCCCTCATGTTATTCTCCCAGGGGATCCTGCCCATCAGTTCCCTGAGGGAGTCAAAGTCTGCTTTTCTGAAGTCCAGGGTCCGTATTCTGCTGCTCTCCTTTCTTCCCTGTGTCAGGATCCTGAACTCGACCATCTCATGGTCACTGCCTCCCAGGTTCCCATCCACTTTTGCTTCCCCTACTATACATTGTTTACATGTTAGTTTGAAGGTTCCCAGGAAAGCTCAGATGTGGATTGGCGTCTCCCAAAGTCCATTGTGCGTTAAGTGTTTCTTGACTGGGCACTTACCGAGAATAGGAGTACTTGTGGCACCTTAGAGACTAACCAATTTATTTGAGCATAAGCTTTCGTGAGCTACAGCTCACTTCATCGGATGCATTCAGTCCCTTCTCAAGAAGCTGACCAAATGCTTCACTGAGGTTACTTGGAATCAAATACATTTGAGATACAAGGACATAGCCAATATTAATAACTTCAACTACAGAAATGATTTACCCATACAGACAGCATAATCATAACCAGCAAACCATAACCTTTCCATAGACACCTCACACGACAACCTTTGTAACATCACAAATGGTCAGCCAGCAAAGGCTCCAAGTGCACGGCCGTGGGCTCCATGGCCCCCAACAAATGCCGTCGGCTCGCAGGGTGGGGCAAGAATCCAGGTTTCTGCTGCGTGTTCCCCCAGTGATAGAAAACTGGGGCCATCTTCAAAGCAGCCTTTTCCTACCTCTGAGCAGCACTACTGAGCAGTCAGCAGCTATGTGCCAGGGGCCGCTCTCCAGCCTATGGGCCCACTCGGGTTGGTTGGAGGGCCCATGCCCTGGGGCTGACCTACAAGGCCCAGATCAGCCCCGAGAGAGTAGAAGCATGAGGGTGGGCCAGAGAAGGGGGGGTCTGACATCCCTGCAGGTAAAAGCCTGAACCCCACACGGGTGCCCACGGGGCAGGGCCAGGGAGGGATTGCCAAGATTGCGGAGGGGCAGGGCTGGAGGGCAGCAGGCTCCCTGACTAAACCGTGGTCCTGTAATAGCTGCAGTGTGCTGAGTGCTGCGCCTTTGGGGGCGGGGGTAACCGGGATGTCCTTGCACACTGGATGGGGGCTGAATTAACTGGAGCAGCCCCGGCCAGGGACCTGGAGACCCTCGTGCAGCCACAGGCCAAGGGACAACTTGATGTTGGGCACCTGCGTCAAAGGGGGAATTGTTTGTAATAGTTTTATGAGGCCCATGTGTGCCTCGGTTTCCCCTATACTGTGCCTGGCTGCCCAGCAGGGGAAAAAGAACCAAGTTTTCTCTCAGGGCAGACTAAGAGATGTGGGGAAGGGGGTTGCTGAGCAGGCTGAGCCAACTGGACGGACCCTTACAAAGGACTGGCCGAGGCCGACCCAGATCAATGGAAAACGGGAGCAGACAACAGCAGCCCCAGCCCCTGGACGTGGGCACCGAGCGTGAGGAGGATCCCCTGCCCCCCGCAGGGAAGCAGGCACCGACCCAGCTCCAGAGCCAGGGGCTGGCTGCGGGAAGGACCTCGGTGCTCTCTCACCGGGGAGCTGAGCAAGGAAGGAGTTGGCGAGGGACAGAGCCTAGCCATGGGGTCACAGCACCTGAGCTGGAAGACGGGCTCTGCGTTAACTGTCCTTTCTCCAGGGGTCTAGGCCAGGGGGGCTCAAGCAGGAGTGCGTGTGCGCAAGAGTCTCGGGATACACCCCTGCATTTTCAGTTTAAACCAAGTTTTACCAAAAATGTCCTGGGTTTTACAAAACGTATTACTCCGTTTTTTCAGATTTACACCCTACGTCTGTGTCATTCAAACATATTAAAAACAACTTGTTTTGTTAGGAAAATGCAACCCCTGGCCTGAGCTAGATGCACTGGGATAATACGCTAGCCTGTGCGGCTGCCTCTTGAAGTCAGACTCTGCGTTAGTCAGACGAGACTCACAATGGCCAGGCCTGCAGCAAGCTCGGCCGTGCGTGTGCATCCGAACGTACCGATGAATCTCACGCCCGTGCACGTTTCAAGCTGTTAGCAGGGGCTGGTTTAAAGATGTGATCCACTAAACTGGGAATAAAACAAAAATCTGTCTCCGAACGCGCTTCAGACCACAAGGAAGCATTCAAAAGTTTAAAAAACAAAACAGGAGACAAGGAGGAAGTTGAGCGTCTGCGCTGCAAATGGGGCCGCCCACTTCTTGAATGTAAATATTTATAGGCTAATAATTCTGAGTCTACAACAGGCAACTGGTTATTCAAATGAAAAGTTTCATTTGGGGAGTGGAGATCTAATGGTTTCCTAAGCTCAGCGGTGGCCTTGCGGGTTCAGTTCAGTTTTAGCTCTGCAGCAAACCACGTCGATGAATGGAATTCAAAGCATTAATTTACTGACTACTTCCCCCCCGTGTCTTTACACCCACCAAATAAGATCCTGATATTTACCCAGAAGAATTATTTAGTTTTTTGCACCAGTTTTCACCCGGTTTTGTTGTTGTAGTAAACACCGATCCATTCCCAGGGAACATTAAACAAACCAAAGCCTGAAAAGGAAGGGCCCTGTTGCTGTACTATGTAAGTGCGATATTTCTATTCCAAGGGATTTATTTTATAATTATAGGGTAAAAATACAGGAGTCAGCCATTGCTCAGTAACAGCGCCGTGCCCCTTTGCAGTTTGTTAGCAAGTAGCTTGTAAGTGATACTCGGGGTGCACAGACCAAGCAGCCTCCCGCAAGTGGTGCAGCTGGTTGGGAACGGTGGGCTTGGGGCTTCCCTCGGCTGTGGCCGAGCAACGGACAAACCCGCCTGCGGGGCCCGTGCGGAGGGTCGCTGCAGGTCCGGGCTGGTGCCTGGGGAGCAGCCAAGGCTCCCCCAGAGCCCGGCTCAGTGCGACTCGACTCGCTGGCGGGGGAAGCTGGGGCTGAGGCTGCCTCTTGGAAGTGGGGCAGCTGCGTGGCAGGCCTGGAGCGGGATCGGGCGCACTGCAGAGCTGGGGGTGTGGCCCCACCCCTGTGTGCAGCTGTCATGGGGTCCCTGGGCGATGCTCTGGACCTGCTCCCTCCGAAGCCAGGCAGGACTCTGGGGAAGTCTCCTCTCGGGAAGCAGCCTGTCTGCAGGACACACAGCTCCCCCGGCTTCCACCTTCCTGGGTCTGACCTCGGAGCATCCAGCATCCTCTGCCCCTCCGTGCGCTTCCCCCCAGCGAGTCCGCTCAGGCGGGGCTCCTGGGGAAGCCAGAGGGTCCTGCCCCACAACTTCGCGTCAGACGTGACTCTCAGCCAGCCAGTAAAACAGAAGGTTTATTAGACAGGAACATGGTCTAAAACAGAGGTTATAGGTGCAGAGAACGGGACCCCTCAGCTGGGTCCATTTTGGGGGGCAGTGAGCCAGACAACCCCGTCTGCACTTCACTCCATGTCCCCAGCCAGCCCCAAACTGAAACTCCCTCCAGCCCCTCCTCCTCTGGGCTTTGTCCCTTTCCGGGGCCAGGAGGTCACCTGATTCCTTTGTTCTCCAACCCTTCAGCTCTCACCTTGCAGGGGGGAAGGGCCCAGGCCATCAGTTGCCAGGAGACAGAGTGTCGGCCATTTACGTACCCCGGGCCCTTTGCTCTGCAACAATTACACCCCCTTATCCCACCCCCTAGAGACTTAAGAAATGCCTAGGGGAAACTGAGGCACCCCTACAGTATTCAGAGAGAACATTCAGAACAGTCCCACTTTGTCACAGCGGCACTGGGCTCCCAACCTGAGACAGGCGGGTGCAGAGCTCGCGTGGTCAGAGGAGGGGGATTGAAAGCCTGGAAAAGCCCAGTGAAGAGCGGCTGGGATCATGACCTTACACAGCAGACGACAGGAGGGGACAGGCCAAGGGCTGTGCAGTAACAACTGGACTAGTGCAGGCAGGTCAGGGCCGGCTCCTCGTCCTGCTGCCGAACACACCAACAAGGGGACACGCAGGGACACTACACAGTGGGAAACTCACAACTGAAAAAAAGGAACATTTTCATACACTGATTAGCCTGGGGAACTCTCTGCCGCAGGAAGTTGCTGAGGCCAGGGGCTTAGCAAGATGCAAGAAGGGCTGGGCGTTTGTGTTGCTGCCAACAATAGAGTCAGCTGCTCATTGACTCGAAGGCAGCAGGGACCACTAGTGCAGCCAGGCCGACCTCCGGCACATCACAGGCCAGGGCATTTCCCCCCGGTACCCCTGGGCTGAGCCCAGCCATGTGCGTCTGGCCAACGGACCCCCCGCCCCAGGCACCAAGCTGGATTTAAAGAGGGGGCTGGCTGACCCCTCCAGTGTCAACATGGGTGCCAGCAGGGCTGGGGGTATCCCCTTGGCCAGGCCTGGGGGGAGTGGGGCTGCAGGTACCAGCCGCTGGGGTCCCAGCAGAGGGGGATGCAGACAGCTGAGCTGACGGGAGGGAATGAGCCCCCACCCATGGCCACGCACGGCCCAGCCCAGCTCAGAGCTCCCCACCCAAATCCCACCCTGCCAAGGAGGGAGGGGGCCCCCCCGGCCTACCCTAGGGGCCAGGGTGAGAGTGATCAGACACGGCTCAGGCATGGCGGGGGGCAGGGGTCTCTGGGTGCCCAGCAGGTCCATGGCCCCAGTGAGGAACCTCTCTGGAGGGCATTTCTGATTGGGCAGAGCTGTGGAGACACCCCGTAAGGCCCACTCCGGCCCGGGGGGCAGAGGGGTGGGTGGGGAGCGGGTGGGGAGCCGGGATCTCCCAGCTCTGCCAGGGACGGTGAGGAGCCACCCAGGTGCAAACGGCCTGCAGGCGTCAGGGGGCCCCTCCCTAGAGCTTCAGGGCAGCAGGGACCGTTCCAATAGCTAGTCTGAGCCCCCGCCTGGTACCAGCCTAGAATCCCTCACGGCCCCAGCCCTTTGGCCCTGGTTTGTCCCCTCCCCAGGAACACATGGGGCCTTTGCTCCCATTGCAACAGGGCTGGTTCAGCCGCGAGCCCGGGGGCTGGGCGAGCCCGGGGGCTGGGCCAGCCCCACTCCCCCAGCAGCAGCTGGCCCTGTCTACCCGGAGGGCCCCACCAGCCCCTCGCCCGGCCCCCTCGCTCTGCTGCGAGCTGGAGCTGCTCCCGGCCAGGCGCCTCCCCCAACGACAACGCACCTTGGGGCAGGGCTGCAGCCACGGTGTCTGGCACCAGCAGAGACAGGACCCCGAGTTCCAGCAACCCCGTGGCTGAGCCAGCCGGGCCACTCCCAGGGCATGGCCCTGCCGCGTCCAGCGCTGGGAAAGCAGGGGCCCTGCGGCCCAGCCCCACAGCCCCTCTCAGCAGGAGCCTGCTGCCCCCCCACGTGCTAAGTCTCTGGAGCGCAGCCCCCCATGGCCGCCCTGACCCCAGGGAGGCCTGGAGGATTCAGCCCAGGGAGGCAGTGTCCTTGGGGACGAGGAGCCCTGCCCACAGCTCAGGGATGCCCACCGAGGGATGGGGGCAGCCCCCGTCCCGACCAGGCCCAGAGCTGGCTGGGCACCAGCAATCAGTGGCCTCTGCTCAGCAGCAGCTGCCAGCCCCAGGGGGTGCCCCACAGGGGAACACTCCAAGCTCTCGGTGATCCCACCGCTGCCAGAATAGGCCCCAGCCTGACAGCCACGGCCCTGCCCAAGCCCTGTGTTACGGGGCCAGGCCAGCCCCTGCCCCTCACTCGATACAGGTGACCCCACCAGGGCACACAGCTGCCACAGCACCCGCAGGGCAGCTGCCACTTGATTTATTAAGAACATTTAAATAAAAATTCAGAAGCCCCCAGTGCCCCAGCAGAGTGGAGGGTCCCAGCCCACGTCCCCATCCCCACCAGCCCCCCGCAGGGTGCCCCTCCTGGGTGGGTCCCCAGCCCACAACCCCATCCATGCCATCCCTCCCCCGCCCCCAGCGTGCCCCGCCCATGGCCCCATCCCCCCAAGCTCCGGCCCTGGCAAGAGGAACCTGGCCAAGGGGCTGGGATGCCTTGTGGGGCAGCTGCTATGGGGCATATCTCCGCCAGCGGCTGGGACACCCCCACATTACATCACACCCCGCCAGACAATCAGCACACCCACGTGGCAGCCCCTCCCAGCTCAGGGTAGTCCTGCCCAGGGCAGGGCTGAGGGTCCGTGTTCGAATGGCGCCGTCTCCTCAGGGGCCGGGCATGGGGCTAGGCGCAGGGCAGTGCCCCCGCCCACCCCTCAGCAGTTCCGCTGGCCCCACTCCTCGTTGCTGACAAACACCAGGCTGCTCTGGCCACCCCCTGGCCGGGGGGCCGAGCCGGGTGAGCTCCGGGAGCCCCGGAACGTCTTCATGCAGCTCCCGGCAGCTGGCACCCGCCCAGCACCCTGCAGCCACAACAGAAGGAGGCATCAGGCCCTGCCCTGAGCAGGCCCCTGCCCCATTGCTCCAGGCACTGGGGCAGGGGAGCTTCCCCCGAGCCCAGCCTCCCCCGCCCACGCCTGCCCCAGGGGGGTGGTGCTGACTCAGCACAGGGCTCCCCAGTGCCAGAGCTGGTGCCAGGCCCCTGCCCAGGGCTCACCCCACCCGCACTCACCAGGCTCAGCCTGTCCCCGCAGCAGGGATGCACCCAGCTCCCCGGGCCGAGCTCCGGGATCTCCACCTCCTCCAGGGGCCGCGGGGGCGCACCCGGGGCAGGCTCAGCTGCTGGGGCTGGAAGGGCGGCACGACCGGCTCTGCCAGGCTGGGGCTCTGTGCCGGGGCCCTGGCTCTCCTGAGAGGAGAAGGGGGTTACCAGGCCAGCTGCCCCCGCCATGAACCCCAGCCTTCCCCCAGCCTTCCCAGGCCCAGGCCAGAGACCCCAGCCTCTTCTGGGGGCCCTCCCACCACAGAGCGGGGGGGGGCGGCCTGAGGAGGGCAGGGGCAGGAGAATCTGCCCCAGCCCGTGGCCCCGGGCCAACGGTGGTGTCAGCACAGGGCACCGCACCCCTGGAGCAACGGCGCCAGCCAGTCTGAAGTGCTGAGCCGCCAGGGCCCTGCACCCCCACCCACATGCCCCCCACCCTGCCCCAATCACCCCCAAGGACAGCCCCCCACTCGGGCTCTGCCCCCAAGTACCCCCCAACCCCCGATGCCACCCTGCACCCCCACGCCCAAGTCTCTCCCCCCCCCACACCCCCATGCTCTGAGCAAGGTGGCGGGGGGGGGGAGACAGCCTCACCCCAGGACAGGAGTCAGGCTGCGCCTCGGCCTAGGGGCTGGTGCCCTCTAGTGGCTGCTCCACACCAGAGCCAGCCGCTCTCCCAGCGCTTGGCGGGTGGGGGGAGGGACCGGTGCCAATTCAGCTACTGCTGGGGGAGGGGGGGCCAATTCCATCCCCCCAAGCAGGGTCCTGGCTTGTCCCCCCTACAGCTCTGCCGGTGCCCCTCACTCCCGACCCGCAGCCCTGGCTCCCCCCGCACAGGTGGGGAGGGAGGGGCACCTGTCTGCCCCTGCATCAGGGGGTGTTTGCACGGCAGCCGCCTTACCCCAGGCCAGCAGCAGGCCGCTCCCCGCGCAGGACACCCCGACCAGCGGCAGCAGGAAGGCTGCGGGAGAGAGCTGTCAGCAGAGCTGTCAGGGCCAGCACCCGCCGTAGGGCTGCCCCCCAGCACCATGCGCTGCCCTGGGCCCGGGCCCAAGCAGAGACCCCGCACCGTACCCCCCCTCCAGCCCCGTGGGCCATGCAGGCTGGTGTGAGCCCCTCAAACCCAAGGGTAACCCACCCACTCCCCCATATACAGGGAGTGTCTGAAGAGCCTGTCCTGCTCCAGCCACTAGGCCACCTGCCCCTGTCACACGGGCAGCCGCTGGCAGAGCCATGGGGGAACTGAGGCCCCGGGGTGGCACCGGGTCCCCCTGATGAGGGGCTCAGCCAGGAGCCAATGCCCTCAGCTGCACGGCCCCAGCGAACGCACACGCGCTGCTCCCAGGGCATGGGCGCTCCCCCGGCGGCAAGCAGCCTCCCGTGGAACCCCAGGGCTCACCCGGCACAGACGCCATCCCGCAGCCAGAACCCGCTGCCGCAGGCTGCAGGCAGAGACACAGTGAGATGTCTGCAGGCCAGGCACGCAGCCTCGGGTCTGTGCAGGGGGCACAGCTGGGGACAGCCTGGCGCTGGGACCAAGACCACAGCACCAGGGCAGCACCCCCTGCAGCCTGCCCGTACCCCATCCCCCCAGCCTGGCACTAATAGGGTTTCCATATTTGAACATTTAAAAAAAAAAAGAGGACACACCCGGGGGGCGGGGGATTTGCTTGTGCCCCCCTGCCCCAACTCCGCCCCCGCCCTATTGGACCCCTTCCCCAAATCCCTGCCCCAGCCCCGCCTCCTCCCCTGAGCGTGCCACGTTCCCCCTCCTCCCTCTCCCTCCCAGTCACGCTAAACAGCTGTTTCGTGGCACACGCGCTGGCAGCCGAGGGGAAAAGCGGGCACGGTCTCAAGTGATCACTGTTCACTCTCCTTCTCGAATGATCAACTCTTCTCTGGGGAAAAATAATGGCGGCAAAATCCTGGACGTTTTCAAATATTTAAAAATTCCTCCTGGACGGCGATTTAAGAACCCAAAAGCCGGACGTGTCCGGGAAAATGCGGGCGTATGGTAACCCTAGGCGCTAGGGACACTGTGCGGGGGGCTGTGAGGATGCTGGGCGTGTTGCTGCCCGGGTCAACGGGGCTCCGGCCTGGGGGCAGCCTGGCTCATGCTGCCCATTCCCGTAGCAGATCAGCCTGGAGCTGCTGGGCCGGGCAGGGCAGCTCGGGGGGAGCACAGGGAAGCTGCTTTCCGGGGCGACCCGACCGCACAGGAGGAGTTTCCTGGGTGCTGAGCTCTGCAAGCTGCTCCTTGCCCAGCCCCTGGCACCCTGGCCCTTGGCGGGGCTTGGGCCACTGGGGGGGCAAGTGCCATCTTCCCACCCCTGCTGAAAGCCTTCCCCTCCCCCACCCAGCCCCCTCCACCCCACAGCCGGCCCCATGGAGCCTCCTGCCCCACCTGTGCAGGCCCGGCCCATGCCATGTCCCGTCCTGGAACATGCAGGCTATGGAGACGGGGTTGCAGGGCTGCAGCTCACAGACATTCAGGCCCGGGGGGGGGCAGGAGGGAGAAAGAGAGAGAGAGAGAGAGAACACAGCCTGGTCAGAGTGTCCCCCCCCCCCCCCCCCGAGACCTCCTGGCCCCATCACAGCCACCTCTCACCCATGCCCAGCCTGAGACACCCCCCAACCTGGCCTGAGCTCCTCCAGAGACACCCTGCCCAGCTCCGTACCAGCCACCACCACCACCCCGGTCAGAGCCTGCCATAAAGTGGGGAATTTTCTTGATGCTTTGTATGAGAGCTGTGTGCCCCTCAGTTTCCCTGGGTGCTGTGTGGGTAAAGAGGGGGTGGGAGGGGGGTTTGCTGTTGCAGGGGACCAGGTGTGACCTCAAAGAGCAGCCAGGACCCCGGACAATGGCCTGGAGATGGGGGACCCAGCAACTGGTGACAGGGAGCAGCCGGTTCTGGCCAGTGGGAGGACAAAAGGCTGAGGAGAGAGGGGCCGAGTGACCTGATCAGCTGGTTCTGGGGAGGGGGAGGGGGAAGGGGAGACAAAGGACAGAAGAGAGAGGGGGCTCCAGGGCCCCTGGAACTGAAGACAAAGGGGGGAGGGGATACAGGATCGGCTGGATAGAATCATAGAATATCAGGGTTGGAAGGGACCTCAGGAGGTCATCTAGTCCAACCCCCTGCTCAAAGCAGGACCAAGCCCCAACTAAATCATCCCAGCCAGGGCTATGTCAAGCCTGACCTTACAAACTTCTAAGGAAGGAGATTCTACCACCTCCCTAGGTAACGCATTCCAGTGTTTCACCACCCTCCTAGTGAAAAAGATTTTCCTAATATCCAACCTAAACCTCCCCCACTGCAACTTCAGACCATTACTCCTCGTCCTGTCCTCTTCTACCACTGAGAACAGTCTAGAGCCATCCTCTTTGGAACCCCCTTTCAGGTAGTTGAAAGCAGCTATCAAATCCCCCCTCATTCTTCTCTTCCACAAGCTAAACAATCCCAGTTCCCTCAGCCTCTCCTCATAAGTCATGTGTTCCAGCCCCCTAATCATTTTTGTAGCCCTCCGCTGGACTCTCTCCAATTTTTCCACATCCTTCTTGTGGTGTGGGGCCCAAAACTGGACACAGTACTCCAAATGAGGCCTCACCAATGTCCAATAGAGGGGAACGATCACGTATCTCAATCTGCTGGCAATGCCCCTACTTATACATCCCAAAATGCCATTGGCCTTCTTGGCAACAAGGGCACACTGTTGACTCATATCCAGCTTCTCGTCCACTGTCACCCCTAGGTCCTTCTCTGCACAACTGCTGCCGAGCCATTTGGTCCCTAGTCTGTAGCGGTGCATGGGATTCTTCCGTCCTAAGTGCAGGACTCTGCACTTGTCCTTGTTGAACCTCATCAGATTTCTTTTGGCCCAATCCTCTCATTTGACTAGGGCCCTCTGTATCCTATCCCTACCCTCCACCGTATCTACCTCTCCTCCCAGTTTAGTGTCATCTGCAAACTTGCTGAGGGTGCAATCCACACCATCCTCCAGATCATTTATGAAGATACGGAACAAAACCAGCCCCAGGACCGACCCCTGGGGCACTCCACTTGATACCGGCTGCCAACTAGACATGGAGCCATTGATCACTACCCGTTGAGCCCGACAATCTAGCCAGCTTTCTATCTACCTTCTAGTCCATTCATTCAGCCCATACTTCTTTAACTTGCTGGCAAGAATACTGTGGGAGACCGTGTCAAAAGCTTTGCTAAAGTCAAGGAAAAACACGTCCACTGCTTTCCCCTCATCCACAGAGCCACTTATCTCGTCATAGAAGGCAATTAGGTTAGTCAGGCATGACTTGCCCTTGGTGAATCCATGCTGACTGTTCCTGATCACTTTCCTCTCCTCTAAGTGCTTCAGAATTGATTCCTTGAGGACCCGCTCCATGATGGCACTGAGGTGAGGCTGACTGGCCTGTAGTTCCCAGGATCATCCTCCTTCCCTTTTTTAAAGATGGGCACTACATTAGCCTTTTTCCAGTCGTCCGGGACTTTCCCGTATCGCCATGAGTTTTCAAAGATAATGGCCAATGGCTCTGCAATCACAGCCGCCAACTGCTTTAGCACTCTCGGATGCAACTCGTCCGGCCCCATGGACTTGTGCATGTCCAGCTTTTCTAAATAGTCCCGAACCACTTCTTTCTCCACAGAGGGCTGGTCACCTCCTCCTTATGCTGTGCTGCCCAGTGCAGCAGTCTGGGAGCTGACCTTGTTCGTGAAGACAGAGGCAAAAAAAGCATTGAGTACATTAGCTTTTTCCACATCCTCTGTCACTAGGTTGCCTCCCTCATTCAGTAAGGGGCCCACACTTTCCTTGGCTTTCTTCTTGTTGCCAACATACCTGAAGAAACCCTTCTTGTTACTCTTAACATCTCTTGCTAGCTGCAACTCCAGGTGTGATTTGGCCTTTCTGATTTCACTCCTGCATGCCCGAGCAATATTTTTATACTCATCCCTGGTCATTTGTCCAATCTTCCACTTCTTGTAAGCTTCTTTTTTGTATTTAAGAGCTGCAAGGATTTCACTGTTAAGCCAAGCTGGTCGCCTGCCATATTTACTATTCTTTCTACACATCGGGATGGTTTGTCCCTGTAACCTCAATAAGGATTCTTTAAAATACAGCCAGCTCTCCTGGACTCCTTTCCCCCTCATGGATGGAGGGGGCTGGGCTGGGACAGGGAGCAGCCTGGGCCCATGGGGACGGGGACAGACCCAGCTGGATGGGGTGAGACTGGCCAGGCCGAGGGCCCTGAGAACGGCCCAGGCTGGGTCCAGATGCTCCATAAGCTTCCGGTGTGAGGCTGGCCGAGAGTCGCTCCCTCTGGCGTGGGGAGACCGGGCGGGGGGGGGGGGCTGCGGGGGGGCACAGCTGGGTCCCTCCTGTCCCAGGCTGCAGGGAGAGGAGGGAGCGGAGCGGGGATTTGGGTCCCTCACTCCCCAGGCACATCTCTTTGGGGGCAGGGATCGGCCCCCCCTTCCTGCCCCGGGCCCCGCCCAGGAGAGCCCCCCCTGCTCACTCTGATAGGAGATGGCATCCTGCAGAAAGCTGCAGGCGGGGTTGCTGGCCTGGCACCGCACCCAGAACCCCACGATGGCCCCGTCCACCTGCCGGGCCAGGACGGACGAGAGCGCCGAGAAGCTGTGCAGGACGGTCACTGCCCGGCTGTGTGGCCTGGGGGGGACCCACGTCTCCGGTCAGTGCCCAGGGCAGGCAGCGCCCCGGGCGAGCAGGACTCCCCGGGCACAACCGCCTGCAAACCCAGCGCCCCGTTCCCACCATCCCCGACAGCCCTTCCCAGCTTACCCGTACCCCGCTCTGGCAAGGTCCAGTCCCCTTCCGACCAGCCCCGGCACTCACTGCAGGTCCAGGATGGACAAGGACAGATAGGCGTCCAGTTGCCCCAGGATAGGCTGGAACTGGGGGCAGACAGAGCGCTGGGTGAGGGGCTGGTGTGAGGAGTCCCCCGGCCCTGCCCGGGCAGCTGAGAAGAGAAACCAGAGCCAGGGGGCTGCACAGAGCACGGCCCCGTAGGGCAGAGAGGGGGCTCCTGGGCCAGGCCTGCCTTGGACCCCCCTCCCTATGCACATGCCTGGGGCCTGGCAGAGGAGCCCAGAGCCAGGGCCCAGGTTGGGGGCAGGGAGCCCTCAGGGTAGGGTTGCCAACTTTCTACTGGCACAAAACCGAACACCCTGCCCCTGCCCCTTCCCCCTCCCTCTGTTGCTCCCTCTCCCCACCAGGCTGGCTGAGGGCTCCGGCTGGGGCTGCAGGCTCTGGGGTGGGGCCAGGGATGAGTTCAGGGTGCAGGAGGGGGCTCCGGGCTGAGGCAGTGCGTTGGGATGCAGATGGGTAGGGCTGAAGGGAGGGGGTGCCAGCTGCTCCCCAAGGAGTTACCCTTCCCACCGCAGCTCATCTACCCAGGGGTGAGCAGGGCCCATCCCCCACCCTCAGGTCATCAGCAGGGCCCCACTCTCAGCACCCACTGCCCACCAGCGGGTGTCAGCCGGGCCCCCCACCCATACCAGGCTCTCCAGCTGGGCAACGATCCTGAGCAGGTCTGCAAGTGGCAGGGGGCCTGGGGGGCCCGGGCCGGGGGCCCGGGCCGGGGGCCCGCAGGGAGAGGCACCCTGGGAACATCCTGGCTTCAAACATGCAGGAGGCAGGGGAAAGACGGGCCAAGGGGTCTCAGAGCTGGTAGGGCCAGGGGCTGCCCACAGGGGACTCCCAGCCAGACTCCATCCCTGCCCTGAACGGAGCCCAGGTGCAAGGACTCCTCCCTTCCCCCACATACTATACGCTCCCCCTCTCCTCCAGCCCAGCCACCCCCACCCCAGAGAACCTGCCCCCCCACTGCCCCAGCCCATGCTGCACCCTCAGCACCAGCCCGAGGGGGTGTCACGGAGTCCCCGGGGGATGCTCCGGAACTGCTCCCTACGAAGCCAGGCAGGACTCTGGGTCAGTCTCCTTTCTGTGAGCAGGCTGTCTGCAGGACACACAGCTCACACGGCTTCCACCTTCCTGGGTCTGACCTCAGAGCATTCAGCATCCTCTGCCCCTCCGTGCGCTTCCCACAGCGAGTCCGCCCAGGTGGGGTCCTGGGGAAGCCAGAGGGTCCTGCCCCCCAACTCCGCAGTCAGACGGGACTCTCAGCCAGCCAGTAAAACAGAGGTTTATTAGACAGGAACATGGTCTAAAACAGAGGTTACAGGTGCAGAGAACGGGACCCCTCAGCTGGGTCCATTTTGGGGGGCCATGAGCCAGACAACCCTGTCTGCCCTTCACTCCATGTCCCAGCCAACCCCAAACTGAAACTCCCTCCAGCCCCTCCTGCTCTGGGCTTTGTCCCTTTCCCGGGCAAAGAGGGCACCTGATTCCTTTGTTCTCCAACCCTTTAGCTCTCACCTTGCAGGGGGGAAGGGCCAGGCCATCAGTTGCCAGGAAACAGGGTGTCAGCCATTCTCTGTGTCCAGACCCCTGCACACACCTGCCCTCTAGGGCTCTGCAACGATCATACACCCTTATCCCACCCCCTAGATACTTAAGAACTGCATAGGGGAAACTGAGGCACCCCCACACTATTCAGAGGAAACATTAAGAACAGTCCCGCTTCGTCACATCTCTCCCCCCTTCGAGATCGAACTGAGTGGGGTCACTTGAGCCGGTGACCTGGGGAAGTTTGAAGCCACCAACGTTCCCATGGATGACCCAGCATCTCTCCCGTTCCTTGGTAGGGGTTACATCAGGCCCTTCCAGTTTCACGCCCTCCCTTAGGTCAGGGGTGGTGGATAGCACTCGCAGGCCGCATGTGGGAAGGTTTATGTGGCCCGTGCCCTTTGGCCACCCCAAAACCCCAGGGGGTCAAACTGGGATTGGGTCTTCTCCACAACAAGCTGGCCAAACACAGCCACTTGTTTATAGGACTGTTTAATGACAGGTTTCAGAGTAACAGCCGTGTTAGTCTGTATTCGCAAAAAGAAAAGGAGTACTTGTGGCACCTTAGAGACTAACCAATTTATTTGAGCATGAGCTTTCGTGAGCTACAGCTCACTGAAACCTGTCATTATGCAAGGCACTGATTTTAGCCGTATGGAGTGGAAATCTATCAACTGCACCCGATGAAGTGAGCTGTAGCTCACGAAAGCTTATGCTCAAATAAATTGGTTAGGACTGTTTAACTTTCTTAACAGCTTTCATTCCATCTGAGACCTTCTCAAAGCTCTCCATACTGGATCTTTCAACAGGAAAGTCAGTGGATCCATTCACAACAGAAAATCTCTGGCTGTTAGGAACTGAAACTTTCTTGATTAAATCACTTTCACACCCTTCAGTTGCAGTAAACTGCTTGCAAAGACTCCATGAGGATTCCTTTCCCTAGGGGCTTTTCTATGGGACAGTTCACCCCTCACAGAAATTCTGCTCTTACCCTCTTTACCTAGGGCTTGCTCCAGAGGAACACTTTTCTGAGCAACAACAGACTCTTTCTGGGTCTCCCTTACATCCAGAATCACCTCTGGCCCATCAGGCAGATTCCTACACAATCCCCTTTCAGGCAAACTCACAGACTACCTAGATAAAAGGTCGGAAGCATTCTCCTTCCCTTTGCCACACACAAGTTCAGGAATCTTTTCCTTCTTGCTACAGGTTTCCACACCCTCAATAGGTAACACAATCACATCACCTTCATGCTCTCCTTGTGCCCTGGCTAGGATCTCACCCTGATTAGACAGAGTTGCGACACCCTTTCCCAGCCACACACTAGCAACAGGCAAAATACAAGCACCAGAATTGTCTGGGCTCTGGGATTTTACATAGACACTAACTGGATGCGACCTAGTTACAGGGCCACTCTCCCGAGCAGACACAAACTTAGGACCCTTCCCTTCCTAGGCTTTAGCTGAATCCAGAACCAACTCTGAGACAACTGCACGACCCTCAACCATCACAGGCTGAAAGGCCCCTTCTGTCTGCTCCACAGACAAAGAAGAGCCGGACACACTTTCTCTTTTCCCAGACACACAGGTTGGGATCTCATTCCCTTTGTCCCAGCACACAGGGCTGGTCACAGACAACTGCTTGGAGATCAGAGTAGCTCCCTCCATAGGCAAGTCAATGACAGACACAGGCATGTTTCCTTCACTGTCACACTTCTCCACCCAGCTAACAGGTAAGGTCCAGGGACACTCACCTTCCACTCTCCTCGCCTTCCGACACTGCTGACTAGACAAGGCCATCAGATCACAAGGCTGCCTAGGCTCATCCAGACTTTCCTTACCCAGCACCTTGCCGCTCCCAACAGATCCCCTGCCCTGCCTGTGTCTCCCCCCCTCAGCTGGGGTCTCAGCTCCCACTGTGCTCAGCGCTGCCCTTGCTGTCCCAGTGGGGGCAGGCAGCGAGCTCACTGCTTTCCTCACAGCATCAGAGCCAGCCTGAGAGCCCGCTCCGGTGTGCAAGGGGGCAGGGAGCGTCTCTCTGTCCCACCCAGCCCCAGGGATCTGGTTACAGGCTGGCAGGTAGCCTGAGCCTAGCCGCTCCTCCCCCCTGCCAGCCTGGTCATCTGCGTTTTCACTGACCATTTCCCTCTCCACCGATTGGTTCCCTGGATTCAAATTCAAACCCTTGGCAGTTACCGGAGCAGGGCCTGGATCCTGTCTCAAAGAGACACAGTCACCCCACAACAGGGTCTCGCAGCTGGTGTCCTGGAGAACCACAACGACCAGCCAGTCCGACCCCTCCTGGGTCTGCACAGGGATCTGGGCCATAGGCAGGGCGAGGGGCTTCGTCCCTGGGACCCTCACCCAGCTCACACAGCCCCTCAGCGTCTGAGACTGCACCACCCGGGGCCTGACACCAGTTCTCTCTGTCCCAGGATCTCGCCACCCCAGGAATGTCTCCCCATTGACCATCACCTTCTGCTCCCACTGGAGGTCCGAGGGGCCCGACCCCAGGAGACTCCACACAGACATAGGTTGGGGTCAGGAGTGGGAGCCTGTCCACCTCCCCACACATCTGGCTGACAGGAGTATATGGCCTTGGGACCCAGCACTGGGGCTTTTCTGCAGGGTCCCCCTGGTTCAGATCTCCAGCCTGCTCAAAGGCAGTGAAGTGGGCATCCACATCCCCCCCGTCCTTAACCAGGGGCAGCAATTTAGTCTTGAGGTTCCCTGCAGAACTGGCCCCCCGAGGTCTATCCCCACTCACCCTGGGGAGGTCCCCTATGCCTCTCCGCTCCACCATCGCCAGTTCATGCAGCTGCTGCTTCTGCAGCTCTTTCTTGGGCTCTTGCTGTCTCTCACAGTCCTCTTGCTCTCTTGCACTCAGCTCCAATCCCGTCGGTCTCCGACCCCCGGATGGGGAACCCATGTGAAGACCCTCGTCTGGTCGGGGATAGGAGTCTTGGCGATGCCTGGCTACTACTCCAGCTGCTCCCAGATCCTGCTATAGCCCCATTTGGGGTCAGGAATCTGTTCCTTAGAGCGGTCATCCTCCTCCAGCTGAGCGATTAACTCTGCTTTGGTGAACTTTCCAACGCGCAACCCTCTCTTTTTGCACAGGGTTACAATGGCCTGTCACTGTCTCCTTAAGAAGGACATCACTCTGCTCTTCCCAAGCTGTTGTGGACTCACAGGCCTGTGTGCTCTCAGCTCCCCACGGTTTCCAGGGAGAACCCCTAGTGTGCCAGCCCTTCTCGAGGTCACCCCCTCTTTGCCAGGGTCGAGCTGCAGACTCCTCCGCCCCTGGGACCGCTCGCTGCAATCCCCAGGGTAACCCTGTTACTGCAAAAGTCCTTCTTTCTCCCAGGGCCAAGCTGCAGGCTCCTTTGCCCCTGAGACTGCTCACCGCAGTCCCCAGGGGGACCCCATTACTGCACAGTCCTTCTCGCTGGTCACACACTCCCAGGGGTTAACCGCCCCCCAAAACCGCTCCTCGCTGAGCCTTCAGCATGCCTGGTCCTCGTCAATCCCCTTCGTTTTACTGCTCCCCAGTCACTTACTGCAGGAAGCGCCGTCCACGGGGTGCAGTACATCCCACCTCTGCCACCAGTTGTCACGGAGTCCCTGGGCGATGCTCTGGAACTGCTCCCTATGAAGCCAGGCAGGACTCTGGGGCAGTCTCCTTTCTGGGAGCAGCCTGTCTTCAGGACACACAGCTCACACGGCTCCACCTTCCTGGGTCTGACCTCGGAGTATTCAGCATCCTCTGCCTCTCCGTGCGCTTCCCACAGCGAGTCCGCCCAGGCGGGGTCCTGGGAAAGCCAGAGGGTCCTGCCCCCCAACTCCGCAGTCAGACGGGACTCTCAGCCAGCCAGTAAAACAGAAGGTTTATTAGACGACGGAACATGGTCTAAAACAGAGCTTGTAGGTGCAGAAAACAGGACCCCTCAGCCGGGCCCATTGTGGGGGGCAGTGAGCCAGACAACCCCGTCTGTACTTCACTCCGTGTCTCCAGCCAGCCCCAAACTGAAACTCCCTCCAGCCCCTCCTCCTCTGGGCTTTGTCCCTTTCCGGGGCCAGGAGGTCACCTGATTCCTTTGTTCTCCAACCCTTTAGCTCTCACCTTGTAGGGGGGAAGGGCTCAGGCCATCAGTGGCCAGGAAACAGGGTGTCCGCCATTCTCTGTGTCCAGACCCCTGCACACACCTGCCCTCTAGGGCTCTGCAACGATCATACACCCTTATCCCACCCCCTAGATACTTAAGAACTGCCTAGGGGAAACTGAGGCACCCCCACACTATTCAGAGGAAACAAGAACAGTCCCACTCCATCACAGGGGGCTCCAGCCAAGCAGCTGCTCCCTTGTCCCAGAGCCCCCCTCTGCCAGCAGGGGCCCAAATGGGGGTCAGCGTGGGACATGGGGGGGGGGGGGGGGAGTCACAACAGAACGGAAACTGGAGCCCCAGTGGGAGCAGAGGGCTCAGCCCAGCAAGGCGGGGGCCACATGGCAGCGTGTGACACAGGGACCTCCCCTCCCCCCACCAAGCTGTGGGGCCAGCCTCGCCAGCAGCATCCTGGCTATGGGGTGAGAGGGACACAGGCAGCCAGCGCCAGCCCTGGCCCCTCCCCCTCACCAGGCATTGCCAGGGCCCGGTGGGCCTGGGGGCAAAGTAAAGAGAGACAGAGCCCCTAAGGGTGAGGGGGCAGGTACCCCCATGCTGCAATGGCAGGGGACTGGGGCATGGGACCCCCCTTCCCCCAGGCCCAGGGGAGCAGCCCCCTTACCTGGCACACAGCCCATGGTCCAGCTGAGACAGAAGCCCAGGGTGCAGCGGCAGGAGAGGTGCCCAGCCCAGGACATGCAGGTGCTCCAAGGGGGGCAGGGCTGCCCCCTGCCACACTGGGCACATCTGGGGGAACAGCCCCCCCTCCCGAGTGAGAAAACCTGAGCTGAGACTCCGACCCGGGAGGAACCTGGACAGCAGGTACCCAGGGCAGGAGGAGTGACCCAGCACCGGCAGAGCAGGGGCTGCGGGTCGGGAGTGAGGGGCACCGGCACAGCTGGTGGGGGGCAGGGCTGGGCTAGCGGGGGGCTGTGGCTCGGGAGTGAGGGGCACCGGCACAGCTGGTGGGGGGCAGGGCTGGGCTAGCGGGGGGCCGTGGCTCGGGAGTGAGGGGCACCGGCACAGCTGGTGGGGGGCAGGGCTGGGCTAGCGGGGGGCCGTGGCTCGGGAGTGAGGGGCACTGGCAGACCAGGGCAGGGCAGGGGGTTGGAAGAGTGATTGAGGGGCCAGGGCTGAACTGGGCCCTGCAGCTGAGTTGGGCCATACCTGGTGCGGTGGCCCCCTCTGTGGGGGTGCCAGTCCCTGCTGGCATCTCAGCGCTTGTAGCCCAGGTGTGAGGGGTGGGGCCAGATGCTGCCAGCCAGGGGTGTGTGCTGGACCCTAGAATACAAGGGGGTTGGGCAGCCAGAGGGTCACCCCCATTGGAGCAATTGACTGGCGATGCCAGAGGGGCAGTCAGCTCTGCTCTGGCTCAGCTGGCCAGGTGCAAGTCCCTGGGCACGTCCCTGGCAGTGCCGGCCCCTGGGGCCTCATCTTCCCTGCTCGCAGCTTTGACCGCCGTGGCTAACAGAGGAGCCCCCGGCGAACAGCTGCTCTTGAGTTCTGCCACCCGGGGGGCGCCGCACCTCCACATGGGGCCACCCCAGCGTGGTCATCACCCAGCAGACCTGGAGCCAGTCGGGGGGGGGCAGCACCCAGAGCCCCCCCTTTGCTACAGACAGCACCTCTGCTGGGGCGTCCCCTAGGCCAGGCCAGGAGGGGAAAGAGGAGGCACCTGCATCTCCCCCTTTGTTTGCTCCTAGCTGGGGCACGGGGGAGCCCGGCACATTGGCTGGGACCATGGGGAGGGGCAGCCGTGAACTCACCTACCCCCCCTAGCCTGCCTGGCACAGGGAGCCTGGAGCTGCAGCAGGAGCCCAAGGAGAAGGAGGCAGCCCCTCCCCATCCTGCCAGGCCTGGGCTGGGCTGGGCCCCAGCTGCTCTCAGCCTCCAAGGGGCAGGGGCTGGGCTCTCCCTGCGCTGGGTTAAGGGCGATCCAGGGGCTTGTTAATGATTCCTGGGTGGGGGCAGCTGTCAAGGGTCCAGGCAGGCACTGAGGAGCCCCTGTGCTGGGGTGGCTCTGACGTGCCCAGCTGCCACTCGTTACCCCAGGCAGGGTTGGTCCGGCCAAGGAGGACAAAGTCCGAAGCGCAGCAGGGAGGTGGGGCTGTTCCCAGGACTCTGGGCAGCTGGACCCACACCAGGGGCTGCTCGGAGCTGAGCAGCAACAGAACAGCCCCGCTCAGGCCAGGCTGTCGACAGAGGCTGCCCCAGGGCTGAGATCTGCCCCGCTGGGCTGGGCTGGATGTGGGAATTCTTTGTAATATTTTCATGAAGCCTGGTGTGCCTCAGTTTCCCCTACATGCTGCCTTGTTACCTGGGGGGTGGGAAAGGTCTGTCTGCTCTCTGGGCAGGCTAAGACACAGGTGCGAACGGCACCTACCTGCCTTGGGCCTTAGGCCCCTCATCGACGGAGCTGTTGAGAAGATCATGGCAAACTCAGTAGCTGGGACTTTCACATCCAGCAACCCTTGACCAGAGAGATCTGGACCCCCCGACCCCCTGCTCTGCATCTCCCCAGCTCGGGAACAAAGGACTGTGGGAGGCAGTCAGGGCTCACCTGGGAGTCTGACAAAAGACAGCAGATGGACGGACAGACAGACCCGTATAGTCTGAGGCCTTTCTCTGCAGCCACATTAGGACAGCAGCACCACGTGCTAAGAATCCTTTACATCCTCACGTGCCACCTAAATTGCATTAAACCCAGGTAATACTGGGCCGTTGAAAGCGATCCTGTCCTAACAGCACCCACCACCATCAGAGAAAGAAACAGCTTCACTGGTTACCGCGGACCTTGGTTGATTGAATCTGTCTGGCAAGAAATCACTTACCAACAGTCGTGGGTGTGAAATCTTGACTTCTATTGTTGTGTCTTTATGGTCCCCACTTCTCCATGGTTTATCTGTCTGGTCTCTGTCGGGTTCTTTGATTGTTTCTGTTACATCACTAATTTTGCTGGGTGTAAATCAATTAAGGTGGTGGGCTCTGATTGGTTAAAGAATTGTTTTACAATACGTTAGGATGGGTTAGAGAATTGTTTAGTAATAATTTAGTAAAATGATAGGTGAAGATACAGCTAAGCAGGACTCAAGTTGCACTATATAAACTGGGGTCCAAAGGGAAGTTCTTTGGGAACCGACTCCAGGACCCAGCCCCAAGATCAGAGCTGCCAGACCTCAACACCCTGCCAACCACACCGTACGGAAGCTGGAGTCCCCCAGATGATCTGATCCCGACTGGCCAGCAGGAAGATTGTCCGTCTTCTTGGGAGTGGGGAGCATTGTAGGCTTAGCATGTGCTTTCTGGTTTTGGTGATTGTTAATAGAGGCTCAAGATATTATTGTGTAAGGCTCTTTCACTGGGGAAAGGCCCTGCAGACCTTGGGAGGGCGTCATGGGGAGGTTGGAGCCTCAGCTGCTGAGGCTGCAGGACATGCAGGTGGGGCTGGGGTGACACCACTTCCTCCGGTGTCAGCCCTTCCCACCCAGCTTTGGCCAGGTCAGTTCCCCACTGGCAGGGCGGGGCCTCGGGGGAAGGGGCAGGGCAGGGCATTCGGAAGTCGGTCGCCCTCGCCAGGCTTCATGGGGACGGGACGGGCCACCAGGCCGATACCAGGACCTGCAGAGGGCAGGCAGGGCAGCTCCTGGCAATACAACAGGCAGGGGAAACCCACACCTGGCCGGGAACAGCGGCCAAGGCAGCACCACGGCCCCGGCTGCCCGGGTTCAGCGTGGGGTGGAACAACTCGTGCCCACCCCTTTGATCCTGGGAGGGCTCTCCCCCGCAGTGGAACCGCTACCGTGCACCCCCTTGCAGGGAGCCCGCCCCGCAGGCCTTTCTCCTCCCCACCCCCAGTATGTTTTGCCTTGGCTCCCACTCATGGGTTTCTTGCTTCTTGATTAACCCCACCTTCTACCGCCCCCTGTGCCAATGAGCTGCTGCCACCTCCCATTGGCACTCGCCCACCCGGGCATTCAGGAAGGGGCAAGCAGAGACCTCCAACCAGGAGGCACTGAGGCTCACCCTGTGTAGGAGGGGATCAGGGGCTGCCCAGCTGCCTTGAGTACTAGGGTTGCCAACTTTCTAATCACACAAAACCTAACACCCTTGCCCCACCCCCTGCCCCATCTCTGAGGCCCTACCCCCACTCACTCCATCCCCCCTCCATTGCTCACTCTCCCCCACCCTCACTCACTTTCACCGGGCTGGGGCAGGGGCTGGGGATGAGAGGTTTGGGGTGTAGGAGGGGGCTCCGGGCTGGAGCCAAGGGATTCTGAGTGTGGGAGCAGGCTCAGGGCAGGGGGCTGAGGTGCAGGAAGGGTTGCGGGCTCCAGGAGGGAGTTTGGGTGCAGGAGGGGGCTCAGGGTGGGGTTGGGGTGTGGGAGGATGTGAAGGGTCCAGGAGGGAGTTTGGGTGTGGGAGGGAGCTCAGGCTGGGGCAGCAGCTGTAGATGGGGGTGTGGACTCCAGGATGGGGCTAGGAGTTGGGGTGTGGGCTCTGGGAGGGAGTTAGGGTGCAGGAGGGGGTTCAGAGTGTGGGCTCCAGCTGTGTGGTGCTTACCTCAGGCAGCTCCCAGTCAGCGGTGCAGTGGGGCTAAGGTAGGTTCCCTGCCTGCCCCGGCTCTGTGCAGCTCCTGGAAGCAGCCAACCAATGGGAGCTGCGGAGTTGGTGTTCGCGGTGGGGGCAGCGCGCAGAGCCTCCCTGGCTACCCCTGTGCCTAGGGGCCACAGGAACATGCTGGCCGCTTCTGGGAGCCACGCAGAGCCAGGGAAGGCAGGGAGCCTGCCTTAGCCCCACTTCGCCGCCAGCCGGACGTTTAACAGGCCAGTCAGCGGTGCTGACTGGAGCCGCCAGGGCTCCTTTTTGACCGGGCGTTCCAGTCGAAACCCGGATGCCTGGCAGCCCTACTGAGTACTTATGTAGGGTCAGTTGTCAGCATGAGTTGGCGTGGGGCCGGGTCTGGGCTGGGCCCTGGGCAGCCTCTGGGCTGTGTCACGTCCTCTGGCGGCCAGAGGCTAACACACAATGCCAGTTCGGCTGGGATGTGGGGAATGGTTTATTTCAGAGCACACTGAAGTCAGTGTGGGGCACAATGCCCGAGGCTCAGGGAGGGGCTGGGCCCAGCCACACCAGCCTGCAGTAGAGCACACAGCAGGCATGCCCAGCCCACCCCTGTGGCCTTTCACTTGTGGCTAGCAAGTCCCTTGGCCAGATGCTCCCTCGGTGCCTTGTGCTCCAAGCAACTCCCTGTTGAGAGTGAGGGCTAGGTGTGGAGGGGGGCACGTGGCTTTCCCTGGCCCAGCGGCCTGCTCTGTGCTAGTCCCAGCAGGCGCTGGGCAATGGGTCCGCTGGTGGATGATAAGGAAGCCATGCTTCTTGAATCCTTTGCCGCACTCGGCACACACGAAGGGCTGGTCGGCCGTGTGGGCTCTCTCCCTCTCTCGCCGCCTGGCTGCCGGCGGCTCCCGTGGCCCCTCCTGCTGCCGGGCGCCCTGCCTGTCGTGGGTGATCTGGTGCATGATGAGGTTGGTGCTGCAGGTGAAGCTCTTGCCGCACTGCGGGCAGGGGTAGGGGCGCTCGCCGGTGTGCCTGCGCTGGTGGATCAGCAGGTTGGTCTTGTACTTAAAATGCCGGCCGCACTCGGAGCAGGGGAAGGGGCGCTCGCCGGTGTGCGTGCGCTGATGGACGGCCAGGCTCGACGTGTAGCGGAAGCGCCGGCCGCACTCGGAGCAGGGGAAGGGGCTCTCCTGGCTGTGCACACGCTGGTGGACCGTCAGGTCTTGCTTCTGCAGGAAGCACTTGCTGCACTGGGCACACGCGTAGGGCCGCACGCGGGCGTGAACGCGCCGGTGCACCGCCAGGTAGGTCTTGCTCTTGAAACTCTTCCTGCAGGAGGGGCACATGAAGGGGCGCTCGCCCGTGTGGGCACGCAGGTGCACCCCCAGGCTGGTCTTGTAGCTGAAGGTGCGGCCACAGTGCGGGCAGGCGTAGGGCTTCTGCAGCGTCTCCCGGCTGTGCAGGCACCGGTGCAGCATGAAGCTGTTGGGGCAGGAGAAGCTCCAGCCGCACTCCGTGCAAATCAGCAGCACTTTCTGCTCGTCGGTCGTCTTGGGGGCCAGCAGCTCGGCCCGCTGGTGGAAGCTCTCCTCACACCTCGTGCACTCACAGCCCTGCTCCACCTTCGCCTCCCTGGGCAGAGGCAGCCAGCACGTGGCGTACGCCTCCTCCAACGGCTCCTCTTTGGCGGGCTGCTCTGCAGCTGCTGTAGGGACAGAGTCAGGAATGAGCTCCTGAGATGCCAGCTCCCCAACTGCTGGGTCTGAGTCACACGAGTCCCACGGATCCTGGCCCCCGTGTGCAGGAATAACTGTAGGTACGTGTGTGCGTGCATGGAGAGACCCCAGGAGAAAAAACTCCTGATCCTACCTAGCTTTTATTTCAGAGGAACAGCCATGTTAGTCTGTATTCGCAAAAAGAAAAGGAGTACTTGTGGCACCTTAGAGACTAACCAATTTATTTGAGCATGAGCTTTCGTGAGCTACATCTGATGAAGTGAGCTGTAGCTCACGAAAGCTCATGCTCAAATAAATTGGTTAGTCTCTAAGGTGCCACAAGTACTCCTTTTCTTCTAGCTTTTATTGACACTTTCCAACCCAGAGCTCAAAGCGCCTTTCCTAGATTGCGGAAACGAAGGCAGAGGGAGATGACTTGCCCAAGGCAGAGCTGGGAACAGATGCTACATCTCCCAAGTCCCAGGCCAGTGCTCTGGCCACGAGGTCTCACCCAGGTCAGTTTCATCTAGTCCAGAGCACAAAGTGGATCATGTTAATCATAGCCCATGATTACTGCATGGCTCCACTCCGGGACAGAGTTAAGGCTCTCTGGGTGTCCCTACATTAGCATGCTTGGATTTCAGGCATGGGTTTGTAGTACCTGGTGTGGGGAAAACGGCATCATGCTGGGGTGGATTTCACCCTGGATTACCGATGCGCGCTCTCAAGCTGAGCTCCAGCTTAACAGCATTTTCCATGCCTGCACTGGGAGCTCTGGGACACACCCTGCACAGCTCCAGTGGCTTCACACCCAGCCCCGGGACACCCTGGTGCTGGAGGAGTGCCTGCACATGCACAAACAGAGGTGGGTCATGGCACGTCATACCCAGCAGAAATCACGCAGAGCATGAGGCTCCCATGTTCTCTGAAGCATTGCCGCTAACTGGGCACAGCCTGCCCAAGCCTGGCCCTCTGAGGTGCCAAGTACCTCAACTCCCAATGAAGCCCACAAGGGACAAGCGTGCCCAGCAGGATGACGCACCACTGATTGCTCTGCACTGGGGGGTGTCACCCTTTCCGAAGCAGCAAGCAAGTGCCTTTCCTGTGTCCCGCCCCGTGCCTGGCTCCGAGCAAGGGACCAGGCCGTACCTGCGATAGCCTTGGCTGCTCTCGCGGTCTCCTTGGGCAGGTCGTAGTAGTGGCGCCGTGCTGCGCGTTTCTTGCGTGCATTGAAGCGGCCCCTCCGTCGCATGGCTGCAGCTGGGCGTTACAGTGCAGCGTGGGAACAGCAGAAAGCAGAGCACCCCAGCTCCCTGAGCAGCAGCTAGGAGACTCCCTGGCACGGCAGGCTGGGGCTGCCTGTGGGTCCAGAGCAGCTTTTGGCCTCGCTGAACATCCTGTAAACGAACCAAACGTTCCCAATGATCCCTTACGCCAGAGACAAACAGCCACGAACTGGCTCCCCTTCAGCACACAACGGGCTCCAAGGATGGGGAGCTAATCACTGCAGTCTGCTCCTGGGGCACAGGGGAGAGTGGCTGGTGTAGCAGGGGAATGGGTTCCTGGGGATCAAGGACTGGGGTTGGGCAGGCTTGCTTTGAGTTGTTCCCTTCGGAAGCTTGGATCCAGCAGACCTGGCTCTCGCCTGCCCCTGAAGGGTCTCAGCTGCCTGCCTCTTCCGCACCCCACAGAGTGTGTGAGCGCTGCAAGGCTGCTGGCTCCCCCGCTCCGAGAATCTCCACAGCCTGTGCCTTCCTGGTACAAACTGCGTGGGAAGGGGGCAGGAGGAGGCCTGGGTTGTGTTGCACACCTACACTCTGCGAGCAGGGCTGGATTAAGGCATAGGCAGTACAGGCCCTTGCCTCAGGGTCTGGTTCCTGGAGTCACACGCTGGCATCAGAATCATGACTAGTTGTTTGTGTGTTTGGCTGGTTTTTTAAATTGTGTTCCTAGCCCTCACTGCTGTGAAGAAAAACTTGAAAACATGAAGAGTGTAACTGGTCCAAATGTCTGCCTGAGCCTGCAGACAGCCTCCAGAAGGGGGAGGAGTCGCTGATGCGTGTTGGGGAGGGAACTGTGGGCCTCACCACCACCTCCAGGGCTGAGCAGGCTCCTGCTGACGGGCTTGGACCAGGCCTTCTTGTATATGAGGGGCTCCCAGGATGAGATGGGCTGAGGGCCCTGGAGTGCCTTAAGCCAGCCCCATTGGTGCGGGAATGTCAATCAGGTGAGAATGGTGGCAAGGACTAAGGGACCTAATTGCATGGTTTCTGCCTTACTGGCTCCAGTGGGTTCTGTGGCACTCGGACAGGGTTTTGAAAGACTCCTGCATTCTCCTAGCACAAACAGCGATGGGTTTTGTGTGAAGGGGATTTTCCATCTTCCTCCAACAAGACACCCTCTACTAGTCCAACAACATTTCCCCCTATGTAAAGATGTTACAAGCTGCTTTGTGTTGCCTCCCACTGGTGGCAAACTCTCCAAAGCAGGCGTGAGGTGCTTGGAATCAGACACCCCATATCCCAGGGAGGCCCTGATCTGTACTGAAGTGTTATAGGGATGCTCACACCCTGCTGCAGAGCACCCTCTTGGCCAGTTACACATACCCACAACAATGCTACTTGAACCAGTAACACAATGGAGTTAAAAGTACAGAATATTTCACCAATGATACAGAAAGACCAGGGAGGAAGAGGAGTTATTTAAGTTAAGCGCCATTGTGGACATAAGAATAAATGGATTCTAACTGGGCATCAGTAAGTTTAGGCTTGAAATCAGGCGAAGGTTTCTGACCATCAGAGGAGTGAAGTTCTGGAGCAGACTCCCAAGGGGAGCAGTGAGAGCAAAAAATGGAACTGCCTTCAAGACTGAACTTGGTCAGTTTATGGAGGGGACAATATGACGAGACTGCCTACAATGGCATGGAGCCGATCTGCAACTGCTAGCAGCAAATATCTCCAACAGCCAGTGACGGGACACTAGCTGGCAAGGGCTGAGTTACTACTGAGAATTCTCTCCCACGTGTCTGGCTGGCGGGTCTTGCCCACATGCTCTGAGTATTTGGTGTCAGGAAGGAATTTTCCCCTAGGTTAGACTGGCAAAGACCCTGGGGGGTTTTCACCTTCCTCTGCAGCATGGGGCCCAGGACACTTGCAGGTATAAACTAGTATAAATGGTGGATTCTCTGTAACTTGAAGTCTTTAAATCATGATGTGAGGACATCAGTAACTCAGCCAGAGGTTAGGGGTCTATTACAAGAGTGGGTGGGCGAGGTTCTGCGGCCTGCAATGTTCAGGTCAGAGCAGATGATCATGATAGTCCCCTCTGGCCTTAAAGTCTATGAGTCTATTGTATAAGTAGGGGCATAGCAAGCAGATCGAGGGACGTGATCGTCCCCCTCTATTCGACATTGGTGAGGCCTCATCTGGAGTACTGTGTCCAGTTTTGGGCCCCACACTACAAGCAGGATGTGGATAAATTGGAAAGAGTCCAGCGAAGAGCAACAAAAATGATTAGGGGTCTGGAACACATGACTTATGAGGAGAGGCTGAGGGAACTGGGATTGTTTAGTCTGCGGAAGAGAAGAATGAGGGGGGATTTGATAGCTGCTTTCAACTACCTGAGAGGTGGTTCCAGAGAGGATGGTTCTAGACTATTCTCAGTGGTAGAAGAGGACAGGACAAGGAGTAATAGTCTCAAGTTGCAGTGGGGGAGGTTTAGGTTGGATATTAGGAAAAACTTTTTCACTAAGAGGGTGGTGAAACACTGGAATGCGTTACCTAGGGAGGTGGTAGAATCTCCTTCCTTAGAAGTTTGTAAGGTCAGGCTTGACAAAGCCCTGGCTGGGATAATTTAGTTGGGGATTGGTCCTGCTTTGAGCAGGGGGTTGGACTAGATGACCTCCTGAGATCCCTTCCAACCCTGATATTCTATGATTCTAAGAAGCGTCAGGTGCATTCCCCGAATTGCTGTTTGCCATCTGCAGTGACCACACTGACTTCACCTGGACATAACACGCTGCATTCCAATTTAATCAGAATTACTCTGAACTTCAGCTCCAAGCAAAATACAGTTCTTTCCTCTGACCTAGTATCTGCTCTGGGCAATCCCCACTTTGCAGGGTATGCACTGGGCCAGGCCTCTGCAGCCACATGGCTGATCAGTGCGGTGACACTTCCGCTGCATGCTGGCTCTACCACCCGCCTCGTTGTGGGGTTTCACCGCACATGTCTAGGGTGCCTGTAGTGGCTAATCTCACGGCACCCCGTGGAGCAGGGCGGGGGCTCAACCCCTGCAGTTGTCGCCCTTGGTGCCCCTGGAGCTGGGCTGGCGTGGGCAGAATCTCCAAGATGACCCCGTGGTGGGGCCCTGGGGGGATACAGAACTGGGCCAGGGAGGCGCTGCACATGGGGTACGGCCGGGATGGCTCCACGACAGCGCCTTGCAAGGAGAGCCAGGGCGACTCCGAGTGATCAGCTGGAGCCCTGTCCCTGCCTGCGCCCCGTCCCCATGGCAACGCCCCCTCACCGGAGCGCGCCTCCGGTCCCCATGGCAACGCCCCGGGCGCCCCCTCACCTGAGCGCGCCTCCCGTCCCCATGGCAACGCCCCCTCACCGGAGCGCCCCCCCGTCCCCATGGCAACGCCCCCTCACCGGAGCGCGCCTCCGGTCCCCATGGCAACGCCCCAGGCGCCCCCTCACCTGAGCGCGCCTCCCGTCCCCATGGCAACGCCCCCTCACCTGAGCGCGCCTCCCGTCCCCATGGCAACGCCCCCTCACCGGAGCGCGCCTCCGGTCCCCATGGCAACGCCCCAGGCGCCCCCTCACCTGAGCGCGCCTCCCGTCCCCATGGCAACGCCCCGGGCGCCCCCTCACCGGAGCGCGCCTCCCGTCCCCATGGCAACGCCCCAGGCGCCCCCTCACCGGAGCGCCCCCATGGCAACGCCCCGGGGCTCTGCTCGCCCCCGGGTCTCGCGCTGCCGCGGGTCGGACTCGGCCCGCGCTCTCTGCGATGCCCGCGAGACGCAGCGGGGCCCCGACCGCCAACCAACCTCGGATCCCAGGCGGCCAGCGGCGGGCGCGGGCCCCTCAGCCCCCCGGGGCGGCTCAGCTCTGGGGTCCGAGGCGGCCCCTCTAGCCCGCCCAGCGCCGCTCTATGGCTCGGGGCCGCTCTGCTCCCTGGCGGAGCCCGCGCTCTATGGTTAATCCGCAGCCCCTCTAGCCCGCACAGCGCCGCTCCGCTCTATGGCTCGGGGCCGCTCTGCTCCCTGGCGGAGCCCGCGCTCTATGGCCGTTCAGGCAGCTGCCCGGGCTGCTGCGGGCAGAGCCAGCGCCACGTGCCCGGCGCCTCCCGCCCCCAGCTCCCGGGGCCCCCGCATTCCCCCCCCCCCCCGACGGGACGGGCAGCCCGCGGCCGGGCCCAGCTCCCGGGGCCCCCGCATTCCCCCCCCCCGACGGGACGGGCAGCCCATGGCCGGGCCCAGCTCCCGGGGCCCCCGCATTCCCCTCCCCCCCCCGACGGGACGGGCAGCCCGTGGCCGGGCCCAGCTCCCGGGGCCCCCGCATTCCCCTCCCCCCCCCGACGGGACGGGCAGCCCGTGGCCGGGCCAGCTCCCGGGGCCCCCGCTTCCCCCCCCCCCCCGACGGGACGGGCAGCCCGGCCGGGCCCAGCTCCCGGGGCCCCCGCTTCCCCCCCCCCCCCCGACGGGACGGGCAGCCCGCGGCCGGGCCCAGCTCCCGGGGCCCCCGCTTCCCCCCCCCCCCCGACGGGACGGGCAGCCCGGCCGGGCCCAGCTCCCGGGGCCCCCGCATTCCCCTCCCCCCCCCGACGGGACGGGCAGCCCGCGGCCGCCCCCAGCTCCCGGGGCCCCCGCGGCCCCCCCCCCGACGGGACGGGCAGCCCGCGGCCGCCCCCAGCTCCCGGGGCCCCCGCGGCCCCCCCCCGACGGGACGGGCAGCCCGCGGCTGCCCCCAGCTCCCGGGGCCCCCGCGGCCCCCCCCCCGACGGGACGGGCAGCCCGCGGCCGGGCCCAGCTCCCGGGGCCCCCGCTTCCCCCCCCCCCCCCGACGGGACGGGCAGCCCGTGGCCGGGCCCAGCTCCCGGGGCCCCCGCATTCCCCTCCCCCCCCCGACGGGACGGGCAGCCCGTGGCCGGGCCCAGCTCCTGGCGCCCCCGCATTCCCCTCCCCCCCCCGACGGGACGGGCAGCCCGCGGCCGGGCCCAGCTCCCGGGGCCCCCACGTCCCCCCCCCCCCCCCGACGGGACGGGCAGCCCGTGGCCGGGCCAGCTCCTGGCGCCCCCGCATTCCCCTCCCCCCCCCGACGGGACGGACAGCCTGTGGCCGGGCCCAGGGCTTGGGCGGTGTCACCACGCCCCTACCCAGCCCTGCTGGGGGGGGCGTTCTCCAGCCCGGACCGGTTTTACGTCGAGACTGGAGGTGTTTCTAACGGCTCTGCTCTCGGAAGCATCGTGGGGCAGGTCTCTGAAGTCAGACGTGAGGATCGCAATGGTGCCGTCCGGCCTTGGGGGCTACCTGATGTTAAAGGCAGCGTATTTTCTGCTACCCCAGCCTTCCCCGTTGTCACTGTCCTGGGGGATTGTGTGCTAACCCCACCGGACGGCGCTGCTGGGCTAGGGTGGAAGTGGGAGCAATGGGAGGTTGGGAAAAGCAGGAGGCAGGTTGGGACTGTAGGAGAAGCACGTTCGATGGATGTTCTTGTTAAAAACGATGAGCCACAAGCAGCTGCCACTGTTGGCATGCAATGGCCCTCCTCAAGTTTCAAAGTCAACTCCCCATTGGGATGAATGCGGCTGGGTGCCCCTCTCAGGGCTACTGTCTCAGGCGACCTGCAGCCTCAGACAGACAGCACTGAGGCAGTTACGCCTGGCTGATGGACTTCTTCACATGATGTCCGCAGCCCTTGGAGCTGTGTTGATTTACCCAAGCTGAGAGCCTGGCCCTGAGCTGCGATACAAGAGCTTAGTCGCCAAGCGCTCTTCTGCAGCAAGGGGTGGAGCCTCACAATTCCTCAGCTGTGACACAGACCCCAGCCTCTACAGCCTCCAGTAGGGGCAGCCAGGAGGCCCCCCAGCCCAGCCTCAGGCTGTGGCTCTCGGGGCTAGGGTCCCACCGGAGAAGGCTCCCAGGGTGTGTTTCCATCTATTTCATCCTCTCCCCCAGTAGTCTCTGCTTTAGGAGGGTTATTGACCCTGAATGGCTCGGGGGGAGTTCAGCGTCAATTGCCCATGCCCGGGGCATCTGGGATTCCTCTCTCTCCCTTGGGATCCCTTCACTCCAGCTTAGACACAGTTCCCAGGTTGGGGCCTGCACAGCCTGCTTTGGGAAGAGAATCACAGTCTGGGGTTAATAGCCAGATCCTCAAAGTTATTTAGTTACCCAAGTCCCATTGGGAATTAGGCACCGAGACATCGTGGACAATCTGGGGCTCAGTGCCTAGCTGTGATGTTGACAAAGTCCCTCTGCCCTGTGCGGGACGGGGCGGGGCAGAGGGCTCCCCAGGGAAGGATTTGGGCTCAGCCTCCACACTTGAATCATTTTTAAAGGTTCATTTCAATCTGTGTGTGAAGTTACACAAATACTGAAAACTGGACTGGCTGGGGGGAGAGGATGGCCTGTGTCTGAACCGTGGTGATACCAAGGCAGCGTCTGAGTTCTCCAGGTGACATATGTTCTCATAAAAAGCAAATCTAGACACTCTAATGATATCCCCTCGCTGCTGCACTGCACCACACTGCACCCCCCGCCACTCCCAAATCCTCCTGGCGGGTCCCTGCCAGACAGGGGTTCTAACGGCAGAGGACTGGAGGTATGAGAGCTTGAAATCTCAGATTGGAAGTTACTGGAGGCAGGGACTGACTTTTTGTGCTGTGTTTGTACAGCACCTAGCACGTGGGGTCCCGGGCCATGACCAAGGCTCCTAGACACTACGGCAACAGAAATTAAATAATACAGGAACTCCTCACTTAAAATCATCCCAGTTAACGTTGTTCCATTGTTACCTTGCTGATCAATTAGGGAACATGCTTGTGTAAAGTTGTGCAGTGCTCCCTTATAACATCATTTGGCAGCTGCCTGCTTTGTCCACTGCTTGCAGGAAGAGCAGCCCCTTTGAGCTCCCTGGTGGGGGCTTGGAACCAGGGTGGGCCGGCAGCCCCACTCTCAGCTCCCCTAAGTTCCCTGTGTGGCAGCCCCCCTGCAGGTTATCCATTGCTGGCAGTTCAGCTGTCCCTCTTCCCACTGCCCTGTGCTGCTCCTGCCCTCTGCCTTGGAGCTGCTCCTGGGAGCCTCCTGCTTGCGGGGGTGTGTGTGTAATGTCAGGGTGTCCCCCTTCCCCCGCTCCTGCACCCCGCTTACCCCATCTTCCATAGAGCAGGAAGGTGGGGGGACACAGGACAGGGCTCAGGATGGAGGGAGTTTGTGGGCAGCAGCTGTTGTCTCAACTTGCTGATCTACTTAAAAAGGCAATGTACTTAAAGGGGCAATGCCCATCCCTCTCTCTCCCCCACACACAGGGTGTGTGTCTCTGTCTCTCTGCCATGCTGTCTCCCCTCCCTCCATGTGTGCTGCCTCAGTAGAGTGTGAGGCTACATTAACACTGTGTTAACCCTCGAGGGCTCAGCTGAGTGCTAGTTCACCATTTAGCAGTAAGGCATCCCCTGGGAAATGAGCCCAGTAGTTTGGGTTTGGCTACACCATCCTCCTGAAGGAATCCAGTCTGGATTTGAAGACATTGAGGTGGAGAATCAGTCACTTCCATTGGTAGTTTGTTCCAGTGGTTAGTCACCCTCACTGTTAAATTTGTGCTTTAGTTCTAAGTTGAATTTGCCTGGCTATACCTTCCTGTCATTGGTTCTTGTTCTGCCTTTCTCCACTAGATGAAAGAGCTGTTCACTCTGTGAGCAGCGAACAGCAGAGAGGCTAACAGAGGGAGTTTGCCTGGGATCTGCCTGAGAGGAGGTACGCTAAGGGCTGCATTAAGGAGGCTGTGTTGGTGAGTATCTGAGTGTTTGTTTGTTGTGAGTATCTGAGTGTTTGTTGTGAGGACAGTTTGACCATGTGCTTGATTGGTTGTTTGAAAAGGATGGGAATTGGGAGTGCTTTGTTCCAGGTGAGCCTTAAGTGGGCCTGACTGTATAAAAAGCCAATCAGCAGCTAACAGCAGAGCAGCTAACAGCAGGAGTTTGCCTGGGAGTTCGCCTGGGGAGAGCCCACTGAGGCTTACATCTTGCCGGATTCTCTGAGTAGTTACTGCATCTCCTGAGGAAGCTCGAAGAAGGAGGGTAATATGGATGGGGAGTGTTCAGCTCTTGTGACCTGCACTGGATGTGCCATGTTTGTCTTTCTTCCACAGGACGGAAGCGACTTTGTCTGTACAAAGTGCAAGCTGGTCTCCATTATTGGAAGAGAAGGTTCAAGGTCTGGAGCAACAGGTATCGACCCTGCGTTGCATAAGAGAAACTGAAGATTTCCTGGATGGATGTCAGGATATGCTTCTACGGGCACAAGATTCAGAGCAGGCTGCGCAGCGGGGACAGGAGAATGGTGAAGAAATTTGGCATCATGTGACCTCCAGAAGAAGAAAGGGGAGCGTCCATGTACCAGCAACGCAGATACAAGTAAGCAACCATTTTCATGTTCTCTCCACAGGTACTAATGCGGAGAGTGGACCAGATGATACGTCTGAGGGAAGGGAGCAGAAGGAGACTCCGCCAATTGGAAGGCATGAGATGCACTGTTCTAGGGTTGGGGGTTCCACGACCACCGCTCCCAAGAGAAGGAGGCGGGTGGTGGGGGTTCGGGACACTCTCCTCAGGGGGACTGAGTCATCTATCTGCTGCCCTGACCGGGAAAACCGAGAAGTCTGCTGCTTGCCAGGAGCTAGGATTCACGATGTGACGGAGAGACTGCCGAGACTCATCAAGCCCTCGGATCACTACCCCTTCCTGCTTCTCCACGTGGGCACCAGTGATATTGCCAAGAATGACCTTGAGCGGATCACTGCAGACTATGTGGCTCTGGAAAGGAGGATAAAGGAGTTTGAGGCGCAAGTGGTCTTCTCGTCCATCCTCCCTGTGGAAGGAAAAGGCCTGGGTAGAGACCGTCGAATCGTGGAAGCCAATGAATGGCTATGCAGGTGGTGTCGGAGAGAAGGCTTTGGATTCTTTGACCATGGGATGGTGTTCCAAGAAGGAGGAGTGCTAGGCAGAGATGGGCTCCACCTAACGAAGAGAGGGAAGAGCATCTTCGCAAGCAGGCTGGCTAACCTAGTGAGGAGGGCTTTAAACTAGCTTCACCGGGGGAAGGAGACCAAAGCCCTGAGGTAAGTGGGGACGTGGGATACCAGGAGGAAGCACGATCAGGAGCGCGCGAGAGGGGAGGGCTCCTGCCTCATAATGAGAAAGAGAGACGATCAGCGAGTTATGTCAAGTGCCTATACACAAATGCACGAAGCCCGGGAAACAAGCAGGGAGAACTGGAAGTCCTGGCAAAGTCAAGGAATTATGATGTGATTGGAATAACAGAGACTTGGTGGGATAACTCACATGACTGGAGTACTGTCATGGATGGATATAAGCTGTTCAGGAAGGACAAACAGGGCAGAAAAGGTGGGGGAGTTGCACTGTATGTAAGAGAGCAGTATGACTGCTCAGAGCTCAAGTATGAAACTGCAGAAAAACCTGAGAGTCTCTGGATTAAGTTTCAGAGTAACAGCCGTGTTAGTCTGTCTTTGCAAAAAGAAAAGGAGTACTTGTGGCACCTTAGAGACTAACCAATTTATTTGAGCATGAGCTTTCATGAGCGACAGCTCACTTCATCGGATGCATACCGTGGAAACTGCAGTAGACATTATATACACACAGAGACCATGAAACAATACCCCCTCCCATCCCACTGTCCTGCTGGTAATAGCTTATCTAAAGTGATCATCAAGTTGGGCCATTTCCAGCACAAATCCAGGTTTTCTCACCCTCCGTCCCCCCCACACACAAACTCACTCTCCTGCTGGTAATAGCCCATCCAAAGTGACTACTCTCTTCACAATGTGTATGATAATCAAGGTGGGCCATTTCCAGCACAAATCCAGGTTCTCTCACTCCCTCATCCCCCTCCAAAAAACCACACACACAAACTCACTCTCCTGCTGGTAATAGCTTATCAAAAGTGACCACTCTCCCTACAATGTGCATGATAATCAAGGTGGGCCATTTCCAGCACAAATCCAGGTTTTCTAACCCCCCCTCACCCCCATACAAACTCACTCTCCTGCTGGTAATAGCTTATCTAAAGTGATCATTAAGTTGGGCCATTTCCAGCACAAGTTTAGAAGTGTGAGCAACAAGGGTGATGTTGTGGTGGGAGTCTACTATAGACCACCGGACCAGGGGGATGAGGTGGACGAGGCTTTCTTCCCGCAACTCGCAGAAGTTACAAGATCGCAGGCCCTGGTTCTCATGGGAGACTTCAATCACCCTGATATCTGCTGGGAGAGCAAAACAGCAGTTCACAGACAATCCAGGAAGTTTTTGGAAAGTGTAGGGGACAATTTCCTGGTGCAAGTGCTGGAGGAACCAACTAAGGGCAGAGCTCTTCTTGACCTGCTGCTCACAAAACAGGAAGAATTAGTAGGGAAAGCAAAAGTGGATGGGAACCTGGGAGGCAGTGACCATGAGATGGTCGAGTTCAGGATCCTGACACAAGGAAGGAAGGAAAGCAGCAGAATATGGACCCTGGACTTCAGAAAAGCAGACTTTGACTCCCTCAGAGAACTGATGGGCAGGATCCCCTGGGGGAATAACATGAGGGGGAAAGGAGTCCAGGAGAGCTGGCTGGATTTTAAAGAATCCTTCTTGAGCTTACAGGGACAAACCATCCCGATGTGTGGAAAGAATAGTAAATATGGCAGGCGACCAGCTTGGCTTAACAGTGAAATCCTTGCTGATCTTAAACACAAAAAAGAAGCTTACAAGAAGTGGAAGATTGGACAAATGACCAGAGATGAGTATAAAAATATTGCTTGGGCATGCAGGAGTGAAATCAGGAAGGCCAAATCACACCTGGAGTTGCAGCTAGCAAGAGATGTTAAGAGTAACAAGAAGGGTTTCTTCAGGTATGTTAGCAACAAGAAGAAAGTCAAGGAAAGGGTGGGCCCCTTACTGAATGAGGGAGGCAACCTAGTGACAGAGGATGTGGAAAAAGCTAATGTACTCAATGCTTTTTTTGCCTCTGTCTTCACGAACAAGGTCAGCTCCCAGACTGCTGCACTGGGCAGCACAGCATGAGGAGGAGGTGACCAGCCCTCTGTGGAGAAAGAAGTGGTTCGGGACTATTTAGAAAAGCTGGACGTGCACAAGTCCATGGGGCCAGATACGTTGCATCCGAGAGTGCTAAAGGAGTTGGCAGATGTGATTGCAAAGCCATTGGCTATGATCTTTGAAAACTCACGGCGATCGGGGGAAGTCCCCGAAGACTGGAAAAAGGCTAATGTATTGCCCATCTTTAAAAAAGGGAAGAAGGAGGATCCTGGGAACTACAGGTCAGACAGCCTCACGTCAGTCCCTGGAAAAATCATGGAGCAGGTCCTCAAGGAATCAATCCTGAAGCACGTACATGAGAGGAAAGTGATCAGGAACAGTCAGCATGGATTCACCAAGAGCAAGTTTCTCTCTGTTATTAAAAGGCTTTTGCTACACTCAGACTATGTGCTTGCGAGAGGGGAAGTATTGCCTCTTGGAGGCGCCCAGCGGGGGTGGTATATATTTGTCCCAGGTCACTGGGTGGGGGCTCGAGCCGGTTTGCATTGTGTTATTGGAATGGAACCCCTAGATATTGAACCCGGCCCTTGTTGCTGCCAACTCTGACGGGCAGAAGGGTTACATTTTTGGGGGCTCGTCCGGGATCACCTGGGTCACTACCCCTCGCAAGCACCTGTTGAGTGATCCACTACATTGGGAAACAATTTATATTTTTTTGTTTGTGCTTATATTTTGAGGAAATTACTGTTTGTATAATGGCTAATATGTCAGGTTTGTTGGGCCCTGGCTCAGCAGCTTCTAGCTCAGAGGCTGCAGCCTCGGCTGATGATTGGACAAAAGCTCTGGGGCAAATATTGGAAAAGGTTGTGCTGCCCCATGCTGAGTCAGACTCTTGTCGTAAGTTAAGATTATTTGCTGGGGAGGAGGAGTTTGAACCCTGGTTAGAGCATACCACTGAAATGCTGCAAGAGTGGGCCGTACCAGATGCAGAAAAGCGAAGATGCCTTATAGAGAGCCTTGGCGGCCCAGCATTAGATGTGATTCGCACCCTGAAGCTCATTGACCCTGGGGTCAGTGTGAAGGACTGCCTAGAGGCCCTTGAACACAACTTTGGGAGCGTAGAGGGCCCTGAAGACAGCTACTGTAAGTTCCTTAATTCCCGACAACAAAAGGGCGAGAAGGCTTCAGCCTACATACAGAGACTGGAGAGACTGCTTCAGAGAGCTGTCATGAGGGGAGCAGTGACTGCTGAGCAGATGGATCAGACCAGACTGGCTCAAATTGTAAGAGGAACTCAGTATCAGAACCCGATTCTACTTCATCTCCAGCTAAGAGAACGACGGGAACATCCCCCAAGTTACTCCCAGCTGATAAAAGAGGTCCGAGAGGAGGAAGAAAGGCAGGCTGCCAGTGAGTTTTGGGAAGCCCAAACATCGGATCCAGCCAGCACAACACCACTGCAAACGGCCAGTGTACTGATGGTGAGCACCAGAGAGGAACTTGCCCAACAAATGCAGGTCCTGACGGAACGGATAGCTGAGCTGCAAAGTACCGTTGACCGAGTTAAGACTTCCAGGAATAAGAAGCCTCAAACTGTGGCGATTGAGAAGCCCGCACTTAGAGCCACCATCCCCCCCAGGCGAAGGGGGAAAGGTCAATTCTTCTGCTACCGATGTGGTCAGGATGGACACAGTGCTGCCAAGTGCCGTAATGAAGAAAACCCCTCCTTAGTGTATGGAAAGCTGAGGATCAGTTGGGAGAGATCCGGTAGCTGCCAAAGGGTCTGGGGACGGGGACCCCCCAGGTCTGCAGGATTTGAAGATTCCCCCAGAAAAGACTGTCCAGCTGGGATCCCCGCAGGACTGATAGGGCCTCGAGCAGAGGTCACGGTGAGGATTGAAGGGGTGGAGTGTAAAGCAGTGCTTGACACTGGATCTCAAGTGACTATTATATTTCAGTCATTCTACCAACAGATGCTTAGGCACCTGCCTATACAGCCACTGACTGGCCTTGGCCTGTGTGGCCTCAGCATGGATGAATACCCCTACCAAGGGTATGTCATAGTGCACCTGGAATTCCCAGAGGAGGTTGCTGGGGTAAGAGAAGAGGTAGACACAGCTGCCTTAATATGCCCTGACCCTAAAGGGACTTCTGATGTGTCTGTGCTGATAGGGACCAACTCCAGTCTCTTCAAGGTACTGGCGGATTACTGCAGAAGGCGGGCTGGGGACCAGTACCTGAATACCCTGATGATCCATATGCTTTGTGCTGAAGCCTATAGGAAAATTGAGAGCGCTAAAAGGGACACATCTGAGCTACCGCTTGGGGCACTGAAGTACGCGGGCACAACCCCCTTAGTAGTGCCTGCAAGGACGGAGCAAGAAGTGCTTGTCATGAGTACCTGTCTGAAAGGCAGTAAAGGGACGTTAGCAATGATAGAGCAGCCGATGGGAGGAGAGCTCCCTGAAGGAGTGCTGGTCCCCAGTGGAGTCATAACCCTACCTGCTGAAGCCCAGGAAAGGGTGACTATACTGATTGCTAATGAAACGAGTCGTGATATTTTTGTGAAGCAAGGACAAAAGATAGCAGACCTCTTTGAGCCTGAGTCGATTGTAAAACCCCAGTGTGAAACTCAAGTTCCGACAATAGACCCAGCAAAGTTTGACTTTGGAGATTCACCAGTGTCCGAGGACTGGAAAGATCGCCTGAGGAAGAAACTTTGTGAAAGATCCAAGGTGTTCTCACTGCATGAGTGGGATGTGGGATGTGCAAAAGGAGTAGAGCACAATATCAGACTACATGACTCTCGACCTTTCAGGGAGAGATCTAGGAAGATTGCTCTCTCTGAGATGGAAGATGTGCGACATCATCTTCAGGAGCTGGCTGCGAATGGCATCATTACAGAGTCCCGCAGCCCATACGCCTCACCCATTGTGGTAGTCCGCAAAAAGAATGGGAAAATCCGGATGTGTATTGACTACCGCACCCTAAACAGCCGTACTGTGGTCGACCAGTACACTATGCCTCGAGTGCAAGACGCCTTAGACTGTTTGCTGGGAAGCCAGTGGTTCTCTGTGTTGGATCTTCGAAGTGGATACTACCAGATCCCTCTGGGAGAAGAAGATAAGGAGAAGACAGCCTTCATCTGCCCATTAGGGTTTTATCAGTTCGAACGCATGCCCCAAGGGATTTCTGGAGCACCTGCCACCTTTCAACGTCTCATGGAGAAAGTTGTGGGAGACATGAATTTACTGCAAGTGTTAGTTTATTTGGATGACCTGATTGTGTTTGGAAGAACCTTAGAGGAGCATGAAGAAAGACTTCTTAAAGTGCTTGATAGGTTGGAGGATTATGGTCTGAAGCTTTCAATTGACAAATGCCAGTTCTGCAGAACCTCAGTGAAGTATGTGGGTCACATTGTGTCCCAAGAAGGTGTGAGTACTGATCCTGATAAAATAGAAGCACTCACTACATGGCCACGTTCAAGTAACTACAGAGAACTCAAGACCTTCCTTGGATTTAGTGGCTACTACCGCAGATTTGTGAAAAACTATGCTACAATTGTAAAGCCTCTGAATGATCTTACCAGGGGACATCAGTCCAGCAAGAACAAATCTAAGTCCAAGAATAAGGGGAGGTCCCCAAAGCCTCCTGTGCAGAGACACAATGGCCCCTTTGCACCATTTGGGCCACGGTGGAATGAGAGATGTGAAAGGGCTTTTCGAGAAATCATTACTTGCCTAACTCATGCTCCAGTCCTAGTTTTTGCTGACCCAAGCAAACCATTTATCCTGCATACTGATGCCAGTTTGGAGGGTCTGGGAGCAGTCCTGTACCAGGAAGTGGAAGGCAAATGTAAACCTGTAGCCTTTGCCAGCCGAGGATTGTCTGATAGTGAAACTCGCTATCCCACCCACAAGCTGGAATTTTTGGCCTTGAAATGGGCCATCACTGAGAAACTTCGAGACTACTTGTATGGTGCTCAGTTCCAGGTGTGGACAGACAACAATCCACTGACTTATGTGTTAACAAGTGCTAAGCTGGATGCTACAGGGCAGAGATGGGTGGCCGCCTTGGCTAGCTATGAGTTCAGCATTCAGTACCAATCAGGGAGAAGCAATGTAGATGCAGATGCATTGTCCAGGCGTCCGCAGGCTCCAGAAGTTGCTGTGATACCCACAGATGGAGTGAGAGCTATTTGCAGTGTGAGTCGCCGAGAGCCAGAGGCCCGTGAGGGCTTTCAGGGATGTGTTGCAGAAGCTTTGGGCCTGCCCCCTGAATGCATGCCTTCTGCTTCGGTGAACTATATTGCATTAGACCAATCTCCTTTGCCCATGCTCAATGCGGCTGACTGGCAAGAAGCCCAGCGGCAAGATATTGACATTCGTGATACACTACTTGCCAAAAGGGAGGGGCGAAGCCCAGCTGTGGTTGTCCCACCTAACCTGGAGGGTAAACTACTATTGAGAGAATGGACCAAACTAAAACTGATTCAGGGAGTGCTACACCGAATGACCACTGACCCTTTACAAAAACAACGAGCACAACTAGTACTGCCAAAAAAGTACAGAGCCCTGGCCATGAGGGCCCTGCATGATGACTTTGGGCATTTAGGGATGGAGAGGACCCTGGAACTTATTCGTAGTAGGTTCTATTGGCCCCGAATGGCTGAAGATGTTCGCAGGAAATGTGAGACTTGCGCTCGATGTGTTCAAAGGAAAACTCTGCCCACGAGGGCTGCATATCTCAAGAACATCACCAGCAACAAACCTTTGGAGTTGGTATGCATTGATTTCTTGTCTGTAGAGGTAGACAAGAGGAATGTTGGAAACATTCTAGTAGTGACTGACCATTTTACACGGTATGCACAAGCATATCCCACACGTGATCAGAGGGCCACCACCGTTGCTCGAGTATTGTGGGACAAATATTTCTCAGTCTATGGATTCCCGGCTCGGATACACTCTGATCAGGGGCGGGATTTTGAGAGTCACCTTCTGAAGGAGGTGCTGAAGATAGCAGGAATTAAAAAGTCTAGGACAACGCCTTATCACCCCCAAGGTGATCCTCAGCCAGAGAGGTTCAATCGAACCCTATTAGATATGTTGGGAACTTTGCGACCAGAGCAGAAGGCAACCTGGAGCCAGCATGTCGCATTTCTGGTGCATGCCTACAATGCCACAAAGAACGATGCTACGGGAGTCACCCCATATCTCTTGATGTTTGGGCGAGAACCAAGATTACCCATAGACTTGTGCTTTGGTGTATCAGAGGATGGAGATAGCTATGAAACTCATCAGCAATATGTATCCCGACTAAGAGAAAAGCTGCGGGATGCTTATCGCTTAGCTACCGCTGCGGCTCGGAAGAACGCAGACCGCAACAAACATCGATATGATGCTAGAGTGCATTCGCAGGAGCTCCAGCCGGGGGACAGAGTCCTGCTGCGAAATTTGGGTATTGCTGGCAAACACAAGATAGCTGACAGATGGAAGGCAATACCTTACCTGGTGATGGAAAAGCTGGGAGATCTGCCGGTCTACAAGATCAAACCTGAAGACGGTCCAGGGCAAATAAAGACGGTGCATAGAAACCTTTTGCTCCCTGTGGGGGAATTGGTAAGCACCCCTTGTGAGATGGGCCACGGCAGGGCCGCCGGGCAGAACAAAGGTGCTAGACCAAAGCCGCCATCCAACACAGACAGTGGGCCCCCTGCAGCTAACTTATCCCTATTCTGCACATCTGAGAGTGAGTCTGAGGAGGAAGACACAACCCTGGTGTATCCTGGGATGGAGACAAGATTTCAGTCTCGATCAGCTGAACCAAACGAGAGTTTTCCCTCTTCCGCCCTAAACCCAATGGCGGAACTATTTAGGCCCCTTTCTGATACCCCGGTGCTGCTGATGAGACCCCCCTGTGATGACACACACAGGTTATTGGACAATAGGGACAGACAGGTAGAGGATGTCCTGGGCACCTTGGACCCTCCAGCGTTAGAACTAGGAGTGCAGGGGCCTACGCCAGTAGCCGAGGGACCCTCCAGGGAAGCCTCTCCATCCGTCACTCAAGAGGATGTTCCCCTACCTTGACAACAGAGATTCTCAATAGACGAGACAGGGTGATAAGACCAGTGAAACGGTTAACTTATGATGCACCTGGGGTGACTAGTGAGGAGCCAATACATTTAGCACACAGGCTTGTGTCTAGTTGGCAGCCGGTATCAAGTGGACAAGATGACCTCCTGAGGTCCCTTCCAACCCTGATATTCTATGGTTCTATGATATGAGTGCCCCAAGGGTCGGTTCTGGGGCCAGTTTTGTTCAATATCTTCATAAATGATCTGGAGGATGGTGTGGATTGCACCCTCAGCAAGTTTGCAGATGACACTAAACTGGGAGGAGAGGTAGATACGCTGGAAGGTAGGGATAGGATACAGAGGGCCCTAAACAAATTAGAGGATTGGGCCAAAAGAAATCTGATGAGGTTCAACAAGGACAAGTGCAGAGTCCTGCACTTAGGACGGAAGAATCCCATGCACCGCTACAGACTAGGGACAGAATGGCTCGGCAGCAGTTCTGCAGAAAAGGACCTAGGGGTTACAGTGGATGAGAAGCTGAATATGAGTCAACAGTGTGCCCTTGTTGCCAAGAAGGCCAATGGCATTTTGGGATGTATAAGTAGGGGCATTGCCAGCAGATTGAGGGACGTGATCGTTCCCCTCTATTCGACACTGATGAGGCCTCATCTGGAGTACTGTGTCCAGTTTTTGGCCCCACAGTACGAGAAGGATGTGGAAAAATTGGAAAGAGTCCAACGGAGGGCAACAAAAATGATGAGGGTTCTAGAACACATGACTTATGAGGAGAGGCTGAGGGAACTGGGGATGTTTAATCTACGGAAGAGAAGAATAAGGGGGGATTTGATAGCTGCTTTCAACTACCTGAAAGGGGGTTCCAAAGAGGATGGCTCTAGACTGTTCTCAGTGGTAGCTGATGACAGAACAAGGAATAATGGTCTCAAGTTGCAGTGGGGGAGATTTAGGTTGGATATTAGGAAAAACTTTTTCACTGGGAGGGTGGTGAAGCACTGGAATGCGTTACCTAGGGAGGGGTGGAATCTCCTTTCTTAGAAGTTTTTAAGGTCAGACTTGACAAAGCCCTGGCTGGGATGATTTAGTTGGGGGTTGGTCCTGCTTTGAGCAGGGGAATGGGACTAGATGACCTCCTGAGGTCCCTTCCAACCCTGATATTCTATGATTCTATGATATCTTGTCTCTGTGTAGGTCCTTATGTTCAAGTCTACAGCTTGATCTTTTTGTTAAACTGCAGAGATTGAGCTTTTAAGAGATTTTTTCCAGCCCCTGAACCACTTGTGACTAGTGTTTGTAGAATGTAAATGGGAAATTAGAAGGGTGACCCAAACTACCCTTCTTAATCCAAAGTACTGTTTAATATCAGCCACTTAGGCTGGGCTATCACAAAAGAGGGGAAGACGATTCTCAACTCTCCCCCACAATTTGTTCTAGGAACAAAGAACAACATAACAGAAAAAGGATTTTAAAGCAATAAGGAGCTCACACATCTCTCACCTAAAGCCTCATCGCACTGGGATGAAAGGTCAAGCTTCTTCAGAGTGATGCACGCAAACATCTGTTTGGTGGGCAGAGACTTTTTAATGTCCTTCTGATCAATGAGTTCCTCATGTTGGCAAAACAACCCTTTGTAACTTGGCTATAGACAAGGAAGCAGAAGCTTCCCACTTAGCAGCTGAGGTGCTGTCTCTTTACCCCTGAAGTGTCTTTTCTGAGGTATCTTATCTCCAGTCTTTGGTCTTCCTGCTGGATTCCTCAACAGTAAATGTCCCAGTGTAGTGAATATCACCACACCCATGTCACATACAGTATTCATCAACTACAGAGCAGTCCTAAATCCTTCACAACTATTGCAGGTGGTATGTAAAAGGGAAACCAGAAGGGTCAGAAATTTTTTTGAGGAGCCAAAAGCTAAAGGTGTAAAAACAAATGAGATTTTTTAAATATATCAGTAGCATGAAGGCTGCAAAAAAATCGGTGGGTCCACTGAATGAGCAGGGGTTAAAAAGGAGCAATTAAGAAAGAGGATATTGCTGAGAAAGTGATTTTGTCACATCACTCTTCACAGAGGATGTTGGGGAGACTCCTACCCTGACAAGAGTTCTGAGGGATTGCTAACAAAGATACTCTCTCATTTAAAACAGCCACTGTTCCAGGCTGTAGGGATGATTGTGGGAATTACAGACCAGTCAGCCTTACATCTGCACCTGGCAACTTTGCAGAAATGATCATTAACAGTAGAACACCTGGAAGATCATGATATGACAGGAAAATCATGCCTTACCAATCTACTAGAATTCTTTTAACATATTAGTAAATTAGTGGATAAAGGAAAATGAGTTCATGTAATTTAGACATTCAAAAGGCTTCTAGCAAGGTCCTGCGTAAAAGGCTATTAAAGAAACTAAGTCATCATGAGGGAAGAGGCCAAAGTATTGTCAGGGATCAAAAACTGACTAAGAGACAAAATAAGAAAAATAAGTGTAAGCAGTGTCAGGATGAGCTCCACCCTGACATCTGGTGGTGAGGTGTGGCAGGTTGTGGAAAAGAACTTCAGGGGCCGATCTCATTTGCATAGGCACACCCACCCCGCCTAGAATGAGACCATAGCTGCCCAAATGGTCACTTTGGCTGCTGTGGGATCCCCAGTGTCTCTGTTATTGGGGCAGGAAGAATAAATTGTTATTACCCTGATTATGGGAACTGTGCTTGGAACTGTACGTGGCCTTTTGTTATGATGGAGGGATTCACCATCAACTAAGTAGCACTCGCTAGGCAAGGGTCATGGGTTCCAAAACTGTGTGAATGGAGAGAGGTTGGGGACAAGTATTAATACTTGGTGGCATGGGCCCCTTGGTGAGGGCCTTACATGCTAATTGCACTTCCTCCTCTCTCCACTGTGGAATATTAGAGCTAATTTTGATTTCATTAGAAGTCTAGTTATAGGCTGCTGAGCTCACTTTGGGCTGACAGTGCACCAGCACTGGGGCTCCCCTACTACAAGCTGAATTCACCTAAGAGCTGAAATCACTGAGTGTTGTGTTAAGTAGTGGGGGAGCCTGAAGATATATTGTGGAGCAGTTCGTGGGGCGGCTGGCGGAGCAGAGCGCAGCTGAGTGAAGGAGTTCGTGGGGCGGCTGGCGGAGTGGAGCGGAGCGAAGGAGTTCGTGGGGCGGCTGGCGGAGCGGAGTGCAGCTGAGCGAAGGAGTTTGTGGGGCGGCTGGCGGAGCAGAGTGCCGCTATGGAGCTATGGGGCGGTCAGCTTCAGATCACGTAAGGTGCCTCTTACCCCCGTCCCATTTCCACCCAGGTTGGGAGGTAAAGCTCCGCAGATAAACTTTCGAACTCTGGGGCTGCCCTGACCAGGGACAGAGACTTTTGGGGCATTGGACTTTTGGGACTTTGGGTGATTTGGGGTTGCTGGACTCAAGAACCAAAGGGAAAAGGGCATGCCCCAATTTGCCTGGGGTGGGTTCTTTTTTTTTGCTCATGGGTTGTGTTATGAATCCTGTTGGTGGTGTTTCCCCAACATAATGCCACATTGTTTCTCTCTGTTATTAAAAGGCTTTTGCTACACTCAGACTATGTGCTTGCGAGAGGGGAAGTATTGCCTCTTGGAGGCGCCCAGCGGGGGTGGTATATATTTGTCCCAGGTCACTGGGTGGGGGCTCGAGCCGGTTTGCATTGTGTTATTGGAATGGAACCCCTAGATATTGAACCCGGCCCTTGTTGCTGCCAACTCTGACGGGCAGAAGGGTTACATAAGGATTAAATAGTCAGTTTTCATAATGGCAGAAGGTAACAGCCAGGCTTCAAGGTACTCTACTAGGTCTCTTGTTGGATGGTATTTATGAATGATCTGGGAAGAGTGGCAAGTCATGAGGTAGCAAAATTTGCAGATGGCACAATGGTTATTTGGTTTCAGAGTAACAGCCGTGTTAGTCTGTATCCGCAAAAAGAACAGGAGTACTTGTGGCGCCTTAGAGACTAACCAATTTATTTGAGCATGAGCTTTCGTGAGCTACAGCTCACTTCACTGGATGCATCCGATGAAGTGAGCTGTAGCTCACGAAAGCTTATGCTCAAATAAATTGGTTAGTCTCTAAGGTTATTTGGGTTAGTCACATCTTGAGAAGACTCTGAAGAACTTGGAGAGATGTAAACAAGCTCGGTGAGTGGGCAACAGAGTGGCAATTGGAGTTTAATGTTGATAATTGCAAAGTAGTGCACTTTGGAGGGGAAAAACTGAACTATTTGTATACCCGACAGGACTCTAAATGAACTGTAATCAACCCCAAAAAAGGGACCTAGATGTCATTGTAGACAGCTCAATGAAGACCTCAGTTTAATGCCCAGCTACGATCCACAGGTTAACCAAGACATTTAGATGCATAATGAATGGAGAAAATTATGGAAAAATATTCTGATGCCTTTATATAAATCAATGTTGCAACCTCATCTAGATCCTGAGCGCTGCACTGGGCACCCCATCCCAGAACTAGAGAACGATCAAAGATCTGAAAATTCTCCTCTGAAGAGAAATGGAAAAGACTGGACTTGTTACCTTCGAAAAGGGATGGATAAGACAGGGAGCATGATAAGTCTATAAAATAATGAATGGGATGGAGAAGGCAGATCAGGAATGTAGTAGAAAGAGCGAGCCTGAGACATGAGGCTTGGTATAAGGGGCCTGGTGTAAGGCCTTAGGCCTGAACTGAAATAGTAGTCAGGCCCTGCTGATATAAAGCGGAGTGCAGTGTTAGCAAAAGTTGGGCTGTGAACAGTTGTCAGGCCCTGTTATAAAACAAGTCTGCTTGCAAGTTCACAGAACCTGGCCAGAACCGGCCTGGTATTGCAAAAACATACACACATTCCTAAGGAGTAGGCACAAGACACTCATGCAAACACATTCCAGAAGGGTGGTACCAGAAGCTCCTGATACTGGGTTATTGTGTAAACACACTCCCTGAAGATGATACAAGGACACACCGACCCCCTCCTAAAGATAAGGTCAGGATGACAGGGTGATGGACAGAGATGTTTGGTGTACAAGGTAAAGCATAGTAACTAACCACGTTGGAGGAGCAATACGTAATTTGTTTGTATCCGTATATGAAAGAAGGGTCACAGAGGGAGTGTCTTTGTCCAGCCAAGGGTGGAATGAAAAGTCCCGCCGCTCACTGATCTGTCCATTGTTACGGGCATACATGTGCTAGTGTACCTGTAGACATTGATCTGGGGAGCTAGGACCGTGCTTTGTCGACAAAAAACCTGGCTGGGTGCCTTCGCTACAAATGGAGTCTTGTGGTCTTTGTGGGCAGTTCGATGGAGGTGTGCTGTGTCGGCTGTCTGCACAGAGCTGGGACAGCACACAGAAAGAATACCGTGACAGGGTCAGGCCAGATGGCTACAGGAGAGTATTTTTTTTTTTTTTTGAAGCAAAAAGGTATTTTTTTATTTGCATAACACACTTACAAGACAAAAAAAACAGCAGCATATGCAATGTGTAACACAGCAGCCAATCACAATTGTTTTCTCATTATCTTCAGGGGAGGGAAGTGTTCAAGCTTGCCTGGGCCCAGAGCGGGGGGCTTCCTCGACTCTCATGGTCTTTCACCCTTCCGAGTTACCTGGTGGCCCAGAGTGAGGAGGCTTCATCGACTCTCAAGGTCTGCCACCCCCTTGAGTTACCTGGCACCACGCCCAGTGTCACCAACAATTCCCTCCTTTGAAAGCACCCAACAAGAGGGGCAGGCTGTGGGGTGGACAACCCGGGGGGGGGGCACATGCACCCACGTGTGAAAGGACCCCTCTAAGATGGTGGTGTCTGTAGCAGCAAAGGCTAGGGCTACGGTCCCTTACTCTCTCCCCCAATCAAAGGGTCAAACAAAGGGAACCGGACGGGGACACCGAGCAGAGAACCTTGGACAGCGCCCACCGCTCCTCAAAAGCATCAAGGGAGTCAGTGGACGCCGCCCAGAGGAACTCTGCCCGGATACGTGAACGGACCGAGGTTCGGAAAATGGCCCCACAGTCACAGGAAACTCCATCGGCCAACCTCCTCTCTCTGGTTTTATAGATGGCCATTTTAGCCAGGGCCAGGAGGAGGTTAACTAGGAGATCCCGCAACTTTGTGAGGCCACGGATGGGGAGTGCATGAATAAAAAGGTGAGGGGAAAAATGCAACCAAAAACATAATAGGAGATTTGTGAGGAGCTGGAACAGGGGCTGCAGCCTGGCGCACTCCAAATATATGTGCGCCAGGGTTTCCCTCACACCACAAAAGGGACAAGTATCTGGGATGGGGGTGAACCGCGCCAGGTACGTGCCCGTGCTCACAGCTCCGTGAAGGAGCTGCCAACTGATGTCCCTGACAGGCCTTGGAACCAAGGTGGACAATAGGCTGGCCCACTGGGGCTGCTCACCCTCCAAAGGTGGCAGAAGGTCTCGCCACTTTGTGTCAGGGTGGGACACTAGGGTGAAGGGTGTGGAGCACGAGCGTGTATAGATGTTTCCTTGGCATGGTTTGGAAACGTACCGGCTGCAGTTCATGCAGCCAGCTTGCAGTGAAGGTGTGAGGGGATTGATTGGATCTGCGGGGCAGGGGTCCAATTAAAAAATCCGGCGGGCCTGGGGTAGAGGGTGGGTGGGGCATGCCCTTGAGCAGGACCCGGTCGAGGTAAGCTTGAGCAGCGGGCGGCAAAGCGGCCTTCACCTCCTGAAGTACGTGCTGGGGGGTACGAGGTCTGGAGAGCCCCATGCGCTGGGCGAGCATCAGGGGATCCAGCCAGTCTCCCCTGTTGTAGTCCAGGAGGTCTCCGACTCTCGTGACTTCTGCCAGGATCAAGCTCTGGTGCACCGAGTGGGACTCCGCCACCTGCACACAGATTTGGGGGTTGTGTAGCAAGGGCTCCACGAGGAGATCTATCCCCTCAGTGGCTGCCACGGACCTGGTCATTGAAAACAGTTTCCAAGTCTGGAGGAGGTCCTGGTAGAAGACCGGCAGCCCAGAGAGGTCTTGCGGAAGACCTCCCGGGTGGAGATAAAAGAGCTGCTGGTCATATAGGAGCCCTCAGATGCGGCGCAGGATGGCGTGCGCCAATGTGCTCCACGCCGAACTGCCTGCACCATAGAGGAGCCTCTGTAGGGCCTGGAGGTGGAAGACACGGACCTGAGTGTGCAGACACTTCAGGCCCCGTCCCCCTTCCTTCAGGGGTAGATGAAGAACCCCTACAGGGGCCCAGTGCATTCCTGACCAAAAGAACCCCAGAATTGGTGTCCGGAGGTTGGTCAGGAAACCTGGGGCCAGGACCAGGGTGTTGAGCCGGTACCAGAGCATGGACAGGACTAGTTGATTAAGCACCAGCACTCTCCCTCAGAGGGAGAGACATCGGAGTAGACCCATCCATTTCTGGAGCCGCTCTATCACCCTGCCCTCTAAATTTTCCCAGTTCTCCAGCGGAGAGGGATGCGTGGCAGAAAGGTAAATGCCGAGGTAGAGCAGCTGACCCGCGTTCCACCGGATGGTCTGAAGCGCGGGTGGGAGGGAGCTCGCCTGCTGCCAGTCTCCTACCGCCAAGCCAGAGCTCTTGACTCAGTTGACTCAGGTGGAGGAGGCTGCCGAATAGATGGCCTGGCAAGCTTCCACCTGCGCCAAGTCGCCGGGGTCCTGGATCACGAGGAGCACGTCATCAGTGTACGCCGACAGGACCAGCCGCAGCTCCAGCTCCCGCAGCACCAACCCTGTCAACCTCCTGCGGAGGAGACAGAGGAAGGGCTCAATCGCCAGAGCGTACAGCTGGCCTGAGAGGGGGCACCCCTGCTGTACTCCTTGCCCGAAGCTGACCGGTTCGGTCAGGGTCCAGTTGAGCTTAACCAGACACTCTGCGGAAGCGTACAGCACCCGGAAAAAACCCACAAACTGGGGTCCGAAGCCAAACGCCTGCAGAGTGCTCAGGAGGTACCTGTAGTCCACCCTATCGAACGCCTTCTCCTGATCTAGGGACAAGAGGGTGAATGACAGACCGTCTCTACACCTGAGTTCCAAAAGGTCCCGAACCAGAAATAGGTTATCAAAGATACTGTGGTCTCGGACGGTGTAGGTCTGGTCTGGGTGGATCACGTCCACCAGCACAGACCGTAGCCGCAGCGAGATTGCTTTCGCTACGATTTTGTAGTCCATGCTGAGGAGCGAGACAGGACGCCAATTTCGTAAATCGCGGCAGTCCCCCTTCTTCGGCAATAAGGCAAGCACAGCTCGTCTGCACGAAAGAGGGAGGACTCCGCTCTGCAGAGACTCGGCCCAGACGGTGACTAGGTCTGGGCCGAGGATGTCCCAAAACACGCGGTAGACCTCCACAGTCAGCCTGTCCATGCTTGGAGACTTATTAGTGGGCATATGATGGAGGGCTTCCAAGAACTCGGCCAGAGTGAGAGGCAACTCTAGTCGGTCTCGGTCGCTTGCGCTGACCGTAGGGAGCTCCTCCCAAAGCACTCTGCGAGCGCTAGGTTCGGTCAGATCTGGGGAGAAAAGACTTGTGTAGAAGGCTTAGGCCCTCCCGCACATCTCCGCTGGTTCTGTGAGGGGGGTACCGTCTTCTTTCAGGAGGCAGGTGACGTGTTTCTTGGCCCCCCTCATTTTCTCCAGGGCATAGAAGAAGCGGGAGCCGCGATCCATCTCCCGAAGGAGGCGGATGTGGGATCAAACAAAGGCGCCCCGGGCCCGATGGTCCTCGAGGGCCCGGAGCTCCTCCCACTTCTCCTAGCACGCTCTGCAGAGGAGCGGGTCTTCGGGGCTGGCAGCCAGACGCCTCTCCAGCTCTAAGACCTCCCATTCCAACTGTTCTATCGCTGCATTTCTCCGTCGGCTGGTGCCCCGGGTGTAGTCACGGCAGAAAGGCCGGGTGCGCACCTTTCCCAGGTCCCACCATCGCTGCGCCGAGGGAAAGGCACGCCGCTGCCCTCGCCAGGCCAGCCAGAATTCCTGGAAGGAGGTCACGAAGCCCTCATCCTCCAACAGGCTGTTGTTAAAATGCCAATAGGCCGGCCCTGGCCTTTCCGCACAGAGGGAGGCTGTCACGGTGGCTAGGTGATTGTCAGAAAATGGGGCCAGCCGAATGCTGGAGGAATGGGCTCATGAGAGATGGAAGCGTGATAAATAAATGCTGTCCAACTGGGAGTGGCTCGACCAATGGGCTTCCACTTGGACAAAGGTGAACGTGGAAGTGTCATCCGGGTGGTGGTCACGCCAGATGTCCACTAGGGAGTGATGTTCAACTATCTCCCGGAGGGTGTCCGCGGTGGCCGGGCTCTGCTCGGTCCCCGAGCGGTCTTGCTCCTCGAGGGTGGTATTAAAATCCCCTCCCAGGACCAGGCACTCGTGAGAATCTAAGGTGTCGAGGAAGGCGGACGCCTGCTGATAGATTTGCGCCGCTCCGGGCCCGATGTCGGGGCATAGACGTTAACTAGGTTAACCACGAGCCCCTCTATATAGACCCGGAGATGCAGCAGGTGACCCTGCACAGCCTCGGTGACCCCTAGCACCTCAAGCCATAGGTCGGGGGAGAACAGGGTCGCCACTCCAGCCTGCCGAATCGTGGAATGGCTAAAGTAGACCCTGTCCCCCCACTCCAGCCGGCAACTATCTTTGGCGGTCAGATTTATATGGGTCTCCTGCAGGAAAATCACAGAGTACCCTCCCTCCCGAAGGAAGGAGAGCACCTGGGACCTGCGGAGAGCCATCCTACAACCCCTGGTGTTCAACGTTGCGATGGTGAGAGGTGTCATGGGGAAGGCCGGGGGGGATTCTCACTGGCAGGGAAGCTCACATCCCCCAGCGGGCCGCACAACAGTCGTTGACCACCCCGTAGGTGAGTAATTGGTCATGGAAGACGCGGACCCGCCAGTAGGCCGCAGCATCCTGCTTCCCCGTCCCTTTACCTTCCCCCATGAATCATAGAATCATAGAATATCAGGGTTGGAAGGGACCCCAGAAGGTCATCTAGTCCAACCCCCTGCTCAAAGCAGGACCAATTCCCAGTTAAATCATCCCAGCCAGGGCTTTGTCAAGCCTGACCTTAAAAACCTCTAAGGAAGGAGATTCTACCACCTCCCTAGGTAACGCATTCCAGTGTTTCACCACCCTCTTAGTGAAAAAGTTTTTCCTAATATCCAATCTAAACCTCCCCCACTGCAACTTGAGACCATTACTCCTCGTTCTGTCATCTGCTACAATTGAGAACAGTCTAGAGCCATCCTCTTTGGAACCCCCTTTTAGGTAGTTGAAAGCAGCTATCAAATCCCCCCTCATTCTTCTCTTCTGCAGGCTAAACAATCCCAGCTCCCTCAGCCTCTCCTCATAAGTCATGTGTTCCAGTCCCCTCATCATTTTTGTTGCCCTTCGCTGGACTCTCTCCAATTTATCCACATCCTTCTTGAAGTGTGGGGCCCAAAACTGGACACAGTACTCCAGATGAGGCCTCACCAATGTCGAATAGAGGGGAACGATCACGTCCCTCGATCTGCTCGCTATGCCCCTACTTATACATCCCAAAATGCCATTGGCCTTCTTGGCAACAAGGGCACACTGCTGACTCATATCCAGCTTCTCGTCCACTGTCACCCCTAGGTCCTTTTCCGCAGAACTGCTGCCTAGCCATTCGGTCCCTAGTCTGTAGCTGTGCATTGGGTTCTTCCGTCCTAAGTGCAGGACCCTGCACTTATCCTTATTGAACCTCATCAGATTTCTTTTGGCCCAGTCCTCCAATTTGTTTAGGTCTTTCTGTATCCTATCCCTCCCCTCCAGCGTATCTACCACTCCTCCCAGTTTAGTATCATCCGCAAATTTGCTGAGAGTGCAATCCACACCATCCTCCAGATCATTTATGAAGATATTGAACAAAACCGACCCCAGGACTGACCCTTGGGGTACTCCACTTGATACCGGCTGCCAACTAGATATGGAGCCATTGATCACTATGAGGGCCCTTGTGGCTCGGAGGATTTGAAAAAAATCCCCCCATCGCTGGAGAGCAAGCTGTACCTTGTTGCGGGAGCCACGGACATCCTCTAAAACCTTCCGCAGCTCTCCTTGCAGCTCATGGGGGGGTGGGGTTACGGTTTCCCGGTTGTTCCCTGGCGGGGCCCTTGGTGCAGCCCCGTGGTCCACTAAAACGGACAAGCAGGGTGCAGACCCCCAATGGGGTGCCTGATGGGCTGGAGCTTCTAGGCTTGCCTCAAGTCCTGGGGCGATAGGGGGCGGTGGAGGGAAAATGGCAGCCCCTAATGGGTCGGGGCAGGAGAATGCAAAGGCCGCTCCCTCGGGGTCATCGATTGGAAAAGGGAAGGAGACACCCCCGGGGGCGGCAATAACATCGCAGGAAGTAGACTGGATAGGGGCAGGGGCAGAGGTGAGGTTCTGGGTTTCGGGAGGCAAGCAGCTGGATGGTGGCACCTCCCGATCAGGCTCGAGGGTTAAGGAGGTCGGAAGGGATCTCTCAGTGATACCGGGTACGGGCTCTATGGTGGATTTAGCGGCCACAGTATCAGGAGGTGGATAATCTTCTGTTGGGCCCCCGCCTGGGAAGGAAGTCGATTGCTCCGCACCAACGGGGGGTTCCCGTGGTGATTCATGCCCCGGCCACGTGGCGCCCGCTGTCACCTGAACAGGCTCGGTGGTCATCAGTGGGGTGCCATAAGTGACCGGGTCGATGGAGGAGTCCAGGGGCTCCTCGGAGGTGGGAGCAGAATCAGCAGTTAGGGGGAGGGAGCATGGGGAAAAGAGGGGTGGAGTGAGGTCGCCCAAATCAAGGTTTGCTGGCAAAAGGTTGTCCTCCCCCTGGGTGACTGGGGTCAGATCCAGGGCCTTGATCTCCTCGAACATGGAGGATAGGACACTTTTCGTTGCCCCGGGGTTCTCCCTGCTGGCACCCGCCACGACGGTTGCCTCAGGGTTCAAGGGGGCTTCGGGTAGTGTCAGGACAGAAGGGGCTTCTTCGAGGGTCTCGGAGGGGAGGGTCTCCCATGGAGGGGAGACACTACCTTCCGGTACTACCACGTCTTTCCCAGCTGACACCGGTGGATGGGACGCACCCGTGGGCAAAGCGAAAGGTTCGGCATCGGTGGCCCCCTTCCAGGTCTTCCGGGGGGCCTCCGCCTTGGGTAGATGAGGTGGAGCTCAAGCCTTCCGCTTGCCTCGCTTCCCCTGGACTAGGGCCCAGCCCTCCATGGCATCATCTGGGGGCTGGTTAGCAGGGGTTGTATCAGGGGGTAAAGGCGATGGCTCAAGGACTTGGGGGGGGGGGGACAGGGAAGGTGGGGTGGCATAAGGGAGGGAGGATTCTCCCTGGGGCAGGCTCTCTCCCATGCCTGGTGGTATCTCTGCCACACCCTCCTCCATAGGCCCTGCCAGATTGTCAGCAGCCAGGGCGGGGCTCTCCCGCTCGTCTGGGCATTGTAGGGGAGGTGCCCCTTGGGCCTGAGCGGGAGAAGTGGTGGTCTGAAGAGGGGGTGGGTGGGTTCAGGTACTGGGTGGCCAGGGGCATTGGCAATGATGGGGCTGATGTCCTGCCGGGTCTCAGGGATCCCAGGTGCCCCTCCTTGCCGGGCTAAGGGGCAGTCCATCCAGACACGCCCTGATGCCCAGCAGAGGTAGCACCGGGCTTCCCCCGTGGAGAAGTACACCCGGTAACGGGCCCCCTGGTGGGGGACCAGGAAGGACCCCTTGAGCGTCACGCGCCGCCAATGGCGGTAGAAGCTGCACTTGCCGGCGGAAGGAAAAGATGTGACGGAGGGTGGGGTCCTTGCAGCCCAACGGGAGAGGGCTGTTGACAGAGACAGGTTTCCCCAGGGTGGAAAGGGCAGGTAACAAGGCAGCACTGGGGAGAAAAGGAGAGACAGAGGTCAGGACCAGGCGGACGCCCAGGTCCTCTAGTGGCTCTAGGGGGACAAACACCTCCCCCCCCCACCGCCTCCTGGGTGGCAGCCTCCAATGCTAAGAAGAAGACTACCTTCCCGTACATTTTGGAGGCCGCCACAATGGCCAAGGGCCCCACCACCCTCGCCAACGCCCGCACGTAGGTCTCCACCTGGGGTGAGGCGGGCACCAGGGAAGGGGCCCTGGCAGCTGTTGATGGTGGCGGAGGTGGCGGGCAGGAGAGATGACGAGGCAGCAGGCGGGGGGGCCACCGCCACCTGGGCATACGTCCTGGGGGGTGAGGGAGGGACACCCGCAGAACTGGTGGAGGGGGCAGCGGGGGAGGATGCCGTGGTTGGTGGCGGGGCCGCAGCAGTGGGGGTGGCCCCTGCCACGGAGGGCCCGGTGGTTTTAGCGGGGCCCTTCCCCTTCTTCTTGCCCTGGCCTTTCCCACCGACTGGGGGGGCTCCCCTAGAGTCTGGGGAGGCAGTGGGCATGGCAGCGGTGGAGGTCACCCTGGTGCCCTCCATTGCTGATGCCCCAGCAGGGGCGGTGGCAGGTGGTTAACAGGAGTTGGGGTCAGGTAAAAAGGGACAGGCTGTGGAATGGGCAGTTCGGGGGGGGGGCACATGAACCACCGTACGCTTGTCCAGAGAGTCCTGTTTGGTTGGCTGGTGCTTCTGGCCCACGCGGTGGAATCAGGGCGAGCAGCTAAGTCCGGAAGCAGATGTTAAACAGCCAGCAATGACGATGGAGGGGGCAGTGATGAGGATAGTAGTGTGTGTGTGGGGGGACACACAGATGGATCGAGAGGCAGCTCCGTGCCACACCCCTGTGTCCCTACAAACCCAGTCACGACACAGTCAAGGCCTCCCCCCACCCGAGAGCACAGTTCGAAAGTTACTCAGTCTTGGGCCCCTCCACGGCGATTTGTAGATTTCCCGGGCGATGTTCCTCCTGTAGACGGCTGTTTCTCTCTCTGTCCCGGGTCGCAGCTGCAACGTTCCAGGGATGCCGGAGCAGGTGATAAGAAATTCTCTCAGCCAGAGACGGGTCCGCAGACAAACAGCAAGCGGCTGGGTCTGGGGGCTGGGTCCTCCCCCTCTGGGAAGCGGGCCCGCAGGCCCCCCACTCTCTGGGGGGGGGGGGTTCAGCTGGAGCAGCAGCAGCGTCCGAGGGCGGGGGGGGGGGCTAACAGCTGGCCGGCAGCTGGCCAGCACCCTAGCAACAGTAGAGAAAGAAAACAAAAGAAAACAAAAGAAAAGAAAGGGGGGAGAGTGTCTGGCCTGGTCGGGGGGGGGGGGGCAGGGAGCCAAAAGCAGGGGCAAAAAGCAAGGAAAGCCCAGGCCAGAGGGCAGCAGCAGGAGAGCAGGCTAAGTAGTCCCTTTTCCCTGGGTAAGGTAACAGGGAAAGTTCCAGAACAATCAGGAACCTTCTGGAGACAATTAAGACAGGCTGATTAGAACACCTGCAGCCAATTAAGGCAGGCTAATCGGGGCACGTGGGTTTTAAAAGGGAGCTCACTTCAGTTTGTGGGGTGCATGTGAGGAGCTGGGAGCAAGAGGCACTAGGAGCTGAGAGTGAGAACGCGGACTGTTGGAGGACTGAGGAGTACAAGCGTCATCAGACACCTGCGGTGAGGATAAAGAAGGTGTTGGGAGGAGGCCATGGGGAAGTAGCCCAGGGAGTTGTAGCTGTCACAGAGCTGTTCCAGGGGGCACTCTAGACAGCTGCATCCCACAGGGCCCTGGGCTGGGACCCGGAGCAGAGGGCGGGCCCGGGTTCCCCCCAAACCTCCCAACTCCTGGTCAGACACAGGAGGAGTCGACCTGGACTGGGGGGTTCAGAAAAACGGCCAAGCTGAGGTCTGCCGTGAAGCTCCAAGGCGAGCAAATCCACCAATAAGCGCAAGACCCATCAAGGTAGAGCAGGAATTTTGTCACAATACACATGCGCAGCCAACAATGAACAACGGGGAACTTGTTCTCCCTCTTGTCATAACATAACAAGGGACATTCAAAGAAATTAAAAAGTGGCAAACTGAAAACTGATAAAAAGGAAAGACTTTCATACAGTGGGCAATTAAACTGTGGAACTCATCACTACAGGATGTTAAGGGCAAGAATTTAGAAAAGGTTAAAAACATTTATTGAATAAAAATATCCAGAGTTATAATTAATGCTAACAGATATTTTGAAGGGATATTAAACCTTGTACTTCAGGGTTTAAGCAACTTCCTAATGATAAAAAGAAAAGGAGGACTTGTGGCACCTTAGAGACTAACCAATTTATTTGAGCATGAGCTTTCGTGAGCTACAGCTCACTTCATCAGATGTATACCGTGGATAATGATAAGGGATTAGGATGAGACCTAATATTGGCAGGGGCAGATTATCCTACATTTGCCTAGTTTGCAATTCTTACTCCTTCCTCTGATGCATCTGGTGCTGCTCACTGTCAGAGCCAGGACCCTGGGCTGGCGGGACCTTGGGTCTGATTGAGCGTGGTCATTCCTGCCTCACTGGGAGTTTTGCTGGAGTACAGGCTGGGAAAGCCCTCCCAGATTCGGGCTGGCACACACGAGCTGCTTCCACCTTGTGTGGACTCTCTGGTGTTTTTGCAGCGTCCCCTTGACAGTGAAGCTCTTCCCGCACTCAGTGCACGTGATGGGCCGCTCCCCCGTGTGGATCCGCTGGTGCACTTTGAGGTTGCCCTTGGTGGAGAAGCTTTTCTGACAGTGGGTGCAGGTGAGCGGCCGTTCCCCTGTGTGCACTCGCTGGTGTGCAGGAGGCTGCCCGGCTGCGTGAAGCGTTTCCCACGCTGGCTGCGCATGTATGAGTGCTCCCTGGTGTGGATCCTCTGGCGCATCTCGAGCTCCCTGGGGGAGGCAAATCTCTCCTTGCACTCAGCACATGCAAAGAGCCTCTCGTGCACGTGGCTCTTCTGGCGCGTGTTGAGCGTGGCCTTCTGGGCGAAGCTCTTCCCGCACGGACAGCCGGTGAGCGGGCGCTCCCCCGTGTGGCACCGCTGGTGTACCAGGAGATTCACCTTCTGAGTGAAGCTCTTCCCACGCCCCGCCCGTTGGAAAGGCCGCTCCCCGCTGTGCGCCCTCTGGGGCAGTTTGAGGATGTCTTTCCTGGTGAAACGTTTCTCACACTCCGTGCACGGGAACAGCCGCGTCCTGCCGTGCGTCCTGCCGGGCACCTTCAGAATGGCCTGACGAAGTGCTTCCTGCATTCAGGGCAGGGATCGGGGTCACTGTGTCCCCCCCGGACACGTGGTCTGGGGGCAGGGATCGGGGTCACTGTCCCCGTCCCCCCCAGAGACGTGGGCTGGGGCTGCCCGGGGCCAGCGCTACCTGAGCAGAGCCACCTGCAGCCATTGCCCGGGCCTGGGCCCTGCCCTCCGGCTCCCGCTGCCCGCCGGGCCGGAGTTTGTCTCTGCTGCTCTCAGCGGCTCCTCCGGCAGGAAGGGGTGGGCCGGGGAGGGGGTCGCTGAGCGGAGTCGGACCCAGCCACGTCGGGCTCTGGGACCAGGCTAGTGACCCACGCCTCCCCCATACCCAGGCACTGCCCCTACACTCCTCCTGCAGGCAGGGGCTGGCCTGGGCATGGATTTACACCGCCCCACGAGTGCCACTCAGGAGTCACTGGTGCGCTCCACCCCAGAGCTGGCTGCTTTCCAGCAGGGCACCACTCGGCTTGCAAAGTGCTTCAGGTAAAAGGCCTCCCCACCTCCGTGTACAAAGCAACCGGAGATGCACCATCTCTGCCCACAAGACAGGGCCCGCACCACGCCCCTAGCATCACGGAGACCGTTGTTGCCTAAAAAGGGGGAATGGCTAGAACCGGTCGACTCGCACCAAGCGAGGCTGTAGCTGCACATCCTGCAGCTGCTGCCCTCATCCTCCCTCCCCCGGCTCTTTGGGTCACCCCCTGGGGGCACGTGCTGTGTGGCTGGGAGCTGAGCAGCAGGGCTCAGGGCAGGGTGAGCGGGTGAAGCTAGGCAGGAGGTCAGACTGGATGATCCGTTGATCCCGGCTAGTCCTAAATTCAGGCAGCAGAGCACTGGCTAGGCAATCTGGGGGTTGTAGGATCAGGGCCTTAGATCATAAGCTCCTCAGAGCAGAGACTGTCTCCTTCTGGCTTTGGGCTGGATGCAGGACACCGGGGCCAAAGCCCGACTGGACCCACTGGGGGCTCCTCCATCATCACTGCTACCCGTGTGATCACTGTAGCACCAGCGCATACACCCATATTAATAACCAGCAGGGGCATCGCCCTCCGCTCCCCGCCCCAGCTGCCTGGGACGCGGGACACAGCAGAGTGGAACCTGCCCGTTCCCATCCTTGTCTGGGCGACGCGCTGGGCACACACGTCCCTGGGAACAAATGCAACTCGCAAAGAAGGACGACGCATCACAAAGCGTATGTTGCACACAGGGCCCAGGGAGTCAATGGAGGAAATAGGGGACTTTCAGACTTAGCGGCTGATCCAAGCAGGACCAGGAGCTGTCTGCTCTGGGGGCGGGGTCCCAACACCCGCACCACTTTGGATACAGGCTGCAGATTTCTGTTCCCCAGCAGCTGAGTCCAGCAGCGATGAACGCAAGGCTGGAATGCTGCTGGGGGCCAGGACTCCAGGCTGGGGTTTGCTGACGAGGCTCAGAAGTGCTTGGAAAAGGACTGAGATGGAGTCCAGGTGACCAACCCTGCAGGCTACGGCGTCCCTACAGAGTCCAAGACCTCATCTCGAGAAGATCCCAGGGGAATGCACGTCCTGCAGGCAGAAGGGTTTGGTTGAAACTGTGCACTTCAGTATCTGGAAGAGCGACACAGTGGAGAGGTTTGTATAAAGAGCAGTAGATTTACTAGCTACCAGCCTTTGTCTGAACGTTATTAATACATATTCCAAGTTTTGCTGACACGGCCAGGGTCACGCAGGATGGGTCCTGGGGCATATGCTCTCCACCGTGGAGCCCAGCCCCATTCTCAGCCCAAAGCCCAGGTGCCAGGCAGGGAAATAGTCCTAGTGGGCTCTGGAGCTACGTCCACACGGCACAGGGCAGCGACTCGGAGCCCAACTGCACAGGCTCAAGCCGACAGTGCTAAAAACAGCTGTCGATGGTGGGGCTCAGGCTGGAGCTCAGGCTCTGAAGCCCACCTGCTCCCCCAAGCTTCAGCGTCTGCCCTGCAGCCCGCCATCTCCACGGTCAGTTTTAACACCGCCGCGTGAGCCCTGCGAGCCCCAGCCTGTTGGCCCAGGCTCGGAGTCGCTGCTGCTCAGGGTAGACGTACCCGGGTTTCTCCTCGAGGGGTATGGATGATGGGCCAGGCTCCCTCCGGGAACAGGCCAGCCCGAGCCTGCTTGGCTGCAGCGTGAATGGAGGAGCCGGGTTCTGCTGTGGTATTAATGCAGCAGCAATCAGCGCTGCCGTGGGGGTGAGGAGATCGGGAAAGGGTCCTTGCACCTACAAAGCCCGGGGCATGGAAAGGAACAGGCAGCTTCTGGTGCTGTTTATTGGACCGGCCAGGGTCTGAATGGGGAATCCCCTGCCTGGCTGTATCCGTGCAGGGGAGATGCCTCTGCCTCACCATTGTGGGGAGCCAAGACTCCCACTGAACCCTGTCACAGGGTCCCCAGGCGATGCTCTGGATCTGCTCCCCACGAAGCCAGTCAGGACACTGGGGAAGTCTCCTCTCTGGGAGCAGCCTGTCTGCAGGACACACAGCTCACCCAGCTCCACCTTCCTGGGTCTGACCTCGGAGCATTCAGCCTCCTCTGCCCCTCCGTGCGCTTCCCACAGCGAGTCCGCCCAGGCGGGGTCCTGGGGAAGCCAGAGGGTCCTGCCCCACAACTCTGCAGTCAGACTGGACTCTCAGCCAGTGTAAAATGGAAGGTTTATTAGTCGACAGGAACACAGCATAGAACAAAGCTTGTTAGCACAGAAATTAGTAACTTTCAACCAAGTCCATCTTGGAGAATCCCAGGCCAGACACGCTGGCCTCCCTTCTCCAGTCTCCCACCGCAGACTGCCCTGGACCCAGCTGCCTGGCCTCCCTCCGGTCTTCGTCCTGCTTCCTGAGCGAAGTATGACCTGGTCACATTCCCCTCCTGGGTCTCAGGTTAGGAAGGGCACCGGCCATAGCCTACATGCAGGCAACTGGAACCACCTCACCTGCCCCAAGGGCCTCGGCAAAAGTCACACACCCAATTCCCACCACCTAGGCATTGGTGCAGCACACAGGGAAATTGAGGCACGCACAGTATTAGTAAAGTACAGCAAGACTTACATGCAACACAAGGTGAAAAACCTGTCACACCCTGGCTGTTGTCTGGCTGCCTCCCCCCACTTGTCTAACTTTGCGAGCCCTGGGCTGACCCTGGGGCAGGGACTGCCTTTGTTCCCACTCTGTCCAGTGCCTAGCCCAACAAGCCCGGGGTCTCATCTGGGACTGGGCATTGCCACCATGCAGATAACCAACACCACTGCTGCGTACGCACTGATTTGGGTCTTCAGCCTTGTGGGTAGCTGCTCCCCTTGCCCCCCGGGACCAGCCTCTGCCAGCTCCCAACCGTGACCAGCATGTACACTCGTAACGGCTGCGGAGTCGCAAACAGCCAGAGCCGCGAGGAAAGGGGCTTCCCTTCTCCACCCCGCAGGGGAGTGTCACCGGTTGCGGGCAGCCGTAGTGCTCAGCCAGCACGGTGATGGGGCCAGCGAAGAACCCAGAGACCCAGGCCGCGAGGGGCACCCCCAGAAACCAGGCACCCAAAGTCACTCAGGCCTCTTGGCCTCAGAGTGTAAATGAACCCCAGAAAAGCCTCAACAGGCAGAGCCCCCATCAGAGCGTATCACCCACCCCTTGGGGCCCGATCCTGCTCAGCTGGGACAGGCCCTGTCTCACAGCCTGGCTCTCGCTGGCAGAAGGTAACTGAAGCCAACAGGGTCCAGGTGAGACGCTGGAGGGAAACAGAAGAGTTTCAACAGACATGAAGCCCACTAAGTGCAGGAGACCGATCAGGAAAAGAGGGTTTTGAACCAAAGCATGAACTATGCCCACTGCAGTCATCCTCTGCAGAGCCAGCCGCAAACCTGCACTGGGATCTCAGAGTGCATGGGCAGAAGGGACCATTGTGATCGTCTGTCTGATTGTCTGCAGGCCACAGAACCTCCCCCACCCACTCCTGTAATAGCCCCTCACCTCTGGCTGAGTTACTGACATCCTCACATCACGGTTTAAAGACTTCAAGTTCACTTGCAAGTTTAAACTAACCTGGGCCCCACGCTGCAGAGGAAGGTGAAACCCCCCCAGGGTCTCTGCTAATCTGACCTGGGGGGGAAATGCCTTCCTGACCCCAAATACCGTGATCAGTTAGATACTGAGCATATGGGCAAGACCCACGAGCCAGACACCTGGGAGAGAATTCTCTGTAGTAACTCAGAGCCCTCCCCAGCTAGCGTCCCGTCACCGGCTGGCAGGCCGTGGTGTCTGACTCTGCAGTGTTGCAGGATCAGAACCAAGCAAAGCTACAGGCCTAGGACAAGCTGCCACTGGGCTCTTGGCTAGGCAATGCTCGGACACCCCTGCAGTAAGGTGCAGCAAGTTGAACAGAGAGCAATGCAACACACTGCACTGACTGTGTCCAAGAGCTCTGCTTTATTTCACTGTTACAGTTCCATGTTTCTGGTCTACGGTCACAGGCACACACAAGTCAGGCTGGCGGCAGATACCCCTGTTCCCAGTGACTCATGCTGCATAACCAAGAAGGGCAGAAATCCACGTGGGATTTTGTTCAAGGCAACAGGGATAGCAACATTTGAGTCTACACGAAGGCTATATTTGAACACTAGATGTTGTCATAGGACAGACGAAAGGGTCAATGGATACATTAGTTTAGGAGGATGAACAACCTCCCCCCTGCAGAATCAAAGCCCCAAGCCCCAGGGCAGGCGTCCCATAGGGCTGGAAGGACATATCTGACATCCCTTTTTCTTCTACGCTGGGAGAGTCGGCAGCAATCAGCCCCAACGTCCAAATCACTGGGCAGCTATTTTACTTTACACAGTCGACGCTCACAGCCGTACTCCCCCTGGACAGCCAGCCAAAGCAGGGGCCTCACTGCAGGGGACCAGGATGTTTCTCATCAGAGGAGCAGCAGATAAAGGGTTAAATGTGCTTCTGTAACCACCATGCACCTCCGTCTGCTCTCAGACCCAGTTTCGCTCTCGAACAGAACATGTCACGGCCACATGCTGCCGAGCCTGGCCCCTGCCCCCCCGCTATGGGCAGGGCTAGGAACCAGCTCAGCCTCACTCAGGGTGTTTCAACCTTCTTTCATTTGCAGACCCTACAAAGTTTCAAATGGAGGAGCAGCCCCCTTGGAAATCCTAGACAGTCTGAGGACCCCCAGGGGTCCGCGGCCCACAACCTGAAAGCCCCTGGCTTAGGGCTGTGATGCTGCTGAGGACAAAGGCGATCGGAGTCAGCCCAACTCGCCCTTCCGTGGCTGGCTCACAGCACGAGAGCTCCCAGAGCCGCTGCGTCGGGGAGCCACGGCCCAAGCAGAGCCCAGTACGACAGGCAGCGCTCGGGCAGCTCTCTGATCCAGCGGGGCCAGGCCGGGCGTGCTTTGTACAGCCCAGCTTCGTGCCGCAGCCCAGCCACACAGGCCCCCAGTCTGGCTGCTGGAGCCCAGTCATACGGGGGGAGGGATCTCGGCTCCTGGGCTGGGCTGCGACGTTTCCCTCGCAACCAGAGACCGGCCATTGGCCAGGGATTTCCGTTGGCCTGGCCGGGACCCGAGGGACGCCTGTTCATGGCTGCTCTACGGATGTAGTGCTTAGCAGCTGTAGTGACAGGTAACGAGACCACAGACACTGCCCGGGCCCGGCCTCAGTCACCTGGACCATGCAAAGGGTGCGTCAGCAGCTACCTCCGCCCTGCACACGGGAACTGGCTTTCCGACAGCTCGGGGGCAGCCTCACCCCAGGGTCCAGCCCAGCTGAGATCTGCAGCCACCTGCAAGCTCCCGCCTGGGCTGGAGCCTGCTGTTAGCCCCAGTTCTACTGGCCAGGCCACCTGCACATCTCTCCGCCGGGAGACGCCTGGGAGCCCCGGGGCAGCGGGTGGGATTCCCCTGGGGCAGGGCTGCCGGGGGAGCTGGGGGCGGTGGCAGAACTCCCAGCAGAGCCCTGGCACCGACCTGCAGGAGTGGGGCAGAGGAAGGAGAGATGCCAAGGGCAGAAACATCCCCCCACAGGGCAACCCCTGCCCCTTAGAGCCAGAGCCAGCTGTGCGGGTGTAAGGGGACGCCCACGGCTCCTTAGGCAGAGGGAGTGCTCAGAGCAGAGACACCATCACGTGACAGGGTCTGTGTCCACACAAAGTCCATGGCCAGCGCTGGTAGAGGGGTTAAACCCACCAGCAGGGCACCAGCCACCCCATGGAGCAGCTAGGAGACACAGAGGGCCTGGGAAGAGCCAGCCAGTCACAGGCACGATATATCTCCTCCAAGGACAGACCTGCCAGGGGAAACCATCTTATTAGGAGAGACCCAGCGCTGGGCCACCCTACCGGGGGAGGGGAATTTGTCCCCGGGCACCCTACGGGGGAGACAGAGTGGAGAGAGACCCATCCCTAGGGCACCTGGCCACCCTACTGGGGATGTGGGGAGGGAGAGTTCCAGCCCCGGGGGGCGGGGCCATCCTGCTGGAGGGGGTTGGGGGGGGGGGGAGAAGACCCATCCCTGAGGAATGACCAGACCACCGGAAGCCTCGTCTCTCCCCCACACCATGCTGTCCGTCCTTTCCTCCTCTCTCCTTCCCCTCCTCTGCTCCCCACCCCCAGCCCCGGTGCCCCCAGCCTGATCTACCCGCCGTCTGGACATTGAGCCCTGGAGAACCCCCGGCCCCTCCCCTCCCCGCACTGCGGGCAGCCTGCGGCACTGGGCTTGCCCTGCCATGTGGCCCCTGCTGCTGGAGCCCCCCGTGCCCACCGGGGGGAAGGGTGGGGTGTGGGTCAGAGGACAGCACTGCAGGGGTCAGAGCAGGGCCGAGCCCAGCCCGGGCGGAGCCCGCAGCCCCACGCCGGGCACGTAGCGGGAGCAGCCAGGGGCCCGGCTCTGGCTGGCCTCGGCCTCGGCGGCCATTTGCATGGCGCTCTCCGTCTCCAGCAGTCTCTCCCAGTGGTAGACCAGGCCGTGCAGCTGGCACCACTTCATGGCAGCAGACAGACCGGCCAGGGCCTCGGCAGCGGTGACACGGCTCCCCGGGTCCAGGTCCCCGTCCTCCTCCGAGCACTCGGTGGCCTCGGCCCACTGGCTCCTCTGGGCCAGTGCCCACTCCTCGCTGGTCATCTCGCCCACGGCCGGCTCCTCCGCGTCCATGCCGACGAACTCGCTGAAGTCCTGCTCGCTCATGAAGGCCGGCCGGGGCACGTCGGCCAGCGGCCGCAGGTCCAGCTCCTCCCGCTCACAGGGCGCCAGGTGGAAGCCGGCCTTCCGGAAGCAGCTCTGCACCGTGGCCGGCCGGACCAGGCTCCACGCCTGGTGCAGCATGTAAACGGCGTCCAGCAGCGTGACCCGCCCGGCGATCTCGGCCGCCCGCCCCGCCCGCCCCTGCTCCGGGCTCAGCAGGGCCTTGGCCGCCACCAGCGCCCGGTAGTGCCCCTTCAGGTTGCGGGTGACGCCCATGTCCATGGGCTGGGTGATGCTGCTGGTGTTGGGGGGGAAGAAAGCCAGCTTGATCTGGCGCAGCTTGGCCTGCAGCTCGCGGGGGTGGGCGCTGCTGTGGGCCAGGAAGAGCAGGACCTGGCGCTGGTCACGCCGCAGCTCCTGCTCCCACTGCAGCGCCCACTCCTGGAAGAGGTGCGCGGTCACCCAGGCGTTGGCCGAGCCGGCGTAGGCGACGGGCAGGGCGCGCAGGTCCTTGGGCAGGCACCGCGGCCGCTGGCTCTTGCCCACCACCAGCAGGCGCCTCTTCTCCGTGCCGGCATGGTTGGCGCAGCAGAGGACGGAGACGCGGTCCTTGGCCTTCTTGCTGCCCAGGAGCGGCGGGTCCCGGTCGGGATAGCCGCGGTACAGCAGCCCGGTCTCGTCGGCACTGAAGATGTTCTCGGCACTGTAGCCGGCCAGCAGGGAGGGCAGCACCTCGGTCACCCAGCTCTGGGCGCTGCTGACGTCCGCGTCCTGCTTCTCGCCGTGCTGCCGCTTGAAGACGATGTTGTGGCGGGTCTTCCACCGGCAGAGCCAGCCGTCCGTGGCCTCGAACTCCCGGCCTGCATGCAGGGCCAGCTCCTGGGCCTTGGCCTTCAGGATCGGGCCTGAGAGCCTCTCCCCCCTGGCCAGGGCCTGCTGGAACCAGAGGAACAGCGCGTCCTCCACCTCCCCTCCCTTGCCCTCCCGCTTGCGCTTCCGCAGTGGGTTGGCATTGGTGCGCCAGTCGGCCAGAATCTGCTCCCGGCTGCGGCCGATCCGGCCTGCCTGGCTCTTGGAGATCCCAAACAGCTTGGCCACGCTGGACAGGGAGGCGGTGGGTGACTCCAGGGCCTGCAGCAGCTTGACGCGGTCAGCCAGCGAGAGCTCCTTCCTCTTGGAAATGATCGTGGTTGTGCAGCACGAGATCCGGCGCTTGGAAGGGTCTGCGGGGAAAGAAAGACCCTGTCAGCTCTCCACAGCCCGCCCAGCACCTCTCCCACGCCTCGTTCCCAGGGCAGCCCTCAGCGAATGGACCCCACACACCCCGCATCTTCCTTGAGCAGTCGCACCCCTCCAACCCCAGGCACTGAGCCTCGCAGCCCTCCTGGGAGAAAAGATCATCCACAGCTACCAATGGGGAAACTGAGGCTGTGACTTGCCCAAGGTCTCAAAGCACATCACTGGCAGATCTCAGAACAGAACCCAGGCGTCCTGGCTCCCAACCTCCCAGCAGATTCCATTCCCCTCCCAGAGCTGGGAATAAGAACCCAGGAGTCCCAGCTCCCAGTCCCACTCGAAACCCTCCATGTGCAGCCCTGAATGAGTCACCTGTGATGAGCGGCTGTGACCCAGGAGTGGGGGAGCCCACCCCCTTCTCAACCCCTGCTCTAGCAGCTGGTCTCCCTCCCCACCTGGGGGCTTTGAGCAATAGGAAACCAGGAGACCAGAACACACGCCCAGACCATGGTGCTGCCGTGCCCGCCGGCTGGCCAGCAGTGCCTATTAAAGATCTGTCAGTCCCAGCACGTCACACACGTGGGGCTCTTCCGGACAGCGTTTGGGTGCCCCTTGCTGGGTCATGGGCACCAAACCCTGGGTGGGGAATCGTCCAAGAGCTGCCCGCAGAGAGCGTGGGACACGTTCCCCAGCAGCAGGGAGAGGCACAGGGAGATCGACAGGGGCACGGAGCGGAGAGACGGGTCAGACGTGCTAACAGGACACACGATAACGTGAGGCGCAGGGCGGAGCACAAACCGTGAGCAGTAGTGCAGAGACAGCGTTTGCACGTGTGATAACTGGGCGTGCCCATTACACCAGCTCCACAGGGACCTGGCCATTCACACCTGCAGTCACTACAGCTGCGCCCGGGCAGGCTAGAAACTATGGGCCTGGAAGTCTCCAGGCCTGATTCTCCCGTCTCGGGCCATGTGTTGCTGTTTGCACCTGGGCCATCGTACGCCCATGCTGCTCAGCCGTCAGTGACGACCCGGGGCAAAGCGGGGCGGAGGAGGGGGGCACGGCCTTGGAGTGGGCAGGGAGCTGGGAAACGCCCAGAGAAGGCACACCAGGCCATCCAGCTCTGGTCCAGGCTGGGAACTGGGTCTGCAAAGGTGTCTGCATCACTCACCTGGGACGGGGCCTTTGGGGCTCTCCCTTGCTCGCAGGTCCTGGCCATCCCCGACAGGCGGCTCTTCCCCCCGCTCCAGCTTCGAGACGAGCTCAGGTTTGGGGCTTGCAGAGCCTGGGCCCGGGGGAGAAGCACAGTTGGTTTCTGGCACTGCCCCAGGACCCCGGCTCAGGCTCTCCTGGGCTGCTCTGGCGGAGGGGCGGGGTGTCAGGTGTGAAACAGTCATCAGAGTTGGCGCTAAAGGGCCTTCTTGTATGAGACAGTCAGAGCGGTTAATTCCCCCAGGGGCCAGACAGCATCTCCCCCCAACCCTCCATCATCCCCCGCCAGGGCTCCCCACTCCACCAGCGCCTCGAGCCCTCAGACAAGCCTGCCCAAGCAATGCGTGGACCAGGGCTACGAGGCCAGATCTGGGCATAAGCCATTCCCCGGGGTGGCTCAGTGCCAGGCACCAGGCACAACTGGGGTGAAACAGAGACAGGGACCGAGTGAGACCCACAAGGGCACAAGGGGTCAGCAGGGATATCGCAGGTCACAGATGAAGTGCACGGACAGGAGCTTATGCAGCCCCACACTACCCTGCCCACGCCTTGCCCGCACTGGTGCCAGCCCACTCCACCCCAGTGCCTGACCCACGCCTCGCCCACCCTGGTCCCAGCCCATCCCATGCCTTGCCCACCCCAGTGCCCACCCCACGCCTCGCCTGCCCCAGCCTGTCCTGGTCCCAGCCCACCCCACCCCACGCCATGCCCGCCCCACACGGTTCCATGATTGTCACATTCAATCAGATTTCCCCACAGCAGGAACATCCGAGTTGGGGGCTGCTGCCCACGAGGGACGGCCGAGGGGGGCTCACCCAGCGAGGCCACCAGCTGGTAATTCTCCGTCATCACGTGGCGGTACATCTCCCGCTGCCAGCCTGCCAGTTTCTTCCACTCCTCCTTGGTGAAATAGATCGCAACGTCCTCGAAGGTCACGGGCCCCTGGGAAACAGGGCGCCCCTGCTCAGCACCACCCGCTCCCGCGGCCTGCGGACACTCGCAGCCCAGGCTCGGGGCCCTTCACTTCGACCACGTCGCCCCCTCTTGCTGACCTCCACCGGCTCCTTCTCTGCGAGTCTTCACCGTCCGTCCCACCCACCCGCCATCTCTCCCTCCTGCTACGCTGCAAACAAGCCCCTCGGAGCTGCCACAAAACGACCAGATTATCCACCTTCACACCGAGCCCGCGGCCTGCCCCGCTCAGCGCCGCTGCATTGGCCCCGTGCGCCCCCGTCCACCCGCCTGGCTCTTGGCTGGTACCTCCGTTATCAGCGCGTGGGCTCCCGGGGCCACAACGCGAACGCTAGCGAACAACGGCCGAGCCGAGGCAGGCCGGTTCCCGCAGCCCCGCCGGCTCTTCGCAGTGTAACTCCCAGGAGGCAACATGTGGTTCCAGCATCCCAGGACCTCTGCCCCCTTCACACCAAGCCCCGCCGGGCTCCACGGGAGGATGCAGGAGTCACCCTTTGCTGCTGAAGGGAAGTGAGCCAGGCACAAGCTTGGCTGTTCCAAGCGGGGTGTGCTGGGGAGCCCCTGCTCCGGAATGGCAGGGACTGCGGCTGGGGGGGCCTCTGCAGAGGTGGGGAGCAGCCGGGTTTGAATGGCAGAGATGCTGCCAGGTGACCTGGACTGAGATGCCCTGACAGGAGGAGGGGAGAAAATTACCCCTTATCTGTCTGCACTGCCCTGCACCCTGTACAGTTATTCACTTATCCCCATTTTACGGAGGGGGAAACTGAGGCACAGAGACAGGCAAGGACTAAAAGAGATCCCACAGCAAGTCAGGAACAACACCCAGAAGAGCTAACTCTCAGCCCCTGGCCCCTCATCCACTAGGCCCCATTCTTCTCCCAGAGTTGGGGATGGAACCCAGGCGTCCTGGCTTCCCCCGGGCCCAGCTGCCGCACAAACGAAGCAGCAAGTGGCTGCTGGCTGGAGGCTCCGCTAATTCTCGGTGCCTCCCCATAGCACCGCCCCTCCCTTCCCGAGGTGCGCCCCCAGAGCCCCCCGTGCGCCCCCCGGCCTGGCCCGGCCCCGCCGTGCGCCCCCAGAGCCCCCGTGCACCCCCAGGGTCCCCCCCGGCCTGGCCCGGCCCCGCCGTGCACCCCCAGGGTCCCCCCCGGCCTGGCCCGGCCCCGCCGTGCGCCCCCAAAGCCCCCCGTGCACCCCCAGGGTCCCCCCCGGCCTGGCCCGGCCCCGCCGTGCGCCCCCAAAGCCCCCCGTGCACCCCCCGGCCCAGCCCTACCTGCGCCGAAGCCCCTGCAGCCATTTTCCCCGCTCTCCCTGCGTGCGATGGCGCCGCGGCCGCCCAGCGGGCACATGCCCGAGCCCGGCCCCGCGGTGCAGCGTCCGGCCCCTCGCCAGGGTCCCCGGGCCCCGCTGGCGGCCGCCTCTCCGCGCTCCGCGCCGGCTGCAGGCGCTGCCCGGCTTAGACCCAGCCTGCCCCCGGGCGCAGCCGGCTCCTGGCGCACGCTGGGGCTGCCGTCCCGGCCCAGCCTCGCCTTTGTGTCCCGGCAACACCGGGAAGCGGCGGCCCCGCCTCGGGTCCCGGGGGTCCGCGCAGCCCGGCCCGCCCGCCGGCTGGGAGAGGCGATTGCGGCCGGGCCCCCTGCCCTGCCCTCAGGGCTCCCGACCCGGCTGTTCCGGCCCCAGCAGCCGGGGCTGGGTTACAAATGGCTCCGGCTCCAGTTCAAGCTGCAATCACAAGCGTGGCCGGGCCTGGAGCCCGCTGGGTCCTCTCGCGCCGTCCCGGAGCGCGGCCGGCTGGAGAGGCAGGAAAGAGCCGAGCCGAGCCGGTGGAAGTCGCTGGCCAGGCCGCTGGACCCAGGGTTGCGGGGGGCTCGCCCAGCTGCGGACGGGGCCGCCGCGTGCAGGGTCGGGAGAGGGGTTCGTCCGCGTCGCTTCTCCGGCTGGCGCAGCGAGCTCGGGGCCGCGGGCGCCGGAGGGAGCCGAAAAAGCAGGAAAGTTGATTTTCCTCTGGCAACCTACGAACCCCAAGGTGCGAGAGGAAGAGCCCCGGTGCTGCCCAGTCCGGGCGGCCCGACTGGTGAGCCGGTCGCTACCCCGAGCCAACGCGGGCTGCGCTCACGGCTCCTGCCGGCCCTCTGGCGTGGCCGGTTCCTTGCCTATCCCGCCGGGCTCGGATGTGGAGCCAGGAGAGCCTGACCCAGCTCGACAACACTCGCTTCACGCAGGAAGGCGGGACGTTTCCCTCCCCAGGTTCTAGTACAGATGGAAAACGCCAGAATCGGACGGGCGCTGAGCCAAGCTGCTCCGGGGAGGCGGCAGGCGCGGGGCGCCCTCGGGCGGCGAAGCATCGCCGGACTCCGCGCAAAGGCCACCTGCAGCTGGAGCCCAGCGGCTACCAACCCGCCAGACCCGGCCCGGCTTCAGGGAAAGGGGCAAGGCCAGAGGCCTACAGTGGTGGTTTAAGCTGAGGCTTTAAATGAAGGTTTCCTATCTGCTGATTTCAGTCGCTCTGATTCAAATCAATTCACCCGACAGCGACAGCTGCCCCTCACCCCCGGCCCGGCAGCTCCATTCACAACCCATCAGTGACCAGATCCTCAGCCCCCTACCTTGGGAGGCAGCAACCATCATTCCCACGGGTAATGGAGAAATGGCACTAGGTCACTTCTGGCAGTTGGGGGACTAGAACCCCTGTCCCCAGCAATGCAGCGTGATGCTCCCCAAGGGCACCCAAGGTTGGGCAGCACCTCACCCCCACCTGCCCTTAGCACAAAGCAGTCTTGTCTGGTCCTGCTGTGGATCAGCTCCCTGAACCCACCAGCCTCTGACAACACAATCACTGCCTGCCAGGCCCCCACAGGCCTTGTCCTCTCTGTATCGGTAACACCAGGCCCACACCAACCCCGAATCCTCAGAGCGTTCCCTGCCACGTCCAGCCCCTGGCCCCCCTCAGACTGACCATGCTGGCTGTTCCCCAAAGGACCAGGACACCCCAGTTGAACACACAGCCCTTTGATACGTTACTAGTGAAAACAAGGGCACGTTTATCATCAGAGATTCAGGGGATGGTGATAAGAACCCTGGAAACAAATGGTTACGTGTAAAACAAACTGTAAGGTGCTTTCTTGAGACTGAGCCTGGCAGGTTACGCACTCCCTGAAGAAGTTCATCTCACCCCAAATCCTCCGCCGTCTTCTCAAGCCAGGTTGGCTGAGACCCTGCTTCCAAATGCGCCTCCATCCCCGTCCTGGGCGCAGAACCCCCATGTGTCTCCTCTGCCTTTGAGACACACACCCCGAGTTCACCGGCTTTACCCACGGCCCGGACAAGCCCCTGGGCCGGGTGTTTCCTGTGTGCTCCGTTCCTACTGACCTCGGGTCTCCTCAGTAACATTTGACTTCGTATGTGAATGGGCAGAATTTACAGCCCAACAGAGAGACAGGATCCTCTCCTCCTGCCCAGAGGCGGCACCTTTTGGAGACCACTTTGACCTCTCCAGCTTAAGAGCACAATTGGCTGGCCCAGACCCATAGCTCCTGCGCCGTGTGTGTGAGACACGTCACAGGGATGTTGACCAGCGTGACCCCGGCTTTCGGGTAAGACCGCGCCTGACATTCGTCTGTGCCCCAGAATGTTCACACCTGATGCAGGAGCTCTCGGTAAGGTCCCCCCCCCCCCGTCAGTTGGGCTAAGCAGTTTTGGGGTCACAGGCTGACCCTAGCACCAGGCACAATCGTGCTACTCAGGAATCTTAGCAACTGCCCCAAGCAGGAGAGCCGGTGAACGGCCCCGGCGCGGCCCCCAGAGCAGCAGGCAGTAGAGCCGCCTGTAACTACTATCTAGAGGCATTGTGGCCCAGACGTGAGAGGAGAGATAGGACATGGAGCTTCCCCACAGCACTCCTGCCCTCCCTGTGCGAGCAGGGCTGGGTCGCGTCAGGACTAGTGTTCTCCCCGACAGGCCGGGACAGAGGGATGACCTTTCCTGGTGCTGCCTGTGAGCATGTAACACCCCTGTAACTACTCACCGTCCTCAACACCTACCAGATCCCAGAGCTGCCGCAATCCAGCAGCTGGTTCCAGGGGACACACACCAGCCAGACGACTGTGGATCGCTGGCTTTGCAGCAGGAATCGCAGCTGGAAAAGCCCCTCGGACAGGAGAACAGACAGCCTCAATCCACTGCCCACACTCTCGTTATTGGGTGAGTTTTTCACAGCCCAGCAGCCAGGCCCAGCAACCCAAGATGGCTGCCGTGACTTGTTATTTCGGGCCATCGGTGGGTCCCGTTCAGAGGAAGGCAAAGCAGGGAGGCGGGCTTGGAACAGTCAGCACAGGGGAGAGGGGCTGTGTCAAACCTGCAGAGAGCAGCTGGGGACACCAGGGTTCCTGATTGCTGGCAGCTGCCAGGCTGGCTTCACCCAGGGGCCAGCGCCTCTGTCATAGAGTCCCCGGGCGATGCTCTGGATCTGCTCCCCATGAAGCCAGGCAGGACTCTGGGGAAGTCACCTTCCTGGGAGCAGCCTGTCTGCAGGACACACAGCTCACCCGGCTCCACCTTCCTGGGTCTGACCTCGGAGCATTCAGCCTCCTCTGCCCCTCCGTGCGCTTCCCACAGCGAGTCCGCTCAGGTGGGGTCCTGGGGAAGCCAGAGGGTCCTGCCCCCCAACTCCACAGTCAGACGTGACTCTCAGCCAGCCAGTAAAACAGAGGTTTATTAGATGACAGGAACATGGTCTAACACAGAGCTTGCAGGTGCAGGGAACAGGACCCCTCAGCTGGGTCCATTTTGGGGGGCAGTGAGCCAGACAACCACGTCTGCCCTTCACTCCATGTCCCCAGCCAGCCCCAAACTGAAACTCCCTCCAGCCCCTCCTCCTCTGGGCTTTGTTCCTTTCCCCAGGCCAGGCGGTCACCTGATTCTTTTGTTCTCCAACCCTTTAGCTCTCACCTTGCGGGGGCGGGGGCGGAAGGGCCCAGGCCATCAGTTGCCAGGAAACAGGGTGTCGGCCATTCTCTGTGTCCAGACCCCTGCACACCCCTGCCCTCTAGGGCTCTGCAAGGATCATACACCCTTACCCCACCATGTAGATACTTAAGAACTGCATAGGGGAAACTGAGGCACCCCCACACTATTCAGAGGAAACATTAAGAACAGTCCTGCTTCATCACAGCCTCCCTGTGGGTTCATTCCCCCAGCCTACATGGCTGGGGGAGGGGGTGCCCTGGTCCTAGCACCCTGAGGCCTGGGTCTCCCATACACCATGCTGGGGGGACACAGCCCACACAGGCTAGTACAGTATCTACTTAAGCGGCTTCTGCAGCTACTGGGCCAGCTTCAGCCCAGCTCCCAGGCTCGGGCAGCTCAGAGCTCTGCCAACACCTTTGCAAACCAACCCTCGGCTTTGGGCCCCGCAGCCAGGAGAACGGCGTTGAAATGCGCTGGCTTTCTGCTTCCTGTTCCTCTGGAGGGCATCTTCCTGCCCCAGCAGACTCCACACACGCCCCTTGGAAGCGAGACCTCTGTCCTGTCCCCGCCCCAGGGGGTTTGGTGGAGTGGAACATGCGCCCCGGGAGGCCTTGCTCGGGGATGCTCGTTTAGACAGTGTCGGCGAGTGCACATTTCCCAAACCACCCAGCGGGGTCGCTCTTGGATTGCTGCAGCACACTGCCACCGCTCACCATGTGGGCACAAATCGTGCAATATCTGGTGTTTTACATAAAGCCCCAGCTCCTGGAGTCATGTGAATATATGGGAAGCACAGGATCATTGAACTGCAGGACTGGAGGAGTCCTCGGTAGGTCATCCAGTTCAGCCCCAGTGCTGAGGCAGGACTAAGTATTACCTACACCATCCCTGACAGTGTTTGTCCCACCTGCTCTTAAAAACCTCCAGTGACAGAAACTCCACAACCTCCCTGGGCAATTTACAGGCAGTCCTAACTTTATGACGTTCAACTTACAACGAACAGCACGTACGTTTCTAAACGGACACCCTGATTCGACTTATGACAGTGGTTTAGACCTGATGATGCCCGGTCTCGCAGTGGAGTTGATTGTGGTTCCGAGTTACAACGTTTTGACTTACGACACAATTTTCAGGAACCGATTGTGTCGTAAGTCCGAGGACTGCCTGTTTTCCAGTCCTTAACCACCCTGGCAGGTAGGGAGTTTTTCCTACTGCCCAACCTAAACTGCCCTGGCTGCAATTTAAGCCCATTGCGTCTTGTCCTGTCCTCAGAGGTTAAGAAAAACATTTTTTCTCCCTCCTCCTTTTACATACTTGAAGACTCTGATCATGCCTCCTCTCAGTCTTCTCTTCTCCAGACTAAACAAACCCAATTTTTTAATCTTCCCTCGTAGGTCATGTTTTCTGGGACCAACCTTCGGTGCCTTCAGTACCCCTGTATCACGCCATGAGCCCCCGGCAGGGAATCCCCCTGGACTGGATGCCTGGGAAGGACTTACACATCCAAGGGAAAAATGCACCCCCCCAATTTCCATAGACTGGAGTGACTCTCAGCCAGCGCTGTAAAACAGAAGGGTTTATTAGATGTCTGGAACACAGTGTAGGAAGTTCTTAGTTCACATACAGAGTTACAGCATAGTCCATCCAGGCCAGTCCTGAGCCCTCTGACCTCCAGTCCAGAAGAAGGAATCCTGCTTCCAGCCTACACTAACAACTCAACTGACCCCTCCTTCATCCTTTGTTCTCCAGTTGGTCACTACTGTCTGGCTTCCCCGCAGAGGATGGGCGACCCATGGTCGTTAGTTGCCAGGTACCAAAGGGCTGTGCAGTTGGAGTGGCCATTGTCCTCTCCAGGCCCCAGAATCATAGAATATCAGGGTTGGACCTCAGGAGGTCATCTAGTCCAACCCCCTGCTCAAAGCAGGACCAATCCCCAATTAAATCATCCCAGCCAGGGCTCTGTCAAGTCTGACCTTAAAAACCTCCCTGGTCTACACTAGGACTTTAGGTCGAATTTAGCAGCGTTAAATCGATGTAAACCTGCACCCGTCCACACAATGAAGCCTTTTATTTCGACTTAAAGGGCTCTTAAAATTGATTTCCTTACTCCACCCCTGACAAGTGGATTAGCGCTTAAATCGACCTTGCCGGCTCGAATTTGGGGAACTGTGGACACAATTCGATGGTATTGGCCTCCGGGAGCTATCCCAGAGTGCTCCATTGTGACCGCTCTGGACAGCACTCTCAACTCAGATGCACTGGCCAGGTAGACAGGAAAAGAACCGTGAACTTTTAAATTTCATTTCCTGTTTGGCCAGCGTGGCAAGCTGCAGGTGACCATGCAGAGCTCATCAGCAGAGGTGACCATGATGGAGTCCCAGAATCGCAAAAGAGCTCCAGCATGGACCGAACGGGAGGTACGGGATCTGATCGCTGTTTGGGGAGAGGAATCCGTGCTATCAGAACTCCGTTCCAGTTTTCGAAATGCCAAAACCTTTGTCAAAATCTCCCAGGGCATGAAGGACAGAGGCCATAACAGGGACCCGAAGCAGTGCCACGTGAAACTGAAGGAGCTGAGGAAAGCCTACCAGAAAACCAGAGAGGCGAACGGCCGCTCCGGGTCAGAGCCCCAAACGTGCCGCTTCTATGATGAGCTGCATGCCATTTTAGGGGGTTCAGCCACCACTACCCCAGCCGTGTTGTTTGACTCCTTCAATGGAGATGGAGGCAATACGGAAGCAGGTTTTTGGGGACGAAGAAGAAGATGATGATGATGAGGTTGTAGATAGCTCACAGCAAGCAAGCGGAGAAACTGGTTTTCCCGACAGCCAGGAACTGTTTCTCACCCTGGACCTGGAGCCAGTACCCCCCGAACCCACCCAAGGCTGCCTCCTGGACCCAGCAGGCGGAGAAGAGACCTCTGGTGAGTGTACCTTTTAAAATACTATACATGATTTAAAAGCAAGCATGTGAAAGGATTACTTTGCCCTGGCATTCGCGGTTCTCCTAGATGTACTCCTAAAGCCTTTGCAAAAGGTTTCTGGGGAGGGCAGCCTTATTGCGTCCTTCATGGTAGGACACTTTACCACTCCAGGCCAGTAACACGTACTCGGGAATCATTGTAGAACAAAGCATTGCAGTGTATGTTTGCTGGCATTCAAACAGCATCCGTTCTTTATCTCTCTGTGTTATCCTCAGGAGAGTGAGAGATAATTCATGGTCACCTGGTTGAAATAGAGTGCTTTTCTTCAGGGGACACTCAGAGGAGCCCATTCCTGCTGGGCTGTTTGCCTGTGGCTAAACAGAAATGTTCCCCGCTGTTAGCCACAGGGAGGGGGGAAGGTTGAGGGGGTAGCCACGCGGTGGGGGGAGGCAAAATGCGACCTTGTAACGAAAGCACATGTGCTATGTATGTAATGTTAACAGCAAGGTTTACCCTGAAAGAGTGTAGCCACCATTTTATAAAATGTGTCTTTTTAAATACCGCTGTCCCTTTTTTTTTCTCCACCAGCTGCATGTGTTTCAATGATCACAGGATCTTCTCCTTCCCAGAGGCTAGTGAAGCTTAGAAAGAAAAAAAAAACGCACTCGCAATGGAATGTTCTCCGAGCTCATGCTGTCCTCCCACAGTGACAGAGCACAGACGAATGCGTGGAGGCAAATAATGTCAGAGTGCAGGAAAGCACAAAATGACCGGGAGGAGAGGTGGCGGGCTGAAGAGAGTAAGTGGCGGGCTGAAGAGAGGGCTGAAGCTCAAATGTGGCAGCAGTGTGATGAGAGGAGGCAGGATTCAATGCTGAGGCTGCTGGAGGACCAAACCAGTATGCTCCAGTGTATGGTTGAGCTGCAGCAAAGGCAGCGGGAGCACAGACTGCCACTGCAGCCCCTCTGTAATCAACTGCCCTCCTCCCCAAGTTCCATAGCCTCCACACCCAGACGCCCAAGAACGCGGTGGGGGGGCCTCCAGCCAACCAGCCACTCCACCACAGAGGATTGCCCAAAAAAAAGAAGGCTGTCATTCAATAAATTTTAAAGTTGTAAACTTTTAAAGTGCTGTGCTTAAAGTGCTGTGTGGCATTTTCCTTCCCTCCTCCACCACCCCTCCTGGGCTACCTTGGTAGTCATCCCCCTATTTGTGTGATGAATGAATAAAGAATGCATGAATGTGAAGCAACAATGACTTTATTACCTCTGCAAGCGGTGATTGAAGGGAGGAGGGGCGGGTGGTTAGCTTACAGGGAAGTAGAGTGAACCAAGGGGCAGGGGGTTTCATCAAGGAGAAACAAACAGAACTTTCACACCGTAGCCTGGCCAGTCATGAAACTGGTTTTCAAAGCTTCTCTGATGCGTACCGCGCCCTCCTGTGCTCTTCTAACCGCCCTGATGTCTGGCTGCGCGTAACCAGCAGCCAGGCGATTTGCCTCAACCTCCCACCCCGCCATAAACGTCTCCCCCTTACTCTCACAGATATTGTGGAGCACACAGCAAGCAGTAATAACAGTGGGAATATTGGTTTCGCTGAGGTCTAAGCGAGTCAGTAAACTGCGCCAGCGCGCCTTTAAACGTCCAAATGCACATTCTACCACCATTCTGCACTTGCTCAGCCTGTAGTTGAACAGCTCCTGACCACTGTCCAGGCTGCCTGTGTACGGCTTCATGAGCCATGGCATTAAGGGGTAGGCTGGGTCCCCAAGGATACATATAGGCATTTCAACATCCCCAACAGTTATTTTCTGGTCTGGGAATAAAGTCCCTTCCTGCAGCTTTTGAAACAGACCATTTCTCCAGACTGTCCAGATGCTTTAGAATTCCAATTCTGTCCTCCAAAGCACCTGCAACCCCTCCCAGCTTGGTATCATCCGCACACTTTATCAGCGTTCTCTCTCGGTCACTAGCCAAATCAATATTCACTAGACCGGGCCCAGGGCAGATCCCTGCGGGACCCCACTCACTATGCAATTCTAGGTTGACTGTGGCCCATTGGCACGGACTCTCAGGGAGCGGTTCTCCACCCAGTCCTGCGCCCGGAGGCTCCTGGAGGCTGTTTCCCTAGTGTGCTATGAGGGTCTGGGAGACACGTCACAAACCGCATTCAAGCCGAGCTCTGTAATCTCCCCCCCAGCCTTGGGACCCGGCCAGAGAAGGATACGAGGGTGGTTTGACACCGACTGTAGCTCAGCCCCTTGTTACCTTTGAGGTGCTCACAGAGCCAATCTCAGCTGTCATTAAAAACCAACCTTTCTGCCCCCCGCAACATTCGAGCTTGTAAATGTGGCACCCCCCAAAGCTGCTTCTTAATGAGCCCCAGCTGCCAGCCCTTCTCCCAACACCTAGCCCCAAGGCAGGTTCTGCTCCCCGCTCCCCCGTGGGAGGCTGAGCACACGCCCCGGCGTGGCCTGTGATGCCGGGAGGGGTTTGATACCCGCACATGGCCCTTGACGCCCAGTGGCTGGCGATCCCCAGCACGAGGCTGCAGAGCCTGACCCAGAGCCCCAAAGGCCCCAGGCGAGAGACACCCTGGTCGTTACAGCAGATCAGAGTCAGTCGGATGGGAGAGGACAGCAGGGAGGGCCCTACTCCCCGCCGCCCGGGGAATGTCCTGGTGTTGCCATTTCACTGCGGTCTGGGCTCTCACGCCGTCTCCGGGCTGCACGGCAGGGCTGGGCGTTGCAGGCAAGGTGCTGGGGACTCATTTGAGATCAGAACGGCCACACGGGGTCGGAGCAACAGTCCAGCCAGCCCAGGAGCCTGGCTTCTGACAGCGGCCAGCGCCAGCGCCAGGTGCCCCAGAGGAAATGGGCAAGGGACCCATCAAAGAGGAGGCCCGCAGGGCAGGCCACGGAAGCCGTCCGAGCCCACTCACGCAGGCTGCCCAGACCCCTCTCCACTCAAGGCCGAGCTCCAAACCTGCCCCCATGGCTCCTCTCCGCTCTCTCACGTACGTCTCCACACAATGCCACAGACGCCACCCAGGCCTCGTGCCCTCCCACCGGGAGCGGCACCATTCACCCTATTTTGCAGGTGGGGACGCCACGGCCCAGGCTGGCGAGGGGCCGGGCCCAGGACCGCCCGTGGAAGGGGTGGCAGGGCCAGGCACGGGGCCCAGCTCTCCGGCGGGGCCCAGCTCTCTCGGCGCCCGGTGGAGGCACTGGTGCTGTGCCAGCTGCAGGCGGCAGCGCTGGCCACCCTGGGGGCAGGCGAGGGGCACCATGTACCTGTCCTTGCGCCTCAAGCCCTTCCCGCACTGAACGGCTTCCGGTGCTCGTGCTCCAGCCGGTGAGCGGCCCAGGCCTCCCTGGAGCCGAAGGCCTGTCCGGCACGTGGGCCCGCTCGCTGCCGAAGCGCTGGCTGCACTAGGCACAGGGGTGCGGTGGCGGGCGCGGAGGTGGGCGGTCAGGGAGCCGCGCCGGGGGAAGTGCCCCCCACTCTGCGCGCAGGGGAACGGCTGCTCCGGCGCGTGGCTCTCCCGGCGCTCCTGCCAGGTGCGCTCAGCGCAGGGGCCGGGCTGCTCGGCCGAGGGGCGCCGGTGGTGCTTGCCGAGCGTGATCCTCCGCGGCAGACTCTTGCCGCACTCGGCGCAGGGGAAGGACGCCTCCCCGGCGTGCCGCAGCGGGTGGCGTTGCAGGAGGTAGATGTAGGGGAAGAGCTGGGGGCAGTGGGGCAGGGGAAGGAGCCCCTCCTGCGCTCCGCCGGCGGCTCCACCGGCAGGATGATCCTGTCGCTGCACTTGGTGGCACTTGAAGGGCTTCGCTCCGGCCAGCTCCATGCGTACCTTGTCCACCAGGTGCTCGCTGTAGACGACGCTGCGCGTGCAGGCCACGCAGGTGACCGTCCGGTCCCGCAGGTGGGCTCTCTGGTGCACCGCCAGCCTGCCCACCCGGATAAGATCTTCCTGCACTCCCCGCAGGGCAGGTTGCACTCCCCGAGGTGGGTCCTCAGCACGTGCATGATGAGGAGGCCCCGCTCCGAGAAGCTTTGCCCGCTGTCCTTGCAGGTATTCGGCACCTTCCCCTGGGGCGCTGGGAGGGCTGCTGCTCCTCCCAGGGACTTCTGGGCTCCCCACGGCTTCTCCTCAGCCCCAGCCCAGATTCCATCACCTGCCGGGCACAAAGAGAGAGACCGGCCATTACCGCCAGCGCCGTGAGAGGGAAGGAGCCTGGGTCCACAGCAGATTATCGGGGGGAGATTAGCTAGGAGGAGAAGGGGCAGGTGAGATTTCCCATCCAGGATGTCACAGAGAGAACGGCCAGCGCAGTGCAGCCAGTAACTAGCCAGCAGTGATGAGGTCTGCACTGCGGCCGTGGTGGGGAGCTTCGTATCGCAGGGCAATGAGCCCAGCCCCAGACGCTGTCTCAGGGAACGAGACAGCCAGGGAGAGCGTCTCAGCGTCTGAGTGTCCACTCTCAGCCCCAGCCCCTCCCAGCCTCCCCTGACCCGAGCCTTTCTGGGGGAGCCCCTGGCATCACTCACCCGTGCTGGGGGGCTCAGGAATCGCTCTCTCCTGCCCCTGCTGGGGCTCTTCCCCTCACTCCAGTTCACAGCTGTTCTCTGGCTTGGGGGCCGCAGAGCCTGTGCGTGGAGGGGAGTCACAGGCATGCGGGGTGTTGAGGAGAGGGGTGTCCTGGAGAGGCAGAGCCAGGCGTCACCCTGGATTTCCGGGGCAGGATCATGTCTGCAGGGCTTGCTACAGCCACGGGTATCATGGGGAGCGCAGAGTCGGTGCCTGGGTCTCTCTGGGAGCCGAGGTCCTGGGGCTCTGAGGACACAGGGCCCATGGACAGCTGGGGTTTTGGCCAGAGGTGCAGTCTGGGACCCAGGCATCGAACCCCCCTGAGCTGCTCGGAGCCCCAGCCCCAGCGGATGTTGCTCTAGGGCTGCTCCCAGGCCAGGTCCCCCCAGGGCAGCCGGGCTAAGGCCTCGGAGGCACTGAAATGACAGAGCTGGTGAACCAAGCTCCTGGCTCTGTCCCCATCCTCAGGCCACGATGGGAGGTGGAACGGGCACTACCTGGCATTTAGCGACTGGGCACAGGAGCTCCCTGGGGAATCGTGACAAGATGTGCCTGGTCCGCGGGTTGGTCGCTCCCGGCGGGGAGTGCCCAGGAAGTGCCTGGGAGGAGGAGGTCGCGGTCTCTGCCATGGCAGAACCTTTCAACCTGCTCATGGATCCCGGGGCCTATGGGCGGCGACGGTTGCCTAGCCGGCAGGCCAGGCGGCAAGCCGGACTCCTTGGGGGAGCATTGGCCAGGTCCAGCCAGAGACGGGGCAGTGGCCGGGGGGGCTTGGAGCGGTGCCCAAGCCTGGGGCTGACGGACGTGGCTGAGCCCTGCTGCCCTGCATGGGGTGGGAGGGGAGGACCGGCTGTCAGGCCCTTCGCTCAGTCACGGGCCCCCTGCCAGGAGTTCGGAGTGGGGGCCAGGACAGGGGATAACTGGCTATTTGTGCTGCTGCTAAAGAGATGGACAGGGAGCCTCACACACCGAGGAGACCAGCTCGAAATTCTCCCTCCTCACGGCCCAGGACAGCTCCCGCTGCCATTCCCCTAACGCCGCCCACTCCACGGGGAGAATCGGACCCCCACGTCCTCCAACGCCACCCGCAGCACAAGCCGCCCCCCACAGCGCCTCCTGGATAGCCGCGCCCAGGCCCTGCACGGTCACCACCCTCCCAGCTGCATTCCCAATCCCCATCTGGGAGCTCACCTCGGGCCCTTGGGAGGGCGAGGCCCCTGGGAAGGAGGGCAGCCATGGGAGCAGCGCAGGGGTGCTGGAGCCAGACGGTTTCATGGCACTGGCCTCTTCCTCCCCTGCAGTCAAGCCGACAGCAGATGCCCTGGCAAGGGAAGGCCGAGTCTCACGACACGCTGCCCTGCATGGCAGAATGAGCCAGCAGCTGGGACAGTGGACTGGGACGGAGAATCGAGGCAGCCAGACACCGGCCTGGAACTTGGCTCTGCCTGCGTTTCCAAGGCGACATGGGGTAGGGGAGCCCTTGGAGCCACCAGCCCAGGGCACTGCCAGGAGCACCGCCCAGGCCTGGCACATCTGTCCCGGGCACCTGCCCTCGCCCCTTACCCGCGCTGGTCGCAGGTCGCTCTGCGTCTCGCACACCTGTCCCCAGTGCAGGAGGACCCTGGAGAGCCGAGGAGCCCAGACAAACCGACCATCCCCGACACAGGGCCCGGCTCGGTGACTCGCTGCAACCCAACCGTCCGTCATCGGCGCCTGCGGGGGGGCAGAGAACGGCACCGCGTTATCTGAGCGCGCGGGAGAGGCCACCTGGACAGAGCGAAGGCGCGAGCTCTGCGTGGTGACACCGCTCGCAGCGGATGGGGAAGGGCCAGGTGCACCTAGCCCACCTTGTACAACACGGGAAGGGGCTGCAGAGGCCGGGCTCCCAGGTGCACAAGCGTCCCATGCTGGAGGGTGTGAAAAGCCCCCACAGCCAGCAACAGAACAGGCTGCCCCAGGCCGGGGCTGCGGGACACCAGAGCAGCTGCCTGCCAGGGGACACCAAGCCTGGAATAGTGGGGGCTGTGGGTCGGGAGAGAGGGGTGTCAGCAGAGCTTGGGGGAAGCCCAGGGCTGGGCTAGCAGGGGGCTGTGGGTCAGGGGCACTTTCAGAGCTGGCGGGGAGCCCAGGGCCGGAATAGTGGGGGGCTGTGGGTGGGGAGTGAGGGGCGTCGGCAGGGCCGTGGGGGGAGCCCAGGGCCGGAATAGTGGGGGCCTGTGGGTGGGGAGTGAGGGGCGTCGGCAGGGCCGTGGGGGGAGCCCAGGGCCGGGCTGGCAGGGCGTCGGGACTGAGGGGCGTCGGCAGGGCCGTGTGCTGATCCAGGACTGGCTAGTTCGTTAATCCACAGGTCAGGCGCAGGCCAGGCCTAGCAAAGTGGCCGCCCCAGGTGACTGAGGTGAGGCAGACCCGCAGCAGGAGCAGGGATGCTCGCTCAGCTGCCAGGACTCCCCCCTCCCGCAGAACAGCAGTGACCCAGCCCGCCGGCACGCGGCACCAGCCCACCCCGGGACAAGGCCAGGTCCCTTAAGGGGTGCTGGGCCCCGCCTGCGTGGGGCAAGCTTCGCTCACAGCCCACGTGCAGTCACATGACAGGCAGGCCACGCCAGGAAGGTCTTGCCCGCGGGGGCAGAGACAAAACGGAAGCCGCTGCAGGGCCCCGAGTGAGGCTCTATTGCTGGGCTGGAATCCAGCTGCTGGTGGGCCGGGGGCGCCGGCGTGAACCTCTGCCCAGCAAGAGAACAGGCACCTCGGAGATCACCGGGTCCCTGACCGGGCAGCCCCAACGCAGCCCCTTCAGCTACCCCGGGGGCGCCAGCCAGCCGGCGCAGAGCACAGGGCCCCAGGGCTTTGCCTCCTCATCCTCCACCACTACTGAAGTGCCACGGGGGCCTTGCACAGGCGGCTTTGCTGCAGCTGGCCCTGAGAACACGGAGACCTGGGCCAGCGTCCGTGGAGCTGGGAACAGCGTCCTGGAGCCCCGCTGGGTCCCACGGGGCAGCAAGGCTGTGACCGAACGGCACACACCCGTCTCCACAGGGAGGTGCCCTCCCCACTCTAGCCGCGCCTCCTGGGGGGCGGCCCAGACGAACGGGGCACTGAACCCAGCAGGTTTGCAAGGGCACACAGCGCCCAACGCAGGGCACCCATTCCCCGAGTCCCCCCAGAGAGCAGGGCTGGCGGTGCCTGCGAACGGCCAGCAGCACGGTTCACACAGAGCATCCGCCCGCCGAGGGGGCCCAAGACAGCTGCCCAGCAGCAGTCTGAGCAGCTCAGGTGCCCGAGGGGACCAGGCCCGGCAGCTGGCCGGCACAGAACCCGACACACCAAGGAGTTATCTGCAGGCCTCCCCGCTCCGTAACAGAGCGGCTCAGGGGTGGGCTCAGCATCACTCAGCCCTGCTGCGGGATTCCTCCCCCCTTCCCCTGGGGAGCCCTCACGTTTGGCTCTTCGTCTTTATCCGCCTTCCAGGCGACCTCCACTGCGGTGCCTGCAGAGCCTGTGTGGGGGAAGAGAACCACAGGCTGGATTTCCTGTGGCCACTGCGGGCTGGGACGGGAGCCACATGGGGAGACAGGAGGACAAGTGTTCCCTTCCGTCCTATGGAAGAGGCTGCCTGGCAGCCCCGGACCGGCCATGCGATGGCCCAAGGAGCTCTCTGACAACTGTGGGGTGCCATTTCTCTTGCCCCCCAAGCTCCGGGGCTATTCACGGCACAGTCTTGCTCTCTCCTGCCCTGGGAACCTCTCTTGTGCGCAGACAAAGGCAGAGCGCTCCCCGGATGCAGAGCGCACTGCGGGGAGGCCCAGCTCTGTCCTGCCTTTATTCCAAGGCTCACCACAACAGGGTTTTCACTACCCCTTCCCCAGAACTCGAGGAAACCAGCCCCTTTGATAGGTTTTCCCTGGAGGGGAAGTGGGGCTGCTGAATTCCCATGCGCACAGACAGGCCCAGGCAGGGGAGCAGATGAGGCAGCTAGACGTGCAGCGGGACGAGGACTCTGCACAGAGACTGGGGCCAGCAAGGATCAAAGCCCAGGCCTGAAAGCCCCAGCTCCCGGGTTAATGCGCCGGGACGGTTACAGAGCAGGAGACGAAGCCAAGGCAGCCGAGAGGGACACGTTACTCAGTTACCAGCAGGGCTTTTTGGGTGGTGGCTCAGCCTGGTTCATGCCCCAGACAAGCCCCTTGATGCAGGAGCTTCCTCGCCCGGGGAGCCAGGGGCAGCTGCTATGGGGGGTCCCAGTCCTGCTGCTCCCTCCAGCGCCCCGTGGAAGTGGCTGCCCCAGACCCTGGTCAGCCCAGCTGGGAGCAGCAAATGCAGAGGCCTTGTGGGTACTAGCTTGGAGACCAGGAGTCTCCCCATTTTCAGGCCAATCTCATGATTTCTGGGGTCTGCCTGGTGGTTTCTGAACTCCTGGGGCTGGCGATTCTGGGCCATACCCCGCCGGGACCCCATTACCGCAGCAGCAGGCCTGGCTGGGTGTTCCCACAGCACTGGGTCGAGGCCCCCAGTATGAGCTCAGCCGGGACAAGGATTGGACCAGTCCTGCCCCAGCCTCTGGACGTCTTCCCCACTGACTAGCCCCCGTGATCGCATCTCTCAGGGAGGACGCCCCACTAAGAGCCCACGGCCCGAGGGAAAACCCCTCCCCCAGTGCTCCTCGCCCTGGCCTGGGGATCTCGGGGGACCTGCATCGCTGTTGGGCTCTGATGTTGGGGCTGGTCTCTCCGAGTCAGGGATTTTCATGTGTGCGGCAGCAAAGAAAGGGAGCCTCACCCAGCGAGGTGACCAGCTCGTAGTTCTCCTTCCTCACGGCCCAGTACAGCTCCCTCTGCCAGTCCGCTAACGCCGTCCACTCCTTGGGGAGAAACCGACCGCCACGTCCTCGAATGCCACCGGCACCTGCAACAACACGCGGCCCCATCTCAGCACCGCCGGCTCCGCCGGGATTGAGATCTCTAAGGGACTGAGAATAGTGATGCTGCTCCTCAAACAGCACCGATTTTTGGTCTCTAGCGAAAGGAGGCCCCCGGGACCCGGGACCCAGGACCCATTAGAGGGGAAAAGCCCTGTCCCCTGCCCCCCTGAGCCAGCCATTCCCCCGACCCTGGGGCGAGCTCAGAGCTGGTGCTCCCTAGAGGGGAAAGGACCCCCGCTCCCGAGGTTACACTGGGCCGGGCAGGTTCTCGGACAGCTGGGCAGAGAGGAGCCGCGAAGGGGCCCGGCAGGGGCTGTTCCCTTCCACCTCGGGAGAGGGGAGCGATGATTCGGGCAATGCAGGAGAAGCCAGGGGCCTGTGAGCCACGGAGAGGCCAGCGGCCTGGCCTAGGAATGGGGCCATGTTGCTGCACCCGAGGCCCACAGCCCACGCCTGGCACGCAGGACGGGAAGGGCTGGGGAGGGGCAGCCGGGGGCTGTCTCAGCGAGGGAGCAGCCAGGGCCAAGTGGGGGCAGGAGCAGGTTCTGGGCAGGGAGCGCTGGGCAGGGCCCAGGGTGGCGGCTGGGGCGACTCTGCCACGGGGAGCTTGGTGAAACTGAGCACACTAGATACAGGAGGAAAGAAATGGGCACAAAGTGACCCCCGCTTGCGAAGCGTCTTCTGGTTATTCTGCCCCCCGGGACGTTAGCGGCCTGCCAGCCCCCAGCCCAGCGCAGCCCAGCGGTTGCCCTGCCCAGCCCTGGCACTGCCCAGCCCTGGCTCCCGCCTGTCTCTGGCCTTTGCTCACCGCGTGCCCTGGGGCTCGAGCTACATCCGCACCAAGCTCTCGGGGCAGGGCCCGGCCGTGGGGGGTCCCGATCCCTGCAGACACCAGGACACGCAGCACCGGGGCGTGTGAACAGGAGCTGGAGCACTCCTGCGAAGCAGCTGTGCCCGAGCTCCGGCTGCTCCCCGGGGGGCCTCCCCGGCCCGGGAGCGGGTCTGCAGGGGCAGATCCCTCCCTGCGCAGGGCGCGGAGCCGCGGACCCCATTTCCTGGCCTCCCTGCGCGGTGGGGACGGAGCCGCCCGGGAGCGCAGGGACCGGGGCGCCTCCGGGAAGAACAGGGCAGCGTGGCCCTGCTCGCGCTCGGGGCATGCCGGGAGCTGTGGTCCGGTCTGGTCCGGTCCGGTCCGGGTGTGTTGTGGGAAGGAGCCGAAGAAGCCCCCCGAGTTCCCATGGAAATAGACGTTGGGGTTTCAGCGACCCCAGCTAAATGAGTCGCCGCCCCCGCCCCGCCCCCAGGTTCTTTCCTTACCAGGGTTTTGTTTTTTAAAAATGAGTTTTGGTTAAAAACCGTCGATTTTCCCAAGCCTGCCTGCGAGCAGCACGTGAGAACCCGGACCACGGGGCTGGCCACATTCGGGTGCCAGGTTTTCATTTAAAACAAGCATCAGAAACCTCCCCCCTCGTGAAATGGGGCTGGAAAGGGGTCCTGCAGGGGGAACTCCCACTGGGTTTTCATTGGAAACAGGAGTGTAGCACACAAAGCCGGCAGCCCCCCTGTGCCAGGCCTGCCCGCCGCCAGCTCGGGCTCCCCTGGGCTGCCAGAGCGAAACAGGCTCCAGGGCCAGGATCCGGCCAAGATTTGGCTTCCAAGCCCCAGGGGTTTCTACCCCCTGGACCTCATTCCCACTGGGCCTTGAGCCTGGCACTCACTGACTCCTGTGCCAAATGGGCACCAAATGCTACTTCCTCTCTTGCCTCAAAATCTTGTGGCGGCAAGTTCCACTGGTTAACAACACTGCCTTTAGTCAGGTTTAAACAGGTTGCCTCTGATTTCCACGGGGTGTCTGTCTCCCTTCGGGTTTTCTATCACATCCATCAGTTGTGAAATGAACGGCCATTCAGTCCCATCGGAGTGATTTCCCTGCCCTCCTCCCCCGCCAGCATCACATCACCTGCTAATTTGGGGTCACCGTGGTGGCTGTCGGTGTCACGGAGTCCCTGGGCGATGCTCTGGAACTGCTCCCCATGAAGCCAGTCAGGACTCTGGGGCAGTCGCCTTTCTGTGAGCAGCCTGTCTTCAGGACACACAGCTCACACAGCTTCCACCTTCCTGGGTCTGACCTCAGAGCATTCAGCATCCTCTGCCCCTCCGTGCGCTTCCCGCAGCGAGTCCGCTCAGGCGGGGCTCCTGGGGAAGCCAGAGGGTCCTGCACCCCAACTTCGCAGTCAGACATGACTCTCAGCCAGCCAGTAAAACAGAAGGTTTATTAGACGACAGGAACATGGTCTAAAACAGAGCTTGCAGGTGCAGAGAACAGGACCCCTCAGCTGGGTCCATTTTGGGGGCAGTGAGCCAGACAACCACGTCTGCCCTTCACTCCATGTCCCAGCCAGCCCCAAACTGAAACTCCCTCCAGCCCCTCCTCCTCTGGGCTTTGTCCCTTTCCTGGGCCAGGAGGGCACCTGATTCCTTTGTTCTCCAACCCTTCAGCTTTCACCTTGCAGGGGGGGAAGGGCCCAGGCCATCAGTTGCCAGGAAACAGGGTGTCGGCCATTCTCTGTGTCCAGACCCCTGCACACACCTGCCCTCTAGGGCTCTGCAATGATCATACACCCTTACCCCACCACCTAGATACTTAAGAACTGCATAGGGGAAACTGAGGCACCCCCACAATATTCGGAGGAAACATTAAGAACAGGCCCACTTCGTCACATCTCTCCCCCCTTCGAGATCGAACTGAGCGGGGTCACTTAACCCGGTGACCTGGGGAAGTTCGAAGCCACCAATGTTCCCATGGATGCCCCAGCATCTCTCCCATTCCTTGGTAGGGGTTACACCAGGCCCTTCCAGTTTCACGCCCTCCCTTAGGTCGGGGGTGGTCGATAGCACTAGCAGGCTGCATGTGGGAAGGTTTCTGCAGCCCATGCCCTTTGGCCACCCCAAAACCCCAGGGGGTCAAACTGGGATTGGGTTTTCTCCCAGAGCTCCAGTCTGGAGGGCTGCAATTCGGGCTCTCTTGGTGAAGGGCCCCCATCTTGACCTGGGCCACATACTGTTCACTTACAGAACTAGCATGGAGACATCCCTTTCTCCACAACCTTGTCTCCCCAACAAGCTGGCCAAACACAGCCACTTGGTTATAGGACGGTATACCTTTCTTAACAGCTTTCACTCCATCTGAGACCTTCTCAAAGCTATCCACACTGGATCTTTCAACAGGAAAGTCAGTGGATCCATTCACAACAGAAAATTTCTGGCTGTTAGGAACTGAAACTTTCTTGATTAAATAATTTTCACACCCTTCAGTTGCAGTAAACTGCTTGCAAAAACTCCATGAGGATTCCTTTCCCTAGGGGCTTTTCTATGCAACAATTCACCCCTCACAGAAATTCTGCTCTTACCCTCTTTACCTAGGGCTTGCTCTAGGGGAACACTTTCCTGAGCAACAACAGACTCTTTCTGGGTCTCCCTTACATCCAGAATCACCTCTGGCCCATCAGGCGGATTCCTACACAATCCCCTTTCAGGCAAACTTACAGACTTCCTAGATAAAAGGTTAGAAGCATTTTCCTTCCCTTTGCCACACACAAATTCAGGAATCTTTTCCTCCTTGCTACAGGTTTCCACACCCTCAGTAGGTAACACAATCACACACCTTCATGCTCTCCTTGTGCCTTGGCTAGGATCTCACCCTGATTAGACAGAGTTGCTCCACCCTTTCCAACAACACACTAGCAACAGGCAAAATACAAGCACCAGAATTGTCTGGTCTCGGGGATTTTACATAGACACTAACTGGATGCGACCTAGTTACAGGACCATTCTCCCGAGCAGACAGAAACTTAGGACCCTTCCCTTCCTGGGCTTTAGCTGAATCCAGAACCAGCTCTGAGACAACTGCACGACCCTCAACCATCACAGGCTGAAAGGCCCCTTCTGTCTGCTCCACAGACCAAGAAGAGCCGGACACACTTTCTCCTTTACCAGACACACAGGTTGGGATCTCATTCCCTTTGTCCCAGCACACAAGGCTGGTCACAGACAACTGCTTGGAGATCAGGGTAGCTCCCTCCATAGGCAAGTCAATACCCCTGACAGACACAGGCACTGTTTCCTTCACTGTCCCAATTCTCCACCCAGCTAACAGGTAAGGTCCAGGGACTCTCATCTTCCACTCTCCTCGCCTTCCCACCCTGCTGACTGGACACAGCCATCAGCTCACAAGGCTGCCTAGGCTCATCCAAACTTTCCTTACCAAGCACCTTGCCACTCCCCACAGATCCCCTGCCCTGCCTGTGTCTCCCCCCACTCAGCTGGGGTCTCAGCTCCCACTGTGCTCAGCGCTGCCCTTGCTGTCCCAGTGGGGGCAGGCCACTGCTTTCCTCAATGCATCAGAGCCAGCAAGAGTCCCCACTCTTGTGTGCAAGGGGGCAGGGAGCATCTCTCTGTCCCACCCAGCCCCAGGGGTCTGGTTACAGGCAGGCAGGTAGCCTGAGCCTAGTGGCTCCTCCCTGCTGCCAGCCAGGTCATCTGCATTTTCACTGACCATTTCCCCCTCCACCGATTGGTTCCCTGGATTCAAATTCAAACCCTTGGCAGTTACAGGAGCAGGGCCTGGATCCTGTCCCAAAGAGACACAGTCACCCCACAACAGGGTCTCGCAGCTGGTGTCCTGGGGCACCCCAACGACCAGCCAGCCCCACTCCTCCTGGGTCTGCACAGGGATCTGGGCCATAGGCAGGGCGAGGGGCTTCGTCCCTGGGACCCTCACCCAGCTCACACAGGCCCTCAGCATCTGAGGCTGCACCCCCCAGGGCCTGACACCAGTTCTCTCTGTCCCAGGATCTCACCACCCCAGGAATGTCTCCCCATTGACCGTCACCTTCCGCTCCCACTGGGGGTCCGAGGGGCCTGGCCCCAGGAAACTCCACACAGACATATAGGTTGGGGTCAGGAGTGGGAGCGTGTCCACCTCCTCACTCATCTGGCTGACGGAGTCTATGGCCTTGGGACCCAGCAAGGGAGCTAGACACCGGGGCTTTTCCGCAGGGTCCCCCTGGTTCAAATCTCCAGCCTGCTCAAAGGCAGTGAGGTGGGCATCCACATCCCACCCGCCCCCCCTTAACTAGGGGCAGCAATTTAGTCTCGAGGTTCCCTGCGGAACTGGCCCCCCGGGGTCTATCCCCACTCACCCTGGGGAGGTCCCCTAGGCCTCTCCGCTCCCCCACCGCCAGTTCATGCTGCTGCTGCTTCTGCAGCTCTTTCTCGGGCTCTCGCTGTCTCCCAGGGTCCTCTTGCTCTCTCGGACTCAGCTCCAATCCCGTCCGTCTCGATCCCCCGATGGGGAACCCGATCGTGAAGACCCCCGTCTGGTCGGGGACAGGAGTCTTGGGGATGCCTGGCTCCCACTCCAGCTGCTCCCAGATCCTGCTATAGCCCCAGTTGGGGTCAGGAATCTGTTCCTTAGAGCGGTCATCCTCCTCCAGCTGCACGATTAACTCTGCTTTGGTGAACTTTCCAACGCTCAACCCTCTCTTTTTGCACAGGGTTACAATGTCCTTCTTAAGGAGACGGGGACAGGCCGTCACTCCGCTCTTCCCAAGTTGTTGTGGACTCACAGGCCCGTGTGTTCTCAGCTCCCCACGGTTTCCAGGGAGAACCCCTAGTGTGCCAGCCCTTCTCGAGGTCACCACCTCTTTGCCAGGGTCGAGCTGCAGACTCCTCCGCCCCTTGGACTGCTCGCTGCAATCCCCAGGGGAACCCTGTTACTGCACAGTCCTTCTCGCTGGTCACACACTCCCAGGGGTTAACCGCCCCCCGAAACCGCTCCTCTCTGAGCCTTCAGCAGGCCTGGTCCTCGGCAATCCCTCTTCGTGTTACTGCTCCCCAGTCACTTACTGCAGGAAGCACCATCCACGGGGTGCAGTACATCCCACCGCTGCCACCAGTTGTCACGGAGTCCCTGGGCGATGCTCTGGAACTGCTCCCCATGAAGCCAGTCAGGACTCTGGGGCAGTCGCCTTTCTGTGAGCAGCCTGTCTTCAGGACACACAGCTCACACAGCTTCCACCTTCCTGGGTCTGACCTCAGAGCATTCAGCATCCTCTGCCCCTCCGTGCGCTTCCCGCAGCGAGTCCGCTCAGGCGGGGCTCCTGGGGAAGCCAGAGGGTCCTGCACCCCAACTTCGCAGTCAGACATGACTCTCAGCCAGCCAGTAAAACAGAAGGTTTATTAGACGACAGGAACATGGTCTAAAACAGAGCTTGCAGGTGCAGAGAACAGGACCCCTCAGCTGGGTCCATTTTGGGGGCAGTGAGCCAGACAACCACGTCTGCCCTTCACTCCATGTCCCAGCCAGCCCCAAACTGAAACTCCCTCCAGCCCCTCCTCCTCTGGGCTTTGTCCCTTTCCTGGGCCAGGAGGGCACCTGATTCCTTTGTTCTCCAACCCTTCAGCTTTCACCTTGCAGGGGGGGAAGGGCCCAGGCCATCAGTTGCCAGGAAACAGGGTGTCGGCCATTCTCTGTGTCCAGACCCCTGCACACACCTGCCCTCTAGGGCTCTGCAATGATCATACACCCTTACCCCACCACCTAGATACTTAAGAACTGCATAGGGGAAACTGAGGCACCCCCACAATATTCGGAGGAAACATTAAGAACAGGCCCACTTCGTCACAGTCGGTAACTTCTTGATCTGCCCAAATGCCTTGTTGAGTTCTGCAGCCCCACACCCACTGCAGCCCCGTTTTAGTGATACTGGATTGTTTGGCTTATTCCTGTAACAAGTTTGGTAGAAACTTTCCTTGTTAATAAGCCAAAGCTAAAAAGGACCCAGTTCAGGGGTTCTTAACCAGGGGTCCGAGCACATTGGCCTGCTGCTGAATAGGAGGGGGGTCCTGCATGACCCTCTTTTCCCAGCAGGACCCCCATCTAGTCCAGTGACCTGGTGCCTGGCACACTGCCAGCGTTAAAGCACAGGACTGTACCAGGCACAAAAGTCCCTGGGTCAGAGCTTCCCCCATCTGTCAACCACCCTGAGTCAGACGCTGGGGTTTGTGAAACACCCATTTCTCTGTTTCCTTCTGCAGTCCAACCCCTGCGGTGATCAGCCCTCGGAAAGGCCACAGCCGCCAGCTGTCCAAAATGCACCGCAAGGCTCCTAGCCTGTGAGACAGCAGCCGTCCCTGAGGCGTGTTCCTTGTGTAACCCACACACCTCCCGGGGGTGGCGGCTGACCCCGCTAGGGGCACCGAGACCACTTAGAGATTAATGGGTCTGCTACAGCCTTAGTTAAGGGCCATGTGGTTTTTAGCTCATTGGTTCATGCATTTAGCACCAGAGATCCCAGATTCGATCCTGGCTGATGGTGACCGGGGTCTGTCGGCGTCACACTAGGAAGGTGTTTTCGAGGCTCACCCAGGAGCCCCTTGTCACGGAGTCCCTGGGCGATGCTCTGGAACTGCTCCCCATGAAGCCAGTCAGGACTCTGGGGCAGTCGCCTTTCTGTGAGCAGCCTGTCTGCAGGACACACAGCTCACACAGCTTCCACCTTCCTGGGTCTGACCTCGGAGCATTCAGCATCCTCTGCCCCTCCGTGCGCTTCCCCCAGCGAGTCCGCTCAGGCGGGGCTCCTGGGGAAGCCAGAGGGTCCTGCACCCCAACTCCGCAGTCAGACGTGACTCTCAGCCAGCCAGTAAAACAGAAGGTTTATTAGACGACAGGAACATGGTCTAAAACAGAGCTTGCAGGTGCAGAGAACGGGACCCCTCAGCTGGGTCCATTCTGGGGGGCAGTGAGCCAGACAACCACGTCTGCACTTCACTCCATGTCCCAGCCAGCCCCAAACTGAAAACCCCCTCCAGCCCCTCCTCCTCTGGGCTTTGTTCCTTTCCCGGGCCAGGTGGTCACCTGATTCCTTTGTTCTCCAACCCTTCAGCTCTCACCTTGCAGGGGGGAAGGGCCCAGGCCATCAGTTGCCAGGAAACAGGGTGTCGGCCATTCTCTGTGTCCAGACCCCTGCACACACCTGCCCTCTAGGGCACTGCAATGATCATACACCCTTACCCCACCACCTAGATACTTAAGAACTGCCTAGGGGAAACTGAGGCACCCCCACACTATTCAGAGGAAACATTAAGAACAGTCCCACTTCGTCACATCTCTCCCCCCTTCGAGATCGAACTGAGCGGGGTCACTTTAGCCGGTGACCTGGGGAAGTTCGAAGCCACCAACGTTCCCATGGATGCCCCAGCATCTCTCCCATTCCTTGGTAGGAGTTACACCAGGCCCTTCCAGTTTCACGCCCTCCCTTAGGTCAGGGGTGGTCGATAGCACTCGCAGGCCGCATGTGGGAAGGTTTATGCAGCCCATGCCCTTTGGCCACCCCAAGAATGTCTCCCCATTGACCATCACCTTCTACTCCCACTGGAGGTCCGGGGGGCCTGGCCCCAGGAAACTCCACACAGACATATAGGTTGGGGTCAGGAGTGGGAGCCTGTCCACATCCCCAACCACCTGGCTGACGGAGTCTATGGCCTTGGGACCCAGCAAGGGAGCTAGACACCGGGGCTTTTCCGCAGGGTCCCCTTGGTTCAAATCGCCAGCCTGCTCAAAGGCAGTGAGGTGGCATCCACACACCCCCCCTCCTTAACCAGGGGCAGCAATTTAGTCTCGAGGTTCCCTGCGGAACTGGCCCCCCGGGATCTATCCCCACTCACCCCGGGGAGGTCCCCTAGGCCTCTCCGCCCCACCACCGCCAGTTCATGCTGCTGCTGCTTCTGCAGCTCTTTCTCGGGCTCTCGCTGTCTCCCACGGTCCTCTTGCTCTCTCAGACTCAGCTGCAATCCCGTCCGTCTTGATCCCCCGATGGGGAACCCGATCATGAAGACCCTCGTCTGGTCGGGGACAGGAGTCTTGGCGATGCCTGGCTCCCGCTCCAGCTGCTCCCAGATCCTGCTATAGCCCCAGTTGGGGTCAGGAATCTGTTCCTTAGAGCGGTCATCCTCCTCCAGCTGCACGATTAACTCTGCTTTGGTGAACTTTCCAATGCTCAACCCTCTCTTTCTGCACAGGGTTACAATGTCCTTCTTAAGGAGACGGTGACAGGCCATCACTCCGCTCCTCCCAAGTTGTTGTGGACTCACAGGCCCGTGTGTTCTCAGCTCCCCACGGTTTCCAGGGAGAACCCCTAGTGTGCCAGCCCTTCTCAAGGTCACCACCTCTTTGCCAGGGTCGAGCTGCAGACTCCTCCGCCCCTGAGACTGCTCACTGCAGTCCCCAGGGGGACCCCATTACTGCACAGTACTTCTCGCTGGTCACACACTCCCAGGGGTTAACCGCCCCCCGAAACCGCTCCTCTCTGAGCCTTCAGCAGGCCTGGTCCTCGGCAATCCCCCTTCGTGTTACTGCTCCCCAGTCACTTACTGCAGGAAGCGCCATCCACGGGGTGCAGTAGATCCCACCGCTGCCACCAGTTGTCACGGAGTCCCTGGGCGATGCTCTGGAACTGCTCCCCATGAAGCCAGTCAGGACTCTGGGGCAGTCGCCTTTCTGTGAGCAGCCTGTCTGCAGGACACACAGCTCACACAGCTTCCACCTTCCTGGGTCTGACCTCGGAGCATTCAGCATCCTCTGCCCCTCCGTGCGCTTCCCCCAGCGAGTCCGCTCAGGCGGGGCTCCTGGGGAAGCCAGAGGGTCCTGCACCCCAACTCCGCAGTCAGACGTGACTCTCAGCCAGCCAGTAAAACAGAAGGTTTATTAGACGACAGGAACATGGTCTAAAACAGAGCTTGCAGGTGCAGAGAACGGGACCCCTCAGCTGGGTCCATTCTGGGGGGCAGTGAGCCAGACAACCACGTCTGCACTTCACTCCATGTCCCAGCCAGCCCCAAACTGAAAACCCCCTCCAGCCCCTCCTCCTCTGGGCTTTGTTCCTTTCCCGGGCCAGGTGGTCACCTGATTCCTTTGTTCTCCAACCCTTTAGCTCTCACCTTGCAGGGGGGAAGGGCCCAGGCCATCAGTTGCCAGGAAACAGGGTGTCGGCCATTCTCTGTGTCCAGACTCCTGCACACACATGCCCTCTAGGGCACTGCAATGATCATACACCCTTACCCCACCACCTAGATACTTAAGAACTGCCTAGGGGAAACTGAGGCACCCCCACACTATTCAGAGGAAACATTAAGAACAGTCCCACTTCGTCACACCCCTTCCTGCTGCTAAACGCTGTTTCATAAACTGTGGGCCCCCTTTTTATTTATGCAACCATCAGCCAAGTGTCCGAGGCTCCATGGTGATCCGTGTCCACGCAGGGGTGGGTTACTGCACCTCGGACTCACTGCAACATAGGAATTGCCAGATGGGATCAGCATGAGGTATGTCTAGCCGGGTCCCATCTTTGACAGTGGCCAGAACTAGGTGCCTCACAGGAAGGTGTTGAAACCCCACAGCAGCAGGTGTGGGATAGTCTGCTTTGCACATGGATCTGATCCTGTCTCTAATAGACAGAGCTTGGCTTGAGCCCAGAAGCTGGAGGTCTAGTGTCCCTGCCAACATTTTCACCATTATTTCATTCACTGCTCTGCCTATTCTTGTTATCCAGAGAAACATCCAATACCTTTTTGAATCATGCTCAATTCTTAGCCTCAACTAGGTCCTATGTCAGTGAGTTCCGCAGGCTAGTTATGTCTCCAGTAAACAAGTATTTCCACTGATCAGTTTTGAATGTCTCAACTTTTCATTTCATGCAAAGTCCCGGCATCCTTGAGTGAGGAGATGAGGGAACGAGGGGACAGCAGACCCCAACTTCCTTGTCTAGGCCAGTTGTTATTTTATAGACTTTGGTCACGTCCCCTCTCCTGCGTCTGCTCGCTGCGGTAACCCTCCGAGTCGGTTCAATCTCTTTGCAGGGGAGTTTTTCCTTTGATCCCTCTCGCTGCCCTTGACTGACCCCCTCTCGTTCTGCCCTAGGCTGGCTATAAGGGGAGCCCTGGGCTGACACAGGATCCAGGGGTTGGCAGCACCACTGATCGGTGTGAAGGGAGTCAAATATTCCCTGTCCATCCCAAGCCTGTTGAATCCCAACATCACACGAGTGTTTCTGAACCCCGGCGGCATGTGGAGTGAAGATCTCCGTCGAGCTGTCTGGGGGGATGCCCAGGCCCTGTCCAGGGCTGAGCCGGGTCATCTGGACCCCCGCAGGCAGACGGGGAGGTGCTCTTTCCCCATCTAGCGTGTCTTACTCTGCATTCAATGAGTATGGGTGTGACGAAGTGGGACTGTTCTTAATGTTTCCTCTGAATATTGTGGGGGTGCCTCAGTTTCCCCTATGCAGTTCTTAAGTATCTACGTGGTGGGGTAAGGGTGTATGATCCTTGCAGAGCCCTAGAGGGCAGGTGTGTGCAGGGGTCTGGACACAGAGAATGGCCGACACCCTGTTTCCTGGCAACTGATGGCCTGGGCCCTTCCCCCCTGCAAGGTGAGAGCTAAAGGGTTGGAGAACAAAGGAATCAGGTGCCCTCTTTGCCCGGGGAAAGGAATAAAGCCCAGGGGAGAAGGGGCTGGAGGGAGTTTCAGTTGGGGGCTGGCTGGGACATGGAGTGAAGGGCAGACGTGGTTGTCTGGCTCACTGCCCCCCAAAATGGACCCAGCTGAGGGGTCCTGTTCTCTGCACCTTCAAGCTCTGTTTTAGACCATGTTCCTGTCGTTTAATAAACCTTCTGTTTTACTGGCTGGCTGAGAGTCACATCTGACTGCGAAGTTGGGGTGCAGGACCCTCTGGCTTCCCCAAGAGCCCCGCCTGAGCGGACTCGCTGTGGGAAGCGCAGGGAGGGGCAGAGGATGCTGAATGCTCCGAGGTCAGACCCAGGGAAGTGGAAGCCGTGTGAGCTGTGTGTCCTGAAGACAGGCTGACTGGCTTCACAGGGATCAGTTCCAGCGCATCGCCCAGGGACTCCGTGACAATGGGTTCCCTGTGTGCCCGTTCGCCCAGCTGGGTCCGGGGTCTCTGAGCCCCTCACGGCCCCTTCTGCACCTAAGTAACCTCCACGCCTTTGTGTCACTGGCAAACATTGCTGCTCCCATGCCGCACCCCCAAATCACTGGTTAATATACTAGCCACAGGCCCCAGAACAGAGCCCACAGGCCCTGCTGGTACCCTTCTGGCGGGAGGAAAGCTGGCCACTCCTTCTGACACTGAAGACAAGGACACGCCAGCCTGTCCTGAACACACAGGGCCTGGCCCTCCCCTGCCCTTTGCTCTGTGACCTCCCTCACGCTGGGCACCAGATCAGAAAGCACCAGACCCCTCTCAGCACTCCTGGAGGTGGCTGCACAAGGACCAAGACGAGGAAGCACCAGCCCCCGGGTACCGAATGTACCACGGCCGACAGGGAGCCTGGGTAACTGTCTCCTCGAGCAGCGATCTGCCCGCACAGGCCCTGGCCTGGGCTCTGTGGGGCACCAACGCATAGGCCTGGTCACAGCCCCCATTAGCCGGCTGCAGGCCGTGCAGCCTGACAGCCCGAGCACAGGAGAGCTGGTGCCTCCATTCCTCGCCTGCAAGCCCCTAAGTTTGGGCCCCATGTTCCTGCTGCAGGAGCTGATGGCATCGCCAGCCGCGGGGCAGGGGCAAGCTGGCAGCTCCCAACGTGGTTTGAGAGCGGGGGGGAGAACAGGACCATCCCTGGGATGGGGGCGAGGAGGAGGGGGAGCCGGGTAACACCCTGTAGTGTCTGCCCCTGGGAGCACCTCCTTGCTGATGACTGCTGCCATAAGCCCTGCCCTTCCCAGCCAGCCCCCTACCCATCTCTCCCCTCCTCCCCAACCCCGGATCTCACCGTCTGCTCACACTAGGAGAGCGCACATTAGTGGGACAGGTGCTGGCTGGCTCCAGGGGGCCCCTGCGGGAAACCCAGCACCCCGGGAACAGGTTCTGGAAATGGGCAGCGTGATGCAGTCCCTGTCCCCAGCCAGCCCCGCAGGGCTGGCGAGCTGTGCCCTGCCAGAAAGCACAGGCACGAGGACCATTGCCCGGGGGCAGAGCAGAGAGCAAGGCCCCTGTCCTTCAGTGGGGCTCTGACCCCATTGATATCCCCTATGCCCTGCCAGCCGCGCTGCCCTGTGCCGGTCAGCAGCCACGTGGCTCAGACACACCCTCATGGCACGCTCCCAAGCCGGCCTGGCACAGGGGGTTCAGTCCTTTCTGCGGTTTGCAGTGACATGGACCTGATCCCTTGGGAACATTCCCTGCACCCCAGCCAAGCCACTTCTCGGCTGCACGCCGCTCGCCTCGTTTGATCTCCAGAGCCATCTTGCTTTCCCTGTATCCTTCACACATCATCCCAGGACAGCGCCTGGAACCCGGCCCCGGGCAAGCGCTGACAGGAGCTGCCCACTGGGGACCCCTTCCAACCCCCTCAGTCCAGGCTCAGCTTGTGCCCCCCAGCAGGGGGGCTCAGAGCCCTTCTCCCTCTCTGCCTTTCAACCCCCCTTGATGTAAGCCGGCCGGCGAGAGCCCTCTAGTAGCATCAGCACGTATCATGGGTGTATTTTTCTGGGAAGGGAGTGGGGAACAGGAGCCAGGACTCCTGGGTTCTATTATGGCTCTGGGAGGGGAATGGGGTTTAATGGTTAGAGCAGGGGGGTGGGGGGGACTGGGAGCCAGGACTCCTGGGTTCTATTCCTCTATTTGCAGCGTCATCAGTCACTCCATGTGGCCCGTTTGGCATTCGTTTCCTCCCCCGCTGCGAAGGCGGGAGGCGCTGTGCAGCCGGTGTATGGGGTGGAGGGCTCCCATTCACACACAGCTCGCTCCCTGCAAGCGCCAGCGATCCAGTGGGACCAGCAAAGACAGACATTCATAAGAGACCGTTTATTTCCAAGCAGCTGGCTGCCCTAGTCAGAGCAGGGCCTGGGAAGACCCTCGCCCTAGTACAGTTGGTACAGGAGAGGGATCAGTGGGATGCCCCAGCTCCAGAGCCAGGACAGGGAAGCGGGGCGGTGTGGGAGGGATGCAGGCTGTGCAGAGCAGTTACCCGGCAGAGCGAAGCTGGAGCCTGGCCCGGTGCTCAGATATCCTGGACAACCTGGGCTTTCTCCTTGTCCGGCGGGAGGATGGAGTCAGAGGACAGGAGCGGCTCCTTGCCCCCCGTGGCCTCGGCCCAGTCCTGAAAGCAGGGCAGAGGTTTAGGGCTCCTGCGCCGAATAGCGCAGCCAGCTGAGGGCAACGGCGCCCGTAGCTCCGCACTGCCCCAGCGCACACCGCCTGGGCAAGCTGCTGCCCCCGGGCAGAGAGGAGAGTCCTGCCGCGGCCTGGACCCCTCTGCTGAGGAGAAGCCAGTGAGCAGATGGGTCCTGACCCCTTCTTGCTCTGCCCCCGCAAGATTCCCGGGGCACTGAGGGTCTCTGAGCTCGGGGGCTCAGAGCGCGAGCCCCAGGGGCTGGCCTGACATGCAGGGCCGGCGGGAGAAGCAGGAAGGGGTCCCCAGGACTGCCTGCCCCTTCCGTTATCACAAGTAGCCTTGTGATGCTAATGGGATGGGGGCTACCCTACAACCCCAGGTGAGGTAGGCTCTGCCAGCCAATCAGACGGCTCCTTCCGCTCCACCCAGAGCAGGGCAGGTCAGGTTACACTGCAGCTTTCAGGAGCTGGCACTGATGGGGCAACGGGCCCACTGCTCCCCGACTCGTGCCCCATGCTGTGGGGACCCCCAAGGGGGGGTCCCCTGGATCTCCACAGAAGCCCAGGGAGGGGTCATCTCAGCTATCCAGGAGCCCTGCTGGGACGTCTCCTCCTCTGCCACCCCCATACAGCACTAGGGTGCGTCTCCCCATATCACTGACCCACCAACCCTCATGCCAGTCCTGGGGAGGCAGAAGGAAGCCCCTGGCCCAGGGTCCCCCGCTCCTGGGAGTTCAGCCGGGGCTGCCCTGGGGCCCAGCCAGCCTGCCCTAGAGATGATCCCGCTCCCCCGTTACCTGCTTCCTGCAGCACAGGGCCCAGCAGCCGTAGAGGAAGGAGTAGAGGGTGATGCAGAGGCCGGTGGCCATGGTCAGCAGCAGGAGCAGCCGCACGCCCCGGAACAGGTTCTGGGAACAGCGGAGGGGACAGGCAGCACCACGGTCACGGGGCCCCACCCTGCCCGGGGCCAGGAGCCACCCAGCTCCCAGGGCTCCGTGCTCGGACAGCAGCTGGATCGGCCGGAGCAGCCCGCACAGCTCTGTCTGGGAGCTCTGTCTGGGGCCTGGTCCCTCATTTCAGACCCATGGGCCTCATTCTGATGATCATGCTCCTTGCTGGGGGGCAAGCCCCTCGGAGGCCATCCTGGGGGCTGCCCCCAGGGGGCAGTACGGAGCCTGTGAGTCAGATCCTTCCAGCCAAGGCTCGCCCAGCACTTCCCCAAGGGACACCGCGATCAGGAGGAGGGACCCAGCCCCAAGGTCACATGGCAGCTGGTGGCAGAGTCAGGATAGAACCCAGGAGTCCTGGGGCTCGGATCACTACAGCACAGCTGCCTCCCACTCCTGCAGGAGGAGGTGCACGTCGGGTAAACTCTGTCTCTCAGTGACCCAGACATCCAGCCGGACTGAGCCTCCTCTGCACAGGATCTCTGGGGCAGGAAATAGCACCCCTGGAAGTGACCGTTGGCCAACCGGCAGGTCACAGCCCCTGCAGAGCTGCGGAGGGCGGGGTCTCCTACCGGGCGGGGCACCATGTGCGCACCTCTGCCGGCCGGGGCGAGGGACCACCCAGCTCCACGCTGGTGCCTGCAGAGAGGGGGCCCGTTGCTGCAGCGTGGGGGGCCTGGGACACTGTGGTGACCACACCAGGGGGGCTGCTCACCTCAAGCCTCCTGAACTTGAACCTGCAGTCCTGCGGTCTCCAGAAATCTTCGGAGCCCGTGGGCGACGGTGAGGCCGGGCCACACAGGTAAGAGCCTTCGGTGAAGGTGAAAGACCAGGTCATATCCCGCGCCCCGATGATCACAGCCACGGTCGCCGAGACAACGCTGGCCAGGGTGAACAGCAAGGCTAGCCAGACCTGCGGGGAGGGGACCCACCGGGTGAGGCACAGATGCACCGGCTTCCCCGCCCCGCCCGCGCAGGACCATGGTCCAGCCCCAGGGCTCGGCAGGGGCACACGGCCTGCGGCTGCAGGGACGGAGGGGACACTGCAGGGAAGGGGGCTGCCCAGCCCCACCCACCGGCAGGTGGGGCGCTAATGAGGGAGCATGGCACATGGGGGGGCCACCGGAGCCTCCGGGGGGTAGGTGTACAGAAATGCAAGAAGAGGGTGGGGACATTAGGGCAGTAAGACTGGCCGCCTGACACACAGTAGAAGGGATTTCATAGATTCCCGGCACCAGGACCGTTCTGCCCACCCCGCTGGCACCCTGGGCCCGATGAGCTAGAGTGGGGCTGTTAGAGACACGCGTGGCCTGGATTCACTGGCTCCTTATTATCAGCCGGGACGGGTCCGGTTCCGCTCCAGCCAGCGGCTCTTGTCCGGTCCCTGCCTGTTGGAGCCAAGGGCCGTCTGCCACAGAGCCCCCTCCCCTGCACAGACCGGGCTCCGGGCACCTGCAGACGGCGCTCACGGCACCGCCGACCCCTCCCCTGCACAGACCGGGCTCCGGGCACCTGCAGACGGCGCTCACGGCACCGCCGACCCCTCCCCTGCACGGACCGGGCTCCGGGCACCTGCAGACGGCGCTCACGGCACCGCCGACCCCTCCCCTGCACGGACCGGGCTCCGGGCACCTGCAGACGGCGCTCACGGCACCGCCGACCCCTCCCCTGCACGGACCGGGCTCCGGGCACCTGCAGACGGCGCTCACGGCACCGCCGACCCCTCCCCTGCACGGACCGGGCTCCGGGCACCTGCAGACGGCACGCACGGCACCGCCGACCCCTCCCCTGCACAGACCGGGCTCCGGGCACCTGCAGACGGCACGCACGGCACCGCCGACCCCTCCCCTGGAGACACTAACCCAGCGAGCTCTGGCAGCCCCTCACGGGAGGCAGATTTCCCAGCCCTCGGCTCGTCCCTGTGGCTCCTTTCTGACCCTTTCCCACTTGCCACCATCCTTCCGGAAGTGGCACCACCAGTCCGGAATGCTCCCCCCCATCCGGGCGTCGGGGTGCAGACAGCGCGGCTGCCCCCCTGGGGAAAAGGGGGCAGGCTGGGAGTAGCCGGTCGTTGGGACCCACACCCAGGGCACTTCCCTTCAGTACAAAGCAGAGCCCCCTGGAGCCAGCAGCCGGTGCCCAGCGCCCTGGGCACGCACTCACCCAGCAGCCAGTGCCACGCTTTTCGCTCACAATGCAAAAGACTCCGGAGATGATGAACTGTGGAAGGGAAACCAGGGTGAGCGCCGTGTGGGCTGGGGCATTGCCAGGAGCAAGACCTCACCCCCAGCACCCACCCGAAGGTGCCCAGCAAAGGTGCAGGGGGTCGCTGTGCAGACAGTAGCTCTGGGGCTTCCTCTGGGACTGCCTGGGCCAGGGCTGAAGGCGCGTGCCGGCCGACTGTCCCTGGGGCCCACGGGAGCACAGTGTGGTGGGGATCAGGACAGACAGCGGACTGGCCCATGCCAGAGGGGACCGGAAAACAGGTCACTCGCTGACGAGCCACGTCCCTCTAACGAGCCCCAACAGCCACTGGAGCCTGAGAACTGCAGCCGCTTTGGGCATTACAGAGAGACCCCCCCCGTCCCCCCCGAATCCCAGCCCGAGAGCTCACGCCCGGGGAGAGAGGTCCTGCTTTGGGCCGAGGAGCAGCTGCAGAAATCCCGCCCCACGGGCTCTTCGTTTGCCAGGGACAGGCCCGAGTGGTGTCTGGAGCGGGGGAGCCAGTGACTGAGCCAAGCTGCTGCTCTGGGTGGTAGGGCTGCGTGCGACTCACCAGAGCGCCTGTCCAGAACGGGGATCCCGACGAGATCTCCTCTATGTGCGGCGCAAAGCAGAGCATCACGCCAATGGCCCCGCACACGATCCCGAGCAGCACCTGGCAGGCCTGCAAGATCAGCCCACAGGATTCAGCAGATGGACACAGCAGCCTGCCTTGCCTATCCCCCCCGTTGCCCATCTCCCCTCCCACCCACAGCTGGAAACAGTTCTCATGGAGGCAGGACCAAGTAAGCCCAGCCCAGCCCTGACAGGGGTTTGTCCAGCCTGCTCTTGAACACCTCCAGTGACGGGGATCCCACATCCTCCCTTGGGTGCCTGGTCCAGAGCCGAGCTCCCCTGAGAGCTAGAACAATTCGCCAGCATGGAGCCCAACTCCCCCTTGCTGCAGATGGACCCATTGCTCCTAGTCTGACCTTCAGTGGCCATGGAGAACAACTGATCCCTGTCCTCTTTCTAACCCTAACTCCAACCCCCAACTACCCAGCACATATTTAAAGGCTCCCGTCTTTATCTTCTTTTCTCAAGACTAAACAGACCCAGTTTTCTAGACCTTTGATCGTTTTTGTTGCTCTTCTCTGGACTCTCTCCAATTTGGCCACATCTTTCCTGAAGTGCAGCGCCCAGAACTCCAGCTGAGGCCTCACCAGTGCTGAACACAGCAGGACAGTGACTTCCCGTGTCTTACATACGACACTCCCGTTAATACGCCCTAGAAGGAGGTTAGCCATTTCCACCCCGGAATCATGTTCTCGAGGATATTCACTTTGTGATCCTCTCTAGCCGCCAACTCCCCCCAGCCAGGTGTTCCCCATTTTGTGCCTGGGCAGTTGTTTTTTCCCTCCCATGTGAAGTTCTTCGCACTTGCCCTTATTGAATTTCATCGGTTTGAATTCAGACCAGTTCTCCAATTTGTCAAGGTCGTCTGGAAGTCTCATCCTGTCCTCTAAAGTGCCTGCAGCCCCTGCCAGCTTGGGGTCATCCATGGTAAGTAAATACTTTCCACGTTATTAATGAGACTATTGACTCGTACCCGCCCCAGGACTGCCCCAGCGGGACCCCACTGCATGTGCCCTCCCAGTTTCACAGAGAGCCACCGACAGCTACGCTCTCAGTCTTTCAACCCCCTGATGGTAATTTCATCTCAACATCTCCCTAGTTCGCTTATGAGGGCATCATGTGAGACAGAGTCAAAGTCTTGCAAAATCAAGATCTATCACGTCTACTGCTTCCCCCACCCAGGAACCCCGTCCCAGAAGGAAATTCGGCTGATTTGGGATAATTTATCCATGACAAACCCAGGCTGGCTGTTCCTTAGACCCTATTTTCCTCGAGGTCTTACAAACAGATTGTAAGCCGCACTCCTGCTCTAGACGTGCTCCTGCTCACTGGGCTCTCCCCACTACACATCTGCGTGTCCCTGCGGCGCCCTGATCTCAGCCCCGTCCTGCCACGTTGGCACTTACCCCAAGCACTTTCTGCTCCCCGCGGTAGCGGCCCTTGGCAAGGCCCTGGCTGGTGGGTGCCCAAGGCTTGGCCCTTCTCTGGAGCATGGACCTGACCAGGAAGGCCAGGCACGACTCCTGGTTGACGGTGATGTTGATGACGGTCTTGTCCGAGCCCTCAGTGGAAACCTCCATGTCATTCACCTTCACCACGCTGGTCGGCATCCTGAGCCCGCTCTGAAACAGGGAGGGGAGTGAGAGCAGCGCCCAACCCGCGTGCCTGACCTGCGCAGCCCCCGCGCCAACAGGAGGTTCCCCTAGCACAGCCCCAGACCACTCTGCCCCACTGAGCACTGGGCACAGCGATGCCAACACCTCCTGGCCGCCTGGGAAGGGGCCGTTTCTAAGACCCCTTTTCAAAGAGGCCTGGAATGGTCCAACGGTTGCTGGATGTCATAGGGCTTACCAGACAGGATCAGCTCTGGGCCCATCTCCAGTAGTGGCAGGGAAGGGGCTGCAACCCCTGCAGTGGGCAGTGACGGGATAACCTGAGACAGGATCACCTCACAGGGTCAGCTCCTTCCTTTCCCCCATTCTTAGGGGTCAATTTATGCCCTGAAACAGGCGGGTTCATAGCCCTTCCCGCACTAATCCTCACCACACTAACTCTGGATGTTCTCATTATCCATAAATACGGCCAGTCTATTCTGAATCATGCTAAATTCGGCCTCAGTTAGATCATGTGGCATTGAGTTCCACAGGCTAGCTTGTGTGGTGTGAAAAACTATTTCCTTTCATCCTCCCCCTCCCAGCACTATCTTATTTTCTTTCCATTATGCCAGCAAATTTCTAATCACACTTAAAAATGACCAAGATATTATTAGTGATTTGGTATGTATCCTGTGGACACTCGATGTGCCAGGACCCCAGTGTGTAAGGTGCTGTACAAACACTGAACAAAGAACGTCCCTGCTGACAACCTAAGTATAAGACAAGAAATGGACGGGGAGCACAAGGAAACAGGGACCAGACCAGATGGGATTCACTCAAGAGTTCGGAAGGCACTCAAATGTGAAGTTGCAGAACTACTAACTCTAGTAGGAGAGGTTTCAGAGTAGCAGCCGTGTCAGTCTGTATTCGCAAAAAGAACAGGAGGCCTTGTGGCACCTTAGAGACTAACACATTTATTTGAGCATAAGCTTTCGTGAGCTACAGCTCACTTCATCCACGGCATGCATCCGATGTAGTGAGCTGTAGCTCACGAAAGCTCATGCTCAAATAAATGTGTTCGTCTCTAAGATGCCACAAGTCCTCCTTAACTCTAGTATGTAACTGTGACATTGCCAGGGCAAGATCCAGACCCATGAGTAATTGTGTCCCCTGCCCTCTAGCCTGGGGTGCCTTTTTCACTGCTGTAGCCACCTGCCTGGTCTGCTCACCCACAGCCTCCAGCAGGTAAGTCACTCCCAGCGAGGTCTGGCTCACGCTGGCTTTTCTATTGCAGGGTGACCCCATCACACTCCCAGTCCCAGATTTCCCCCCAGAAATGCAGGTCTCGTAGAGGCCAGCTATTTCCGGGACAATAACGCTGATATAAAGTGTGTCATTTAATTCATAAAAACGAGAAGTGAAGGGTTAATGTTTAGCTATTCCACCTGGAAGCAGGCGGGGCACACCCTGACTGTTTCGTAGAAGCAATGCACACATTGCTCTATCCAAGGACAAGGGCTAGATATGAACCATGAGAACTTGATTGTTTGGACAGCAACTGTGGGAGGCTTTCTTAGCCTGGGCTCAAGGCCTGAGAACCAGGATTGTAGTAGATAGGGGATGGTAACTAAGTATATGAATTAACCTCATACATTCCTTTGTGTAGCAGTGTGTAATGCTTAGGGGGAGAAATATAATAAAAGGAGAAGGTGGAAGGCGGGGGGGCAGAACGGCCCATCTCAGCTGACCAGCCTGTTTGCTTGCATAAAGCTGTGTTCTGTCTCATCACTGAACCGCCACAGAGAAGCACATTCTTACTGTCCCACATGGAGCTTCCCAAACACTGCACTTCAAAGACAGGATTAGATAAAACAATAAACAAGTTTATTAACGACAGAGAGAGATTTTACGTGAGTACAAGTAAGGAGGCATAAAAGGCAGAACCAGTTACAAGGAAAAGAAAAGTGAAATGCAGCTCCTGCCTAACTTAGCCAACCAGGGTACTTTGAAGCCAAGTTGCTCTCACCACGTTTTGGCAGTTCTGCGGGTGAACTTCTTTCAGTCAGGATCCCTCCCCCACTCCAACGCTGCTTCCTTCGTTCTCCAAGTGTCATGAATGCCCACGGGCAGAGAGAAAGGGAAGAAAGCTTTGGTGTATCTGCCCCCCTGGCTTATAGTTCCGCCCCCCTTTGAGTAACGTTTCCAGCGGAGATTCAGGAGACAGACAGTCTACGTGGAGTCTATAGTCCAAGTACACTATATTACTGCATCACCAAAGGCCACATGCTTGTTGACCCTTCAAAGAATTCTAGTAGATTGCTGAGGCATGATTTCCCTTGACAAAAGCCGTGTTAACTCTGCCCCAACAAATCTTGTTAGTCTCTGCTTCTGACAATTCTGTTCTTTACGAGAGTTTCAACTAGTTTGCCCGGTACTGAAGTCATGCTGACCGACCTGTAATTGCCGGGGTCGCCTCTGGAGCCCTTTTCAAAGATCAGTTTCACATGAGCTCTCCTCCCATCATCTTGCACTGAGGCTCAATTCAACGATAGGTTTATCCTCCTGCTGATAATAGCCGATAAGGACTCCTCCTTGTTTTTGCTGATACAGACTAACACGGCTACCCCTCTGAAACCACAGTTTGTAGTTCTGGAATTTCACATTTGAGTTCCTTCAGTACTCTTGGGTGAATCCCGTCTGGTCCTGGTGACTTATTGCTGTTTAGTTTATCCATTTGCTCCAAAACCTCCTCTGATGACACCTTAATCTGGGACAGTTCCTCAGACTGGACACCTGAAAAGAATGGCTTAAGTGTAGGAACCTTCCTCACATCCTCTGCAGTGAAGACTGACACAAAAAATCCATTTAGTTTCTCCCCAACGGCCCTGTCTTCCCTGAGTGCTGCTTTAGCACTTGGATCGTCCACTGGGCCCCGGATTGTTTAGCAGGCTTCCTGCTTCTCATGTACTTACAAAAATTGTCGTTAGTTTTTGAGTCTTTTGCTCGTTGCTCTTCAAATTCCTTTTTGGCCTGCCTAATTATACTTTGACATTTGAATGGGCCATCAATGGCTATAGCCAAGATAGTCAAGGATGCAACCCCAATGCTTTGGGTGTCCCCAAACCTCTGAGTGCCGGACGCTGGGAGTGAATGATAGGGGATGGATCACTCACTAATTGCCCTGTTCTGTTCACTCCCTCTGTAAGCACCTGGCACTTGTCACAGGAGACTGGCCTAGGTGGACCTTTGGTCTGACCCAGTCTGGCCACTCTCATGTTCTTAACGAGCCAGTGCTGGGCGGTCTCTGCACATCAGCTGCCTACCCACAGTTACTTCACCCACTCAGCCATTTACACATGCAGAGAGCTTTACTCTCATTCTATTAGGGTGACCAGATGTCCCGATTTTATAGGGACAATCCCGATTTTGGGGTCTTTTTCTTATATAGGCTCCTATTACCCCCCAATCCCCTTTCCTGATCTTCCATATTTGCTGTCTGGTCACCCTACATTCTCTAGCAAGATTTTTCAGAAGAGCCATTCCACGCAGAATGCCAACAGGACAGCTCGGCCGCGCATTTTAACATGGAAATAGCCAAAAGCCGTTAGTGGGTCCTCATTGTTAACACGTTTCAACTCGCTGGGCCCGTGTCCCTCTCAAAAGGCAGCCGTACAGCTCCTGGCAATGTCAGGTCTCCTGCATGCAAGGATCTTTTCCCCAGCCCCACATCCTGCAGGCTGCTCTTTAGAAATGGACATGGCACAGTCCCAGCCGGATACTCCGGGTTTGCTTCCTGATCCACCCACACGCATCCAATTGCAGGGCTGGGTCCCTGGAGTTCAGTGGCACCGAGCCTGTCCCCGCCAGACGTACTGCTCAGCTCGCATGGCCCAGCCTTCAGGCAAGCAGGGCTCGGGCGCTGTGCAAGAGCCGGAAGCAGAACAGAGCTCTGCGGTGGGAAAGCCCCAGAGGCCTCCTGGAGCTTCTCGTCCAGTCCCGCTCCTCCCTCTGGCAATCCCCCCCCCCCGCCGAGGCCAGCGCCTAGAGCCGAGCCCTGCCCCCCCCGCCATCCCCCTCCCCAAGGCCAGCGCCTAGAGCCGAGCCCTGCCCCCCCCCCGAGGGCAGCGCCTAGAGCCGAGCCGAGCCCTGCCCCCCCCCCCCGAGGCCAGCGCCTAGAGCCGAGCCCTGCCCCCCCCGCCATCCCCCTCCCCGAGGCCAGCGCCTAGAGCCGAGCCCTCCCCCCCCCGAGGGCAGCGCCTAGAGCCGAGCCGAGCCCTGCCCCCCCCCCGAGGCCAGCGCCTAGAGCCGAGCCCTGCCCCCCCCGCCATCCCCCTCCCCGAGGCCAGCGCCTAGAGCCGAGCCCTGCCCCCCCCCGAGGCCAGCGCCTAGAGCCGAGCCGAGCCCTGCCCCCCCCCCCCCCGAGGCCAGCGCCTAGAGCCGAGCCCTGCCCCCCCCCCCGAGGCCAGCGCCTAGAGCCGAGCCGAGCCCTGCCCCCCCCCCGAGGCCAGCGCCTAGAGCCGAGCCGAGCCCTGCCCCCCCCCCCCGAGGCCAGCGCCTAGAGCCGAGCCGAGCCCTGCCCCCCCCCACTGCCGCCCCCCTCCCGAGGCCAGCGTCTAGAGCCGAGCCCTGCCAGCGCCCCGGGGGGGGGGGGGGTCAGCAGGGTGCAGCCCGGCCCCAGCAGGTCTGCCCGGGGCCGTGCCAGCCGGGGTCACGTTCCATCCCCCGACGGGCTGTTCCCCGCTCTCAGCAGCGGCCGGAGCCGGGCAGGTCCCTGCCCCCCGGAACGGCCAGGCTGAGACAGGGGCGCAGACAGACGGGGGGGCCCCCAAGGCCGACGGGCCCCCAGCTCGCAGCGGGAGAGGAGGGTGTGGAGGGGCCCGGACCAGCACCAGGGCTTTGGGGGGCGCTGCCCCCGCGGGTCAGAGGTGGGGGGCCGCCTGGGGAGGGCAGGGAGCGGCTGGAGGTCGCAGCCCCCCCCCGCAGCAGATTCCCCCAAAGCGGAGTCCAAGCCAGCGGCTGAAAAGCCAAGCACGGCCCGGCCCCGCGACGGCCCCGCACTCCCCGCCGGCCGCCCCGCGACGGCCCCGCACTCCCCGCCGGCAGCCCCGCGACGGCCCCGCACTCCCCGCCGGCAGCCCCGCGACGGCCCCGCACTCCCCGCCGGCAGCCCCGCGACGGCCCCGCACTCCCCGCCGGCAGCCCCGCGACGGCCCCGCACTCCCCGCCGGCCGCCCCGCGACGGCCCCGCACTCCCCGCCGGCAGCCCCGCGACGGCCCCGCACTCCCCGCCGGCCGCCCCGCGACGGCCCCGCACTCCCCGCCGGCAGCCCCGCACTCCCCGCCGGCCGCCCCGCGACGGCCCCGCACTTCCCGCCGGCCGCCCCGCACTCCCCGCCGGCCGCCCCGCGACGGCCCCGCACTCCCCGCCAGCCGCCCCGCACTCACCGCCGTCAGCCCCGCACTCCCCGCCGGCCGCTCCGCGACAGCCCCGCACTCCCCGCCGGCCGCTCCGCGACAGCCCCGCACTCCCCGCCGGCCGCCCCGCGACAGCCCCGCACTCACCGCCGTCAGCCCCGCACTCCCCGCCGGCCGCCCCGCGACAGCCCCGCACTCCCCGCCGGCCGCCCCGCGACAGCTGAGTGCGCAGCGCCGCGCTCCTCCCTGCCTCGGAATGCGCGGCACGGAGCATGCGCGGTTCGCCCGCTGACGCCCCTGCCCGTCTCCCCCGTCGGCGTCTGCGGGCGGCTCTCGGCGCCGGGGCGAATCGGAGCCGGGGGGCGGGTCTGAGCGGGGGCGGACATGGACGGGGGGGTCCAGCAGCTGGAGGCAGGGTTAGGGGCGGGGCTAACGGGAAAGTCTGGGCGGGGTTCAGACCAGGGGCGGGGTTTAACACGCCCCTGAGCCAGTGCAGATAATCCCTGAGATTTCATTCAGTGAAACATTTTACCTGTATCCCCATAGAAACAAAGAACCCCCGAGCACCTCGGTGCCTGAATGCACGGCGTCTCTGAGCAGTGTCCCAAGTTCTCTTATTTCCTGCTGGGATTCCCTGAATTCCCTGAATTTTTAATTCTAATTTTTTGAGCAGATGTTTATTCTGTTGGAGCTGACTTCCACTCGGACGGAATTTCTGGCCTAGTGTCAAAACTTCGTTTTGAGTCACTCCACCAATGGGGGTTGCATTTTTGCAACTGTTATTTTGCCTCTCAGTCTAGGCCTTAGTGGTTTTCCGCATGCCGTTGTGTACAACTTGATTCTCAAATATTCAATAAAGGCCGTATACTGTCTCCTATAACGTCTTTCTCCCCGGAAAAAAAATCTATTGTAATTTTTGCAGACAATTAGAACTGCCATCGTGGGTCAGACCAGTCGTCCGCCTCATCTAGTGTCCTGTCTGGTGACAGTGGCCAATGCCGGGTGCTTCTAAGGGAATGATCAGACCAGGCAATGACTCAGTGAACCATCCCATGGTCCCCTCCCAGCATCCGGCAGTCAAAGGACGGGTTAGGGACATGCAGAGCTTGGGCCTGCATCCCTGATTATCTTGGCTAATAGCCAATGTACTTATCCTGAGGGACTGATCGAATTCTTTGTTCAACCCATTCATAGTTTTGCCTTTCAGAATATAATGAACACACATCTACAACCCCAGGATACCTTTACAACCCCAAGGATTCTAAAATCGTGAGTTATACACCCTCGAGTCAAGACATTGTAATAAATAAATGATTTCTTTTTTTATGTGCCTCTTTGTTCCTGAGCCTGTGGGGTGCAGCAAGGCCAGTTCCAATGCCTTGACCCTAAACACCTGAATGAATCTTCGTCTGCCCTCATACTCCCAAACATTTCATATACCTAAGGCCATTTCTGCACTTTAAGTGTGGGTTAACTCAAGTTATGTCAGCATAGAGTCACTACGGTGGGTTTTAGCCCACGAAAGCTTATGCCCAAATAAATTGTTAGTCTCTAAGGTGCCCCAAGGACTCCTGCCTGCTCTTTTTGCTGAGACAGATTAACACGGCTGCTACTCTGAAATATGTCACTTGTGTGCATGCCTCCTGGACTCCTTGTCTCAGCAGTCAGGGTACTCACCAAAAGCAAGTGTATAGTTTCAGAGCGAGGTGCACCATGAATAGATATCCCACTGTCCACCCACCGTATTTTGGGAAGCTTTGGTGTGGCAGTGTATGCTGGGAACCAAACAGGTCAGACAGGGCTGGTTGTGGCCAGGGGATCCAACTGCTTAGAATGCATTGTTAACCATCCACTCATTTTACATGTAGCCCATACATAAACTTGTACATAATGTTTACACGTTTTTTTCTAAACCCACTAACCTGCCTGGCCCTCCTCACTGTCTGCCATCTCACGCAGACTCAGGGAGCTTGCACGGCTCTGCACTATTGTCACGAGTGTTTGCACCCAAAGCTGCATGCCCCTTTGCTATTTGCAGATCAGCAAACATACATGTGGGGTGTGACATTATACTCTACATGCTTTATGAAAATATGCGTACGGTACGGATAGGACATAGGTAATATAGACTTTATGCCGGATGGCTGATGTGGAGTAGCCACATCACAGTGCCGTGTTACAGGGAGCACATCCCTATAGTTTGCAGGGTCATTCATGTGTGTGTGTGGAAATGCTGCCTGCAGCAGCGACAGGTCCTACTTTGCTGACAAAGGTATTTCAAGCAGTCTCACACGTCAAACCAACTGGATCGCCCCCTTTAACCAACAGTGGAACAAGCCTGCAAGCGGTAGAGGTGGTCTATCTTGCCTTTAGGAAGGCTTTTGGTACTGCCTCCCATGACCTTCTCATAAACAAACTATGGAAATGAAACCTAGATGGAGCTAAAATAAGGTGGGCACAACGAGTGGGGCTCTGCAGGGATCAGGTCTGGACACGGTTCGATTCACAATCTTAACGGCTGGGATAATGGCACAGAGAGTACACTCAGACAGCTTGTGAAAATGTAAGGTCTAGAAAACATGAGCTATGAGGGAAGGCTGAAACATGGCAACAGGTTTCAAGTATGTACAAATAAAGTAGCATCCTTTTGCAGAAGCTGTTTCCTACAGTCTAGACGTCTCACCAACTGCTACAGAAGCACATTTCTACACAGAGCAATTTCACCTACATCTGGATGCATTTGCTACATCAGGGCGCGGTTTACTACAACAGCAGGTTCTTACAATCTATACGTATCAATAAGTGCTACCGGGCCCGGCCCCAGCTCGCTGCAGTTCGTTCCCAGGCTGCAGGGGGCAGGCTTGGGGTGGTGCAAACCTCTGCATCGCTGCTGGCATTCGTCCGGGGGTGGCCCTGGCCATGGGCCCCCTCTGGAAGCTGAGCGAGTCCCGGGATTGTGCCGCATGCAGGGGGCTCGGCTACCCAGAGGCAGCCCTGCAAGGAACCTGCAGCCCAGGTCCGGCTGGACTCGCTTCCTCCCAGGAGAGCTCCCAGCAGGGCGGACAGGGCTGTGGGGGCCGCCTGGGTTGGGTGTGGGGAGCCCGGTGCAGAGAGGCAAGGTGTGGAGCTGGGGGTGCAGCCCTGGCGGGGGCGGGGTTTACCCACTGCACCTGGGGATCATGAGCCTCCCTGGCCCAAGCCAGACTGCGGGCCGCCCCGGACACAGGCCACTGTGCTTTGCAACCCAGGACGGTGCAGGCCTGTACTGACTCCCCAGGGTGCAGGGCAGAGGCGAATGGGGCAAAGCCGGGGGAAGGTGAGAGCTGGTGGGGGACCCTGGCGCATCCTCCTGGATAGAGTTAGGGTCTGATGGGTCTCTCTTAGATAGATCACCAGTAGAGGGATGGTTCCTGCTGGAGTTTTCCCAAGGGAAGCCCCATTTTTCCGCTCTGGGCACCCCCTTTCTATAATGAGACTCTGCCTATTCCTACATTCTCCACATGTGCATGAAAGTGTCAGCTCTCTTTTTTCTTCTTGGTCTGGTGTCCCCTAAAGACGCAAGGGACCCCGATTTCTATAGGCCGTGTGGGTTCTCTTTATTCTCATTAACACTGATGCACAACCTGTATCCAGGGGTGAGCTGGAGCCTGTTCTCAATGGTTCGCGCGAACCGGTTGTTAAATTTAGGAGCAGTTTTAGAACCGGTTGTTAGGGCTCCCTGAGCTCCCGGCCAGGGAGGCTCCCCCGGCCCCTCCGCCGCCTTCCCCCCTCTTGCAGGGCCTCAGCGTGCCATGCCACCGGCGCCAGCTCTCCGGACCGCTCCTGGGCAGCTCTGCAGCGCCTGCCACGTTGGGCAGCATGGGGGGAGGGCTGCGAGCTCCAGCAGGCCACGCGGCATCCCGACACACTGCCCTGAGCAGCATGGTAAGGGGGCTGGGCTGGGCCTGGGAGGAGGGGTTGGATAAGGGGCAAGGAGCGGTTGGAGGGGGCGGAGGTTCTGGGGGGGCGGTCAGGGGTTGAGGAGCGGGGCGGGTTGGGTAGGCAGTCGCAGCCCCAGAAAGTCCCAGCCAGGCTGGGGCTCGGCTGGGGCAGCCCCCCAGGCCAAGGGGGCCCCGACTTGCGGCGCATGGTGTAGGGCTCAGTGCTTTAGAAGGGGGCTGTTGGAGACAGGGCCGGATCTAGGCACCAGCAAAACAAGCAGGTGCTTGGGGCGGCCCATTTCTAGGGGCGGCATTCCGGCCCCGGCCATGCTGCCCCTCGCAATGTGCCCCCGCCCCCTAGCTCGACCCCACCTGCTCCCCTGAGCGCGCCGCAGCCGCTCCGCTTCTCCCCCTCCCTCGCAGGCTTGCTGTGCGCCAAACAGCTGTTTGGTGCGGCAAGCCTGGGAGGGAGCGGGGAGAAGCGGAGCGGTGGCGCGGTCGGGGGAACAGGCGGAGCAGAGGTGAGCTAGGGCAGGGCGTTGCAGGGGGGAGCCATCAGAAGCAATGTGGGGGCGGGAATGTGGCACGCCCGGGGGAGGAGGCCGGGCTGGGGATTTGGGGAAGGGGTTGGGAAGGGGCAGAGCCAGGGGCGGGGAGCATGAAAAAAAAGTGGGGGTGACCAAAAATTTTTTTGCTTGGGGCGGCAAAAATCCTGGAGTCGGCCCTGGCTGGAGAAGGGGCTTGGTGTTAGAAGGGGGGTGCATGGAGCAGCACCGTTTGGGGGGCACGGGGCTATGGAAAGGCTGCAGGGCCCTGCGTCCTGTCTCGGGCAACCGCTGCGGGGCCCCGCGGGCAGAGGCTGATCCGATGCCGCCTCGCTCAGCAGCCGCGGCCGAGCTCCATGCTGCTTCCTGCCTGGTCCAGGAAGCATGACCGGCTGCGCTGGGCAGGGAGATCAGGCACCATGTGACTGGGCGCCGCGTAGGGCCAGGGAGCCAGGCCCTTGGCAGCAGCAGCCTCCTCTGCCCCAGGAGCCGGGCAGGGCCAGCTGGTGCCATGGCTGGGGGCTGCCTTAGATGTGCTGGGGCGAGCCCCCCCCAGTCTCTCCCACTCCTGCGCTGTGGGGCTGTCCAGCCTCTGCCGCTCGGGGGCACTCGCATCCCACGGTGGGGAGTTGGGCAGACGGCAGCCTTGCCTGCAGGGAGCCGCCGCCCCACATGCCAGGAGCGACCCCACTGATGCAAGGGCTGCAGGACTCCTGCGCCACCATAGAATCATAGAATAGAATCGTAGAATATCAGGGTTGGAAGGGACCTCAGGAGGTCATCTAGTCCAACCCCCTGCTCAAAGTAGGACCGATCCCCGACTAAATCATCCCAGCCAGGGCTTTGTCAAGCCCGACCTTAAAAACCTCAAAGGAAGGAAATTCCACCCCTCCCTAGGTAATGCATTCCAGTGCTTCACCACCCTCCTAGTGAAAAAGTTTTTCCTAATATCCAACCTAAACCTCCCCCACTACAACTTGAGGCACCTGGGATGGAGAAAGGGCCTGGGGAGGGCAGGGGGCAGGACAGAGCCTGGGGGGGGTTGGAGGGGGCAGGACAGAGCCTGGGATACAGGATGGAGCCGGAGGGCGGGTGGGAGGGGGCAGGACAGAAATCAGAACTTTTTATCGGGAACCGGTTGTTAAGATTTTGGCAGCTCATCACTGGCTGCGTCCTATGGTTCAGGCACATGGTGGAGACAGATGCGCACCGACAGCAGTTTTTCAATTAAAATTAATCTTCCAGCTGATTTTTTCACAGTATCACCACTTGGTTCCTCTTTTCCCCTGACCTCAGGGCACCAGGTCATTCTTCGGTCACTTACTTCTGTCAGCACTTCTTAGCTCCAAGGCCTAAAGTAGCGAAGCTAAGATCTTGCAGCCTCAGCCTGCAGGCCTTGCGTTTCATCCCTACTCACTCAGCCTGGGTCGACGCTATGTGGTTAGGTCAAATTTAGCTGCGTTAGGTCTATTTAAAAATGACTGCGTCCACACAACCAAGCCCCTTCCGTCGATCAAAAGGGCTCTTAAAATCGACTTCTGTAGTCCTTCCCGACGAGGGGAGAAGCACTAAAATCGACCTTGCTGGGTTGAATTTGGGGTAGTGCAGACGCAAATCGACGGTATTGGCCTCCGGGAGCTATCCCAGAGTGCTCCATTGTGACCGCTCTGGACAGCACTTTGAACTCCGATGCTGTCAAGGTTCCTTCCCCACTCTGAACTCTAGGATACAGATGTGGGGACCTGCATGAAAGACCCCCTAAGCTTATTCTTACCAGCTTAAGTTAAAAACTTCCCCAAGGTACAAACTTTGCCTTGTCCTTGAACCCTATGCTGCCACCACCAAGCGTGTTAAACAAAGAACAGGGAAAGAGCCCACTTGGAGACATCTTCCCCCAAAATATCCCCCCAAGCCCTACACCCCCTTTCCTGGGGAAGGCTTGACAAAAATCCTCACCAATTTGTACAGGTGAACACAGACCCAAACCCTTGGATCTTAAGAACAATAAAAAATCAATCACGTTCTTAAAAGAAGAATTTTAATTAAAGAAAAGATAAAAGAATCACCTCTGTAAAATCAGGATGGTAAATATCTTACAGGGTAATCAGATTCAAAACATAGAGAATCCCTCTAGGCAAAACCTTAAGTTACAAAAAGACACAAAAACAGGAATACACATTCCATCCAGCACAGCTATTTTACCAGCCATTAAACAAAAGAAAATCTAATGCATTTTCTAGCTAGATTACTTACTAACTTAACGGGAGTTGGAAGACTTACATTTCGGATTTGTTCCCGGCAAAAGCATCACACAGACAGACAGAACCCTTTGTTCCCCCACCCCTCCAGATTTGAAAGTATCTTGTCCCCTCGTTGGTCATTTTGGGTCAGGTGCCAGTGGGGTTACCTTAGCTTCTTAACCCTTTACAGGTGAAAGGGTTTTGCCTCTGGCCAGGAGGGATTTTATAGCACTGTATACAGAAAGGTGGTGACCCTTCCCTTTATATCTAGGACAGATGCACTAGCTAGGTACACAGGAAAAGCCCCGGGAACTTTTGAATTTCATTTCCTGTTTGGTCAGCGTGGGAACTTAGCAGCACTCAGCAGCACAGGTGACCATGCAGTCCCCCCAGAATCATAGAGCATAGAATGTTTGTACACTCCCCCATCATCTCCGTCCCTGAGGTTATCACAGATTAGAAGGCAAAAAAACCCTCACTCACGATGGCATGTTTTCCGAGCTCATGCAGTCCTCCCGCACTGATAGGGCACAGCTTCATGCCTGGAGGCATTCAGTGGCAGAGGCCAGGAAAGAATTAAGTGAGCGCAAAGAGAGGAGGTAGGACGCGATGCTGAGGCTAATGGGGGAGCAAACGGACATGATGAAGCATCTGTTGGAGCTACAGGAAAGCCATGAAGAGCATAGACTCCAGCTGCATCCACTGTATAACCGCCTACGCTCCCCCCCATGTTCCATAGCCTCCTCACCCAGATGCCCAAGAACGCGGGGGGAGGCTCCGGGCACCCAGCCACTCCACTCCAGAGGATGGCCCAAGCAACAGAAGGCTGTCATTCAGACAGTTTGATTTTTAGTGTGGCTACAATAAGCAATGTGGCCTTGTCCTTCCCTGCTCCCCCACTCCACTCAGGCTACCTTGTCCATTATCTCATTTTAAAAAAAAAATTAATAAAGAAAGAATGCATGGTTTCAAAACAATAGTTACTTTATTTCGAAGCAGGGAAGGTGGCTGGCTTACAGGGAATTAAAATCAACAAAGGGGGCAGGTTTGCATCAAGGAGAAACACACACAACTGTCACACCAAAGCCTGGCCAGTCATGAAACTGGTTTTCAAAGCCTCTCTGATGCGCAGCGTGCCTTGCTGTGCTTTTCTAATCGCCCTGGTGTCTGGCTGCTCAAAATCAGACACCAGGCAATTTGCCACAACCTCCCACCCCACATTAAACGTCTCCCCTTACTCTCACGGGTATTATGGAGCACACAGCAAGCAGCAATAACAGTGGGAATGTTGGTTGCACTGAGGTCTGACCAACAGCGCCAGCGAGCTTTTAAACATCCAAAGGCTCATTCTACCACCATTCTGCACTTGCTAAACTTATAGTTGAACTGCTCCTTAGTACTGTCCAGGCTTCATGAGCCGTGGGAGCAAGGGGTAGGCTGGGGTAGGTGCGACCGTGCGGTGCTGCTGGCTGGGAGAGCAGCCTGAGGCAGGAGCCTCCAGCTTGCAGGAGAGCAGAATTGCAGCAGAAGCAGTGGAGCCATACACCATGCCCTGGAGGTTGCTAGGAACCGGGCAGGGAAGACGTTCCCAGAACCCCCGGCCAAGCTACATGTCCGACGAGGACGGCTACCAGTCCTACTGCACCATCTGCTGCAGAGTTGTAGGAGAGCAAGAGAGCAGGAGAGCAGAGTTGCAGCGGAAATGGTGGAGCCGTACAACATGGACAAGGATGGCTAGCAGTCCTACTGCACCGTCTCCTGCGAAGGCACCAGGAGCAGCTGCTGTGTAGCAATGCCAGCTGCTGCAGATGCTTCTGTGTCGAACGCTTGGAGGTCCTGGTAGGGCAAGGTACCTCGGCCAAGGCAAAAGAGCAGAGCCCTGGAGCTGTTACATGTGTCAACCACAGAAGTGCTATGGGGTGTTACAGCGCCGATCGGACTGGAATGTATGGCTGCAAGACTTCTTCACCAGCGACAAAGCACAGGAATATGATGCACCTAAAATCTAAAAAGGCCCGCACATTTCCCAGAGTCACTACCCTTGATAACGAAACATCAGTGATTGCATTGGCTACTTGGATCACAGCAGCCCTCACAATAGACTTGCCCACAACAGCAGCGGTGATGGTGAGCTGAGCGGGCTCCATGCTTGCCGTGGTATGGCGTCTGCACGGGTAACCCAGGAAAAAAGGCACGAAACGATTGTCTGCCGTGGCTTCCATGGAGAGAGGGGCGACTGACGACATGTACCCAAAAGCACCCGCGACAATGTTTTTGCCCCATCAGGCATTGGGAGCTTAACCCAGAGATCCAATGGGCGGCGGAGACAGCGGGAACTGTGGGATAGCTACCCACAATGCACCGCTCTGTAAATCAATGATAGCCACGGGAGTGAGGACGCACTCCGCCGACATAATGCGCTTAGTGTGGACATACGCAATCGACTGTATAAAATTGAATTCTAAAAATCGACCTAATTTCGTAGTGTAGACATACGGATACCTAATACATACTTATCGCTTCCAACGACTGATCAGTCTGATACTTCTGTATGTAAGAGCAGCCACACTGGGTCAGACCAAAGGTCCATCTAGCCATAGGCACCGACTCTGTGGGCTGGAGCATCCACAGAGAAAAATTAGTGGGTGCTCTGCACCCACCGGCAGCCAAGCTCCCCCCGCCCCCACCCCATCCTCCTCCTCCTCCCCTGAGTGCGCCGCGCTCCCACTCTTCCACCCGCCTCCCAGTGCTTCCCACCCAGCTGCCGTCAAACAGCTGTTTGGCAGCATTAGCACGCTCTAGGAAGGAGGGAGAGGAGCAGGAACGTGGGGCGCTCAGGGGAAGAGGTGGAGCCGCGGCGGGGATTTGGGGAAGGAGTTGGAATATTGGCAGGGAGAGGGCAGAGTAGGGGTGGGGACTTTGGGGTGGGAAGAAGCAGGGGTGGAGCCTCATGGAAGGGGTAGAGGGAGGGCTGGGCCGGGGACAGAAGGGGGTCGAGCACCCATGGGAAAGCGGGGAAGTCGGCGCCTATGCCTCTAGCCCAGTATCCTGTCTTCTGACAGCGGTCAATGCCAGGTGCCCCAGATGGAATGAACAGAACAGGGAATCATCCAGTGATCCATCCCCTGTCGCCCATTTCCAGCTTCTGGCAAACAGAGGCTAGGGACACCATCCCTGCCCATCCTGGCTAATAGCCATTGATGGACCTCTTCTCCATGAACTTACCTAGTTCTTTTTTGAACCCTGTTATAATCTTGGCATTCACAACATCTTCTGGCAAGGAGTTCCACAGGTTGACTGTGCGCTGTATGAAAAAATACTTCCTTTGTTTGTTTTAAACCTGCTGCCTATTAATTTCATTGAGTGGCCCCTAGTTCTTGTGTTATGAGAAAGAGTAAATAACACTTCCTTATTTACTTTCTCCACACCAGTCATGATTTTATAGATCTCCATCGTATCCCCCTTTAGTTGCCTCTTTTCCAAGCTGAAAAGTCCCAGTCTTATTAATCTCTCCTCATACGGCAGCTGTTCCAGACTCCTCGTCATTTTTGTTGCCCTTTTCTGAACCTTTTCCAATTCCAATATATCTTTTTTGAGATGAGGCGACCACATCTGCACGCAGTATTCAAGGTGTGGGCGTGCCATGGATTTATATAGAGGCAATATGATATTTTCTGTCTTATCTCTCCCTGTCCTAATGATTCCCAGCATTCTGTTCGCTTTTTTGACTCCCGCTGCACATTGAGTGGATGTTTTCAGAGAACTGTCCACAACGACTCCAAGATCTCTTTCTTGAGTGGTAACAGCTAATTTAGACCCCATCATTTTATACGTATAGCTGGGATTATGTTTTCCAATGTGCATTACTTTGCATTTATCAACATTGAATTTCATCTGCCATTTTTGTTGCCCAGTCACCCAGTTTTGTGAGATCCTTTTGTAGCTCTTTGCAGTCTGCCTGGGACTTAACTATCTTGAGTAGTTTTGTATCATCTGCAAATTTTGCCACCTCACTGTTTACCCCTTTTCCCAGATCATTTATGAGTATGTTGAATAGGACTGGGCCCAGTACAGACCCCTGGGGACACCACTATTTACCTCTCTCCTACAACTGAACTCTATTTAGCATACAATGATTCTACATGACATGTTAATTAACCAGAACAGCACACAATAAATGAATGATAACCCTGTAGCCAATGATTTTAGTTTAAGGTGTGTGCGTTTGGCTTGCCAGCTGGGTCTCCTGCTGCGTTCTTAGGGGGGAGAGCATCTCTGATCCCTGAGTGCGCCAGGCTAGGGTGTGGGTCTGTTCTAGGGCAGGGATGGGCCCGGGGTCTCTGGGATTTGGATTAGCAGGGGGCTCGTGTAGGGTGACCAGGTGTCCGGAACAAAAGGGACCCTGGCGGCTCTGGTCAGCACCACCGACTGGGCGGTTAAAAGTCTGGTTGGCGGCGCTGCGGCAGGCTAGTCTCTACCTGTCCTGGCACCGCGCTGTGCCCCAGAAGTGGCCAGCAGGTCCATCTCCTAGGCGGCAGCTGCCCGAGGTAAACCCAGTCCCCAACCCTCTGCCCCAGCCCTGAGCCCCCCCAAACCCAGACTACCCTCCTGCACCCCAAACCTCGCACCCCCAGAGCCTGCATCCCCAGCCCAGAGCCCTCACCCCCCTGCAGCCTGCACCCCAACCTCTGCCCCAGCCCAGAGCCCCCTCCCACACCCTGAACCCCTTATCCCTGGCCCCAGCCCAGAGCCTTCACCCCCTCCCACACTCCAAATCCCTCGGCCCCACCCCCTAGCCTGGAGCCACGGGGAAGGGGCGGGGCTAGGCTGTCCGGGTTTCTGGAACTAGAAAACTGGCAACCCTAGGCTGGGGGGGCGGGATCTGTGGAGCTGCTGCTTTCCCTGGGCCGCAGGCTTCATTACTCTGATTTCTCTATTCCCCTGGCGCCAGGAGCCCAGGCACGGGCCGGCCCCGCTGCGCCCGGCGCTGCACACACACACACCACGGAGACGGTCCCTTTCCCGGGGGCTCCCGGACACGAGACTCCAGCTGGAGCCGGGCTGCGGGGGGAGCGGTCGGGGCGCTGGCCGGGGTCTCCCCTGCGCACTGGGGGATGCTGGGAGATGTAGTTCTGCTCTTCCCACCGAGCAGGAACAAAGCCCCAGCAGCGAGCCGAGCTACAGCTCCCGGCTGCGGGCTCCAGAGCGCCCCGGGGCCGGTTCCTCTGCGCGCTGGCTCCCGGGGCCCAGCCCGTCTGCCGGGCCCACCGCTTCCCGCCCCGGCCCGCTGCCCGGCGCGGGGACCGACCGACCCCCGCCCCGCCGGGCAGCCGCCTCCCCCGGCCCGGCCCGGCCCGGCCCCTGCGCCCTCCCGTGCGCCCAGGGCGCGCCGCGCTGGTCCTGCGCCGCCATTCGGGGCGCGTCGCGGCTGGGAGCGGAGCCGGCCGAAGGCAGCGGGCGGGCCATGCCGGCGCAGGTGGGGCTGGGGCTGGGGCTGGGGCTGGGGCGGGGCCGGGGGCGGCGGCTGGGCTCGCCCCGCGCCAGGGGACGTGGGGCTGGAGGGAGCCGAGCCCGGGATGCGGGGAGCGGGTGAGCCCGGCGCCCTGTGCGCGCTCGGCCCCCAGCCCGGCCCGTGGATGGTCCCTGGCGTGGCCGGCGGCCCCGGCACCTCTCGCCCTGCCTCGATTGGTCGGTCCCCAGCCCCGGGCGGTCACGCCGCGGCCGGCCGAGAATCAGGCCCTGGGCCTGACCTGGCTGCTTTGCTTGTCCCTGCCCGGGAGCAGCTGGCAGGCTTGTTATCGTCGGGTAGCGTGGAAGCGCTGGGGCTGTGGGAGCCGCGGCAGGTGTGAATATCGGGCCCCACCCTTGTCTTTAGGGGGAGGGTCCCCCTCTGCCTGCAGGGCTAGCCCAGCCTGGCGGGGTCTCCCTGGGAGTGGAGCGAGGAGCCGCCTGAGAAAGTCTCACCTCCAGGGGCCTTCTGGCAACCACAAGGCAAAATACAAAGGGCAGACGCTGGTGCCAGGGGTCGGATCCCATGGCACAACTCAGGGCAGCCCCAGAGCTGCTCCTCTGGGATCCTGCCTGGCCAGACACAGAGGGAGGGAGCCAGACCCGCTAACAGATGAGCAGGCTCTCCGGGGAGACACCCCCCTGCAGAGGCACCTGCCCCTCCTCAGGGGTGGGTCTGCAGCAGCAGGAAGAGGTGTTTGGTCTGGAGGTGCTCCTCGTGCATCAGTGTAAATTCAGGGGACCCACAGTCCTATCCCCCTTCCCCGCTCCGGGTTGGTCCCAGTCCTTGGGAATTCCATGCATTGGGGCATGGTGCCAGGACTAGGGGCTTGTTAGCCTGACTAGCCTGTGTGAAAGAGGCTAATATAAAATGAAGCAGAAGCCTGCACTTAGGTCAAAATGCCCCCCACAGCCCTGCCGTCCCTGGGAGCTTGGCCGGACCCAGGCGCCAAGCTGGGATCATCGTTATTCTAACATACGCTGTAAGTCGTGAGAGGTTAGATACGCGCCTGGGGTAGCCTGCGCGTGTCTAACCCCTGCTTCTGCCTGGCTGGACTGGAGCCCACGGTGCTGAGTGGGGCACGGTTGCATTGCAGGTGCCGGTGACGTTCGAGGACGTGGCGGTCTATTTCTCCCCGGAGGAGTGGGCGGCGTTAGCAGAATGGCAGAGGGAGCTGTACCGGGACGTGATGATGGAGAATTACGAGCTGGTGGCATCTTTGGGTGAGGATCCCTTTATTAGCAGGAGCAGCAGCATCTTGGGCACCCCAAGATCTCACGTTCCCTGGGGACCCTGGCCCTGATGTACGTGGGGAATGCCTGGCGTGTGGCTGAACATCGGAGACTTCCCCCCGACGAGGGGCTGCAGGGCCGTGCTCCGTGGCCTGGGTCCAGGGCGCTGTGTGTCTGGCAGTAGATCCATCGCTTTCAGCCCCCGTTTGTTGGTGCCATCCCAGCAGAGGTATGCTGATGGCCGGGGCTGCCTCCTAATGGAGGACACGTCCCCCCACCCTCCGGCATTAGGGTGCATAGCCTCCCTGTCGGTGCTTAACGGGTCACGAAAGACACGTTGGCGCTGAGCCCCAGCACTAATGAAGCACTGGCTGGGCGGCCGGAGGGTGGCTGCTGGCCCGACGCCCAGCTCGGAAGGTGGCATGGGGTGCGATATCGCCACCCTGACTTCTGCGCGGCCACTGGCAGCGGCGCTGCCTTCAGGGCTGGGCGGCTGCAGAGAGGCAGCTGCTGCCTGGGAGCCAAAGGTGCCAGGGCGATGAACTGCCAAGCCTGGAGGTGCTGGGGCCCGGCTTGCTGTCCCATTGGACCCAGCTCCTGGAGTCTCAGGATCAGCTACTCAGAACTGTTCACAGTGATCCAGGTCCCTGTGACCTCGCGGCTGGGTTACTGCCAAGCTGCCTCCGTGCAGTTCCCAGGGGCTCGAGCTGGTGAAGGACGCAGTAGCAGCGGACGTGGGCACGTACCCTGTGCCCTGCACCAGCTGCCTATTGACTCCCAAGTGCAATCAAAGGGGCTGGGTGCTGTCTGTGGGCGCTAGATGGCCTGGGACCCAGCTGTCTGAAAGGCAGCCAGTATCCTATCACAGGAACTTCCAGCCTGGGGGCTCCTCGCAAGAGAAATTCCTGTTGCAGTGGCTGGCACAGTGAGTCCTTCTCTTGCCCATGAACAGGCTCCGTGGGCCCCAAGCCCAAGGCATCAGCTAGAAAAGCAAAGCGAGAGAAGGCGCCATATGTCTGGGACCACCAGTACTCGAGAGCGAAAATCCTGATGCTTCCAGCACAGGGGAACGACACCCCTAACCAGGTGAGACCTGCTCCGGTAAGGAGAGCGAAGTGCTGGAAACTCAGAGGCTCTGGGCAAGAGGGGACTAAGGGAAAGGCCCCAGAGCTGGCCAAGGCATGGGGCATCGGAGAGAGATGCCACGGTGTCAGCTAGGTTTTAGGCCTTTGGGTAGCGGAAAACTTTTTTTAACAGCAGCAGGCAGCCTAATGCCCCATCAGTGCCTGTGGCTTCCTGTCTCCGAAGGGCTTCCCCGATTTCTGCTTTATGAGCACCGTTAATTGCTGGCTCATAAGCATGTAAGCCTGAGTCTCCCGGTATCCGGGCTGTTCCCGCTCTGCTCTGGCGGCCGGGCCTGTGGTGCTGGACGGGCTCTGGTGCAGGCTGGGCCCTGCGTTCTGTGCCAAGGCGTGGGCAGCGAATTGGGGACGTGCTGAGCCCGCGCTGCTTGTTAGGAGAGGGTGATCCCCAGGGGGAAAGGCTAGTGGGAAGTGCCGCGTGCCGTGGACTCTCTGGCTGTGGAGGGCGGGCACCGCTCTGATTCTCTGCCCGTTTGCAGGGACATTGCAGGAGACGTGGGGCGCTTGCTGGCATCCTGCTCTGGGGGAGGAGGAATTCAGGTCTCTCCCTGCCCAAGAGCCCTCAGGCTCCAGCTCTTAAAGCAGCAGCCTCCCTAAGGTGACTTTCCCTCCTTTAGCAACTGGCTAAGACGGCTCAGGGCCTTTTCCTTCCAGGCGGCCAGCTGCCCTGCCACAGGGGGTGAGAACAGAGGGTCGCTGCGTGCAGCGGCCTGGGGAGTGGCTTAGCAGGGCTAATCTGTGCTGCAGGAGCCGGCGACCTTCGAGGAGGTGGCGGTCTATCTCACCACCGAGGAGTGGAAGGAGCTGAAGGACTGGCAGCGGGAGCTGTATCAGGACGTGATGAAGGAGAATTATGAGCTGGTCACGTCTGTGGGTAAAGATCCCGTTATTGGGGCAGTGGCCCGGCCTGTTACCCCGGGCCGGCTTCATAGCTTGCTCTCCTGGAACGTGGGCAGAACGTGCCCCGATTATTCTTAATTAGGCAGGGGGACTTGGTGGCTTCCTAAGCCAGGTGTGTCATAAACACACCAGCCCCGACAGAAGGCAGCCAGCGTGCGCGTTCGACTCCTGTCGGTGGGCTGGCTAGCTGAGCCATTTGACAGGCACGTAACAAACCTTGCCTTCCATCGAACAGGAGGCACCGTGGTGAAACCGGAGATTGTCTCTAGGCTAGAGCGTGGGGAAGAGCCATACAACCCCAGAGAGACACATGTTCCTGGTCCCCACGTCATGGGTGAGTGAGGCCAGCAAAGCTCCTAGAGTCGGGGTCCCTGTGCCGGCTCCTGGCACGTGGCACTTGGTTGTGTTGGACACAGTGGTGCCCAGTTCATGAATGTTTCCGGCCCTGCCAGTGCGGTGCCCGGCGCTGAGGAGGGCATGGGCCTGAGCTTCAAGCAGCGGGTCAGTCGGTGCGTTTGTCATTGCCAGGGCAGACCCCACAGGGTCCCTCTGCCCCCTCCTGCCAGTGCCAGCAGGGGGGACCATTCCTGTGGGAGGTACAGACAGAATTGGGAGGAGTTTCCCTCTCTCCAGCAGGCACCGTCAGGCTGAGACCGTCATTGCAAGGCGGGCAGAGGCTGGAGCCTGCAAGCCCTGGGGAGTTCCCAGTGGGGCAGGCCCGGGGGAAGTCTGGCTAGCAGGGACACAACAGGACCTTCCCTTGGTAAATAGCGGGTGTGGGTGAGACACACCTGAGGGCAGGGGCGGCGCATGAGGGAGGATCCAGGGGCAGGCTGTGGACTGGCAGCGCTGTAAACACTCGTCCCGGAGGAGTTTCCACAGGAGTATGTCCCACAGAGAGGCCCTGGGGGCCGTAGCTGTGCCCCCAGGCTTGGCTTTACCCCCAAAACCCCCCAGCTCACCGGCACATGGAATAACGCCTGGACGCTCCTCTCCCGGCAGGTGGTGGGACCCGGGGGACTGATGAGGAGGGGATGCGTCGTGAGGAAGAGCCGGCAGAGCTGGACCCGAGCGAGACGCTAACGGAGCGAGACGCAGCGAGAGTTTCCCTGGGCTCGGCCGGGACCGGAGCCAGCGCGAGGCCTGGGGGGAACGGACACGATGAACCCCCGTGGGGTGAGAGGCGGGTCAGGGACTCCCCAGCCAGCGCTGAGCCCCAGAGCAACGGGGCCCCAGAAAGACTCCGCCCAGCGCCCGAGAGTCAGGGGGGCAGCCTGGGGACGGGAGCCGTGACTGTAACCCCCAGCACAGCGGGGCCGTGTGGGGGGAGCCCTGGGCAGCGGGGGAAGCCAACAGAGGAGCACGCCGCCCCCGGGGGCGGGAGGCCCTACAAGTGTGGGGAGTGTGGGAAGGGCTTTGGCAGCCAGGCCTCCCTAGCCAAGCACGGGTGGCAGCATGCCGGGGCGGGCGCCTTTCCCTGCAGCCAGTGCGGCAAAGCCTTCAGCAGCAAGGGCAACCTCCTGCGGCACCTTACGCTGCACAGCGGGGAGAAGCCCTTCGGCTGCGCCGAATGCGGGCGCCGCTTCCGCACCAAGCAGGCCTCCCTGTCGCACCGGCGCGTGCACAGCGGGGAGAAGCCCTTCGCCTGCCGCCAGTGCGGGCGGAGCTTCACGCGCAAGGAGAACCTCCTGCGCCACCAGGAGACCCACGTGCACAGAGAGCCCCAGGCTTGCCCCGAGTGCGGCAAGAGCTTCCTGCACGCGGGCTCGCTGCTCCTGCACCGCCGCTCCCACGCCGGGGCCCGGCCCTTCCCCTGCGCCCACTGTGGCAAGAGCTTCAACTGGAAGACGAACCTCACCGCCCACCTGCGCAGCCATGCCGAGGAGCAGCCCTCCGCCGGCCGCCAGCGCGGCCAAGCTTCCAGCGACCGCGGAGACCTGCTGCGGCACCAGAGGGCCCACGCGGGCGGCGGGCTGCCGACGGGCTACGGCCACGGGGCGACCTTCAGCGAGTTCCTCCAGATCCACGAGATGCTGATCTCCCGCACGCATGCCCGCAAGCCCCTGGGCGCCCTCACCAAGTACAAATGAAACCTGGCTGCAGGGCCTGGGCAGCTCTGCCAGCGCGGGGCAGGGGAGGACGCCCAGCCCCGTCTCCCAGCACGTGGCCGGGTAGAGGACCCTGCCAATGCAGGTACGCCAGCGGGGTTACGGCCCGGCCAGGGAGCGCGGCCCTGGTGCGGGGAGTGCTCTCCGGAGCTCTGGCTCCTCGCTGCAGGCTCTTCCCCCAGGATTTTTCCTTTGGATGGTGGCTGGTTCCCATCCAGCGCGTTCCAGCTGCTGCTGCCAGCTGTGGGGTGGCTGCTGCCCCCTGGGGTGCACTGGTGCCATTGTTTAGGCCCCGACGGCTGGTGATGAAGTCCTGCAGCACGTTCACAGTCAGGGCTGCTCTCCGAGCTCTGATGTTGCCGCCCCTTGCAGGAGAGGCTGCTCGGACGTGTCCCGATAGCCAATAGCTAGCAGAGAAGAGCAGGGCCTAGGAGAAATCTTCCGGGTCAGCCCCAGGTAGCACGCGTGGCTCCGGTGCGCTAGCCAAGGGGGCCCGAGTGGCAGATCTCGCTGCAGCAAGGCCCACGTCCGGGAGAAAAGGCAGCATCGCAGAGGAGGCGCAGACTGCAGCTTGCTCACTCCAGGGAGAGGTTTCAGGGGAGTGCATGGTGACAGCAGGCTGGGTTAGCCTGGGGCTGGAGAACCAGAGAGTCTGTCCAGCAGCCTCAGTCCGGAGTCTCCGCAGTACGTGGGCTGCCGAGAGCAGCCTGGCTCACTGGTAAAGGGCCTGTAGCCGCACTGGTGAAGCCTGGCTAGAGGCGCCGTTGACCAGTCTCAGGTCTCGTTAATCAGCCAGGATCGACTCACCGGTGGGTGCCTGTGAATCCCAGCTGCCCGCTGGGATGTCTTAGCCGCATTGCTAGCCTTGCCCATCCAGCCTAAGGTCCCACCATTCCGATTACCCTCTTGCCTTGTATAGAGCCATCGAAATGCTGGGCTGGAAGGGACCTCAAGAGGTCCCTGAGTCCAGACCCCGGCGCTGAGGCAGGACCAAGAAAACCCAGCCTGGTCCTGACAGGTGTTTGTCCAACGGGTTCTTAAAAATCTCCAGTGATGGGGACTCCATGACCTCCCTGGGTGGGAGCCTGTGCCAGAGCTTTGCTGCTCTGGGAGTTTCTGCTACTATCTAACCAAAATCACCCTCCTGTTCCCCACTTCCCTTTGAAGCTGGCTTTATCTGCAGCTCTCTCGGCCTGGCTAGAGCCTGAGCCATTGTTGGCTCCCCTCTGAAGTCGGGGAACACCACGTTTCGCAGGGTCTCGCTGTGTGCCCCTCTGGGCTGGTTTGGCGGCTCCAAGGATGCTGGAGTTCCAGTGGGCGAGGAGGGAGGGCCGAGGCGTGTTCTCAGCACGAACGGGGTCCTGTTTAAAGAACATTTTCTTGACTAGGCCTAAATCACCAGCTCGGGTGAGGAACGTGCCACCTTCACGCAGGCTGACCGAGCAGTGTATGCAGTGAAATTCTCCGCGCGGTGCGGAAATACACCCTCTCCCGCTGTCAGACCAAGTGTCCAATAAACCAGTCCAGTTGTCGCTCGCTGCCGCTGAGGTGTAGCTAGCATTTTTGTGAAACGGGCGAGTCCCCTGGGGGCGCAGGAGAACTTGGTGCAACACGGGCCGTGAGCCGGTTGTGTTGGGCATGAAGCTTTTCTGGGTTCTCCACCTCCCAGGCAAGTGTCAATCGGCTTTCCTCCAGTTCGTGCTGTATTTCCGTTGGGCTGAGCCCCTACCCAGGCCGCTCCCTGCATCCCCGGCGTGACCCACCCCTCCTGGGAGCTCTGTGCGTCTCTGCTGTCCTGGGGTGATGGTACAGAGTTGCCGAAAGAACGGCTTTCCAGCAGCAGGGGCCAGGGAACTGTCTGAGAAAGGGCTCTCCGCACGGCCAGTGACTCAGCCTTCCAAGGATGGTGAAGCAGGGGATGCAGATGTGCGCTGCCTGCTCACTAACCCGGGCTCCCTGGCTGCCCAAGCCTTTATTTCCCCTGCCCCGTTACGCCTGCAGGGCTGGGCGAGAGAGAGAGCCGGGCTCTGGCCCCGTGAGCCCTGCAGGGCCGGTGGTGCCTGGGGGTAAGGGCGGGTCTGTCCCTGGGGAGCCCTGTGGGGCCAGGCCAGCTAAGGGAGGGGAGCCGGGTCTGTCACTGGCGAGCCCTGCAGGTCTGGGCTCGCTAAGGGAGGGGATCCTGGGGAGCCCTGTGGGGCTAGACTGGCTAAGGGAGGGGGAGCTGGGGTCTGTTCCAGGGAGCCCCGTGGGGCTGGGCCGGCTAAGGGAGGGGAGCCGGGTCTGTCACTGGCGAGCCCTGCAGGTCTGGGCTCGCTAAGGGAGGGGATCCTGGGGAGCCCTGTGGGGCTAGACTGGCTAAGGGAGGGGGAGCTGGGGTCTGTTCCAGGGAGCCCCGTGGGGCTGGGCCGGCTAAGGGAGGGGAGCGGGGTCTGTCACTGGCAAGCCCTGCGGGGCAGGGCTGGCTAAGGGAGGGGATCCCAGGGAGCCCTGCGGGGCTGGACCGGCTAAGGGAGGGGGGACCCTGGGGAGCCCCGTGGGGCCGGCCCGGCTGAGGGGGGGGGGACCCGGGGTCTTTGCACCCGCAGCAGGTTCGGTGGCCGGGGTCCCGGCTTGTGCCCAAAGCCCCCGGCCAGGGCCGAGTTTGGGGACCCCGGACCGGGCCGGGGCAGAGCCGAGCCCCGCTGCAGCCGCGGGCCGGGTGGAGGGAACCGGCTCGTCGGCAGCGAGCCCCGGGCCGGGCCCGGGCTGCTCCTCCCCAGCGCTGGGCCGGGCGGTGTGAGCGGCTCCTCCCCCGTCCCCGCCCGCCTTCTTCCGGCCCCAGCCCCGGCCCCGGCCCCGGCCCCGGCCTAGCCCGGCGGAGGAAGCGCGGCGGTGCCGCGGGAGGCTCCGGCGAGCCCAGCCGAGCGGCGCGCAGAGCCCCGGGCCGCGCAGGGGGCATGGCCGCTGGGAGCGCTGCTCAGGTAGGCTCGGCTCGGCTCGGTTCCGCGCGGCGCGGCTCGGCTCGGCTCGGTTCCGCGCGGCTCGGCTCGGCTCGGGCAGCGCCGGTGGGCTCGGGGCGCCTGCTGGCGGGGGGCTCCCCTGCGGCACCTTCCCCTCCCCGCCCGGCTGCGGGGCCGGGGCCAGCGGCCAGGGACCGTTAGATCATCTAGTCCGAGCTCGGGTGCATCCCCTGGACACATCCCGGCGGGCCCGGCACAGCCGGTGCCCCCAGGGGCCGGGGCCAGGCTGCTGCCCCCAGCGCCCTTTTCCAGTGCCGGGGGCCGGGCCGGCGCCTGGGAGCCGCATCTCTGAGCCTCTGCCGGGTGAGCGCAGCAGGACTCCCGGAAATCGCCCCCCCGCAGGCTCCCAGCCCTTGAAGGCTGGGCCAGGCTCTGGAGCTGCTGGAGGGGCAGGAAACGGTGCTGCAGACAGGGAGCCCCCCGGCATAGCCCCAGCCCTGGGCTACGGCCGCAGAAGGGGACGGTCCGTCAGGGCAGGAACGGGCGCAGCTCCGGCGACGGACCCGTTCTTCCATCCCCCCGGGGCGGGCTGGGGCGCGCAGGGGGTGTGGTGGCCTTTTCGCCCCCGACAGAGGTAGTCCCGTCAACCTGCCTTTTAAGGGTAGAGCCTTTGGGTGCCCAGCTGCTGGAGTCCCCTGGGGCCTCCAGGGTCGGGACACCCAGCCCTGCTCCCAGAACCCCCTGGACGTGGCGGCCACGGTCGGTTCGGATTGCGCATCGTGGGAAGCTCGGCACATTGCGCTGCACGACTCGTCACGGATAACGAAGGGATCCCACTGGCCGAGCTCGGAACGTCCCGAGTTCTCGGGGCTCTGCCTCTTCCCGGGGACCCGCGAATGTTCTTAAAACCGATTTGTTGTGGCCGCTGCGTCTTTAGGATGCACAAAGGAGGTTTGGACGTTGTCGTGCTGCTTGTTTGTGTATTGGAACGAGGGGCTGGTCGCCCTGGGAGCCTCTGGCTGACCGGAGAGCGCCCTGAATGACTGTCCGTGTGGGGTGAGCGGAGTGTAATCAACCAGACAGACCTGCTAGACTGGGCATGAGAGGTGCCCTGCAAGTGAAGCCCGGCTAACGAAGGGGGGCAGTGACTGTTTAAAATGCGAGGGAGTCTGTTTCTTTGTGGTGGCACCTGTTTAACTCCAATGCCCAAGGAAGACTGGAGAGAAAAGCTCTCTGAGCTAAAGTTTGGCTCATCACCACCTGCCCTTCCAGGAGAGGCCACGTTTCTCAGTCCACCCAAAGATCAGGGAAGAGGAGACTTGATATTCCTGATGTAGCTGTAAGGTAAAAAACAAGCAGACTCCCACCACAGTCCTGTTCTGTTCTGGTCTCTCTGGCCGTTATGCATCATGAGAAAGGGCAGAAGTCCAATGTTTTCGGCTTTGCAGATCACCTTTAAGTTTAGTCCAAACGAGCCTGCTGCAAACTGGCTCCCCTGGGATCTCTCCCTCCTCTGCAGCTGCATGTTCTCATCGAGACACCGGCCGGGTGGGTCTGCGCGCTGGCTGGGTAGGTCTGAGTGCCAGCTGGGTAGATCAGGGGCTACTCTCAGCCTGGCACAGACCAGGGCTGGATGCGGTAATTGGCAGTATTACGGTGACACCCTAATGACCCTAGATTAGGGTCCCATTGTGGTGGGCTCTGGATATACCCAGAGTCAGAGACAGCCCCTGCCCTGTGGTGCTTACAGGCAAATCTAAATAACACAGATAAAGGTAGGGAAGAGGTAAGTGTTAACCTCCCATCTGGCCACTGGAGATACTAAGTGATGTATCCAGGGTCACACAGGGAGTCTGTGGCAGAACCAGGAACTGCCCCAGGTCCCCTGAGCGCCGGCCCACCACTGTGCCCACTACACCAGTCTTCCTGAGCAGTCGCCCCACCCCGCATAGGACAAGCTCGGGACACCCCCAGGCTTGAAGCCACGTGGGACTGGTCAGCAGAAGATCAGAGGCAAAACCTGTCTCGGACAAGGTAAAGGAAGGTGACCCAACCGGCCATGGGGCCCTAGGCTGGGCGGTGAGTGGGGCAGCTTGGAGGATGTGACCATGAGGAAGGTGGATAAAGATGCCACTGAATCAGTAGGTCCTGAATGGGGACCCTTCTTGTGTTTCAGGCCCTGGTGTCATTCGAGGACGTGGCGGTCTATTTCTCCCCAGAGGAGTGGGCGGTGTTAGATGAATGGCAGCAGGAGCTGTACCGGGAGGTGATGATGGAGAATTACGAGCTCATCGCCTCGCTGGGTAAGACTCAGGCCCTGTTAGAGTCTGTGAAAGGCCCTGGCCAGTGCCAAAGTTGGAATGGGATGAAATCCACCCTGAGGGAGACCCTCTAGCCCACAGGAGCCAGCCGGAGCTCGCACCTCTCGGGCAGCGAGCTCGCTCTGTGCATGGTCCAGACACGGCCCAGTCCCACGGTAGCCCTTTTCAAGGGAACATTGAAATCCTGCAGGGCATCCAAATGTCTCTTCAGAAGAGCCTGGGAAACTGGCTGAACCGTTCCGCCTGGGACCATGTCCCCTCCACGGGGCCCAGGGGCTGCAGGTACCTGCCCATCCCTCGGCAGCTGCCTCTCCCAGCAGGGATGAGGAATTCCAGCCTGCTCCAGGTACCGGTGGGCTGCACCTCGCAGGGGCGGTGCCCGTCCACACACTGCTGTTACGTATGGACGCAGCCCTGCGGGAGCTGGGCTCACCCCAGGCAGTAGCCCCCCATGTGTCCCTGCCCCAAGAGGTTTGCAGTTGGAACGAAGAGCCCCTGTGACAGCATCTCCCACTCACATCCGATGCGTTTGCAAATCACCTCTTTCTGCGGCGGACACAGGAAACCCAGACTGTGGGTCTCTCCCCGTGCCCAGGTTCTGCAGGCCCCAAACCGGAAATGATCTGTAAAATGGAGCGAGGGGAAGAGCCACACGCTGCAGCTCCCCAGGGGGAGAGGGACAGAGGAATCCTGGATGCCCCCAGCACAGGTGAGCGGCACCGATTCCCCTTTCCTGCAAACTGCTCAGAGACAAAAGAGCAGAAACTTGGTGCGACGTTCAGTCCCTGTCCCAGGTGGAGATGAGCAGAGGGGGACTCAGGCTGCGCTGGCCGATCAGTATCCCCAAGAGACGTTCGTGCAGCAGTGGCCTGGGTGCAGCCCCTCTGCTAGGGCCAAGACGGGGCTGGGGGTAGAACTGCTTGTGCCAGCTCTCTGCTCCTCACGGCAGCTGTCTGCCCGCTCTGCGCTGCTAAGGGGCATCCCAGCCTCCGGCCCCTGATCTCCCTGGGCTCCTTGCTCTGCAATGAGATCCGCGGCAAGGCCGTTCCTGCAGGGAGATAGGGCACACGGTGCGGGAGCTCATCGGTCTACCATTCGTTCCTCCCGCCCTGCGGGCCAGTCCCGGTCGTGTTCCCGCCCGACGGGGACGCCAGCCTGTGCCCAGGATCTCTGCCCGCATTGGCTGCACAGCGGGCACCGGCAGAGACATGGTGTCTCTACGGCCTGGCCCCTCCCAGCCTCATTCCACGGCGCGCCGTGGGGGCAGAGGTGTGGCTCGAGGCGCTGGGTGGGCCCGGGGCTGGTGGGAATGGGCAAAGGTGTGTGGCTCTGTGGCACCAGCGGAGCATCCGGCCTCCTCCCGAGGCCCCTTCCCAGCGTGTAACTGCTTGGCTTGGTCTGTCCAACAGCTGGCTGGGGCAGGCGTGTCAAGGAGGAGCGGTCGGCGGAGGGCTGCAACGAGCAGTGGGTGGCGCCCACCTCGCTGGCCGGGGGAGCCGAGGGGTTTGTGCTGGAATATCCTGCCCTGTGGTGTGAGGTGAAGCCGAGGGAGCTGGCCGGAGACGCCCCCCAGCAGTCCCCGGAGTGGGAGGGAAGGGACGGCGCGTTCCTGAGCGGCCCGTTGGCCATGATCCACCCGGCGAGCGAGGGCCCCCTCATCTGCTGCGAGTGCGGGAAGAGCTTTGATGACGAGGCCTTGCTGAGCGCCCACCAGCGCCTGCACCCGGGCGCCGGGCCCCACGAGTGCCGGGCCTGCGGGAAGAGCTTCCGCCACCGCCGCAACCTGCTGACCCACAAGAAGCGGCGGGGCACGAGCCGGCACGCGTGCACCGAGTGCGGGAAGGGCTTCTGCCTCAAGGGCGACCTGCTGCGGCACCGGGCGGGGCACGCGGGCGAGGGCGGCCACGCCTGCAGCCTGTGCGGGGAGAGCTTCCGCCACCGGAGGAACCTGCTGGCCCACAGGAAGGAGCACGCCGGGGACACGCCCCACCGGTGCCCCGAGTGCGGGCAGAGCTTCGGCGACCCGGCCAGCCTGGCCCAGCACGAGGCGGCGCACCGCGAGGAGAGGCCCTTCGTGTGCGCCCGCTGCGAGCGCAGCTTCAGCTGGAAGGAGAGCCTGCTGATCCACCAGCGGAGCCACCCGCAGGAACGCTCCCACAAGTGTGCCGACTGCGGCCGCAGCTTCAGCCGCAATGGCAACCTCCTCATGCACCAGCGGGTGCACACCGGGGAGCGGCCCTACGCCTGCCCCGAGTGCGACCGCGCCTTCTGCAACAAGGCCAACCTCATGGCCCACCGGAAGCTGCACCGGCGGTTCAAGCCGTACGCCTGCGCCCACTGCGGGAGGAGCTTCAGCTTCAAGACCAAGCTGCTCCTCCATCAGAGGGCCCACGGGGACGAGCAGTAGCCCCCTGCCGCTCTGGCTGCTGGAGGCTGCAGCCGGGCCTGGCAGGCTGCCTGGCTCTGGTGTTGCTAAGGACCGGGGCTGAAACTCCCCCCGGGCAGAGGGCTGGGGCGAGGCCTAGGTGTTGCCTCAGCCTGGGGGTCCCCTGGGCCATGGAGCAAGACCCCCGCCTTTGCGGGGAAGCTCTGCTGTCTTGCAGAGGCCTGGTTAGGTCACTCTGGGGGGGTTCTGCCGTTGCTAAGGGGGGGGTGAAATTCACCCCAGGGCTGAGGGCTGGCGCGCATGCGGGACTCAAGCGGTGCCAAGGCCTTGCCAGCCAGCCCTCTCCCCGGGGGAATTTCACTGGTCGTCAATATACTGCCGTGTGTCCTCATTGTAAGGCATCAGACTCGCCCTGGGCCTGGCTGCCCTGAGAGCTACATCCCCCTCCTCAAATGGCAGTTCCCCGGCCCGCCAATGGGCATCCTGAGCCCCCCATAGTTACCTAACCCACCCATAGGCGGTGGTGGTCTTAGAGAGTCATAGCAGCGAAGGCCAGAAGAGATTGTTCTGACCATCCGGTCGGGCCTCCTGCTTCACCCAGGGCAGAGAATCTCACGCTGGGTCTCCTGCAGCCCCCTAAGAAGGACCATTGGGCAGTTTCTGAGAGAGGTCAGGGCACTAGCTGAAGCCTTGGGTTCATGTCCCTGCTCTGCTACAGATTTCTGTGTGGCCTTGTGCATGTCTCTTAGCCGCTCAGGGCCTCGCTGTCCCAGCCATACAATGGTGATACCAGCCTGTCCTGCCCACGGGGGGTGGGGTGGGGATAAATGCAGTCATGCTTGTGAGACGCCCAGATACCACGGTGATGGTAGCCAGGTAAATGGATGGATTGTCTGGTTGGCCCCCGGCATAGCCCGGGCTGTAGAAGTTCCCACGGTTGAGCGTGAGGCTCCTCTGGCTGCTGTTCCCAGTGTGACTGGTTTTTCCCATAGAGACGGTCCTGTGGGGCATTTCCCAGTGCGCTGGCTGCACTGGGCGGGACGCCCGCCCTGCTTGTTTCACCACAGCATCGAAGGGGTGCCCTGTACCCGGGTCCCTTCACATTATAACTGCGCCAGGATTTTGGAAATGCTCCGCAGCTCCATCGCAGCAGAGGGGGGTGTGGGGAGGGTTCCCTGTGGGGCAGGGGGGAGAGACAGTGAAGTCTGTGCAGAGTTCAGGGCAGATATAATCCCTCCAGGCCGGGCTGCAGCGAGGTGACCCATGTTCCTAGTGCTCACCCTCCTCCAGGGAGAAACTGCACAGCGTTATGTGTGTCCTGGCTGTGCGCCCCCCGAATGTGCAGAAGCAGCCATCTGCCTTCCAGACTCCCCCCCCCCGGGGACGGCCCAGCGATGGGGACCAGCACTGCAAGTCAGGCGGAAATTGCTAGGGCAGTTCCCATTCTGCAGGGAGCCCATTCCTGGCAGGCTGCCATTTCTGCTGAGCAGCAGCGCAGTGAGTACCGAATCTGGGCCACCTCCATGGTGCTGGGGACACAAATTCCTCTTTCTTTCAATGGACAGAATGTCTTGGGGACCTCGTGTAAATCTGGCTGCAGACAGACCATTACCTGGGGATTTGCAGGTCCTGCCGAAAATAGAGAGTTATTCCTTGCTTGGGGCTCTCCGCAAAATGCTATCTGCAAACCCTCCCCCGGCTTGTCCACTCTGGTCTTGTCGTGTCAGCCTAAGGAGATACTTCCCACAATGCACAGTCAACCTGTGGAACTCCTTGCCAAGGGATGTTGTAAACGCCAAGACTATAACGGTTCAAAAAAAGAACTAGACCAGTTCCTGGAGGATTGGTCTATCAATGGCTATTAGCCAAGATGGTCAGGGACGCAGCACCATGCTCCGAGTGTCCCTAAACCTCCATCTGTCAGCAGTTGGGAGTGGACGCCAAGGGATGGATCACTTAATAAACCGCCCTGTTCTGTTCATTCCCTCTGAAGCACCTGGCATCGGCCACTGTTGGAAGACAGGATCCTGGGCTAGATGGACCATTGGTCTGACCCGGCATGGCCGTTTTGATGTCATCCCCTGTCCCTTCTGACCCATCGATGATGCCAGCTTTGACTGCCTACTTGTCTGCTTCTCTGCTGTTCTCGCCTTGGCCTCCTACACGACTGCGACCCCCTCCCTGGACTGATCTCTGAGACCACTCCCACCCCCCCCACCCCCCCGCATGTCCCTCCTCCAGGCCGAGTCATGTCTCCAGGACCTTGGCCAGCTAACAGTGGTGAGGGAGCGGGGGCAGTTGGGTATAGTCGATGTGTATTTATTCAGTTCCCCACCCTTCATATGTTTACATGGCGCCCTGTGCTGTCCGCTCCTTGGAGCTGGGCCTGTGGCTCCCTGCCCATGTAGGTGATGCCTGGCAGGCTGTGGGCCCTGCAGTAACCCAGATACTGCATTATAACAACTGCAGGGGCTCTGGCCACGTGTCCTGCCAGAGCTGAGCCTGTCGGGCTGGTGGCAAGGGGTACATCTCCACGGGCCCAGTGTTGGTACGGTGGCTATTTTCTGTTACTGGGTGAGCTCAGGGTAAGGAATAAAGATATCGTGAGTCGGGATCAGGTGTTGTACAGGTGATATCGGATTATTGGTTTCAAGATTCTTGGTTTCAAGAGCTCAAGTCAAACCATCAGTGATGAACTTTTCCTGGGAAACTCACTCAGCAGCTTCCTTCCACCTGCCCTTGTACACAGTCAGGCCTCTTATTCCCCTGGGGATGTTTAATTCATTAGGAATTGGCCCCTCTGCTTTGCAGGTTGATGGCAACCCTCTCCGGGTGCTAGAACTCCCTTCTGGAGAGCCCCCGACTCCTGCCTGAGACCTAGGGTGACCACGCTTCCCTCTGCTGAACACGGGACACCCGGTAAAATTACTCGTGTTCAAGCGAGTTCAATGGCAATTGATCAGAACTATGCAGGACAAACGTTCACATTACCATCAAGTTGACTGAGCCCGTTAAAATTTACCTTCTTCTCTTTAAGGCTTTAGGGTTCACACGGGAGGGGTGCCCCCCCCACACACACAGAGGGAGAGGTGACACATACACTCCTGTACACCTCTCTCACAGGGTGCGGGGGAGATGTGTGACCAACCAACCCGACCATCCCTGCCTGGTGCTCTCTGCCCTCCATGCCTGCCTGCCTCTCCTGGTTCCTGACACCGTATCTTCCCAAGGCAAGGTGTGTGTGTGGGGGGACAACACACAGGGTCACATGCCCCTCTCCCCCCACCCCCTCCATTTCTGCCAGGGTTCACACCAGAATGTGGCCAGCAGCAGCGTTTTGGGGAGGGAAGGGATGGGAGCTGCCTACAGCTGTGTGTGGGAGGAGTGAGGGGGGGGGGAAAGGGATGACCTGGCTCATGTCTTTGCAGAGCTCATCTCTTCTCCCCCTGCCTTCCTGGCCCACACAGTGTCAAAGGCAGCTAGCACCTGCAGGCTGCTGCTGGCCACGGACATAACCCAGTGCCTCCTGTCCCCTGGCTACAGCGCGGGCAGGAAGGGGTTAAGCCCTAAGGAACCTGGCCAGGTGGCTCAGCCGGGGAGGGTGCCTAGGGGACGGGGTGGCCCCATGCTCCCTGGGGGCAGGACCTAGGCTGGAGGCCTGGGGGGTGAAGATGATGCTAAGCCCCTATCTGTTGTGGAGCCTGCAGGTTCAGTGTGTGAACAGGCTGGAAATTGCTCCCCCCACCCCCCCCCGAGCTTAGCTGCAGGGCGGGGAGGCTTCCCCATGCCAGCGCTGTGCGGGGCTTTGGCACATGCAGGATTAGGCTCCTCCTGGCCAGTGCCCCGGGCTGGAGGGTCTTGGGCGATCCTGGGGTGCTGGCCCAGCCAGAGGCAGTGGGGAAAGGAAGGAGCCTGCCGGCCAGGTTGTGATGAGCTGAGCTCTCCACTGGGGCTGGGAATGGGACATGCCCTGCTGGGGCGGGGGGGGGGGGGGATATGGAGGAGCAGTGGGATTGGGGGTGTGTGTGAAGGGGCAAAGCAGGGAGAGGACGGTGAGGGGGGAGCACGTAAAGGGCCGATGGGTGGGCAGCAGAGGCGACATGTAACTGGCTGCTGCCTGGCGCCTGCCTGCACTCACCACCCACCGCAGCTCACAGCCAGTGCCGGCTGGAAACGGGCCGGGGGCGGGGTCCTACTGGCCGAGAGCCGGCACGCGGTGGGGGGGAGCGGCCGGCCCCTCACGCTGCAGCTTGGCCCCGCCACCAGCCTGGCACACCCACCCCCCTTGTCGGCCACGGGACTCCCCACTCACTCCTGGTGGGTGGCAGCTGGGGAGCAGGGACCCGGCCAGCAGCAGGATCCGCCAGTACTGATCGGGGGAGACAGAAAATACGGGACAATTTGCCTGTTTTTAAGAAAAAGTCGGGACCCCTGTAGGAGGGCTTAAATACGGGACTGTCCCTTTAAAACCGGGACGTCTGGTCACCCTGCTGACAGCTGCTGCTGGTCCAACTCCTCTCTGTGGCTCACTGAGGAGCCGGGTGGGGGGCTGACTGCATCTCGCGGCTGAGAGGCCAGCTGCCCCGCCACCCCTGGGTGGCTGGATTCCCTCCGGCGTCCTGCCGCGGAGCTGGCTGCTCCCCAGCCCTGGGGCTCTTCGGCGGGACAGGCCCCCTTGGGCCAGAGGAATCTCGGGGCCGCTCAGATTCCCTGGGAAGCAGAGCCAGCGCCTGGCCGTCGGCGCCTTTCTAGCGCTGCCCTTCTGAGGAGCCAGCGGGTTACAGCGAGAGAGAAAGAGGCTCCAGGACGCCTGGCTGCTGAGCCGTGTCCCCAGGGCAACGTAGAGCCGCTCGGGGGCGTTAGAGCGAGTCATCTCTGCACGCCGCAGGGCTCTCGGCGGAGACTTGGTAAGAGCCAGAAAACCAGATCTCCAGCCCTGGCCAGAACGCAAGTGCTACTAGTCAGTGCAACCCCCCCGGCATCAACGCAACGGTGAGACGGGCCCGGATTCGCGCAGGGAATTTCAGACGCACGCCGCCCTTCGCGTCCGGCTCGGACGTCTGCCCTGTGTTGGGGCTGTGCAGGATCCTACGCTGCAGGACGGGGGAGCAGCAGGCTGAGCCCAGAGCAGATCAGCAGGGAGGGAAGGCTGCAGAGGGCCTGCCAGGCAGGGACAGGGCAGGAAGCTTGCGTCTGATTTCAGGGCCTGAAGGGGCCATTACGAATGATTGTCGGACCTGCATGGCACAGGCCCCAGAACCTCACCCAGCAATACCCGTGCATCGAGGCCAGCAGCTCGGGGTTGAGCTAGAAAGTGGTTAGAAAGCAAGTCAGGGGTTTCTAGTGGTTAGAAAGCAAGTCAGGCTTTGTCTACACAGCGTTTAGCGACACGGCCAGGCAGTGTAAACGCTGTTGGTTGGCGATACTTCCACCCCCTACGAGCAGGGTTCGTGTAGGCCACAGGAGAGCGCTCCTGCTGACAACCAGCTAGTCACACTGCCACTTGCCGCGGCAAAACTTTTGTCTTTCGGGGGGAGCGGGGGGAACATTTTAAAGCACCTGTTAAGGTTCAATTGGCAGTGTAGACAAAGCCTAGTAAGTCTCTACTGAAAGGCTCCAAGCGATGGGGACTCCAGCACACCCCTACCCATGCTGGGCCAATGGCTAGCTGCCCTGGCTATTAAACGTTTGCATCTTATTGCCTGTTGGAATTCAGTGATTCCAGCGGAGAGACGCAGCGAGGGCGTGATACGGGCAGAGCGGCTGGCTGGGGGATGAGCTCGCTGCTGTGTTTCCGTGCTCGAAGCTGTGTTCTCTTGCCATACAGGGCTTGCCAGGCCAGCACCATCAGAGCCAACTGCCAAGTGGAAACGTTCGCAGCCCCAGGAGGGCCCCATGCTGTGGACCAGTGGTCTGATGATCCATTTCTCAACTGTCAGTTCTTCTTCCACCACCGGTGGCTAAGGAAACAGCCAGTTCTGCTGGGTGACTGGCCAGGTGTGAATCAGTTGGTACGTAACCCTCCAGAGACTAACGCTACGCTAATGATTTCCTGTTCTCTAGAGGGGCTGGTTGTGATCAGTTCCCACTCACGGGTTACAGAGCTCAGGGAGGTCTCCGTAGTTAGACACGTTGGGAAATTATTCATCAGCTTTCAAATAGCAGCCGCCCCAGTCAGCATGAAAACCTCGGAAGGGAGGAGAGAGCTGAGCCTTGAGCTGGCATCAGTGTCCTGGGTACCACAAACCACTGGCAGCTCTTCTTGCCACGAGCAGTGGCCCAGGCTTGCTCCTGCCCGGCAGAGTCCACGTGTAACACAATTCTCCGGGGATGGTTGTCCCTGGTAAATGGTGGAGCTTTATAAAGTCACTCTGGAAGCAGACTGAAAAACACTGGGGCTTACTCTGCTGCCCCGTCTCACTGGGTAGCACCTTGCAGCCCAACTAGCCCCAAAGCGCCAGCGACGAGCAGGAATCGGGCAACACAATGGTACGTGGCCATAGCAGGATGTAAGACCTAAGCCCTTGTCATACAGGTCTGGTCTGAGGCAGGCCCCACTCACAGAGTCTGGCAAGAACAGGGCGGACATTGCAGAAACACACATTGCTAAGAAGTCACCGAGTACTTACGCAAACACATCCCAAAACAACAACAAAAGTAAAAACTGAAGAATCTTGCACTTAATGGCCATGGTAGTCATATGGCTGAAACAAAATGCCACAATGCTGGCCAGTACAGCCGGGATGTGGTCATTGGGCAGTTCGCCAGCTGCCTGCGCCGGGCCGGGGTGGCACACAGAGGGGACACCCGCACGCAGCCAAACACCTATCAACACCTAACCACAGGGACCTGGGGCAATGGCCTACCAAGCGCCCAGTGCAGGCGGGGCCTCGTGCATCCGCCCGGCTCCGTCAGAGGCCATGTGGATGGGCCGCTGAGGCTGGGGGTAAAGGTCAGCCCGAAACCGGCCAGGCGCGTGGTACTTGCTCTGCCAAGAGGGAGCGGAGGGCTCTGGAGCGGGCTGCGGCGGGCGCTCGGCGGAGCCTTTGGGGCAGCACGACGCACCCACACTCACCCCTCGCTACGTAACTTAAAGCTGCTTTGGAGCCGCTCTGGCCCCGCTGGGGAGAGCCTGCTGGCGGGCTTGGGCTCCTGTGGCCACCTTGACTTTCTCTTGCATGTGCCCAGCTGCTGTGCGGGTCCGCAGAGGCCACTTATCTTCACTGAACCCAAATTAGACTGAGAACCGAGGCACGCACTGCGCCCAGGGAGGGCGAGGACCCATGGGCGCACACTGCCAAGGGACGTGGGGGATTCTCCGGCTCGTGGCTGCCCGTCTGGGAGGTGCCTTCGCCAGCACACGTTACTGGGCTCTGTACAGGTGACCCTGGCCTGGGCTGGACAGGCGGTCGGACGGGATGAGCTCATGGTCTCTTCTGGCTTTAATCTCAACCAATGACTGGCCGCTGCTTAGGGCAAATCACACTCCTTTCGTGGGGCAGTTGTGCACCTCACACCTTTTGCAGCAGCTTCACGCCCTAGGATGGGAGGAGCTGGTTCAAAGGTTACAAACGCTGCCTTCTCCTGCTGCGGCCTCATCCCCGCTTCGACTTCCCCCCCTTGTGATTTAGACATTTTTAAGATGGTTTAAATTGTTCCTGACCACCAGGATTCCAAACCCAAATCCGGCGGGCAGCAGAGGGTGATGCGGGGCCGCTGGGCAGCGGGCAAGGAGAAGGGGCCCCTCCTGAGAGCTGGTGGTTCTCAGGGTGGCTGGAGGGTTCGTGACCATTCCCACTCAGAGCCGCTGTGCCCTGCGATCTGTGGCTGTTGGGCCCCCTGGAGTATTGGCCCCGAGCTTCCCCCCCCCCAGGAACTGGGGCTCGGCGGTGCTGCTCTGTTTCCACCTGGACAACGCTGTGATCAGGATCATCACAGGTAAGGGCCAGGCCTGGCCCAAGCATCTCCCACTGCTCGGCACTGGTGGCCAACGAGCCCGGAGGGCTGGAACGGTGGGGCCATGGACCCATCACTTTGTACTGGCCGTAAGGGCAAGCAGGGGGGAGGGAGGTGGCAGAGAGGAGCGAGCGGGAGGCGGGGTGTTAGGGGGAGGAGGCGGAGTGGGAGCAGGGTCTCAGGGCGGGGAATGGGTTGCGCAAGGGTGGGGGCTCGGGGAGAAGGTGGCACGGAGGTGGGGCCTCGGGGGCAATGGGCAGCATGGGGGTGGGGCCTCAGGGGGGAGGGGTGGTGCAGGGGCAGGGCCACGATTTGGGTGCTGGTGGTCCCCCCCTTTTAGGGGGGCTTCCTCCGCTCCTGCCCCGAGCCACTCTCTCATTCCCAGGCAGGGGGTGCCTGTGAGGTGCACCAGGGTGGCAGGTGGGCGACTGAAGCAGGGCTGCCAGGTGATGAGCTTAAGGCACTAGGCAGACTACCCTGGCGGAGGGGTCAGCGAGGGCTGGCTGTGGCTCCGGCCTGGCCCCTTCGCCCTCTTGCTGGCCCAGGTCCCTGCTGAGCGAGGGGCCATGCATGCCCCATGGTGCCCCTCTACCCGACAGACCCGTGTTAAAAGTCGGCTGCAGTGCCTATTGCAGCTGCACCGGGGGGGCCGCAGGGGAAAAAGTTTGGGACCCCCTGGTCTAAATAACAGACCCCCTGCGCATCCATGCTCCTGTCGAGGCGAGACACAGAGCTGGCAGGGGCGAGAGAGGGCAGGACAGCCACAGACCTATTGCACTGCCGGGACCTGCAATAGTCCCTACAATAACAGTGGGTGCTCTGCAAAGCACTCCCATGGCCACCCCCCTTCCGCAAAGGCCGACAGCCCCCAGCATGCACGCCGAGTGGGAGGGCCGTGTCTAGCACCCCCTGCAGGATCACTGGGGTAAGCGCCAGAGTCAGGGGCCGTAGGACGGAGAGAGTATTGCACGGTCAGCTACAAGTGAAAGCAGAGGGAGCAAGGCCTGGGGTTCCTCACCCCAGAACCGGGGGGCTTGCTCTGAGTGACCCCGACATGCCCAGGGTGTGTGCTCGGGTATGGGCCTCCCAGGGAGCGCCAGGCGTGTTTCCATGGGGCGGAGGGGGGCTGAGCGAGAGGCCTGGGGAATGGGCTGAATTCCACACGCACCAGCTGTCTCCAGCGGGACCGCCTGGGCCCGTGGGCTGGCAGTAGCCTGCCGTTCGCCTGAGTCGCACGCACCGTGTTCCTCCACTGCACAGCACCTGCTGTCCAAGGCCCTGCGCGCCACGTTACGCTGTGGGGCAGGGACCCTGGCAGGCTGCTGCGCTGCCCCCTTCGCCGGCCCCACGGCCAGACCCGTCCACACGGGGCAGGAGCCCTTGGAGCGTTTCGTTTGGGAGGATGCTCTGCTGCTCCCCCTCCTGGCACCCGTCCACGCTGGGCAGGTCGGGCCCCATTGTGCTGGGTGCTGTGCCAGGAAAGGCAGGTGCTGCCCACAGAGCTGATCTCTAAGACCAGGTGTTGCAGGGGGATGAGACACTTGTTACATCCCACCCCAGGTTTACATGGACAAGTGGCACCTGCTCTGGACTGAGGCTGAAGGGGGAAGCTGGTGCAGTGGAGAGCTGGGGCTGGCAGCACCCGGCCAGGCCTGGGGCTGAGGTTTGCAGAGGGGCACATGGGTGTAACGGGACTACAACACCTCAAACACGCTGCAGAGTGGCAAGTTCCCCAGCTGCGCCCATGGGGAGACCTTCAGCCACTCCGTCCAGATCCCCGAGGGGCTGAGCTCCCGCCTTGCCCAAGTACAAATCAAACCACGGCGTGACGTGTAGGGCACAAGAAGGAATGATGCTTCCCAGCCTGGCCATGTGTAGCAAAAGCACCCGCTAGCCCATCGAGACTCAGACGGCAGGGAAAGCGACATGCATGCCCCAGGGATGGCCACAGCGTAACTCCAGACGGTAGCCGGATGCCAGCATGTGCCCAGACAAGAAGCAGTTGTTTAAAACTGGAGCGTCAGCCACACAGGATCCTTCACGCGGTGTCCTGGTGTCACGGAGTGTGGGGGAGTCCAGGCCCTGCACCCCTCTTCCTGGGATCCACTGAGACTCTCAGCCAGCCAGTAAAACAGAAGGTTTATTGGACAACAGGAACACAGTCCAAAACAGAGCTTGTGGGTACCCCCGGGACCCCTCAGCCAAGTCCTTCAGGGGGAGCAGGGAGCTTAGACCCCAGCCCTGGGATTCCCTGTGTTCCTCCACCCAGCCCCAAAATGAAACTAACCCCCCGCCCCCAGCAGGCTCCCTCCTGCAGCCTGTCTTCATATTCCTGGGCAGAGGTGTTACCTCCCGCTCCCCCTCCTGGCTCAGGTGACAGGCTCTCAGGTCTCCCATCCCCAGGGCACATTCCCAGGTCAACACTCCCCCCTCCCTGCTGCGTCACATCATCACACCTGGCTCACACGCAGCTGAGGGAGGTGATCTCGCTGAGTCCGACCGGCCCTGTCCCAGGCGCTCTGTGGGACTGTGGGCAGACGGGGCGGCCCCGCGGCCCGGAGAGGCAGAGACATGCACTGTGCAGCCTGAGGGAGCGGCCTGCGATGGCTCACGTCGGCCAGCCCAGACCCGGCAGAGCGCTATTGCTCCTTAGCGCCAATTCCCAGCGTGGGGAGCCGCCCAGCCTTTGGGACCCTTGGCAGAACTGAAGGTGCACGTGGGTTTGTGGAGGAAGGGGATTCGTTTGTCACATGCTTGGAAGATGCAAAGTGCTGAATCTGCGCGAAGTGTCCTTATGAAACAGCTGCGGGCCAGCCCATGTCCGGCCATGTGTTTTTAATGGCCCCTGCTCCCTAGCATCTAGGCACCATGTGCTCAACTCAGAACCCTGAGGAAGGGCCGCGTCCTCCATCCCTGCAGCCACACAGCCCCGAGAGGGGGCACAGGACAGCTCGTCCCTGAGCAGAGAGACCGCGAAACTCCAGCTCCTTCTGCTCACTGCCGGGCTGTCCCACCAAACGCGCAGCCCAGCTCCCCAGCGTCTCGCTCAGCACCTACAAGGGCCGCTGCGAGGTCAGCCGCTGGGGTGCGGCGTGGAGAGAGGTCACCTCTCGTGGCCTGACTTGAAGGGATGCTGAGCACCCGTCGCTCCCAGGGGCTGCAACGGGTGGTGGGTGCTCTGCACGTCTGAAAGTCAGGACTGCAACATCAGCATGGTGTTGTCCACAGCAGGGCTCTCTGTCTGTCTGTCTGTCTGTGGAAACGAGGCGAAATCGACCAACAGGGGGACTGGGTCCACCTGGTCTCTGCAGACGAGCACCAACGGCGTGAGGCCGACCTGGGCAAGGCTCGAGAGCTGTTACGCTTGGCACAGGGTTAACAGAGGAGCCAGGATGCAAACTCCCTCCTGGGTATTTTGCTTTTGTTCTCTCTCTCACACGCACCCCCAATCTCTCTCCCCCTCTCTCTCACACACCCCCACTCTCTCCCTCTCTCTCTCACACACCCCCACTCTCTCCCTCTCTCTCTCTCACACGCACCCCCAGTCTCTTCCCCTCTCTCTCTCACACGTACCCCACTCTCTCCCCTCTCTCTCACACACCCCCACTCTTTCCCCCTCTCTCTCTCACACATACCCCACTCTCTCCCCTCTCTCTCACACACCCCCACTCTTTCCCCCTCTCTCTCTCACATGCACCCCCACTCTCTCCCCCTCTCTCTCACACACCCCCACTCTCTCTCCCTCTCTCTCTCACATGCACCCCCCACTCTCTCTCCCCCTCTCTCTCTCACACGCACCCCCACTCTCTCCCCCTCTCTCACACGCACCCCCCACTCTCTCTTTATATCTATCTCTCTCTCTCACACACACCCCCACTCTCTCTCTCCCCCTCTCTCTCACCCACACCCATTCTCTCTCTCTCCCTCGCTCTCTCACACACCCCCACTCTCTCTCTCTCTCACACACACACACACCCACTCTCTCTCACACCCCCCCACACTCTCTCTCTCTCTCTCAGACACACACACGTGCTCTCTCTTTCTCTCTCTCTCTCTAATGCCTGAGACAACGACTTTTTAAACTGAATTTTGCCCCAGATGTAAAGAGGAGTCTGCCCAGGCTCCGGATCAATGGTTCGTCCAGACACACCCAGTGGGCCAGGCTTAGGCTGACCAGATGCCCGATTTTACAGGGACCGTCCCGATATTCGGGACTTTGTCTTATGTAGGTGCCTATTACCCCCCACCCTGCCCCAATCCTATCGGGCACCCGAGCCAGGCTGCACGACGCGTGTGACCTGCAGAGGCTCACGGCGTCCCATAGCATACGCGGAAGTTCATTGCCTGTCTGGCCATGTAAGTTCAGCATGATTGGGACGTTCAGAGGGGATGCCACCGGCTGACCTAACAAATGTTTGTCGTGCTGGAAACAGAGTAGAAATCCCCGACCAGGCGTAAGTGACCCTGCGCCAATTCCAGAGGGTGGCGCGTGTGATCGGGTTGCCAGCTGGTGGGTGGCCAGCTGGTGGGTGGCCAGAGCAGACCTTCCACCTGTCCCGCTTTGACGCTCAACCCTCCCGCCCCCATTAACGGGCAGTTGGCTCCCGCCCCCCGCCACTCCCTCTTCCCCCCGACTGAGAGCCCCCCCCAACTGAGGGTTGTTGCGACCTGGTGCGGGGGCTGCAGTGCCGGATTTGGCCAAGATGTTCCTCCATCTCCGGCGGGGTGGACGGGCCAAACCTGAGTGGCGCTGCACCCCACTTTAGCCCCTTTAAATGATGAGAGGGATGCTGTAGCGGAGAGGGGAAAACTCCCCATTAGTGATGGTTACCAGAGCTTCGTCCCACCCGGCTGGGGGGCCAGGAGCATGTTGGGAAGTGGCTCTGTTCCTTGGGGGCCGTCGTGATTTATCTGCGGCTGACAGCACTTGCTGTAACTCTTGCCGCTGGAGCCGGCGTGTCCTGGCCCCGTCGTGTGACGTGGGGATGCACGAACGTGCCCCTGCCCGGCGTCAGGGCTGGTGCGTGTCACACTCTTGTGCCAGTGGCTGTCCCCGTCCCCTCTCACACGACGCTGCCGCTTGCTTTGCTTTCGCTCAGCCCCGCACGCACCGGGGCCGTACGGAGGCCGCTCCGGCTGGAGGGGTTTTCCATGGAACAAGGCGGGAGGCTAGCTCTCTTCCCAGGCTGCCCCCTGGCCCCCCTGCTGCCTCCGGAGCCGTCTGCTGCTCCCATCCAGCAGGACGTGGGCCTCTGGCACTTCCCCAGCTCTCCCCTGGGTGTCACGGCAGTGCCGGGCGCTCAGCCCACTGGGCGCTCAGCCTCTTCCCTACTGGGGGGCTCTCTGGCGCGAGGCCTGCTCTGGCTCCCCGGTCAGCCTCCTGGGGGTCCCGCTTTGGCCAGCTGCTGGGTGAGGCAGGGCTGGGCTCTGAGTCTCTCCCCTTTCCCTGCCAGCCCGTTTGTGTCTCTGACCCCTCCACGCCTCCTCTCACAGGAACAAAGGACTGAAAGGGCCCCTGCCTCGGGAGGCCACTGCAGCATCCCCTCCTGTTCAGGGTCCCCCATACAGCCAGCTAGGTTTCTTGCCCCCGCTACTCCCAGAGCCTTTCATGCTTTGTGTGTACATAATAAGATCTTCTACACTTTCCACTGAATGCATCCGATGAAGTGAGCTGTAGCTCACGAAAGCTCATGCTCAAATAAATTGGTTAGTCTCTAAGGTGCCACAAGTCCTCCTTTTCTTTTTGCGGATACAGACTAACATGGCTGTTACTCTGAAAGCTCCCCTGATTGACGGTTAGAAACCTTCTTCTCATTTCCAGCCTGAACTCACCCCTATTTATTCTGGTGCTAGCCTCCTCTTGGAGCGTCATCAGCTTTTCTCCAAGCCAAGCTCCCAGTCTCCTCGCGGTCTCTCTATGCCCCCAGCCCATCTCTGCAGCTGTCCCAGTTTGGATTCCTCTTTTTTGAACACGGGTGACCAGAAAAGCATGCAGCACTGTCAAGGTTCCTTCCCCACACTGAACTCTAGGGTACAGATGTGGGGACCTGCATGAGAGACCCCCTATGCTTATTCTTACCAGCTTAGGTTAAAACTTCCCCAAGGTACAAACTTTGCCTTTTCCTTGAACCCTATGCTACCACCACCAAGCGTGTTAAACAAAGACCAGGGAAAGAGACCACTTGGAGACGTCTTCCCCCAAAATATCCCCCCAAGCCCTACACCCTCTTTCCTGGAGAAGCCTTGATAAGAATCCTCACCAATTGGTACAGGTGAACACAGACCCAAACCCTTGGATCTTAAGAACAATGAAAAAGCAAGCAGGTTCTTAAAAGAAGAATTTTACGTAAAGAAAAGGTAAAAGAATCACCCCTGTAAAATCAGGATGGTAAATACCTTACAGGGTAATCCTATTCAAAACATAGAGAATCCCTCTAGGCAAAACCTTAAGTTACAAAAAGACACAAAAACAGGACTATACATTCCCTCCAGCACAGCTTATTTTACCAGCCATTAAACAAAAGGAAATCTAACGCATTTCTAGCTAGATGACTTACTAACTTAACAAAAAGAAAAGGAGTACTTGTGGCACCTTAGAGACTAACCAATTTATTTGAGCATGAGCTTTCGTGAGCTACAGCTCACTTCATCGGATGCATACCGTGGAAACTGCAGCAGACTTTATATATACACAGAGACCATGAAACAATACCTCCTCCCACCCCACTCTCCTGCTGGTAATAGCTTATCTAAAGTGATCATCAAGTTGGGCCATTTCCAACCTGATGATCACTTTAGATAAGCTATTACCAGCAGGACAGTGGGGTGGGAGGAGGTATTGTTTCATATTCTCTGTGTATATATAAAGTCTGCTGCAGTTTCCACGGTATACATCTGATGAAGTGAGCTGTAGCTCACGAAAGCTCATGCTCAAATAAATTGGTTAGTCTCTAAGGTCATAGAATCATAGAATCATAGAATATAAGGGTTGGAAGGGACCCCAGAAGGTCATCTAGTCCAACCCCCTGCTCGAAGCAGGACCAATTCCCAGTTAAATCATCCCAGCCAGGGCTTTGTCAAGCCTGACCTTAAAAACCTCTAAGGAAGGAGATTCTACCACCTCCCTAGGTAACACAAGTACTCCTTTTCTTTTTGCGAATACAGACTAACACGGCTGTTCCTCTGAAAACTAACTTAACAGGAGCTGTAAGGCTGCATTCCTGATCTGTTCCCAGCAAAAGCATCACACAGACAGACCAACCCTTTGTTCCCCCCCCGCCACTCCAGATTTGAAAGTATCTTGTCCCCTGATTGGCCATTTTGGGTCAGGTGCCAGCGAGGTTCTCCTAGCTTCTTAAGCCTTTACAGGTGAAAGGGTTTTGCCTCTGGCCAGGAGGGATTTTATAGCCCTGTATACGGACAGGTGGTGACCCTTCCCTTTCTATCTAGGACAAGCCCTCACCAGTGCCTTGTAGAATGGCAGTTACACTTCTCCATCTCTACGGGAACTGCCAGGCCTGATGCATCCTAGGATCGCCTTTGCCGTTTGGACAGCTACATCACACTGGTGGCTCAGAGTCATCCTGGGATGGACTGATAGACAGAGCCACAGGTTCATCGATCACGAGGCCAGAAGGATCCATTGTGATCATCTCGTCTGAATTCCTGTATAGCTCAGACCAAAGAGCTACCTCAAAGTAATTCCTAGAGCAGAGCTTTTAGGAAAACATCCAATCTTGATTTGAAAACCGTCAGAGATGGAGAATCCACCAGGACCCTTGGTAAGTTCTTCCTGTGGTTAATTACCCTCACTGATAAAAAGGTACGCCTTATTTCCAGTCTGACTGTAATCAAGTCACCCTTAGCCTTCTCTTTCTTAAGCTAAATAGACTGAGCTCCTTGAGTCTATCACGATAACCATTCTTGTGGCTCTTCTCTGAACCATCTTCAATTTATCAACATCCAGGTCTTTCTTCTCCCCTGTTGTTTGCAAGTGATGAACCCCCAGCTTGTAGCAGAAATTTTTATTAGTCCTCCTAAGTGCATGAATTTGCACTTTGTACTTTTTAAATTTCATCCCGTTTCCGGAACTCCAGTCCCCAGGGTCACCCAGTTCTTTCTGGGTGATATTCTGATCCTCCTCCGCGGTGACGATGCCTCGCAGCTCTGTGTCGTCAGCACATTTCATTAGCACGCTCCTGCTTTGTGCCAAGGTCATTAATGAAAATATTAAATAAGAGCTCCCCCAGTCAGAGAGACAGGGAAGGAGAAGTTGAGAGCAGGCGATGGGAAGGGATGGAGAAGGACCATAGATGCCATGGCAGGAGCTATTGGGACTTAAAAAAACGCACATCGCTTTTCTCCTGGCAGGTTGCCTTTAAAACTGCGTTAAGCTAGAATGGGTTGCGGTGTGAACAGTGCACAGACTAGGCCAACACATCCCAGATCCACCGTGGAAGAGGATCCTCTCAGAGATCTGCAGAGCATTCGTCTGTACCTGGGACCCGATCCTGCCATCGGATCCATGCGCTGTCCACACTGAGCCCTTCAACCCTGTGGCTGAGGCAGATTTTAAGCAAGTGCTCAGCTAGGTCAGGAGGAGGGCTGGAGTTTAGCAAAAGACTCTAAAGAAGGAGAGAGAGAGGAGGGGAGACGACACGTAAAGGGGAGACTTGGCGAGTGGGTTTCAAATGTGCATTAATCTGGTGAATCACTTTTGATCACGAATAGCTCCTCTGGGGCCCTCGTTTTCCTATTTCTGCACGGGTTCTTACAGCCCCCCACCCCGCACCGCAGCGTCTGAGCACCGGGTCTCTCTGTGAACCGCCTGGCACACCACTGGGACGACACAGGGACTGCCTAATAACTGTCCTGACGCCTCTGCTCTCCACCCATTACAGTTCACTGACTCCGGAGTCTATTTCTAGTAATGCCGCCAGACAGCATTACTCTGCACCGCCTCCCGTTCTTATATTCCTGGGCCCAGCCTCTCTCTTCTCCCTGTGACAGCTCCCATCGCACGCTCGTCCTCCCCAAATCCCTGTCTCTCCAGCCCTCCATTCTCTGCATCATGACGGCATCACCCGCTCGCAGGTCTACGCCCCAGGACGTACGCTCGTCTTAGGGTTGACTATGGGTATTGCAGTAGCATCTGTCACCACGCAGGGCCACTGCACCCTGTATTTCCTCTCAGTGGTTCAGCAAGGGGCACCCATTCTGAGACTTCCAGCCTCCTATCTGTCACCTGTCTTGGGTGGAGACTTGTGTCTCTCTCCCTCCTGCCCGCCGTATTCCAGTTCCCTGAGCAGTTCCCTGCCCTCGCTGTCTTATTCCCAGCAACAGACAGTCTGCCGGGCAGGTCTCCTTGCTCTTCAGAGATTAGTCACAGTACAAGTGCCCAGGGTTAAGCAACCACACAGCCTTCTCTATGCAAACATTCATTCTTAGGTCAAAAGCATTACAGAGAAAGCATGTGACAAACAATAAAAGAACCTACACACATTCTAGTGAGCTTACCAGCGATCTCACCCCAACAAGGGCTCTGGCAGGAGTAGTCCTTCAACCCCCCTTTAGGGTCACAGGTTCATAGCAGCCCCAGCTCAGGACTAGCACCCAGATGAAAAGTTTAGTCCATCCTTTGTGCTGTTCAGGGGTCTCTGATCTGGAGTTTCCAGGAGCAGGGGATCAGTGGACAATGAGTTTTTCTCAGCTTCAAGAGGACGGACTCAGAGATGGGTCATTCCCAACCCCCAGGATTTCCTAGGAAATCCACTTCCCACGTGTTGTCCCAAAAATCCTTTGACATTCCTGCCCCTTCCCAGAGATTCCACTAGTCAGTCTCCTAGAGATGTTACATCCAATTCCCTAGTAACACAAACACGGTGACAGGTCAATGCCTTTGAGGCCCATCGAGTTGCACTTCGCTCAGTAATGTTGATCTGAATTCCAGGAGGTGCGCCCAGGATATCGCCACGTCTCTCATAGCTCCCGGTGAGGATGGGCCCCGCGCTAGCTGCTGTGCGAAGACATGGCAAGAGACAGCCCTAAAGCCACTCGAAGGCAAGATGAACCAGTGGGCGTAACAAGCAAACTGGGGAGAGGTGGGGAAAAGCCAGCGGTTACCCAGCCCAGCTAGGTGCAGAACTGGATTTTATAGAATTACGTAATATACCCAGGATAATGACGCGCTCAGTAACGTTGTTACCATTCCAAATCCCGGAGCAGCCTCCAGCAGCTACCGATGGCGAATGTGCTTGCAAACAAACGCCAATCAAACCTTTATACCGCCCCGCGCAGCCCCGATTCACAGCCGTGCACAGTTTATGGCACATGGATTGCACCCGGCCTTTCTGAACATGTAGCCCTGAAAGGTTCAAGCTGCCAGACTATGTCCCCGGGCGGCAGAAGTCCCTGTCTCATCTACATCTAAACTTTCAAAACCAGTCACAGCATGAGAGCAGGGCGGTGAGATTCTGGTCTAACAGGTAGAATTGAGAATCCTGCAATAGCTTCCTTAAAGACAGCTGGCACCCTGCCCCTGAAAACCCCAGCCAGTGACAGAACCAGTTCTTTCCCATGGCTTCCACCAGCCAGGACAGAGCCGGACCCAGCATGCAGGTTTGAGCCCAGAGAGCCAGCACCTCTAGGAGCCTTTGTGCCAGTGACCAAAACACCAGCTGAGAAGACTTGGTGTTTTCACCCTGGCCCCGTCCCAGGGCAGGCTTTGTGTCTCTGCACATTATTCTACGACAGGGGTTCTCAACCTTTCTGGGCTCAGGACCCACCTGTAAATGTTTACGGCCCGTCGTGACCCAGTAAATAGTCTGGGGCTGGAGGCCCTGGGGCAAAGCCGTAACTAGGCATTTTAGTGCTTGGGCTGGGCAAGCATATTTGCGCTCCCAACCAGAGGAGACACGTGTGGGGGGTCACTTGCCCCTCAGATTTTTTGGCTGCATCTCCCCCACCTGAGACCGGCTGGGAGGCCTGCTGAGGTGAGTCCGGGGGTGGAGGTGATGTTCCCTCCCCGCGTGGGGCTGGCCTGAACCACCTGGCCTGAGCTACCTCTGCAGCTTTGCGCCCTGGGCAGCTGCCCTGCTCGCCCCGCCATGGTTACAGCCCTGCCCAAGGGCGGTTTCGGTCAGGTCCTGCCCCTACTCCGGTCACGCTGACGTCTGGGCCAGACCTGAGTGGCGCTGGGACCCAGAGGCTACAGTGCCTGGAGAGGGAGGCGAGCCCAGCCAGGGCCATGGGTCCGGCTGTGCCACGAGGCCCTTGGAAACATTCTGGCGGTGACCCAATGTTGGGTCCAGGACTCAGGCTTGCACTAAGCAGAACCCAGTTCCTTGCAGCCTGCCCAGCACATGGGGTCAGTGTTACAGTCCCTGGCTGGAAGGGTCTTTCTGTCATTGGGATCCAAAAGCTAAAGATGACTGGATTGTTACCTCTTCCTTCCCTCTCCCTGGCCCTGCCCGCCTGTCTGGTTCATCCCCCTGGCCTCTGGTGCTCTAGGCTAGGGAAAGGCCTGTCTCTTTGCTCCTGTCTGTACAGCTCCTAGCACCGAGAGTCCGCAGGCGTGCCTGGGGCCTCTGGGCACGGAACAGTACAAATTCGAACCACTGCTGACGCTGATTGTTCTGCGCCCTGGAAGGGGCCACTGAGTCATGTGCCCGAAAATCCAGCCAGCCCCAGGAGCAGGAGACGGGCGGGCCAGAGTGGGCCCTGGGCTCAGCGACCCTGCCCTGCCTTCCACCCGGCACCGCCTGTTCACACCGGGTTATTTCTGCACCAGCTAATCCGGTTTGGAGAGTCTGGGCTCAGCGGGGCGGGGGGGTGCAGAGGTCGGGGCCGGCTCGGCTGCCTCTCGGTCCCGCAGCGCAGGCCGGACACGGGAGATCCCGGGACCGGAGCGGGGTGCAGACTCCGGTGCCAAACCGGAGCCGGAGGCTCGGCGCCGCCCGCGGCTGCTGGGAGCTGTAGTTTTCCTCCCGGCCCCAGCCCGGGCGAACCCGTGTCCCCCGCGGCCGGGCTCACAGCGCCCCCGACCCGGCGCTGCGCGGGGAACCCTGCGCCCTGGCCCCGCGCCCTGGCGAGGTGCGCGCGTCCTGCGCCCCCCTTGCGCGCCGGCCCCGCGCGTCTTTACGCGCGGACTACGGCTCCCAGGATGCAGCGGGCGCGGAGCCCTTTGTCTCTGCCCCCGGCGACGGCCGATCGGGCTGGGGAAGTTCCCGAGTCGGCGGCCATAGGGGAGCCGGGCGCAGCCGGGGCGCAGCGCGCAGCGGGTGAGTGCAGCGGGCTGCCCGCTCCCTGCGCGGGGCGCGCCTCGGGGAGCCCGGCCGGGACCTGCCTGGGGGCTGCGCGCAGGGATCCGCGCTCCCGGGGGGGGGGGGGCTGCTGCGCCCAGGGATCCGCGCTCCCGGGGGGGGGGGGCTGCTGTGCGCAGGGATCCGCGCTCCCGGGGGGGGACTGCTGCGCCCAGGGATCCGCGCTCCCGGGGGGGGGGGCTGCTGCGCGCAGGGATCCGCGCTCCCGGGGGGGGGGCTGCTGCGCCCAGGGATCCGCGCTCCCGGGGGGGGGGGCTGCTGCGCGCAGGGATCCGCGCTCCCGGGGGGGGGGCTGCTGCGCGCAGGGATCCGCGCTCCCGGGGGGGGGGCTGCTGCGCGCAGGGATCCGCGCTCCCGGGGGGGGGGCTGCTGCGCGCAGGGATCCGCGCTCCCGGGGGGGGGCTGCTGCGCGCAGGGATCCGCGCTCCCGGGGGGGGGCTGCTGCGCGCAGGGATCCGCGCTCCCGGGGGGGGGCTGCTGCGCGCAGGGATCCGCGCTCCCGGGGGGGGGGCTGCTGCGCGCAGGGATCCGCGCTCCCGGGGGGGGGGGGCTGCTGCGCGCAGGGATCCGCGCTCCCGGGGGAAGGGCTGCTGCGCGCAGGGATCCGCGCTCCCGGGGGGGGCGCTGCGCGCAGGGATCCGCTCTCCCGGGGGGGGGCTGCTCGGGGATCCGTGGGGCGGAGTCAGCTCTCCCCCTAGCAAATGGGCCCCTCGCCTGCTCCCCCCGAGGCTTGCAAGTGCCGTGGGTTTGGCCGGGGGCGGGGGACCTGGATCCTCGCCGCCCGCGCCCCACCCCGGCCGCAGAGCTCCACTCGCCCCTGGCCCGCACGGGGCGTGCACGGGCTGGGCGGGGGCCAGGACAAGGCTCAGCCCGGGGCACAGTGGCTGGGCCGCGTGGGGGTCCCCCGGCTTCCCCCCGCCCCCAGCTGCTACCGGCGCTTCCCTTGTTCACCATCCCCGCGCCACCCGCCCGCATCCCCCGGGACCGCCCGCCAGGCGCCGGCTCCTTGGCCGGGTCCCCCAGGAAGGGATTTTTGGAGAGGGGAAAAAGGTGATTTGTGTTTAACTGTAGCTGAGAATGGGGGCAAACGGGGACGGGCCAGGAATCCTCCGCCGGTGGAAATCGGACCAACTCCATCCATGGCAGCCGGGCTCCCTGGATTGACACCAGCTGCGGATCTGGCCCTGGTCCTTCACTGGGCACCCTGGGCCCTGATCCTGCAATTGGATCTGCTGGCGGGGATCCAGTTGCCGGATTGGGGCTTTATCCTCCCGCCCTGACCTCCCCTGTCGCCTCCAGGCACCCTAATCTGTCAGGTTGAGAGGGTAGAAGAGGAGACAGCAAGAAGGGCATGTGACAATAATAGTCTCTCTTGCACTGGAAATCCTCCCATGTCTGCTTCCCTGTCCTGCTGGGCTGTGGCCTGGCTCAGACCGGTCCAGCCCTGGCTCTGTTCCGCAGGCCAGTCATTGGTGTGAAGGAGATAAAGAAGGTTTGGGTCTAGATTTGACATAAACCGTGAGGGATGATGATAAATGGAGGGGGGAGGCCATACTGCCAGCAGCCTCATGTGATCAAACATCATGAGTCAGGCTGCAAAGGATCATGGGACTGGCTTAAAAGCCCTGAGCGTCTTTTAAACCTTGGGTTTGTTTGATTTGCTTCCTAGCCTTTACGGTGTCTTTGCTTCCCATTGTCGGGCTTTTCTCCACAATCCATGGAAGCGGGGATTCTCCCACAGTCTCTTGACTCCGGCAGCTGGGGCTTTAAACAAACACGGCAAAGATCACGAGGCTCGTGATGGACTCTCGAGAGGTGGCAGCCCTGGGGAGGGGAGAGCACCGCAGAGAGAGGCCATGTGATGGCTGGGCAGGTGCCAAGCTGTGTGAGTGTTTACATTGGGGATTACAGCCACCTGCACCAGCCCAAACAAACACTACCCACTGCTGTTCGCACCAGTGCCGTTTGCCGGTCGTGTAGACGGTGACGTCTCCGACTTCGGCTCTCAGGGGTTGTCTCACACGGGGGTTTAAACGAGGCCGGAGACGACCGCCAAGTGTGCAAAACGTTCCCATGTCAGTGCTACCCTGTCCTCTTGCTCCCCTGCTCTGTTCGTCTGTTTCTGGCCCTACACTGGCCTTGCGTGGGGCTCCGTGGGGGCCCAGAGGTCGGCTGCTCCCAAGGGGTTGCGGTAGCGGGGTCCTAGGGAATGAGCCATCTGGTGCAGGGACCGGGTCCTTGTTTTGCAGAGCCCCCTGCACCAGACACTACGAAGTGAATAACAATGTCCTAATGGCCTGTGCTAACCGGTACTGACATGGCGCTGCAATGCCCCTTTTTCTTGAGATTCGTTTTTAAAAATGGAGGTGTTAAAATGTGGGGTGTGCCCAGGAGCAAGGCAGAGGTGGAGAGCAGCCATAGACCCTTTGGAGTCACAGAATCACAGAATTTAAAGCTGGAAGAGACAACCCAAGCGTCTGGTCTGATCTTTCGTGTAGCACAGGCCAGCAGCGCCCCCCAGCACCCGCCCACTGACCCCAACGGCGAGATCAGACCAGAGCTTGGCAGCCCACTGGAGACTAGAGCACAGGAGGGTCGGAGGGACCGAGGGGCCCCAGTGCTTGTCAGTGTCAGGGAAAGGCTGAAGTGAGAGACACCCCAATAATCCTGGCAAGGGACCGGCACCCACAGGCTGCAGAAGACGGCAACGCGCCCCCTCCCCCCAGGTGACTGGCAATCCGAGCAGGGGGGGAAATTCTTCCCCACCCCACACATGGCGATGAGTTAACCCCCGAAAATGTGGGCATGAACCAGCCAGCCCAGCACGTGAGAGCGAGAACGCTCGGTGTCCCCTTAGCGCCCTGGCCCACCCCTAACATCCCGTCTGTAGCCCTGGCCACCCCAATGCTTCAGAGGAAGGAGATTAAAAAAAATGGAGGGGGAGGAACAACAACCAGGCAAACCCTGAATTCATAGATGCGCATCTCTCTCCATGCAAACGACACTGCAGCCGTGACCTCCGTGGGGAGGGAGGTGAGCAGAATCCAGGCCTTACGTTGCAAGCTCCCGGGGCAGGAACAGTCACTGGATCGATGTGTCTGCAAAGCTCCTAGCTCCCGCCTCTGGTGCCGTGTAAACACTCATCATAAATAAGCAAAAGCTGGAGCTTTCCCGAGCGGTGAGCGGGGTGCAGATATGTCTGAGGACGTCACTGTCTGTTTTTCCCCAGAGGAGAGGGCAGAGTTAGCAGAATGGTAGCCGGAGCTTTACTGGACGGGAGGCAGGAGAGAGACAAGCTCGTGGTTTCGCTGGGTAGCGATAAGACTGGCTGGAATCTGTGAAATGCTCCACTTGGCTTCAGATCAGGACTAATTTTAACCTCCCAATTAGAGTGTGTGTCCCTCACCTGCTGCATTTACCAGCTGGAGGCCTACTCCTGCCTCCCTGGTTTTGCTGGGAGAGTTGGGTGTGCCTGGAATTGAGGAGAAGGCCTGGCGAACCTGTGAGATTGGCCACCAAGAGCAACCGGCCTCCTATGAGAAAACAAACTAGCATGTGGTATAAACCAGGGTGCTCCGTTCCCCTCCAACCACAGGGCAAAATCCTGTCTTGACTTCCACCCCTGATTCCAACAAGCCTGCCAGGTGTGCGATGCTCAGCACAGAATTTGGCCCATCACCCCCTGGCTAGATTTCTCTGTCTTGTATTTTTTACTAGGCAGCTGTCCCGGTGCTCCTGTGTAATAAAAGCAGTGAAGCCAAGCCGGCACTGGGACGTGTGCACACCTTGGCTCTGTGTCTCTGGGAAGTGGCTGCCTCTTGTTTATGTTGGGCGGTAGGTTAAAGGCAGAAAGCTGCCCCCCCTCGACCCACCCCCGAGAGGCGGCTGGTGATATTCCAGGAGGACACCCCATGGAGAGACTTTACTGGGCATAGAAACGGTGCAAGGAAAATAAAAATTAAAACCCTTTTCCCACGTCATTTCTTCCCCAGGTTCAAATATGTGATATTGAAAATCTTGAGGCTGTTTTAGGGAGACCAGCCGTCTGAGGAGACGGGAGAAGAGCACACCGCTTTGGGGACCGTCTGTCTAGGTGCTGTTGTATCTGATGGCTTTCTGACATCTCCATTGCTAGCCATGAATCGAGGCTCTAGAAATCTGGCTTCATCCTGTTACTCACAACCCCTGTCCTGCTGGCCTCTCCCAATAAGAGTTATTGCCACGAGTCGGCAAGGGCGGTTATTGGGGCGCACGGATCTTACAGCTCCCGGTGCAGCCTGATGGGTGTATCGGTCTCCGAGCTCTAGGCCCTGTTCTCTTGGCTGACACCCGGGTTCTTCTCATGTTCCTTCCGCTTTGCTCACTGGCTGGCGCGAAGCAGTCAGAGCTCACCGGTGTCTGGCCCGGTGTCCGCAGCAGAGCGACGACACAGGGTGGCAGCCATTGGTTGGCCATAGTTCTGGTTTAGGCTGGCGGCAGGACCATAAGTGAAGGACAGGGACAGGCAGTACCGTGCCCTACTGGGGGTGTCTCTGAGATTGACGGTGCACCTGGATTTATTTAACGTCTCTGTGAGGGACTGTAGGGGGAGGGTGAACGTGGCGTGGGCTACCTTCGCGGATGCTGAACTGGGAGGGGTTGGAAAACCAGCGAGAAATAACACAAAGGGGCCTTTGAGATGCAAGTGTGGGAAGGGACCAGCAGAGTGCGAGTGTTCCCGTGGGGCCGTGCGGACAAGGTCTCTGCAGGCAGATGGACAGTCAGCATCCCGTGCCCTGAGGAGCCAGTCTCCTCTGGAGGGATGACGCGGTGAGGAGTGGCTCACAAGGGCGTGTCAGGAGACAGGGAAATGCCCCAGGGAGTTGATCACTAACAAAGAGCTCGGGTGTTTCTGGTTTATGTCTCCTGGCTCTCGTTCTGAATGCATGCGTGGCACGGCCGGTGCCCCAGGGAGCTCGGCGGTGGGAATAGCTGGCTGTGTGCCGTGTGTTCGGGGAACTGTCTCGCTGGGTCAGGCCAGCGGGCCCTGTACTGCTGGCTCTGACTGTGGCCAGTCGTTTCAAAGGAAGGGGCAAGAACTCTGCAGGGGGCAGCGATGGGATAACCTGCCCTGGGGCAGTTCCCTCTGCCCCCATTAGCTAGAGGCTGGCTCCTGCCACGGAGAGGAGGAGGTCTGCAGCCCTCTCCAAATCCCTGCCCACGTCTGCAGCCCTGGCTGTTATAACTGGCTCTTCCTGACCTCCCTCTAAGTGGCCAGTCCCAGTGGGGGTGCTGGGATTTGAAGAGGGAGCTCATGTGGTGCCGGGGAAGAGGGGGCAGGGGAAGGAACAGAACGGGGAGGGGGAAGGTAGTGACTAGAGAGGATTGAGCACAGCACAGGTTGTGGGTGTGGGCGCGGGAGAGACTGGAGAGCGCACGGCCCTGGGTTACTGGGACCCCAATGGGTGGGGAGTTCGAATCCTCACACTGCAAATGTGCCCCTTGTCTTCACTGCCTGGCCTGAGCCTGTGGCCCGTGGAGGAAACGTGTCTCTGGTTAAAGGCAGATGCTGCCTGGGAATTGGGTTATGGATCATGCCCTGGGTGACCCGGGGAGGCCCAGAGCGTGACTCGTCTTTCCCTTGGGCAGGCTCCGGGCGCATTGACATGGAAAGCCGGTCTCAGATGGAGCGAGGGGACAAGCTGCATGTGGGCGATCGCAGGGAAATGAGAGAGAGGGGAATGCCGGACACCTGCGGCGCAGGTGAGTGGTGCTTTGAGCCCCCCAGGACTGCTCAGCAGGAAACCGGCCGGTCTTGCTTTACCGACTCCACGCTATGGAGAGTCCACCCGCCCCCGGGGAGGCTGTGCCAATGAACAGTCCATCCCCCGCCCCGCAGCGCTCACACGTTGCATCTTCTTTCCAGCTGGAATGTTTCTAACTTCAGCTTCCAGCCCCCGTGTGTTGTCCTGCCGGCTCCCACAGGACAGAGATCCTCTGCCCAGGCAGGTACTTGGAGAGCACGGTGGAGTCACCTCTGAACCTGCTCTGGGATGAGCTAAATAGGTTGAATCAGAGAATCAGAGAATATCAGGGTTGGAAGGGACCCCAGAAGGTCATCTAGTCCAACCCCCTGCTTGAAGCAGGACCAATTCCCAGTTAAATCATCCCAGCCAGGGCTTTGTCAAGCCTGACCTTAAAAACCTCTAAGGAAGGAGATTCTACCACCTCCCTAGGTAACGCATTCCAGTGTTTCACCACCCTCTTAGTGAAAAAGTTTTTCCTAATATCCAATCTAAACCTCCCCCACTGCAGCTTGAGACCATTACTCCTCGTTCTGTCATCTGCTACCATTGAGAACAGTCTAGAGCCATCCTCTCTGGAACCCCCTTTCAGGTAGTTGAAAGCAGCTATCAGATCCCCCCTCATTCTTCTCTTCTGCAGACTAAACAATCCCAGCTCCCTCAGCCTCTCCTCATAACTCATGTGTTCCAGACCCCTAATCATTTTTGTTGCCCTTCGCTGGACTCTTTCCAATTTATCCACATCCTTCTTGAAGTGTGGGGCCCAAAACTGGACACAGTACTCCAGATGAGGCCTCATCAATGTCGAATAGAGGGGAACGATCACATCCCTCGATCTGCTCGCTATGCCCCTACTTATACAAAAAAGTATCTGCCAGCCTGTCGGTGCCCCGGGAACCAGACTGTGACTCTCGGTCCTTGCAGGTTCTGCTGACATCAGCCCCAAGGTGTTTATTAAAACGGAGCAGGAAGAGGAGCCGTGCGCGGGGGCACCCCCAGAGCAGGGAGAGAGAGGAATTCACCAGGCCCCCAGCACAGGTGAGTGCTGCTAAATTCCGCCTGGAGTTGGTCAGGCAAAGGGAGGCCAGGAAGAGCTAGGATCTCGGGGGAACCCTTATAAACTCCTACAGTCGGGCTGCCTGTGTCCTGCCAGCTGTTTCTGACCATGGAATGGCCCAAGACGGACTGAGCTGTACCAAAAGTTGATCAAAGCCAGGTGTGCTTGGAGCTGCAGGGTTGCTTCCAGCACTGTAGCCTTTGCCACAGAAGGGAAGCTGGGACTAACTGGGACTAGACGTGTTGACCAGACCTAGGGGCTCATCAAGCAGCAGCGTGGTCCCTGCGCTCATGTGCATCCAGGACCCTTCTTCCCAGAGCAAGGCATGAGCCCCCCTTGAGGAGCACGGCCGTGGGACGTGGGCCCATCCCCAGGGAGTGGGTCTGAGCCCCCAGCACAGGGATGCCTCGAGCAGCGGGTCTGGTGTGTTCTCTCTGGTGAAATAAGCGTTATTTGTCTGCCCTGGGCCAGGAAAGGATGGGCACAAAATATTTCACATGCAAGAGCCCCAAAGTCCTAGTCCAGGTTCCCCAGCCGGGGCCTGTTCAGTTCAGAGTCTCCAAGGGTTAGCTCAGCCCAGGACTGTCCCGCAGACCCGGGACGTTATTCCTTCTTCCCTTCTCTCTCTGTTCCCCTCCCGGGCACAGGCTGGCCTGACGTGAAGCAGGAGATTGTGGTGAAAGTGGAGCCAGACGACGAGTCATATGTGGGGTATCCCCAGGGCCTGGGCGACCGAGACCTCCCTGGCTACCCCAGCACTGGTGAGTGATGCTAACCGCCCCAGGCCAGCTCAGGGAAGGGGGCTGGGGCGAGCCGGAAACTCAGGGGGGACCTGTGTGAACCCCTGGAGTCGGGCTCCTGGGGCAGGAGCCTTTGCTGGCCCTGGACACAGTGGATCCAGAAGCCGTGTGAGTCCCCCGGCCTTGTGAGCGTGGCTTCCCCTGCAGTGGGGGAGGGACAGACCCCTCCGCTGAGTAGCTGGGTCTGGCCGTGTGTGGGGCGTTCCCCAGGCAGACAGTGACTCGGGCGCCCCTGCAGTGTCCCAGCTAGCTCCTCTTGCTCCCCCCACGTTGTCAGCTGAGTGGAGGTATGCACAGGGGACATGCCCCCCCGCTCCCCGAGCTCCCCTGCCGAGCCTCCTCAGCAGCTCCCCACGCGAGCTCCCCTCCTGTTCCTGTGGAGATGGGCTGCCGCAGGGATCGGCTCCTCTCCCGCGTGGACGGCTGTGCGTGGGTGTCTCCTTCCGGCTTCCCGGCTCCTGGCGGAGGTGTGCCCAGAGCCTCACACACAGGAGCGTGCGGGGCTGGACGCACGCCACAGCCGAGGGGCCCCATGCGTGGGGAGCAATGGATGCACGGAGCTGGGGGGGACTGGCCATGGGGGGCAGCGTGATTGGACCCAGCAAGTGTCTGTGCCCAGGGCCCTGCAGAATGTGTGGCCACCCCACTCAGCGTTCTGCTGCCCCACAGCCCAGGGCTCCGTATCGTCTGCGCCCCCCTCCCCGACCGCTGTACACGTCGAATAGCTGGGAGAGGCAAGGGGACCCCCGGAGCCTTGTATGAGAGACCTCTGTGGGACCCAGAGCAGGGCCTTAATCACTCGCTGGTCCTGCCCCATGCTCCGGGGAACGAGCCAGCCCCTGGAGGGCAGCCTCCCCACAGGGGATGGTCGCAGCCCCAGTGGCCAGAAGCCAATGAAGACGACCACCAAGAGCAGCGTTTTATTGTCCTTACGCTGGAGATTGTCTGCTCCGTCCTCCAGGGCTGTCTCTGCACCAGGGCCCACCCCGGCGAAAGGCTGATCAGGGCTGGCTGCGCCCGGCCCCCCTACACCCGCCCTGGAACAGGAGGTGCAGACACCTCCCAGCCAGGCAAGGCCAGGCCCTGCCCTCCAGCGCTCACAGTCTGGATCCAGGGAGGAGCTGAGGAGACCAGCACGGGGAAGGGCTGCAGGGAGGGGATCAGGCGGTTAGGAGTTGGGCAATGTCTTCAGAGAAGGCTTAGAACCACAGGCACTTCCCCCTCTCGCGGTGTGGGTGAGCCAGCTCTGCCCGGGAGCCCAGTTAGCCCCGTCCCACTGGCCCTACCCCCCCCAGGGCGTGCAGGGCGGCCCCCACTGAGCCGGCTGGGCAATGGGGTCGGCCTGTCCCGGTGCTGGGGGCGGCTTTAGCTGGAGCCGGTCTGGCTCCCTGCATGGCAGCAATGGGCCAGCTGGGTGACTCTGCCTGGGGCAGCGGGCATGGTGGACTGCAGCCTGCGGCTGCCCGAATCAGTGCCTCTGGGCGTCTCTGGCCTCGCGATGGGAGGATGCCGAGGAGTCTCCTTGTGTCCCCACGGCGCGAGCGTGCTGGCCGGGCGTTGGGCCTGGGGCTGGCTCCTGCAGCGCAGCAGCAAACCAACGAGGGGGGCGTTGGGGGGCAGCAGGTCCCTCGGCGCCATGGGCACTGGCTGAATCCCTGCCAGGAAGTGACACGATGAACAGGTGGCCGCGTTTCCCCCACTGCCCTGCCCCACCCCACCCCGAGTGTAACTGGCCCCGGCAGGGTGGCCGGGGGTTAGGGGATCTGGGTTCTGGCTGGTGACAGGTCCCTTGGTGCTTCAGCTCCCTGCCAGCTAACCGGGGATAAGACCTCCCTGGCATGCCTGAGGGATGAATGCGCTGTGGGGAAGAGCTCCCTAGGAATGAACGCCGCTGACCATGGGAGAACAGCTCAGCGGGATCCGAACGCTGCCCTGGAGCTAGTCTCTCCCTCGCAGCCGTGCCGTGGGCGTAGGGAACGTGCAACGTGCTTTGCTTTCCGCAGGTATCAAAGCAGAGATCATCGTCAAAACGGAGCCCGAGGACGACTCCTACGGCGAGTGTGGCCAGCATTACTGTGAAGGAGACGGTCCCGACGACCCCTTCTGTGAGTGGTGCTGGGATCCACCGGGACGGTCTCTGGGGGCAGGTGTGAGGGGAAGAGCTGGAAACTCAGGGACCCGCCTGTAGATTCCTCAAGGTGGGCCCCTGGCTGTGCCAGATCCTGGCACACACAGCTCGTGTCTGGCTTCCTGGTTCGCCTACAGGAGTCGCCAGAAGCTGGGGCACCCTACTGCCAGGGGTGCGTGTGAGGGATTGGGGGCAGACTGTAGTCAGTGGGAGGAGGACAGGACAGGGGGCCCTGTGGATATATTCACAGGCAGGGACAGGAGATCTGAGGCCTCTTGCTGTGTCTGCCACAGACTGCAGAATGACACACAGACAGACACACCCCAGCCAGCGTTCCCAGGGGCAATCAAAAGCCAATTTAAAGCTACTTTGCAAGGTCACCCTCCCCAGCCCTGAGTGACCACAGGAAACACTGGGTGAGGCTTTTTCTTTCCTGTGAACAGGTGACGCAAACCCGGAGCTTATCGTGAAAGTGGAGCCAGACGATGAGTCAGCCATTGGGTATCCCCAGGGCCTGAGCGAAGGTGGAATTCCTGGCTACCCCAGCCCAGGTGAGCCATGCTGAGCCCCCCGGATAAGAGGGACAGGGAGAGCTGGAAACTCAGGGAGGCCCTGTATGAAATTAGTGAGCCAGGCTGGCTGTATTGTGCCGGCTCTTGCGGGGCTTTGGGGCGGAGCTCGGAGCTGGAGCGCGGAGCAGTGGAGCTGCAGGTTTTTGCCCGGAGTGGGAGCGGAGCCGGAGCACAGAAAATCTTGACTGCTCCACTGCTCCAGTTTGTTTTTTTCATTTTCACTCCAAAATGAGTGATATTTAGCAAGAAAGTCCTTAAGGTGCCAAAAAGTTTCAGATTGTAAAACAATTGATATTAACATCTCCGTTACCACTTTACGTAATATGTCACAGTTCTTCTCACGTCGGCCGAAATCAAGATTTAATGTACGGATACAAAATTACCAAGTTTTTTGGAGATAGTTATCAGACATCCGGCAACACTGCAGACTGCTCCCACCCTTGTGCCAAGGTTAGGCGAGTACGTACTCGCGTAGATTAGTGTGTGTTGATACTTCTTTTGTAAGGGTTGATCAACGAGACGCGCTGAGTGCTGCAATTACGGAAAAGTGTGACACGACGCAACATTTAAGATATCGCAAACAGGTATATTGCAAAAAAAAAGTTTCTGTTTATTGATATATTTAGATATTGCAAGAGATGTTAACCACTTGAGCTCATTTCTCACACGGGCTCCCATTACCGGTACATTTGTACGTGCTACCGTATCACTCTGGCGGACTTATTTTATATGTCATCTCTTCAACGGTCTTTTGGTAGCGTTTGTAATTTTAAATTTACTGAAAAAGTCGTGTGCAGCAGGCATATAAATATACAATAAACATTTTTGCATAAATTAGGAGTGATTTTTGTGATATATCCAGAGTGATTGGAAAATGTCCAGCACAACTTCGGGGGTGAATCCTTAGGTCATTTTAAGAAAAAACATTTCTGTGCAAGTGTCCTAAAATTCTTCCTAAGGGAGCTATAGTCCCTTCAAGGAGGTGATGAAAAGTTAATTTCTGATTAATATCTCAAAAACGCTTTAATATAAAGTAATGAAATTATGTCTGTGTCTTAGTGTTAGTATGTGCTACCATATTACATTATCCAAAATCATTTAAACCATAGGTGTCCCGAACTGGCGTTTGGTCATTTTTATTTCATATTTCAAGAAAGGCTTGTCATCGACTGCCCCTGGCTACGAGTGGTAATATTATGTTCCATAATATGTTAATAATTTTTGGTTATTATTTATTATTACGTTGAAAATGTATGTTTCCAAAGTTGAAAAATAAGTAATAATAAAATTGTTTGTATCATTCTAAGCAGATTAACCGTTTGAGAAAACTGTTTAAAAATTTTAATTAAACAAAATAAATTGAGTACGGTTTCAATGCATGTTTTAGCATTAAATCATATTCCAGGTTCGTATCTGTTAAATAGTCGAAGATTTAATAAAATATTAAATAAAATTGGCCCAGTCCCCCCAGTTCATGATGCCTGTGGTTTAAATAATTTTATTTGAATGCTGTTGTATGATAGAACGCTGGAAATCCACTTTAACGGGAAAGCGGATTCAAATTGCAAGCACCGTCCTTTTAGTAAAGAGAGGAAATTTTCGGAAATGTTTTTCCTTCATCAGGCTGGAAACATTATACAAGATAGAACCTGTTATTTGCTCTCTCTTGTATAATCTATTCAGGCTGATGAAGCAAAAACATATTTCCAAAAATTTCCTCTCTTTACAAAAAGGACTGTGCTTTAAATTTGAATCCACTTTCCCGTTAAAAGAAGAGGACGACTTGTGGCACCTCAGAGACTAACCAATTTATTTGAGCACAAGCTTTCGTGAGCTACAGCTCACTTCATCGGACGCTGTATTTTCCACAGTATGCATCCGATGAAGTGAGCTGTAGCTCACGAAAGCTTATGCTCAAATAAATTGGTTAGTCTCTAAGGTGCCACAAGTCCTCCTTTTCTTTTTGTGAATACAGACTAACACGGCTACTACTCCGAAATCTGTTTCCCGTTAAAGTTTATTTTCAGCCTTGTAACATGTAGCCTCATTACTTCCCAGCAATGAATGTTGTAGAAGAACGATAGCACGTACTAATGCTACGGCACGTACCACATTTCATGGCTATATCTGTATTAAAGTGTTTTTGAGATATTAATTAAAAACTTGGAAAATATTTCAAATATTTTTACCGCAAATTTCATAAGAAAAACTAACTTGCAATTTATAAATAAAAATTTTAATTAATTATGTATATTAAAAATACTTCATTAGAACTGTGAGAAACATGTTAAAATATTAAAATATACTTTAATAATTTTGTGTAAAAAAGAAAATGCGATCATTTTTGTCCAGAAAATCCAAAATAAATTCAAAGTACCTTAAGTGGTTAAGATATCACAAGCAGGTACATTATAAAAAAGTGTAATGCTTTTGTTCATTGCTTTTCGAAGATCGTAACAAGAAACCTTTGGCTGCGGTAGCAGCACAAGAAGATTTGGCCAGGGCTTCAACAAAAAAATCAAATCTGCCCCCCATGATTGATAGCCGATTTACGGAAAAGGATCTCAACAACGTCTTTACTTTTGAATTTGAAAACCCCAAATCTGGGCTTTTGCGAAAAGCAAAGAAGAAATCAGCAACGTGCAAGGTGGAAAAGGAAGTAAATGGCGAGCTCAAACCATGTAGCTTCAAGACAAGTGAGGCAAGTGCCGTGAAAAGTTTCAGCTTTTGGCGGCATGTAAAACGTAACCATCCTGAAAACTATGCGGCTCTGGTTACAAAAAAGGACCAGGAAGATGAGGCAAAACAGAAAGCTGATGCGGCGAAACAACGTTCATCTGGCTCTTTGAAAACTCCTGGAGAAAAGATTTTTTGCGGAGCTTCATCTGAAAAGAAACCCAAAATTGAGCAAACAAAACTTGACTCATATTTGAAGTCCTCAAAGGTTACAGTCATCATGGATGCCAATACTTTCCATGAAGGGCTGATGGAAATGGTTTGCTTGAGTTCAACACCGCTCACTACCTTCAGGCTAAAGAACAAAGGATTCCAAAAAATTACAGGTGAAATGGGTTGGCAGCTTGGCGTTTTGACGGGGCACGATGCGATTCGTCGTTTAGTTGTCAGCACAGCTGAGTCTGGTCGCAAAGAGCTCAAGAAAGCTTTGGAGCAAAAATTGTGCTACCTGAAAATAGATGCAGCAACCCATGGAAACAGACATTTCCTTGCAATCAGTGCTCAGTACTATGAAGAAGGAAAAGATAAAGCTGTGGTAAAAACCTTGGACATAATCGACACTGAAGGGCATCACAATTCTTCGTACGTGAAAAGTCAAGTAAAAGCTATTTTAGAAAAATTGGGGATCAGTGAAATGCAAGTGCTGAGCATCTGCGTTGACAAAGCAGCAAACATGATGTGTGCCGTCAAAAATTTCAGCGAGGACAATGAAACCATCTCTACCTCTGAGACCAGGGATGTGGACAGAACTGAAGCTATTTTGCCTGATGAAGGCACTAAAGGAATGTCTGAAATCGAACTCAACATGGATGCTGCTGCGCAATGGGTTAATGACCCTAGCCTCATACTTCCAACATGGCTTCATGAGGACGACTCAAAAGTCCAACTGATGAGGTGTGGTATTCACACTCTTCAGTTGGCAATCTGGGGTGGACTGAACAAACAACATGCAAAGAAATTTCTGGCAAAAATTCGACAAGTTGTTGTCAAACTATGAACCCCAACTATTCAAAGTGTTCTGCTTGATCTACATGGGGTAACTCAATCATTGGATACTGTGACTCACTGGGGTTCAACATTTGCGATGATTGATCGGCTTCTCGTTTTTCAATCTTACTGTGAACAAGTGGCGGCTGCTGCTGGAACAAGAGAACTCAAGTTAACAAAAGCTGAATGGGACGAAGTGAAGAACCTGCGAGACCTCTTGGCAAAGCCAAACCAAACAACCGTGAACCTTCAAGCCGTCGATGTAACCCTAGGAGTTTTAATGAAGGAATGGCGAAAACTGTCAAAATTCTTGGAAGAAAATGGTGGACAAATTGCAGAAGGAATTCTATCCTCCATGCAGAAACGCAAAGAGAAGCTTTTTGACAATATTCATTTCCTTGCTGGAGTTTATGTTGACCCATGGTATCAGATTCTTCTTACCTCAAGGGAAATACCGAAGGCAAAGGAAGGGCTCCTTGATATTGCTCGACGACTCGAAAAACAAAATCTGTTGCTACATTTGAACTCGGCGAAAGAGGTTGAAGAAAACAAAACACAACAAAAGGGGTCCTCAACCGTCAAATTTGCGGTTTCGGAAAGTTCACATCCTTCAGAAATAGCAGGCTGTTCTCAAACGTCTGTCTCCACTCTGAACTTGTTCGAGCGTCCATCCCTGAGACGTCTTCAGCCATCACAGGGAAATGGAGATAATTCAAGCACCAATTCTTCAGAAGAAAAGGAGTACTTGTGGCACCTTAGAGACTAACCAATTTATTTGAGCATGAGCTTTCGTGAGCTACAGCTCACTTCATCAGATGTGTAGCTCATGAAAGCTCATGCTCAAATAAATTGGTTAGTCTCTAAAGTGCCACAAGTACTCCTTTTCTTTTTGCGAATACAGACTAACACGGCTGTTCCTCTGAAACCTGTCTTCAGAAGAAGACGCCTTCGAAAAGGAATTGGATAAACAAGAAAGACACCGGCGAGTTTCTGCGATTCATAATTGTAAGGAAGCATTATTCGAGAGAAATGTTCGGGAAGATTGTGAGGCGACGGAGTCCATTGGTAGGCTGAAAGTGAAGTCTGTTTTTGAGGCCATTCACAGCTACCCACACCACATTCAGGCTGCCTGTTGAATTGCTTCGAGCATGCCGACAACTCAAGCCAGTGTAGAGCGACTGTTTTCGGCTTTAAAGTTAATTTTAAATGATTTGCGGCAGACTGTGAAAGACGACGTGATTGCTGCAATAATTTTTTACAGAATGAATCATGAATCATTCTAGTTTATATCATTGTTGATGACATTTAAATTGTTTTAAAAGTCTGAATAAAAATGTTTTTTCAAAATGACAGTATGCACTTTTTTTATTTAGTTAAAAATTAATTTGAGTCGGAGCGCGGAGTGGTGCCGGAGCGGAGCTGGAGCAGAGCAATTCAAAAATTTGATTGCTCCAAATCCCTGGGCTCCTAGCACATGGACCCTGTGTAGCCACTGGGTGCAGTGGAGCCCAGAACTGCAAATCTCTCTGCCCTCGCGAGTGAGAGACGGTCCCTCTGCAAGGGGGCCGGAGGCTAAGCCCCAGTTAGCTGGGGACGCTAGCGTTAAGAGATTGCTTTTTAAGCGTCAGCCGACATTCTGTTCACTGCAGTGCTGTCTGGAGGCCTGAACTGCCCTGTCAAGGCAGGAGGCAGGTCTCCCGGAGCCGGGCCCTGGGACTGCTCTGTGCCTGCTGAGTGCTCTCTGACTCGCGACAAGAGAGATCTTGTGAACATTACCCGAGGGCCTCTGGCTGTGTGCACCTCTTTTGGCTGCGATGCTGACCCGGTGGGGGGAGCCGGCCTTGGCTGTGACCCACGAGAAGCCAAGAGAAATTCCTCCAGCCTCCACTGCCTCGTGCGAGTGCGATGGCCTGGCCTCCAGCGGGGTTCCCGGGTCAGAGGGTGACAGGGCTGCCCTCCACCGGCTCCCTGGCCTCCTTCCCAAGCTCGTAAAGCAGCGAGTCCTGCCAGCAGGATGTAAAGCCAGGGGAGACCTAGGTGCCGTTTTGTTGATAGCGGGGGGGGGGCGCCTCGCAGCGTGAGCCAGTGCGGCCCTTCCTGACAGGCAGCCTCAGGGGACCGAGAGGGTCCGTGTCACACAAGCCAGCAAAGATCCAAGCCTGCCCTGACCGTGCCCAGGCATCTTCGGCCTAGAAAGGAGCCTGGAAACGTTAAAAATAGCAACACCTGGGTCTCTGATGTTTCTCTTTCGTCTTATTGACGCTTTGAGTCTTTCTAGCTGCCTCTGGCTTCAGTGGGGTGCTGGGTTGTGCAGCAGGGACGGGGACTGAAGTGAGGCCTCGTCGGCACTGGGGCTACGGCAGCAAAATGCGTCCCGCTCAGGAGTGTGGGAACCCCCCCCCCCCCGAGCGACACAAGTCTCGCTGGCATACGTGCTAGTTTGCACAGTGCTGTGCTGGTGGGAGACGCTCTCCCGCTACCGCCCGCCACTGAGCTGCTTTCATTACGTCGACAGGCGAGCTCTCCCCCCCTCCCCGTGGGCGTCCCGCGGCCCCGCGAGCTCTCCCCTCCCCCCCCCGGGCGTCCCGCGGCCCCGCGAGCTCTCCCCTCCCCCCCTCCCCGTGGGTGTCCCGTGGCCCCGCGAGCTCTCCCCTTCCCCCCTCCCCGGGCGTCCCGCGGCCCCGCGAGCTCTCCCCTCCCCCCCCCCCCGGGCGTCCCGCGGCCCTGCGAGCTCTCCGCGCCCCTCCCCCCCGTGGGCGTCCCGCGGCCGCGCGAGCTCTCCGCGCCCCTCCCCCCCGTGGGCGTCCCGCGGCCCCGCGAGCTCTCCCCTCCCTCCCCCAGGCGTCCCGCGGCCCCGCGAGCTCTCCGCCCCCCCCCCCCGTGGGCGTCCCGCGGCCCTGCGAGCTCTCCGCCCCCCCCCGTGGGCGTCCCGCGGCCCCGCGAGCTCTCCGCCCCCCCCCCCCCGTGGGCGTCCCGCAGCCCCGCGAGCTCTCCGCCCCCCCCCCCCGTGGGCGTCCCGCGGCCCCGCGAGCTCTCCGCGCCTCTCCCCCCCCCCGGGCGTCCCGCGGCCCCGCGAGCGCGCTCACAGTTGTATCCGTGCTGCTGTACTGCGAGAAGCGTGTAGGTTCAGACACGGCCTAAGACGAATAAGAAAATTGCCCGTCGCTGCCTCTGTCCCACGGTGACGTTCTCATGGCTGTGGGAGGTGATGCCGGGCGGCGGTGACCCAGCCCAGCACGTCTCAGAAAGGTTGATTTTCCAAGGTACAAATGGGAGCGAGGTGCCCACCTGCTGCCGACAGTCAGTGCCGCTCGCTGCCACTTGTGTCTCTGGAAGTTACGGCTCTTGGGAATGCTGCCCAGCACCCATGGGACCTTCCGCCGGTGAGCAGTGCCTGGGAGCAGCTGCTTTCTCGGTCGGCGAGCTCAGAGGGTGCAAGGCATTAGAGCCTGCGTCTCTGTACAAACGGGGGTGCCACCGAGCGTCTCGGCCCTGGCACTTAGCTGTATTCTGCGTTCAACGCTGGGAATTCCCCTGTCCCCGGCACACGGAATAACATCTGGCCTCTCTTTTCCCCAGCAGGTGATGGGAGCAGGGGTGCCAGCGAGCAGAAGCACCCTGGGGAAGAGCCAGAGGATGTGAAACCAAACAAGGCTTTGCTGATGAGAGGCTTAGAGGCTGCTTCCCCGGGCTTGCTCAGGACAGAACCCAGCATTAATCACTGGAAAGTGCAACACGCCCAGGGAAACATCATGGCGCTCCAGAGACCCACAGTGACTGTGGAGGGGCCGCAGACAACCCCTGAGCCCAAGGGAAAGGTGCCAACGGCCCCGACAAGCAACCCCAGCCAGAAATCCCTTTCGGCCTCTGACCGCAGGGGGGCTGTGGCCACCAGCACCGAGCCGGTGAAACGCCCGCGAGCCCACGCTGCCGAGCGGCCGTTCACGTGCACCGAGTGCGGGAAGAGCTTCCAGCACCGGGGAAACCTCATCACTCACCTGCGGGTGCACACGGGCGAGAAGCCCTTCACCTGCACCGAGTGCGGCAAGAGCTTCAGCCAGAAGGGCGACCTGATGCGGCACCAGCGCATCCACACGGGCGAGAAGCCCTTCGAATGCAATGTGTGTGGGAAGAGCTTCTGCTCCAAGCAGACCTTCATCCTGCACCAGCGCATCCACACCGGGGAGAAGCCCTTCTCCTGCACCGAGTGCGGCAAGTGCTTCAACCGCAAGGCCAACTTCATCACCCACCAGAAGATCCACCGCGGGGAGCGCCCCTTCGTCTGCGCCGAGTGCGGCAAGGGCTTCTGCGCCAAGAAGACCTTCATCCTGCACCAGAAGATCCACATCGGGGACCGGCCCTTTGGCTGCTCCGAATGCGGCAAGAGCTTCAGCCGCAACGGGGATCTGACCCGGCACCAGCGCATCCACACCGGGGAGCGGCCCTTCGCCTGCGCCGACTGCGGCAAGTGCTTCAGCCACAACGGGGAGCTGATCAAGCACCAGCGCATCCACACCGGGGAGAAGCCCTTCACCTGCACCGAGTGCGGCAAGAGCTTCAACCGCAAGGGCACCCTTATCACCCACCAGCGCATCCACACCGGGGAGCGCCCCTTCGTCTGCGCCGAGTGCGGCAAGACCTTCAACCTGAAGACCACGCTGATGAAGCACAAGCGGATCCACACGGGGGAGCGGCCCTTCACCTGCGTGGAGTGTGGCAAGAGCTTCAAGTACAAGGGCAACCTGCGGACCCACCACCTCACCCACACGGTGGAGCGGGTCTACCCCTGCACCGAGTGCGGGAAGATCTTCAGCCACAAGAAGGAGCTGACGGTGCACCAGGCCGTCCACACGGAGGAGAGACTCTTGTCCTGCTACGGAGACGGGGAGTCGTTCAACCCCTTCCTCCAGATGCACCCGCTTCTACTGTCTGTGCCCCAAGCCAAATGCCTCTGGAAGCCTTAACGCAGTGTACATAAGGAGGGAGTTACAGACATGCTACGTCCCCTGAGCAGGAGCAGAGGAGGAGCAATGCTGTAATTTAGGATTTGGACATGCCGTGGTGCTGATGAAATAACAGGCTCCCTGGCACAAGGAGCTCCCAGGCTAAAGGCCTGCGCTGACGAACCAACCGTGCATCCCTAAGGAAAACACAACTGCACATTCCCTGCACAACGCAGCTCGAATTCCAATGAAAACAAGGGCCCGAGTCTTGCCCTGAAGGATGCCAACGCTGTAGTACTAATCCCATTTGCTGGGTTGGACGTAACCCCCAGAGGTGCTAGAGAACGTCTGGCAGGAGGGACGGGAGATTTCTGGGAAGGGATCTGGCTTATGGAGCAGCGCTTGGAGGGCGTTGGGAATGACATGGCCCGGGTTGACCGATGTGGGGTCTTCATCTTACTACTGAAAGGAGCGGAGGGTGCTAGCAGGACTCTCCTGCCCGTTCCTGTGTGGAGCAAACACGGGAGCGTCGTGCTCATTGGGATAGTTCTGGCGAAGACCAGTGGTTTCTCAGGGCGGGGGGTGCTGTGCTGTGTGTTGTTGTTAGGTCAGGCCCAGTGGGTACTGTGGGGCGGGCGAGACTTTGCTACTGCGCTGTAGTTATGGCTTATGCCAGCAGCTCCTCAGTGGAGCTACTGGACAGACCTGACGGACAGCGCCTGTTCCAGCCGGGCCGGTGACAGTCTGGGAAATGAAAGAAAACCTCAGTCGAGTGTGGACTTGAGGACTCCAGGTGCAATGCCCTGGAGCAATAATTACTGTAGTGCTCTTTCCTCTCTGTTCTCTTACTGACTATTTACCCACCAGGAGTGTGCGCCGGGCTTCACAACTGCGTACGGCCTGATCCCTGACCTGAGAAGTGACCATCTCACTGAGACCACCTAGAGATCTGACAGAGATTCACAGAGTCCTAGGGCTGGGAGGGACCTCGGGAGGTCGTCTAGTCCCGTCCCCTGCACTCCCGGCAGGACTAAGTATTATCTAGACCATCCCTGGCAGGTGTTTGTCCAACCTGCTCTTAAAACCCTCCAGTGACAGAGACTGGTTAGAGCTGGAAAAGACCGATTGGTCATTTTGCCCATTCCTAGCCAATGCAGGGTCGGGCTCTACTCTGTATTTTCTAGGAATATGTCCAGCCTGTTAACCCTCTCCAGCGATGGGTCGCCCCTCGCTCCCTTGTGAGGTCCGTGCACAGTCTAATAGACACTGACTACTTCTCATCTTGTGTGAAAGGGACTTGGGTTTAGTTGCTAGTTTGTAGTTAGGCAAAGGGTCATTTTAACGTTAAAATTTGTCGTTCTCCGTGTGGATAGCCTAGAATCCTAGTTGTTAGATTTGGAAAAGAACTAATAAGTCTTCTAATAAACTCTAGTACTTCTCCCTGGCACTGCACGCCTGTTCCCTCCAGTGCTTGGTCCGTCTAACTGTACGTGTCCCAAACTCTGGGGTGTCACCTCTCTGGGGGGGTGGTTCCACAGCCTGAAACGTCTCCCCCTTAGGAAGTTTTTTTCTGACATTCAGCTTTAATCCTTGATTTCGTCCAGTCATCCCCACCTTGAACTACTGTAAAATTCTCTCTCCCGTGCCCGCCCCCCCGTGTTTCCCCCGGATTGTTATCGGGTCCCGTCAGGTCACTGCTCAGTGAAGCTGGACCTACTTGTCTCTTTTGCTCATTCCTCACCAGTCAATCCCTTGTGCCCCCAGATCACATTGTGGCTGTTCTCTGAACGGGCCATCGGTATTTTTCCAGCTCTCCTGAGGAGCCCTGAACAGCATGCCGTCTCCAGTGGGGTTATCCCAAGGCAGAGAGATGGGGGCTGTCACCCCTTTGCTCCGTTACACAAAGCCTCTGTGTATTGGCCTTTTCAGGTGCCAGGATGGACTGGAAGCTCTTGTCTAATCTGCTGCTGTCCACTGTCTTCCCCCAGGTCCCGATCAGTGTTTCCTGCTTCCTGGATTCTTTCCTTCCCACTGACTCTCTGCAGGGCAGATGCTGCTTCCCTAATAACATGCTCTTACTGCCTCTGCTAGGTGATTTGTGAAGAAATGGCATAAATCAGGAGCTCCCAGTAACACAGCCGTGGCACCCGCTGAGCACCTGCTCCCAGCTCCGTCCCGTGGCCTGTTGTTATTACTCTTGGCTAACACGTCTGCAGCCAGCGTTCAGTCCGTGGGATGGTCTCTGCTGACGCTGGGTCAGCCGGGACAGTACGTTTTGATGAGATGCTCTGTCAAGTGCTTTACTCACAACCAAGTGTGTCTTATCTCGCGCTTTCCCTCCACCCGCTAACTGTCCGAACAAGCAATCCGGGCACTGCCTTCTGCTGCTCCCTGCCCCAGGCGCCTTCTGGGGGCGGGAACGAAGACACCCTGGCTCTCCCTGCTCCAGCCTGTGCTGCGCTTTTCCCACCATGGCCGAGACGGGCTCGGGGCTGGAGTGCTTGAGAAAACGGAGCGTCCGTGGGGTTGGTCTGCCAGGTTCCGGATGAAGAACTGACCGAGAACCACAACGAGGAGGAGGGGATGGGATGTGGAGACAGAGTCCCCTGTTGGGTCCACTCTTCCCCCACCCCCAAACCCAAATCCCTCTGTTGTTAAAGGAGCCCCGGGGGGCAGGCGCTATGCGAACATTTCACGATCCAGCCATTTCACGTCAACTTGTGATTTACAGACACCGTGTGAAGGGCGTTGGTTTGGGCCAAGTGAGTGACTGGGGGAAAATGGCAGCCAAAGGGACTGGCCGGAGTCAGGGTGGAATGATTGGTGCGTTGGTCCAGGAGACCAAAATCCCCCATGGGGGAAAGGAGAACAAGGGGGATTTCTATAGGGCTGAAGTGGTGTCTAGGCCTGGTCTGGCTCTGTATCGGGTTGTGCTCACCACCCACGGTGCCTCCTACCGGTTGCTATGGGAATTCGCTCTGTCCAGCAGGGCACCCTCCTCTTGTAGTGTCTCACTCTCTGTCACTGCTTCTCCACCGTCTCCGCTGTCTGGGACTCCTGGACTGTGGCGTCCTCTTCAGGGCACGGCCCTCCGGCTGTGCCCCAACTCCGTTGTCTCCCCGCTTCCAGGGATCCCGCAGTCCTTCACCCAGCTTCTCGCCGCAATGGACTAGAGCGCCTAGTCCAGCCCCTTGCTCAGCGGCAAACTGCAGTCCTTTGGCTGGCCACTTCCCTCAGCGGCCAGTGGGGCAAAAGGGGGCGCCCAGGCCTGCCCACTACTCTGGGCCCCAACCCACGGACCCTCTCGCTGGCAGCTGCTCATGGCCTCTCCTTCCCCTCTGCCGCTACCTGCTTTCCCTGGGCCACTTCTCCATAGCCCCAGCACCTACTCGGCCCCTGTGTCAAGGACGCAGTCTGGGAGCCAGCCGGGCTGGAGCGCCACTTGCTCCCCCGACCCTGCCCAGCACGGCTCTGTCGCACGCACTTCTCTCTGCGGGCAGCCAGGCCTCCTCCCTCAAGCTCCAGGAGAGACTGAGCTCCTCGCTGCCCTGCAGCCCTTCTTATAGGACCCAGCCTGGCCCTGATTGGCTGCTTCTAAGCCTTCCTCTGGTTGGCTGGGTTCTGCACAGCCACTCCAAGGGCTGCTGTTAACCCTTTGCCAGCCAGTGAGGGGCCGCTGCCCCGTCACAGGCTCCTCTGCACAGGGTGAATTTCACCCCTCACTAAATCGTATTTTCAGGACCCTTCTTTTCTAGCGGGTGCTGAGAGCCGGGGTCCATTAGTTAAAGTCTCTGAAATAATTTGCTAGGAAGCAGCTTGTTCCCATCTCCCTTGTGAAAGGAATTTCCTCTGGTCCCAGCTCAGGGTACCCCACAAATGCCTTCAAAGTTATTCACCCAGCTAAACTGAGGACGAGTTAGCAAGGGGTGAAACTCCTCTTTGCAGATGCTGCCACCGCTAAAGGAGTTTTGGCTGCTAGAATCTCATCTGTGACTCAGAGTTTGAAGAGAGGTTGGATGACAATAAACCAGGCAGGAGCTGTGGGTCTGGCCCTGCCAGATTTATAAAGGGAGTGGCTGGTTCTTTACTAATATGGTTATTTTGTTGCCTATTGACTCATTTATTTGTAACTTCCTTTTGGGCTGTTTGGACAGAATTCTTCACTGACCTCTTCTGCATGACCTTGCTAGCAATAGATAGCAAATTAATCGGTGTGTGTGGTGTATATTCTGCAAATGTATTTGTATGTAAAATTACTCTCCTGCCATTGGTTATTGGGCTCCAATCCTGGGCTTTCCGGTGTCAAATGGGAAAATTCCCCTTGGGGTCAGGACAGGGCCCACTGATGGTATTTATAATTCTTATGCAAAAATCTTCCCCTCTGACGATTCTTATTGTGACAATAGGGTCATTGTGCTGAGAGGTTGTGTAGCCTAGAGCAGTGGTTCTCAAACTTATTTGATTGGGCCCGCCTTCTTTGTGTCTGTGGTTGTTTGTGCCTCCCCCCCACCGCCCCCCAGGTACATATATCACTACCCAGCTCTGAAGCACAGAAGTAAGAGTGGCAATGTGGAAAGTGACTTTTCACAGCAGACTTAGCGCCCCAGTGCCATCCTTTCTTCTGCTGCCGCCCCCCTGGGGCTGACAGATGGAGCCCCGCCACCTCCAGGTGAGGGATGGGGGTCGGGGACAAGGAGTGCCCAAGTCCAGGCTGCTTCCTGGGGAGGGATTGGGGAGAGCCCGGGCCTGGGTGGCTCCGCACCTCCCGGGCGTGCACGGCCCTTCTGCACAAGCCCCAGCTCTTATTAAAAAAAACAAAAAAAAAGCTCACAGCTTGTGCCTCCCTTGGGCGGCCCACCCCATAGTTTGAGAACTGCTGCCTAGCCTTTGGGAACTCCTGGAATCCAGGGCTCCTGAGGTCTAATCCTGGCTCTGGACTTAAGCTCTCAGTCTCAGTTCCTCCATCTGTAAAATGGGGATAATAATACTTACTGCGCCTACCTCACAGGGGTGTTGTGAGGGTAGCTAATCACCGGCTGTTTGAACAGTGCTTAGAAGAGACTGTAGAGCACGTGGCCGGAAGACTAAGTATTATTATTGCTGTGGCCTGGGGCCTGCTCTTCACTGGGGACCGGATGTGTAAGAATTTCTCCAGAGACGCCCTTAGATTGCCGTAGAGCAAGGTCCATGTGTATTTATATTTTCATTCTTTTTCCTAATCTAGAAACTAATAAAAGGTTAGAAATGAAACAAATGAAATGAAATGCACCTCTCTGGTTTGGCGCTGTTTGTCCTGGGACCACGGTGCTGCTCGTTGCTCGTGTTTCCATTGCTGGAGTGGAATCCCCCCCCCCCCCGCGCTCGTTCTGTTGTGTTACTAGGTACAGAGGCAACATTGACAAGGCAAGAATTGTCGGCTCACTAGTTCCTCTTTGGGCAATTAGTGCTTCATTTGCATTCTTTCACCACCAAAGCAAGTCTCCTGCCTCGGCTCCTGTTAACTTCCCCTAGCACCCAGTAGCCCTTTTATAGAAGCTTTGTTCCCAGGATGCCTTTCTGGAGCTGGCAATTCAAACTCACCTGAGCCATAAATGCCTTTTTTCCAGCTAGTAGCCGTTGGCTCCGTCTTTCTCTCTCCCAGCTGGGAAGGAAGTACCTGTTGTGTTTGCCCTTCCTTAGGGCTGGATTTTTCACATGCTCACCACTTGTCGCTGGGGTCAGGTTTCCAAAAGCACTCGGCACCTAATCATAGAATCATAGAATATAAGGGTTGGAAGGGACCCCAGAAGGTCATCTAGTCCAACCCCCTGCTCGAGGGGACAGTCAGGGGGACAGGGGACAGTTTTTCCGAAGTGCCCAGGACCCCGTTTCCGAGCTCTTCTGAAAATCCCGACCTCCCTGCTCTGGGATGGCTCATTCTCACATCCAGTCTTAAGATCTCTCCTGTTAATGATTTTTCAAAAACACGGGATTGCCGCTGCTGCAGTGATTCATTTGCCGTGGTGCTAGGTTTTATGTTACTTAGGCTTGCTTTAGACCAGTGGTTCTCAAGCCGTGGGCCGCTTGTGGCCCAATCAGCACACAGCTGCGGCCCATGTGACATCCTCAGGGCCATACAGGTCGTGCATATATCGTGTGGCTGTGGCCCACATAACACAGAGAGAGCTGCACGTGCGGCCCACAGTGGTAATTAGGTTGAGAGCCATTGCTTTAGACCAGTGGCTCCAACCGTTCCAGACTACTGCACCCCTTTCAGGAGTCTGGTTTGTCTTGTGCACCCCTGTCAAGGTTCCTTCCCCATTCTGAACTCTAGGGTACAGAGCTGGGGACCTGCATGAAAACCTCCTAAGCTTACTTTTACCAGCTTAGGTTAAAACTTCCCCAAGGTACAAATTAATTTTACCCTTTGCCCTTGGATTTCCACTGCCACCACCAAACTTTATTTGGGTTTACTGGGAAATGTAGTTTGGACACGTCTTTCCCTCCAAAATCCTCCCAACCCTTGCACCCCACTTCCTGGGGAAAGTTTGGTAAAAATCCTCACCAATTTGCATAGGAGACCACAGACCCAAATCCTTGGATCTTAGAACAATGAAAAAGCATTTAGTTTTCTTAAAAGAAGACTTTTAATAGAAGTAAAGGAATCACCTCTGTAAAATCAGGATGGTAGATACCTTGCAGGGTAATTAGATTCAAAACATAGAGAATCCCTCTAGGCAAAACCTTAAGTTACAAAAAAGACACACAGACAGGAATAGTCATTCTATTCAGCACAGTTCTTTTCTCAGCCATTTAAAGAAATCATAATCTAACACATACCTAGCTAGATTACTAGATAAAAGTTCTAAGACTCCATTCCTGTTCTGTCCCCGGCAAAAGCAGCATATAGACAGAGCCTTGTTTTTCTCCCTCCTCCCAGCTTTTGAAAGTATCTTGTCTCCTCATTGGTCATTTTGGTCAGGTGCCAGCGAGGTTACCTTTACCTTCTTAACTCTTTACAGGTGAGAGGATTTTTCCTCTGGCCAGGAGGGATTTTAAAGGGGTTTACAACAGCTGAACACCCCCCATCCATATTACCTTCCTTCTACGAGCTTCCTCAGGAGTTGTAGTAACTACTCAGAGAAGCCGGCAAGATGTAAGCCTAAGCGGGCTCTCCCCAGGTGAACTCCCAGGCAAACTCCTTCTGTTAGCTGCTGTGCTGTTCGCTGCTCAGCTGGTTCGCCACCAGTGATGGTGGCGTGGAAGAGGTGAACCTCTCCATGACCCTTGGGCATATGCAGTGTCAGCAGATCCAGGAGCTGTGCACTAGCTACGCGCCGACGTTCTCAGCCACCTCAGGACTGACTGAACGGACATACCACCCCATTGACACAGGTAATGCTCACCCAATTAAAGTCCAACCTTACCGGGTGTCTCCTCAAGCTAAAACTGCTACAGAACAGGAGATCCAGGATATGTTACAGATGGGTGTAATCCGCCCCTCCCGCAGTGCATGGGCATCTCCAGTGGTTCTAGTTCCCAAACCAGATGGGGAAATACGTTTTTGCGTGGACTACCGTAAGCTAAATGCGGTAACTCGCCCAGACAACTATCCAATGCCACGCACAGATGAACTATTGGAGAAACTGGGATGGGCCCAGTTCATCTCTACCTTGGACTTAACCAAGGGGTACTGGCAGGTACCGCTAGATGAATCTGCCGGGGGAAGGTCAGCCTTCACCACCCATGTCGGGCTGTATGAATTTAATGTACTCCCTTTCGTGCTGCGGAATGCACCTGCCACCTTCCAAAGACTTGTAGATGGTCTCTAGCGGGATTGGGAGAATATGCAGTTGCCTACCTTGACGATGTGGCCATATTTTTGGATTCCTGGGCAGAACACCTAAAACATCTACAAAAAGTCTTCAAGCACATAAGAGAGGCAGAACTAACTGTTAAGGCTAAGAAGTGTCAAATAGGCCTAAACAAAGTAACTTACCTTGGACACCAGGTGGGTCAAGGAACTATGAACCCCCTACAGGCCAAAGTGGATGCTATTCAAAAGTGGCCGGGCCCAAAGTAAAAAAAAACAGGTCCAATCCTTCTTAGGTTTGGCCGGATATTACAGGTGATTTGTACCGCAATACAGCCAAATCGCCGCCCCACTGACAGACCTAACCAAAAAGAAACAGCCAAATGCCGTTCAGTGGACCGAAGAGTGTCAGAAGGCCTTTAACTAGCTTAAAGCGACACTCATGTCTGACCCTGTGCTAAGGGCCCCAGACTTTGACAAACCGTTCCTAGTAACCACAGATGCGTCCGAGCGTGGTGTGGGAGCAGTCTTAATGCAGGAAGGACCGAATCAAAAGTTCCATCCTGTCGTGTTTCTCAGCAAGAAGCTGTCTGAGAGGGGAAGCCACTGGTCAATCAGTGAAAAGGACTGTTACGCCATTATCTACGCTCTGGAAAAGCTACGCCCATACGTTTGGGGACGGCGTTTCCACCTGCAAACCAACCATGCTGCGCTACAGTGGCTTCATACCGCCACGGGAAAATAACAAAAAACTCATTTGGTGGAGTTTAGCTCTCCAAGATTTTGATTTCAACATACAACACATCTCAGGAGCTTCTAACAAAGGGGCTGATGCACTCTCCCGTGAAAGTTTCCCAAAATCAACTGGTTAAAATCGTCCTTGAGATGTGGAAAATATTGTTAGTCTTTATACAGTTGGTAGTCTATTTAGAGGTGCATGTGTCTTATTAACTCTGTTTTCTTCTAGAGCTCCAGGAAGAAATCACAGCCAGTGTTTCACCCTATCTGTAATTTGAAGGGCTTGTCATAAATATAAAGGGAGGGGTAACCACCTTTCTGTATACAGTGCTATAAAATCCTTCCTGGCCAGAGACAAAACCCTTTCACCTGTAAAGGCTTAAGAAGCTAAGATAACCTCGCTGGCACCTGACCAAAATGACAAATGAGGAGACAAGATACTTTCAAATCTGGAAAGGGGGGGAACAAAGGGTTCGTCTGTCTGTCTGATGCTTTTGCTGGGAACAGATCAGGAATGCAGCCTCATAACTCCTTAAGTTAGTAAGTAAGCTAGCTAAAAATGTGTTAGATTTTCTTTTGTTTAATGGCTGGTAAAATAAGCTGTGCTGGAGGGAATGTATATTCCTCTTTTTGTGTCTTTTTGTAACTTAAGGTTTTGCCTAGAGGGATTCTCTATGTTTTAATCTGATTACCCTGTAAGGTATTTACCATCCTAATTTTACAGAGGTGATTCTTTTACTTTTTCTTTAATTAAAATTCTTCTTTTAAGAACCTAATTAATTTTTTATTGTTCTTAAGATCCAAGGCTTTGGGACTGTGTTCACCTGTACAAATTGGTGAGGATTCTTATCAAGCCTTCCCCAGGAAAGGGGGTGTAGAGCTTGGGGGGATATTTTGCGGGAAGGCGTCTCCAAGTGGTCTCTTTCCCCGTTCTTTGTTTAAAATGCTTGGTGGTGACAGCATACGGTTCAAGGACAAGGCAAAGTTTGTTTGGGGAAGTTTTTAACCTAAGCTGGTAAGAATAAGCTTAGGGGGTCTTTCATGCAGGTCCCCATATCTGTACCCTAGAGTTCAAAGTGGGGAAGGAACCTTGACAGTCTCCTTCCCCAGCAGGCCTCCGGCAGGCTGTGGGATGAGAGCTCATCTCCCAGGAGCTCCAGCTCCAGCTTCTGAGGGCCAAGACGAGGCCCCTCAATCGCAGCCGCACCCTCATGTTTTCTATATTTGTAAAACAAGAAGTTTCTGTTTGTTGCTACTGGCCGGGCTGGGGAAAAGCAGTGTTTGCATTTACTGTTCAGGGCAGGTGCTCAGCTACCACGGGGATGGGTGAGACATACAAACCGCGCTCGATCCTGCGTGGCCCCTTGGGATGTGGACTACATGGGGCCTGACAGGTCTCTTCCTCTCCGTTGTCCCCTTACTTCTGTGGCTCTGTGACACTTGAGGAATTGACCTCAAAGGCACCCGTAGGGTATGAAGAGGTGGATGAATGCACTTGGGAGCTGTTCATTGTTTGTGCTAAGTTGTAATTAGTGCTATTTGTTAAGAGCCGGGTGCTACAGAAAACAGAGATAACTGCACAGGCCCTGCCCCCAGGGGATTGCGTTAGACAGAAACACACTGGTGGATCCAGAAGTGGACATAACACAGTCCATGTGGGTGTTTGTTTTCATAGTGCAGAGTGAAGGTGCAATGTCTGAGCTGTTATGATGTCACACCCAGCCAGGTTGTGTGGGCAGGGTTTTCTGGTACTCTATACATTACTTTTACAGCTATGGTCTATTCTAATGTCAGTAATCAGAACCCGGGGCACTGTATTATCTATATCCCGTTGCATCCTTTGGGCCTGGATGCTAATGTCTTTACTGGATCAATGGTTACATTCTGTATGTGCCAGAAGCACCCAGGAAAGGTTCTGCTTGCAGACCAGCTATGTTCAAGTCTGAGACTTAATAGACTCTTTAGATTTCATGCTGAATATTTTCTCCCTTAAATAAAGATAAGTTGTATCTAATTCAACGCATGGTAAAATTCCCACCTTCACAAAGGACTCATACAAGGCTTATGTGCTCCTTAAGTAACACCTGCTTCAATGATAGATTGACCTAGTCTGGGTCCCAGTGATGATTTCCCCCAAGTGAGCAAGGATTACGCACACTAGAGACGGAATGGGAGCTCGAGGGGAGAAACATCAAATGGTGAAGGGCTGTTTCTTTGTGAATTACAGTAACTTTAATCAAGAACCCACTATACACCTACAATCACTTCCTGGGCTCCAAATGCAGCCTCATCCCTGGTCCGTGCCAGTTGAAATTATCTCGAACTGAGTCCGTTGTATTCTCTGCTGTGTCCGCAGGACTGAGGTGTAAGTGCCAGGTGCCCTTAGAAGGACAAGTGTCCTGTGGAAATCCTACTTGTGTATTTAGAAGGAAAAGTACAAGTGCAATGTAAGTACTTTCAATTTCCGAATTCACTGGAATCGTCTGTTCAGTATCTGGACATTAACCAAACTAATATAAGCTCATAGTGGAAGAGAAAGAAAAAGGGCAACAACTGAAATGTTATTCATAGGAACGGCCCTGCTGGGTCAGACCCAAGGTCCATCTGTCACGGAGTCCCCGGGCGATGCTCTGGAACTGCTCCCCATGAAGCCAGGCAGGATTCTGGGGCAGTCGCCTTCCTGGGAGCAGCCTGTCTTCAGGACACACAGCTCACACAGCTTCCACCTTCCTGGGTCTGACCTCGGAGCCTTCAGCCTCCTCTGCCCCCCCCATACAACTCACCCCCTGAGTAACCATGAACAGAGCTGCGCTTGCCAGGTTGTCTCCTGGGTTCTCGTTTTCTGAGAACTAATCTGAGAAAACAACCCTGGTAAACCAGCTCCAAGGTGTTTTCCCGTCAATGGAATTCACTGACCAAGTAACTCCTCCTACAGCTCCTGGGTCTGACCCCAAATAGAAAGTGAAACGGAAACAGTTTAACTGTGTAAGACAGAATCCGAAACCATGTGAAAGTTTGACTTTTCTGTGAAAGCCGCACAGCTCCGGTGGACGGCGTACAGCCCGCAGGGACCAGCAGCCCCTGAAGGATGAATACACGTTGGGTCTCCGAGCTGAATTAGGAGCCCCAAGGTACCGTGTTGTGTGTGAGTTTGAAACTTGGCTCCATTTGAAGGAAGGGCACGGAAGGAGGAAGGTTACAGCCATAGGGTCAGTTGGTGATTCGGTAACAGACACCTGCACGTCTTGGGGACTTATATAATAAAAAGAGAATGCAGTAAGACTGAGCCACAGAGAGCGAGCGAGACTTGAAACCAAGGAAGCAGGATACAGGGAGATGACGCATGTAACAGGCTGGACTCTGCTCAGTGACTCTGATTTCCTGTCACCCGGCCCCTTGTGAAGTGAATTACACCAGTGTACTTTGGGGTGTGAAGCACTTTCGTTCCTGCTGGGCAACGCTTTACATCCACTTTGCACTGGCGTAGGTGACAAGGTGCAGGGCAATGGGGCTCAGGCCCACAGAGGTTGGATTGGACGTGGTAACAGGCCAGAAGTCAGTGAGGGGAAGTGAGGAGGAGAGAATGCGCTTGGAGAGGGAAAGGAGTACTTGTGGCACCTTAGAGACTAACCAATTTATTTGAGCATGAGCTTTCGTGAGCTACAGCTCACTTCATCAGATAGCAGCAGCATTTGTGATAGACAGGAGGGGAATGAAGTTAAAGCAGGGAAGCTGGAGATTTTGATACAGTAGAAGATATTGACACAGCCCCTTGGATAATACCCCCACCTCAGAGAGCCCCTAGGCCCCCTCTCCAAGACCCCAGCACAGAGGAGTAACGGGGTGTTCTGGGGTGCGCCAGGGGCTGGAGGAGACATGGCAGGGGCATTCTTACATCTCTGCAATGGCCCAGAGGAAGCACTGAGGCAGGGCACAAGTTAAGGCACCCCTGAGCGTACGAGCCACCCCCCTGCACCAGCCGCCGTGCCAGTGTGGGGATGAGTCTGGCCACGGGCTGCAGCTGAGAGGGTGGCAAAGAGAGGGTTAATCTGTATTGATGTTATACAGGGAATAGTGACAAGACACAGCACGAGCCTGGATGTGAAACATTCTGATATCGCGGTGTGACATTCTGGGGATCCCCCAGAGCAGTCAGGCGGTCTGTCACCATCTGCCTGTGACCGTGGGTCCCTTAATCCTGTGTGGCTCTGGCTCGGAGCCCTGGCACCAGCATCCAGCCCACAGGCAGAAAGGTCTCACCCTGGCTTCCAGCAGCCTCGTTATCCCTGCAGGGTGACCCCACCAGCCCTTCCAGTCCCAAGCATCCCCAAATCCGCCTACCCCGAGTTCTTCACTACCAGACCTGGGGACTTTTCCACTCTGGTTCCTCACCCCAAAGGCCTGAAGCCAGCCCCCCAGTTCTCAGTTCACTTTGGGACACACTCCACACCGTTTGCACACTACAGACCCATCATTTGTCTCTCCTGGGTTGTACAATGCGAGGTGCTGGGGGTTAGTCTTGTCTGGCTGGGGAGGCAGCTCCTCCCTGCCTGGCTGGCCACCACCCTGCTGGGAGCGGGAGATGAAGCTTTAGGAACCAGCTCCAGACTCTACATACACGATACATAAATCCCTAAGCACAGCCTGGATCCATCTCGCACAGTGATCAGTAAGTTGAGAACATCACAGGCTTTCAGAAAAGAGCTCACTCAACATAATTATACACAACAGCATTGTACACAATCCTTTGAGTCCATTGCTTGTTCTTAGGGGTTCGGACCCCCTGTTCTGCCCTTGGGGTGTCTTTTGTCCTTCTCCACCCCTTTATATAGATTTGGCCAAAGGCGGGAGTCCTTTGTCCCAGTTTGACCCCCTCCCCAGCCTCTGATGGAAAAGTACAAGGTTTAAGATGGATTCCAGTATCAGGTGACATGGTCACATGTCTCTGTAAGACTCCAGAGTAACAGCCGTGTTCGTCTGTATTCGCCAAAAGAAAAGGCGTATTTGTGGCACCTTAGAGACTAACCAATTTATTTGAGCATGAGCTTTCGTGATGAAGTGAGCTGTAGCTCACGAAAGCTCATGCTCAAATAAATTGGTTAGTCTCTAAGGTGCCACAAGTCCTCCTTTTCTTTTTGTAAGACTCCAGTCTCCATTTTCCCTGGGCTGGCCCACACCTACACAGGAAGGCTTGCAGGTAAACAAAGCCATTTACAGCTTTTGGTTTCTTGCTTAAGAGTCATCAAGTTTCTGAAGTATCCTTAATGACTCTTGCTTTGCATAATTATATAAGTGATACAAGTTCATACCTCATATTTCTAACTTCAGACATAGAAATAATACATGCATACAAATAGGATGAACACATTCAGTAGATTATAAGATTTCTAACGATACCTTATAAGGGGTATGTAGCATAAAGCATATTCCAGATATGTCATATTCATAAGTATATTTTCATAAAGCATATGGAATGCAACATCACAGTGATAACTGTGGATTCTTAAGTAATCAATATAATTAATACATAATCTATAGATCAGGCTACAAGTAAGCCCAAGCTTGAGTGTGTGTAGGGCAGCTGTGAGCTGCTCTACTTCATGAAGTGGTACTCCCTGCCCACATGAGCCTCTAGCCTGATTGACCTGGTCAGCAAAACCTGCTCAAGTTAATGAGTGAAGGGCAACAACAGAGCCAGTGGACAAAGGCCAAGTGCCCCCATGACGGTGAAGGTGGATGAGCTATGAGTGTGGATGCGCAGACCACACAGGGTGGAAGAAGAGCTACATCTTCATAAGGGTGACCCACACCCACAGGAACTTACAGTTGGTGGAAGAGTTAATGGGATGGGGGATGGTGTCCCCCCCAAAAAATAAGCCCCCTCTACATCTTCCCAGTTGCAAAGAGGCAGAGTGAAACATGGGGCAACCAGCCATGACAGACCATAACAGCAGCAGGGGTAAAACCCCTGCTATTACCAACTAGTGCCCATCTTTAAAAAAGGGAAGGAGGAGGATCCTGGGAACTACAGGCCAGTCAGCCTCACCTCAGTCCCTGGAAAAATCATGGAGCAGGTCCTCAGGGAATCAATTCTGAAGCACTTAGAGGAGAGGAAAGTGATCAGGAACAGTCAGCATGGATTCACCAAGGGCAAGTCATGCCTGACTAATCTAATTGCCTTCTATGACGAGATAACTGGCTCTGTGGATGAGGGGAAAGCGGTGGACATGTTGTTCCTTGACTTTAGCAAAGCTTTTGACACGGTCTCCCGCAGTATTCTTGCCAGCAAGTTAAAGAAGTATGGGCTGGAGGAATGGCCTATAAGGTGGATAGAAAGCTGGCTAGATCGTAGGGCTCAATGTGTAGTGATCAATGGCTCCATGTCAAGTTGGCAGCCAGTATCAAGCAGAGTGCCCCAAAGGTCGGTCCTGGGGCCGGTTTTGTTCAATATCTTCATAAATGATCTGGAGGATGGTGTGGATTGCACCCTCAGCAAGTTTGCAGATGACACTAAACTGGGAGGAGTGGTAGATATGCTGGAGGGTAGGAATAGGACACAGAGGGACCGAGACAAATTAGAGGATTGGGCCAAAAGAAATCTGGTGAAGTTCAACAAGGACAAGTGCAGAGTCCTGCACTTAGGACGGAAGAATCCCATGCACCGCTACAGACTAGGGACCGCATGGCTCAGCAGCAGTTCTGCAGAAAAGGACCCAGGGGTTACAGTGGACGAGAAGCTGGATATGAGTCAACAGCGTGCCCTTGTTGCCAAGAAGGCTAACGGCATTTTGGGATGTATAAGTAGGGGTATTGCCAGCAGATCGAGGGACGTGATCGTTCCCCTCTATTCAACCCTGGTGAGGCCTCATCTGGAGTACTGTGTCCAGTTTTGGGCCCCACACCCCAAGAAGGATGTGGAAAAATTGGAAAACGTCCAGTGGAGGGCAACAAAAATGATTAGGGGACTGGAACACATGAGTTATGAGGTGAGGCTGAGGGAACTGGGATTGTTTAGTCTGCGGAAGAGAAGAATGAGGGGGGATTTGATAGCTGCTTTCAACTACCTGAAAGGGGGTTCCAAAGAGAGTGGATCTAGACTCTTCTCAGTGGTAGCAGATGACAGAACAAGGAGTAATAGTCTCAAGTTGCACTGGGGGAGATCTAAGTTGGATATTAGGAAAAAGTATTTCATTAGGACAGTGGTGAAGCACAGGAATGGGTTGTGATGTTATTGACATGAACTGGGACCGTATAGATCATTGTTGCGACCAAAGTCCTGTAGTGGCACCAAATCTTGTATAAAGGGGGTCAAATGAGGTGTCTCAGACAAGGTGATGGTTGGCTGGTTCTGATTATGTGATCTGTTTGCATGTATCATTTTTGTAGTTGAAGTTATGAATATTGGCTCTGTACTGTCTGTAGTTCAAACATGTGCTGTGCTTCTGGGTGCCACCCCAGACAGGTTGGTGTCAGCTCTGCCCAGCCTGCTGGGTGGCCCATTAAGGACCATCAGCGACACAAGTGACCCACTGAGAGAAGGCAGACACGCCTGGGGACTCAGCCAGGCAGGCAGGGACCTGCCTAGGAATGGAACTCTGAGGTGTTTCCAGGCCATGGGATGGACAGCTTGTCTTTGGGACAAAGAAAGCAGAGACCACATGGCAAGAGACTATAAACAGCTGCTGGAGCTCCTCCATCTGGTCTTCAATCCTGCTTCTTACCTCTGGAGGGACTTTGCTACAAACGGAAGCTCTACACAAAGGACTGAATGACCCATCCCAGCTGGGGATGTTCTCCAGAGACTTGATTTAAACCTGCAGTTTATTCTATCTCTGCTACAAGCCTGAACCAAGAACTTTGCCATCACTGTATGTCATTGATTCCATTTCACCACTGCTAGCTCTCATCTCTATCTTTTTCCTTTTAAGAATAAACCTTTAGATTTTAGATTCTAAAGGATTGGCAACAGCGTGATTTGTGGGTAAGATCTGATTTGTATATTGACCTGGGTCTGGGGCTTGGTCCTTTGGGATTGAGAAACCCCAGTAAAAGAAAAAAGGTTATTGGTTTTCATAACCATTTGTCCCCATAACGAGGGGCACTGGTGGAGATACTGGGCAACTGGGGTGTCTAAGGGACTTGCCTGTGTGACTTGTGGTTAGCCAGGGGGGTAAAACCAAAGTCCTCTCTGTCTGGCTGGTTTGGTTTGCCTTAGAGGTGGAAAACCCCCAGCCTTGGGCCGTAACTGCCCTGCTTTAAGCAATTTGTCCTGAATTGGCACTCTCCGTTGGGTCCCACCAGAACCAGCATTGTTACATGGATTACCTAGGGAGGTGGTGGAATCTCCATCCTTAGAGGTTTTTAAAGCCCAGCTTGACAAAGCCCTGGCTGGGATGATTTAGTTGGGGATTGGTCCTGCTTTGAACAGGGGATTGTAGTAGATGACCTCCTGAGGTCTCTTCCAACCCTAATATGCTATGATTCTATGATTCATTGGTTGAGGGTCTCTCTCCAAGAGGTGTGGATGTTACCCTTGGAACAAGAGAGTTGGAAGATCCTGGCAAGGAAAGGAAAGACCATACTGGTTTTTGGCCATGGAAAAATATTAAGAATCCCCCATTGTATATTTGTGACAAAGCCAGAGGCTGTTGCTTTTATTAAGTTATTATTACATAATTCTCATGCCAGTGCTGCTGCTCAGGGCTGAAACTAGTCTCTTCCCGTCCTTTCTGTCATTGCCTGCTGCTTCCATCAGTTCTAGGGATTTGAAATCAACTGTTCTGCCCTCCCTGCTAAGGGTTCTTCTTTTCTTGGCGGCCTTGTTTTCTCACACCAGTTGGTTTCCACTTGACAGCTTCATGTGGGAGTTTGTGGTTTGGCATCTGGAGTATATGCACCAGATATATCCAGTGCTTCTTTCTAATTCTTGCGGAAACCAGCTGCTGGTTGGTGATTTCTCAGATCTCTTCATTAGTAATGGCCTCTTTCCAGCCAATGCCCAGAATCTTTTGTAGGTGCTTATTTTAGAAGGCATCTAGTTTTCTTCTGACATATTAGTAGATCTCCTGCTCTCACAGCCATATATTAGCAGTTTGATTACGTTTGTACTAAATATTCTCAGTTTGCTCTGATGTTGTATGTCTTTGATTTCCATACATTGTTGAGTTTGGTAAATACTGAGTATGCCTTTCCTACCCTTGATATCACTTCCTTGGTTTCATCTCGCTAACCAGTTGGCCTCAATAATATTTTGGGATAGTGAGATCCATAGATTAATTGTGTGTTTTATAAAGCATTTGAATGTATTATTTTGTATTTCATTGTTCTACCATATGACAAATGTAAACTGAAGAGTCTAATTTACCTTTTCTAAACTGTTGATTTTTTTATACAGATCTAATATGTCATCTATTATTCATCTGCTTTTTAAACTATGCAATCTTAATCTTTTTATTATCTCCTCATAGGAAGTAATCTCCATGACCTTAAACTTTTTTGTTGCCTTTTTAGGCTCCTTTCCTATCTCTACTATATCCTTTGTGAGATAAAGTCACCATAACTAACTCCAAATTTCAAGAGACAAGGTATCTCTCATATCCTGGGAGTGACTTGGGCCACAACTACACTGCATACAACAATCTAGATTTCAATGGCAGAGTGTACCATTCATTTGTATAACAGTATTACTACAATTTCCTTTACTACAACAATACTAACGGGATTCAATAGGTGTCTCTTGTGATCACTGGGCCTACAAATTTACCCTTATTGTGAGCTCAACTGTAAGAAGTGAGTGTAAATTCACAAATGTTGATGGGAAAAAGAAGGAAAGAGAGACAAACTGAAGTAGTCCAAACAAAAGATTGTGCTAAGATCATGCCAGGTAAACAAGAAGAGTGTGGGGCCAGAAATCAATGAACCAAAACTGGAGTGTTGGAAACTAGGCCTACTAGTTAAAAAAATTAGTAATGAGGGGATGGACTAGTCCACACACCACTCCCTTTGTGGGTCCTTAACTAACGAAACTTTGGGGAGAAAGATTGGCTACTGGAGTGAACTTCGCCATCATGGCTGCCATGCCCATTGTCCTTTGGAACCCTGGAACTTCTTTATCCTAAGCCTGAGAGATGTCCTAACCAGATTGGGCCAGAGGTAGGGGCTCAGATGACATCACCACCCCTCCCAGGATGAAACCACATTGGACTTAACGCCAGCAACAATAACAATGGCTCCAGCACATCTCCAAATTCTTCTCTGTTCCCCCAAAGAACAATTACCATCTTTGATACCATCTAAAAGACTTCCAAATTGGAGCAGAGGCGGTGTTCATTCTAAAACTCTCTGCAAAGGGAAAGAGAAGAAGGGATTTTGTTAAGATGACAGCCTTATTTAGTACTTTACATGTCAAATTCTTTGACTGTTTTTCCTTCTCTTTCAAGTACTATATATTTCATCAAGTCAATTCAAACAGATTTTTTTTTCTGAACCTTTCTCCTGGCCATAATTGCAACCTCAATTATGCGCATGTACCATGTGCCTAAGGGTGGGGAATCTCTTATCCAGCATTTATATTTGGAGAAAGGCAAACATTCAATAAGCACAAGGTTACTGATCAAATCTAAAGAAGCTAAACTAGCAGTAAGTTTGAATGATAACTGAGGGAGTTTTTAGAGGGTGTTGGAGAGATTGTCTCTGCTAAGGGCACATAGCAGATTATAAGAAGGTTTGTTATCTTGAGATGACTCATTTATTTTGTTATGTTTAGTTTTACTTTCGTGTTAACCTTTCTAATGTACTTTTCAGAGTAGCAGCCGTGTTAGTCTGTATCCACAAAAAGAACAGGAGTACTTGTGGCACCTTAGAGACTAACAAATTTATGTGAGCATGAGCTTTTGTGAGCTAAAACCCACTTCATCGGATGCATGCAGTGGAAAGTACAGTAGGAAGATATATATATATACACACAGAGAACATGAAACAATGGGTTTCATGGGAAATGGCCCATCTTGATTATCACTACAAAAGGTTTTTTTTTTCTCTCCTGCTGGTAATAGCTCACCTTCGTTACAGTCTGTATGGTAACACCCATTGTTTCATGTTCTCTGTGTATATCTATATCTTCCTACTATATTTTCCACTGCATGCATCTGATGAAGTGGGTTTTAGCCCATGAAAGCTTATGCTCCAATAAATTGGTTAGTCTCTAAGGTGCCACAAGTACTCCTGCTCTTTTTTCTAATGTAGGAATCTTATATGCTTTAGCTACTGCCTTCTTCTTGAGAAAACTTGGTAAATGATTCATTTGTCTTATATTGTACAGGTGCTCTTCCCAGGAGAGGTTTCTTGATTTACAAGAAACTTCCTCAATAAAACAGGTTGACTGTGAGATGGTCCTGAACCTGATGTCTAATTAAATCAAACAACTTCTATTAAGGCTGCACTGAAAGAAGAGAATTATTTTTATCATATGCAATGAAGTGCTGTCCTGACACACACTGTCTTGCTCAGAAGTAATTAAATTGGGTTTAATTAAAATCTTTTCTTATTTCAATCCAACGCTGTGTGGACTCTGCTATTTCAGAATAAAAGTGCCTATTTAAATACTGTCAAACTAAATGGAAATAAGTGTCCACATAGACTTGCTCTGAAATAACAAAAGGGGTACATGAAAACAGATTTAGTTATTTCAGTGCAAGTTAGTGTGTAGACAAGCCCTCTGGTAACGTTTCTCCCTCTCTAGATACTGCTAAAATTCTCTACCTGTAATGACATATCCTTGCGTCATACATAATAATACTAATAAAAATAAACCCATCTTTTTTTCTCCTTTACCTAATGGACTTGACTGCACCCAATGTCAAATATTTAGTTCTAAAAACAAAACAAACTCCCACACAAGAACCTGTGGGGAAGTACATGTACACTTTTCTAGTATCTCAAATCTCCTCTCTGTGGCACACTCACCTCTGATACATGGATCTTTACACGTGCTAACAGAAAAACATTTCCTTGGGAAACATTTACTTCATTTTAACACAATGTTGCACATACGAACCCTAACCCACCCCACTTTCTCACACATTCCAACCATCAGCTTGGGCTGAGGTACATGGCAGAGAGGGATGATGGGTGTTGAGCAGTGGAACATTCACATCAGAGATTACTCCGAGAAGCCTACTTCCAGGGATGCCAATTTGGGAAGGTACGGGGGGGCTCTCCCACCCTGAGTTTCCTACTGAAGGTATGCTCACAGCCCATGACCTAGCCACAGATGGAGCTCCTAACTGCAACACAGCTTGAGTGTGATGTGTGATGAGTTCTGTGCTCCTCCCAGCTTCAGCTCCTGGGGCAGGGAGTTTATTTATAAACTGTGGCAGGGTGATTAAGATAACAAAAGTTTGTCATTGAATTAATAAAGGATCATTAGATGATCCTGAAGGTATTGCCAAGCATTCCTCCAGTTAAAAGATAGGAAACAAAGGGAGGAATAAATGGTCAATTTTCAGAATGGAGAGAGGTAAATAGTGGTGTCCCCAAGAGGTCTGTACTGGGCCCAGTCATATTCAACATATTTATAAATGATCTGGAAAATGGAGTAAATAGTGAGGTGGCAAAATTTGCAGATGATACAGAATTACTCAAGATAGTTAAGTCCAAATCTGACTGCAAAGAGCTACAAAGGGATCTCACAAAATTGGGTGAGTGGGCAACAAAATGGGCAACAAGATGAAATTCAATATTGATAAATGCAAAGTAATGCACACAGCAAAATATAATCCCAACTCTACATACAAAATAATGGGGTCTAAATTAGCTGTTACCTGTCAAGAAAGAGACCTTGCAGTCATTGTGGGTAGTTCTCTGAAAACATCTGCTCAATTACCAGTAGCAGTAAAAAAAAACTGTCGGAGTTTTGGGAATCATTAGGAAAAAGACAGATAATAAGACAGAAAATATCATAGTGCCTCTATATAAACCCTGGGACACCCACATTCTGAATACTGCATGCAGACGTGGTCGTCCCATCAAATATATGTATATATATTGGATTTCAAAAAGAGATGGGCAACAGAAATGATTATGGTTATGGAACAACTGCCATTTGAGGAGAGATTAAAAAAACTAGGACTTTTCTGCTTCAAAAAGAGATGACTAAATGGGATATGATGGAGGTCTATACAATCATGGATGGTGTGGAAAAAACTGAATAAGGAAGTGTTATTTACTCCTTTACAGAACACAAGAACTAGGGGTCACCCAATGAAATTAATAGGCAGCTGATTTAAAACAAACTAAAGAAAGTATTTCTTCACATGCAGCCTGTGGTCCTCTTTGCCAGGGGATGTTGTGAAGGCCAAAACTATAACAGGGTTAAAAAAAGAACTAGATAAGTTCATGGAGGGTAGGTCCATCAATGGCTATTAGCCAGGATGGGCAGGAATGCAACCCCATGCTCTGGGTATCCCTAACCTCTGTTTGTCAGAAGCTGGGAGTGGGTGCCAGGGGATGAATCACTTGAAGATTGCCTATTTTGTCCATTCCCTCTGAAGTACCTGATATTGGCTACTGTTGGAGACAGGGTACTTGGCTAGATTGACCATTGGTCTGACCCCATATGGCCAGTCAGATATTCTTATACAAAACCCAGATGTGTCTGTCCCCCACTGTAACCCACTAGACCCCCATGATAAATGAAGTGTGTGTGTGTGGGGGGGGGAGCTCCCTTTGATGGACATACAGACAGCCAGTTAGCTGTAAAATCCCTCTTGGTAGCTGTTCTCTGGTTGCTTTACCTGTAGCTGGCTGGGTGTCCATCAAAGGTAGCTACCCCCCCCACACACACACACTTCATTTATCACAACCCCATTCCCCACTACGAGCTGAGATAGAACCCAGGAGTCCTCACGTGGTCTGTCTCTCATAGATCATAGAATCATAGAATATCAGGGTTGGAAGGGACCTCAGGAGGTCATCTAGTCCAACCCCCTGCTCAAAGCAGGACTGATCCCCAATTAAATCATCCCAGCCAGGGCTTTGTCAAGCCTGACCTTAAAAACTTCTAAGGAAGGAGATTCCACCACTTCCCTAGGTAACGCATTCCAGTGTTTCACCACCCTTCTAGTGAAAAAGTTTTTCCTAATATCCAACCTAACCCTCCCCCACTGCAACTTGAGACCATTACTCCATGTCCTGTCATCTGCTACCACTGAGAAGAGTCTAGATCCATCCTCTTTGGAACCCCCTTTCAGGTAGTTGAAAGCAGCTATCAAATCCCCCTCACTCTTCTCTTCTGCAGACTAAACAATCCCAGTTCCCTCAGCCTCTCCTCATAAGCCATGTGCCCCAGCCCCCTAATCATTTTTGTTGCCCTTCACGGGACTCTCTCCAATTTTTCCACATCCTTCTTGTAGTGTGGGGCCCAAAACTGGACACAGTACTCCAGATGAGGCCTCACCTCCACAGAGTTAGTAACAAAGTAAGAATATGCATTACAATTTTAAACCTAACCAGTGTCCCTTAAGTGACTGGCCACAAGATGTCAGAACATGTTAGAATATATTAGTAGTAGAGCTGAGTGGGTTTAATATTTTTGTAATGTTCTTTATTCTATATAGGAATTAGATAGTGCTCCTTTCAGCTAATTGCAACACTATCTGCCAAAAATCTAGTTTTCAGGTGCCTAAATAGCCCCTGGAATTATGCTTAAAGTTGCCCCTCACCACCAAAATCTGAAATGGTGCCCCTGTCCACTTCTGCAGCAGGGAATATGGATGTTTCCCCGGCTGGGTGCTGCTCTGGGGTGGAGGAAGAAGAAGCAGATGCAACGTCCTGTGCTGATGCTCACCAGAGGGGAAAAGCAGGAGCCTCCCTGAACTGCTAGGGTCTCTGCTTCCCCAGCCCCTACAGTGAGAACGGCTTTGGGTTTCTAAGGGAAGGGAAATGGGAGTGAGCTCTGCCTGTTGCAGCTCTGATTGGTTACTGTATACCAGGAGGTGGACAAGTGGAGGGTGAAGCCAATCAGAGGGCCCAAATTCACATGAGGGCAGGAGCTTCTCCCGTTAAGTGTCACACCAGTTCCAGCCCTTGCCAACAGCATTTCAAAATACAGATGTGGCCTTAGCAAAGGGAATAAAGTCTTATGATGAGGCGGGGTCACCACACCACACAACCAACCCTGAGGAGGGGAGATGAACCCATAACTGACCAGAGCTAAGGGGATACCTGAGGCCACAGCGAAAATACAGAGCTCCCTGCTGGCCCCAAAACTTCCATATGAACTAGCGCTGGAAGCGAGGACACATGCTTTTTTGGAGAGGAAGGAAGTGTGATGGTGGGCCTGAAAACAGGGGATTAAATTCCCCATCAGCCTCATCCACATTGCACTTGACTTTCCCCTGGCAACCAAAGTCCTACCCAGCTTCTGGCATGCCAAGTGAGTCCAGTGGTCAACTTCTCAAAGCTTCCATCCATGGCGGTTTGGCCTATTATAGAGCCTTGCGACTGCCATGAGTATTCATATACATGTGCAGCCTCCTTTGTCCATAACTGACTTCCTCACACTCATGATGTTGGGATGTCCTTATCCTACAGGACAGTATATTAATGGTCTCAACTTATGATCATCTATGTCAATTTGTGTCCAATGGAAGATTGTGATTATGCATCTCTGGATGTTCCTATCCTAAACTATCCAAAAGCTGGTATAAGTACATATTCCTGGAGTTGCCTATGACAATTTTATACAAAACTCCCCTAAACATATTACCAGTTCCCCGGTAACTCAGGGTCACTGTTGGGTAGCTCACTTCAGCTACCCAAAGCCTTATATATCTGCTCAAGCTAAATATCTTACATGATGTAGGTCTGTAGGTTACTTGTGTTGCTGCTACATAAAATACCTGAAAGCTAGGTCTATGGGCTACAGCCTGTAAAAAGAAAGAACGAAAGAAAGAAAGAAAGAAAGAAAGAAAGAAAGAAAGAAAGAAAGAAAGAACGAAAGAAAGAAAGAAAGAAAGAAAGAAAGAAAGAAAGAAAGAAAGAAAGAAAGAAAAGGACTTGATAAAGGAACCCTTTGGCTCACCACTCTCTGAAGTAAGAGCCATGACTTGGGACAGATTTTCAGGACTCTGAGGTTTTACTTCTGAGTTATTGTCTGAAAAAGTCAGCCCCTATAAGGAGGACGATTGGATAAACAAGTGTACAGAGTCTCTGCAACAGGGCCTGGAAGAGAAACAAGAAAGGGCAGACCAGGGCAGATCACCACAGACACAAGAGGGTGGACAGGGCCAGACAACCACCTACAAGGGGGGGTTCACTAGACACAGTGTCAGTTCCATCACCAACACTCACAATCTCACCGACAATGTTACTGGTAAATCATAGAATCATAGAATATCAGAGTTCGAAGGGACCTCAGGAGGTCATCTAGTCCAACCCCCTGCCGAAAGTAGGACCAATCGCCAACTAAATCATCCCAGCCAGGGCTTTGTCAAGCCTGACCTTAAAAATATCTAAGGAAGGAGATTCCACCACCTCCCTAGGTAACGCATTCCAGTGTTTCACTACCCTCCTAGTGAAAAAGTTTTTCCTAATATCCAACCTAACCCTCCCCCACTGCAACTTGAGACCATTACTCCTTGTTCTGTCATCAGCTACCACTGAGAAGAGTCTAGATCCATCCTCTTTGGAACCCCCTTTCAGGTAGTTGAAAGCAGCTATCAAATCCCCCCTCATTCTTCTCTTCCGCAGACTAAACAATCCCAGTTCCCTCAGCCTCTCCTCATAACTCATGTGTTCCAGTCCCCTAATCATTTTTGTTGCCCTCCGCTGGACTCTTTCCAATTTTTCCACATCCTTCTTGTAGTGTGGGGCCCAAATCTGGACACCGTACTCCAGATGAGGCCTCACCAATGTCGAATAGAGGGGGACGATCACGTCCCTCGATCTGCTCGCTATGCCCCTACTTATACATCCCAAAATGCCATTGGCCTTTTTGGCAACAAGGGCACACTGTTGACTCATATCCAGCTTCTCGTCCACTGTCACCCCTAGGTCCTTTTCTGCAGAACTGCAGATAAATCAATAAACTCTTCTGGGAATATGGCTGTGAAATAGAAATCAAGTCAATCATTAAGCACCTTTTCTGCAGCTTATGTAAAAGAGAAGGATGTGAGCAACACCTGTGAGACTCCTAGTGAGGAAGTGTACAGAGGTAAACCTGAAAATAAAACTAAAGATAAAAGACACAATAATGTCTTTCAAAGCCAGTAATTCTGTACATTGCCTGCTGTTTGCAGCTGCCAGCAGGGCAATGTCTCTCCACTCCCTTCCAGGAACTCTGTGATTTGGAGTTCAAACTCCTGATTTATTGAGATACAATTATTTAGATACGCTCATGAAATTATTTACTATTCATCTAGTCCAAAGGTAAGAAATCTGCTGTGGAATGGGTCCTGTCCTTGGGCCAGTGCTCCAGCTCAGTATGAGACCAAAGGTTACCTGTTCCCTAACAACTCCTCAGCTGCCCTATATCTCTGGCTTTGGTGGAGAGAGACATGGCTGGAGGATACAGAGGGGTCCTGCTATAGGTGGGATGACGTGTGGTGTGGGGGAGACAGAGAGACCCTGGTAAGCGCGTAGGATATTGGGAGGGATATAGATCACCCAGGCATGGAGGTGGACATGGGCGGGATTCAGACAGTCCTTGGCTTGTGAGGGGATGTGGACACAGAGTCATGTTCTCCACACACAGAACTCACCTGACAGAAAACACAAAAATCAAGGAAATTAAAATTCACGACACCAAAATGGACATACCCTCGACTCTTCCACCAAAGGCGCAGACTTTACTGCTCCACCAACCACTGTGGATCCCTGAGCACACACCATAGCCGTAACTCTGTTCTCCTCGCCCCTTTCATCTGCACAAACCTTTGCCAAACTGCGCCCGGCCAACACTCTGAGTCAGGGATGTTTGCTGTAGTTGTCTGCAGTGGGTAGTTTTTTAAAGGAGATGGAAGGCTGGGATTTCTAGGGAGTCAGAACTAAGGTTATGGTTTGTAATCTGTGACATATGGTAAAGTGGAGGGAGATGTTTCTCCAGGACCTGCCAACAGCAACTCCGGGCCCTGCAGCAGAACAGTCTATGGGCTGCCATATACTCACAAGAGGCGCCCGCATGGATGCAGTCCTCCTGACATTTGGGCAGTGCCGCACCTGTGCTAGCCAGTGCCCAGCGAGCTGCCGGCTGCCGTTCCGCTCTCTTCTGATACGGCCGGGGCTTCCACATGCCCACCTGGTAGGGTTGCCAACTGTCTAATCGCACAAACTCAAAGACCCTTTCCCCGCCCCTTCCCTGAGGCTAGGCCCCTTTCTTGCCCCTTTTCCAAGCCCCCCACACACACTCACTCAATTCTCCCTCCCTCCATTGCTCACCCCCCCACACTCACTTTCATGAGGCTGGGGCAGGGGCTTGGGGTGCAGGAGAGGGGGCAAGGTGCAGGCTCTGGGAGGCAGGTTTGGTGCTGGCTCTGGGCTGTGGCAGGGGGTAGGTGTGCCGGAGGGGGTCAGGGGCTCAGTTCTTAACTCAGGTGGCTCCTGAAAGCGACTGGCACACCCCTCTCACAGCAGTTCCTAGGCAGCGGGGACAGGGGGTCTCCACGCACACTGCCTATAGGCACCGGCCAATGGGAGCTGCAGAGTCAGTACTCAGGGTGTGGGCAGCGCACAGAGCCCCCCCCCCCCCCCCCCCCCCCCGGGCTGCAGGGACATGTCCTGCCACCGGCTGCTTCCGGGAGTGGAGTACAGCAAGGGCGGGCAGGAAGCCTGCTTTAGCCTGGCTGCACTGCCGGCGGCAACAGTGATGGCCAGGAGCCCGCAGGCCTTTTATACCACCCAGGCCCCTGGGCAATTGCCCCTGTTGCCTGCCCCATCAGCAGGCCTAGTGTTTCTCTGTGGGTGTGGGAGCAGCGGTTATCAAGGAAAATGGCTTAACTTTTCATTTCTTTGCTTTTACATATTTGAGTCAGGTATGTTAAGCAGCGGCCACCTTAATTGTTTCCTGAGAATGTTGTTTGTGTATTAATTTGCTAGGTTTTAGTCAGTGGTTAATCTGGGTGGTTTGGGTTGGAGCTGTATCACAGAGCTGCACTTGCTGACAGAAGATATTTTCCGTTCGCAGCTGTACATAAAATCTTCTCTGTCGAAAGATCAAATTTAACAGAAAACCAGTGATGCTGTGTGACGTTATCTGATTAAAATATCACCATATAGATCATTGCAGCCACCACTATTGTACAGTTGCAAGATTGTCAAGTAAGGTGTCTATAAAAAGGTTGTAATTTGCTCGTTATGATTGTGCTATTTTTATGCATGTTTCATTTTTGTATTTGAAGTTGTGAGTATTGGCTATGTACTTGTATTTCAATGCGTTCGATTCTGAGTAGTACCAGTGAAGCATTTGGCCAGCTTATTGAGAAGGGGCTATTCAAATTAAGTGGCTCATCAAGAAACATTTAACTGACAGTGAACCTTGGGACATGCCAAACCACATCCGATGAGCCTTCCTGGGAATGTTCAAAGTAGCAAGTGAATAATGGTGTCTGCCTGTAAAGAACTGAGTCAGGCAAGGACATGTGTCTTGCCCATGTGACTCCAGGCTCCATCTTGCTGCTGTAGTTTTCCACAGAACAAAGGGGTGTCCTTCCACAGGGCAGAGGATATAAAAGGCCCTGGAAATCCCTCCGTTATGTCTTCAATCCTGCTTCTGACCTCTGGAGGAACTTTGCTATAAACTGAAGCTCTGAACAAAGGACTGAATGACCCAGCCAAGCTGGCATGTAATCCAGAGTACAGATTTGAGTGAGCAGTTTATTCCACCACTGCTACAAGCCTGAACCAAGAACTTTGCAGTTGTTGTATATGTTTGATTTCTCTAACCAATTTTAACTCTCATCTATGTTTCTTTCTTTTTATGAATAAACCTTTAGATTTTAGATACTAAAGGATATTGGCAACAGCGTGATTTCTGGTAAGATCTAGTTTGTATATTGAGCTGTGTTGTGTGGCAGGTCCTTTGGGATCAGGAAGTCCGGCCGACATATGAGCAGCGCTGCACCTGCGCTGGTTGGTGCCCGGCGAGCTGCCGGCTGCACTGCTGGGTGTGCTCTTCTGGCACAGACATGACTTTGACATTCCCGCCCGGTAGGGTTGCCAACTTTCTAATCATGCAAACCCAAAGACCTTGCCCTGCCCCTTCCCTGAGGCCATGCCCCTGTCCCTCCTCTTCTCCGAGGCCCCACCCCCTGCTCACTCTATCCCCTCTCTATCACTCACTCTCCCCCACCCTCACTCACTTTCACTAGGCTGGGGCAGGGGGTTGGGGTGCAGGAAGTGGGTGCGGGTGCAGGATCTGGGTGGGAGTTTGGGTGCAAGGTGCTGGTTCCTGGCTGGGGCAGGGGGTTGGGTTGAAGGAGGGGATGAGGTGGGTGGCACTTACCTCGGGCGGCTCCTGAAAGTGACTGGCACACCCCACAGGCAGCGCCTCCTAGGCGGGGGAGCCAGAGGGTCTCTGCACGCCACTGCCCACAGGCACCACCCCCTGCAGTTCGCATTGGCTGCAGTTCCTGGCCAATGGGAGCTGTGGAGTCAGTGCTGGGGGTGGGGGAAGCATGTGGAGACCTCTTCCCCCCTCCCCCGGGGCCGCAGGGACAGGGTCTGCCGCTTCTGGGAGCAGTGCAGAGCGAGGGAGGGCAGGAAGCCTGCCTAAGCCTGCTGTGCTGCCAGCGGCGGTGGCTGGGGGACCCCGGGCCCTTTTAAATCACGTGGGCCCCTGGGCAATTGGCCCCTTTGACCCTCCGCCCCCCGTCAGCGTGCCTGAACTTGGGACAGTGAGATCCACAGATTAATTATGAGTAGTATGCAGAAAGTACTTTTTATCATTTTAATCTGTAGCTTTGTATTACATTGAGAGTTCCTTTGTTCTACCGTAATGACTATCGGGACATTTATCTGTTAGACTGTCACACTGCAAGGTGGGAATCTGAGTCAACGGATACTGCCTGACGCACTCTCAGGCGGTCTTTAATTATGTTTTCATGCTCTTGAATTCATATTAATGCTGGTTCCCCCTCCCTTGTAATAAAATTTTTCTTTTGTTATACACAGGCGCAGGGGCTGCGAGTGGGGAAGTATTCTCTCCTAAAGGCATCCAGAGTTTTCCCAAATTAGTGGGTTAGGGGGTCGAGCAGGTTCTGTTCTGCAATGTTAAGAGTGACTCCTAAATATTGTGCGTGGCCTTGTTGCTGCTGACACCACACAGCAGAAGGTGTCAGCAGTTACATACCTGCTATCCGTATAAGCGACTGACGGGAAACGAAAAACTCTGATAAGAGAATAGTTTGGTTTAAGGACTGGGTGAGTTGGAGCTGAGGTATGCGCCGATGATTCCTAATTGTTGAGTCAGTTCTATTGTTGATTTCTTTGTGTTTATTTGTAGGCCGAGGTTTTGGAAACTGTGTTTCGCCATTTGCACGGAGCGCACAGCTTCAGACTGGGTGTGCGCCTTTAGGAGACAGGTGTCCAGGTAAGGAAAAATTATGATGCCTTGCTTTCTCAGGTGTGCCATTGACCGGTGAGGATCCTGGAGAGAACATGGGGTGCTGCTGACAGGCCAAAAGGTGGTACCTTGTACTGATAGTGATCTGTGACCAAAGGAAATTTCAGAAACCACCTGTGGGCAGGATGTATCATAAAGTGAAAATAAACATCTTGCGGGTTGAGGGCTGAAACCAGTCTTCCTCCTCCAGCACCGCTATTATTGTTAAAGTGACCATCCTGAATCTTTGCTTCCTCGCGAACTTGTTTAGTTGTTGGTTGACACCCCCTGCTTTTCTTTTGTGTTAAAAAATAGTGGGAGTAAAAACCCTTCCCCCATGTTGTACAGAGACAGATTCCACTGCCCCCAATTGGAGGAGATGAACTACCTCTTGGCATAACAAGTGTTTGTGAGGGGGTCCCTGAAGAGGGATGGGGACGTGGAGTGGATAGAGGGTATAGACAGGAAAGCGAAGGTGTAGCTCAATTGAATTACTTCTAGGGCCCATTTATCTGTGGTAATAGCTGCCCGGTTGATGTAGAAAGGGAGCAAATGGTCTCCACAGAGCTGGATGATTAGCATATGCACTGGAATGGATGAGAGATCATCTAGACCCTCGACCAAGACTTCTGTCAAGGTTCCTTCCCCACTCTGAACTCTAGGGTACAGATGTGGGGACCTGCATGAAAGACCCCCTAAGCTTATTCTTACCAGCTTAGGTTAAAAACTTCCCCAAGGTACAAACTTTGCCTTGTCCTTGAACCGTATGCTGCCACCACCAAGCGTCTTAAACAAAGACCAGGGAAATAGCCCACTTGGAGATGTCTTTGCCCCAAAATATCCCCCCAAGCCCTACACCCCCTTTCCTGGGGAAGGCTTGATAAGAATCCTCACCAATTGGTACAGGTGAACACAGACCCAAAGCCTTGGATCTTAAGAACAATGAAAAAGCAAGCAGGTTCTTAAAAGAAGAATTTTAATTAAAGAAAAGGTAAAAGAATCACTTCTGTAAAATCAGGATGGTAAATACCTTACAGGGTAATCCGATTCAAAACATAGAGAATCCCTCAGGCAAAACCTTAAGTTACAAAAAGACACAAAAACAGGACTATACATTCCCTCCAGCACAGCTTATTTTACCAGCCATTAAACAAAAGGAAATCTAATGCATTTCTAGCTAGATTACTTACTAACTCTCAGTTGTAAGGCTGCATTCCTGATCTGTTCCCAGCAAAAGCATCACACAGACAGACAGACCCTTTGTTTCCCCCCCCCCTCCAGATTTGAAAGTATCTTGTCTCCTCATTGGTCATTTTGGACAGGTGCTAGCGAGGTTATCTTAGCTTCTTAACCCTTTCCAGGTGAAAGGGTTTTGCCTCTGGCCAGGAGGGATTTTATAGCACTGTATACAGAAAAGTGGTTACCCTTCCCTTTATTTTTATGTTTCAGAGTAGCAGCCGTGTTAGTCTGTATTTGCAAAAAGAAAAGGAGTACTTGTGGCACCTTAGAGACTAACAAATTTATTTGAGCTTAAGCTTTCATGAGCTACAGCTCACTTCATTGGATGCATTCAGTGGAAAACACAGTGGGGAGATTTATATACACAGAGAACATGAAACAATGGGTGTTATCATACACACTGTAAGGAGAGTGATCACTTAAGATGAGCTAATACCAGCAGGAGAGCCGGGGCGGGGGGGGGGGGGGAGAAGAAAACCTTTTGTAGTGATAATCAAGGTGAGCCATTTCCAGCAGTTGACAAGAACGTCCGAGGAACAGTGGGGGGGGGAGGGGGGAATAAACATGGGAAAATAGTTTTACTTTGTGTAATGACCCATCCACTCCCAGTCTCTATTCAAGCCTAAGTTAATTGTATCCAGTTTGCAAATTAATTCCAATTCAGCAGTCTCTCGTTGGAGTCTGTTTTTGAAGTCTTTTTATTGTAATATTGCGACTTTTAGGTCTGTAATCGAGTGACCAGAGAGATTGAAGTGTTCTCCGACTGGTTTATGAATGTTATAATGTTATTTTTATGACAACTTCAAATTTGCTTATTGGAGGAAGGAGGTTGAGATGCCACTGGTGGTGGAGGGCGTCATCATTATGGTCTTTGTCTCTGTTGTTGCTGCTCATATGGTCTGTTGTGTTGCTGTGTATATGTGGGATATCTAGGATGTTGATACCTGTACTTTCTCCTTCTTGTGGCAGGTGTATGGATGCCAAGGGACCAGAGCGTGGCTCGCGAATCCTTCATCGTGTGCAGCAACTAGTTGGTTTTGGCTGCAAACAATTTCTCTCCATCGAAAGGGAGGTCCTCAACTGTATTTTGGATCTCACATGGAAATGTTGAGGAGTTGAATCACGAGGCCCGTCTCATGACCACAGCCATGGCAGTCGATCTAGCAGTAGTGTCAGCCACGTCCAATGAGGCCTGTAGAGCCGTACGTGCAATAGTTTGTCCTTCAGAGACCAAGGTTTTAAATTGTTGTCTCTTATCCTCAGGAATGTCATTAATAATGTCCATAAATTTTCTATAGTTCTTATGCTCATATTTGGCCAGTAATGCTGCATAGTTTGACACTCTGAATTGAAGTGTGGAAGATGTGTATACTTTGCGGCCAAAGTGGTCTAGCCTCTTACTTTCTTTATCAGAGCGGGTAGAGCGAAAATGCTATTGTTTGCCCCTTTGGTTGGCCACCTTCACTACCAGCGAGTTGGGAGCTGGGTGTGTGAATAGAAATTCGGATCCCTTGGAGGGAATGTAGTATTTGCTGTCTGCCCTTTTGCAAGTTGGCAGAATTGTGGCTGGAGTTTGCCACACTGTTTTCATGGGTTCCATGAGAGCCACATTGATTGGTAATGCTATCTTGGAGGAGGAAGAAGGTTGTAGAATGTCTGTCAACTCATACTGAGTTTCTGACACTTCCTCGAGGGCAATCTTTAGTTCATTAGCCACTCTTTTGAACAGATCTTGGAATTGAGAAAAGTCCACCATGGTTGGTGGTGAAAGCATGATGGTCTTGTCTGGTGAAGAGGAAGAATTATTGTTGGGTGGTGAGGTGTCAACAGCAGTGTCCTCTTCCTGCTCTGCCATGGGGTCCTCATGTGTGTCGCCCGCTGCTGTCTGTGAGGGTGGAGGTGGAGATCTGGCTATGTCCCTGTGTGGGCTAGGATGCCTACTATGGTGTTGTCTGTATGACCCCCAAGGACTCCACTGTGGCCAGTGACCCAGGTAGGGCAGGGGCAGTCCCATCCATGGGTGACCATACCAAGGAGGCATGTCATGCCCATATGGGGACCATGATCTCAATGGTCCAGTAGCGACTAGTGTTCTGACCAGGGAAGAACAGTGAGGGGAGAATACCCCTTCTACCTCGTCATCTTCCTCACTGGAGAACTGTGATGGAATCGGAGATAGATATTGGTGCGTTACCATTGGCCTCGGTGAGACATCGGTGCCGAATAAAGGGGGCTGCTGAGCTGAAAAGTCCCCGTGGTGCCGGAAGTGACACGGCCCCGATTGCGTCAGTGCCACGGGCGGGGTGGTGATTGCACCGGCCGTGTGGTGTGCTGGATAGGTGCCGGTGTAGCTAGCGGCAGCGCCATGGTGCTGGAGGCCTTAGTCTGCAGCACCGAAGAGAAGCAGCTGTCGGTGCTGACTCCTCAGCAGCAGTGACGTGGTGGAGGCCGGCAACCGAGACCCGTTAGCCTTGGCACCGGAGTCTGGCAGTGGCCATCTTGCGGGTGGTGCCGGAGGTGCCTGGGGCATCATAGGTGCTCAGCGGCACTGCCATTGGCACTGATGAGAGCGATCTCACTGGCGACTGGTTTTCACGGGCCGGCTCTCTGCGGGATGAAGAAGACGGCCGTTTTTTTTGTTGGTCTTTTAGATTTTGGAGACCTTGGCAGGGAGGGAACCGGTGGCCCGTGCTGAGAAGGGGGGTGTTGTCCTGGGTCAGAAGTTGGTCTCAAGGCCTTCTCCATTAATATGAGTTTAAGCCTGAGGTCCCTGTCCCTTCGTGCCCTAGCCTTCAGTTTGCTACTATGGGCATGTTTCTGGGGAACATGAGATTCACCCAGACAGCGAACACATTGAGGGTGTCTATCTGACATCGGTATCACCTCTCTGCATGTAGTGCATTGCTTAAAACCCGGTGAACCCGGCATTACCACAGACTGTAAGTAACTATACCTCAGGGTAAAACAGAAAAAAAAATTAAATGGGGAAGTAAGCTAATAAATGAAACCTAACCACAGGAAAAGACTACTAAACCCACTAACTAATCTGAATTAAACGACAGGTTTTTAACGGGACTGTGGAGCTCCGTCTCAGGCTGAGGACGGTTGAGAAGGAACTGAGAAGTCCTGGCCACATGGGATACTTCAACCGCCAACAGCAAGGCAGGCCCAGCACGTGCGTGACATGCACGGGCACTGCTGTAAAATTCTCCAAGTGAAGGCGCAGGGATACCCCAACACCTGGAGTGGATATTCCTGTCCGTGTGTCTTTTGGTAACTTAAGGTGTTGCCAAGAGGGATTCTCTATGTTTGGAATCGGATTACCCTGTTAGGTATTTACCATCCTGATTTACCATCCTGATTTTACAGAGGTGATTCTTTTACCTTTTCTTTAATTAACATTCTTCTTTTAAGAATCTGATTGCTTTTTCATTGTTTTTAAGATCCAAGGGTTTGGGTCTGTGTTCACCTGTACAAATTGGTGAGGATTCTTATCAAGCCTTCCCCAGGAAAGGGGGTGTAGGGCTTGGGGGGATATTTTGGGGGAAGACGTCTCCAAGTGGGCTCTTTCCCTGGTCTTTGTTTAAGACGCTTGGTGGTGGCAGCATACGGTTCAAGGACAAGGCAAAGTTTGTACCTTGGGGAAGTTTTTAACCAAACTGGTAAGAATAAGCTTAGGGGGTTTTTCATGCAGGTCCCCACATCTGTACCCTAGAGTTCAGAGTGGGGAAGGAACCTTGACATTCTAAATATTCTTTTATCTTTGAATGCAGTTTTTTTTTACATAATTCTACAGCTGTAAATTCAACTTTCGTGATAAAGAGATTCCATGACAGTACTTGTATTAGGTGAATTAAAATATACTATTTCTTTTGTTTTTTTCAGTGCAAATACTTGTACTAAAAATAAATATAAAGTGAGCACTATACACTTTGCATTCTGTGCTGCAATTGAAATCAATATATTTGAAAATGTAGAAAACATCAAAAATATTTAAATAAATGGTATTCTATTATTAACAGTGCGATTAACCGTGGTTAATTTTTTAAATCGCTTGACAGCCCTAGGTGGAATATAAAGAGGAGGCAGGAGATCCAAGTCATGAAAGGAAAGACAAATGGCTGGAACGAAGGGCAGGAAAGAAAACAGAGGCCTGTAGAGACTTTGTTGGCCTTCTCCTTAACACACAACTAACGTGTCTTCTAAGTTTTTCAACATCCACCCGATTCCACATTGGCGTTCCAGTTCCAAATAATCCCGTCACAGTTCCTATGGTCCTCAAAGGGGATCCAGTGAAGACATGCAAGCAACAGAACAATATAAATGTATAATACTTTAAGTTTACCTTAAGGTTTTATCTTTTCTCCTTTCTCTACTCCTTCCCCCTACCATATATTACAGGTTAGAGGGGCAGGTTTGCTTTACCTTTTACATTTATATCAGACATGCCTCGTCAAAAAAATTCTCAACCTTATCACTTTAACGTGGGTTTATGGGACCTCAGTTTTAATTTCATTTAAGCCAAATTTAAATTTAAAGTTATGTGCTTGGTCTGTTCCCTTCTTTCACAGACACAGGCCAGAGAAGAACATAAGAAAATAAGAACGGCCATACTAGATCAGACCAAAGGTCCATCTTGCCCAATATCCTGTCTTCTGACAATGGCCAATGCCAGGGAATGAGGGAGTGAACAGAACAGGGAATCACCATGTGATCCATCCCTGGCACCCATTCCCAGCTTCTGGCAAACAGAGGCTAGGGACAGCATCCCTGCCCATCCTGGCTAATAGCCATTGATGGACCTATCCTCCATGAACTTATCTAGTTCTTTTTTGAACCCTGTTATAGTCTTGGCCCTCACAACATCCTCTAGCAAGGAGTTCCACAGGTTGACTGTGTGTTGTGTGAAGAAATACTTCCTTTTCTTTGTTTTAAATCTGCTACCTATTAATTTCATTTGGTCACCCCTAGTTCTTGTGTTATGAGATGGAGTAAATAACACTTCCTTATTTATTATTATTATTATTATTATTATTGATGATGATTTAACTGGGAATTGGTCCTGCTTCGAGCAGGGGGGTTGGACTAGATGACCTTCTGGGGTCCCTTCCAACCCTTATATTCTATGATTCTATGATTTACTTTCTCCACACCAGTCATGATTTTATGGACCTGTCATAAATATAAAGGGAAGGGTAAACCCCTTTAAAATCCCTCCTGGCCAGAGGAAATATCCTCTCACATGTAAAGAGTTAAGAAGCTAAAGGTAACCTCGCTGGCACCTGACCAAAATGACCAATGAGGAGACAAGATACTTTCAAAAGCTGGGAGGAGGGAGAGAAACAAAGGGTCTGTGTCTGTCTTTATACTGCTTTAGCCGGAGATAGAACAGGAATGGAGTCTTAGAACTTTAGTAAGTAATCTAGCTAGGTATGTGTTAGATTATGATTTCTTTAAATGGCTGAGAAAAGAACTGTGCTGAATAGAATGACTATTCCTGTCTGTGTGTCTTTTTTGTAACTTAAGGTTTTGCCTAGAGGGATTCTCTATGTTTTGAATCTAATTACCCTGTAAGGTATCTACCATCCTGATTTTACAGAGGTGATTCTTTTACTTCTATTAAAAGTCTTCTTGTAAGAAAACTGAATGTTTTTTCATTGTTCTAAGATCCAAGGGTTTGGGTCTGTGGTCACCTATGCAAATTGGCGAGGAGTTTTACCAAACCTTCCCCAGGAAGTGGGGTGCAAGGGTTGGGAGGATTTGGGGGGGAAAGTCATGTCCAAACTACGTTTCCCAGTAAATCCAGTTAAAGTTTGGTGGTGGCAGTGGATCCAGGGGTAAAGGATAAAATTAATTTGTACCTTGGGGAAGTTTTAACCTAAGCTGGTGAAAGTAAGCTTAGGAGGTTTTCATGCAGGTCCCCACATCTGTACCCTAGAGTTCAGAGTGGGGAAGGAACCTTGACAGGACCTCTGTCATATCCCCCCTCAGTCATCTCTTCTCCACACTGAAAAGTCCCAGTCTTATTAACCTCTCCTCATACGGAAGCTGTTCCATACCCCTAATAATTTTTGTTGCCCTTTTCTGAACCTTTTCCAATTCCAATATATCTTTTTTGACATACGGTGACCTCATCTGCATGCAGTATTCAAGATGTGGGCGTACCATGGATTTATATAGAGGCAAGATGATATTTTCTGTCTCATTATCTGTCCCTTTCTTAATGATTCCCAACGTTGTGTTCACTTGTTTGGCTGCCGCTGCGCATTGAGTGGATGATTTCAGGGAACTATCCACAATGACTCCAAGGTCTCTTTCTTGAGTGGTAACAGCTAATTTAGACCCCATCATTTTACATGTAGAGTTGGGATTATGTTTTCCAAAGTGCATTACTTTGCATTTATCAACATTGAATTTCATCTGCCATTTTGTTGCCCAGTCACCCAGTTTTGAGAGATCCTTTTGTAGTTCTTGATGAGGCATGATTTCCCTTTACAAAACACTTCCATTTTTGTGCACAGTAACATGTTGGCTCTTGGCCAAAAAGCTTTAACTGTTGACTGGTTTCTGCCATCTTTTTGTTGCTGAAGATTATCCAGGAATTACAAATTAAAGGTAGAGATTTTTAGTGGAATCCTTTCAAAAGGTAGCTTATCTCATACATGTATTTTACATAAATCCTTCTGCCTCCATGACAGGTAGGTAAGATAGAATCATAGAATATCAGGGTTGGGAGGGACCTCAGGAGGTCATCTAGTCCATCCCCCTGCTCAAAGCAGGACCAAGCCCCAACTAAATCATCCCAGCCAGGGCTTTGTCAAGCCTGACAAAAACTTCTAAGGAAGGAGATTCCACCACCTCCCTAGGTAATGCATTCCAGTGTTTCACCACCCTCCTAGTGAAAAAGTTTTTCCTAATATCCAATCTAAACCTCACACACTGCAACTTGAGACCATTACTCCTCGTTCTGTCATCCGCTACCACTGAGAAGAGTCTAGATTCATCCTCTTTGGAACCTCCTTTCAGGTAGTTGAAAGCAGCTATCAAATCCCCCCTCATTCTTCTCTTCCGCAAACTAAACAATCCCAGTTCCCTCAGCCTCTCCTCATAACTCATGTGTTCCAGTCCCCTAATAATTTTTGTTGTCCTCCGCTGGACGTTTTCCAATTTTTCCACATCCTTCTTGTAGTGTGGGGGTCCAAAACTGGACACAGTACTTCAGATGAGGCCTCACCAAAGATGACCCAGGAGTGATCACTGGCCTAGTAGGTTCCAGGATATCTCCTATTATGGGTTATAAACTACATAGTTACAAGGCCTCTAGGACCAATGGGTAACTAAACTCCCATTATCTTCTGATAAACTGAGGTTCCTTCTTTTGGACCTTTGATAATTACTCATTTGACCATTACTTTGTGTTACCATGGACTTGAGCCCCATGGACGCAGAACACACTGCTTCAGCTGAACTTGGACTTGTCCTTAGAGCTAGGTGAGTTGGGGTGTAGCTTTGGCTGCTCCATACCAGAAGCCTCATCTCCAGCTTACTTTTTTCCAATTTTCTCTCCAAGTCCCATCTTTCATGAGTGAGGGCCAGATGTGTCTCAGTTAAGGAATGCATCTGGTCTCTCCGTTCCTGGGTGGCCTTTTTCTTTACCACTTTTACATTTAACATCAAGGCCCATGGGTTAGGATGATCAAAAATAGCTCAGCTTTGTTCTATTTGTATGAAACCTGCTTCATGCCCCTTAATATACTTGAACACAAAAAACGCTAGAGCCATATTCAAACTAACCCTGGCATGGTCTGCTGGGAACTTGGCCAGATCCATTTCTCTTCCAGGTTTTCTTCTGGGGCATTAATAAAGAAGTTAAATAATGTAGGGCCAAGAACGACCTGTGCGGGATCCCACTGTAAGAGGCCTGCTTGATGACAATTCCCCACTTACACTTTCATTGTGAAATTTATCAATTAGCCATTTTTTAATCTATTTAGTGTGTCATGTTCATTTTATATCAGTCTAGTTTTTTAATCAAGCTGGTGTACGGTACCAAGTAAAACACTTCACAGAAGTCTAAGTATATTGCATCAGTGCTATTACCTTTATCAACCAAACTTGTAATCTCAAAAAAAAAGATATCAAATTAGTTTGACAGGATCTGTTTCCCATGAACCCAGGTTGATTTGCATGAATTACATCACCCGTCTCTAGTTCTTTATTTATTGAATCTTTATGATCTTTCCTAGGAAAGACGTCTGTTCCTTGTCTTGACAGCTAGCAACTCATTGCCTTTTAGACTTTGGCACACTATGTGATGGATTAGAGAAGGGTGATGTAATTCATGCAAATCAACCAGGGTTCCTGTGAAATAGATCCTGTCAAACTACCTGCCGGGCTGGTAACCCCTTACCTATTACCTGGTTTTATGTGCTTCATACAATTCCTTATAGTCTTATAGAATTGACTTTTGGTCCCCCCTGCAGAGGAGGGGAATGGCACTCTTTCCCTCTCCAAACTGGACCTAAAGAGGGTACCGTTACTACATTTAATACCTATAAGTCATAATTCAAATCACAAATCTCCCTTTAATGCGTGTATATCTTAACCAAGGCTAATTTCCTTCTTGTGGAATTACAAATAGCAAAACAACCCGTCAATAATAGATTACTATTGCCCCACAAGAATTAATCACAGAGTTGGTCCAGCAAGATCAAATCAGAAGGAATATAGTAAACAGGCGAGAAACAAAAAAGAGGAACAAAAGCAAAGCAAAAGAGGAATTCTCATATTCCAAAAAGCTGCAGGGTTATCACTGTACCTGGTCTCCAACTGAGAAGTCCAAATTGTTTTTATCTCCGATTTTTCTAAGGGGAGCTGAATCCATCCTGGGCTTTTGGCCACAGGAAGGGGATCTCCCCTTGCATGCCTTGGGGTCCCCGTTTGGGTGCCTGATCTACTGATTGTGTTTTAATTATATTAATTACTAAAGAATTCTCATTTAACACTCTGTGCTTTGACTGGGTCTAGTCCCACAACCAGGTCCAGAGCTGTTGGCATTACTATTGATTTCGGAACCCCGATGTGCACACTTCAGAAAAACCTTTGTACTCTGCAATAGTTTTACTGGAACAATCAATAAAAATTCAAACCCTCCCGCCCAGCAAAGGAGGGAGAGAGAGTGTTAGTCAGTATCCTCGCCATCGTCATCACCACCAGTGGTTGGCACCTCCCGAGGCATGCAGGCCAGGAGACAACTTTTGTAAAGGGTTACGCTGATGCTCGCTATGCCTAGTGCATAGTCTGTAGGGGTTGCAGCCCCTTTTCCTTAGCTGTATTTCCGCACCCTACTGATGTCGGGATGCCCTTCTCCCATAGCTTATTAGGCCTTTTACCTCAAGCTTATTTATGTCAATTAGTTACTGTGACATTCTTGTGGTTGGACATCTGCTGGTGTTCCTAACCTAAAATATATAACGCTGATTTCAGCTGGCATCTTGTGGTAACCTGGCAGCAGTTTAGTCAGACTTGGCGATTACAGCGTTCTGTCTTGGGCTATCTTGGGCCATTGCTACCTTATGATAACTTATGATATAGGGTCACTTACTGGTTAGTTGCTTATGCTAAGGCTTTTGGGGCCCTATGCCTTGATTAGCTTAGCTAAACTTTTGTCTTCCAGCCCTTGAGGCTGATAGGCTCATTGCATTAGTGCCTTAACTTATCCCTAGACCTTACCTAGCAAATACCTACACCTATAGGCTACAAGTCCCCCTCCCCCTCCCACCACCACCTTGATAGGATAATGATTAAAGAGCCCATCACATAAACTCAGATCAGTGATTGACTGTCTGGGACAAATAGTTGCGTGGGAGTATTCTAGTACCTGATACAACTTTGTTGTAACTGCAGGCCACATAATTATTCGGTTCTTTGTATTGTGTTACTGCATCTTGAGGGATTATCTGGAATTGAGTGGTGCTTTGTGTTGATTGGTTACCACCTGAGCTGCAATGGGATTGGGAGCACATATAATTTGGGAAAAAGAAATGGAGGACTTGTGGCACCTTAGAGACTAAGCAATTTATTTGAGCATAAGCTTTTGTGAGCTACAGCTCACTTCATCGGATGCATTCAGTGGAAAATACAGCATCCGATGAAGTGAGCTGTAGCTCACGAAAGCTTATGCTCAAATCAATTGGTTAGTCTCTAAGGTGCCACTAGTCCTCCTTTTCTTTTTGCATACACACTGTAACAAGAGTGATCACTTAAGATGAGCTATTACCAGCAGGAGAGTGGGGAGGAAGGAAACCTTTTGTAGTGATAATCAAGGTGGGCCATTTCCAACAGTTGACAAGAATGTGTGAGGAATAGTGTGGGGGGAGGGGGGAATAGTTTTACTTTGTGTAATGACCCATCCACTTCCAGTCTTTATTCAAGCCTAAGTTAATTGTATCCAGTTTGCAAATTAATTCCAATTCAGCAGTCTCTCACTGGAGTCCGTTTTTGAAGTTTTTTTATTGAAGAATTGTCACTTTTAGGTCTGTAATCGAGTGACCAAAGAGATGGAAGTGTTCTCCCACTGGTTTTTGAATGTTATGATTCCTGATGTCAGATTTGTGTCCATTTAGTCTTTTGCGTAGAGACTGTCCGGTGTGACCACTGTACATGGCGGAGGGGCATTGCCGGCACACGATGCCCAGCCCAGTGCAAGGGCAGCGTTTACAGACTGGCAGCCGCCAGGTGCATACTGGCACGTCCGGCCTGCACTGACAGCGCACTCTTTCCCCCCGGGGGTGGGCCTGTGCCACCTTCCCCACACCCCCATCCAGCACCCCTGCTCCCATGCCCAGCAGCCCTCCACCCAGAGACCCCCACAGATCCCCCCACCACAACTGCACAGGGCTCCGCACAGCACCCCCCCTGCCCAGCACCCCCCGCCCACAGGCCGCTGGGCACGGCGCCACCCCCACTGAGAACCCTGCCCAGCACCCCTCCACCCAGAGACTGTGGCAGTCCCTGCCTGAAAGCAGCACCGTGGAACCCCCATATTCCCCACTGTCATCTACTTAGGATCTGTTTTGTGCAAAGCATGCCTTGTGAGGTATCATGCTAAACGTCTTGATATGTTGAACATTAGTATCCCGTTGGACGGTATGTGCTATCATTGTACGGGAAGTTATGAAGTTTCGCTGTGTGTGTATGTTACTGAAATGTGTTGTGCAGTTAGACACACCTACAACCAGCCTTTCAGGTGCAACAAGAAGGAAGTCAGACACGCTCATGGCTCATTTAAGGGAATCCACACCCACAAGGACTGGCACAGAATTGGTGTACAGTGAAGACTTCTCAGAGGGAGCATGTAGCCAATGGCGACTGCTTGAGCCACGTCACCAGCATAGACATATCCAGCAAGCTGGAAGAAGCTATAAAAGAGGAGAAGTGACATTGTGACTTAGCCTCACTCCCCCACAGCTCAACACCTGGAAGGACGTCTGGTGGATAAAGGCTTTGGACGGGGAACCCAGGCTAGAAAGGAGGATTCCAACCTGTGTACTGAAGATCTGTAACCTGTTTGTTCCATTTATCAAGGTGAGAAACTGCTCGATTCAAATCCTGTCTTGTTTATAGAACTCAGATTGCAAATTTGAAGGAAATCCCTAACCCTAACCCTAACCCTGATTGAAGGAAATAGATTTTAAGAGCCCTTTATGTCAAAAAAAAGGGCTTCATCATGTGGACGGGTGCGGGTTTACATCAATTTAATGCTGCTAAATTCGACCTAAATTCCTAGTGTAGACCAGGACTTAGGTAACCAATGATCTGGATGCTTATTACTTATAATCACTTAAAATCTTTCTGTAGGTAATAAATCTGGTTTATACTTTACCTAAACCAGTGTGTTTTGGTTGAGTGCTTGGGAAATCTGCTCAGAGTGGCAGATTGGGTAATAAACTTACACTGCTCAGGCTTCTGCCCAGGGCAAGATGGTACAGCTCTGGGATGCAAGGCTGGGGACCTGGGGGGAATTGGCTGGAGTCTCTCTATTGTTGGTTCATGAGTGGCTGGCCAAAGCATTCATGTAACTCAGTGGGGTGTGTCCCTGCCTGTGAATGTCCTATAAGTGCAGGACCTGCCAGAGGGTTGTAGCTTGTCACAGCATCACACAGTGCGAGGGAGCCCAGACTGGTGGGACAGAGGGCTTAGCGACACCCCAGTTCCAGATTGCACCCCGGGGAACCCATCACAGAGACCCCTCACAGATTCCCCACCACAACTGCCCAGCGCCCCCCTGCCCAGCACCTTTCACCCACAGACCCCTGTGCCCAGTGCCCCCCACAGCTCCCCCACTGCCCAGCTCCCCTGCAGAGCCCCACTACCACAATTGCACAGCGCCCCACACAGAGCCCCCCGCCCAGTGACCTGACACACATAGACCTCCCCCACTACCAGCACCCCCCACCACACCCCCTATACCCAGCACCCCAAAACACACAAAGCAGGGACGTAGCCACGGGTGGGCCGCAGCCCACCCGCTTAGCATCCAGCCCCATCCCCAGCTCTGCTCCGGCCCCAGCTTGCCCCACTCTGCCTGCCCACCTGGCGCTCCAGCTGCACAGCGTGGTCGGGGGCTTTCCCAGCTCTGTCCGCCTGCCTGGCCCTCCAGCCAGGGAATGGGGTCAGGGCATGGGGGCTTGTCCCGTTCTGCCTGCCCGCTGCTTCTGTTAGGGAGCTGGGTGAGGGCGTGGGAGCTTACCCTGCTCTGCCTGCCCGGCACTCCCAACAGGGACCTCGGTCAGGGTGCAGGGGCTTGCAATTCCCCCCATCCTGACCCTGCTCCCTGGCTGCAGCAATGGGCGGTGATGGAGGGGGTAGGGCAGAGCAGGTAGGGACACCCATTTTTCTGGGGCACCCCAATTGGGGGCGCCTGTTAGGAGGCTTATTCCTTCACCCACTCACTTCCCTGGTCCTTCTCGTATGAACAGAGAGCAGCAATACCCGAAGTCTAAAGGTGCAAACAATTTTATGTTTATTAGGGTGAACTTCCAGCAAGCATGATTCCAGTTTCCTCCTCAGTGTCCCCCTTCCCAGCTCTGACACCACAGAGCCTTACACCTGTGTCCCTGTTCCCATTCCTGCCCTTAGCCAAACATGATTCCAACTTCCTTACTCCCATTCCCTGTTCCCATTTCCGCCCCCTCACTTCCTGATTGACTGCAGACTATATAGTAAAACTTGAGTTCTGCTTAGCTATACCTTAACCAATCATTTCCCTGAAATTTAACTAACCAATCCTAACATATTGTAACATGATTATGTAACCAATTAGATCCCACCACCTCAATTAGTTTACACCCAGCAAAATTAATTATACAGCAGACAGGAACAGTCACAGAACCAGACAGAGATTATACGGACAAACAATAGGGAAATGGGGACTACACTGACAGAACAACACAGAAATGCATCCGATGAAGTGAGCTGTAGCTCACGAAAGCTCATGCTCAAATAAATTGGTTAGTCTCTAAGGTGCCACAAGTCCTCCTTTTCTTTTTGCGAATACAGTTATATATATAGTTGAGTTATACTAAAATCTTTAAACTGAGCAGAGGAAGTCCATAAAACAGGAAGGCAAACCAATCTTGGCTCCATTAAACCAACCAAGCTTTAAGGCCAAGTGGTAACTCATTTGGAATGCTTTCAAAACTGATTGCGAGACTCAAGATAACACATTTTCAAATTGTGACCACCATAAACTCAATGCTAATGTTTAATACACATTAGAGATGCAACTCGCTCTCAGAGCTTGGGTTAGACAAATAAATTTCAGTCAGAGCCTGAGGTTCCTCTTGAAATAGAAGGCAAACAGCATTTGATTGGTAAAATTTCACTCTGTCTCTTTGGAGTTAGTTCTGCTAGTGTGGAACAGGGGTAATCAGGATAAATCTAGAAAGAGGTGTTTCAAGACTGGAACACATACACAGGTAATCTAATGTTGAAGTGATGTGAAAATTATGAGAGGTTATTCTTGTCTCTCTCGTCACTCACAGCATGAGCAGCAGGTTGTGAACAGGAAGGTGAAATGGAGATTACCTGGCACTCACACACACACACAGGCAAGAGCAGTGGCAAAGAAGGTGTGAGGGGGAAATGGAGGTACAGAAAGTAGGCCTTTAATGCAGTTTAAACCTGAGTTCATTTGAAAGGCAGAATGAAAGGCAGAAGTCTAGTAATGCTCTAACACCCTTCTGTCCCCTGCAGGTAAAATAACACAAGGCGCAGTTTAAAGCAGATAGCACATAAAAAGGTGAAATTATAAGCATTTGGATAACAACTAACTTTAACTAGTAGGCTTGAGGAATGGTTAAATCAGCCTTAAAGCATAAGCATACAACAGTATTGGTGCAGAAATACAGTGCTAGTTACAGAAGTGACGCACTGGAATGGGTTCCCTAGGGAGGGGGTGGAATCTCCTTCCTTAGAGGTTTGTAAGGTCAGGCTTGACAAAGCCCTGCCTGGGATGATTTAGTTGGGGACTGGTCCTGCTTTGAGCAGGGGTTGGACTAGATGACCTCCTGAGGGCCCTTCCAACCCGGATATTCTAGGATTCTAACAGCATTTTAGGTGCTACTGCAAAACCGATATCTCGCAGTTCTAAGAACCTGTTCTTGTTTGCTAGCATGGAAAGGATTTTAGATTTCTAAGATACTTACAGCAGTAAGTTTTCTGGTTCCTTGGTCTTATTCACAGTTTGTCTTTCAGTTATTTGGAACAGAATATTTGGCAATATTCCCATGGAAGTTAAGTTAGACTTCTGTTTGCCTCGAAAGGATTCCACCAGTACTAGAGCCTGGCATTACAGAACTCAGGAATTTGGTCCAAGTGGTTAATTACATAGGAAATCATTATAGTTCTCTCCCCATGGAACTTCTGGTCTCCCTTCAAAGCCCAGAGCTTGCCTATGGGTTTGTTGAGGGGAAAAATATCATCTGGCTAAAGTGGAGACAACAGCAGGTTGTGCTGAAAGGGGAACTGTTGGGCTGGAGGCAGGTTACTAGCGGAGTTCCTCAAGGATCAGTACTGGGAATAAGCTATTACCAGCAGGACAGTGGGGTGGGAGGACGTATTGTTTCATATTCTCTGTGTGTATATAAAGTCTGCTGCAGTTTCCACGGTATGCATCCGATGAAGTGAGCTGTAGCTCACGAAAGCTCATGCTCAAATAAATTGGTTAGTCTCTAAGGTGCCACAAGTACTCCTTTTCTTTTTGCGAATACAGACTAACACGGCTGTTACTCTGAATACTGGGAAAATGTTTATTTAGAACTCTCATTAATGACCCTGGCCCAAAAAGAAGGAGTTTGCTAATGAAATGTGTGGATGATACAATTTGGAATGCCTCATTGCTACAGAGGAAGATAAAAATATCATACAGGAAAAATCAGATAACCTGGAGGACTGCAGTAATAGAAATGGGATGAAATTCAATAGTACAAAGTGCAAGGCTGTGCATTTAGGGGTTACTAATAAGAATTTCTGCTATAAGCTGGGGGCCCACCAGCTGGAAATGATGAAGGTAAAGTCCCGTCTGCATTCGTAAATCCCAGGATGACCAGGAGTCACCAATATGATGTGGCCGTGAAAGAGGCAAATGTGATCCTAGGATGTATCAGGCAAGGTATTTCCTGCAGAGAAAGAAGTATTAATGCCATTGTACAAGGCTCAGGTGAGACCTCATCTGGAATCCTGTGTGCAAGTCTGGACACCCATGCTTAAGAAATATGAATTCAAACTGGGACAGGTGCAAAGAAGGGCTGCTAGGATCATCACAGGAAAGGAGGGCCTATCTTACTAGAGAAGACTAAAAGCACTTTGCTTGTTTCGCCTCGGGTAATGAAGGCTGAGTGGGGTTAGGATTGCTCTCTAGAAATACATCAGCAGGGTAAGCACCAGGGAGGGAGCAGAACTATTTAAACGAAATGACAATGTTGGTACAAGAACAAATGGCCATGAGTATATTCATGCTGGAAATTAGAAGGAGGTTGCTAACCACCAGAGGAGTGAGGTTGTAGAACAGCCTCCCATTAGGAGTAATGAGCTAGTTTTAAGAAGGAGCTTGGTAAATTTATGAACAGGACAATATGACAGGCTGCCTACTGTATCAGAGGACTGGACTCAACCCGGGAGGTCCCTTCCAGTCCTATGTTAGCTTATATACGAGTATTAAGAAGTACAATTAGTTGATACTATTAAGCTATGGTTTGTTCGAGGAACAATAGGACAATTATATTTCCATCCTGCTAAATATAAATCAGTGACAATTCCTAATACTAGACAAATAATTTCCTAAATCGTTTGAAATCTCTCAGCTACAATTGTGGGGTACGGCATTTTGGAAAGAGGGCACAGCTGTCCCGTGCGCATGCTAGGAGTATGGCTTACGTAGTGCGCAGCTACTAGTGTGCGTCAACTCAGTGCCAACGTACCCCCATGTGGACAAGGCCTGAGTTCATACATTCGCTGAGTTTAAACTTTAAAACAACCCTCTGTAGGGCACATATCAAGAGGAGGCTGGTGTGATGGATTCTGGGGTAAACGTGTAACAGGAAGACAGTTGGTGGGTGGCTTGCGGTTCTGTAAGTGTAGGTAAGAGACATGAAATGGAGCCGTTCCCTTTAACGCTCCTCTGGGAATGGTCTCGGAGAGGGAGATTTCCTTATGCTATATCTATTGGCAGATGTTCCTGCTCTATTCCAAGGTGCAAGGCCTGCAAGCAGTGGTGAGTTGGAGCCAGTTCACACCGGTTCGCTAGAACTGTTAAATTTAGAAGCCCTTTTAGAACCGGTTGTTCCGCGGGGGAGAACCGGTTCTAACAGGGCTTCTAAATTTAACCGGCCAAGAGTGGCACCTTAGGCGCCGACTCCATGGGTGCTCCAGCTCTGGAGCATCCACAGGGAAAATTTGGTGGGTGCAGAGCACCCACCGGCAGCTCCCCGCCCCCCCCCAACCCCAGCTCACCTCCGCTCTGCCTCCGCCCCTGAACGCGCCGCCCTGCTCTGCTTCTCCGCGCCCCCTCCCCCAGGCTACCCGGGAATCAGCCGTTCGCGCGGGAAGCCGGGGGGGTGCGAGGAGGGCCACCCACACCGCAGCAGGTAACCCGGGGTGGGGGGGGTGCAGGGGAACCGCTCCCCGCCCCAGCTCACCTCCGCCACCCTCGGCCTGAGCGGGAAGCCACCGCCTGCTTCTCAGCCCTCCCCAGCTTCCTGCCGAAGAGCTGATTCACGGGAAGCCGGGGCTGGGGTGCGAAGAAGCAGAGAGGGGCGGTGGGTTCGGGGGAGGAGGCGGAACGGAGGTGAGCTGGGGCCGGGCGTGGGGTGGGGAGCTCCTGGTGGGTGCTCTGCACCCACCAAATTCTCCCCGTGGGTGCTCCAGCCCCGGAGCACCCAGGGAGTCGGTGCCTAAGGCACCACTTTTGATGTGATCAGTGGGGGGAGCGGCCGCTCCCCCTGCTCCCCCCCAGCTATGCTCCCCCACCCCTAGGAGCCAGAGGGACCTGCTGGATGCTTCCTGGGAGCTGCCCCAGGTAAGCACCGCCGGGACTCCCCACCTTGCCCCCCGGCAGGTGCCTCTGGCTCTTAGGGGCGGGGTGGGCACCCACTACGGTGGCCCACAAGACCCTCCTGCCCGGTTCTAGGGGCAGTCAGGGAACGGGGGAGGGGGATGGATGGGGCAGGGGTCCTGGGGGGGCGGGGCATCAAGGAACGTGGGGGGGTTTGGATGGGGCAGGAGTCCCGGGAGGCGGGGGTGGGCAACGACCCCCTTGTGGGGTGAGGAGGGAACCCATTGTTAAGATTTTGGCAGCTCATCACTGCCTGCAAGGTGTATGGTTTTATTTAGAGGGAAGCTCTGGCTTGTGTTCAGTAAGAGCTGTTGCCAGTGTTGTCTTAGCCATTGGGCAGCAGGAATTTATGGCTTCCTGGGCTGCAGCTTAGCCCCCTATCAGGACATAAATTGCATCAAATTATAATTATTTCCCATTCTTGCTAAAAGGAACAATTCATTTGAAATGTAAAACTGAGAATTCATAATCTGAGGCGAGAAAAGGGAGAGGTAAATCTGTGAGTGACTTTCTTCCTCTCCTGTCCCCTGTGGAGACTAGAAGATCCGTCTTTCTTTCACAGCTCTGTCTTTTCCAAAGGACCGAATAACAGACAGACACAAGGCACGGTTTTGTAGGCACAGGACTCGGTTTTCTTGCTAGGAGAAAGTTCAGAGAGAGGTTACTTCGGCCAGGTTGAAAACTCAAGGCCTTTGGTTCAGTTTTACTATTCAATTTCTAACCCAACATTTCATGTTAACGTCTTATTACAAATTGCATATTCATGAGTTGACCCCAACATCCAGAAGCAGGTGCTGAGCCCCAAATATGTTGCACCTGTGCAAGTGTTACTGAGATGATACCGGCTCACGCTCAGAAATTTCCTTTCCAGGGCAATGTTCAGAAAAAGCTCTGAAGACTGAAGCCAGTGACTCGATTCTAAATCTGCTCCCCAGAAACTTAAGTGTAACCCCAGTTCTTTCTTGCAGGTCAGACAGAGGAGAGAGCGTCTGGGTGTGGAACAATGGCCGGATCAGATGACACCATTGCGATGCCGGCTCTGGGCCGCCCTTTCCAGCTGGGGATGCTGTACGACTGCCGCAGTGATGCCCTCATCCCAGGTAATTGTCACCCGGGGAGAGCACGGGGCCCAACTTAGTGTTTCAGAAAAAAGAAGCATTTGGCACCTGTTTCTTTTAGGAACATTTGGGTTTGGGATTTGAGTTGGGGAAAAAACAAAGGGCATCCAAACCTGCCCGGGTGCTGTCCTGCTGACCCTCCTTACAGCACTGGCTGCACTAGGAGAAACTTCCCATCCGCTCCCCTGCCACTGCGATATCTCTGCAGTCCCACCCGCATGGCAGTCGGCCTAGGAAAGGGGGACAGTGCCCCCAAGCTGGCTCATCCCCCCATTTCCACATGGGAGGGGTGAGGTCCTGGTGAGAAGGGTCCTCTCTACACACAGATCTTCAGGGCATGAGGGGACCCATTAGAAGGAAACACTTCAGCTATTCACACGCATCACTGTGACCCATATTAACTGTCCCCCGCTCCCGGAAAAGGCCTGGCATCGCTGTGGACAGCTCAGTGAAAACACCCACTCTGTGTCCAGTGGCAGGCCAAGCCGTGAACAGGGTGCTCGGGTGCCCGAGGAACGGCATGGAAAATGCCACCAGACCTATTCCAATGGCATTATATAAATCAACGGGCCACGCTCCCCTGGAATGTGTGCTCCGTGCTGGCCGTCCCATCACAAAGAGGGTATCACAGAAATCGAGGCAGTTCGGACAGTGATGATAAAAATGACTAGAAACCTGGGGAGAATTTCACAGGAAAAGACAAAACAAAATATTTCATACAGAGACAAGAATAAGCTGGAGGTGAAACAGGGATACAGAAGAATGAATGGGCTAGAGAAGGTAAATAGGAAAGGGCTAGAGAAGGTAAATAGGAAAGGGCTAGAGAAGGTAAATAGGAATGGGCTAGAGAAGGTAAATAGGAAAGGGCTAGAGAAGGTAAATAGGAAAGGGCTAGAGAAGGTAAATAGGAAAGGGCTAGAGAAGGTAAATAGGAATGGGCTAGAGAAGGTAAATAGGAAAGGGCTAGAGAAGGTAAATAGGAAAGGGCTAGAGAAGGTAAATAGGAAAGGGCTAGAGAAGGTAAATAGGAATGGGCTAGAGAAGGTAAATAGGAATGGGCTAGAGAAGGTAAATAGGAATGGGCTAGAGAAGGTAAATAGGAAAGGGCTAGAGAAGGTAAATAGGAAAGGGCTAGAGAAGGTAAATAGGAAAGGGCTAGAGAAGGTAAATAGGAAAGGGCTAGAGAAGGTAAATAGGAAAGGGCTAGAGAAGGTAAATAGGAAAGGGCTAGAGAAGGTAAATAGGAAAGGGCTAGAGAAGGTAAATAGGAAAGGGCTAGAGAAGGTAAATAGGAATGGGCTAGAGAAGGTAAATAGGAATGGGCTAGAGAAGGTAAATAGGAAAGGGCTAGAGAAGGTAAATAGGAATGGGCTAGAGAAGGTAAATAGGAATGGGCTAGAGAAGGTAAATAGGAAAGGGCTAGAGAAGGTAAATAGGAATGGGCTAGAGAAGGTAAATAGGAAAGGGCTAGAGAAGGTAAATAGGAAAGGGCTAGAGAAGGTAAATAGGAATGGGCTAGAGAAGGTAAAGAAGAAGTACCTATTTACTCTCTCATAGAAAAATAACAAGGGGATACTCAATAAAATTAAAATACAACTCGTTTAAACTCGATAAAGGAAATACATTTTAAAGCAACATAATTAGCATGAGGAACTCACGCCACCAGACATCACTGAATCATAGAAATTTAGGGCTGGAAGGGTCCTTAAGGGGACACCTAGTCCAGCTACCTGCATTGAGGCAGGAATAAGTGCACCAAGGCCATCTCTGAGACGTATTTGTCTAACCTGTTCTTAAAAACCTACAATGATGGTATCAAGAACATAAGAACGGCCATACTGGGTCAGACCAAAGGTCCATCAAGCCCAGTATCCTGTCCTCTGACAGTGGCCAAGGGCAGGTCCCCCAAAGGGAATGAACAGACAGGTTATCATCAAGTGATCCATCCTCTTTCACCCAATCCCAACTTCTGGCAAACAGAGGCTAGGGACACCATTTTCTGCACATCCTGGCTAATAGTCACTGATGGACCTATCTTCCATGAATCTATCTAGCTCCCTTTTGAACCCCATCATAGGATTGGCCTTCACAACACCCTCTGGCAAGGAGTTCCAGAGGTTGACAATGCGCTGCGTGAAAAAATACTTTCTTGTGTTTGTTTTAAACCTGCTACCTATTAATTTCATTTGATGACCCCTTGTTCTTGTATTATGAGAAGGAGTAAATAACACTTCTTTATTTACTTTCTCTATACCACTCATGATTTTTTAGACCTCTGTCATATTCCCCCTTAGTTGCCTCTTTTCCAAGCTGAAAAGTCCCAGTCTTATTAATCTCTCTCATACGGAAGCCATTCTATACCCCTAATCATTTTTGTTGCCCTTTTCTGAACCTTTTCCAATTCCAATATATCTTTTTGAGATAGGGTGACCGCATCTGCACGCAGTATTCAAGGTGTGGGTGAACCATAGATTTATATAGAGGCAATAGGATATTTTCTGTCTTATTATCTATCCCTTTCTTAATTCTTCCCAGCATTCTGTTAGCTTTTTTGACTGCCGCTGCACATTAAGTGGATGTTTTCAGAGAACTATCCACACTGACTCCAAGATCTCTTTCTTGAGTGGTAACAGCTAATTTAGACCCCTTCATTTCATACGTAGAGTTGGGATTATGTTTTCCAATGTGCATTATTTTGCATTTATCAACATGAAATTTCATCTGCCATTTTGTTGCCCAGTCACCCAGTTTTGAGAGATCCTTTTGTAGCTCTTCGCAGTCTGCCTGGGACTTAACTATCTTGAGTAGTTTTGTATCATCTGCAGATTTTGCCACCACACTGTTTACCCCTTTTTTCAGATTATTTATGAATATGTTAAATAGGACTGGGCCCAGTACAGATCCCTGCGGGACACCACTATTTACCTCTCTCCATTCGGAAAACTGACCATTTATTCCTACCCTTTGTTTCCTATCTTTTAACCAGTTACCAATCCATGAGAGAACCTTCCCTCTTATCCCATAACTGCTTATTTTGCTTAAGAGCCTTTGGTGAGGGACCTTGTCAAAGGCTTTCTGAAAATCTAAGTACACTATATCCACTGGATCCCCCTGTCCACATGCTTGTTGACCCCCTCAGAGAATTCTAGTAGATTGGTGAGGCATGATTTCTCTTTACAAAAACCATGTTAACTATTTCCCAACAAATTATGTTCATCTATGCGTCTGACAATTTTGTTCTTTACGATAGTTCCAACCAATTTGCCCAGTACTGAAGTGACATTTATTGGCCTGTAGTTACCAGGGTCACCTCTGGAGCCCTTTTTAAAAACTGGCATCACATTAGCTCTCCTCCAGTCATTTGGTACAGAAGCTGATTTAAATGATAGGTTACAGACTACAGTTAGTAGTCCTGCAATTTCACATTTGAGTTCCTTCAGAACTCTTGGGTGAATACCATCAGGTCCTGGAGATTTATTACTGTTTAGTTTATCAATTTGTTCCAAAACCTCCTCTAATGACACCTCAATTTGGGACAGTTCTTCAGATCTGTCACCTAAAAAGAATGGCTGAGGTTTGGGAATCTCCCTCACATCCTCAACAGGGCAGACCGATGCAAAGAATTCATTTAGTTTCTCAAGGCTGAATCCCAACTCTGTCACTCCGAGTGCAGAGTGGGGCACGCAAGGATTTTAAAAATTAATACTGGCCACTCCAGGCTTGTTTTAAACTCCCAAGGTTACAGCTTCTCTCTGACCTTGGCTTGGTAAATGCTGCCACCAACCAAATGCAAGAAACACCCAACCCCTTTCAACCTAGGAAGGAACACTTGGGAATTCCTCCCTATGGGGTGCCCTCAAGCCCTTTCACCCCAGCTGAGAAACAGTCTGGGAACAGCTGAGAAAGAAAACAAAGGAAATTAGCTGTGGCTACCAGCTAATCAAACAACATGCATAACCCTCTTAGCACACCAAAACTCCAATTCTGTTCTTAAAAAAGGAAATTTTATTAAAAATAAAAAGAAAGAAAATGCATCTGGAATTTAGGCTTCTGCTAGATTTTAAAAGAGCAATTCCAAAAATCAAGCACCCAAAATAGCTTTCTTGTGGGTTTAGCTTAAAGGTTACAAGCAAACAAAAGCATCTGGGGTTCTGACAGAGGAGTCCACAAGCCAATAAGAAATAAAATAAATAACCCTAATCGCATCTGGCTAAACACGCTGATCTGTTTACACATTGGAGTTCAGATGAGTCATTCTAGGCATGATCCGATGACTTATAATCTGGGGTGAGCTGAATTCGCGCCGGTTCGCGCGAACCGGGTGTTAAATTCTGAACCAGTTTTAGAACCGGCTGTTAACCCGCTTCCCTGCAGGGGGCTTTGCTGGGCTCCGGCCGGGAAGTGATGTGATTCCTCCTCCGGCCACCGGGGGCGCTGCGCTGCGGGAGCCACGTGGGCTGCTCCCCCGGCCCTGGGGCTCCCGCTGCTGCCTGGGGGGTCCCCGGCTGCTCTGCTGGGCCGGGGCTGCGTCCTGCTGCTCGGGCTGCTCCCCGCGAGCCCCCACCCCCCTGCCCGCAGCCACCCCTGCACCCCCTGCCCTGCCCGCAGCCAGCCCCTGTCCCCAGCCAGTCCCTGCCGTACCCCCTGCCCACAGCCAGCCCGTCTCCAGCCACCCCCACATCCCCTGCCCTGCCTGCAGCCAGCCCCTGCCGCACCCTCTGCCCTGTATCCAGCCAACCTCTGCCGCACGCACCCCCTCCCCTGCCTGCAGCCAGCCCCGCCGTACCCCCTGCCTGCAGCCAGCCCCTGTCTCCAGCCACCCTCACACCCCCTGCCCTGCCCGCAGCCAGCCCCTGCCGCACCCCCTGCCCACAGCCAGCCCGTCTCCAGCCACCCCCACACCCCCTGCCCTGCCTGCAGCCAGCCCCTGCCGCACCCTCTGCCCTGTATCCAGCCAACCTCTGCCGCACGCACCCCGTGCCCTGCCTGCAGCCAGCCCGTCTCCAGCCAGTCCCTGCCGTACCCCCTGCCTGCAGCCAGCCCCTGTCTCCAGCCACCCCCACACCCCCTGCCCTGCCCGCAGCCAGGCCCTGCCACCTGCACCCCCTGTCCTGCCCGCAGCCTGTCCCTGTCTCCAGCCAGCCCCACACCCCCTTGCCTCCAGCCAACCCTGCACCCTCCTGTCTCCAGCCAGTTCCGCACCGCCTGCCCTGCCCACAGCCAGCCCCGCACCCCCTTGCCTCCAGACAACCCTGCACCCTCCTGTCTCCAGCCAGCTCCGCACCGCCTGCCCTGCCCACAGCCAGCCCCGCACCCTCCTGTCTCCAGCCAGCTCTGCTGCCCCCTGCCCCTGCCCTGCCCGCAGCCAGCCTGGCCCCCCTGCCTCCAGCTAGCCCTGCCCCATGCCCCTGTCTGCAGCTGTCCCCATGTCCACTGGTGCCCTGCAGTTCCCAGGGCAGTAACCCTGCACACCTGCTTCAATGAGTGGGGAAGGGAGCAGCTGGGACCCACACTTGTGCACACCCTAGGGTGACCAGACAGCAAGTGTGAAAAATCAGGACAGGGGTTGGGGGGTAATAGGAGCCTATATAAAAAAAAGACCCCAAAACCAGGACTGTCCCTATAAAATTGGGACATCTGGTCACCCTAGCACATGCCCAGGGCATGGCGGGGACCCACACCTGTGAAACGGAGGTAATTTCTAGGTCAGGCCCATCTTTTTAAAAAAGAACTTTCGGCAGGGTTAACATACATCCCTATTTTCCCAGACAGGTCAGGCCTTTTTGTTCTTAAATCGCCATCCGGGAGGAATTTTTAAATTTTAAAAATTCCTCCCAGGAAAATACAGACCTATGGTAACCCTGTTGGTACAAAAAATACATACTGAGGCACATCCCTCAGGGAACAGGTTGTTAAGATTTTGGCAGCTCATCACTGCTTATAATCATACCTGGCTTAGCTGCTTACAACATGGCTGCTCTGTCCCTCCAGAGAACAACAGACAAAGGCAAACTTTCTTTCCCAATTTTAAAAAGTTCTAGCCTTCCCATTGGCTCTTTTGGTCAGGTGCCCACTTTTTTTTCTTTACCTGGGGGACTTTTAACCCTTTACAGGTAAAGCAAGTAAAGAACAGCTATCAAGAGGGATTTTACAGCTAACTGATTGGCTGGGTGTCCATCAAAGGGAGCTACCCCCACTTTATTTATCACAGATGGGGATTCCACAACCTCCCTTGGAAGTCTATTCCAGTGCTTAATTATCCTTACAATTAGAAAGTTTTCCTAATATCTAACTTAAACCTCCCTTGCTACAGATAAAGCCAATTACTTTTTGGCCTCCCTTCAGCGGACATGGAGAACAACTGATCACTGTCCTCACTGTCAACAGCCCTTAACAGATTTGAAAACCGTTATCAGCTCTGCTCTCAGTCTTCTTCTCTTAAGACTAAACATACCCACTGTTTCTAATCTATCTTCTATAGGGCAGGTTTTCTAAACCCTTTATCAGTTTTGTTGCTCTTCCCTCACCCTTCTAGTTTGTCCAGATTTTTCTTGCAGTGTGGCGCCCCAAACTGGACACAATACTCCAGCTCAGGCCTTTCCAGTGCTGAGAAGAGCAGGACAACTACCTCCCACCCCACAATTATATTAGCCTTTTGCACAACTGCATCCCATGGTTGTCTCATATTCAATTTGTGATCCGCTATAATCCCCAGGTCCTTTTCCGCAGTACTACTGCCTAGCCAGTTATTCCCCATTTTGTAACGGTGCATTTGATTTTTCCTTCCTAAGTGTAGTACTTTGCACTTGTCTTTATTGAATTTCATCTTGTTGATTTCAGACCAATTATCCAATTGATCAGATCATTTCTAATAGAAGTCAGAGTAGCAGCCGTGTTAGTCTGTATCCGCAAAAAGAAAAGGAGGACTTGTGGCACCTTAGAGACTAACCAATTTATTTGAGCATGAGCTTTCGTGAGCTACAGCTCACTTCATCAGATGCATCCCTGTAGCTCATGAAAGCTTATGCTCAAATAAATTGGTTAGTCTCTAAGGTGCCACAAGTCCTCCTTTCCTAATGGAAGTGATATTTCAATCATAAATATAGCACTTGCTTCCTGGGACAGTGTACTCCTGAGGGGGGAGTGAACTCAGTCATTCTGGAGAGGGATATATGAAAAAAAACAGAAAAGATCACATCTTCCAAAGTCCTGTAAGAAGCCGGGGGCAAGGGAAGTTTGTTAGCGGTGTAGTTCAGCCTTGACTTGGCACATTTGTATGTTACCAGGTCAGTTTACTTGATGTCCTTCACTCGTTATTTTTCAATCTCAGAAATGAGACACAATTAAAGGATGGATAGATTCTGTGTCCTGTGCATCTATCAGTTACGTTACCATGTGTCTGTCTCTACTATTCCAGGGATCACGCTGTGGGGCCTGGAACAGCTTCGCAAGGATGTAAACACAAAACCACAACCCAAGACTGAATTTGAGATCATCGCATCCGACACCATTGAAGAGAAGGCCAATGCCCTCAATGTCACAGCCTCGCTGAAGGCCAGTTTCCTGGGGGGGCTGGTTGAAGTAAGTGGATCTGCCAAATACTTAAATGACACCAAAAAATCCAAACAACAGGCCCGAATTACTCTCCAGTACTCTGCCACAACAAACTTTGAACAACTAACTATGAACCATTTAGGACCAGAGAATGTTTCTTATCCTGCTGTATTTGACCAAGGCACCGCCACCCATGTGGTCACGGCTGTGCTGTACGGGGCTCAGGCTTTCTTCGTGTTTGATCGGGAAGTTTCTTCTTCTGAGAATGTACGTGAGATAGAGGGAAAGCTCCAGATTGCAATTAAAAAGATACCCATGTTTTCCATAGAAGGGGAAGGAGCTGTCAAAATGGATGAAAGTGAAAAATTAAATGCTGCAAAATTTAACTGCAGGTTCCATGGTGATTTTGCTCTTGAGAGAAATCCAACTAATTTCCAAGATGCCATGCAAATATACTCCACCCTCCCCAAGCTGCTGGGTGCCCAGGGGGAGAAGGCCGTACCAGTGAGAGTCTGGCTGTACCCGCTGACCAAGCTGGATTCCAGAGCTGCTCGGCTGGTGCGTGAGATCAGCTTTTCACTGATTTCTGATGCTCAGACTGCTCTGGAGGAACTGGCAGAAGTAAACATGCGATGCAATGACATGGTGAAGAGTCCGATTGCCACAAGCTTCCCCGAAATCAAGCTGAAAATCCAGCAGTTCAGAGATCTGTGTAAGCAACACAGACAGACTTTCCAGAAACAGCTAGCAGGACTCTTACCGTTAATCCGTGGAGGTGGAAAAGAGGAAGGGGCTCTGGTGGATATTTTATCATGTAAAAACCAGTCACCGTTCAATACTCAGAGACTCAGTGAATTTCTGGATACAAAGGAAAAAGAGATGAATTATGTGAATTCCTACCTTAGGATCCTAAGCAATGTAAAAGTGGTGTCCTCTCAGAGTGAACTAGATGAAATAGTACTCAACCCTGAGCTTGACTTCATTGTCTCTTTTACATTCACTTCACTGCATGAAGAGGAGCCATATTTATCAGATTTAAAACAGTGGCTTCAGACCCAGTATATAAAGGAAACTTATGATTCTGCAGCAGCCAGTTCTGTTGCTGAGAAACCAAAATCCAAAATGTGGTTTGAGGACCAAGAAATTAATAGAAAAGCTCGAAAATCTGCAAAGTCCCTTTCACGTTTTGTCAGTGTCAACAAATCTAACGGGAAGATTCGGTTCATTGTGTCCTCTGTTCCAGACAAGGACAATCCAGGCACTTCCATTTACCTGTATGAGGAGGGAGAGCTGATCAGCACCAACTTTGAGGCTCCATCAAAGCCTCTTCCTCCCCTGATTGATGGAATCAAACATGACCGTGTGCAGCTCAAGTTTAACCCAGCAGCCTATGGAAGGGCTGAGATATCCGGCTATCGGGCAGAGTACAGAATTGTAGGACAGGAGAACTGGACGACTGTGAATGTAAATAACACGCAAGAGACATTCACAGTAACAGGGCTACGTGCAAACACCGAGTACCAGTTCCGATACGCTGCAGTGAGCAAACCAGGGCTCAGCGAGAGCAGCGATGTGAGTAATCCTGTGAAGACTCTCCCTCCTACCAGCCCGCCTGGGAAGTCTGTAACAGTTATTGTAGATTCATCTGCCATCGCCCTCACCTGGGAGAGTCCAAGTGTCATTGGAGATGGAGTCAGAATAAGGGAGTATAAGGTGGAATATAAAGAGGAGGCAGGAGATACAATTCAGGAGGGGAAAGACAAATGGCTGGAACGAAGGACAGAAAAGAGAACCGAGTTCTATAGCATTGATGGACTGAGTCCTGAGACACCCTACAGAGTCCGGGTTTCGGCTGTGTGTGCGGATGGGGCTGTGAGTGACCCAAGCGAAGAGACTTGCATCTCAACCCTAAAGAAAGGTAACATTTAAATATATTTGCATATTTCTTCCCACCCGAAACACAGGACTCTGGAGTAGTTCATTCAGGTAAAACTATATTTATCTTTGGAAGAAAAATTGAGATGTCCCAAGTGTATAATGTAGGCGTGACTTCAGAATCAAACTATTTCTTGCAATTTAATATCTGAACTGGAGTAATGCATACAGGGCCCAACCCAACCACCGGGATCTGCTGGGGACTGTACAAATGATACTGAGCTGTCAGGTCTGGTCAAGTTAAGGTACCAACTAGCTTTCTGTGAAAATCTTCATTCTTCTAAGTGCTCTAAAATTGTCATGGTTACATGGATTGCCTTGAAATTTGATGTGCCTCGGGGGGCACTGGCTAGGGTCAGTGATCCAAATCTGAGATCATTTGACCAAGGGGTTCCTGGGATACAATCTCCTCTCCCTCCCGCCCCCCCAACTCCCTAAAAAAACCATAGTTTTTAAAGGTTGACATATTCTACCACCGTGGTTTTGCCCAGACCTGGGGATCAAGCCCTGGCTCTGATCCTGCCACAAGGGTCTCACTGACTGGAGGATAACACGCAGAGAGTGAACGGCACCCACTAGGCCTCTGGGGGGAGCAACATTCAGAACATTATTGGACAGATAGTACTGCTCATGAACTAAGGGGATCATACTGAGCACAGAGGAGCCAAGAGACTCTGGAGGTGGAGAGTTTCCACTGTAGCTGGATAGGGCTCTGTAGATAGGGCAATTTCCTGCAATATCACTGAAAGATCTTATTGTACTAACTGTATGTACTGCTGTGGGCCAGGATTGTGTATAACCTCTCTAGTGAGGAGATGTGATGGATGTAAGACGTGGCGGTTCAAAAGGCTGTATTGAAAATGTGCCAGACAAGTATGGACTTTTGGGACAATAAATATTAAGTGGATTTCCTGGGGAGTCCCTAGGGCGAGGTTAATGCAAATTACTTACCTCTGGTCAATGCAAAAACCCAGCTTTTTGAAGTTAAGCTCTGAGGGGAGGGTTTTTTCTGTTGATTACCTGTTACAGAAGGCAAAGATCAAAGGCCAGAGTTGGATAAAGATATGGCTGATCTGCCCAGCCATTGCTCTGGTTCTGGATCTAAACTTCTAACCCCGGAGAATACCCAGATGTGGGGTTTGAAGGACTAAAACCTTCTAGAGCTGTAGATTGGATTTGGGGGGACGGGGAAATCTCAGGTCAGCTTTCGAGCTTTATTGTTTTAATATTTATTCTCTGTCATGCTTTTACCTAAAAGAAGAAACGTGGTTGCTTAGAAGGAGCTGTGTGGAAACATATAGCTGTGGGCAATGCACTGCTCGTTGTCTTCAGAGAGAAAGCAAAGCGCAGGCCCTGGCCTGTTTAGACAGTCTGGCTTGCTGGGGATATCCTGGGGTGAGGCAGGGAGCTGTGCAGCCTTAAAAGCCCACACAGGGGCCGGGGAGAGAGGGGGACACACACACACACACGCAGAGGGCCACAGCCGCCCAGATCTCCTCCTATCCCAATCACAGATCTTCCAAGATGGTTCAATTTATTCCTCCACCCTTCAGTACAGCAACACCTACCACAGGGATTACAGCTGCAGTGCATGCAGATAATTCCCAGAGGCCATTGCCAGCTCCAGAGGGCAGAGTTAAGGTTGCGAAGGTGTTTACCTGAACTCGCTATCTCCCAGCATTCACAAGATTCAGTTTTGCTGAACTGACTTTCTTGAGGGGTGCAAGGTCTCACCAGGCATCTTAACGCTGCGTTAGTGAAGTATTTTTGCCATGTTATCTCTCTCTCTGTGTCGATAGTTAGCTGTATAAAGAGCAGCACCGACTGGCATACATATATGTTACACAGTATTGTTCCGAAGTGGGTGAGTGCAGGGGGGAAGATTCTGAGGCTCAGGTCTGGCTCAGCCGATCCTTTCGCTCTGTCATTGACCCATGTGTGCCGATAACGCTCTGATTCTGTCTCTCCCCAGCGAATGTGACTCTGGATCCAGACACGGCACATCCTGAGCTCGTCCTGTCTGATGATCAAAGAACCATGAGCCGGGGCCCCGAGAGCCAGATGTTGCCTTACAAACCGGAGAGATTTGATTATTTGCTGAGTGTGCTGGGCTCTGAGGGCTTCACCTCGGGGAAACATTCCTGGCAGGTGAAGGTGAAGGGAGGAGTAGCCGGAGACTGGGCTGTGGGGGTAGCTAGACAGTCTGTGCTGAGGAAGGAAGAGGTTGGCTTTACCCCCGAGAATGGGGTCTGGGTGGTGCAGAAATGGGGCAATGCCAGAGACTATCGGGCTCAAACCTCCCCTGTCACCCGCCTGTCCTTGAGTAGAGAACCCAGCAGGATCCGGGTCTCTCTGGACTATGAAGGGGGGTTGGTGGCATTTAATTATGCTGATGATCTGGCCCCGATCTTCACTTTCCCACAGGCTTCTTTCAATGGGGAGAAAATCTTCCCTTTCTTCTGGGTCTGGGGTGGAGGATTCCAGCTGAGCATCCATCCCTGAGACTCAGGGTAGCCCGGGGCCCTGTCAGTACCATACAGAGCAGGCTAGACCCATCTCACGGTCCTGCAGTGACTGCCCAGTCTGCTTGTTCTCATGCTGTATGGTTCTGTAGGATTATATCCGTGAACAGGGTCAGAATGGGCACCAGGAGCTCCTCCCTTTGAGCCCTGTGCCGGTCTTGGCCAGAATCCCCCGTGGTGCTCACTGTTTGAAAGGGGCAAAGTAAAACCAGGGCTCTCGCCCGGCATCTCCACCCCCTCTTCCTGTCAGGGCACAAGGCTGGCAGCTCACTGCACTGTCTCCAGGTCCTCATCAGGGGGCTTCCAGCTGAGCCACGGACAATTGCTCCACTCGCAGCATGGGCCCTTTGCACAGTCTGAGGGGGCAAAGGCAGAACCCTGCCCCAGGATCAGCCCCTACCATTGTGCTAAAATGATTACTCACATCTTCTCTCTGAGTTGCTCAGAGGTGTTTCTATCCTACTGTAAACATGTCATTCTCTTGCAGTAAGGAATGCAAAGTCTTTTAGCAGCAGAAATTATGAAATAAAATCCTACTTTATGCTTTCAGACCATTGTCAGATTGTGTGTTAGGTATATCTTACAATGAAATGTGTTGCTTTATGCCAGAGCTAATCAAAATTTGACATTTCAGAAAACAAACAAATTCCTTCACCAGGAGTAGCAGGCAGATCGTTCCCATGGCTATTGCCAGCACCAAGGGGCAGAGTTATGGTTGCATGGGATTTATCTGTATTTCCTGGTTTTCAGAGGTCTGAGGTTTGCTGAACCTGATGTCCTGGAAGGACACGAGAGACCACCGCATATGTTGTATTTTGTACTACATTGAATATTCGTTAAACGATAAGTGTTTTCTTTTTTCGTTGACTCCATCACGATAGTTTTCAGGGTGCCCACCCAGGTAACTGATAGAAGTTCTGATTATTGCAGATTCAATATGGATCTCATAGTTTTGGGGTTCAGAGTGTGAATCCTTGTGGGATTTATTGTAGCACTGTTCAAACTACAATGACGTTACATCTCTCTCTCCTGCTGATCCCACATCGTTGTGGAGGATCTTCAGCGGCTAGCGTTAGAAGAGCTATCGGAATAATCCACTCAGTCCATTATTCCTATAGTAGGCACCCTTTACTAGACGGGCCTCTGAACTGTCTCTCTGTAGTGTCCAGTCCTCTCCCGGAACACACACAAGTTATTAAGTTCATTGCTCTTTTAAAGAGTCAATACACGCAGCTCATTAATTTCACTGGGGTTTGACAAACACTCACTTTAATCACAGCACTGACCTGGTTTATAATAAAGGTAAAACAAGTTTCGTAAACAAAAGTCATAGATTTAAGTGATATCAAGTGTAAGGTGTAAAGATAGGAAGGGTGATGAACAAACAGAAGTAATAATACGCTTTCTAATAGCTAAGACCTAACTTAACAAGCTACAGACATTGTTCGAGGCACTTTCCTCTCCAGTATTCCTTTCCCAGCAACGGCTGACTAGCTTTTTGTCAGGATGCTCACAGAATCCAAGGTGCTGGTTTTCCTTGTCTCTGGTGAAGGACCACTTAGGGGTTTGCTCCACTTCTCTTTATAGTCCACTCTACCTTGGCAATATATTGTTCTGAAACGTAGCTCCAGATACAGGTCCTTCTCCCTGCTGGGTGTGGATGCTGTGCTGCCAGGAGTGGATTCCATGCTGTCTTCTCCCGCACTGGAGATTTTTCCAGTGCAAAGGATCTTGTCATGCAACCTCTGATACAACTGAATAGCCCATTGAATTTGCCTACATCTGGGAATTTTTAGGCCTAACACATTTTCCAAGCTAAAGCTGGTTGCAACATTACTGTATCATCTTGGATGGCGCATGGCTTCTGCTGCTGCAGGCAGCCACAATCTGCCCGCTGCTCAAGAGATACCACTCCTGAACCCAGCATTCCCATAGGCTGGGGAAACCCCATTATCTGGCCCACTCCCCGTGCCCATTTTCTTCATCTGTTGCTGGGGCCAGAAACCATTCTTGGTCCTCACAGCTCCCCACTCCGGATCTGAACGGGCTCCCAGCTCCTTCTCCCCTCAGCACCTCAGCTCAGCTCAGTGATATAAAAGAGAGGTGAACCCACAGTGCAGGACTCCTCTGTCTATTACCTCTCTGGTGCTTTGACACAAGGAGCTTCGGGACGCCTCCTCTGCCAGCCCCGTGGCAAGGGGACAGCAGCTACCTCTGCGGGGGGCAATCTGCTCTATGGAGGGACACCGCCAAATAAAAATTGCATCTGCTCACTCCAGCTCTGCTGACTATACGACACGTTCTGTGGTGTGAACAGGGGAACAGCATCACCCAGGCAGAGCTTCTGCCAGACACTCGTACAGCATCGCCCTCTGCAGAAAGGAGCAAAGATCGTTTTCCCTGACCCCTGATCAAGAAACCAAAAGGCCTGGCTCCAGACCTGAGCCAGAAACCCACCCCAAACAAAGCACACGTTTTCTCCGCTCTTTCCACATCAGAGACCTGCAAACAGCTTGCCTTTCGCAGGACATAGAGTCCTGGGACTGCGGCCAGGAGTTTTCGAGCAAGTAAGATGGATAGATGAGATGAGGCCAGGCTGTTGTCCATAAGCAGCACCCCATCTCCTCCTTTGCACATACAATGCTCAGTGCAGAGACATGCCCCTGGGGTTTCAGGTTTGTGACGTATCCCACAGCATGGCAGCAAGTTTGTCTGACACCTCACAAAGCTAGAGAGATAGAAACCAAAAGGGTCTCAACTAATCGTGCCGGAACCTGGGGGGCCATGTTGCCCCCCAAACTGCAAGCCTTGGGCAGGTGTGAAGTGGCACCGGTAGGGCCTACACTCCACAGCGGAGGTGCTGCTCTGCTCCTGCCCAAGGCTTGCAGTTTGGGCGGGGGGGCAACATTCTCCCCTACCCCCCAAATTACACCCTTTCTAAAAAGTGGGGGGCATGACCCCCAGCCTCCCCGGTTGGCACTGGTGGGCCCCCCACCCCCACCACTTCTACAAAGGTTCCAGAATCCTTGGTTTTAGGAGGCTTATTCCTTCACCCTCTCACTTCCCTGGTCCTTCTCACATGAATGGAGAGCAGCAACCCCTGAAGTCCAAAGGTGCAAACAATCCAATGTTTATTGGGGTGAATTTCCAGCAAGCATGAGTCCAGTTTCCTTCCTTAGTGTCCCCGTTCCCAGCTCTGACCTCACAGAGCCTTACACCTGTGTCCCTGTTCCCATTTCCCCCTTTAGCCAAACATGATTCCCATTCCCCCCCGCCCCACACACACACTTCCTGATTGACTGTGGACTATATAGTAAAACTTGAGTTCTGCTTTGCTATACCTTAACCAATCATTTCCCTGAAATTTAACTAACCAATTGTAACATGATTATTTAACCAATTAGATCCCACACCTTAATTAGTTTACACCCAGCAAAATTAATTACACAGCAGACAGAAACAATCCCAGAAATAGACAGAGATTATACAGACAAACAATAGCAAAGTGGGAACTATAATGACAAAACAATACAGAAGTGAGGATTTCCCATCCCAGCTATTGATAAGTGAGTTCTTGCCAGACAGGAGGCTACCAAACTAAGCCCTGGTCTACACTAGGACGTTAGGTCGAATTTAGCAGCGTTAAATCGATGTAAACCTGCACCCGTCCACACAATGAAGCCCTTTATTTCGACTTAAAGGGCTCTTAAAATCGATTTCCTTACTCCACCCCTGACAAGTGGATTAGCGCTTAAATCGACGTTGCTGGCTCGAATTTGGGGTACTGTGGACACAATTCGATGGTATTGGCCTCCGGGAGCTATCCCAGAGTGCTCCATTATGACCGCTCTGGACAGCACTCTCAACTCAGATGCACTGGCCAGGTAGACAGGAAAAGAACCGCGAACTTTTGAATCTCATTTCCTGTTTGGCCAGCGTGGCAAGCTGCAGGTGACCATGCAGAGCTCATCAGCACAGGTGACCATGATGGAGTCCCAGAATCACAAAAGAGCTCCAGCATGGACCGAACGGGAGGTACGGGATCTGATCGCTGTTTGGGGAGAGGAATCCGTGCTATCAGAACTCCGTTCCAGTTTTCGAAATGCCAAAACCTTTGTCAAAATCTCCCAGGGCATGAAGGACAGAGGCCATAACAGGGACCCGAAGCAGTGCCACGTGAAACTGAAGGAGCTGAGGCAAGCCTACCAGAAAACCAGAGAGGCGAACAGCCGCTCTGGGTCAGAGCCCCAAACATGCCGCTTCTATGATGAGCTGCATGCCATTTTAGGGGGTTCAGCCACCACTACCCCAGCCGTGTTGTTTGACTCCTTCAATGGAGATGGAGGCAATACGGAAGCAGGTTTTGGGGATGAAGAAGATGATGATGAGGAGGAGGTTGTAGATAGCTCACAGCAAGCAAGCGGAGAAACCGGTTTTCCCGACAGCCAGGAACTGTTTCTCACCCTAGACCTGGAGCTAGTACCCCCCGAACCCACCCAAGGCTGCCTCCTGGACCCAGCAGGCGGAGAAGGGACCTCTGGTGAGTGTACCTTTTAAAATACTATACATGGTTTAAAAGCAAGCATGTGAAAGGATTACTTTGCCCTGGCATTTGCGGTTCTCCTAGATGTAGTCCTAAAGCCTTTGCAAAAGGTTTCTGGGGAGGGCAGCCTTATTGCGTCCTTCATGGTAGGACACTTTACCACTCCAGGCCAGTAACACGTACTCGGGAATCATTGTAGAACAAAGCATTGCAGTGTATGTTTGCTGGCATTCAAACAACATCCGTTCTTTATCTCTCTGTGTTATCCTCAGGAGAGTGAGATATAATTCATGGTCACCTAGTTGAAATAGAGTGCTTTTCTTCAGGGGACACTCAGAGGAGCCCATTCCTGCTGGGCTGTTTGCCTGTGGCTAAACAGAAATGTTCCCCGCTGTTAGCCACAGGGAGGGGGGAAGGTTGAGGGGGTAGTCACGCGGTGGGAGGAGGCAAAATGCGACCTTGTAACGAAAGCACATGTGCTATGTATGTAATGTTAACAGCAAGGTTTACCCTGAAAGAGTGTAGCCACTATTTTATAAAATGTGTCTTTTTAAATACCGCTGTCCCTTTTTTTTTCTCCACCAGCTGCATGTGTTTCAATGATCACAGGATCTTCTCCTTCCCAGAGGCTAGTGAAGCTTAGAAAGAAAAAAAAACGCACTCGCGATGAAATGTTCTCCGAGCTCATGCTGTCCTCCCACACTGACAGAGCACAGACGAATGCGTGGAGGCAAATAATGTCAGAGTGCAGAAAAGCACAAAATGACCGGGAGGAGAGGTGGCGGGCTGAAGAGAGTAAGTGGCGGGCTGAAGACAGGGCTGAAGCTCAAATGTGGCGGCAGCGTGATGAGAGGAGGCAGGATTCAATGCTGAGGCTGCTGCAGGACCAAACCAGTATGCTCCAGTGTATGGTTGAGCTGCAGCAAAGGCAGCTGGAGCACAGACTGCCACTGCTGCCCCTCTGTAACCAACCGCCCTCCTCTCCAAGTTCCATAGCCTCCACACCCAGACGCCCAAGAACGCAGTGGGGGGGCCTCCGGCCATCCAGCCACTCCACCACAGAGGATTGCCCAAAAAAAAGAAGGCTGTCATTCAATAAATTTTAAAGTTGTAAACTTTTAAAGTGCTGTGCTTAAAGTGCTGTGTGGCATTTTCCTTCCCTCCTCCACCACCCCTCCTGGGCTACCTTGGTAGTCATCCCCCTATTTGTGTGATGAATGAATAAAGAATGCATGAATGTGAAGCAACAATGACTTTATTGCCTCTGCAAGCGGTGATTGAAGGGAGGAGGGGCGGGTGGTTAGCTTACAGGGAAGTAGAGTGAACCAAGGGGCGGGGGGTTTCATCAAGGAGAAACAAACAGAACTTTCACACCGTAGCCTGGCCAGTCATGAAACTGGTTTTCAAAGCTTCTCTGATGCGTACCGCGCTCTCCTGTGCTCTTCTAACCGCCCTGGTGTCTGGCTGCGCGTAACCAGCAGCCAGGCGATTTGCCTCAGCCTCCCACCCCGCCATAAACGTCTCCCCCTTACTCTCACAGATATTGTGGAGCACACAGCAAGCAGTAATAACAGTGGGAATATTGGTTTCGCTGAGGTCTAAGCGAGTCAGTAAACTGCGCCAGCGCGCCTTTAAACGTCCAAATGCACATTCTACCACCATTCTGCACTTGCTCAGCCTGTAGTTGAGCAGCTCCTGACTACTGTCCAGGCTGCCTGTGTACGGCTTCATGAGCCATGGCATTAAGGGGTAGGCTGGGTCCCCAAGGATACATATAGGCATTTCAACATCCCCAACAGTTATTTTCTGGTCTGGGAATAAAGTCCCTTCCTGCAGCTTTTGAAACAGACCAGAGTTCCTGAAGATGCGAGCATCATGCACCTTTCCCGGCCATCCCACGTTGATGTTGGTGAAACGTCCCTTGTGATCCACCAGAGCTTGCAGCACTATCGAAAAGTACCCCTTGCGGTTTATGTACTCGGCGGCTTGGTGCTCTGGTGCCAAGATAGGGATATGGGTTCCGTCTATGGCCCCACCACAGTTAGGGAATCCCATTGCAGCAAAGCCATCCACTATGACCTGCACATTTCCCAGGGTCACTACCCTTGATATCAGCAGATCTTTGATTGCGTGGGCTACTTGCATCGCAGCAGCCCCCACTGTAGATTTGCCCACTCCAAATTGATTCCCAACTGACCGGTAGCTGTCTGGCGCTGCAAGCTTCCACAGGGCTATCGCCACTCGCTTCTCAACTGTGAGGGCTGCTCTCATCTTGGTATTCATGCGCTTCAGGGCAGGGGAAAGCAAGTCACAAAGTTCCATGAAAGTGCCCCTATGCATGCAAAAGTGTCGCAGCCACTGGGAATCGTCCCAGACCTGCAACACTATGCGGTCCCACCAGTCTGTGCTTGTTTCCCGAGCCCAGAATCGGCGTTCCACAGCATGAACCTGCCCCATTAGCACCATGATGCATGCATTGGCAGGGCCCATGCTTTCAGAGAAATCTATGTCCATGTCCTGATCACTCACGGGACTGCGCTGACGTCGCCTCCTCGCCCAGTATCGCTTTGCCAGGTTCTGGTGCTGCATATACTGCTGGATAATGCGTGTGGTGTTTAATGTGCTCCTAATTGCCAAAGTGAGCTGAGCGGCCTCCATGCTTGCCTTGGTATGGCGTCCGCACAGAAAAAAGGCGCGGAACGATTGTCTGCCGTTGCTCTGACGGAGGGAGGGGCGACTGACGACACGGCTTACAGGGTTGGCTTCAGGGAGCTAAAATCAACAAAGGGGGTGCCTGTACATCAAGGAGTATTTCAGGCAGGACTGCACGGAGGGTTCCAATAAGAAATGGTGCACCTAAGTTATCGTTGTTATTGGAACAAGGAGGTTAGCCTGGCCTCTGATTGATACATGGCTAGATTTACCTCGCTGCACCTTCTCTGTGAGTGACTGCAGTGTGATCTAGAGGAATGAGTCCCCTAGACAGGGGAGGAGGCAAATGAGTACAAAACAAATCTGGTCTATTTCTTGTTCTGACCCACTCCATCTATCTTTTACATCTTTGGCTGGCAGCAGACGGTGCAGAAGGACTGCATGCCATCCACATCTCATGGCTGCTCGGCAGAAGATGATACAGTACGACTGCTAGCCATCTTCATCTCTTGCCTGCCTGGCAGAAGATGGTACAATACGACAGCTAGCAATCCTCATCTCTTGCCTGCCTGGCAGAAGATGGTACAGTACGACTGCTAGCAGTCCGTATCGCCTGCCCGCTCACCATAAGACGGTTCAATAGGACTGACTGCAGGACTAAAGAGAATGACCTGGTCAGGTAACTCCAAATTTAGTCCCTGCGCCCATGTCTGCCCAGGCGCTCCCAGCCGACGTGGCCAGGAGCACCTCGGACATGACGATGACGGCTACCAGTCGTACTGTACCATCTGCTGCCACAAGGCAAGGGGTTGCTGCTACTGTGTAGCAATGCCGTACCGCGTCTGCCAGCACCCAGGAGACATAGGGTGACGGTTACCTGAGCGGGCTCCATGCTTGCCGTGGTATGGCGTCTGCACAGGTAACTCAGGAAAAAAGGCGCGAAACGATTGTCTGCCCTTGCTTTCACGGAGGGAGGGAGGGAACGGGGGCCTGACGATATGTACCCAGAACCACCCGCGACAATGTTTTAGCCCCATCAGGCATTGGGATCTCAACCCAGAATTCCAATGGGCAGCGGAGACTGCGGGAACTGTGGGATAGCTACCCACAGTGCAACGCTCCGGAAGTCAACTCTAGCCTCCGTACTGTGGAAGCGCTCCGCCGAGTTACTGCACTTAATGCGCTTAGAGCATTTTCTGTGGGGACACACACATTCGAATATATAAAACCGATTTCTAAAAAACCGACTTCTATAAATTCAACCTTATTCCGTAGTGTAGACATACCCTAAGTTTCCTTTTACATCTTCTAGGCACTTCCCTTTCTCTGGAGGCGATAGGCACTATCAGGACAGGATTGTATCCTAACAGCCCAATAGCACCTGATTTCAATGGGACTAGTTTGGGATGTGAGGATGTGACCGGTCGCGTCCCAGCTTATGGCTGCCTCCGTTGCTTAGCCAGAGGCCTTAGCCTAAGCACAGGGCCTCCGACTGTCACAGTGAGAGAAGGCCCTTTCACCGGCCGACAGTGATTTTGATTCTTTCTTTTATACCTCTAAAACTAGCCAAGTGATAAGAAGACACCTAAATGCTTACAGTACAGGCCTTTACAGACAGGCCTGAATATCTAGATCCTAATACTTGGTCTCAACTCAAGCCTTTGCTCGGCATCGGTTATTAGCGGCTGTCAAACAGTCCGTAGCTAATAGTGGGGGGTGGGGTTACTAGAGGTATGTTCAGATTTTGACAAACAGCCAATATTGAGGACGCTGAAGCCAGAGAAGGGAATTTGCACTGACCACTGGATCAGCTTTCTCCTGCCCCACAAAGACTCTCCAGCAATGCAGCCTGTAATGGGGGTCTGGCCCTTTAAGGCTAGAGGACGGAGTTACTCATTCCATGTGTCCAGGGAAAAGCAGAAGGAGGCCTGGAAGCAGCCACTGGGAGAGAGGCCGCTGGTCCTGGGGAAAAGTCTGTGTCTGGGAGATCAAGGTACAGAAAAACCCAGAGCACAGTTCCTGCAAAGGCCTGGGACCACGAACCCTGTAGAGTGGGTGGGGCAAAGCTCCCCCTCTCCCAGCTGCCCCAGGCAGGTGTTTGGGGTAATTGGACACAACTGGGAAGGGTCAAGGAGTGGTCAGGTGATTGGGGCGGGTGACTCAAAAGGAAGCTCCAAGTGGGGGGGCCTCTCACATTCTGGGAATACCCGACATTCCAGTAGTTCTGGGAACGGTGTGTGCCCACCCCCGCCTGGGTGACCCCGCCCCCGCTGGCATGACCTCGCACTCACCATCACACCGCATGGGGGCACCATTTTGAAGAGCTCGCTGCCCCACCCCAGCCGGTGTGACCTCGCCCGCACTGTGCAGGTAAGGTCATGGCAGCAGGGGTGGGGCGGTGTGATCTTCACAATGGCATCCCCTGTCTGGTCCCAGACAAAACCACCTCTGGCTTTGTCTCTGTACCGCACGGGGGACAAACCTCAGAAAAGCAGAACTGACCAGTTTATAACCGGAGCAATGGCCTGCTTAGCTCCAAGCGCAGTCAGAGAGAGCTGCCGAGCCAGCTGCTGGGGGAGAGAAGTCACCCAGCACAGAGCCTCGGCAAGGAGGACTGGGCAACCCCTATACTTGAGGAGCGAGTTATGGGCCGGGGAGGCAAGAACTTAAAGCCACAGTCCCAGGGAGGGCTGAGATCCTCGACGTGAGGGGTGAGCAAAGGCTGGGGAGGCCAGGACTGAATGCAGAACACACAGCCCCAGCAAGGAGAGCTGTGAAACACCTGAGCCGGAGGGGAGAGTCTAGAAGCTGGGGGGGCCTGGACTGGGAACACACGTGCCCCACGTTGGGGTGGGAACAGGGGCTGTGCAATCTCTGAAATGAAAAGGGGAGCTCAGTGGTATTGTTTTAAAGACTCTGGGTGTACGTGAATTATTTTGGGACACAGAGGGAAATTGAGGCAGGGTGCCTGGGGGGCCACCCCTGGCCATGTGGGGAGCACCCTGGGATTGCACTTGGCTACACACCCCTTAGTGGAGAAATACAAAGTCAGCAGCTCTCCACCCACAGGACAAAGAGTCAAGGATCTGTTGTATCATTAACAGTGTATGTTAGGCTCTGCAGTTGAGACACTGGCCCTCTGCAACAAGCACCCTGTCACTCTCCGGTTATTGTCCGAGAATCTCTTATTCTTTCATAGTTTCATACGTGGTTGTTTGTACACAGTCTGGCCCAGTGTTAGCAGTGTGCTCTGGCTGCTCTGCACCCTTCTAATGATCCCACAAACAGCCAAAACATGAGCTCAACCTGCCCGGTAACCTAGGTTCACAGCTGCTGGGCATTGGCAGAACCGTGCCGGGAACATACTGGTGAATATGACCCAATATAGATATCTACTCTTTCCTGTGTGGATGGCAGAGGGGTGGGGGGGCATGGATGCAGGATGTTTGGATACCAGGTTATAGAATCATAGAATCATAGAATATCAGGGTTGGAAGGGACCTCAGGAGGTCATCTAGTCCAACCCTCTGCTCAAAGCAGGACCATTCCCAATTAAATCATCCCAGCCAGGGCTTTGTCAAGCCTGACCTTAAACACCTCTAAGGAAGGAGATTCCACCGCCTCCCTAGGTAACGCATTCCAGTGTTTCACCACCCTCCTAGTGAAAAAGTTTTTCCTAATATCCAACCTAAACCTCCCCCACTGCAACTTGAGACCATTACTCCTCGTTCTGTCATCAGCTGCCACTGAGAACAGTCTAGATCCATCCTCTCTGGAACCCCCTTTCAGGTAGTTGAAAGCAGCTATCAAATCCCCCCTCATTCTTCTCTTCTGCAGACTAAACAATCCCAGTTCCCTCAGCCTCTCCTCATAAGTCATGTGTTCCAGACCCCTAATAATTTTTGTTGCCCTCCGCTGGACTCTCTCCAATTTATCCACATCCTTCTTGTAGTGTGGGGCCCAAAACTGGACACAGTACTCCAGATGAGGCCTCACCAATGTCGAATAGAGGGGGATGATCACATCCCTCGATCTGCTGGCTATGCCCCTACTTATACATCCCAAAATGCCATTGGCCTTCTTGGCAAGAAGGGCACACTGCTGACTCATATCCAGCTTCTCGTCCACTGTAACCCCTAGGTCCTTTTCTGCAGAACTGCTGCCGAGCCATTCGGTCCCTAGTCTGTAGCCGGGCATGGGATTCTTCCGTCCTAAGTGTAGGACCCTGCACTTATCCTTGTTGAACCTCATCAGATTTCTTTTGGCCCAATCCTCCAATTTGTCTAGGTCCCTCTGTATCCTATCCCTGCCCTCCAGCGTATCTACCACTCCTCCCAGTTTAGTATCATCTGCAAACTTGCTGAGAGTTTTAGAGGAACAGCCGTGTTAGTCTGTATTCGCAAAAAGAAAAGGAGTACTTGTGGCACCTTAGAGACTAACCAATTGGTTAGTCTCTAAGGTGCCACAAGTACTCCTTTTCTTTTTGCTGAGAGTGCAATCCACACCATCCTCCAGATCATTTATGAAGATATTGAACAAAACCGGCCCCAGGACCGACCCCTGGGGCACTCCACTTGACACCGGCTGCCAACTAGACATGGAGCCATTGATCACTACCCGTTGAGCCCGACAATCTAGCCAACTTTCTACCCACCTTATAGTGCATTCATCCAGCCCATACTTCCTTAACTTGCTGACAAGAATACTGTTGGAGACCGTATCAAAAGCTTTGCTCAAGTCAAGAAACAATACATCCACTGCTTTCCCTTCATCCACAGAACCAGTAATCTCATCATAGAAGGCGATTAGATTAGTCAGGCATGACCTTCCCTTGGTGAATCCATGCTGACTGTTCCTGATCACTTTCCTCTCATGTAAGTGCTTCAGGATTGATTCTTTGAGGACCTGCTCCATGATTTTTCCAGGGACTGAGGTGAGGCTGACTGGCCTGTAGTTCCCAGGATCCTCCTTCTTCCCTTTTTTAAAGATTGGCACTACATTAGCCTTTTTCCAGTCATCCGGGACTTCCCCCGTTCGCCACGAGTTTTCAAAGATAATGGCCAATGGCTCTGCAATCACAGCCGCCAATTCCTTTAGCACTCTCGGATGCAACTCGTCCGGCCCCATGGACTTGTGCACGTCCAGCTTTTCTAAATAGTCCCGAACCACCTCTTTCTCCACAGAGGGCTGGCCACCTCCTCCCCATGCTGTGATGTCCAGCGCAGCAGACTGGGAGCTGACCTTGTTCGTGAAGACAGAGGTTATCGTCAGTCTCTCACAATGCCGTCTTTCCTCTCTAGCTCACTAGGAAACTTTTTTCCCTCCCTTCCTCTCCGGTGTGGGGCGGCTACAGTGACCCTGCTGCCGCGCCCTGCAGGCTGGCTTGCTGGGCTCCTGCTCCAGCTGGGCAGAATGTGGTGCCCACCAGCTCTGCTCTCGGCCCCCAGGAGCGTAGAAGGCTCACGCTCAAGTCCCTCCACCTACGCCCGGTGAGCTCCCAAGAGCAGTCTAAGGTTTTGAGCCGAATCAAGGCTCCCCCATGAGAGCTGCGCTCCCCGGGGACAAGGCAGATGGCAAGGCCTGTGAGCGCTGGGGATAAAGCGTCTCAGCGGCGGGGACCCGGCTGTGGCACACGCTCGGAGAGGAGCCCCGGAGAATCCTGAGTCTGACCAGCTTCAGCTAACGCTGTAAAATCTTCTCCTTCAGAAAGCCCCTTGCACCGTAAGACCAGCACTCACAGCACTGGCCCCGCATGCTGCCCCCAGCCCCCAGCCAGAAAAGGAAATTAATAAAATCTAACACCCCCGCCCAGAGGTTTTACCCCAAAAAGGGAGAAATGTCGGAGACGCCATGAAACCCACCAGGGACTTTGCTATTGATCGTGTGTGGAAGGTGCTCAGATACAGTGGGGACGGGCAGCAGCATAGAACCATGACATCAATACACAGAGTAATGCTCGCAACCTCCGGCCCTGTTTTATGCTCCTGTGGCTTTAAAAATTAAAAATATTTTAAAAGGCGGCTTGTGAATGTTCCAATTTCAGCCACATGATGGCGCTGCCCCTCCCAGCTGCCTTCTCGCAGCACAGCACTCATAAGGGAGGGGACTACAGAGGTCCTGGTTTGGGCCCCACTCAGACAGGAGGTCTGTGAGCGTCAGTCCCTGTAAAGACAGCATGTGACGGAGCAGGAGACAGCATCAGCCCAGAAGCAAGACCGGTGGAGGGAGAAGGAAAAGAAGGGAAGAGGGAGATCTCTCTCTAAGATACACGCCGAATCCACTGGAGTTGCACTGACAAGGCGTCCCCTGGCTGGCAACGCCCCTTGCAAGGGGTGTTTCTCACTGCAGAGGGGTCCCCAGGCGAAACCTAGTGCAGGCTCAACCTGCGTTAATTTGGGGTGGATTTCCCACGGTGAGCCCAGTGGCCAATGTGGATCCTGAAGGCTCTGCACATGCGCTAGGCCAGCCTCTTGCCTCGGTAAGAGCATTAGATCATCTAGTCTGACCTTCTGCATGGCACAGGCCAGTTACCCCTGTGCTGAGCCCAATAACTTGCTTTGGCTGAAGCGTTTTCCAGAAAGGCTCCAGTCTGGATGTGAAGACATCAGGAGATGGAGAATTCACTCCCTAGGAGTTTGTTCCAATGGCTAATCACCCTCACTGTTAAATTTCTCATTTGAATTTGTCTGACTTCAGCTTCCAGCCATTGGTTCTTGCTGGGACTTTCTCCATTAGATTAAAGAGCTCTTTACTACCGGTATTTGCTCTCTAGGAAGGAATTTACACACTATAATCAAGTCACTTCTGAATCTCCTTTCTGATAAACTAAACAGATCGCATTCTTTACATCTCTCCCTGAAAGCCATTTTCTCCAGCCCTCGGGTCCTTTTGGTGGCTTTTTGCTGCACCCTCTCCAACGAATGTCAGTGTTAAATATCAATCAATTAATCAATATCAGGATTGAAAACATGAACCTGTCCTACGACAGCTCATGGACTAGCTCCTCGAGCACAGAGGCTGCTGCAGACTCATTAACCGCCACTGGCCTGTGGACTGCGCGCTGACCATCGGGGGAGAAGGGGGAAGAGACTTCTCTTTCGGTTGACAGACTCTGTGGAAGGCAGAAAGTAGGGGAGACATTTCAGGGATGCGGGGCCTGTGCAGTGACTGGGAATGCACTGAACAGTGGCTGCTGAGCAGCCTTCGAGCAGGCTAGGGACGGGCCAAGAACATCTTGTTCATAAATCTGCAGCCTGTCATCCCAGTCAAAGGGAGGTGGAAACAGTGTCAGAGGCTCCATGCAGACCTCCCTGGGGCTCCAGGGGAACTGGTGCTGTGTTGGGGATGGGTTTCCTCCCCTCTTCCCCCATCCCTAGAATTCACCCTGGTAGGACACCTCACAGAAAGGGGTTTCCAGGCTGGTCCCATGCTGGTTTGTTGGCAGTGTCTGTACTGGTCAGCAGATCTCTGGGTGGTGCTGCAGCACTGTTGTGTCTGGGGCTGCCCTCCAGTGGTTCCAGTCACACCGAGAGGCTAGGAGTCCCCTGGGGGTGATGGGTCATCGTGTGCCATCACCAAGGATTGCCAGCGTCCTACGAGGTTCTGTCCCATCCCCCCTGCTGCTCCGTGTGCAGGCGAGACCTCCTGGCAAGATCATTTCCAAGCATGGGGCAGAGCATCACTCCGCTGCTGATCCATAATTGTCTCTTTCTTGTCCCGTGGACCCTGCGTGTTTGGTCTGTTTGTTGGAAGAGGCTGGATGCTGCTGCTGGAGCCACCTCTTGCTCAGCCCTAGGAGGTCAGAAGTCTCACTCCGCGGCTGGGTAGAGTCCATTGCTGGAAGGCTGCTCACTTCCCTCCTGTCCCTGGTTATTAAGGGGATTCACCGGGGGCAGCAAGCCTGGTGACGAACAGCGATGTCTCTTCCAGCCTTGCCCACACAAAACAGGAGGTGGAGGTGGTGCCGTGCCTTTTTTTGCCTTTGAGCCCAGTGGTTCGAGCACTCCCTGGGATGTGGGAGATGCGTGTTTAATTCCCCACTCTGACTGAGAGGGAGAAGTCCTACAGAGCCCCCCGGTGAGAGACCGTGCACACACTGACCAGCCAAGAGTTGTGGGTAGACTGTGGGCGGGCACCTGTTCGATTCTGTCATCTGTCTGTGGGATTCCAATTATACTTCAATAGACGGGATAGGATTATGCGTGGAAGGGAGTGTTCAATTACTGTGGCGAGGTTAATGACCTACATGACTATTTCCTTGACTTTACGTCTTCATTCCAGTCTTTTGCTGAAAAACTGTGTTAATTTCTTTTTGCAACAAATTGGTCTTTGACTCCTTTAAAGCATAAGAATTTGTAATGCCCTAAAGGTCATATTCGTTCAGGGCCTGATTCAAAGCCCAGCTGAGTCCACTGAAATCTTCTCGCTGACTTCAACAGGCTTTGCCTCCGGCTCCTATTCACCTGACCACTCAGTGGAGAAATAGCACCTGGAGTATCCAGTGCAGTTCTGTAGGCCAACGTCTTTCTGCAGGAAGAAGCAGCAGCCGTGAGCTAAGAAGCAGGGAGTCACGTCCCATCTAAACTGCACCAAAACAATATGATATCGGGTTGTTAAGACACATTTCTGCCCTAATCGCACCAACAGCGACCACACAGACAAATCTTAAGATGTGCAAAGAGAACTTCGCAAGGTAACCCTCTGTCTGGCAACACCGCTTACCAGCACTTTCGGTTGAAAAGATACCATCGATTACTTTTGTCTGTGCTTCCGTTTGCTTCCCTATCGTTATCACTGTCTGGTCTTTCATTTGTTTGTGTCAAAATTTAAATCAACTCAGGTGGTGGGGTCTGATTGGCTAAAAAATTGTTTCATAGTGGGCTAGGTTGGGTGAAAAATACAGTTTTGTAATGCATTAGTTTAAAATGACTGGTTACTGTAGAGCTAAGTTTTAACTATATAAACTGGGGTCCAAAAGGAAGTTCTTTGGGAACCAACTCCAGGACCCAGCCCCGAGATCAGAGCTGCGGAAGCTGGAGTCCCCCAGATGACCTGATCCCGACTGGCCAGCAGGAAGATTCTGTCTTCTTGGGAGTGGGGAGCACTGTAGGCTTAGCGTGTGCTCTCTGGTTTTGGTGATTGTTAATAGAGGCTCAGGATATTACTGTATAAGGCTCTTTCACTGGGGAAAGGCCCTGCAGATCGTCAAAAGATGATGCCCTGAGCCCTAGGAAAATTAAATTATGTAAATTAACCAGGTGACATCCTGAGCCCAGGGCTGGCCTTAGGGAAAATGGCACCCTGGGAGAACTTGTATTTTGGCACCCCCCACAACAGCCCTGGCCCCCCAGGCTTCTCACCCCCATCACCTCCGGGCCCCACTGCCTCCTCCCATTGCTAAATTTGTATTGAAAGATGCGCCAGAGCTCAGCCCTGGCACAAATGAAGCACTGGCTGGGCGGCCGGATCCCGGAGGGTGCTGGCCGGGTGCCCCGCTCCGAGGGCAATGTCACCGCCCGCGGCAGCGCAGAAGTCAGGGTGGCCTGGTGTCTGGTGTGTTGCCTTCCTTACTGCTGCGACTGTGGCTTGTGTAAGGTGACCAGATAGCAAATATGAAAAATCGGGACAGGGGTGGGGGGTAATAGGAGCCTATATGAGAAAAAGCCCTGAATATTGGGACTGTCCCTATGAAATCGGTCACCCTGGGCTTGTGGTGCCTGGCACTAGGCCTGCAGTTCAAGGCAGACTTGGTGTTGTCATACGGGGGCTGCATGTTGCCACAGGAGTGAGTGTGTGTGTGTGTGTGTGTGTTGGGGGGAGTGTGCATTAGAGGCCGTGCACTGTCTCTTTAAGCAGAGCACTCATTAGTCTCACTAGCCGCCAGCAGCTCCCACTCCTGCCCCAGAGGCAGCCGCACAAACCCTTCAGCAGAGGCAGGGAACCCGGGCAGGGGGATGGGGCACCCTGACATCAGGAGGCTCCCGGGAGCAGCTTGGCCGGGGGGGCTCCAGGGGGAGAGGGGGCAAGGAAAGGGCAGGGGCAGCGGGTTGCAGACGGCTGCCAAGTGGGTGGAGGGAGGGACAGGACACCCCTGCTCCGGAAACCCCCCCTCAGCAAGGTGCGCCCTGGGTGGTCGCCCAGCCCGCCGACCCCTAGGGCCAACCCTGCCTCAGCCTGAGGAGCTGGGTGAGGGCAGGTGCCTTTGGCCCCGAGCCCGAGCAATCGGGTCAGGACGTGGGGTTAAGTGAAGCGGGTGAGGCCCGGAGGCCAGGGAAGGGGAAAGGCGGGTGCCTGGGGTGTGCGGGGAACAGTCCCAGGAGACCCGCACGCTAAGGCTGGAGATTTACCATCCGCCCAAGGGGCAGGAAGGATCCAGGGACCTATGGTGGGTCCCACTCGGGCAGGGGGAAGAATCCGGCTTCGCACCCTTGGGGTTGGAGGCTCCTGGAGAGGCCTGAAGTACTGAGGCGTCACACAGCGCCGCTGCGGGGAGTCTAAGGGTTTTAATTTCCCTGCTGTTTGATATCGACGTTCAAATCCTCAGGCTCAGCATAAAGGCCGTTTATTAAGCAATGAAGCTTTTTTAACCAACTTCCTCACTTCTCCTCACCCCCCACCCCCAATTCCCCTTTCTAATGTTTAGTTACAGGGTTTGGTAGGATTCTTTCAGTGAGGAGGTTGAAGTTAATTATATAGGGATAAGTTTCATTACAACTCATTGACAGTGGCACCCATTGCGGGGCTGGGTGCCTCCAATCACTCAAGAATTCGTGGGAGGCAACATGGCCTAGTGGGTAAAGCACTAGACTGGGACTCAGGAGGCCTGGATTCCATTCCCCGGTTTGCTGGTGGATGACCCTGGGCAAGCCACCTCACCCCTCCAGGCCTCAGGGATACTCCTCTCCTTGGTAGGGCGCTTCGAGATCTCCTGATAGAAGCACTGGATCAGAGGTAGGATGTGCTGTGACGCGGATGGTCCTTGTTCCAAGGTGCTCCCAGTCTAAGGACAGACAAGCAGAGTGAGGCCGGGAGAAGAGGAATAGCAGTGGGCGACTTACATGCAATCCCCTCAATTCACTGTAAGTAGCACAGCAGGAATGGAGTTTTTAAAAGTCCTTAAATGTTGACAAGCTCGGGTCTTTGCAGATGAGCTCCGGGAGGTTGTATCATGCATTCGGTAGCTGACTTGGAGGTGACTGCGAGAAGCTGACAGATGGGTGTCCATTCAACAGGCCCAGCCCCTGTACTTGTCTCATACACCCAAAAAGAGAACAAAGGAGGCAATGTGGCCCATGAAGAAGAGAATAAGCTTCAAATGCAACATCGCTGTGGGTCTCCATAGCCTCAGACACTCTCACGTCACTGTGTACCGAGCACACCTCTCCACCATGTACAGTAGACATAAGAGTCAGGCTCTGACAAGGCAATGCCCGGAGGGTCACCTTGAGGGATAGGTGAAGCTGGGTACTCAGAGGGCCCATAGGAGCGGCCGGTTTGTATAATTTTTGGTGGTGCCCAGAATGGATCCAAGTCCCGCCCCCCAAACCAGCTTAAAGCTCTGGGAGGGAGTTTGGGTGCTGGTTGCAGGCTCTGGGCTGGGGCAGGGGGTTGGGGTGCAGGAGCGGGTGTGGGGTGCAGGCTCTGGGAGGGAGTTTGGGTGCAGGAGGGGGTTTGGGGTGCAGACTCTGGGAGGGAGTTTGGGTGCTGGGTGCTGGCTCTGGGCTGGGACAGGGGGTTGGGGTGCAGATGGGGCACAGGGGTGCATAGGGATGGCAGGTGGGGGTGGGGGAGGCACTGGGGCAGTAGACAGGGCTGGGGGATGCTCTGGGGAGGGGGTGCAGGGGCTGCAGGCCGAGCCAGGGAAGAGGCGTGGTCCCAAACATTGGTGGAGCCGGACTCCCGGGCCCTGAATTTGCTGGAGCTCAGGCACCAGGGGCCCCTACAACTCGCCACCCTGAGTAACCATGAACAGAGCTGCGCTTGCCAGGTTGTCTCCTGGGTTCTTGTTTTCTGAGAACTGATCTGAGAAGACAACCCTGGTAAACCAGCTCCAAGCTAAAACAACGAGGAGTCCTTGTGGCACCTTAGAGACTAACCAATTTATTTGGGCATGAGCTTTTGTGAGCTAAAAAGCTTATGCCTAAATAAATTTGTTAGTCTCGAAGGTGCCACAAGGACTCCTCGTTGTTTTTGCTGATAGAGACTAACACGGCTGCCACTCTGAAACCTGTCACCATGCAAAGCTCCAAGCTGTTTTCCTGTAAATGGAGTTCACTGACCAAGCAATTCCTAAAGGCCCTGGGCTTGACCCCATATAGAAAGTGCAATGGAAAACAGTTTAATTGTGTAAGATAGAATCCGAAACTGGATTATAAATAGAGGAAACCATGTAAAAGTTCCACTTTTCTGTGAAAGCCCCACAGCTCCGGTGGACGGCGTGCAGGCCGCAGGGACCAGCAGCCCGTGAAGGAAGAATACACGTTGGGTCTCCGAGCTGAATTAACAGCACCAAGGTACCGTGTTGTGTGTGAGTTTGAAAGAGGGGCTTGTAACAGTTGTGAAAGCATTGAAAATTCTCATCCGTGGTTTGTTAAGAGCAGTGGGCGTTTTTACAGCCCCAGTGTTCTGGGCACTTCACACTATGGCCAAGGTTGTCAAAAGTGACTCGTGGAGTCGGGGGCCCGGCTTGACACAGCTCAGAGGCGCCTGACTCTCAGAATGTGCTGAGCACCCCCCCCTGGAAATCAGGCCCCTTGAAGGGTCTCCAGTTGGGCACCTGAAAACTGAGGCACCCACAGTCACTAGCCACTTTTGAAAATCTTGGGCTAGAAATAGAACAACATGGTCCCACCTCAGATAGATCCAGGCTGAGCTGAGAATGACGTGAGGAATACGGGTACCCAACTGTGGGGAGGGAGGGGGAAGGTTACAGCCACACAGACACCTGCACATCCTGGGGACTTACTCTGAACTTTATATTATTTATCTTTTATCAGAATCGAGGCCTCACTGTTTTAGGTGCTGCACAAACACATAAGACATCTGTGTATGTACGCACACACACAGAGTCCCTGCCACAAGCAGCTTAGTTTTATTTTTTTTTTAATTAAATAATAATAATCAATGTTGTTCACTGGCTCCTGGTGGGAATCCTGGAGGCAAACGTGGGGACTGGGTGAGGACTCGGTGAGCTCGCTGGACAGGGCATTCCCAGAGTGGAGGGTATCACCAGGCACAAAGCTGGTTTGGCAGAAGCAGATGAATGGGCACTGAGCATGGCATTCCTGGTGCTGCAGAGGGGATGGCAGGTGACGTGATGAGGGACGAAGTCAGGGGTGCAGAGAGGGCTGGCATTATGCAGGGCTGTGGAGGTGAGGACAAGAAGTTTGAACCACGTGCAGTGAAGTAGGCAAGAGCCAGTGGGGAGATCGAAAGAGGGAGTCGTCTGGTCAGAATGACAGGCTGGGAAGATTATTTTCGCAGCAGCATCTTGCACTGGGGAGCTGTGATGTGGGTATCCGGGAGGCCAGAGAGGGGGAGGTTGCAGTAATTCACGTGGGAGATGATCCAGGAGGACAAGAGGTTTAGCGGTCAGGCTGGAGAGGAAAGGTTGGCTCTTACAGACATTGTGGAGGCAGGAGCAGCAGGATTTGTCCATGGTCTGGGGATGAGATCCAGAGGAGCTGTCTGGGGAGAAGCTGAAATGTAGGACTGGGCAGTGAGAGGTCCCAAAGAGCCAGAGCCACAGAGAGCGAGCGAGAGATGAAACCAAGGAAGCAGGATACAGGGAGATGACGCATGTAACAGGCTGGACTCTGCTCAGTGACTCTGATTTCCTGTCACCCGGCCCCTTGTGAAGTGAATTACACCAGTGTACTTTGGGGTGTGAAGCACTTTCGTTCCTGCTGGGCAATGCTTTACATCCGTTTTGCGCTGGCGTAGGTGACAAGGTGCAGGGCAATGGGGCTCAGGCCCACAGAAGTTGGATTGAACGTGGTAACAGGCCAGAAGTCAGTGAGGGGAAGTGAGGAGGACAGAATGCGCTTGGAGAGGGAGTGACTTTAGCAGCAGCATTTGTGATAGACAGGAGGGGAATGAGGTGAAAGCAGGGAAGCTGGAGATTTTGATACAGTAGAAGATATTGATACAGCCCCTTGGATAATACCCCTGTCAAGCTTCCTCCCCCACTCTGAACTCTAGGGTACAGATGTGGGGACCTGCATGAAAACCTCCTAAGCTTACTTTTACCAGCTTAGGTTAAAACTTCCCCAAGGTACAAATTAATTTTATCCTTTGTCCTTGGAATATCCACTGCCAGCACCAAACTCTAACTGGGTTTACTGGGAAACGTAGTTTGGACACGTCTTTCCCCCCAAAATCCTCCCAACCCTTGCACCCCACTTCCTGGGAAAGGTTTGGTAAAAATCCTCACCAATTTGCTTAGGTGACCACAGACCCAAACCCTTGGATCTGAGAACAATGAAAAAGCATTCAGTTTTCTTACAAGACTTTTAATAGAAATAGAAGGAAATAGAAGTAAAGGAATCACCTCTGTAAAATCAGGATGATAGATACCTTACAGGGTAATTAGATTCAAAACATAGAGAATCCCTCTAGGCAAAACCTTAAGTTACAAAAAAGATACACAGACAGGAATAGTCATTCTATTCAGCACAATTCTTTTCTCAGCCCTTTAAAGAAATCATAATCTAACACGTACCTAGCTAGATTACTTACTAAACGTTCTAAGACTCCATTCCTGGTCTATCCCCGGCCAAAGCAGCCTACCCACAGACACAGACCCTTTGTTTCTCTCCCTCCTCCCAGCTTTTGAAAGTATCTTGTCTCCTCATTGGTCATTTTGGTCAGGTGCCAGCGAGGTTACCTTTACCTTCTTAACCCTTTACAGGTGAGAGGATTTTTCCTCTGGCCAGGAGGGATTTTAAAGGGGTTTACCCTTCCCTTTATATTTATGACAACCCCCACCTCAGAGAGCCCCTAGGCCCCCTCTCCAAGACCCCAGCACAGAGGAGTAACGGGGTGTTCTGGGGTGCGCCAGGGGCTGGAGGAGACATGGCAGGGGCATTCTTACATCTCTGCAATGGCCCAGAGGAATCACTGAGGCAGGGCACAAGTTAAGGCACCCCTGAGCGTACGAGCCACCCCCCTGCACCAGCCGCCGTGCCAGTGTGGGGATGAGTCTGGCCACGGGCTGCAGCTGAGAGGGTGGCAAAGAGAGGGTTAATCTGTATTGATGTTATACAGGGAATAGTGACAAGACACAGCACGAGCCTGGATGTGAAGCATTCTGATATCGCGGTGTGACATTCTGGGGATCCCCCAGAGCAGTCAGGCGGTCTGTCACCATCTGCCTGTGACCGTGGGTCCCTTAATCCTGTGTGGCTCTGGCTCGGAGCCCTGGCACCAGCATCCAGCCCACAGGCAGAAAGGTCTCACCCTGGCTTCCAGCAGCCTCGTTATCCCTGCAGGGTGACCCCACCAGCCCTTCCAGTCCCAAGCATCCCCAAATCCACCTACCCCGAGTTCTTCACTGCCAGACCTTTTCCCCTCTAGTTCCTCACCCCAAAGTCTTGAAACCAGCCCCCCAGTTCTCAGTTCACTTTGGGACACACTCCACACCGTTTGCACACTAGAGACCCATCATTTGTCTCTCCTGGGTTGTACAATGCGAGGTGCTGGGGGTTAGTCTTGTCTGGCTGGGGAGGCAGGTCCTCCCTGCCTGGCTGGCCACCACCCTGCTGGGAGCGGGAGGTGAAGCTTTAGGAACCAGCTCCAGACTCTACATACACGATACATAAATCCCTAAGCACAGCCTGGATCCATCTCGCACAGTGATCAGTAAGTTGAGAACATCACAGGCTTTCAGAAAAGAGCTCACTCAACATGATTATACACAATAGCATTGTACACAATCCTTTGAGTCCATTGCTTGTTCTTAGGGGTTCGGACCCCCTGTTCTGCCCTTGGGGTGTCTGGACCCCATGACACATGGCAAAGGGGGCAGCATTTGAACCTAGATTTTAGTGGGGCAGTAGCTCCACGACAGTTAAGGTTGAAACTCTCCTCCTGTGTAGCAGTCTAAAATCCACCTGCACACTCAACTGCCTTGAAAATTGCTGTGATACCAACAATTTTTTGCACATAGGTGGGGAGGGGGGGTGCTTAACTTCATCAGTCTCAGCTGATGACACCTGTCAGGATAGACCTCAACCAGAGGAGCATCCCTGAGGGAACCAGGACGCAAACTAAAACAGAGATTTATTTGTCAAAATCAGCGCTATGAACGGCCCCCGAAACGAAGTGGAAGTGAGGTTGAGGCTGTGGAACAGACGTCCAATAGGAATAGTGGGGGCAGACGGACTAGTTTTAAGAAGGAGCTTGGTAAGTTTAGGAACGGGACGATATGACGGGGCTGCCTACGGTATCAGAGGACTGGACTCAACCCAGGAGGTTCCTTCCAGCCCTATGTCTTATTGTTCCCGAATCAAACCACAGCTTAATAATACCAACTAATTATACTTCCCTGAATGCTCATATATAAGGCTATGATTTCGTCATGGTAAAGGCCACGGACCAGTCAAGGCCAATAAAAAAAAGTCACAGCCTGTGATCTGTCCGTGACTTTACTAAAAATGCCCCTCACTAAATCTTAGGTGCTGGGGGAGGAGGGGTGCTCCAGGGGAGGCTGCTGCTGGGGGGGGTGCTCCGACAGTCACTGCTGCTCCTGGGGGGCTGGCGGCCAGTAGCCCCACCGCCGCTGCTGCTCCTCCAGGCGGGGGGGGAACCCGGGGCCCCACCGCTGCTGCTCCTGGACTGCTGCTCCGTGGCAGGGCCCGGGATCAGTTGTCTGGGGCCGCCGAAGCAGTGGCCAGAGTGGCTGGCCCCGGGGTCACCCAGGTGCTGGGGCAGCCCCAGGGTCAGCTACACCAGCCGCTGCAGCTGCAGAAGTCATGGAGGTCCTGGAAAGTCATGGACTCTGTGACTTCCAGGACCTCCATGAAAGACTCACAGACTTACTCATATATAAGCTAACAATCACATTTTCATCCTGCTCAATAAATATCAGTTGACAATTCCTAATACTAGACAAATAATTTTCTAAATCATTTGAAATCTCTCAGCTACAATTGTGGGGTACGGCATTTTGGAAAGAGGGCACAGCTGTCCCGTGCGCATGCTAGGAGTATTGCTTACGTAGTGCGCAGCTACTAGTGTGCGTCAACTCAGTGCCAACGTACCCCCATGTGGACAAGGCCCGAGTTTCATACATTCGCTGAGATTAAACTTTAAAACAACCCTCTGTAGGGCACATATCAAGAGGAGGCTGGTGTGATGGATTCTGGGGTAAACGTGTAACAGGAAGACAGTTGGTGGGTGGCTTGCGGTTCTGTAAGTGTAGGTAAGAGACATGAAATGGAGCCGTTCCCTTTAATTCTCCTCTGGGAATGGTCTCGGAGAGGGAGATTTCCTTATGCTATATCTATTGGCAGATGTTCCTGCTCTATTCCAAGGTGCAAGGCCTGAAAGGTGTACGATTTTATTTAGACTTTAAAGTAGGGGTGGGCAAACTTTTTGGCCTGAGGGCCACATCGGGGAATACAAATTGTATGGCGAGCCATGAATGCACACAAAATTGGGGTTGGGGTGCGGGAGGGGGGTGTCCCTTCTCTGGCTCATATGCGTGGAGCGGCCCCCGACTGTCGGAGCGGGGCCATGTGGCTGCTTCCGGGAGCTCAAGCAGCCCCCAACCCGGCACCCCGGCTGGAGCGCCAGAGCAGAGCAAGCCCCAGACCCTGCTCCCCAGCGGGAGCTCATGGGCCAGCTTACAACGGCTCGACCCGCGGGCCATAGTTTGCCCACCCCTGCTTCAGAGGCATGCTCTGGCTTGCATTAAGTAAGGGCTGTTGCCTCTCTTCTTAACCATTGGGCAGCAGGTATTTATGGCTCCCTGGCTGCAATTTAGCCCCCTATCAGGACATCCAGCTTGCTGGCATGTCACAGCGTTCTTTCAATACGTCTGGGATCTTACATGAGAGCAGCAAAATACAACAGTTGTTTTGCTTTGTGGCTTACATCTCTCTAAATTGCATCAAATTATAACTATTTCCCATTCTTCCTAATAGGAACAATTCCTTTGAAATATAAAATTTAGAATTCATAATCTGAGGCAAGAAAAGGGAGAGGTAAATCTCTGAGTGACTTTCTTCCTCTCCTGTCCCCTGTGGAGACTAGAAGATCCATCATTCTTTTAAAACCAAGGCAATGTTCGGAAAAAGCTTTGAAGACTGAAGCCAGTGACTCGATTCTAAATCTGCTCCCCAGAAACTTAAGTGTAACCCCAGTTCTTTCTTGCAGGTCAGACAGAGGAGAGAGCATCTGGGTGTGGAACAATGGCCGGATCAGATGACACCATTGCGATGCCGGCTCTGGGCCGCCCTTTCCAGCTGGGGATGCTGTACGACTGCCGCAGTGACTCCCTCATCCCAGGTAATTGTCACCCGGGGGGAGCCCGGGGCCCAACTTAGCGTTTCAGGAAAAAGAAGCATTTGGCACCTGTTTCTTTTAGGAACATTTGGGTTTGGGATTTGAGTTGGGGAAAAAACAAAGGGCATCCAAACCTGCCCGGGTACTGTCCTGCTGACCCTCCTTACAGCACTGGCTGCACTAGGAGAAAGGAGAAACTTTCCATCCACTCCCCTGCCACTGCGATATCTCTGCAGCCCCACCCGCATGGCAGTCGGCCTAGGAAAGGGGGACAGTGCCCCCGAGCTGGCTCATCCCCCCATTTCCACATGGGAGGGGTGAGGTCCCGGTGAGAAGGGTCCTCTCTACACACAGATCTTCGGGGCATGAGGGGACCCATTAGAAGGAAACACTTCAGCTATTCACACACATCACTGTGACCCATATGAACTGTCCCCACCCCGGAAAAGGCCTGGCATCGCTGTGGACAGCTCAGTGAAAACACCCACTCTGTGTCCAGTGGCAGGCCAAGCCGTGAACAGGGTGCTCGGGTGCCCGAGGAACAGCATGGAAAATGCCACCAGACCTATTCCAATGGCATTATATAAATCAACGGGCCACGCTCCCCTGGAATGTGTGCTCCGTGCTGGCCGTCCCATCACAAAGAGGGTATCACAGAAATCGAGGCAGTTCGGACAATGATGATAAAAATGACTAGAAACCTGGGGAGAATTTCACAGGAAAAGACAAAACAAAATATTTCATACAGAGACAAGAATAAGCTGGAGGTGAAACAGGGATACAGAAGAATGAATGGGCTAGAGAAGGTAAATAGGAAAGGGCTAGAGAAGGTAAATAGGAATGGGCTAGAGAAGGTAAATAGGAAAGGGCTAGAGAAGGTAAATAGGAAAGGGCTAGAGAAGGTAAATAGGAAAGGGCTAGAGAAGGTAAATAGGAATGGGCTAGAGAAGGTAAATAGGAAAGGGCTAGAGAAGGTAAATAGGAATGGGCTAGAGAAGGTAAATAGGAAAGGGCTAGAGAAGGTAAATAGGAAAGGGCTAGAGAAGGTAAATAGGAATGGGCTAGAGAAGGTAAATAGGAAAGGGCTAGAGAAGGTAAATAGGAAAGGGCTAGAGAAGGTAAATAGGAAAGGGCTAGAGAAGGTAAATAGGAATGGGCTAGAGAAGGTAAATAGGAAAGGGCTAGAGAAGGTAAATAGGAATGGGCTAGAGAAGGTAAATAGGAAAGGGCTAGAGAAGGTAAATAGGAAAGGGCTAGAGAAGGTAAATAGGAAAGGGCGAGAGAAGGTAAATAGGAAAGGGCGAGAGAAGGTAAATAGGAAAGGGCTAGAGAAGGTAAATAGGAAAGGGCTAGAGAAGGTAAATAGGAATGGGCGAGAGAAGGTAAATAGGAAAGGGCTAGAGAAGGTAAATAGGAAAGGGCTAGAGAAGGTAAATAGGAATGGGCGAGAGAAGGTAAATAGGAATGGGCGAGAGAAGGTAAATAGGAAAGGGCGAGAGAAGGTAAATAGGAAAGGGCTAGAGAAGGTAAATAGGAATGGGCTAGAGAAGGTAAATAGGAAAGGGCTAGAGAAGGTAAATAGGAATGGGCTAGAGAAGGTAAATAGGAAAGGGCTAGAGAAGGTAAATAGGAAAGGGCTAGAGAAGGTAAATAGGAATGGGCTAGAGAAGGTAAATAGGAAAGGGCTAGAGAAGGTAAATAGGAAAGGGCTAGAGAAGGTAAATAGGAAAGGGCGAGAGAAGGTAAAGAAGAAGTACCTATTTACTCTCTCATAGAAAAATAACAAGGGGACACTCAAAATTAAAATACAACTAGTTTAAACTCAATAAAGGAAATACATTTTAAAGCAACATAATTAGCATGAGGAACTCACCCCACCAGACATCACTGAATCATAGAAATTTAGGGCTGGAAGGGTCCTTAAGGGGACACCTAGTCCAGCTACCTGCATTGAGGCAGGAATAAGTGCACCAGGGCCATCTCTGAGAGGTATTTGTCTAACCTGTTCTTTAAAACCTACAATGATGGTATCAAGAACATAAGACCGGCCCTACTGGGTCAGACCAAAGGTCCATCAAGCCCAGTATCCTGTCCTCTGACAGTGGCCAACGGCAGGTCCCCCAAAGGGAATGAACAGACAGGTTATCATCAAGTGATCCATCCCCTGTCACCCAATCGCAACTTCTGGCAAACAGAGGCTAGGGACACCATTTTCTGCACATCCTGGCTAATAGTCACTGATGGACCTATCTTCCATGAATCTATCTAGTTCCCTTTTGAACCCCATCATAGGATTGGCCTTCACAACACCCTCTGGCAAGGAGTTCCAGAGGTTGACAATGCTTTCCGTGAAAAATTTCTTTCTTGTGTTTGTTTTAAACCTGCTACCTATTAATTTCATTTGATGACCCCTTGTTCTTGTATTATGAGAAGGAGTAAATAACACTTCTTTATTTACTTTATCTATACCTCTCATGATTTTATAGACTTCTGTCATATTCCCCCTTAGTTGCCTCTTTTCCAAGCTGAAAAGTCCCAGTCTTATTAATCTCTCTTATACAGAAGCCATTTTATACCCCTAATCATTTTTGTTGCCCTTTTCTGAACCTTTTCCAATTCCAATATATCTTTTTGAGATAGGGTGACCACATCTGCACGCAGTATTCAAGGTGTGGGCGAACCATAGATTTATATAGAGGCAATAGGATATTTTCTGTCTTATTATCTATCCCTTTCTTAATTCTTCCCAGCATTCTGTTAGCTTTTTTGACTGCCGCTGCACATTAAGTGGATGTTTTCAGAGAACTATCCATACTGACTCCAAGATCTCTTTCTTGAGTGGTAACAGTTAATTTAGACCCCTTCATTTCATACGTAGAGTTGGGATTATGTTTTCCAATGTGCATTATTTTGCATTTATCAACTTTAAATTTCATCTGCCATTTTGTTGCCCAGTCACCCTGTTTTGAGAGATCCTTTTGTAGCTCTTCGCAGTCTGCCTGGGACTTAACTATCTTGAGTAGTTTTGTATCATCTGCAAATTTTGCCACCACACTGTTTACCCCTTTTTTCAGATTGTTTATGAATATGTTAAATAGGACTGGGCCCAGTACATATCCCTGGGGGACACCACTATTTACCTCTCTCCATTCGGAAAACTGACCATTTATTCCTACCCTTTGTTTCCTATCTTTTAACCAGTTACCAATCCATGGGAGAACCTTCCCTCTTATCCCATAACTGCTTATTTTGCTTAAGAGCCTTTGGTGAGGGACCTTGTCAAAGGCTTTCTGAAAATCTAAGTACACTATATCCACTCGATCCCCCTGTCCACATGCTTGTTGACCCCCTCAGAGAATTCTAGTAGATTGGTGAGGCATGATTTCTCTTTACAAAAACCATGTTAACTATTTCCCAACAAATTATGTTCATCTATGCGTCTGACAATTTTGTTCTTTACGATAGTTTCAACCAATTTGCCCAGTACTGAAGTGACATTTATTGGCCTGTAGTTACCAGGGTCACCTCTGGAGCCCTTTTTAAAAACTGGCATCACATTAGCTCTCCTCCAGTCATTTGGTACAGAAGCTGATTTAAATGATAGGTTACAGACTACAGTTAGTAGTCCTGCAATTTCACATTTGAGTTCCTTCAGAACTCTTGGGTGAATACCATCAGGTCCTGGAGATTTATTACTGTTTAGTTTATCAATTTGTTCCAAAACCTCCTCTAATGACACCTCAATTTGGCACAGTTCTTCAGATCTCAGAGTAGCAGCCGTGTTAGTCTGTATTCGCAAAAAGAAAAGGAGTACTTGTGGCACCTTAGAGACTAACCAATTTATTTGAGCGTGAGCTTCTGTAGCTCACGAAAGCTCATGCTCAAATAAATTGGTTAGTCTCTAAGGTGCCACAAGTCCTCCTTTTCTTTCTTCAGATCTGTCACCTAAAAAGAATGGCTGAGGTTTGGGAATCTCCCTCACATCCTCAACAGGGCAGACCGATGCAAAGAATTCATTTAGTTTCTCAAGGCTGAATCCCAACTCTGTCACTCCGAGTGCAGAGTGGGGCACGCAAGGATTTTAAAAATTAATACTGGCCACTCCAGGCTTGTTTTAAACTCCCAAGGTTACAGCTTCTCTCTGACCTTGGCTTGGTAAATGCTGCCACCAACCAAATGCAAGAAACACCCAACCCCTTTCAACCTAGGAAGGAACACTTGGGAATTCCTCCCTATGGGGTGCCCTCAAGCCCTTTCACCCCAGCTGAGAAACAGTCTGGGAACAGCTGAGAAAGAAAACAAAGGAAATTAGCTGTGGCTACCAGCTAATCAAACAACTTGCATAAACCTCTTAGCACACCAAAACTCCAATTCTGTTCTTAAAAAAGGAAATTTTATTAAAAATAAAAAGAAAGAAAATGCATCTGGAATTTAGGCTTCTGCTAGATTTTAAAAGAGCAATTCCAAAAATCAAGCACCCAAAATAGCTTTCTTGTGGGTTTAGCTTAAAGGTTACAAGCAAACAAAAGCATCTGGGGTTCTGACAGAGGAGTCCACAAGCCAATAAGAAATAAAATAAATAACCCTAATCGCATCTGGCTAAACACGCTGATCTGTTTACACATTGGAGTTCAGATAAGTCATTCTAGGCATGATCCGATGACTTATAATCTGGGGTGAGCTGAATTCGCGCCGGTTCGCGCGAACCGGGTGTTAAATTCTGAACCAGTTTTAGAACCGGCTGTTAACCCGCTTCCCTGCAGGGGGCTTTGCTGGGCTCCGGCCGGGAAGTGATGTGATTCCTCCTCCGGCCACCGGGGGCGCTGCGCTGCGGGAGCCACGTGGGCTGCCCCCCCGGCCCTGGGGCTCCCGCTGCTGCCTGGGGGGTCCCCGGCTGCTCTGCTGGGCCGGGGCTGCGTCCTGCTGCTCGGGCTGCTCCCCGCGAGCCCCCACCCCCCTGCCCGCAGCCAGCCCCGCCGCACGCACTCCCTGCCCTGCCCGCAGCCAGCCCCTGCCGCCTGCACCCCCTGCCCTGCCCTGCCCGCAGCCAGCCCCTGCCACCTGCACCCCCTGCACCCCCTGCCCAGCCTGCAGCCAGCCCCTGCCCTGCCCGCAGCCAGCCCCTGCCGCACCCCCTGCCCACAGCCAGCCCGTCTCCAGCCACCCCCACACCCCCTGCCCTGCCTGCAGCCAGCCCCTGCCGCACCCTCTGCCCTGTATCCAGCCAACCTCTGCCGCACGCACCCCGTGCCCTGCCTGCAGCCAGCCCGTCTCCAGCCAGTCCCTGCCGTACCCCCTGCCTGCAGCCAGCCCCTGTCTCCAGCCACCCCCACACCCCCTGCCCTGCCCGCAGCCAGGCCCTGCCACCTGCACCCCCTGTCCTGCCCACAGCCTGTCCCTGTCTCCAGCCAGCCCCACACCCCCTTGCCTCCAGCCAACCCTGCACCCTCCTGTCTCCAGCCAGTTCCGCACCGCCTGCCCTGCCCACAGCCAGCCCCGCACCCCCTTGCCTCCAGCCAACCCTGCACCCTCCTGTCTCCAGCCAGTTCCGCACCGCCTGCCCTGCCCACAGCCAGCCCCGCACCCTCCTGTCTCCAGCCAGCTCTGCTGCCCCCTGCCCCGGCCCTGCCCACAGCCAGCCTGGCCCCCCTGCCTCCAGCTAGCCCTGCCCCACGCCCCTGTCTGCAGCTGTCCCCATGTCCACTGGTGTCCTGCAGTTCCCAGGGCAGTAACCCTGCACACCTGCTTCAATGAGTGGGGAAGGGAGCAGCTGGGACCCACACTTGTGCACACCCTAGGGTGACCAGACAGCAAGTGTGAAAAATCAGGACAGGGGTTGGGGGGTAATAGGAGCCTATATAAGAAAAAGACCCCAAAACCAGGACTGTCCCTATAAAATTGGGACATCTGGTCACCCTAGCACATGCCCAGGGCATGGCGGGGACCCACACGTGTGAAACGGAGGTAATTTCTAGGTCAGGCCCATCTTTTTAAAAAAGAACTTTCGGCAGGGTTAACATACATCCCTATTTTCCCAGACAGGTCAGGCCTTTTTGTTCTTAAATCGCCATCCGGGAGGAATTTTTAAATTTTAAAAATTCCTCCCAGGAAAATACGGACCTATGGTAACCCTGTTGGTACAAAAAATACATACTGAGGCACATCCCTCAGGGAACAGGTTGTTAAGATTTTGGCAGCTCATCACTGCTTATAATCATACCTGGCTTAGCTGCTTACAACATGGCTGCTCTGTCCCTCCAGAGAACAACAGACAAAGGCAAACTTTCTTTCCCAATTTTAAAAAGTTCTAGCCTTCCCATTGGCTCTTTTGGTCAGGTGCCCACTTTTTTTTTCTTTACCTGGGGGACTTTTAACCCTTTACAGGTAAAGCAAGTAAAGAACAGCTATCAAGAGGGATTTTACAGCTAACTGATTGGCTGGGTGTCCATCAAAGGGAGCTACCCCCACTTTATTTATCACAGATGGGGATTCCACAACCTCCCTTGGAAGTCTATTCCAGTGCTTAATTATCCTTACAATTAGAAAGTTTTCCTAATATCTAACTTAAACCTCCCTTGCTACAGATAAAGCCAATTACTTTTTGGCCTCCCTTCAGCGGACATGGAGAACAACTGATCACTGTCCTCACTGTCAACAGCCCTTAACAGATTTGAAAACCGTTATCAGCTCTGCTCTCAGTCTTCTTCTCTTAAGACTAAACATACCCACTGTTTCTAATCTATCTTCTATAGGGCAGGTTTTCTAAACCCTTTATCAGTTTTGTTGCTCTTCCCTCACCCTTCTAGTTTGTCCAGATTTTTCTTGCAGTGTGGCGCCCCAAACTGGACACAATACTCCAGCTCAGGCCTTTCCAGTGCTGAGAAGAGCAGGACAACTACCTCCCACCCCACAATTATATTAGCCTTTTGCACAACTGCATCCCATGGTTGTCTCATATTCAATTTGTGATCCGCTATAATCCCCAGGTCCTTTTCCGCAGTACTACTGCCTAGCCAGTTATTCCCCATTTTGTAACGGTGCATTTGATTTTTCCTTCCTAAGTGTAGTACTTTGCACTTGTCTTTATTGAATTTCATCTTGTTGATTTCAGACCAATTATCCAATTGATCAGATCATTTCTAATAGAAGTCAGAGTAGCAGCCGTGTTAGTCTGTATCCGCAAAAAGAAAAGGAGGACTTGTGGCACCTTAGAGACTAACCAATTTATTTGAGCATAAGCTTTCGTGAGCTACAGCTCACTTCATCAGATGCATCCCTGTAGCTCATGAAAGCTTATGCTCAAATAAATTGGTTAGTCTCTAAGGTGCCACAAGTCCTCCTTTTCTAATGGAAGTGATATTTCAATCATCAATATAGCACTTGCTTCCTGGGACAGTGTACTCCTGAGGGGGGAGTGAACTCAGTCATTCTGGAGAGGGATATATGAAAAAAAACAGAAAAGATCACATCTTCCAAAGTCCTGTAAGAAGCCGGGGGCAAGGGAAGTTTGTTAGCGGTGTAGTTCAGCCTTGACTTGGCACATTTGTATGTTACCAGGTCAGTTTACTTGATGTCCTTCACTCGTTATTTTTCAATCTCAGAAATGAGACACAATTAAAGGATGGATAGATTCTGTGTCCTGTGCATCTATCAGTTACGTTACCATGTGTCTGTCTCTACTATTCCAGGGATCACGCTGTGGGGCCTGGAACAGCTTCGCAAGGATGTAAACACAAAACCACAACCCAAGACTGAATTTGAGATCATCGCATCCGACACCATTGAAGAGAAGGCCAATGCCCTCAATGTCACAGCCTCGCTGAAGGCCAGTTTCCTGGGGGGGCTGGTTGAAGTAAGTGGATCTGCCAAATACTTAAATGACACCAAAAAATCCAAACAACAGGCCCGAATTACTCTCCAGTACTCTGCCACAACAAACTTTGAACAACTAACTATGAACCATTTAGGACCAGAGAATGTTTCTTATCCTGCTGTATTTGACCAAGGCACCGCCACCCATGTGGTCACGGCTGTGCTGTACGGGGCTCAGGCTTTCTTCGTGTTTGATCGGGAAGTTTCTTCTTCTGAGAATGTACGTGAGATAGAGGGAAAGCTCCAGATTGCAATTAAAAAGATACCCATGTTTTCCATAGAAGGGGAAGGAGCTGTCAAAATGGATGAAAGTGAAAAATTAAATGCTGCAAAATTTAACTGCAGGTTCCATGGTGATTTTGCTCTTGAGAGAAATCCAACTAATTTCCAAGATGCCATGCAAATATACTCCACCCTCCCCAAGCTGCTGGGTGCCCAGGGGGAGAAGGCCGTACCAGTGAGAGTCTGGCTGTACCCGCTGACCAAGCTGGATTCCAGAGCTGCTCGGCTGGTGCGTGAGATCAGCTTTTCACTGATTTCTGATGCTCAGACTGCTCTGGAGGAACTGGCAGAAGTAAACATGCGATGCAATGACATGGTGAAGAGTCCGATTGCCACAAGCTTCCCCGAAATCAAGCTGAAAATCCAGCAGTTCAGAGATCTGTGTAAGCAACACAGACAGACTTTCCAGAAACAGCTAGCAGGACTCTTACCGTTAATCCGTGGAGGTGGAAAAGAGGAAGGGGCTCTGGTGGATATTTTATCATGTAAAAACCAGTCACCATTCAATACTCAGAGACTCAGTGAATTTCTGGATACAAAGGAAAAAGAGATGAATTATGTGAATTCCTACCTTAGGATCCTAAGCAATGTAAAAGTGGTGTCCTCTCAGAGTGAACTAGATGAAATAGTACTCAACCCTGAGCTTGACTTCATTGTCTCTTTTACATTCACTTCACTGCATGAAGAGGAGCCATATTTATCAGATTTAAAACAGTGGCTTCAGACCCAGTATATAAAGGAAACTTATGATTCTGCAGCAGCCAGTTCTGTTGCTGAGAAACCAAAATCCAAAATGTGGTTTGAGGAACAAGAAATTAATAGAAAAGCTCGAAAATCTGCAAAGTCCCTTTCACGTTTTGTCAGTGTCAACAAATCTAACGGGAAGATTCGGTTCATTGTGTCCTCTGTTCCAGACAAGGACAATCCAGGCACTTCCATTTACCTGTATGAGGAGGGAGAGCTGATCAGCACCAACTTTGAGGCTCCATCAAAGCCTCTTCCTCCCCTGATTGATGGAATCAAACATGACCGTGTGCAGCTCAAGTTTAACCCAGCAGCCTATGGAAGGGCTGAGATATCCGGCTATCGGGCAGAGTACAGAATTGTAGGACAGGAGAACTGGACGACTGTGAATGTAAATAACACGCAAGAGACATTCACAGTAACAGGGCTACGTGCAAACACCGAGTACCAGTTCCGATACGCTGCAGTGAGCAAACCAGGGCTCAGCGAGAGCAGCGATGTGAGTAATCCTGTGAAGACTCTCCCTCCTACCAGCCCGCCTGGGAAGTCTGTAACAGTTATTGTAGATTCATCTGCCATCGCCCTCACCTGGGAGAGTCCAAGTGTCATTGGAGATGGAGTCAGAATAAGGGAGTATAAGGTGGAATATAAAGAGGAGGCAGGAGATACAATTCAGGAGGGGAAAGACAAATGGCTGGAACGAAGGACAGAAAAGAGAACCGAGTTCTATAGCATTGATGGACTGAGTCCTGAGACACCCTACAGAGTCCGGGTTTCGGCTGTGTGTGCGGATGGGGCTGTGAGTGACCCAAGCGAAGAGACTTGCATCTCAACCCTAAAGAAAGGTAACATTTAAATATATTTGCATATTTCTTCCCACCCGAAACACAGGACTCTGGAGTAGTTCATTCAGGTAAAACTATATTTATCTTTGGAAGAAAAATTGAGATGTCCCAAGTGTATAATGTAGGCGTGACTTCAGAATCAAACTATTTCTTGCAATTTAATATCTGAACTGGAGTAATGCATACAGGGCCCAACCCAACCACCGGGATCTGCTGGGGACTGTACAAATGATACTGAGCTGTCAGGTCTGGTCAAGTTAAGGTACCAACTAGCTTTCTGTGAAAAGCTTCATTCTTCTAAGTGCTCTAAAATTGTCATGGTTACATGGATTGCCTTGAAATTTGATGTGCCTCGGGGGGCACTGGCTAGGGTCAGTGATCCAAATCTGAGATCATTTGACCAAGGGGTTCCTGGGATACAATCTCCTCTCCCTCCCGCCCCCCCAACTCCCTAAAAAAACCATAGTTTTTAAAGGTTGACATATTCTACCACCGTGGTTTTGCCCAGACCTGGGGATCAAGCCCTGGCTCTGATCCTGCCACAAGGGTCTCACTGACTGGAGGATAACACGCAGAGAGTGAACGGCACCCACTAGGCCTCTGGGGGGAGCAACATTCAGAACATTATTGGACAGATAGTACTGCTCATGAACTAAGGGGATCATACTGAGCACAGAGGAGCCAAGAGACTCTGGAGGTGGAGAGTTTCCACTGTAGCTGGATAGGGCTCTGTAGATAGGGCAATTTCCTGCAATATCACTGAAAGATCTTATTGTACTAACTGTATGTACTGCTGTGGGCCAGGATTGTGTATAACCTCTCTAGTGAGGAGATGTGATGGATGTAAGACGTGGCGGTTCAAAAGGCTGTATTGAAAATGTGCCAGACAAGTATGGACTTTTGGGACAATAAATATTAAGTGGATTTCCTGGGGAGTCCCTAGGGCGAGGTTAATGCAAATTACTTACCTCTGGTCAATGCAAAAACCCAGCTTTTTGAAGTTAAGCTCTGAGGGGAGGGTTTTTTCTGTTGATTACCTGTTACAGAAGGCAAAGATCAAAGGCCAGAGTTGGATAAAGATATGGCTGATCTGCCCAGCCATTGCTCTGGTTCTGGATCTAAACTTCTAACCCCGGAGAATACCCAGATGTGGGGTTTGAAGGACTAAAACCTTCTAGAGCTGTAGATTGGATTTGGGGGGACGGGGAAATCTCAGGTCAGCTTTCGAGCTTTATTGTTTTAATATTTATTCTCTGTCATGCTTTTACCTAAAAGAAGAAACGTGGTTGCTTAGAAGGAGCTGTGTGGAAACATATAGCTGTGGGCAATGCACTGCTCGTTGTCTTCAGAGAGAAAGCAAAGCGCAGGCCCTGGCCTGTTTAGACAGTCTGGCTTGCTGGGGATATCCCAGGGTGAGGCAGGGAGCTGTGCAGCCTTAAAAGCCCACACAGGGGCCGGGGAGAGAGGGGGACACACACACACACACGCAGAGGGCCACAGCCGCCCAGATCTCCTCCTATCCCAATCACAGATCTTCCAAGATGGTTCAATTTATTCCTTCACCCTTCAGTACAGCAACACCTACCACAGGGATTACAGCTGCAGTGCATGCAGATAATTCCCAGAGGCCATTGCCAGCTCCAGAGGGCAGAGTTAAGGTTGCGAAGGTGTTTACCTGAACTCGCTATCTCCCAGCATTCACAAGATTCAGTTTTGCTGAACTGACTTTCTTGAGGGGTGCAAGGTCTCACCAGGCATCTTAACGCTGCGTTAGTGAAGTATTTTTGCCATGTTATCTCTCTCTCTGTGTCGATAGTTAGCTGTATAAAGAGCAGCACCGACTGGCATACATATATGTTACACAGTATTGTTCCGAAGTGGGTGAGTGCAGGGGGGAAGATTCTGAGGCTCAGGTCTGGCCCAGCCGATCCTTTCGCTCTGTCATTGACCCATGTGTGCCGATAACGCTCTGATTCTGTCTCTCCCCAGCGAATGTGACTCTGGATCCAGACACGGCACATCCTGAGCTCGTCCTGTCTGATGATCAAAGAACCATGAGCCGGGGCCCCGAGAACCAGATGTTGCCTTACAAACCGGAGAGATTTGATTATTTGCTGAGTGTGCTGGGCTCTGAGGGCTTCACCTCGGGGAAACATTCCTGGCAGGTGAAGGTGAAGGGAGGAGTAGCCGGAGACTGGGCTGTGGGGGTAGCTAGACAGTCTGTGCTGAGGAAGGAAGAGGTTGGCTTTACCCCCGAGAATGGGGTCTGGGTGGTGCAGAAATGGGGCAATGCCAGAGACTATCGGGCTCAAACCTCCCCTGTCACCCGCCTGTCCTTGAGTAGAGAACCCAGCAGGATCCGGGTCTCTCTGGACTATGAAGGGGGGTTGGTGGCATTTAATTATGCTGATGATCTGGCCCCGATCTTCACTTTCCCACAGGCTTCTTTCAATGGGGAGAAACTCTTCCCTTTCTTCTGGGTCTGGGGTGGAGGATTCCAGCTGAGCATCCATCCCTGAGACTCAGGGTAGCCCGGGGCCCTGTCAGTACCATACAGAGCAGGCTAGACCCATCTCACGGTCCTGCAGTGACTGCCCAGTCTGCTTGTTCTCATGCTGTATGGTTCTGTAGGATTATATCCGTGAACAGGGTCAGAATGGGCACCAGGAGCTCCTCCCTTTGAGCCCTGTGCCGGTCTTGGCCAGAATCCCCCGTGGTGCTCACTGTCTGAAAGGGGCAAAGTAAAACCAGGGCTCTCGCCCGGCATCTCCACCCCCTCTTCCTGTCAGGGCACAAGGCTGGCAGCTCACTGCACTGTCTCCAGGTCCTCATCAGGGGGCTTCCAGCTGAGCCACGGACAATTGCTCCACTCGCAGCATGGGCCCTTTGCACAGTCTGAGGGGGCAAAGGCAGAACCCTGCCCCAGGATCAGCCCCTACCATTGTGCTAAAATGATTACTCACATCTTCTCTCTGAGTTGCTCAGAGGTGTTTCTATCCTACTGTAAACATGTCATTCTCTTGCAGTAAGGAATGCAAAGTCTTTTAGCAGCAGAAATTATGAAATAAAATCCTACTTTCTGCTTTCAGACCATTGTCAGATTGTGTGTTAGGTATATCTTACAATGAAATGTGTTGCTTTATGCCAGAGCTAATCAAAATTTGACATTTCAGAAAACAAACAAATTCCTTCACCAGGAGTAGCAGGCAGATCGTTCCCATGGCTATTGCCAGCACCAAGGGGCAGAGTTATGGTTGCATGGGATTTATCTGTATTTCCTGGTTTTCAGAGGTCTGAGGTTTGCTGAACCTGATGTCCTGGAAGGACACGAGAGACCACCACATATGTTGTATTTTGTACTACATTGAATATTCATTAAACGATAAGTGTTTTCTTTTTTCGTTGACTCCATCACAATAGTTTTCAGGGTGCCCACCCAGTTAACTGATAGAAGTTCTGATTATTGCAGATTCAATATGGATCTCATAGTTTTGGGGTTCAGAGTGTGAATCCTTGTGGGATTTATTGTAGTGCTGTTCAAACTACAATGACGTTACATCTCTCTCTCCTGCTGATCCCACATCGTTGTGGAGGATCTTCAGCGGCTAGCGTTAGAAGAGCTATCGGAATAATCCACTCAGTCCATTATTCCTATAGTAGGCACCCTTTACTAGACGGGCCTCTGAACTGTCTCTCTGTAGTGTCCAGTCCTCTCCCGGAACACACACAAGTTATTAAGTTCATTGCTCTTTTAAAGAGTCAATACACGCAGCTCATTAATTTCACTGGGGTTCGACAAACGCTCACTTTAATCACAGCACTGACCTGGTTTATAATAAAGGTAAAACAAGTTTAGTAAACAAAAGTCATAGATTTAAGTGATATCAAGTGTAAGGTGTAAAGATAGGAAGGGTGATGAACAAACAGAAGTAATAATACGCTTTCTAATAGCTAAGACCTAACTTAACAAGCTACAGACATTGTTCGAGGCACTTTCCTCTCCAGTATTCCTTTCCCAGCAATGGCTGACTAGCTTTTTGTCAGGATGCTCACAGAATCCAAGGTGCTGGTTTTCCTTGTCTCCTCTGGTGAAGGATCACTTAGGGGTTTGCTCCACTTCTCTTTATAGTCCACTCTACCTTGGCAATATATTGTTCTGAAACGTAGCTCCAGATACAGGTCCTTCTCCCTGCTGGGTGTGGATGCTGTGCTGCCAGGAGTGGACTCCATGCTGTCTTCTCCCGCACTGGAGATTTTTCCAGTGCAAAGGATCTTGTCGTGCAACCTCTGATACAACTGAATAGCCCATTGAATTTGCCTACATCTGGGAATTTTTAGGCCTAACACATTTTCCAAGCTAAAGTGGTTGCAACATTACTGTATCATCTTGGATGGTGCATGGCTTCTGCTGCTGCAGGCAGCCACAATCTGCCCGCTGCTCAAGAGATACCACTCCTGAACCCAGCATTCCCATAGGCTGGGGAAACCCCATTATCTGGCCCACTCCCCGTGCCCATTTTCTTCATCTGTTGCTGGGGCCAGAAACCATTCTTGGTCCTCACAGCTCCCCACTCTGGATCTGAACGGGCTCCCAGCTCCTTCTCCCCTCAGCACCTCAGCTCAGATCCGTGATATAAAAGAGAGGTGAACCCACAGTGCAGGACTCCTCTGTCTATTACCTCTCTGGTGCTTTGACACAAGGAGCTTCGGGACGCCTCCTCCGCCAGCCCCGTGGCAAGGGGACAGCAGCTACCTCTGCGGGGGGCAATCTGCTCTATGGAGGGACACCGCCAAATAAAAATTGCATCTGCTCACTCCAGCTCTGCTGACTATACGACACGTTCTGTGGTGTGAACAGGGGAACAGCATCACCCAGGCAGAGCTTCTGCCAGACACTCGTACAGCATCGCCCTCTGCAGAAAGGAGCAAAGATCGTTTTCCCTGACCCCTGTTCAAGAAACCAAAAGGCCTGGCTCCAGACCTGAGCCAGAAACCCACCCCAAACAAAGCACACGTTTTCTCCGCTCTTTCCACATCAGAGACCTGCAAACAGCTTGCCTTTCGCAGGACATAGAGTCCTGGGACTGCGGCCAGGAGTTTTTGAGCAAGTAAGATCGATAGATGAGATGAGGCCAGGCTGTTGTCCATAAGCAGCACCCCATCTCCTCCTTTGCACATACAATGCTCAGTGCAGAGACACGCCCCTGGGGTTTCAGGTTTGTGACGTATCCCACAGCATGGCAGCAAGTTTGTCTGACACCCCACAAAGCTAGAGAGATAGAAACCAAAAGGGTCTCAACCAATCGTGCCGGAACCCGGGGGGCCATGTTGCCCCCCAAACTGCAAGCCTTGGGCAGGTGCGAAGTGGCACCGGTAGGGCCTACACTCCACAGCGGAGGTGCTGCTCTGCTCCTGCCCAAGGCTTGCAGTTTGGGCGGGGGGGGCAACATTCTCCCCTACCCCCCAAATTACACCCTTTCTAAAAAGTGGGGGGCATGACCCCCAGCCTCCCCGGCTGGCACTGGTGGGCCCCCCACCCCCACCACTTCTACAAAGGTTCCAGAATCCTTGGTTTTAGGAGGCTTATTCCTTCACCCTCTCACTTCCCTGGTCCTTCTTGCATGAATGGAGAGCAGCAATCCCTGAAGTCCAAAGGTGCAAACAATCCAATGTTTATTGGGGTGAATTTCCAGCAAGCATGAGTCCAGTTTCCTTCCTTAGTGTCCCCGTTCCCAGCTCTGACCCCACAGAGCCTTACACCTGTGTCCCTGTTCCCATTTCCCCCTTTAGCCAAACATGATTCCAATTTCCCCCCCTCCCCCCACTTCCTGATTGACTGCGGACTATATAGTAAAACTTGAGTTCTGCTTTGCTATACCTTAACCAATCATTTCCCTGAAATTTAACTAACCAATTGTAACATGATTATTTAACCAATTAGATCCCACACCTTAATTAGTTTACACCCAGCAAAATTAATGACACAGCAGACAGAAACAATCCCAGAAATAGACAGAGATTATACAGACAAACAATAGCAAAGTGGGAACTATAATGACAAAACAATACAGAAGTGAGGATTTCCCATCCCAGCTATGGATAAGTGAGTTCTTGCCAGACAGGATGCTACCAAACTAAGTTTCCTTTTACATCTTCTAGGCACTTCCCTTTCTCTGGAGGCGATAGGCACTATCAGGACAGGATTGTATCCTAACAGCCCAATATCACCTGATTTCAATGGGACTAGTTTGGGATGTGAGGATGTGACCGGTCGCTTCCCAGCTTATGGCTGCCTCTGTTGCTTAGCCAGAGGCCTTAGCCTAAGCACAGGGCCTCAGACTGTCACAGTGAGAGAAGGCCCTTACACCGGCCGACAGTGATTTTGATTCTTTCTTTTATACCTCTAGAACTAGCCAAGTGATAAGAAGACACCTAAATGCTAAGCCCTGGTCTACACTAGGACTTTAGATCGAATTTAGCAGCGTTAAATCGATTTAAACCTGCACCCGTCCACACAATGAAGCCCTTTATTTCGACTTAAAGGGCTCTTAAAATCGATTTCCTTACTCCACCCCTGACAAGTGGATTAGCGCTTAAATCGACGTTGCCGGCTCGAATTTGGGGTACTGTGGACACAATTCGATGGTATTGGCCTCCGGGAGCTATCCCAGAGTGCTCCATTCTGACCGCTCTGGACAGCACTCTCAACTCAGATGCACTGGCCAGGTAGACAGGAAAAGAACCGCGAACTTTTGAATCTCATTTCCTGTTTGGCCAGCGTGGCAAGCTGCAGGTGACCATGCAGAGCTCATCAGCAGAGGTGACCATGATGGAGTCCCAGAATCGCAAAAGAGCTCCAGCATGGACTGAACGGGAGGTACGGGATCTGATCGCTGTTTGGGGAGAGGAATCCGTGCTATCAGAACTCCGTTCCAGTTTTCGAAATGCCAAAACCTTTCTGAAAATCTCCCAGGGCATGAAGGACAGAGGCCATAACAGGGACCCGAAGCAGTGCCGCGTGAAACTGAAGGAGCTGAGGCAAGCCTACCAGAAAACCAGAGAGGCGAACGGCCGCTCTGGGTCAGAGCCCCAAACATGCCGCTTCTATGAGGAGCTGCATGCCATTTTAGGGGGTTCAGCCACCACTACCCCAGCCGTGTTGTTTGACTCCTTCAATGGAGATGGAGGCAATACAGAAGTAGGTTTTGGGGACGAAGAAGATGATGAGGAGGAGGTTGTAGATAGCTCACAGCAAGCAAGCGGAGAAACCGGTTTTCCCGACAGCCAGGAACTGTTTCTCACCCTAGACCTGGAGCCAGTACCCCCCGAACCCACCCAAGGCTGCCTCCTGGACTCAGCAGGCGGAGAAGGGACCTCTGGTGAGTGTACCTTTTAAAATGCTATACATGGTTTAAAAGCAAGCATGTGAAAGGATTACTTTGCCCTGGCATTTGCGGTTCTGCCTTTGCAAAAGGTTTCTGGGGAGGGCAGCCTTATTTCGTCCTTCATGGTAGGACACTTTACCACTCCAGGCCAGCAACACGTACTGGGGAATCACTGTAGAACAAAGCATTGCAGTGTATGTTTGCTGGCATTCAACCAAAATCCGTTCACGCGGTGGGAGGAGGCAAAATGCGACCTTGTAACGAAAGCACATGTGCTATGTATGTAATGTTAACTTTCAAGGTTTACCCTGAAAGAGTGTAGCCACTGTTTTATAAAATGTGTCTTTTTAAATACCGCTGTCCCTTTTTTTTTCTCCACCAGCTGCATGTGTTTCAATGATCACAGGATCTTCTCCTTCCCAGAGGCTAGTGAAGCTTAGAAAGAAAAAAAAACGCACTCGCGATGAAATGTTCTCCGAGCTCATGCTGTCCTCCCACACTGACAGAGCACAGACGAATGCGTGGAGGCAAATAATGTCAGAGTGCAGGAAAGCACAAAATGACCGGGAGGAGAGGTGGAGGGCTGAAGAGAGTAAGTGGCGGGCTGAAGAGAGTAAGTGGCGGGCTGAAGACAGGGCTGAAGCTCAAAGGTGGCGGCAGCGTGATGAGAGGAGGCAGGATTCAATGCTGAGGCTGCTGCAGGACCAAACCAGTATGCTCCAGTGTATGGTTGAGCTGCAGCAAAGGCAGCTGGAGCACAGACTGCCACTGCAGCCCCTCTGTAACCAACCGCCCTCCTCCCCAAGTTCCATAGCCTCCACACCCAGACGCCCAAGAACACGGTGGGGAGGCCTCCGGCCAACCAGCCACTCCCCCACAGAGGATTGCCCAAAAAAAAGAAGGCTGTCATTCAATAAATTTTAAAGTTGTAAACTTTTAAAGTGCTGTGCTTAAAGTGCTGTGTGGCATTTTCCTTCCCTCCTCCACCACCCCTCCTGGGATACCTTGGTAGTCATCCCCCTATTTGTGTGATGAATGAATAACGAATGCATGACTGTGAAGCAGCAATGACTTTATTGGCTCTGCAAGCAATGATTAAAGGGAGGAGGGGAGGGTGGTTAGCTTACAGGGAAGTAGAGTGAACCAAGGGGCGGGGGGGTTCATCAAGGAGAAACAAACAGAACTTTTACACCGTAGCCTGGCCAGTCATGAAACTGTTTTTCAAAGCTTCTCTGATGCGTACCGCGCCCTCCTGTGCTCTTCTAACCGCCCTGGTGTCTGGCTGCGCGTAACCAGCAGCCAGGCGATTTGCCTCAACCTCCCACCCCGCCATAAACGTCTCCCCCTTACTCTCACAGATATTGTGGAGCACACAGCAAGCAGTAATAACAGTGGGAATATTGGTTTCGCTGAGGTCTAAGCGAGTCAGTAAACTGCGCCAGCGCGCCTTTAAACGTCCAAATGCACATTCTACCACCATTCTGCACTTGCTCAGCCTGTAGTTGAACAGCTCCTGACTACTGTCCAGGCTGCCTGTGTACGGCTTCATGAGCCATGGCATTAAGGGGTAGGCTGGATCCCCAAGGATACATATAGGCATTTCAACATCCCCAACAGTTATTTTCTGGTCTGGGAATAAAGTCCCTTCCTGCAGCTTTTGAAACAGACCAGAGTTCCTGAAGATGCGAGCATCATGCACCTTTCCCGGCCATCCCACGTTGATGTTGGTGAAACGTCCCTTGTGATCCACCAGAGCTTGCAGCACTATTGAAAAGTACCCCTTGCGGTTTATGTACTCGGCGGCTTGGTGCTCCGGTGCCAAGATAGGGATATGGGTTCCGTCTATAGCCCCACCACAGTTAGGGAATCCCATTGCAGCAAAGCCATCCACTATGACCTGCACATTTCCCAGGGTCACTACCCTTGATATCAGCAGATCTTTGATTGCGTGGGCTACTTGCATCACAGCAGCCCCCACAGTAGATTTGCCCACTCCAAATTGATTCCCAACTGACCGGTAGCTGTCTGGCGTTGCAAGCTTCCACAGGGCTATCGCCACTCGCTTCTCAACTGTGAGGGCTGCTCTCATCTTGGTATTCATGCGCTTCAGGACAGGGGAAAGCAAGTCACAAAGTTCCATGAAAGTGCCCTTACGCATGCGAAAGTTTCGTAGCCACTGGGAATCGTCCCAGACCTGCAACACTATGCGGTCCCACCAGTCTGTGCTTGTTTCCCGAGCCCAGAATCGGCGTTCCACAGCATGAACCTGCCCCATTAGCACCATGATGCATGCATTGTCAGGGCCCATGCTTTCAGAGAAATCTGTGTCCATGTCCTGATCACTCACGGGACCGCGCTGACGTCGCCTCCTCGCCCGGTATCGCGTTGCCATGTTCTGGTGCTGCATATACTGCTGAATAATGCGTGTGGTGGTTAATGTGCTCCTAATTGCCAAAGTGAGCTGAGCGGGCTCCATGCTTGCCGTGGTATGGCGTCCGCACAGAAAAAAGGCGCGGAACGATTGTCTGCCGTTGCTCTGACGGAGGGAGGGGCGACTGACGACACGGCTTACAGGGTTGGCTTCAGGGAGCTAAAATCAACAAAGGGGGTGCCTGTACATCAAGGAGTATTTCAGGCAGGACTGCACGGAGGGGTCCAATAAGAAATGGTGCACCTAAGTTATCGTTGTTATTGGAACAAGGAGGTTAGCCTGGCCTCTGATTGATACATGGCTAGATTTACCTCGCTGCACCTTCTCTGTGAGTGACTGCAGTGTGATCTAGAGGAATGAGTCCCCTAGACAGGGGAGGAGGCAAATGAGTACAAAACAAATCTGGTCTATTTCTTGTTTTGACCCACTCCATCTATCTTTTACATCTTTGGCTGGCAGCAGACGGTGCAGAAGGACTGCATGCCATCCACATCTCATGGCTGCTTGGCAGAAGATGGTACAGTACGCCTGCTAGCCATCCCCATCTCTTGCCTGCCTGGCAGAAGATGGTGCAATACGACTGCTAGCAATCCTCATCTCTTGCCTGCCTGGCAGAAGATGGTACAGTACGACTGCTAGCAGTCCGTATCGCCTGCCTGCTCACCATAAGACGGTTCAATAGGACTGACTGCAGGACTAAAGAGAATGACCTGGTCAAGTCACTCCAAATTTAGTCCCTGTGCCCATGTCTGCCCAGGCGCTCCTGATCGACCTCACAGAGGCGACCAGGAGCACCTCAGACATGACGATGACGGCTACCAGTCGTACTGTACCGTCTGCTGCCACAAGGCAAGGGGTTGCTGCTACTGTGTAGCAATGCCGTACCGCGTCTGCCAGCACCCAGGAGACATAGGGTGACGGTTACCTGAGCGGGCTCCATGCTTGCCATGGTATGGCGTCTGCACAGGTAACTCAGGAAAAAAGGCGCGAAATGATTGTCTGCCCTTGCTTTCACGGGGGGAGGGAGGGAACGGGAGGCTGACGATATGTACCCAGAACCACCCGCGACAATGTTTTAGCCCCATCAGGCATTGGGATCTCAACCCAGAATTCCAATGGGCAGCGGAGACTGCGGGAACTGTGGGATAGCTACCCACAGTGCAACGCTCCGGAAGTCGACGCTTGCCTCGGTACTGTGGAAGCGCTCCGCCGAGTTAATGCACTTAATGCACTTAGAGCATTTACTGTGGGGACACACACACTCGAATTTATAAAACCGATTTCTAAAAAACCGACTTCTATAAATTCGACCTTATTCCGTAGTGTAGACATACCCTTAGAGTCCAGGCCTTTACAGACAGGCCTGAATATCTAGATCCTAATACTTGGTCTCAACTCAAGCCTTTGCTCGGCATCGGTTATTAGCGGCTGTCAAACACTCCATAGCTAATAGTGGGGGGGTGGGGTTACTAGAGGTATGTTCAGATTTTGACAAACAGCCAATATTGAGGACGCTGAAGCCAGAGAAGGGAATTTGCACTGACCACTGGATCAGCTTTCTCCTGCCCCACAAAGACTCTCCAGCAATGCAGCCTGTAATGGGGGTCTGGCCCTTTAAGGCTAGAGGACGGAGTTACTCATTCCATGTGTCCAGGGCAAAGCGGAAGGAGGCCTGGAAGCAGCCACTGGGAGAGAGGCCGCTGGTCCTGGGGAAAAGTCTGTGTCTGGGAGATCAAGGTACAGAAAAACCCAGAGCACAGTTCCTGCAAAGGCCTGGGACCACGAACCCTGTAGAGTGGGTGGGGCAAAGCTCCCCCTCTCCCAGCTGCCCCAGGCAGGTGTTTGGGGTAATTGGACACAACTGGGAAGGGTCAAGGAGTGGTCAGGTGATTGGGGCGGGTGACTCAAAAGGAAGCTCCAAGTGGGGGGGCCTCTCACATTCTGGGAATACCCGACATTCCAGTAGTTCTGGGAACGGTGTGTGCCCACCCCCGCCTGGGTGACCCCGCCCCCGCTGGCATGACCTCGCACTCACCATCACACCGCATGGGGGCACCATTTTGAAGAGCTCGCTGCCCCACCCCAGCCGGTGTGACCTCGCCCGCACTGTGCAGGTAAGGTCATGGCAGCAGGGGTGGGGCGGTGTGATCTTCACAATGGCATCCCCTGTCTGGTCCCAGACAAAACCACCTCTGGCTTTGTCTCTGTACCGCACGGGGGACAAACCTCAGAAAAGCAGAACTGACCAGTTTATAACCGGAGCAATGGCCTGCTTAGCTCCAAGCGCAGTCAGAGAGAGCTGCCGAGCCAGCTGCTGGGGGAGAGAAGTCACCCAGCACAGAGCCTCGGCAAGGAGGACTGGGCAACCCCTATACTTGAGGAGCGAGTTATGGGCCGGGGAGGCAAGAACTTAAAGCCACAGTCCCAGGGAGGGCTGAGATCCTCGACGTGAGGGGTGAGCAAAGGCTGGGGAGGCCAGGACTGAATACAGAACACACAGCCCCAGCAAGGAGAGCTGTGAAACACCTGAGCCGGAGGGGAGAGTCTAGAAGCTGGGGGGGCCTGGACTGGGAACACACGTGCCCCACGTTGGGGTGGGAACAGGGGCTGTGCAATCTCTGAAATGAAAAGGGGAGCTCAGTGGTATTGTTTTAAAGACTCTGGGTGTACGTGAATTATTTTGGGACACAGAGGGAAATTGAGGCAGGGTGCCTGGGGGGCCACCCCTGGCCATGTGGGGAGCACCCTGGGATTGCACTTGGCTACACACCCCTTAGTGGAGAAATACAAAGTCAGCAGCTCTCCACCCACAGGACAAAGAGTCAAGGATCTGTTGTATCATTAACAGTGTATGTTAGGCTCTGCAGTTGAGACACTGGCCCTCTGCAACAAGCACCCTGTCACTCTCCGGTTATTGTCCGAGAATCTCTTATTCTTTCATAGTTTCATACGTGGTTGTTTGTACACAGTCTGGCCCAGTGTTAGCAGTGTGCTCTGGCTGCTCTGCACCCTTCTAATGATCCCACAAACAGCCAAAACATGAGCTCAACCTGCCCGGTAACCTAGGTTCACAGCTGCTGGGCATTGGCAGAACCGTGCCGGGAACATACTGGTGAATATGACCCAATATAGATATCTACTCTTTCCTGTGTGGATGGCGGAGGGGATGGGGGGGCATGGATGCAGGATGTTTGGATACCAGGTTATAGAATCATAGAATCATAGAATATCAGGGTTGGAAGGGACCTCAGGAGGTCATCTAGTCCAACCCTCTGCTCAAAGCAGGACCATTCCCAATTAAATCATCCCAGCCAGGGCTTTGTCAAGCCTGACCTTAAACACCTCTAAGGAAGGAGATTCCACCGCCTCCCTAGGTAACGCATTCCAGTGTTTCACCACCCTCCTAGTGAAAAAGTTTTTCCTAATATCCAACCTAAACCTCCCCCACTGCAACTTGAGACCATTACTCCTCGTTCTGTCATCAGCTGCCACTGAGAACAGTCTAGATCCATCCTCTCTGGAACCCCCTTTCAGGTAGTTGAAAGCAGCTATCAAATCCCCCCTCATTCTTCTCTTCTGCAGACTAAACAATCCCAGTTCCCTCAGCCTCTCCTCATAAGTCATGTGTTCCAGACCCCTAATAATTTTTGTTGCCCTCCGCTGGACTCTCTCCAATTTATCCACATCCTTCTTGTAGTGTGGGGCCCAAAACTGGACACAGTACTCCAGATGAGGCCTCACCAATGTCGAATAGAGGGGGATGATCACATCCCTCGATCTGCTGGCTATGCCCCTACTTATACATCCCAAAATGCCATTGGCCTTCTTGGCAACAAGGGCACACTGCTGACTCATATCCAGCTTCTCGTCCACTGTAACCCCTAGGTCCTTTTCTGCAGAACTGCTGCCGAGCCATTCGGTCCCTAGTCTGTAGCCGTGCATGGGATTCTTCCGTCCTAAGTGTAGGACCCTGCACTTATCCTTGTTGAACCTCATCAGATTTCTTTTGGCCCAATCCTCCAATTTGTCTAGGTCCCTCTGTATCCTATCCCTGCCCTCCAGCGTATCTACCACTCCTCCCAGTTTAGTATCATCTGCAAACTTGCTGAGAGTTTTAGAGGAACAGCCGTGTTAGTCTGTATTCGCAAAAAGAAAAGGAGTACTTGTGGCACCTTAGAGACTAACCAATTGGTTAGTCTCTAAGGTGCCACAAGTACTCCTTTTCTTTTTGCTGAGAGTGCAATCCACACCATCCTCCAGATCATTTATGAAGATATTGAACAAAACCGGCCCCAGGACCGACCCCTGGGGCACTCCACTTGACACCGGCTGCCAACTAGACATGGAGCCATTGATCACTACCCGTTGAGCCCGACAATCTAGCCAACTTTCTACCCACCTTATAGTGCATTCATCCAGCCCATACTTCCTTAACTTGCTGACAAGAATACTGTTGGAGACCGTATCAAAAGCTTTGCTCAAGTCAAGAAACAATACATCCACTGCTTTCCCTTCATCCACAGAACCAGTAATCTCATCATAGAAGGCGATTAGATTAGTCAGGCATGACCTTCCCTTGGTGAATCCATGCTGACTGTTCCTGATCACTTTCCTCTCATGTAAGTGCTTCAGGATTGATTCTTTGAGGACCTGCTCCATGATTTTTCCAGGGACTGAGGTGAGGCTGACTGGCCTGTAGTTCCCAGGATCCTCCTTCTTCCCTTTTTTAAAGATTGGCACTACATTAGCCTTTTTCCAGTCATCCGGGACTTCCCCCGTTCGCCACGAGTTTTCAAAGATAATGGCCAATGGCTCTGCAATCACAGCCGCCAATTCCTTTAGCACTCTCGGATGCAACTCGTCCGGCCCCATGGACTTGTGCATGTCCAGCTTTTCTAAATAGTCCCGAACCACCTCTTTCTCCACAGAGGGCTGGCCACCTCCTCCCCATGCTGTGATGTCCAGCGCAGCAGTCTGGGAGCTGACCTTGTTCGTGAAGACAGAGGTTATCGTCAGTCTCTCACAATGCCGTCTTTCCTCTCTAGCTCACTAGGAAACTTTTTTCCCTCCCTTCCTCTCCGGTGTGGGGCGGCTACAGTGACCCTGCTGCCGCGCCCTGCAGGCTGGCTTGCTGGGCTCCTGCTCCAGCTGGGCAGAATGTGGTGCCCACCAGCTCTGCTCTCGGCCCCCAGGAGCGTAGAAGGCTCACGCTCAAGTCCCTCCACCTACGCCCGGTGAGCTCCCAAGAGCAGTCTAAGGTTTTGAGCCGAATCAAGGCTCCCCCATGAGAGCTGCGCTCCCCGGGGACAAGGCAGATGGCAAGGCCTGTGAGCGCTGGGGATAAAGCGTCTCAGCGGCGGGGACCCGGCTGTGGCACACGCTCGGAGAGGAGCCCCGGAGAATCCCGAGTCTGACCAGCTTCAGCTAACGCTGTAAAATCTTCTCCTTCAGAAAGCCCCTTGCACCGTAAGACCAGCACTCACAGCACTGGCCCCGCATGCTGCCCCCAGCCCCCAGCCAGAAAAGGAAATTAATAAAATCTAACACCCCCGCCCAGAGGTTTTACCCCAAAAAGGGAGAAATGTCGGAGACGCCATGAAACCCACCAGGGACTTTGCTATTGATCGTGTGTGGAAGGTGCTCAGATACAGCGGGGACGGGCAGCAGCATAGAACCATGACATCAATACACAGAGTAATGCTCGCAACCTCCGGCCCTGTTTTATGCTCCTGTGGCTTTAAAAATTAAAAATATTTTAAAAGGCGGCTTGTGAATGTTCCAATTTCAGCCACATGATGGCGCTGCCCCTCCCAGCTGCCTTCTCGCAGCACAGCACTCATAAGGGAGGGGACTACAGAGGTCCTGGTTTGGGCCCCACTCAGACAGGAGGTCTGTGAGCGTCAGTCCCTGTAAAGACAGCATGTGACGGAGCAGGAGACAGCATCAGCCCAGAAGCAAGACCGGTGGAGGGAGAAGGAAAAGAAGGGAAGAGGGAGATCTCTCTCTAAGATACACGCCGAATCCACTGGAGTTGCACTGACAAGGCGTCCCCTGGCTGGCAACGCCCCTTGCAAGGGGTGTTTCTCACTGCAGAGGGGTCCCCAGGCGAAACCTAGTGCAGGCTCAACCTGCGTTAATTTGGGGTGGATTTCCCACGGTGAGCCCAGTGGCCAATGTGGATCCTGAAGGCTCTGCACATGCGCTAGGCCAGCCTCTTGCCTCGGTAAGAGCATTAGATCATCTAGTCTGACCTTCTGCATGGCACAGGCCAGTTACCCCTGTGCTGAGCCCAATAACTTGCTTTGGCTGAAGCGTTTTCCAGAAAGGCTCCAGTCTGGATGTGAAGACATCAGGAGATGGAGAATTCACTCCCTAGGAGTTTGTTCCAATGGCTAATCACCCTCACTGTTAAATTTCTCATTTGAATTTGTCTGACTTCAGCTTCCAGCCATTGGTTCTTGCTGGGACTTTCTCCATTAGATTAAAGAGCTCTTTACTACCGGTATTTGCTCTCTAGGAAGGAATTTACACACTATAATCAAGTCACTTCTGAATCTCCTTTCTGATAAACTAAACAGATCGCATTCTTTACATCTCTCCCTGAAAGCCATTTTCTCCAGCCCTCGGGTCCTTTTGGTGGCTTTTTGCTGCACCCTCTCCAACGAATGTCAGTGTTAAATATCAATCAATTAATCAATATCAGGATTGAAAACATGAACCTGTCCTACGACAGCTCATGGACTAGCTCCTCGAGCACAGAGGCTGCTGCAGACTCATTAACCGCCACTGGCCTGTGGACTGCGCGCTGACCATCGGGGGAGAAGGGGGGAGAGACTTCTCTTTCGGTTGACAGACTCTGTGGAAGGCAGAAAGTAGGGGAGACATTTCAGGGATGCGGGGCCTGTGCAGTGACTGGGAATGCACTGAACAGTGGCTGCTGAGCAGCCTTCGAGCAGGCTAGGGACGGGCCAAGAACATCTTGTTCATAAATCTGCAGCCTGTCATCCCAGTCAAAGGGAGGTGGAAACAGTGTCAGAGGCTCCATGCAGACCTCCCTGGGGCTCCAGGGGAACTGGTGCTGTGTTGGGGATGGGTTTCCTCCCCTCTTCCCCCATCCCTAGAATTCACCCTGGTAGGACACCTCACAGAAAGGGGTTTCCAGGCTGGTCCCATGCTGGTTTGTTGGCAGTGTCTGTACTGGTCAGCAGATCTCTGGGTGGTGCTGCAGCACTGTTGTGTCTGGGGCTGCCCTCCAGTGGTTCCAGTCACACCGAGAGGCTAGGAGTCCCCTGGGGGTGATGGGTCATCGTGTGCCATCACCAAGGATTGCCAGCGTCCTACGAGGTTCTGTCCCATCCCCCCTGCTGCTCCGTGTGCAGGCGAGACCTCCTGGCAAGATCATTTCCAAGCATGGGGCAGAGCATCACTCCGCTGCTGATCCATAATTGTCTCTTTCTTGTCCCGTGGACCCTGCGTGTTTGGTCTGTTTGTTGGAAGAGGCTGGATGCTGCTGCTGGAGCCACCTCTTGCTCAGCCCTAGGAGGTCAGAAGTCTCACTCCGCGGCTGGGTAGAGTCCATTGCTGGAAGGCTGCTCACTTCCCTCCTGTCCCTGGTTATTAAGGGGATTCACCGGGGGCAGCAAGCCTGGTGACGAACAGCGATGTCTCTTCCAGCCTTGCCCACACAAAACAGGAGGTGGAGGTGGTGCCGTGCCTTTTTTTGCCTTTGAGCCCAGTGGTTCGAGCACTCCCTGGGATGTGGGAGATGCGTGTTTAATTCCCCACTCTGACTGAGAGGGAGAAGTCCTACAGAGCCCCCCGGTGAGAGACCGTGCACACACTGACCAGCCAAGAGTTGTGGGTAGACTGTGGGCGGGCACCTGTTCGATTCTGTCATCTGTCTGTGGGATTCCAATTATACTTCAATAGACGGGATAGGATTATGCGTGGAAGGGAGTGTTCAATTACTGTGGCGAGGTTAATGACCTACATGACTATTTCCTTGACTTTACGTCTTCATTCCAGTCTTTTGCTGAAAAACTGTGTTAATTTCTTTTTGCAACAAATTGGTCTTTGACTCCTTTAAAGCATAAGAATTTGTAATGCCCTAAAGGTCATATTCGTTCAGGGCCTGATTCAAAGCCCAGCTGAGTCCACTGAAATCTTCTCGCTGACTTCAACAGGCTTTGCCTCCGGCTCCTATTCACCTGACCACTCAGTGGAGAAATAGCACCTGGAGTATCCAGTGCAGTTCTGTAGGCCAACGTCTTTCTGCAGGAAGAAGCAGCAGCCGTGAGCTAAGAAGCAGGGAGTCACGTCCCATCTAAACTGCACCAAAACAATATGATATCGGGTTGTTAAGACACATTTCTGCCCTAATCGCACCAACAGCGACCACACAGACAAATCTTAAGATGTGCAAAGAGAACTTCGCAAGGTAACCCTCTGTCTGGCAACACCGCTTACCAGCACTTTCGGTTGAAAAGATACCATCGATTACTTTTGTCTGTGCTTCCGTTTGCTTCCCTATCGTTATCACTGTCTGGTCTTTCATTTGTTTGTGTCAAAATTTAAATCAGCTCAGGTGGTGGGGTCTGATTGGCTAAAAAATTGTTTCATAGTGGGCTAGGTTGGGTGAAAAATACAGTTTTGTAATGCATTAGTTTAAAATGACTGGTTACTGTAGAGCTAAGTTTTAACTATATAAACTGGGGTCCAAAAGGAAGTTCTTTGGGAACCAACTCCAGGACCCAGCCCCGAGATCAGAGCTGCGGAAGCTGGAGTCCCCCAGATGACCTGATCCCGACTGGCCAGCAGGAAGATTCTGTCTTCTTGGGAGTGGGGAGCACTGTAGGCTTAGCGTGTGCTGTCTGGTTTTGGTGATTGTTAATAGAGGCTCAGGATATTACTGTATAAGGCTCTTTCACTGGGGAAAGGCCCTGCAGATCGTCAAAAGATGATGCCCTGAGCCCTAGGAAAATTAAATTATGTAAATTAACCAGGTGACATCCTGAGCCCAGGGCTGGCCTTAGGGAAAATGGCACCCTGGGAGAACTTGTATTTTGGCACCCCCCACAACAGCCCTGGCCCCCCAGGCTTCTCACCCCCATCACCTCCGGGCCCCACTGCCTCCTCCCATTGCTAAATTTGTATTGAAAGATGCGCCAGAGCTCAGCCCTGGCACAAATGAAGCACTGGCTGGGCGGCCGGATCCCGGAGGGTGCTGGCCGGGTGCCCCGCTCCGAGGGCAATGTCACCGCCCGCGGCAGCGCAGAAGTCAGGGTGGCCTGGTGTCTGGTGTGTTGCCTTCCTTACTGCTGCGACTGTGGCTTGTGTAAGGTGACCAGATAGCAAATATGAAAAATCGGGACAGGGGTGGGGGGTAATAGGAGCCTATATGAGAAAAAGCCCTGAATATTGGGACTGTCCCTATGAAATCGGTCACCCTGGGCTTGTGGTGCCTGGCACTAGGCCTGCAGTTCAAGGCAGACTTGGTGTTGTCATACGGGGGCTGCATGTTGCCACAGGAGTGAGTGTGTGTGTGTGTGTGTGTGTTGGGGGGAGTGTGCATTAGAGGCCGTGCACTGTCTCTTTAAGCAGAGCACTCATTAGTCTCACTAGCCGCCAGCAGCTCCCACTCCTGCCCCAGAGGCAGCCGCACAAACCCTTCAGCAGAGGCAGGGAACCCGGGCAGGGGGATGGGGCACCCTGACATCAGGAGGCTCCCGGGAGCAGCTTGGCCGGGGGGGCTCCAGGGGGAGAGGGGGCAAGGAAAGGGCAGGGGCAGCGGGTTGCAGACGGCTGCCAAGTGGGTGGAGGGAGGGACAGGACACCCCTGCTCCGGAAACCCCCCCTCAGCAAGGTGCGCCCTGGGTGGTCGCCCAGCCCGCCGACCCCTAGGGCCAACCCTGCCTCAGCCTGAGGAGCTGGGTGAGGGCAGGTGCCTTTGGCCCCGAGCCCGAGCAATCGGGTCAGGACGTGGGGTTAAGTGAAGCGGGTGAGGCCCGGAGGCCAGGGAAGGGGAAAGGCGGGTGCCTGGGGTGTGCGGGGAACAGTCCCAGGAGACCCGCACGCTAAGGCTGGAGATTTACCATCCGCCCAAGGGGCAGGAAGGATCCAGGGACCTATGGTGGGTCCCACTCGGGCAGGGGGAAGAATCCGGCTTCGCACCCTTGGGGTTGGAGGCTCCTGGAGAGGCCTGAAGTACTGAGGCGTCACACAGCGCTGCTGCGGGGAGTCTAAGGGTTTTAATTTCCCTGCTGTTTGATATCGACGTTCAAATCCTCAGGCTCAGCATAAAGGCCGTTTATTAAGCAATGAAGCTTTTTTAACCAACTTCCTCACTTCTCCTCACCCCCCACCCCCAATTCCCCTTTCTAATGTTTAGTTACAGGGTTTGGTAGGATTCTTTCAGTGAGGAGGTTGAAGTTAATTATATAGGGATAAGTTTCATTACAACTCATTGACAGTGGCACCCATTGCGGGGCTGGGTGCCTCCAATCACTCAAGAATTCGTGGGAGGCAACATGGCCTAGTGGGTAAAGCACTAGACTGGGACTCAGGAGGCCTGGATTCCATTCCCCGGTTTGCTGGTGGATGACCCTGGGCAAGCCACCTCACCCCTCCAGGCCTCAGGGATACTCCTCTCCTTGGTAGGGCGCTTCGAGATCTCCTGATAGAAGCACTGGATCAGAGGTAGGATGTGCTGTGACGCGGATGGTCCTTGTTCCAAGGTGCTCCCAGTCTAAGGACAGACAAGCAGAGTGAGGCCGGGAGAAGAGGAACAACAGTGGGCGACTTACATGCAATCCCCTCAATTCACTGTAAGTAGCACAGCAGGAATGGAGTTTTTAAAAGTCCTTAAATGTTGACAAGCTCGGGTCTTTGCAGATGAGCTCCGGGAGGTTGTATCATGCATTCGGTAGCTGACTTGGAGGTGACTGCGAGAAGCTGACAGATGGGTGTCCATTCAACAGGCCCAGCCCCTGTACTTGTCTCATACACCCAAAAAGAGAACAAAGGAGGCAATGTGGCCCATGAAGAAGAGAATAAGCTTCAAATGCAACATCGCTGTGGGTCTCCATAGCCTCAGACACTCTCACGTCACTGTGTACCGAGCACACCTCTCCACCATGTACAGTAGACATAAGAGTCAGGCTCTGACAAGGCAATGCCCGGAGGGTCACCTTGAGGGATAGGTGAAGCTGGGTACTCAGAGGGCCCATAGGAGCGGCCGGTTTGTATAATTTTTGGTGGTGCCCAGAATGGATCCAAGTCCCGCCCCCCAAACCAGCTTAAAGCTCTGGGAGGGAGCTTGGGTGCTGGTTGCAGGCTCTGGGCTGGGGCAGGGGGTTGGGGTGCAGGAGCGGGTGTGGGGTGCAGGCTCTGGGAGGGAGTTTGGGTGCAGGAGGGGGTTTGGGGTGCAGACTCTGGGAGGGAGTTTGGGTGCTGGGTGCTGGCTCTGGGCTGGGACAGGGGGTTGGGGTGCAGGTGGGGCACAGGGGTGCACAGGGACGGCAGGTGGGGGTGGGGGAGGCACTGGGGCAGTAGACAGGGCTGGGGGATGCTCTGGGGAGGGGGTGCAGGGGCTGCAGGCCGAGCCAGGGAAGAGGCGTGGTCCCAAACATTGGTGGAGCCGGACTCCCGGGCCCTGAATTTGCTGGAGCTCAGGCACCAGGGGCCCCTACAACTCGCCACCCTGAGTAACCATGAACAGAGCTGCGCTTGCCAGGTTGTCTCCTGGGTTCTTGTTTTCTGAGAACTGATCTGAGAAGACAACCCTGGTAAACCAGCTCCAAGCTAAAACAACGAGGAGTCCTTGTGGCACCTTAGAGACTAACAAATTTATTTGGGCATAAGCTTTCGTGAGCTAAAAAGCTTATGCCTAAATAAATTTGTTAGTCTCGAAGGTGCCACAAGGACTCCTCGTTGTTTTTGCTGATAGAGACTAACACGGTTACCACTCTGAAACCTGTCACCATGCAAAGCTCCAAGCTGTTTTCCTGTAAATGGAGTTCACTGACCAAGCAATTCCTAAAGGCCCTGGGCTTGACCCCATATAGAAAGTGCAATGGAAAACAGTTTAATTGTGTAAGATAGAATCCGAAACTGGATTATAAATAGAGGAAACCATGTAAAAGTTCCACTTTTCTGTGAAAGCCCCACAGCTCCGGTGGACGGCGTGCAGGCCGCAGGGACCAGCAGCCCGTGAAGGAAGAATACACGTTGGGTCTCCGAGCTGAATTAACAGCACCAAGGTACCGTGTTGTGTGTGAGTTTGAAAGAGGGGCTTGTAACAGTTGTGAAAGCATTGAAAATTCTCATCCGTGGTTTGTTAAGAGCAGTGGGCGTTTTTACAGCCCCAGTGTTCTGGGCACTTCACACTATGGCCAAGGTTGTCAAAAGTGACTCGTGGAGTCGGGGGCCCGGCTTGACACAGCTCAGAGGCGCCTGACTCTCAGAATGTGCTGAGCACCCCCCCCTGGAAATCAGGCCCCTTGAAGGGTCTCCAGTTGGGCACCTGAAAACTGAGGCACCCACAGTCACTAGCCACTTTTGAAAATCTTGGGCTAGAAATAGAACAACATGGTCCCACCTCAGATAGATCCAGGCTGAGCTGAGAATGACGTGAGGAATACGGGTACCCAACTGTGGGGAGGGAGGGGGAAGGTTACAGCCACACAGACACCTGCACATCCTGGGGACTTACTCTGAACTTTATATTATTTATCTTTTATCAGAATCGAGGCCTCACTGTTTTAGGTGCTGCACAAACACATAAGACATCTGTGTATGTACGCACACACACAGAGTCCCTGCCACAAGCAGCTTAGTTTTATTTTTTTTTTAATTAAATAATAATAATCAATGTTGTTCACTGGCTCCTGGTGGGAATCCTGGAGGCAAACGTGGGGACTGGGTGAGGACTCGGTGAGCTCGCTGGACAGGGCATTCCCAGAGTGGAGGGTATCACCAGGCACAAAGCTGGTTTGGCAGAAGCAGATGAATGGGCACTGAGCATGGCATTCCTGGTGCTGCAGAGGGGATGGCAGGTGACGTGATGAGGGACGAAGTCAGGGGTGCAGAGAGGGCTGGCATTATGCAGGGCTGTGGAGGTGAGGACAAGAAGTTTGAACCACGTGCAGTGAAGTAGGCAAGAGCCAGTGGGGAGATCGAAAGAGGGAGTCGTCTGGTCAGAATGACAGGCTGGGAAGATTATTTTCGCAGCAGCATCTTGCACTGGGGAGCTGTGATGTGGGTATCCGGGAGGCCAGAGAGGGGGAGGTTGCAGTAATTCACGTGGGAGATGATCCAGGAGGACAAGAGGTTTAGCGGTCAGGCTGGAGAGGAAAGGTTGGCTCTTACAGACATTGTGGAGGCAGGAGCAGCAGGATTTGTCCATGGTCTGGGGATGAGATCCAGAGGAGCTGTCTGGGGAGAAGCTGAAATGTAGGACTGGGCAGTGAGAGGTCCCAAAGAGCCAGAGCCACAGAGAGCGAGCGAGAGATGAAACCAAGGAAGCAGGATACAGGGAGATGACGCATGTAACAGGCTGGACTCTGCTCAGTGACTCTGATTTCCTGTCACCCGGCCCCTTGTGAAGTGAATTACACCAGTGTACTTTGGGGTGTGAAGCACTTTCGTTCCTGCTGGGCAATGCTTTACATCCGTTTTGCGCTGGCGTAGGTGACAAGGTGCAGGGCAATGGGGCTCAGGCCCACAGAAGTTGGATTGAACGTGGTAACAGGCCAGAAGTCAGTGAGGGGAAGTGAGGAGGACAGAATGCGCTTGGAGAGGGAGTGACTTTAGCAGCAGCATTTGTGATAGACAGGAGGGGAATGAGGTGAAAGCAGGGAAGCTGGAGATTTTGATACAGTAGAAGATATTGATACAGCCCCTTGGATAATACCCCTGTCAAGCTTCCTCCCCCACTCTGAACTCTAGGGTACAGATGTGGGGACCTGCATGAAAACCTCCTAAGCTTACTTTTACCAGCTTAGGTTAAAACTTCCCCAAGGTACAAATTAATTTTATCCTTTGTCCTTGGAATATCCACTGCCAGCACCAAACTCTAACTGGGTTTACTGGGAAACGTAGTTTGGACACGTCTTTCCCCCCAAAATCCTCCCAACCCTTGCACCCCACTTCCTGGGAAAGGTTTGGTAAAAATCCTCACCAATTTGCTTAGGTGACCACAGACCCAAACCCTTGGATCTGAGAACAATGAAAAAGCATTCAGTTTTCTTACAAGACTTTTAATAGAAATAGAAGGAAATAGAAGTAAAGGAATCACCTCTGTAAAATCAGGATGATAGATACCTTACAGGGTAATTAGATTCAAAACATAGAGAATCCCTCTAGGCAAAACCTTAAGTTACAAAAAAGATACACAGACAGGAATAGTCATTCTATTCAGCACAATTCTTTTCTCAGCCCTTTAAAGAAATCATAATCTAACATGTACCTAGCTAGATTACTTACTAAACGTTCTAAGACTCCATTCCTGGTCTATCCCCGGCCAAAGCAGCCTACCCACAGACACAGACCCTTTGTTTCTCTCCCTCCTCCCAGCTTTTGAAAGTATCTTGTCTCCTCATTGGTCATTTTGGTCAGGTGCCAGCGAGGTTACCTTTACCTTCTTAACCCTTTACAGGTGAGAGGATTTTTCCTCTGGCCAGGAGGGATTTTAAAGGGGTTTACCCTTCCCTTTATATTTATGACAACCCCCACCTCAGAGAGCCCCTAGGCCCCCTCTCCAAGACCCCAGCACAGAGGAGTAACGGGGTGTTCTGGGGTGCGCCAGGGGCTGGAGGAGACATGGCAGGGGCATTCTTACATCTCTGCAATGGCCCAGAGGAATCACTGAGGCAGGGCACAAGTTAAGGCACCCCTGAGCGTACGAGCCACCCCCCTGCACCAGCCGCCGTGCCAGTGTGGGGATGAGTCTGGCCACGGGCTGCAGCTGAGACGGTGGCAAAGAGAGGGTTAATCTGTATTGATGTTATACAGGGAATAGTGACAAGACACAGCACGAGCCTGGATGTGAAGCATTCTGATATCGCGGTGTGACATTCTGGGGATCCCCCAGAGCAGTCAGGCGGTCTGTCACCATCTGCCTGTGACCGTGGGTCCCTTAATCCTGTGTGGCTCTGGCTCGGAGCCCTGGCACCAGCATCCAGCCCACAGGCAGAAAGGTCTCACCCTGGCTTCCAGCAGCCTCGTTATCCCTGCAGGGTGACCCCACCAGCCCTTCCAGTCCCAAGCATCCCCAAATCCACCTACCCCGAGTTCTTCACTGCCAGACCTTTTCCCCTCTAGTTCCTCACCCCAAAGTCTTGAAACCAGCCCCCCAGTTCTCAGTTCACTTTGGGACACACTCCACACCGTTTGCACACTAGAGACCCATCATTTGTCTCTCCTGGGTTGTACAATGCGAGGTGCTGGGGGTTAGTCTTGTCTGGCTGGGGAGGCAGCTCCTCCCTGCCTGGCTGGCCACCACCCTGCTGGGAGCGGGAGATGAAGCTTTAGGAACCAGCTCCAGACTCTACATACACGATACATAAATCCCTAAGCACAGCCTGGATCCATCTCGCACAGTGATCAGTAAGTTGAGAACATCACAGGCTTTCAGAAAAGAGCTCACTCAACATGATTATACACAATAGCATTGTACACAATCCTTTGAGTCCATTGCCTGTTCTTAGGGGTTCAGACCCCCTGTTCTGCCCTTGGGGTGTCTGGACCCCATGACACATGGCAAAGGGGGCAGCATTTGAACCTAGATTTTAGTGGGGCAGTAGCTCCACGACAGTTAAGGTTGAAACTCTCCTCCTGTGTAGCAGTCTAAAATCCACCTGCACACTCAACTGCCTTGAAAATTGCTGTGATACCAACAATTTTTTGCACATAGGTGGGGAGGGGGGGTGCTTAACTTCATCAGTCTCAGCTGATGACACCTGTCAGGATAGACCTCAACCAGAGGAGCATCCCTGAGGGAACCAGGACGCAAACTAAAACAGAGATTTATTTGTCAAAATCAGCGCTATGAACGGCCCCCGAAACGAAGTGGAAGTGAGGTTGAGGCTGTGGAACAGACGTCCAATAGGAATAGTGGGGGCAGACGGACTAGTTTTAAGAAGGAGCTTGGTAAGTTTAGGAACGGGACGATATGACGGGGCTGCCTACGGTATCAGAGGACTGGACTCAACCCAGGAGGTTCCTTCCAGCCCTATGTCTTATTGTTCCCGAATCAAACCACAGCTTAATAATACCAACTAATTATACTTCCCTGAATGCTCATATATAAGGCTATGATTTCGTCATGGTAAAGGCCACGGACCAGTCAAGGGCAATAAAAAAAAGTCACAGTCTGTGATCTGTCCGTGACTTTACTAAAAATGCCCCTCACTAAATCTTAGGTGCTGGGGGAGGAGGGGTGCTCCAGGGGAGGCTGCTGCTGGGGGGGGTGCTCCGACAGTCACTGCTGCTCCTGGGGGGCTGGCGGCCAGTAGCCCCACCGCCGCTGCTGCTCCTCCAGGCGGGGGGGGAACCCGGGGCCCCACCGCTGCTGCTCCTGGACTGCTGCTCCGTGGCAGGGCCCGGGATCAGTTGTCTGGGGCCGCCGAAGCAGTGGCCAGAGTGGCTGGCCCCGGGGTCACCCAGGTGCTGGGGCAGCCCCAGGGTCAGCTACACCAGCCGCTGCAGCTGCAGAAGTCATGGAGGTCCTGGAAAGTCATGGACTCTGTGACTTCCAGGACCTCCATGAAAGACTCACAGACTTACTCATATATAAGCTAACAATCACATTTTCATCCTGCTCAATAAATATCAGTTGACAATTCCTAATACTAGACAAATAATTTCCTAAATCATTTGAAATCTCTCAGCTACAATTGTGGGGTACGGCATTTTGGAAAGAGGGCACAGCTGTCCCGTGCGCATGCTAGGAGTATGGCTTACGTAGTGCGCAGCTACTAGTGTGCGTCAACTCAGTGCCAACGTACCCCCATGTGGACAAGGCCTGAGTTTCATACATTCGCTGAGATTAAACTTTAAAACAACCCTCTGTAGGGCACATATCAAGAGGAGGCTGGTGTGATGGATTCTGGGGTAAACGTGTAACAGGAAGACAGTTGGTGGGTGGCTTGCGGTTCTGTAAGTGTAGGTAAGAGACATGAAATGGAGCCGTTCCCTTTAATTCTCCTCTGGGAATGGTCTCGGAGAGGGAGATTTCCTTATGCTATATCTATTGGCAGATGTTCCTGCTCTATTCCAAGGTGCAAGGCCTGAAAGGTGTACGATTTTATTTAGACTTTAAAGTAGGGGTGGGCAAACTTTTTGGCCTGAGGGCCACATCGGGGAATACAAATTGTATGGCGAGCCATGAATGCACACAAAATTGGGGTTGGGGTGCGGGAGGGGGGTGTCCCTTCTCTGGCTCATATGCGTGGAGCGGCCCCCGACTGTCGGAGCGGGGCCATGTGGCTGCTTCCGGGAGCTCAAGCAGCCCCCAACCCGGCACCCCGGCTGGAGCGCCAGAGCAGAGCAAGCCCCAGACCCTGCTCCCCAGCGGGAGCTCATGGGCCAGCTTACAACGGCTCGACCCGCGGGCCATAGTTTGCCCACCCCTGCTTCAGAGGCATGCTCTGGCTTGCATTAAGTAAGGGCTGTTGCCTCTCTTCTTAACCATTGGGCAGCAGGTATTTATGGCTCCCTGGCTGCAATTTAGCCCCCTATCAGGACATCCAGCTTGCTGGCATGTCACAGCGTTCTTTCAATACGTCTGGGATCTTACATGAGAGCAGCAAAATACAACAGTTGTTTTGCTTTGTGGCTTACATCTCTCTAAATTGCATCAAATTATAACTATTTCCCATTCTTCCTAATAGGAACAATTCCTTTGAAATATAAAATTTAGAATTCATAATCTGAGGCAAGAAAAGGGAGAGGTAAATCTCTGAGTGACTTTCTTCCTCTCCTGTCCCCTGTGGAGACTAGAAGATCCATCATTCTTTTAAAACCAAGGCAATGTTCGGAAAAAGCTTTGAAGACTGAAGCCAGTGACTCGATTCTAAATCTGCTCCCCAGAAACTTAAGTGTAACCCCAGTTCTTTCTTGCAGGTCAGACAGAGGAGAGAGCATCTGGGTGTGGAACAATGGCCGGATCAGATGACACCATTGCGATGCCGGCTCTGGGCCGCCCTTTCCAGCTGGGGATGCTGTACGACTGCCGCAGTGACTCCCTCATCCCAGGTAATTGTCACCCGGGGGGAGCCCGGGGCCCAACTTAGCGTTTCAGGAAAAAGAAGCATTTGGCACCTGTTTCTTTTAGGAACATTTGGGTTTGGGATTTGAGTTGGGGAAAAAACAAAGGGCATCCAAACCTGCCCGGGTACTGTCCTGCTGACCCTCCTTACAGCACTGGCTGCACTAGGAGAAAGGAGAAACTTTCCATCCACTCCCCTGCCACTGCGATATCTCTGCAGCCCCACCCGCATGGCAGTCGGCCTAGGAAAGGGGGACAGTGCCCCCGAGCTGGCTCATCCCCCCATTTCCACATGGGAGGGGTGAGGTCCCGGTGAGAAGGGTCCTCTCTACACACAGATCTTCGGGGCATGAGGGGACCCATTAGAAGGAAACACTTCAGCTATTCACACACATCACTGTGACCCATATGAACTGTCCCCACCCCGGAAAAGGCCTGGCATCGCTGTGGACAGCTCAGTGAAAACACCCACTCTGTGTCCAGTGGCAGGCCAAGCCGTGAACAGGGTGCTCGGGTGCCCGAGGAACAGCATGGAAAATGCCACCAGACCTATTCCAATGGCATTATATAAATCAACGGGCCACGCTCCCCTGGAATGTGTGCTCCGTGCTGGCCGTCCCATCACAAAGAGGGTATCACAGAAATCGAGGCAGTTCGGACAATGATGATAAAAATGACTAGAAACCTGGGGAGAATTTCACAGGAAAAGACAAAACAAAATATTTCATACAGAGACAAGAATAAGCTGGAGGTGAAACAGGGATACAGAAGAATGAATGGGCTAGAGAAGGTAAATAGGAATGGGCTAGAGAAGGTAAATAGGAAAGGGCTAGAGAAGGTAAATAGGAAAGGGCTAGAGAAGGTAAATAGGAATGGGCTAGAGAAGGTAAATAGGAAAGGGCTAGAGAAGGTAAATAGGAAAGGGCGAGAGAAGGTAAATAGGAAAGGGCTAGAGAAGGTAAATAGGAATGGGCGAGAGAAGGTAAATAGGAAAGGGCTAGAGAAGGTAAATAGGAAAGGGCGAGAGAAGGTAAATAGGAAAGGGCGAGAGAAGGTAAAGAAGAAGTACCTATTTACTCTCTCATAGAAAAATAACAAGGGGACCCTCAAAATTAAAATACAACTAGTTTAAACTCGATAAAGGAAATACATTTTAAAGCAACATAATTAGCATGAGGAACTCACCCCACCAGACATCACTGAATCATAGAAATTTAGGGCTGGAAGGGTCCTTAAGGGGACACCTAGTCCAGCTACCTGCATTGAGGCAGGAATAAGTGCACCAGGGCCATCTCTGAGAGGTATTTGTCTAACCTGTTCTTTAAAACCTACAATGATGGTATCAAGAACATAAGACCGGCCCTACTGGGTCAGACCAAAGGTCCATCAAGCCCAGTATCCTGTCCTCTGACAGTGGCCAACGGCAGGTCCCCCAAAGGGAATGAACAGACAGGTTATCATCAAGTGATCCATCCCCTGTCACCCAATCGCAACTTCTGGCAAACAGAGGCTAGGGACACCATTTTCTGCACATCCTGGCTAATAGTCACTGATGGACCTATCTTCCATGAATCTATCTAGTTCCCTTTTGAACCCCATCATAGGATTGGCCTTCACAACACCCTCTGGCAAGGAGTTCCAGAGGTTGACAATGCTTTCCGTGAAAAATTTCTTTCTTGTGTTTGTTTTAAACCTGCTACCTATTAATTTCATTTGATGACCCCTTGTTCTTGTATTATGAGAAGGAGTAAATAACACTTCTTTATTTACTTTATCTATACCTCTCATGATTTTATAGACTTCTGTCATATTCCCCCTTAGTTGCCTCTTTTCCAAGCTGAAAAGTCCCAGTCTTATTAATCTCTCTTATACAGAAGCCATTTTATACCCCTAATCATTTTTGTTGCCCTTTTCTGAACCTTTTCCAATTCCAATATATCTTTTTGAGATAGGGTGACCACATCTGCACGCAGTATTCAAGGTGTGGGCGAACCATAGATTTATATAGAGGCAATAGGATATTTTCTGTCTTATTATCTATCCCTTTCTTAATTCTTCCCAGCATTCTGTTAGCTTTTTTGACTGCCGCTGCACATTAAGTGGATGTTTTCAGAGAACTATCCATACTGACTCCAAGATCTCTTTCTTGAGTGGTAACAGTTAATTTAGACCCCTTCATTTCATACGTAGAGTTGGGATTATGTTTTCCAATGTGCATTATTTTGCATTTATCAACTTTAAATTTCATCTGCCATTTTGTTGCCCAGTCACCCTGTTTTGAGAGATCCTTTTGTAGCTCTTCGCAGTCTGCCTGGGACTTAACTATCTTGAGTAGTTTTGTATCATCTGCAAATTTTGCCACCACACTGTTTACCCCTTTTTTCAGATTGTTTATGAATATGTTAAATAGGACTGGGCCCAGTACATATCCCTGGGGGACACCACTATTTACCTCTCTCCATTCGGAAAACTGACCATTTATTCCTACCCTTTGTTTCCTATCTTTTAACCAGTTACCAATCCATGGGAGAACCTTCCCTCTTATCCCATAACTGCTTATTTTGCTTAAGAGCCTTTGGTGAGGGACCTTGTCAAAGGCTTTCTGAAAATCTAAGTACACTATATCCACTCGATCCCCCTGTCCACATGCTTGTTGACCCCCTCAGAGAATTCTAGTAGATTGGTGAGGCATGATTTCTCTTTACAAAAACCATGTTAACTATTTCCCAACAAATTATGTTCATCTATGCGTCTGACAATTTTGTTCTTTACGATAGTTTCAACCAATTTGCCCAGTACTGAAGTGACATTTATTGGCCTGTAGTTACCAGGGTCACCTCTGGAGCCCTTTTTAAAAACTGGCATCACATTAGCTCTCCTCCAGTCATTTGGTACAGAAGCTGATTTAAATGATAGGTTACAGACTACAGTTAGTAGTCCTGCAATTTCACATTTGAGTTCCTTCAGAACTCTTGGGTGAATACCATCAGGTCCTGGAGATTTATTACTGTTTAGTTTATCAATTTGTTCCAAAACCTCCTCTAATGACACCTCAATTTGGCACAGTTCTTCAGATCTCAGAGTAGCAGCCGTGTTAGTCTGTATTCGCAAAAAGAAAAGGAGTACTTGTGGCACCTTAGAGACTAACCAATTTATTTGAGCGTGAGCTTCTGTAGCTCACGAAAGCTCATGCTCAAATAAATTGGTTAGTCTCTAAGGTGCCACAAGTCCTCCTTTTCTTTCTTCAGATCTGTCACCTAAAAAGAATGGCTGAGGTTTGGGAATCTCCCTCACATCCTCAACAGGGCAGACCGATGCAAAGAATTCATTTAGTTTCTCAAGGCTGAATCCCAACTCTGTCACTCCGAGTGCAGAGTGGGGCACGCAAGGATTTTAAAAATTAATACTGGCCACTCCAGGCTTGTTTTAAACTCCCAAGGTTACAGCTTCTCTCTGACCTTGGCTTGGTAAATGCTGCCACCAACCAAATGCAAGAAACACCCAACCCCTTTCAACCTAGGAAGGAACACTTGGGAATTCCTCCCTATGGGGTGCCCTCAAGCCCTTTCACCCCAGCTGAGAAACAGTCTGGGAACAGCTGAGAAAGAAAACAAAGGAAATTAGCTGTGGCTACCAGCTAATCAAACAACTTGCATAAACCTCTTAGCACACCAAAACTCCAATTCTGTTCTTAAAAAAGGAAATTTTATTAAAAATAAAAAGAAAGAAAATTCATCTGGAATTTAGGCTTCTGCTAGATTTTAAAAGAGCAATTCCAAAAATCAAGCACCCAAAATAGCTTTCTTGTGGGTTTAGCTTAAAGGTTACAAGCAAACAAAAGCATCTGGGGTTCTGACAGAGGAGTCCACAAGCCAATAAGAAATAAAATAAATAACCCTAATCGCATCTGGCTAAACACGCTGATCTGTTTACACATTGGAGTTCAGATGAGTCATTCTAGGCATGATCCGATGACTTATAATCTGGGGTGAGCTGAATTCGCGCCGGTTCGCGCGAACCGGGTGTTAAATTCTGAACCAGTTTTAGAACCGGCTGTTAACCCGCTTCCCTGCAGGGGGCTTTGCTGGGCTCCGGCCGGGAAGTGATGTGATTCCTCCTCCGGCCACCGGGGGCGCTGCGCTGCGGGAGCCACGTGGGCTGCTCCCCCGGCCCTGGGGCTCCCGCTGCTGCCTGGGGGGTCCCCGGCTGCTCTGCTCGGCCGGGGCTGCGTCCTGCTGCTCGGGCTGCTCCCCGCGAGCCCCCACCCCCCTGCCCGCAGCCAGCCCCGCCGCACGCACTCCCTGCCCTGCCCGCAGCCAGCCCCTGCCGCCTGCACCCCCTGCCCTGCCCTGCCCGCAGCCAGCCCCTGCCACCTGCACCCCCTGCCCTGCCCTGCCCGCAGCCAGCCCCTGCCACCTGCACCCCCTGCACCCCCTGCCCAGCCTGCAGCCAGCCCCTGCCCTGCCCGCAGCCAGCCCCTGCCGCACCCCCTGCCCACAGCCAGCCCGTCTCCAGCCACCCCCACACCCCCTGCCCTGCCTGCAGCCAGCCCCTGCCGCACCCTCTGCCCTGTATCCAGCCAACCTCTGCCGCACGCACCCCGTGCCCTGCCTGCAGCCAGCCCGTCTCCAGCCAGTCCCTGCCGTACCCCCTGCCTGCAGCCAGCCCCTGTCTCCAGCCACCCCCACACCCCCTGCCCTGCCCGCAGCCAGGCCCTGCCACCTGCACCCCCTGTCCTGCCCACAGCCTGTCCCTGTCTCCAGCCAGCCCCACACCCCCTTGCCTCCAGCCAACCCTGCACCCTCCTGTCTCCAGCCAGTTCCGCACCGCCTGCCCTGCCCACAGCCAGCCCCGCACCCCCTTGCCTCCAGCCAACCCTGCACCCTCCTGTCTCCAGCCAGTTCCGCACCGCCTGCCCTGCCCACAGCCAGCCCCGCACCCTCCTGTCTCCAGCCAGCTCTGCTGCCCCCTGCCCCGGCCCTGCCCACAGCCAGCCTGGCCCCCCTGCCTCCAGCTAGCCCTGCCCCACGCCCCTGTCTGCAGCTGTCCCCATGTCCACTGGTGTCCTGCAGTTCCCAGGGCAGTAACCCTGCACACCTGCTTCAATGAGTGGGGAAGGGAGCAGCTGGGACCCACACTTGTGCACACCCTAGGGTGACCAGACAGCAAGTGTGAAAAATCAGGACAGGGGTTGGGGGGTAATAGGAGCCTATATAAGAAAAAGACCCCAAAACCAGGACTGTCCCTATAAAATTGGGACATCTGGTCACCCTAGCACATGCCCAGGGCGTGGCGAGGACCCACACATGTGAAACGGAGGTAATTTCTAGGTCAGGCCCATCTTTTTAAAAAAGAACTTTCGGCAGGGTTAACATACATCCCTATTTTCCCAGACAGGTCAGGCCTTTTTGTTCTTAAATCGCCATCCGGGAGGAATTTTTAAATTTTAAAAATTCCTCCCAGGAAAATACGGACCTATGGTAACCCTGTTGGTACAAAAAATACATACTGAGGCACATCCCTCAGGGAACAGGTTGTTAAGATTTTGGCAGCTCATCACTGCTTATAATCATACCTGGCTTAGCTGCTTACAACATGGCTGCTCTGTCCCTCCAGAGAACAACAGACAAAGGCAAACTTTCTTTCCCAATTTTAAAAAGTTCTAGCCTTCCCATTGGCTCTTTTGGTCAGGTGCCCACTTTTTTTTCTTTACCTGGGGGACTTTTAACCCTTTACAGGTAAAGCAAGTAAAGAACAGCTATCAAGAGGGATTTTACAGCTAACTGATTGGCTGGGTGTCCATCAAAGGGAGCTACCCCCACTTTATTTATCACAGATGGGGATTCCACAACCTCCCTTGGAAGTCTATTCCAGTGCTTAATTATCCTTACAATTAGAAAGTTTTCCTAATATCTAACTTAAACCTCCCTTGCTACAGATAAAGCCAATTACTTTTTGGCCTCCCTTCAGCGGACATGGAGAACAACTGATCACTGTCCTCACTGTCAACAGCCCTTAACAGATTTGAAAACCGTTATCAGCTCTGCTCTCAGTCTTCTTCTCTTAAGACTAAACATACCCACTGTTTCTAATCTATCTTCTATAGGGCAGGTTTTCTAAACCCTTTATCAGTTTTGTTGCTCTTCCCTCACCCTTCTAGTTTGTCCAGATTTTTCTTGCAGTGTGGCGCCCCAAACTGGACACAATACTCCAGCTCAGGCCTTTCCAGTGCTGAGAAGAGCAGGACAACTACCTCCCACCCCACAATTATATTAGCCTTTTGCACAACTGCATCCCATGGTTGTCTCATATTCAATTTGTGATCCGCTATAATCCCCAGGTCCTTTTCCGCAGTACTACTGCCTAGCCAGTTATTCCCCATTTTGTAACGGTGCATTTGATTTTTCCTTCCTAAGTGTAGTACTTTGCACTTGTCTTTATTGAATTTCATCTTGTTGATTTCAGACCAATTATCCAATTGATCAGATCATTTCTAATAGAAGTCAGAGTAGCAGCCGTGTTAGTCTGTATCCGCAAAAAGAAAAGGAGGACTTGTGGCACCTTAGAGACTAACCAATTTATTTGAGCATAAGCTTTCGTGAGCTACAGCTCACTTCATCAGATGCATCCCTGTAGCTCATGAAAGCTTATGCTCAAATAAATTGGTTAGTCTCTAAGGTGCCACAAGTCCTCCTTTTCTAATGGAAGTGATATTTCAATCATCAATATAGCACTTGCTTCCTGGGACAGTGTACTCCTGAGGGGGGAGTGAACTCAGTCATTCTGGAGAGGGATATATGAAAAAAAACAGAAAAGATCACATCTTCCAAAGTCCTGTAAGAAGCCGGGGGCAAGGGAAGTTTGTTAGCGGTGTAGTTCAGCCTTGACTTGGCACATTTGTATGTTACCAGGTCAGTTTACTTGATGTCCTTCACTCGTTATTTTTCAATCTCAGAAATGAGACACAATTAAAGGATGGATAGATTCTGTGTCCTGTGCATCTATCAGTTACGTTACCATGTGTCTGTCTCTACTATTCCAGGGATCACGCTGTGGGGCCTGGAACAGCTTCGCAAGGATGTAAACACAAAACCACAACCCAAGACTGAATTTGAGATCATCGCATCCGACACCATTGAAGAGAAGGCCAATGCCCTCAATGTCACAGCCTCGCTGAAGGCCAGTTTCCTGGGGGGGCTGGTTGAAGTAAGTGGATCTGCCAAATACTTAAATGACACCAAAAAATCCAAACAACAGGCCCGAATTACTCTCCAGTACTCTGCCACAACAAACTTTGAACAACTAACTATGAACCATTTAGGACCAGAGAATGTTTCTTATCCTGCTGTATTTGACCAAGGCACCGCCACCCATGTGGTCACGGCTGTGCTGTACGGGGCTCAGGCTTTCTTCGTGTTTGATCGGGAAGTTTCTTCTTCTGAGAATGTACGTGAGATAGAGGGAAAGCTCCAGATTGCAATTAAAAAGATACCCATGTTTTCCATAGAAGGGGAAGGAGCTGTCAAAATGGATGAAAGTGAAAAATTAAATGCTGCAAAATTTAACTGCAGGTTCCATGGTGATTTTGCTCTTGAGAGAAATCCAACTAATTTCCAAGATGCCATGCAAATATACTCCACCCTCCCCAAGCTGCTGGGTGCCCAGGGGGAGAAGGCCGTACCAGTGAGAGTCTGGCTGTACCCGCTGACCAAGCTGGATTCCAGAGCTGCTCGGCTGGTGCGTGAGATCAGCTTTTCACTGATTTCTGATGCTCAGACTGCTCTGGAGGAACTGGCAGAAGTAAACATGCGATGCAATGACATGGTGAAGAGTCCGATTGCCACAAGCTTCCCCGAAATCAAGCTGAAAATCCAGCAGTTCAGAGATCTGTGTAAGCAACACAGACAGACTTTCCAGAAACAGCTAGCAGGACTCTTACCGTTAATCCGTGGAGGTGGAAAAGAGGAAGGGGCTCTGGTGGATATTTTATCATGTAAAAACCAGTCACCATTCAATACTCAGAGACTCAGTGAATTTCTGGATACAAAGGAAAAAGAGATGAATTATGTGAATTCCTACCTTAGGATCCTAAGCAATGTAAAAGTGGTGTCCTCTCAGAGTGAACTAGATGAAATAGTACTCAACCCTGAGCTTGACTTCATTGTCTCTTTTACATTCACTTCACTGCATGAAGAGGAGCCATATTTATCAGATTTAAAACAGTGGCTTCAGACCCAGTATATAAAGGAAACTTATGATTCTGCAGCAGCCAGTTCTGTTGCTGAGAAACCAAAATCCAAAATGTGGTTTGAGGAACAAGAAATTAATAGAAAAGCTCGAAAATCTGCAAAGTCCCTTTCACGTTTTGTCAGTGTCAACAAATCTAACGGGAAGATTCGGTTCATTGTGTCCTCTGTTCCAGACAAGGACAATCCAGGCACTTCCATTTACCTGTATGAGGAGGGAGAGCTGATCAGCACCAACTTTGAGGCTCCATCAAAGCCTCTTCCTCCCCTGATTGATGGAATCAAACATGACCGTGTGCAGCTCAAGTTTAACCCAGCAGCCTATGGAAGGGCTGAGATATCCGGCTATCGGGCAGAGTACAGAATTGTAGGACAGGAGAACTGGACGACTGTGAATGTAAATAACACGCAAGAGACATTCACAGTAACAGGGCTACGTGCAAACACCGAGTACCAGTTCCGATACGCTGCAGTGAGCAAACCAGGGCTCAGCGAGAGCAGCGATGTGAGTAATCCTGTGAAGACTCTCCCTCCTACCAGCCCGCCTGGGAAGTCTGTAACAGTTATTGTAGATTCATCTGCCATCGCCCTCACCTGGGAGAGTCCAAGTGTCATTGGAGATGGAGTCAGAATAAGGGAGTATAAGGTGGAATATAAAGAGGAGGCAGGAGATACAATTCAGGAGGGGAAAGACAAATGGCTGGAACGAAGGACAGAAAAGAGAACCGAGTTCTATAGCATTGATGGACTGAGTCCTGAGACACCCTACAGAGTCCGGGTTTCGGCTGTGTGTGCGGATGGGGCTGTGAGTGACCCAAGCGAAGAGACTTGCATCTCAACCCTAAAGAAAGGTAACATTTAAATATATTTGCATATTTCTTCCCACCCGAAACACAGGACTCTGGAGTAGTTCATTCAGGTAAAACTATATTTATCTTTGGAAGAAAAATTGAGATGTCCCAAGTGTATAATGTAGGCGTGACTTCAGAATCAAACTATTTCTTGCAATTTAATATCTGAACTGGAGTAATGCATACAGGGCCCAACCCAACCACCGGGATCTGCTGGGGACTGTACAAATGATACTGAGCTGTCAGGTCTGGTCAAGTTAAGGTACCAACTAGCTTTCTGTGAAAAGCTTCATTCTTCTAAGTGCTCTAAAATTGTCATGGTTACATGGATTGCCTTGAAATTTGATGTGCCTCGGGGGGCACTGGCTAGGGTCAGTGATCCAAATCTGAGATCATTTGACCAAGGGGTTCCTGGGATACAATCTCCTCTCCCTCCCGCCCCCCCAACTCCCTAAAAAAACCATAGTTTTTAAAGGTTGACATATTCTACCACCGTGGTTTTGCCCAGACCTGGGGATCAAGCCCTGGCTCTGATCCTGCCACAAGGGTCTCACTGACTGGAGGATAACACGCAGAGAGTGAACGGCACCCACTAGGCCTCTGGGGGGAGCAACATTCAGAACATTATTGGACAGATAGTACTGCTCATGAACTAAGGGGATCATACTGAGCACAGAGGAGCCAAGAGACTCTGGAGGTGGAGAGTTTCCACTGTAGCTGGATAGGGCTCTGTAGATAGGGCAATTTCCTGCAATATCACTGAAAGATCTTATTGTACTAACTGTATGTACTGCTGTGGGCCAGGATTGTGTATAACCTCTCTAGTGAGGAGATGTGATGGATGTAAGACGTGGCGGTTCAAAAGGCTGTATTGAAAATGTGCCAGACAAGTATGGACTTTTGGGACAATAAATATTAAGTGGATTTCCTGGGGAGTCCCTAGGGCGAGGTTAATGCAAATTACTTACCTCTGGTCAATGCAAAAACCCAGCTTTTTGAAGTTAAGCTCTGAGGGGAGGGTTTTTTCTGTTGATTACCTGTTACAGAAGGCAAAGATCAAAGGCCAGAGTTGGATAAAGATATGGCTGATCTGCCCAGCCATTGCTCTGGTTCTGGATCTAAACTTCTAACCCCGGAGAATACCCAGATGTGGGGTTTGAAGGACTAAAACCTTCTAGAGCTGTAGATTGGATTTGGGGGGACGGGGAAATCTCAGGTCAGCTTTCGAGCTTTATTGTTTTAATATTTATTCTCTGTCATGCTTTTACCTAAAAGAAGAAACGTGGTTGCTTAGAAGGAGCTGTGTGGAAACATATAGCTGTGGGCAATGCACTGCTCGTTGTCTTCAGAGAGAAAGCAAAGCGCAGGCCCTGGCCTGTTTAGACAGTCTGGCTTGCTGGGGATATCCCAGGGTGAGGCAGGGAGCTGTGCAGCCTTAAAAGCCCACACAGGGGCCGGGGAGAGAGGGGGACACACACACACACACGCAGAGGGCCACAGCCGCCCAGATCTCCTCCTATCCCAATCACAGATCTTCCAAGATGGTTCAATTTATTCCTTCACCCTTCAGTACAGCAACACCTACCACAGGGATTACAGCTGCAGTGCATGCAGATAATTCCCAGAGGCCATTGCCAGCTCCAGAGGGCAGAGTTAAGGTTGCGAAGGTGTTTACCTGAACTCGCTATCTCCCAGCATTCACAAGATTCAGTTTTGCTGAACTGACTTTCTTGAGGGGTGCAAGGTCTCACCAGGCATCTTAACGCTGCGTTAGTGAAGTATTTTTGCCATGTTATCTCTCTCTCTGTGTCGATAGTTAGCTGTATAAAGAGCAGCACCGACTGGCATACATATATGTTACACAGTATTGTTCCGAAGTGGGTGAGTGCAGGGGGGAAGATTCTGAGGCTCAGGTCTGGCCCAGCCGATCCTTTCGCTCTGTCATTGACCCATGTGTGCCGATAACGCTCTGATTCTGTCTCTCCCCAGCGAATGTGACTCTGGATCCAGACACGGCACATCCTGAGCTCGTCCTGTCTGATGATCAAAGAACCATGAGCCGGGGCCCCGAGAACCAGATGTTGCCTTACAAACCGGAGAGATTTGATTATTTGCTGAGTGTGCTGGGCTCTGAGGGCTTCACCTCGGGGAAACATTCCTGGCAGGTGAAGGTGAAGGGAGGAGTAGCCGGAGACTGGGCTGTGGGGGTAGCTAGACAGTCTGTGCTGAGGAAGGAAGAGGTTGGCTTTACCCCCGAGAATGGGGTCTGGGTGGTGCAGAAATGGGGCAATGCCAGAGACTATCGGGCTCAAACCTCCCCTGTCACCCGCCTGTCCTTGAGTAGAGAACCCAGCAGGATCCGGGTCTCTCTGGACTATGAAGGGGGGTTGGTGGCATTTAATTATGCTGATGATCTGGCCCCGATCTTCACTTTCCCACAGGCTTCTTTCAATGGGGAGAAAATCTTCCCTTTCTTCTGGGTCTGGGGTGGAGGATTCCAGCTGAGCATCCATCCCTGAGACTCAGGGTAGCCCGGGGCCCTGTCAGTACCATACAGAGCAGGCTAGACCCATCTCACGGTCCTGCAGTGACTGCCCAGTCTGCTTGTTCTCATGCTGTATGGTTCTGTAGGATTATATCCGTGAACAGGGTCAGAATGGGCACCAGGAGCTCCTCCCTTTGAGCCCTGTGCCGGTCTTGGCCAGAATCCCCCGTGGTGCTCACTGTTTGAAAGGGGCAAAGTAAAACCAGGGCTCTCGCCCGGCATCTCCACCCCCTCTTCCTGTCAGGGCACAAGGCTGGCAGCTCACTGCACTGTCTCCAGGTCCTCATCAGGGGGCTTCCAGCTGAGCCACGGATAATTGCTCCACTCGCAGCATGGGCCCTTTGCACAGTCTGAGGGGGCAAAGGCAGAACCCTGCCCCAGGATCAGCCCCTACCATTGTGCTAAAATGATTACTCACATCTTCTCTCTGAGTTGCTCAGAGGTGTTTCTATCCTACTGTAAACATGTCATTCTCTTGCAGTAAGGAATGCAAAGTCTTTTAGCAGCAGAAATTATGAAATAAAATCCTACTTTATGCTTTCAGACCATTGTCAGATTGTGTGTTAGGTATATCTTACAATGAAATGTGTTGCTTTATGCCAGAGCTAATCAAAATTTGACATTTCAGAAAACAAACAAATTCCTTCACCAGGAGTAGGAGGCAGATCGTTCCCATGGCTATTGCCAGCACCAAGGGGCAGAGTTATGGTTGCATGGGATTTATCTGTATTTCCTGGTTTTCAGAGGTCTGAGGTTTGCTGAACCTGATGTCCTGGAAGGACACGAGAGACCACCGCATATGTTGTATTTTGTACTACATTGAATATTCGTTAAACGATAAGTGTTTTCTTTTTTCGTTGACTCCATCACGATAGTTTTCAGGGTGCCCACCCAGGTAACTGATAGAAGTTCTGATTATTGCAGATTCAATATGGATCTCATAGTTTTGGGGTTCAGAGTGTGAATCCTTGTGGGATTTATTGTAGCACTGTTCAAACTACAATGACGTTACATCTCTCTCTCCTGCTGATCCCACATCGTTGTGGAGGATCTTCAGCGGCTAGCGTTAGAAGAGCTATCGGAATAATCCACTCAGTCCATTATTCCTATAGTAGGCACCCTTTACTAGACGGGCCTCTGAACTGTCTCTCTGTAGTGTCCAGTCCTCTCCCGGAACACACACAAGTTATTAAGTTCATTGCTCTTTTAAAGAGTCAATACACGCAGCTCATTAATTTCACTGGGGTTTGACAAACACTCACTTTAATCACAGCACTGACCTGGTTTATAATAAAGGTAAAACAAGTTTCGTAAACAAAAGTCATAGATTTAAGTGATATCAAGTGTAAGGTGTAAAGATAGGAAGGGTGATGAACAAACAGAAGTAATAATACGCTTTCTAATAGCTAAGACCTAACTTAACAAGCTACAGACATTGTTCGAGGCACTTTCCTCTCCAGTATTCCTTTCCCAGCAACGGCTGACTAGCTTTTTGTCAGGATGCTCACAGAATCCAAGGTGCTGGTTTTCCTTGTCTCTGGTGAAGGACCACTTAGGGGTTTGCTCCACTTCTCTTTATAGTCCACTCTACCTTGGCAATATATTGTTCTGAAACGTAGCTCCAGATACAGGTCCTTCTCCCTGCTGGGTGTGGATGCTGTGCTGCCAGGAGTGGATTCCATGCTGTCTTCTCCCGCACTGGAGATTTTTCCAGTGCAAAGGATCTTGTCATGCAACCTCTGATACAACTGAATAGCCCATTGAATTTGCCTACATCTGGGAATTTTTAGGCCTAACACATTTTCCAAGCTAAAGCTGGTTGCAACATTACTGTATCATCTTGGATGGCGCATGGCTTCTGCTGCTGCAGGCAGCCACAATCTGCCCGCTGCTCAAGAGATACCACTCCTGAACCCAGCATTCCCATAGGCTGGGGAAACCCCATTATCTGGCCCACTCCCCGTGCCCATTTTCTTCATCTGTTGCTGGGGCCAGAAACCATTCTTGGTCCTCACAGCTCCCCACTCCGGATCTGAACGGGCTCCCAGCTCCTTCTCCCCTCAGCACCTCAGCTCAGCTCAGTGATATAAAAGAGAGGTGAACCCACAGTGCAGGACTCCTCTGTCTATTACCTCTCTGGTGCTTTGACACAAGGAGCTTCGGGACGCCTCCTCTGCCAGCCCCGTGGCAAGGGGACAGCAGCTACCTCTGCGGGGGGCAATCTGCTCTATGGAGGGACACCGCCAAATAAAAATTGCATCTGCTCACTCCAGCTCTGCTGACTATACGACACGTTCTGTGGTGTGAACAGGGGAACAGCATCACCCAGGCAGAGCTTCTGCCAGACACTCGTACAGCATCGCCCTCTGCAGAAAGGAGCAAAGATCGTTTTCCCTGACCCCTGATCAAGAAACCAAAAGGCCTGGCTCCAGACCTGAGCCAGAAACCCACCCCAAACAAAGCACACGTTTTCTCCGCTCTTTCCACATCAGAGACCTGCAAACAGCTTGCCTTTCGCAGGACATAGAGTCCTGGGACTGCGGCCAGGAGTTTTCGAGCAAGTAAGATGGATAGATGAGATGAGGCCAGGCTGTTGTCCATAAGCAGCACCCCATCTCCTCCTTTGCACATACAATGCTCAGTGCAGAGACATGCCCCTGGGGTTTCAGGTTTGTGACGTATCCCACAGCATGGCAGCAAGTTTGTCTGACACCTCACAAAGCTAGAGAGATAGAAACCAAAAGGGTCTCAACTAATCGTGCCGGAACCTGGGGGGCCATGTTGCCCCCCAAACTGCAAGCCTTGGGCAGGTGTGAAGTGGCACCGGTAGGGCCTACACTCCACAGCGGAGGTGCTGCTCTGCTCCTGCCCAAGGCTTGCAGTTTGGGCGGGGGGGCAACATTCTCCCCTACCCCCCAAATTACACCCTTTCTAAAAAGTGGGGGGCATGACCCCCAGCCTCCCCGGTTGGCACTGGTGGGCCCCCCACCCCCACCACTTCTACAAAGGTTCCAGAATCCTTGGTTTTAGGAGGCTTATTCCTTCACCCTCTCACTTCCCTGGTCCTTCTCACATGAATGGAGAGCAGCAACCCCTGAAGTCCAAAGGTGCAAACAATCCAATGTTTATTGGGGTGAATTTCCAGCAAGCATGAGTCCAGTTTCCTTCCTTAGTGTCCCCGTTCCCAGCTCTGACCTCACAGAGCCTTACACCTGTGTCCCTGTTCCCATTTCCCCCTTTAGCCAAACATGATTCCCATTCCCCCCCGCCCCACACACACACTTCCTGATTGACTGTGGACTATATAGTAAAACTTGAGTTCTGCTTTGCTATACCTTAACCAATCATTTCCCTGAAATTTAACTAACCAATTGTAACATGATTATTTAACCAATTAGATCCCACACCTTAATTAGTTTACACCCAGCAAAATTAATTACACAGCAGACAGAAACAATCCCAGAAATAGACAGAGATTATACAGACAAACAATAGCAAAGTGGGAACTATAATGACAAAACAATACAGAAGTGAGGATTTCCCATCCCAGCTATTGATAAGTGAGTTCTTGCCAGACAGGAGGCTACCAAACTAAGCCCTGGTCTACACTAGGACGTTAGGTCGAATTTAGCAGCGTTAAATCGATGTAAACCTGCACCCGTCCACACAATGAAGCCCTTTATTTCGACTTAAAGGGCTCTTAAAATCGATTTCCTTACTCCACCCCTGACAAGTGGATTAGCACTTAAATCGACGTTGCTGGCTCGAATTTGGGGTACTGTGGACACAATTCGATGGTATTGGCCTCCGGGAGCTATCCCAGAGTGCTCCATTATGACCGCTCTGGACAGCACTCTCAACTCAGATGCACTGGCCAGGTAGACAGGAAAAGAACCGCGAACTTTTGAATCTCATTTCCTGTTTGGCCAGCGTGGCAAGCTGCAGGTGACCATGCAGAGCTCATCAGCACAGGTGACAATGATGGAGTCCCAGAATCACAAAAGAGCTCCAGCATGGACCGAACGGGAGGTACGGGATCTGATCGCTGTTTGGGGAGAGGAATCCGTGCTATCAGAACTCCGTTCCAGTTTTCGAAATGCCAAAACCTTTGTCAAAATCTCCCAGGGCATGAAGGACAGAGGCCATAACAGGGACCCGAAGCAGTGCCACGTGAAACTGAAGGAGCTGAGGCAAGCCTACCAGAAAACCAGAGAGGCGAACAGCCGCTCTGGGTCAGAGCCCCAAACATGCCGCTTCTATGATGAGCTGCATGCCATTTTAGGGGGTTCAGCCACCACTACCCCAGCCGTGTTGTTTGACTCCTTCAATGGAGATGGAGGCAATACGGAAGCAGGTTTTGGGGATGAAGAAGATGATGAGGAGGAGGAGGTTGTAGATAGCTCACAGCAAGCAAGCGGAGAAACCAGTTTTCCCGACAGCCAGGAACTGTTTCTCACCCTAGACCTGGAGCTAGTACCCCCCGAACCCACCCAAGGCTGCCTCCTGGACCCAGCAGGCGGAGAAGGGACCTCTGGTGAGTGTACCTTTTAAAATACTATACATGGTTTAAAAGCAAGCATGTGAAAGGATTACTTTGCCCTGGCATTTGCGGTTCTCCTAGATGTAGTCCTAAAGCCTTTGCAAAAGGTTTCTGGGGAGGGCAGCCTTATTGCGTCCTTCATGGTAGGACACTTTACCACTCCAGGCCAGTAACACGTACTCGGGAATCATTGTAGAACAAAGCATTGCAGTGTATGTTTGCTGGCATTCAAACAACATCCGTTCTTTATCTCTCTGTGTTATCCTCAGGAGAGTGAGATATAATTCATGGTCACCTAGTTGAAATAGAGTGCTTTTCTTCAGGGGACACTCAGAGGAGCCCATTCCTGCTGGGCTGTTTGCCTGTGGCTAAACAGAAATGTTCCCCGCTGTTAGCCACAGGGAGGGGGGAAGGTTGAGGGGGTAGTCACGCGGTGGGAGGAGGCAAAATGCGACCTTGTAACGAAAGCACATGTGCTATGTATGTAATGTTAACAGCAAGGTTTACCCTGAAAGAGTGTAGCCACTATTTTATAAAATGTGTCTTTTTAAATACCGCTGTCCCTTTTTTTTTCTCCACCAGCTGCATGTGTTTCAATGATCACAGCATCTTCTCCTTCCCAGAGGCTAGTGAAGCTTAGAAAGAAAAAAAAACGCACTCGCGATGAAATGTTCTCCGAGCTCATGCTGTCCTCCCACACTGACAGAGCACAGACGAATGCGTGGAGGCAAATAATGTCAGAGTGCAGAAAAGCACAAAATGACCGGGAGGAGAGGTGGCGGGCTGAAGAGAGTAAGTGGCGGGCTGAAGACAGGGCTGAAGCTCAAATGTGGCGGCAGCGTGATGAGAGGAGGCAGGATTCAATGCTGAGGCTGCTGCAGGACCAAACCAGTATGCTCCAGTGTATGGTTGAGCTGCAGCAAAGGCAGCTGGAGCACAGACTGCCACTGCTGCCCCTCTGTAACCAACCGCCCTCCTCTCCAAGTTCCATAGCCTCCACACCCAGACGCCCAAGAACGCAGTGGGGGGGCCTCCGGCCATCCAGCCACTCCACCACAGAGGATTGCCCAAAAAAAAGAAGGCTGTCATTCAATAAATTTTAAAGTTGTAAACTTTTAAAGTGCTGTGCTTAAAGTGCTGTGTGGCATTTTCCTTCCCTCCTCCACCACCCCTCCTGGGCTACCTTGGTAGTCATCCCCCTATTTGTGTGATGAATGAATAAAGAATGCATGAATGTGAAGCAACAATGACTTTATTGCCTCTGCAAGCGGTGATTGAAGGGAGGAGGGGCGGGTGGTTAGCTTACAGGGAAGTAGAGTGAACCAAGGGGTGGGGGGTTTCATCAAGGAGAAACAAACAGAACTTTCACACCGTAGCCTGGCCAGTCATGAAACTGGTTTTCAAAGCTTCTCTGATGCGTACCGCGCTCTCCTGTGCTCTTCTAACCGCCCTGGTGTCTGGCTGCGCGTAACCAGCAGCCAGGCGATTTGCCTCAGCCTCCCACCCCGCCATAAACGTCTCCCCCTTAATCTCACAGATATTGTGGAGCACACAGCAAGCAGTAATAACAGTGGGAATATTGGTTTCGCTGAGGTCTAAGCGAGTCAGTAAACTGCGCCAGCGCGCCTTTAAACGTCCAAATGCACATTCTACCACCATTCTGCACTTGCTCAGCCTGTAGTTGAGCAGCTCCTGACTACTGTCCAGGCTGCCTGTGTACGGCTTCATGAGCCATGGCATTAAGGGGTAGGCTGGGTCCCCAAGGATACATATAGGCATTTCAACATCCCCAACAGTTATTTTCTGGTCTGGGAATAAAGTCCCTTCCTGCAGCTTTTGAAACAGACCAGAGTTCCTGAAGATGCGAGCATCATGCACCTTTCCCGGCCATCCCACGTTGATGTTGGTGAAACGTCCCTTGTGATCCACCAGAGCTTGCAGCACTATCGAAAAGTACCCCTTGCGGTTTATGTACTCGGCGGCTTGGTGCTCCGGTGCCAAGATAGGGATATGGGTTCCGTCTATGGCCCCACCACAGTTAGGGAATCCCATTGCAGCAAAGCCATCCACTATGACCTGCACATTTCCCAGGGTCACTACCCTTGATATCAGCAGATCTTTGATTGCGTGGGCTACTTGCATCGCAGCAGCCCCCACTGTAGATTTGCCCACTCCAAATTGATTCCCAACTGACCGGTAGCTGTCTGGCGCTGCAAGTTTCCACAGGGCTATCGCCACTCGCTTCTCAACTGTGAGGGCTGCTCTCATCTTGGTATTCATGCGCTTCAGGGCAGGGGAAAGCAAGTCACAAAGTTCCATGAAAGTGCCCCTATGCATGCAAAAGTGTCGCAGCCACTGGGAATCGTCCCAGACCTGCAACACTATGCGGTCCCACCAGTCTGTGCTTGTTTCCCGAGCCCAGAATCGGCGTTCCACAGCATGAACCTGCCCCATTAGCACCATGATGCATGCATTGGCAGGGCCCATGCTTTCAGAGAAATCTATGTCCATGTCCTGATCACTCACGGGACTGCGCTGACGTCGCCTCCTCGCCCAGTATCGCTTTGCCAGGTTCTGGTGCTGCATATACTGCTGGATAATGCGTGTGGTGTTTAATGTGCTCCTAATTGCCAAAGTGAGCTGAGCGGCCTCCATGCTTGCCTTGGTATGGCGTCCGCACAGAAAAAAGGCGCGGAACGATTGTCTGCCGTTGCTCTGACGGAGGGAGGGGCGACTGACGACACGGCTTACAGGGTTGGCTTCAGGGAGCTAAAATCAACAAAGGGGGTGCCTGTACATCAAGGAGTATTTCAGGCAGGACTGCACGGAGGGTTCCAATAAGAAATGGTGCACCTAAGTTATCGTTGTTATTGGAACAAGGAGGTTAGCCTGGCCTCTGATTGATACATGGCTAGATTTACCTCGCTGCACCTTCTCTGTGAGTGACTGCAGTGTGATCTAGAGGAATGAGTCCCCTAGACAGGGGAGGAGGCAAATGAGTACAAAACAAATCTGGTCTATTTCTTGTTCTGACCCACTCCATCTATCTTTTACATCTTTGGCTGGCAGCAGACGGTGCAGAAGGACTGCATGCCATCCACATCTCATGGCTGCTCGGCAGAAGATGATACAGTACGACTGCTAGCCATCTTCATCTCTTGCCTGCCTGGCAGAAGATGGTACAATACGACAGCTAGCAATCCTCATCTCTTGCCTGCCTGGCAGAAGATTCACTTCAAGAAGGATGTGGATAAATTGGAGAGAGTCCAGCGAAGGGCAACAAAAATGATTAGGGGTCTGGAACATATGAGTTATGAGGAGAGGCTGAGGGAGCTGGGATTGTTTAGCCTGCAGAAGAGAAGAATGAGGGGGGATTTGATAGCTGCTTTCAACTACCTGAAAGGGGGTTCCAAAGAGGATGGCTCTAGACTGTTCTCAATGGTTTCAGATGACAGAACGAGGAGTAATGGTCTCAAGTTACAGTGGGGGAGGTTTAGATTGGATATTAGGAAAAACTTTTTCACTAGGAGGGTGGTGAAACACTGGAATGTGTTACCTAGGGAGGTGGTAGAATCTCCTTCCTTAGAGGTTTTTAAGGTCAGGCTTGACAAAGCCCTGGCTGGGATGATTTAACTGGGAATTGGTCCTGCTTTGAGCAGGGGGTTGGACTAGATGACCTTCCGGGGTCCCTTCCAACCCTTATATTCTATGATTCTATGATTCTAAGATGGTACAGTACGACTGCTAGCAGTCCGTATCGCCTGCCCGCTCACCATAAGACGGTTCAATAGGACTGACTGCAGGACTAAAGAGAATGACCTGGTCAGGTCACTCCAAATTTAGTCCCTGCGCCCATGTCTGCCCAGGCGCTCCCAGCCGACGTGGCCAGGAGCACCTCGGACATGACGATGACGGCTACCAGTCGTACTGTACCATCTGCTGCCACAAGGCAAGGGGTTGCTGCTACTGTGTAGCAATGCCGTACCGCGTCTGCCAGCACCCAGGAGACATAGGGTGACGGTTACCTGAGCGGGCTCCATGCTTGCCGTGGTATGGCGTCTGCACAGGTAACTCAGGAAAAAAGGCGCGAAACGATTGTCTGCCCTTGCTTTCACGGAGGGAGGGAGGGAACGGGGGCCTGACGATATGTACCCAGAACCACCCGCGACAATGTTTTAGCCCCATCAGGCATTGGGATCTCAACCCAGAATTCCAATGGGCAGCGGAGACTGCGGGAACTGTGGGATAGCTACCCACAGTGCAACGCTCCGGAAGTCAACTCTAGCCTCCGTACTGTGGAAGCGCTCCGCCGAGTTACTGCACTTAATGCGCTTAGAGCATTTTCTGTGGGGACACACACATTCGAATATATAAAACCGATTTCTAAAAAACCGACTTCTATAAATTCAACCTTATTCCGTAGTGTAGACATACCCTAAGTTTCCTTTTACATCTTCTAGGCACTTCCCTTTCTCTGGAGGCGATAGGCACTATCAGGACAGGATTGTATCCTAACAGCCCAATAGCACCTGATTTCAATGGGACTAGTTTGGGATGTGAGGATGTGACCGGTCGCGTCCCAGCTTATGGCTGCCTCCGTTGCTTAGCCAGAGGCCTTAGCCTAAGCACAGGGCCTCCGACTGTCACAGTGAGAGAAGGCCCTTTCACCGGCCGACAGTGATTTTGATTCTTTCTTTTATACCTCTAAAACTAGCCAAGTGATAAGAAGACACCTAAATGCTTACAGTACAGGCCTTTACAGACAGGCCTGAATATCTAGATCCTAATACTTGGTCTCAACTCAAGCCTTTGCTCGGCATCGGTTATTAGCGGCTGTCAAACAGTCCGTAGCTAATAGTGGGGGGTGGGGTTACTAGAGGTATGTTCAGATTTTGACAAACAGCCAATATTGAGGACGCTGAAGCCAGAGAAGGGAATTTGCACTGACCACTGGATCAGCTTTCTCCTGCCCCACAAAGACTCTCCAGCAATGCAGCCTGTAATGGGGGTCTGGCCCTTTAAGGCTAGAGGACGGAGTTACTCATTCCATGTGTCCAGGGAAAAGCAGAAGGAGGCCTGGAAGCAGCCACTGGGAGAGAGGCCGCTGGTCCTGGGGAAAAGTCTGTGTCTGGGAGATCAAGGTACAGAAAAACCCAGAGCACAGTTCCTGCAAAGGCCTGGGACCACGAACCCTGTAGAGTGGGTGGGGCAAAGCTCCCCCTCTCCCAGCTGCCCCAGGCAGGTGTTTGGGGTAATTGGACACAACTGGGAAGGGTCAAGGAGTGGTCAGGTGATTGGGGCGGGTGACTCAAAAGGAAGCTCCAAGTGGGGGGGCCTCTCACATTCTGGGAATACCCGACATTCCAGTAGTTCTGGGAACGGTGTGTGCCCACCCCCGCCTGGGTGACCCCGCCCCCGCTGGCATGACCTCGCACTCACCATCACACCGCATGGGGGCACCATTTTGAAGAGCTCGCTGCCCCACCCCAGCCGGTGTGACCTCGCCCGCACTGTGCAGGTAAGGTCATGGCAGCAGGGGTGGGGCGGTGTGATCTTCACAATGGCATCCCCTGTCTGGTCCCAGACAAAACCACCTCTGGCTTTGTCTCTGTACCGCACAGGGGACAAACCTCAGAAAAGCAGAACTGGCCAGTTTATAACCAGAGCAATGGCCTGCTTAGCTCCAAGCGCAGTCAGAGAGAGCTGCCCAGCCAGCTGCTGGGGGAGAGAAGTCACCCAGCACAGAGCCTCGGCAAGGAGGACTGGGCAACCCCTATACTTGAGGAGCGAGTTATGGGCCGGGGAGGCAAGAACTTAAAGCCACAGTCCCAGGGAGGGCTGAGATCCTCGACGTGAGGGGTGAGCAAAGGCTGGGGAGGCCAGGACTGAATGCAGAACACACAGCCCCAGCAAGGAGAGCTGTGAAACACCTGAGCCGGAGGGGAGAGTCTAGAAGCTGGGGGGGCCTGGACTGGGAACACACGTGCCCCACGTTGGGGTGGGAGCAGGGGCTGTGCAATCTCTGAAATGAAAAGGGGAGCTCAGTGGTATTGTTTTAAAGACTCTGGGTGTACGTGAATTATTTTGGGACACAGAGGGAAATTGAGGCAGGGTGCCTGGGGGGCCACCCCTGGCCATGTGGGGAGCACCCTGGGATTGCACTTGGCTACACACCCCTTAGTGGAGAAATACAAAGTCAGCAGCTCTCCACCCACAGGACAAAGAGTCAAGGATCTGTTGTATCATTAACAGTGTATGTTAGGCTCTGCAGTTGAGACACTGGCCCTCTGCAACAAGCACCCTGTCACTCTCCGGTTATTGTCCGAGAATCTCTTATTCTTTCATAGTTTCACACGTGGTTGTTTGTACACAGTCTGGCCCAGTGTTAGCAGTGTGCTCTGGCTGCTCTGCACCCTTCTAGTGATGCCACAAACAGCCAAAACATGAGCTCAACCTGCCCAGTAACCTAGGTTCACAGCTGCTGGGCATTGGCAGAACCGTGCCGGGAACATACTGGTGAATATGACCCAATATAGATATCTACTCTTTCCTGTGTGGATGGCAGAGGGGTGGGGGGGCATGGATGCAGGATGTTTGGATACCAGGTTATAGAATCATAGAATCATAGAATATCAGGGTTGGAAGGGACCGCAGGAGGTCATCTAGTCCAACCCTCTGCTCAAAGCAGGACCAATCCCCAATTAAATCATCCCAGCCAGGGCTTTGTCAAGCCTGACCTTAAAACTTCTAAGGAAGGAGGTTCCACCGCCTCCCTAGGTAACGCATTCCAGTGTTTCACCACCCTCCTAGTGAAAAAGTTTTTCCTAATATCCAACCTAAACCTCCCCCACTGCAACTTGAGACCATTACTCCTTGTCCTGTCCTCTTCTACCACTGAGAATAGTCTAGAACCATCCTCTCTGGAACCACCTCTCAGGTAGTTGAAAGCAGCTATCAAATCCCCCCTCATTCTTCTCTTCTGCAGACTAAACAATCCCAGTTCCCTCAGACTCTCCTCATAAGTCATGTGTTCCAGACCCCTAATAATTTTTGTTGCCCTCCGCTGGACTCTCTCCAATTTATCCACATCCTTCTTGAAGTGTGGGGCCCAAAACTGGACACAGTACTCCAGATGAGGCCTCACCAATGTCGAATAGAGGGGAACGATCACGTCCCTCGATCTGCTGGCTATGCCCCTACTTATACATCCCAAAATGCCATTGGCCTTCTTGGCAACAAGGGCACACTGCTGGCTCATATCCAGCTTCTCGTCCACTGTCACCCCTAGGTCCTTTTCCGCAGAACTGCTGCCTAGCCATTCGGTCCCTAGTCTGTAGCTGTGCATTGGGTTCTTCCGTCCTAAGTGCAGGACCCTGCACTTATCCTTATTGAACCTCATCAGATTTCTTTTGGCCCAATCCTCCAATTTGTCTAGGTCCTTCTGTATCCTATCCCTCCCCTCCAGCGTATCTACCACTCCTCCCAGTTTAGTATCATCCGCAAATTTGCTGAGAGTGCAATCTACACCGTCCTCCAGATCATTTATGAAGATATTGAACAAAACCGGCCCCAGGACCGACCCCTGGGGCACTCCACTTGACACCGGCTGCCAACTAGACATGGAGCCATTGATCACTACCCGTTGAGCCCGACAATCTAGCCAGCTTTCTACCCACCTTATAGTGCATTCATCCAGCCCATACTTCCTTAACTTGCTGACAAGAATACTGTGGGAGATCGTGTCAAAAGCTTTGCTCAAGTCAAGAAACAATACATCCACTGCTTTCCCTTCATCCACAGAACCAGTAATCTCATCATAAAAGGCGATTAGATTAGTCAGGCATGACCTTCCCTTGGTGAATCCATGCTGGCTGTTCCTGATCACTTTCCTCTCATGCAAGTGCTTCAGGATTGATTCTTTGAGGACCTGCTCCATGATTTTTCCAGGGACTGAGGTGAGGCTGACTGGCCTGTAGTTCCCAGGATCCTCCTTCTTCCCTTTTTTAAAGATTGGCACTACATTAGCCTTTTTCCAGTCATCCGGGACTTCCCTGGTTCGCCACGAGTTTTCAAAGATAATGGCCAATGGCTCTGCAATCACAGCCGCCAATTCCTTCAGCACTCTCGGATGCAACTCGTCCGGCCCCATGGACTTGTGCACGTCCAGCTTTTCTAAATAGTCCCTAACCACCTCTATCTCCACAGAGGGCTGGCCATCTCTTCCCCATGTTGTGATGCCCAGCGCAGCAGTCTGGGAGCTGACCTTGTTCGTGAAGACAGAGGCAAAAAAAGCATTGAGTACATTAGCTTTTTCCACATCCTCTCTCACTAGGTTGCCTCCCTCATTCAGTAAGGGGCCCACACTTTCCTTGGCTTTCTTCTTGTTGCCAACATACCTGAAGAAACCCTTCTTGTTACTCTTGACATCTCTGGCTAGCTGCAGCTCCAGGTGTGATTTGGCCCTCCTGATATCATTCCTACATGCCCGAGCAATATTTTTATACTCTTCCCTGGTCATATGTCCAACCTTCCACTTCTTGTAAGCTTCTTTTTTATGTTTAAGATCCGCTAGGATTTCACCATTAAGCCAAGCTGGTCGCCTGCCATATTTACTATTCTTTCGACTCATCGGGATGGTTTGTCCCTGTAACCTCAACAGGGATTCCTTGAAATACAGCCAGCTCTCCTGGACTCCTTTCCCCTTCATGTTAATTCCCCAGGGGATCCTGGCCATCCGTTCCCTGAGGGAGTCGAAGTCTGCTTTCCTGAAGTCCAGGGTCCGTATCCTGCTGCTTACCTTTCTTCCCTGCGTCAGGATCCTGAACTCAACCAACTCATGGTCACTGCCTCCCAGATTCCCATCCACTTTTGCTTCCCCCACTAATTCTACCCGGTTTGTGAGCAGCAGGTCAAGAAAAGCGCCCTCCCTAGTTGGCTCCTCTCGCACTTTCGCCAGGAAATTGTCCCCTACGCTTTCCAAAAACTTCCTGGATTGTCTATGCACTGCTGTATTGCTCTCCCAGCAGATATCAGGAAAATTAAAGTCACCCATGAGAATCAGGGCATGCGATCTAGTAGCTTCCGTGAGCTGCCGGAAGAAAGCCTCATCTACCTCATCCCCCTGGTCCGGTGGTCTATAGCAGACTCCCACCACTACATCACTCTTGTTGCACACACTTCTAAACTTAATCCAGAGACACTCAGGTTTTTCTACAGTTTCGTACCGGAGCTCTGAGCAGTCATACTGCTTCCTTACATACAGTGCTACTCCCCCACCTTTTCTGCCCTGCCTGTCCTTCCTGAACAGTTTATAACCATCCATGACAGTACTCCAGTCATGTGAGTTATCCCACCAAGTCTCTGTTATTCCGATCACGTCATAGTTCCTTGACATCACCAGGACCTCCAGTTCTCCCTGCTTGTTTCCAAGGCTTTGTGCATTCGTATATAAGCACTTGAGATAACCTGTTGATCGCCCCTCATTCCCAGTATGAGGCAGGAGCCCTCCCCTCACAGACATTCCTGCCTGTGCTTCCTCCCGGTATCCCGCTTTCCCACTTACCTCAGGGCTTTGGTCTCCTTCCCCTGGTGAACCTAGTTTAAAGCACTCCTCACTAGGTTAGCTCACCCAATTAAAGTCCAACCTTACCGGGTGTCTCCTCAAGCTAAAACTGCCATAGAACAGGAGATCCAGGATATGTTACAGATGGGTGTAATCCGCCCCTCCCGCAGTGCATGGGCATCTCCAGTGGTTCTAGTTCCCAAACCAGATGGGGAGATACGTTTTTGCATGGACTACCGTAAGCTAAATGCGGTAACTCGCCCAGACAACTATCCAATGCCACGCACAGATGAACTATTGGAGAAAGTATGATACTAAACTGGGAGGAGTGGTAGATACGCTGGAGGGGAGGGATAGGATACAGAAGGACCTAGACAAATTGGAGGATTGGGCCAAAAGAAATCTGATGAGGTTCAATAAGGATAAGTGCAGGGTCCTGCACTTAGGACGGAAGAACCCAATGCACAGCTACAGACTAGGGACCGAATGGCTAGGCAGCAGTTCTGCGGAAAAGGACCTAGGGGTGACAGTGGACGAGAAGCTGGATATGAGTCTGCAGTGTGCCCGTGTTGCCAAGAAGGCCAATGGTATTTTGGGATGTATAAGTAGGGGCATAGCGAGCAGATCGAGGGACGTGATCGTTCCCCTCTATTCGACATTGGTGAGGCCTCATCTGGAGTACTGTGTCCAGTTTTGGGCCCCACACTTCAAGAAGGATGTGGATAAATTGGAGAGAGTCCAGCGAAGGGCAACAAAAATGATTAGGGGACTGGAACACATGACTTATGAGGAGAGGCTGAGGGAGCTGGGATTGTTTAGCCTGCAGAAGAGAAGAATGAGGGGGGATTTGATAGCTGCTTTCAACTACCTGAAAGGGGGTTCCAAAGAGGATGGATCTAGACTGTTCTCAATGGTAGCAGATGACAGAACGAGGAGTAATGGTCTCAAGTTGCAGTGGGGGAGGTTTAGATTGGATATTAGGAAAAACTTTTTCACTAAGAGGGTGGTGAAACACTGGAATGCGTTACCTAGGGAGGTGGTAGAATCTCCTTCCTTAGAGGTTTTTAAGGTCAGGCTTGAGAAAGCCCTGGCTGGGATGATTTAACTGGGAATTGGTCCTGCTTCAAGCAGGGGGTTGGACTAGATGACCTTCTGGGGTCCCTTCCAACCCTGATATTCTATGATTCTATGATTCATCTCTACCTTGGACTTAACCAAGGGGTACTGGCAGGTACCGCTAGATGAATCTGCCGGGGGAAGGTCAGCCTTCACCACACATGTCGGGCTGTATGAATTTAATGTACTCCCTTTCGGGCTGCGGAATGCACCTGCCACCTTCCAAAGACTTGTAGATGGTCTCTAGCGGGATTGGGAGAATATGCAGTTGCCTACCTTGACGATGTGGCCATATTTTTGGATTCCTGGGCAGAACACCTAAAACATCTACAAAAAGTCTTCAAGCACATAAGAGAGGCAGAACTAACTGTTAAGGCTAAGAAGTGTCAAATAGGCCTAAACAAAGTAACTTACCTTGGACACCAGGTGGGTCAAGGAACTATGAACCCCCTACAGGCCAAAGTGGATGCTATTCAAAAGTGGCCGGTCCCAAAGTAAAAAAAAACAGGTCCAATCCTTCTTAGGTTTGTCCGGATATTACAGGTGATTTGTACCGCAATACAGCCAAATCGCCGCCCCACTGACAGACCTAACCAAAAAGAAACAGCCAAATGCCGTTCAGTGGACCGAAGACTGTCAGAAGGCCTTTAACTAGCTTAAAGCGACACTCATGTCTGACCCTGTGCTAAGGGCCCCAGACTTTGACAAACCGTTCCTAGTAACCACAGATGCATCCGAGCGTGGTGTGGGAGCAGTCTTAATGCAGGACGGACCGAATCAAAAGTTCCATCCTGTCGTGTTTCTCAGCAAGAAGCTGTCTGAGAGGGGAAGCCACTGGTCAATCAGTGAAAAGGACTGTTACGCCATTATCTACGCTCTGGAAAAGCTACGCCCATACGTTTGGGGACGGCGTTTCCACCTGCAAATCAACCATGCTGCGCTACAGTGGCTTCATACCGCCACGGGAAAATAACAAAAAACTCATTTGGTGGAGTTTAGCTCTCCAAGATTTTGATTTCAACATACAACACATCTCAGGAGCTTCTAACAAAGGGGCTGATGCACTCTCCCATGAAAGCTATGAACTCCCATGAACTCCCATATTAGGAAAAACTCTTTCACTAGGAGGGTGGTGAAACACTGGAATGCGTTGCCTAGGGAGGTGGCGGAATCTCCTTCCTTAGAAGTTTTTAAGGTCAGGCTTGACAAAGCCCTGGCTGGGATGATTTAGTTGGGTATGGGTCCTGCTTTTGAGCAGGGGGTTGGACTAGATGACCTCCTGAGGTCCCTTCCAATCCTGATATTCTATGATTCTATGATTTAGAAGGAAAAGTACAAGTGCAATGTAATTACTTTCTATTTCCAAATTCACTGGAATCGTCTGTTCAGTATCTGGACATTAACCAAACTAATATAAGCTCATAGTGGAAGAGAAAGAAAAAGAGCAACAACTGAAATGTTATTCATAGGAACGGCCCTGCTGGGTGAGACCCAAGGTCCATCTGTCACGGAGTCCCTGGGCGATGCTCTGGAACTGCTCCCCATGAAGCCAGTCAGGACTCTGGGGCAGTCGCCTTCCTGTGAGCAGCCTGTCTGCAGGACACACAGCTCACCCGGCTTCCACCTTCCTGGGTCTGACCTCGGAGCATTCAGCCTCCTCTGCCCCTCCGTGCGCTTCCCCCAGCGAGTCCGCCCAGGCGGAGTCCTGGGGAAGCCAGAGGGTCCTGCCCCGCAACTCCGCAGTCAGACGGGACTCTCAGACAGCCAGTAAAACAGAGGTTTATTAGATGACAGGAACATGGTCTAAACCAGAGCTTGCAGGTGCAGAGAACGGGACCCCTCAGCTGGGTCCATTTTGGGGGGCAGTGAGCCAGACAACCACATCTGCCCTTCACTCCATGTCCCCAGCCAGCCCCAAACTGAAACTCCCTCCAGCCCCTCCTCCTCTGGGCTTTGTCCCTTTCCCGGGCCAGGAGGGCACCGGATTCCTTTGTTCTCCAGCCCTTTTGCTCTCACCTTGCAGGGGGGAAGGGCCCAGGCCATCAGTTGCCAGGAAACAGGGTGTCGGGCATTCTCTGTGTCCAGACCCCTGCACATACCTGCCCTCTCGGGCTCTGCAATGATCATATACCCTTACCCCACCACCTAGATACTTAAGAATTGCATAGGGGAAACTGAGGCACCCCCACACTATTCAGAGGAAACATTAAGAACAGTCCCACTTCATCACACCATCTAGCCCAGTCTCCCCTCTGCCGACAGTGGCCAGGGCCAGGTGCCCCAGAGGAAGTGAACAGAATGGGGAATCACGCAGGGATCTATCCCACTCCTGCCCCAGCAGCACCCGCACAAACCCTTGTCCCTCCATCCCCAGCTCAGCAGAGGTAGGGAACCCGGGCAGGGGGATGGGGCACCCTGACATCAGGAGGCTCCCGGGAGCAGCCCACCCCTAGGGCCACCCCTTCCTCAGCCGAGGAGCTGGGTGAGGGCAGGTGCCGTTGGCCCCGAGCCCGAGCAATCGGGTCAGGACGGGGGGTTAAGTGAAGCGGGTGAGTCCCGGAGGCCAGGGAAGGGGAAAGGCGGGTGCCTGGAGTGTGCGGGGAACAGTCCCAGGAGACCCGCACGCTAAGGCCGGAGATTTACCATCCGCCCAAGGGGCAGGAAGGATCCAGGGAGCTAAGGTGGGTCCTAGAGTCACTCGGGCAGGGGGAACAATCCGGCTTTGCACCCTTGGGGTTGGAGGCTCCTGGAGAGGCCTGAAGTGCTGAGGTGTCACACAGCGCCGCTGCGGGGAGTCTGGGGGCAGGGGATGCTCGGGGCAGGAGGACGCTCGGGGGCAGGGGTGTTGGGAACACTGGGGCATGGCCACTAGGTAACTCGAGGGGATGGAAGACCACGAGTGTCGATGAAGCCCCCTCGCACTAGGCCCCGGTGTCCTGGCCCCCCCCCCTCCTGCCTGGAGGCACTCGCAGCAGCTCTGTGTGCTAGGCCCAAGTGTCCTTGGCCCCCCCGCCTGGAGGCACACACAGCAGTTATGCTGAGAATCTGCAACAGTATGCTGCAGAGTCAGACTGCCTGAAACTAAGCAAGGCCAAACAGGGGAGATATGGAAGAACAATGCTGAATAAAGCAGCTTTATGTATAGTTTAACAAATGATACAGAGAATCAGGGAACTAGCTGGGAACTGGATTGGCTGGCTATATGGATACTTGGAGCAGCTTGCTATTGGATAAGTATGCTGGGAAAAAGGATGTATAAAAGCCTGTGTAACTTCCTGCTCTGTTGTGCAGGATTTGAGATTCAAATCTCCCTGTACCTTTTTGAAGCTTCAAATAAACTTTTCTGCTTCTCCACCCCGTTGTGATTATTGGGTGCAGCACACCGGGTAACGAACCAACTCAAGCCGTTGTTCAGCCTCTCGGCACTGGGTGCCGGCAACAGGGGCATGCGCGGCACAGGGATGCTCGGGGGAGGGGGCGCAAGGAGGTGGTAGGCAGGGCCGGGGACGCTCAGGGGAGCGGGCATGTGGTGGTGGTAGGCGGGATCGGGGGGATGCTCGGGGGCTGGTAGGTGGGGCCGGGGGATGCTCGGGGGAGGGGGTGCAAGGGGCTGGGGGACGCTCGGGGGAGGGGGCATGCGTGGGGGTGGGGGCGGCAGGCAGAGCCAGGGGAGAGACCCGGCCCCAAACATTGGTGGAGACGGGTCCTGGGGCCCTGAATTTACTGGAGCCCGGGCACCAGGGGCCCCTACAACTCGCCCCCTGAGTAACCATGAACAGAGCTGCGCTTGCCAGGTTGTCTCCTGGGTTCTCGTTTTCTGAGAACTGATCTGAGAAAACAACCCTGGTAAACCAGCTCCAAGGTGTTTTCCCATCAGTGGAATTCACTGACCAAGTAACTCCTCCTACAGCTCCTGGGTCTGACCCCAAATAGAAAGTGAAACGGAAACAGTTTAATCCGAAACCATGTGAAAGTTTGACTTTTCTGTGAAAGCCGCACAGCTCCGGTGGACGGCGTACAGGCCGCAGGGACCAGCAGCCCCTGAAGGATGAATACACGTTGGGTCTCCAAGCTGAATTAGCAGCCCCAAGGTACCGTGTTGTGTGTGAGTTTGAAACTTGGCTCTATTTGAAGGAAGGACTTGAAAGGAAGGGCACGGAAGGAGGAAGGTTACAGCCATAGGGTCAGTTGGTGATTCGGTAACAGACACCTGCACGTCCTGGGGACTTATATAATAAAAAGAGAACGCAGTAAGACTGAGCCACAGAGAGCGAGCGAGACTTGAAACCAAGGAAGCAGGATACAGGGAGATGACGCAGGTAACAGGCTGGACTCTGCTCAGTGACTCTGATTTCCTGTCACCCGGCCCCTTGTGAAGTGAATTACACCAGTGTACTTTGGGGTGTGAAGCACTTTCGTTCCTGCTGGGCAACGCTTTACATCCACTTTGCGCTGGCGTAGGTGACAAGGTGCAGGGCAATGGGGCTCAGGCCCACAGAAGTTGGATTGAACGTGGTAACAGGCCAGAAGTCAGTGAGGGGAAGTGAGGAGGACAGAATGCGCTTGGAGAGGGAGTGACTTTAGCAGCAGCATTTGTGATAGACAGGAGGGGAATGAGGTGAAAGCAGGGAAGCTGGAGATTTTGATACAGTAGAAGATATTGATACAGCCCCTTGGATAATACCCCTGTCAAGCTTCCTCCCCCACTCTGAACTCTAGGGTACAGATGTGGGGACCTGCATGAAAACCTCCTAAGCTTACTTTTACCAGCTTAGGTTAAAACTTCCCCAAGGTACAAATTAATTTTATCCTTTGTCCTTGGAATATCCACTGCCAGCACCAAACTCTAACTGGGTTTACTGGGAAATGTAGTTTGGACACGTCTTTCCCCCCAAAATCCTCCCAACCCTTGCACCCCACTTCCTGGGAAAGGTTTGGTAAAAATCCTCACCAATTTGCTTAGGTGACCACAGACCCAAACCCTTGGATCTGAGAACAATGAAAAAGCATTCAGTTTTCTTACAAGACTTTTAATAGAAATAGAAGGAAATAGAAGTAAAGGAATCACCTCTGTAAAATCAGGATGATAGATACCTTACAGGGTAATTAGATTCAAAACATAGAGAATCCCTCTAGGCAAAACCTTAAGTTACAAAAAAGATACACAGACAGAAATAGTTATTCTATTCAGCACAATTCTTTTCTCAGCCCTTTAAAGAAATCATAATCTAACACATACCTAGCTAGATTACTTACTAAACGTTCTAAGACTCCATTCCTGGTCTATCCCCGGCCAAAGCAGCCTACCCACAGACACAGACCCTTTGTTTCTCTCCCTCCTCCCAGCTTTTGAAAGTATCTTGTCCCTCATTGGTCATTTTGGTCAGGTGCCAGCGAGGTTACCTTTACCTTCTTAACCCTTTACAGGTGAGAGGATTTTTCCTCTGGCCAGGAGGGATTTTAAAGGGGTTTACCCTTCCCTTTATATTTATGACAACCCCCACCTCAGAGAGCCCCTAGGCCCCCTCTCCAAGACCCCAGCACAGAGGGGTATCGGGGTGTTCTGGGGTGCGCCAGGGGCTGGAGGAGACATGGCAGGGGCATTCTTACATCTCTGCAATGGCCCAGAGGAATCACTGAGGCAGGGCACAAGTTAAGGCACCCCTGAGCGTACGAGCCACCCCCCTGCACCAGCCGCCGTGCCAGTGTGGGGATGAGTCTGGCCACGGGCTGCAGCTGAGACGGTGGCAAAGAGAGGGTTAATCTGTATTGATGTTATACAGGGAATAGTGACAAGACACAGCACGAGCCTGGATGTGAAGCATTCTGATATCGCGGTGTGACATTCTGGGGATCCCCCAGAGCAGTCAGGCGGTCTGTCACCACCTGCCTGTGACCGTGGGTCCCTTAATCCTGTGTGGCTCTGGCTCGGAGCCCTGGCACCAGCATCCAGCCCACAGGCAGAAAGGTCTCACCCTGGCTTCCAGCAGCCTCGTTATCCCTGCAGGGTGACCCCACCAGCCCTTCCAGTCCCAAGCATCCCCAAATCCACCTACCCCGAGTTCTTCACTGCCAGACCTTTTCCCCTCTAGTTCCTCACCCCAAAGTCTTGAAACCAGCCCCCCAGTTCTCAGTTCACTTTGGGACACACTCCACACCGTTTGCACACTAGAGACCCATCATTTGTCTCTCCTGGGTTGTACAATGCGAGGTGCTGGGGGTTAGTCTTGTCTGGCTGGGGAGGCAGCTCCTCCCTGCCTGGCTGGCCACCACCCTGCTGGGAGCGGGAGATGAAGCTTTAGGAACCAGCTCCAGACTCTACATACACGATACATAAATCCCTAAGCACAGCCTGGATCCATCTCGCACAGTGATCAGTAAGTAGAGAACATCACAGGCTTTCAGAAAAGAGCTCACTCAACATGATTATACACAATAGCATTGTACACAATCCTTTGAGTCCATTGCTTGTTCTTAGGGGTTCGGACCCCCTGTTCTGCCCTTGGGGTGTCTGGACCCCGTGACACATGGCAAAGGGGGCAGCATTTGAACCTAGATTTTAGTGGGGCAGTAGCTCCACGACAGTCAAGGTTGAAACTCTCCTCCTGTGTAGCAGTCTAAAATCCCCCTGCACACTCAACTGCCTTGAAAATTGCTGTGATACCAACAGGTTTTTGCACATAGGTGGGGAGGGGGGGTGCTTAACTTCATCAGTCTCAGCTGATGACACCTGTCAGGATAGACCTCAACCAGAGGAGCATCCCTGAGGGAACCGGGACCCAGAATAAAACAGAGATTTATTTGTCAAAATCAGCGCTATGAACAGCCCCCCGAAACGAAGTGGAAGTGAGGTTGAGGCTGTGGAACAGACGTCCAATAGGAATAGTGGGGGCAGACGGACTAGTTTTAAGAAGGAGCTTGGTAAGTTTAGGAACGGGACGATATGACGGGGCTGCCTACGGTATCAGAGGACTGGACTCAACCCAGGAGGTTCCTTCCAGTCCTATGTTCTATTGTTCCCAAAACAAACCACAGCTTAATAATACCAACTAATTATACTTCTCTGAATGCTCATATATAAGGCTATGATTTAGTCATGGGTATTTTTAGTAAAGGCCACAGACTGGTCAAGGGCAATAAAAAAAAGTCACGGCCAAAGATCTGTCCGTGACTTTACTAAAAATGCCCCTCACTAAATCTTAGGTGCTGGGGGAGGAGGGGTGCTCCAGGGGAGGCTGCTGCTGGGGGGGTGCTCCGACAGTCACTGCTGCTCCTGGGGGGGTGGCGGCCAGTAGCCCCACCGCCGCTGCTGCTCCTCCAGGCGGGGGGGGAACCCGGGGCCCCACCGCTGCTGCTCCTAGACTGCTGCTCCGTGGCAGGGCCCGGGATCAGTTGTCTGGGGCCGCCGAAGCAGTGGCCAGAGTGGCTGGCCCTGGGGTCACCCAGGTGCTGGGGCAGCCCCAGGGTCAGCTGCACCAGCCGCTGCAGCTGCAGAAGTCATGGAGGTCCTGGAAAGTCATGGACTCTGTGACTTCCAGGACCTCCATGAAAGACTCACAGACTTACTCATATATAAGCTAACAATCACATTTTCATACTGCTAAGTATAAATCAGTGACAATTCCTAATACTAGGCAAATAATTTCCTAAATCATTTGCAAAAAGAAAAGGAGTTCTTGTGGCACCTTAGAGACTAACCAATTTATTTGAGCATGAGCTTTCGTGAGCTACAGCTCACTTCATCGGATGCATACCGTGGAAATTGGCAGTTTCCACGGTATGCATCCGATGAAGTGAGCTGTAGCTCACAAAAGCTCATGCTCAAATAAATTGGTTAGTCTCTAAGGTGCCACAAGTCCTCCTTTTCTTTTTGCGAATACAGAGTAACACGGCTGTTACTCTGAAACTAAATCATTTGAAATCTCTCAGCTACAATTGTGGGGTACGGCATTTTGGAAAGAGGGCACAGCTGTCCCGTGCGCATGCTAGGAGTATGGCTTACGTAGTGCGCAGCTACTAGTGTGCGTCAACTCAGTGCCAACGTACCCCCATGTGGACAAGGCCCGAGTTTCATACATTCGCTGAGATTAAACTTTAAAACAACCCTCTGTAGGGCACATATCAAGAGGAGGCTGGTGTGATGGATTCTGGGGTAAACGTGTAACAGGAAGACAGTTGGTGGGTGGCTTGCGGTTCTGTAAGTGTAGGTAAGAGACATGAAATGGAGCCGTTCCCTTTAACGCTCCTCTGGGAATGGTCTCGGAGAGGGAGATTTCCTTATGCTATATCTATTGGCAGATGTTCCTGCTCTATTCCACGGTGCAAGGCCTGCAAGGTGTACGATTTTATTTAGACTTTAAAGTAGGGGTGGGCAAACTTTTTGGCCTGAGGGCCACATCGGGGAATACAAATTGTATGGCGAGCCATGAATGCACACAAAATTGGGGTTGGGGTGCGGGAGGGGGGTGTCCCTTCTCTGGCTCATATGTGTGGAGCGGCCCCCGACCATTGAAGCAGGGCCACGCGGCCGCTTCTGAGAGTCGTGTGGTGCGGCCCCCGACACCCCAGCTCGAGCAGCCCCCAACCCGGCACCCCAGCTGGAGCGCCAGAGCGGAGCAAGCCCCAGACCCTGCTCCCCAGCGGGAGCTCATGGGCCAGCTTAAAACGGCTCGACCTGCGGGCCATAGTTTGCTCACCCCTGCTTCAGAGGCATGCTCTGGCTTGTGTTAAGTAAGAGCTGTCGCCTCTCTTCTTAACCATTGGGCAGCAGGTATTTATGGCTCCCTGGCTGCAATTTAGCCCCCTATCAGGACATCCAGCTTGCTGGCATGTCACAGCGTTCTTTCAATACGTCTGGGATCTTACATGAGAGCAGCAAAATACAACAGTTGTTTTGCTTTGTGGCTTACATCTCTCTAAATTGCATCAAATTATAACTATTTCCCATTCTTCCTAAAAGGAACAATTACTTTGAAATGTAAAATTTAGAATTCATAATCTGAGGCGAGAAAAGGGAGAGGTAAATCTCTGAGTGACTTTCTTCCTCTCCTGTCCCCTGTGGAGACTAGAAGATCCATCATTCTTTTAAAACCAAGGCAATGTTCGGAAAAAGCTTTGAAGACTGAAGCCAGTGACTCGATTCTAAATCTGCTTCCCAGAAACTTAAGTGTAACCCCAGTTCTTTCTTGCAGGTCAGACAGAGGAGAGAGCATCTGGGTGTGTAACAATGGCCGGATCAGATGACACCATTGCGATGCCGGCTCTGGGCCGCCCTTTCCAGCTGGGGATGCTGTACGACTGCCGCAAGGACTCCCTCATCCCAGGTAATTGTCACCCGGGGGGAGCCCGGGGCCCAACTTAGCGTTTCAGAAAAAAGAAGCATTTGGCACCTGTTTCTTTTAGGAACATTTGGGTTTGGGATTTGAGTTGGGGAAAAAACAAAGGGCATCCAAACCTGCCCGGGTACTGTCCTGCTGACCCTCCTTACAGCACTGGCTGCACTAGGAGAAAGGAGAAACTTCCCATCCACTCCCCTGCCACTGCGATATCTCTGCAGCCCCACCCGCATGGCAGTCGGCCTAGGAAAGGGGGACAGTGCCCCCGAGCTGGCTCATCCCCCCATTTCCACATGGGACAGGTGAGGTCCTGGTGAGAAGGGTCCTCTCTACACACAGATCTTCAGGGCATGAGGGGACCCATTAGAAGGAAAAACTTCAGCTATTCACACGCATCACTGTGACCCATATTAACTGTCCCCCGCTCCCGGAAAAGGCCTGGCATCGCTGTGGACAGCTCAGTGAAAACACCCACTCTGTGTCCAGTGGCAGGCCAAGCCGTGAACAGGGTGCTCGGGTGCCTGAGGAACGGGATGGAAAATGCCATCAGAGCTATTCCAATGGCATTATACAGGTAACCCTTCTGCCAGGGGACGTTGACAGCAACCAGGGCCGGATTCAATATCCAGGGGTTCCCTTTCAACAGTACAACACAGAACCGGTACAAGCTCCCACCCAATAACCCGGGACAATTACACACACCCCTGGGCGCCTCGAAGAGGCTGTCCTACCCCCCTCCCACGCACAGAGCCTGAGTGCAAAAAAGAAACTTTGAATGAAAGGAGGGAAGTCACCGGACATTAAGTTGGGATCACGCTGCAAGCAGGATTCATAAACCTAAAACCGTGAGCAACCCCCCACCCCAGAGTGCGCTGGGCAGGGTCTTTTGCCTCAGGTTCTTGACTTCTACAACCAAAAGTTCCTTCAACGGGTCTGTCCCTTCTCCCCCACCCCACCCCACCCCACTCACAGTGGCTGTCCTTGGTCAGTGAGGACCCAGACTTCAGAGGTGCAACAGCTCACTTCTAGAGTGCTAATTAGCTCTATCTTTAAACAGTAGCAAGGCTAGTTAAACCATGCCTATGATTCTTAGGCAGAACCCACACTTCCCAGCAGGGACACCTGCCCCCCACCCCTTCTTACTTTCACAGGGCTCTGGCATCCGAAACTCCTGCTTAGCCAATTCAGTTCAGTTGAGGGTGACCCCCTCAAACAGGACAGGCTAAGCACAGATCTGCTGCCCTTTACTCCTACAATCAGGATAACAACATTTCATTACCCCTGCATTCAATACAAGTTCAGAGTAGCAGCCGTGTTAGTCTGTATTCGCAAAAAGAAAAGGAGGACTTGTGGCACCATAGAGACTAACCAATTTATATGAGCATGAGCTTTCGTGAGCTATAGAAGTGAGCTGTAGCTCATGAAAGCTTATGCTCATTCAATACAAAGTGATTTCTAACCCAACACCAGCCAGAGCTGATCACTTTCGCAACACAGCTCTGTCTGCTGGATACCTTGGCAGAGGGGGTGTGTTCATGTGAATACAGTCTTGTCCTGAAGCCTTTCCCCCTCCCCAGCTAGCTGGCAGGGGAGAGCTCATTCAAACCCTGCTTACATATAAATCAATGGGCCACCCTCCCCTGCAATGTGTGTTCAGTGCTGGCCATCCCATCACAAAGAGGATATAACAGAAACCGGGGGGGTTTGGACAGTGATGATGAGAATAACTAGAGGCCTGGGGAGAATTTCACAGGAAGAGAGATTGACAAAACAAAATATTTCATATGGAGAGAAGAATAAGGGGAAATTGCTACAGGGATACAGAAAAATGAATGGGTTAGAGAAGGTAAATACGCAGGAGCTATTTACTCTTTCATAGTACAAGAACAAGGGGACACTATGAAATTAAAATACACCTAATTTAAACAACAAAAGGACATACATTTTAAAGCAACGTGATTAGCATGACGAACTCTCTGCCCCTAGATATCACTGAATCACAGAAATGTAGGGCTGGACGGATCTTTGAGAGGTCATCTAGTCCAGCTACCTGTGCTGAGGCAGGAATAAGTGCACCTTGACCACCTTTGACAGGTGTTTGTCTAACTTGTTCTTCAAAACCTCCAGAGACGGGGATTCCACAACCTCCCTTGGAAGCCTGTTCCAGAGCTTCACTACTCCCATAGTTAGAAAGTTTTCCTATTATCTAACTTAAATCTCCCTTGCTGCAGATTAAGCCAATTACTTTTTGTCCTCCCTTCAGCGGATGTGGAGAACAATTGATCACTGTCATCTTTATAACAGCCCTTAACATATTTGAAGACTGTTATCAGGTTCCCTCTCAGTCTGCTTTTCTTAAGACTAAACATACCTGTTTTTTTAACCTATCCTCAAAGGTCATGTTTTCTAAACCATTTATCATTTTTGTTGCTCTCCTCTGGACTCTCCAATTTGTCCACATCTTTACTGAAGTGTGACACCCAAAACTGGACACAATACTCCAGCAGAAGCCTCACCAGTGCCGAGAAGAATCATAGAATCATAGAATATCAGGGTTGGAAGGGACCCCAGAAGGTCATCTAGTCCAACCCCCTGCTCAAAGCAGGACCAATTCCCAGTTAAATCATCCCAGCCAGGGCTTTGTCAAGAGCGGGACAACTACATCCCGTGTCTTACTCCTGTTAACACACCCCAGAATGGCATTAGCCTTTTGCATAACTGGATCCCATTGTGGGCTCCTATCACTTTGTGATCCACTATAACCCCAGTTCTCTTTTTGCAGTACTACTGCCTAGCCAGTATTCCCCGTCTTGTATTTGTGCATTTGATTTTTCCCTCCTAAGTGTAGTACTTTGCATTTGTCTTTGTTGAATTTCATCTTTATAAACTGGAGAATTGATCTGAAATCAACAAGGTCATTTTGAATTTTAATCCTGTCCTGCAAAGTGCTTGCAGCTTGGTGTCATCTGGTAATTGTATCAGTGTGCTCTCCACCCCATTATCTAAGTCATGGATCAAAATACTGATTAGCACCAGACTCAGGACAGACTCCTGCAGGACCCCACTACCTACATCCTCCTAGTTTGACAGCAAACCATTGATAACTACTCTCTGAGCACAGCCTTTCATCGAGTTACCCACCTACCTTATAGCAATTTCATCGATACCGCATTTCTCTAGTTTCTTATGGGAATGTAACGTGGGACTGTGTCAAAATCCGTATTAAAATCAAGATCTATCATGTCTCCTGCTTCTCCCCCTAAACACTAGGCCAGCAACCCTGTCAAAGAAGGCAGTTCGGTTGGTTTGGCATGATTGGTTCCTGACAAATCCATGTTGGCTATTACTTATTACCCTGTTATCTTCTAGGTGCTTACAAACTAATTGTTTAATAGCTTGTTCCAGTATCTTTCCAGGGTTGAAGGTAGGCTGACTGTTCTATAATTCCCCAGGTCCTCTTTGTTTCCCTTTTTAAAGATAGGTACCATATTTGCTTTTCTCCTGTCCTCTGGGACCGTACCCATCCTCCATGAGTTCTCAAAGATAATCACTAACAGATCCAAGATCTGCTTCAGCTAGTTCCTTAAGGTGAATTTAGTCAAGCCCTGCTGACTTGAATACATCTAATTATCTAAATATTCTTTAAGCTGTTCATTTGCTATTCTGTGTTGTGTGCCTTCCCCCTTATTATTAATTCTAATTGTATTAAGCACCTGGTCACAATTTACCGTTTTAGAGAAGATTGAAGCAAAGTAGGCATTAAACACTTCTGTGTTCTTGATGTCATTAGCTTTCCTTCCACACTAAATAGTGGACCTACACTTTTCATCGTCTTTCTTTTGCTCCTAATATATTTTTACAAACCCTCTTCTTACGGCCTTTTATGTCCCTTGCTAGGTGTAACTCATGTTGTCCCTTAGCCTTTCTGAGTTAGTCCCTGTCTGCTTATACTATTCTTTTGTACTCCTCCTTAGCAATTCATCCATGTTCCCACTTTTTGTAGGGTTTCTTTTTGATTTTCAGGTTACTGAAGAGCTCCTGATGAAGCCATATTGTCCTCCTGCTGTTTTTCTTATCTTACCTTCAAATCAGAATAGTTTGCAGCTGTGCCTTTAATACTGTCTCTTTTACGAACTGTCAGCTCTCCTGAACTCCTCTTTTTCCTTAGATTTTCTTCCCAGGAACGTTACTGAAGAGTTCTCTGAGTCTAATGAAGTCTGTTTATTCCTTTGAAGTCCATTGTCTTATTCTCTCTTTTCACTCTTCCCTTTCCTTAAAATAATAAAATCTATCATTTTATGAACACTGTCACCCAAATTGCCTTTTACTTTCAGATTTGCAACCAATTTCCTCCCTTTTAGTCAGAATCAAGTCTAAAATGGCTGCCCCCTTGTTACTTCCTCCATCTTCTCAAACAAGAAGTTGTCCCTAACACATTCCAAGAACTTACTGGACACTTTGTGTTTTGTGGGATTACTTTTACAACAGATGTCTGGGTAGTTGAAGTCCCCTATTACTACCAGGTCTTGTGGTACGGATATTTCTGTTATTTGCTCTAGAAATGCCTCATGCGTCTCTTCCTCTGGATTTGATGGTCTATAGAAGACCCCTACCATAACATCACCCCTGTTTTCCCCTGACCACTTTTATCTGTACCCATAGAATTTCAACTGGGTCAGCCTCTTACCTCCTGGACCACAGCATAAGTGTCTATACTCTTGATGTATAGTACAACCCCGCCTCCCTTTTTTGCTTACCTTTCCATCCTGAACATGCTATGCACCAATATTCTAGTCATGAGATTTATCGAACCAAATCTCAGTGATGCCAATTAAATACTAAATTAGCTTATGTACTAAGACTTCCAGCTCTTCCTGTCTATTCCCCATACAACTTGCCTTTTTGTATAGACAAGATATTTAGCAGATTCCCCCTCTGTTATCCCGCTTGTTGCTCCTATGACCCGAATGTAAATTTTCCATTCCACCTCCCACTCACCCCAGCAACATCTAGCCCTCTGTGAAGGTCACTTTTTTGATACTTACCTGTCATCTTTTGTCACCTGCCCCTTTGATCCTAATTTAAAGCCCTCCTCACTAGGTTGGCAAGTCAGTGCTCGAAGATGCTCCCCCGCTTCTTGGTCAGGTGTACTCCATCTCTTCCCAGCAGATTTCCTTCCTGAAACAGCCTCCCGTGACTTAGGAACCCAAAGTCCACCATTTGACACCACCCGCACAGCCATGCATCATCTCCAGGATGTGTGCGTCCCTGCCCGGGCCCTTAACCTCAACCAGGAGGATGGACAAGAACACAACATGCGCCCGTGACTCCTTCACCCTCACTCCCAGAGCCCAGGAGTCACTGCGCAGGGTCAGGCTGGCAGTATCATTAGTGCCCACGTAGATGCGTAGTGTGCGGCAGCAGCCAGATGGTTGGACGAGCCTTGGCAACCTTTCCAGAACACCTGGGGTGAGGGCTCCAGGCAGGCAGCACACCTCCTGGGACGTCAGGTCAGCTCAGCAGATGGAGGCTTCCATCCCTCTCTGCAGGGAGCTCTGACCACTACCACCCTACGTCCCCTCCTGGTGGGTGTGGTGGCCGTGAGCCTCCCAGTCTTGGGAGCAGGTGACTCCTCTTCCTCAGCCACTGGAGTCTGCTCCTCTCCTCCTGTGGCCAGTACAGCGTGCCAGTTCGTGACCTCGATGGATGGCGGGCCGGGGTGGGGAGTGGAGCACAGCCTGCTGTCTAAGGTGGCCAGCAGCCAGTCTCCTTTCTGCAGAGCATCCGGGTCTTCTTCCTCTTCTGGTGCCTCTGTCGTCATCCCTAGTCAGCTAGCGTCCTCCATCCCGGATGTCTCCACGTCCATCCTGGTGATGAAGTCCTCACGCTCCTGGATGCTACACAGATGAGCCACCTCCTCCCGCAGCTCTCTTACTGGCTACCTGAGGGACTCCACCAACAGACACCTCTCACACCAGCTGGTTCCCCCTTCCTGGCTGTTTTCAGCAGGGACATGCAGGCTGCATTCCCTGCAAGTGAAGATGAGGATCTGGGTAGAAGCCTCCAGTCAGGATGTCCGTCTGGCCAGGGCCCCACAGGTGCAGGCAGATGAAGAGCGAGCAGTGGTGTTGGCAGTGCAGCATTGCACGTTCTTCCTTGTGCAGTGCCTTCAAGTTAAAGAAAAACCCTACCTCCCTGCCTGCCTTCACTGGCAAACTCAGCCGGCTAACTCCCTTCATCTCCCAGCTGCCTTCGTCTCACCTCCATGTCCTGAGGCCAGGATTAGACATTGAGAGGGACTGGAAGTTTATATGGGTAACAAGAATACGGGGATTATAACAATGAAAAGAAAGTTTAGAAAGGGATATAAAACCTTATACTTAAGATTTAAGCCAATCTCCAACTATTAGAGATCAATGAGACCTCCACGAGGGCAGATTTTCCAACAATATAGTAGGGTTTCTTGCCTCTTCCTGTGAAGGATCTGGTGCTGGCTACTCTCAGAGACAGAATACTGGGCTAGATGGATCACGGATCAGGTCAACCATGGCAATTCCTAGCTTCTTAAATCAAAGAAACCAGATGTTTCTAATGGAAGTGACATTTCAATCATAACTATAGCACTTGCTACCTGGGACAGTGTACTCCTGAGGGGGGAGTGAACTCAGTCATTCTGAAGGGGGATTTATTAAAAAAAAAAATCAGAAAAGATCACATCTTCCAAAGTCCTCTAAGAAGCCGGGGGCAAGGGAAGGTTGTTAGGGGTGGAGTTCAGCCTTGACTTGGCACGTTTGTATGTTACCAGGTCAGTTTATGTGATGTCCGTCACTGGTTATTTTTCAATCTCAGAAACGAGACACAATTAAAACATGGATACACTCTGTGTCCTGTGCATCTATCAGTTACGTTACCATGTGTCTGTCTCTACTATTTCAGGGATCACGCTGTGGGGCCTGGAACAGCTTCGCAAGGATGTAAACACAAAACCACAACCCAAGACTGAATTTGAGATCATCGCATCCGACACCATTGAAGACAAGGCCAGTGCCCTCGATGTCACAGCCTCGCTGAAGGCCAGTTTCCTGGGGGGGCTGGTTGAAGTAAGTGGATCTGCCAAATACTTAAATGACACCAAAAAATCCAAACAACAGGCCAGAGTTACTCTCCAGTACTCTGCCACAACAAAGTTTGAGCAACTAACTATGAACCATTTAGGAACAGAGAATGTCTCTTATCCTGCTGTATTTGACCAAGGCACGGCCACCCATGTAGTCACGGCTGTGCTGTACGGGGCTCAGGCTTTCTTCGTGTTTGATCGGGAAGTTTCTTCTTCTGAGAATGTACGTGAGATAGAGGGAAAGCTGCAGATTGCAATTAAAAAGATACCCATGTTTTCCATAGAAGGGGAAGGAGCTGTCAAAATGGATGAAAAGGAAAAATTAAATGCTGCAAAATTTAACTGCAAGTTCCATGGTGATTTTGCTCTTGAGAGAAATCCAACTAATTTCCAAGATGCCATGCAAATATACTCCACCCTCCCCAAGCTGCTGGGTGACAGCGGGGAAAAGGCCGTACCAGTGAGAGTCTGGCTGTACCCGCTGACCAAGCTGGATTCCAGAGCTGCTCAGCTGGTGCGTGAGATCAGCTTAACACTGATTTCTGATGCTCAGACTGCTCTGGAGGAACTGGCAGAAGTAAACATGCGATGCAATGACATGGTGAAGAGTCCGATTGCCACAAGCTTCCCCGAAATCAAGCTGAAAATCCAGCAGTTCAGAGATCTGTGTAAGCAACACAGACAGACTTTCCAGAAACAGCTAGCAGGACTCTTACCGTTAATCCGTGGAGGTGGAAAAGAGGAAGGGGGCCTGGTGGATATTTTATCATGTAAAAATCAGTCACCGTTCAATACTCAGAGACTCAGTGAATTTCTGGGTACAAAGGAGAAAGAGATGAATTATGTGAATTCCTACCTTAAGATCCTAAGCAATGTAAAAGTGGTGTCCTCTCAGAGTAAACTAGATGAAATAGTACTCGACCCTGAGCTTGACTTTATCGTCTCCTTTACATTCACCTCACTGCATGAAGAGGAGCCATATTTATCAGATTTAAAACAGTGGCTTCAGACCCAGTATATAAAGGAAACTCATGATCCTGCAGCAGCCAGTTCTGTCGCTGAGAAACCAAAATCCAAAGTGTGGTTTGAGGGAAAAGAAATATATAAAAAAGCTCGAAAATCTGCAAAGTCCCTTTCACATTTTGTCAGTGTCAACAAATCTAACGGGAAGATTCGGTTCATTGTGTCCTCTGTTCCAGACAAGGACAATCCAGGCACTTCCATTTACCTGTATGAGGAGGGAGAGCTGATCAGCACCAACTTTGAGCCTCCATCAAAGCCTCTTCCTCCCCTGATTGATGGAATCAAACATGACCGTGTGCAGCTCAAGTTTAACCCAGCAGCCTATGGAAGGGCTGAGATATCCGGCTATCGGGCAGAGTACAGAATTGTAGGACAGGAGAACTGGACGGCTGTGAATGTAAATAACACGCAAGAGACATTCACAGTAACAGGGCTACATGCAAACACCGAGTACCAGTTCCGATACGCTGCAGTGAGCAAACCAGGGCTCAGCGAGAGCAGCGATGTGAGTAATCCTGTGAAGACTCTCCCTCCTACCAGCCCGCCTGGGAAGCCCGTAACAGTTATTGTAGATTCATCTGCCATCGCCCTCACCTGGGAGAGTCGAAGTGTCACTGGAGATGGAGTCAGAATAAGGGAGTATAAGGTGGAATATAAAGAGGAGGCAGGAGATACAATTCAGGAGGGGAAAGACAAATGGCTGGAACGAAGGACAGAAAAGAGAACCGAGTTCTATAGCATTGATGGGCTGAGTCCTGAGACACCCTACAGATTCCGGGTTTCGGCTGTGTGTGAGGATGGGGCTGTGAGTGACCCAAGCGAAGAGACTTGCATCTCAACCCTAAAGAAAGGTAATATTTAAATATATTTGCATACTTCTTCCCACCCCAAACACAGGACTTTGGAGTAGTTCATTCAGGTAAAACTATATTTATCTTTGCAAGAAAAATTGAGATGTCCCAAGTGTGTAATGTAGGCGTGACTTCAGAATAAAACTATTTCTTGCAATTTAATATTTGAACTGAAGTAATGCATACAGGGCCCAACCCAACCACCGGGATCTGCTGGGGACTGTACAAATGATACTGGGCTGCCAGGTCTGGTCAAGTTAAGGTACCAACCAGCTTCCTGTGAAAATCTTCACTCTTCTAAGTGCTCTAAAATTGTCATGGTTACATGGATTGCCTTGAAATTTGATGTGCCTCAGGGGGCACTGGCTAGGGTCAGTGATCCAAATCTGAGATCATTTGAGGGAGCAACATTCAGAGCATTATTGGACAGGTAGTACTGCTCATGAACTAAGGGGATCATACTGAGCATGTGTGGACAGAGGAGCCAAGAGACTCTGGAGGTGGAGAGCTTCCACTGTAGCTGGACAGAATCATAGAATTATAGAATATCAGGGTTGGAAGGGACCCCAGAAGGTCATCTAGTCCAACCCCCTGCTCAAAGCAGGACCAATCCCCAATTAAATCATCCCAGCCAGGGCTTTGTCAAGCCTGACCTTAAAAACTTCTAAGGAAGGAGATTCTACCACCTCCCTAGGTAACGCATTCCAGTGTTTCACCACCCTCCTAGTGAAAAAGTTTTTCCTAATATCCAACCTAAACCTCCCCCACTGCAACTTGAGACCATTACTCCTTGTCCTGTCCTCTTCTACCACTGAGAATAGTCTAGAACCATCCTCTTTGGAACCACCTCTCAGGTAGTTGAAAGCAGCTATCAAATCCCCCCTCATTCTCTTCTGAAGACTAAACAATCCCCGTTCCCTCAGCCTCTCCTCATAACTCATGTGTTCCAGACCCCTAATCATTTTTGTTGCCCTTCGCTGGACTCTCTCCAATTTATCCACATCCTTCTTGTAGTGTGGGGCCCAAAACTGGACACAGTACTCCAGATGAGGCCTCACCAATGTCGAATAGAGGGGGACGATCACGTCCCTCGATCTGCTCGCTATGCCCCTACTTATACATCCCAAAATGCCATTGGCCTTCTTGGCAACAAGGGCACAGTGCTGACTCATATCCAGCTTCTCGTCCACTGTCACCCCTAGGTGCTTTTCCGCAGAACTGCTGCCTAGCCATTCGGTCCCTAGTCTGTAGCTGTGCATTGGGTTCTTCCGTCCTAAGTGCAGGACCCTGCACTTATCCTTGTTGAACCTCATCAGATTTCTTTTGGCCCAATCCTCCAATTTGTCTAGGGCCCTCTGTATCCTATCCCTGCCCTCCAGCGTATCTACCACTCCTCCCAGTTTAGTATCATCCGCAAATTTGCTGAGAGTGCAATCCACACCATCCTCCAGATCATTTATGAAGATCTTGAACAAAACCGGCCCCAGGACCGACCCCTGGGGCACTCCACTTGACACCGGCTGCCAACTAGACATGGAGCCATTGATCACTACCCGTTGAGCCCGACAAACTAGCCAACTTTCTACCCACCTTACAGTGCATTCATCCAGCCCATACTTCTTTAACTTGCTGACAAGAATACTGTGGGACACCGTGTCAAAAGTTTTGCTAAAGTCAAGAAACAATACATCCACTGCTTTCTCTTCATCCACAGAACCAGTAATCTCATCATAGAAGGCGATTAGATTAGTCAGGCATGACCTTCCCTTGGTGAATCCATGCGGACTGTTCCTGATCACTTTCCTCTCATGTAAGTGCTTCAGGATTGATTCTTTGAGGACCTGCTCCATGATTTTTCCGGGGACTGAGGTGAGGCTGACTGGCCTGTAGTTCCCAGGATCCTCCTTCTTCCCTTTTTTAAAGATGGGCACTACATTAGCCTTTTTCCAGTCATCTGGGACGTCCGCCGTTCGCCACGAGTTTTCAAAGATAATGGCCAATGGCTCTGCAATCACAGCCGCCAATTCCTTTAGCACTCTCGGATGCAACTCATCCGGCCCCATGGACTTGTGCACGTCCAGCTTTTCTAAATAGTCTCTAACCACCTCTTTCTCCACAGAGGGCTGGCCATCTATTCCCCATGTTGTGATGCCCAGCGCAGCAGTCTGGGAGCTGACCTTGGGCTCTGTAGATAGGGCAATTTCCTGCAATATCACTGAAAGATCTTATTGTACTAACTGTATGTACTGCTGTGGGCCAGGATTGTGTATAACCTCTCTAGTGAGGAGATGTGATGGATGTAAGACGTGGCGGTTCAAAAGGCTGTATTGAAAATGTGCCAGACAAGTATGGACTTTTGGGACAATAAATATTAAGTGGATTTCCTGGGGAGTCCCTAGGGCGAGGTTAATGCAAATTACTTACCTCTGGTCAATGCAAAAATCCAGCCTTTTGAAGTTACACTCTGAGGGGAGGGTTTTTTCTGTTGATTACCTGTTACAGAAGGCGAAGATCAAAGGCCAGAGTTGGATAAAGATATGGCTGATCTGCCCAGCCATTGCTCTGGTTCTGGATCTAAACTTCAAACCCTGGGGAATATCCAGATGTGGGGTTTGAAGGACTAAAACCTTCTAGAGCTGTAGATTGGAGTTGGGGGGACAGGGAAATCTCAGGTCAGCTTTCGAGCTTTATTGTTTTAATATTTATTCTCTGTCATGCTTTTATCTAAAAGAAGAAACGTGGTTGCTTAGAAGGAGCTGTGTGGAAACATATAGCTGTGGGCAATGCACTGCTTGTTGTCTTCAGAGAGAAAGCAAAGCGTAGGCCCTGGCCTGTTTAGGCAGTCTGGCTTGCTGGGGATATCCCGGGGTGAGGCGGGGAGCTGTGCAGCCTTAAAAGCCCAAGTCAGGCGGGAGTGAGACGTGGATCTCTGCCCATGAGAGGTGATGGCTGGGAGTCCAAAACCTTTAAGAGGGTGCCTGGAAGAACTGTGAAGGGTGAATACAGAAGCAGTTACCCTGAAACTGTGATGAACTCAAGGGGATAAGAAGCAAGCCTTTGATCCTGAGTCCACCCAGCCAATGTCAAGCCCACCTAGGGCAGAAATCTGGAAAAAGCTCAAAGGCAAAAGGCATGTTGCTAAATCTGCCCATTGGTTTTAAAAAAATATATTTATTATTATTATTTTGGGAAATGTATAACTCTTCCCGGGGGTGCCCAGGATTGTGAGGCACCTCGCTGCCACCTGCCCTTAGCATGGGGTCGTCTTGTCTGTGCCTGCCATGGGTCAGCTCCCTGATACCACCAGCTGCAGGGCAACACAAGCACTCCCCGTTCAGCTTGTGCGGGCTCCACTGTCCCTCACACGGGTTAGCGATATCCACACTCCAACCCCCCAGTCCTCCGAGCATCCCCCAGCGTGTCCAGCCCCTGATAATCAGGACACTCACAGAATTACCAGACCCACTGTTCCCAGAACACACCAGCCTATTAGTTAGACCTTAGAACACAGTTCCACTTAACACATGGCGCTTAGATTTGTTTATACAGAAATCATGTATACGTGTATTTAACATGGAGCACAGACTGAAATGAAGCCAGCAGAAATACCGGAGACTAAGGTTATATAGCAACTAAAATCTTCACACACATCCTAGAGCCTCAACTTAACTAACAAGATGCCTCTTGTCTAATAAGGTCCTGCTCACCCAAAGACCTTCTCACGGCACGTTTCAATCCCGAAGGCCGAGACCTTCCTTTCCTAAGACCAAGCCCTTTGTCAGCTTGTCTTCCCAGATGAAGGATGCCTGGGCATCCGTCTGTATCCACAGATATATTAGACCAGTCCTTTGTTCTTCACCTGAAAACAGGGTTCCACCCCCTTCCCCCACCCAGCTGTTCACCTCTTCCTGTTAATGTCTTCTCCTGAAGTCCCCACAATTTCTTCATTAGCATTTGACTCCGTATGCAAATACACTGTCATTGTGAGAGACAGTTCACCATAGTCAGCCAGGGTGATACGTGTCTCCTGCCTCCTGTCTGGTGGAACTGCCTTCAGGCATCTACCTCTGGGTGATCTGCCTTTAACTTCAAGGACACAATTGCCAACATACACACCCCTCTCCTTACACATTATCCGCACACACATCCCGCAATGATTACAATGACCAGCGTGACACAGGCTTTCAGTAGAGACTTACGTGACACTCTTTGGTGAACTAGAATGTAAATACCCGTCCCAGGGGATCCCTGTAAACTTCGTGTACCCCTGGACCCTCTGCCAGTTGGCACCAAGAGTCCCCTGGGTCACAGAATATCCTCAAAGTATTTTGTGGGGGGGAAATTGGACACATGAATGTTTGCTTGGAGGGGCGAGATTGGAGCAGGGGATGGGGGAGAGCATTTGGGGTTCAGCAAGGGTAGAGGACGTTATGGGGAGGTGGATAAATGGGGTAGGGGGAAGGGCATGCATATGATCTTTACAAGGCCAGAATGGCCGCTCTCTCCTACTAGCAACATTTCTCCTTTTGTTAAAAAAACTCAGAAATTAAATGTCAGAAACGTCATTAGCCCAGAGCTGAGGCTGCCTGGCAATAACTCGCGCCTTCCAGAACGTCAAGTGCAGCAAAACTCAAACTTGTGAAAACCAGGAAATACAGAGCTAAGGGACATGCCTTAACACACAACCTTAACTCTGCCCACTCAAGCCATGCCTCAGTACACCCATGACATACTCAGGCTCTGCCTTTGCACTGTACTGAGCAGGAGCTCCCTACGCCTGCCCTACGCTCGATCTCAGCCCACGCCACAGAAAGAACACCACAGCTGCTAAATCTTGCAACTCCTTTTACAGTCAGCTCACCCTAATGCACACGATGCCAACTGACACCCTGCTTTCCCTGACCCTGCATTAAACTCACCTTCCACACTCATCGCCCAGCCCCCCATGGCAAGAGGAGCCCTGTGCCTCACGAGGGACACCAGCCTGCCCAGCGCAGCACTGAAACGAGGCATCCTGGTTCTCCCAAGGTAGACAGGCACCTCTTTCCTTTGATCACCCACACAGGGGCCAGGGAGAGAGGGGGACACACACACACACTCAGAGGGCCACAGTCACCCAGATCACCTCCTATCCCAATCACAGATCTTCCAAGATGGTTCAATTTATTCCTCCACCCTTCAGTACAGCAGCACCTACCACAGGGATTACAGCTGCAGTGCATGCAGATAATTCCCAGAGGCCATTGCCAGCTCCAGAGGGCAGAGTTAAGGTTGCGAAGGTGTTTACCTGAACTCGCTATGTCCCGGCATTCACAAGATTCAGTTTTGCTGAACTGACTTTCTTGAGGGGTGCAAGGTCTCACCAGGCATCTTAACGCTGCGTTAGTGAAGTATTTTTGCCATGTTATCTCTCTCTCTGTGTCGATAGTTAGCTGTATAGAGAGCAGCACCGACTGGCATACATATATGTTACACAGTATTGTTCCGAAGTGGGTGAGTGCAGGGGGGAAGATTCTGAGGCTCAGGTCTGGCCCAGCCGATCCTTTCGCTCTGTCATTGACCCATGTGTGCCGATAACGCTCTGATTCTGTCTCTCCCCAGCGAATGTGACTCTGGATCCAGACACGGCACATCCTGAGCTCGTCCTGTCTGATGATCGAAGAACCGTGAGCCGGGGACATGAGAGCCAGACGCTGCCTTACAAACCGGAGAGATTTCGTTATTTGCTGAGTGTGGTGGGCTCTGAGGGCTTCACCTCGGGGAAACATTCCTGGCAGGTGAAGGTGAAGGGAGGAGTAGCCGGAGACTGGGCTGTGGGGGTAGCTAGACAGTCTGTGCTGAGGAAGGAAGAGGTTGGCTTTACCCCCGAGAATGGGGTCTGGGTGGTGCAGAAATGGGGCAATGCCAGAGACTATCGGGCTCAAACCTCGCCTGTCACCCGCCTGTCCTTGAGTAGAGAACCCAGCAGGATCCGGGTCTCTCTGGACTATGAAGGGGGGTTGGTGGCATTTAATTATGCTGATGATCTGGCCCCGATCTTCACTTTCCCACAGGCTTCTTTCAATGGGGAGAAAATCTTCCCTTTCTTCTGGGTCTGGGGTGGAGGATTCCAGCTGAGCATCCATCCCTGAGACTCAGGGTAGCCCGGGGCCCTGTCAGTACCATACAGAGCAGGCTAGACCCATCTCACAGTCCTGCAGTGACTGCCCAGTCTGCTTGTTCTCATGCTGTATGGTTCTGTAGGATTATATCCGTGAACAGGGTCAGAGAAAGGTGGGGGGCAGAGGGGTGGGGAGAGGAAAGAAAAAGTACCTCCAGGGAGTGGGAAGGAGGGAATGGGAGAGGGGAACTTTGGCGGGGGGACTGGGGAGGGATAGAGGATGGATAACACTGTGAATAGCTAGACGCGGGAGGGTCAGCTACCTTGCAAAGTACACAGATCTTGAAATGAGTTTGCAGCAGTGAGGGTTTAGTACTTCTCCTTGTGGAGTCAGTGGGGGCTTGTCTACATGTCTAAAGGTGTAGCGCTTTCGTGAAGATGTTACTATGGCAGAGATTCTCCCGTCAGCATGGTGACTCCACTGCCTGAGAGGCGGTAGCTACGTTGGCAGGAGATGCTCTTCCGTCTACACAGGGGTTAGGTTAACTGCGTCGCTAGGAGGGTTCACACCCCTGAGCAATGTAGTTATACCGATGTGAGTTTGTAGTGCCCACCTGGCCTGAGAGTCTCTGTCCCAGGGCAGGATCCTTGTCCGGAGCCTGCTCAATGCACCGGTACATGTGACAGAAATGGATCCCTTAGAATGAGTCTGTGGGATGGTTCTGGCTGGAGCTTGCATGGGCGCGGATGGTGGAAAGCTGAGGGATCTGCAGGCAGTGCTAGAATGCCATTGGCAGTGTGATCCCCGCGCCAAGAACCACTGCGACTGGAAGCTCAGCTGCAGAATGGGCACTAGGAGCTCCGCCCTTTGAGCCCTGTGCCGGTCTTGGCCAGAATCCCCCGTGGTGCTCACTGTCTGAAAGGGGCGAAGTAAAACCAGGGCTCTCGCCCAGCATCTCCACCCCCTCTTCCTGTCAGGGCACAAGGCTGGCAGCTCACTGCACTGTCTCCACGTCCTCATCAGGGGGCTTCTAGCTGAGACACGGACAATTGCTCCACTCGCAGCATGGGCCCTTTGCACAGTCTGAGGGGGCAAGTTAGTCAGTTAGGTCATTTTATTATCCATTTATGGTTGTGATGTAATGATTAACTCGGATACTAAGTTACTTCTAATTAAGGTATGCTAACTAGATTTCAATGGTAGGATTATAGAAGTATAAGAGTGATAAGTAGCATTAGGTATATAAGTGCAGCATGGCTGAAATGCAAGGCCTGCAGGCTGAGGCCTGTCAGATTTCAGCTTAGCCGTACTCGGCCAAAGGTTTAAGAATGCTTGACATGAGTAAGGGTATGTCTACACTACGAAATTAGGTCGAATTTATAGAAGTCGGTTTTTTAGAAATCAGTTTTATATATTCGAGTGTGTGTGTCCCCACAGAAAATGCTCTAAGTGCATTAAGTGCAGTAACTCGGCGGAGCGCTTCCACAGTACGGAGGCTAGAGTCGACTTCCGGAGCGTTGCACTGTGGGTAGCTATCCCACAGTTCCCGCAGTCTCCGCTGCCCATTGGAATTCTGGGTTGAGATCCCAATGCCTGATGGGGCTAAAACATTGTCGCGGGTGGTTCTGGGTACATATCGTCAGGCCCCCGTTCCCTCCCTCCCTCCGTGAAAGCAAGGGCAGACAATCGTTTCGCGCCTTTTTTCCTGAGTTACCTGTGCAGACGCCATACCACGGCAAGCATGGAGCCCGCTCAGCTCACTGTCACCATATGTCTCCTGGGTGCTGGCAGACGTGGTACTGCATTGCTACGCAGCAGCAACCCATTGCCTTGTGGCAGCAGACGGTACAGTACGACTGGTAGCCATCATCGTCATGTCCGAGGTGCTCCTGGTGGCCTGTGTGAGGTCGATCAGGAGCGCCTGGGCAGACATGGGCGCAGGGACTAAATTTGGAGTGACTTGATCAGGTCATTCTCTTTAGTCCTGCAGTCAGTCCTATTGAACCATCTTATGGTGAGCAGGCAGGCGATACGGATTGCTAGCAGTCCTATTGCATCATCTTCTGCCGGGCAGGCAAGAGATGAGGATGGCTAGCAGTCCTATTGTACCATCTTCTGCCGAGCAGTCATGAGATGTGGATGGCATGCAGTCCTTCTGCACCGTCTGCTGCCAGCCAAAGATGTAAAAGATAGATGGAGTGTATCAAAACAAGAAATAGACCAGATTTGTTTTGTACTCATTTGCAAACCCCCCCCCACCGCCCGTCTAGGGGACTCATTCCTCTAGGTCACACTGCAGTCACTCACAGAGAAGGTGCAGCGAGGTAAATCTAGCCATATATCAATCAGAGGCCAGACTAATCTCCTTGTTCCAATAAGAACAATAACTTAGGTGCACCATTTCTTATTGGAACCCTCCGTGAAGTCCTGCCTGAAATTACTCCTTGATGTAAAGCCACCCCCTTTGTTGATTTTAATTCCCTGTAAGCCAACCCTGTAAGCCGTGTCGTCAGTCGCCCCTCCCTGCGTCAGAGCAAAGGCAAACAATTGTGCATCTGAGTTGAGAGTGCTGTCCAGAGCAGTCACAATGGAGCACTCTGGGATAGCTCCCGGAGGCCAATACCGTCGAATTGTGTCCACAGTACCCCAAATTTGACCCGGCAAGGCCGATTTAAGCGCTAATCCACTTGTCAGGGGTGGAGTAAGGAAATCGATTTTAAGAGCCCTTTAAGTCGAAATAAAGGGCTTCATCGTGTGGACGGGTGCAGGTTTACATTGATTTAACGCTGCTAAATTCGACCTAAAGTCCTCGTGTAGACCAGGGCTAAGTGACCAAAGATTGACCCTATGCCAGTAAGATCACAAGACTACTGGAAAGATGTGCCAACAGGTGATGTGGCAGAAAATCAGCTGCAATGTACTGTTCAAGATCACAAGATACCTTCTTGTAACATCATTTACAACACGTGTCCTGACCGCAGAGTACATGCTGTGTATAGATGCTAATGAAAATAAGAGGAACTACAGACAACCTGTGAAAAATAGGGTACCCCCAATATTTATGGGGTGTGGAAATACAGATAAGGAAAAAGGAGGGTTGACACCTTCGTGCATAAGGAAGTGTGTCAGATGTAGTCAAAATTACAATATAAACGAGGGTTCCCAGACTGAGTAAAATTGGGAGTAGTCAAGGGAAAATTCCCAGCAGGAGCCATCCCTCTACTGATGTTCAATTGGTGAGGAATCCATCAGACTCTAAGAATATCTTTAAGGATGTGAGTATGACTATATTTATAACTTGGGCATGGGTATTTGTAGGATTTATATATGATTGGTGTGTCGCATAGCTAGAAAGTTTTCAGAGTAGCAACCGTGTTAGTCTGTATCCGCAAAAAGAAAAGGAGGACTTGTGGCACCTTAGAGACTAACCAGTTTATTTGAGCATAAGCAATAAGTGAGCTACAGCTCACTTCATCAGATGCATAAAGTGGAAAGTACAGTGACGAGATTTTATATATACACACAGACCGTGAAAAAAACTTACATTGTAAGGAGAGTGACCACTTAAGATGACCTATTACCAGCAGGAGAGTGGGGTGGGGGGAAAGAAAACCTTTTGAAGTGATAATCAAGGTGGGCCATTTCCAGCACATTTCCAGGAGTTAACAAGTCTGAGGAACAGTGGGGGGCTGGGGGGGGGAGGAATAAACAAGGGGAAGTAGCTTCACTTAGTATAATGACTCAACCACTCACATTTTTATGGCTGACTTAGAACAACGCTTCCTCAGCTCTCGTCCCCTAATGCCTCTACTCTACTTGCGCTACATTGATGACATCTTCATCATCTGGACCCATGGAAAAGTAGCCCTTGAGGAATTCCACCATGATTTCAACAATTTCCATCCCACCATCAACCTCAGCCTGGACCAGTCCACACAAGAGATCCACTTCCTGGACACTACAGTGCTAATAAGTGATGGTCACATAAACACCACCCTATACCGGAAACCTACTGACCGCTATTCCTACCTACATGCCTCCAGCTTTCACCCAGACCACACCACACGATCCATCGTCTACAGCCAAGCTCTAAGATACAACCGAATTTGCCAACCAACCCCTCAGACAGAGACAAACACCTACAAGATCTCTATCAAGCATTCTTACAACTACAATACCCACCTGCTGAAGTGAAGAAACAGATTGACAGAGCCAGAAGAGTACCCAGAAGTCACCTACTACAGGTCAGGCCCAACAAAAAAAATAACAGAACGACACTAGCCGTCACCTTCAGCCCCCAACTAAAACCTCTCCAACGCATTATCAAGGATCTACAACCTATCCTGAAAGACGACCCATCACTCTCACAAATCTTGGGAGACAGGGCAGTCCTTGACTATAGACAGCCCCCCAACCTGAAGCAAATACTCACCAGCAGCCACACACCACACAATAGAACCACTAACCCAGGAACCTATCCTTGCAACAAAGCCCGTTGCCAACGGTGTCCACATATCTATTCAGGGGACACCATCATAGGGCCTAATCACATCAGCCACATTATCAGAGGCTCGTTCACCTGCACATCTACCAATGTGATATATGCCATCATGTGCCAGCAATGCCCCTCTGCCATTTACATTGGCCAAACTGGACAGTCTCTACATAAAAGAATAAATGGACACAAATCAGATGTCAAGAATTATAACATTCAAAAACCAGTCGGAGAACACTTCAATCTCTCTGGTCACTCGATTTGTGACCTCAAAGTGACGATCCTTCAACAAAAAAAACTTTGAAAACAGACTCCAACGAGAGACTGCTGAATTGGAATTAATTTGCAAATTGGATACAATTAACTTAGGCTTGAATAGAGCCTGGGAGTGGTTGAGTCATTATACTAAGTGAAGCTATTTCCCCTTGTTTATTCCTTCCTTCCTCCCCCTCCCCGCCCCCCCACTGTTCCTCAGACGTTCTTGTTAACTCCTGGAAATGTGTTGCAAATGGCCCACCTTGATTATCACTTCAAAAGAAAATGAGTACTTGTGGCACCTTAGAGACTAACCAATTTATTTGAGCATGAGCTTTCGTGAGCTACAGCTCACTTCATCGGTGAAGTGAGCTGTAGCTCACGAAAGCTCATGCTCAAATAAATTGGTTAGTCTCTAAGGTGCCACAAGTACTCCTTTTCTTTTTGCGAATACAGACTAACACGGCTATTACTCTGAAACACTTCAAAAGATTTTCTCTCCCCTCACCCCACTCTCCTGCTGGTAATAGGTCATCTTAAGTGATAACTCTCCTTACAATGTAAGTTTTTTTCACGGTCTGTGTGTATATATAAAATTTCGTCACTGTACTTTCTACTTTATGCATCCGATGAAGTGAGCTGCAGCTCACGAAAGCTTATGCTCAAATAAATTGGTTAGTCTCTAAGGTGCCACAAGTCCTCCTTTTCTTTTTGTAATAAAGAAGCTGTTTTATGCTGTCTTGGTAAATCTAAGTATTAGAATATCCACCAGCTTTTTGGGTTTGGCTGCCCCATTCTTTGCTGTTCACCCTAATTGAGTGACCACAGCTAGCTCCCCACTAGGACCCCGATCACATTTGGGTAAATATAATCTTGCTTGTGACCCTAAGAAAACGTGTAAAACAGACTAGACGTGGTACTTGTGTGTGTGTGTGTCACTCTCCATGGTCTTCCTGTGCTCCGAGAGGCTCTAAATCTGAAGCAGGTAGCAGAGGAGACTGTCCGTCTGTTCAGCTTGACTCTGTGGCAACCAGAGCCAGACCCATGGTGATGTAGGATCACATCATACATTTATTCTAAATAAAATAAAAGACTACAAAGGGCAGAACCTTGCCTCAGGACCAGCCCATACCATTGTGCTAAAATGATTGCTCACATCTTCTCTCTAGGTTGCTCAGAGGTGTTTCCCACATTACTGCAATTAATAAAGGTCCAGTATTATTTTTCCGCAATTTTCCATGTTTTGTCCACAACTCAGCCGCAATTATTTGACAATCATCCCGCGATTCAAGTAGGGCCTTAACTATAAGTGTTTTCTTTTTTCCTTCTGTTCGTGGTTTCTGGTTGTTGCCTTAGACATGTATTTTTGATTTTTTCTTTTCCTCCATCATGATAGTTTTCCGGGTGCCCACCCAGGTAACTGATAGAAGTTCTGATTATTGCAGATTCAATATGGATCTCATAGTTTTGGGGTTCAGAGTGTGAATCCTTGTGGGATTTATTGTAGTGCTGTTCAAACTGCAATGACGTTACATCTCTCTCTCCTGCTGATCCCACATCCTTGTGGAGGATCTTCAGCAGCTAGTGTTAGAAGAGCTGTTGGAATAATCCACTCAGTCCCTGCTGCCCTCTGGCAGACCTGGCCTCCCTTTGCCATGGGTTACGGAGCCCCGGGCGGGCTGGAGGTTGTACTGCTGGTTACCGGCGCCCAGTAAGGAGCCGGCAGGTTTATCACAGGGGCCCCCATTTGCATGTGAGTGTTTCAGGTCATAATTACAAAATGGAACAGCCCACATATCTCCTCCTCTGATTGCTGTGCAGGGGATGCCCTTTACTCTCCCGTAACCCCTTAGGGAACTGCCTGTCTGGTCCTCTCCATCTGCCCCTGTGTCCTGCCCCCACCTGGCCCCCGCTACCATATTTACATCCCTATCCCATATTCCCCTGCACTCCGCTGTCTCCCTCTCACACCCCCAGCCCCTGTACCCTCCATTTCCTGCCCAGTTTCCAGACTTGGAGCACAGGGGCAGCCAACTTCCCTGAGGGCAGCCTGGCTTCAGTCTCACTGGGAACACGGGGAGAGAGAGGCCATCTTTATTAGGGCCAGCCTCCCGTGCACCTGCTCTAAAGAACCATCTTGACTGAGTCAGCCTGTGGCTCGCGCCCCATGGGAATCATGGGAGACAGACATTCTGAGCGAGGGGAGACGTGTGCACAACCGATGCCAAAGGTCATGAGACACCTTAAAAAACAAATAAGCTGTGTAACAGCACCACAACACCACTGAACAGCCATTCTGGACAGGAAAGGAAGGAGAATCCTGAACACAGGGGAGAGGGTGTGACCAAGAGGGAATTTTGATAATATTTTTATGATTCCTATATGTGCCTCAGTTTCCCTCTGAGGTTTGCATTGCTGTGCATGCAGTGTAACGGGTTAAATAGCTGCTCTTGAGGCAGAGCAGGGAACATGAGGTGTGTGTCACCCCACTGGCCAGCAGCCAAGAGGAAGGAGATTTTCCCCACCTCTCTGCAGGGAAGCAGAGCCAAGGCCCCAGGTGGAGAACAAAGGGGAGAGGGGTTCATAGCTGACCTTTGGGGAGACACATGCACACGTGGGACTAAGGACACAGGGACAGAGACAGGGAGAGAGCCAAGATGGCTTCGACGGCAGCATGGCTCAAGGGAGTTCTGGCCTGGCGCTGGCCAGTCTGAATCCACCTTAACCCCTGTCTCTCTGCTAACCTAAGGGCTCCAGAATCTATGGGGACAGTGACCAATAAATTGTTACCATGTTTGAAAAGGCTGCCTGGTGTCGCTGGAAATACTCCCTGGGGGCACTGCGCCCTGAAGGGGAGCAGGACAAGCCTCCTGCAGGACACTGGCTGGGCTGGACTCACTACAGACAGAGACAGGGATTGCTCAGCCCAGAGACCCAATTTCAGGGCCCTGGGGGGCCACAGGCCCGCCCACGTGGAACTGTAGGTCCCTGGGACCTGACACACTAAAGGGGTGACTCCCAAGGGACTGGTGACAGCTACATCATCGGATGCATCAATGAAGTGAGCTGTAGCTCACGAAAGCTTATACTCAAATAAATTGGTTAGTCTCTAAGGTGCCACCAGTCCTCCTTTTCTTTTTGGATCTGAACTGTTTACATTTTAAACAACTTCCTAACTTCTCACAAGTTGAAGTGGGAAGCCTGCATCGGAATCTGCATGGATGGAGCTCCTTTCTATGTGTGGAGGTAGGGCAGGCTTGAAAGCCAAAGTGTTTGAAATTGCTCCACATATATCATGGACTCATTGTATGACACAGCGTGAAGCCCTTGCAACTCGAAACATGGATCGGGAACTTGCTGATATTCTCAGTTCTGCTATTAAAATCGTGAACTTTATCAAGACACAGCCCACAAAGGCACATCTCTTTGCAATGCTAGTACAGAAATGGGAGTGGAGCAAGATGCTTTGTTGTTTCACACAGAAGTCTGGCGACTATCCAGAGGGAAAGTGTTGCAACACGTTTATGAACTGAGAAATGAAGTTTGACTTTTTCTATTGGATTTGAATTTCAGCAATGTAGACACACTGTGTGAGCCCCGCTGGCTTGTACTTTTGGCTTATCTTGCTGATATTTTTGACAAGCTGAATTCTCTAAATGTCTCATTGCAAGGAGCAGAAAGTACTATTTTTGACCTGCACAACAAAATACTGGCATTCAAGAGAGAGAGCTAGATCTCTGGAAAACAAAGATCAAAACTAGTTTAATCATTCCCTGATACTATTGAGGAAAGAGAATATGAATTATTGAGTGTTATGGAGCCAATCAAGAATCACTTGACTTCTCTCAGAGTGAGTTTGGATAAATATTTTTCTGAAGGAAATGCTCCCCTAAATTACTGGATTATCCAACCTTTTGTAGCTAAGGCAGTAACCTTAGAATCATAGAATCATAGAATATCAGGATTGGAAGGGACCTCAGGAGGTCATCTAGTCCAACCCCCTGCTCAAAGCAGGACCAACACCAACTAAATCATCCCAGCCAGGGCTTTGTCAAGCCTGACCTTAAAAACTTCTAAGGAAGGAGATTCCACCACCTCCCTAGGTAACGCATTCCAGTGTTTCACCACCCTCTGAGTGAAAAAGTTTTTCCTAATATCCAACCTAAACCTCCCCCACTGCAACTTGAGACCATTACTCCTTGTTCTGTCATCTGCTACCACTGAGAACCGTCTAGATCCATCCTCCTTGGAACCCCCTTTCAGGTAGTTGAAAGCAGTTATCAAATCCCCCTGCATTCTTCTCTTCCGCAGACTAAACAATCCCACTTTCCTCAACCTCTCCTCAGAAGTCATGTGTTCCAGTCCCTGCTGCCGAGCCATTCGGTCCCTAGTTTGTAGCGGTGCATGGGATTCTTCTGTCCTAAGTGTAGGACTCTGCACTTGTCCTTGTTGAACCTCATCAGATTTCTTTTGGCCCAATCCTCTAATTTGTCTAGGGCCCTCTGTATCCTATCCCTGCCCTCCAGCGTATCTACCACTCCTCCCAGTTTAGTGTCATCTGCAAACTTGCTGAGGGTGCAATCCACACCATCCTCCAGATCATTTATGAAGATATTGAACAAAACTGGCCCCAGGACCGACCTTTGGGGCACTCCACTTGATACCGGCTGCCAACTAGACATGGAGCCATTGATCACTACCCGTTGAGCCCGACAATCTAGCCAACTTTCTATCCACCTTATAGTCCAAACTTGTCCCGTCTCTCAAATGACATTCAGGAGAAGCTGACTGAACTTCAAAGTGATAGGACACTGGAAATTCAATTTAAAAAACAGTCTTTGTGGAATTTTTGGTTGAAAGTTGGCTCAGAATATGCAGTTTTGTCAAAGTGTGTGATCAAAGCTCTTTTACAGTTTTGTTCATCTTATTTGTGTGAGATCAGATTCTCTGTGGTGGCTGTGCTAAAGACAAAGTACCATTCGAGACAGGAAGTGGAGGACGACCTCAGAGTGTCAGTTTGAAAAATCTCCCCACAAATTGATAAACTGTCTGCGAGAAATAGGCACACACTTCACATTAAGTTTCTGTGTATTTGAAACTTACAGGTGTATGTAATATAATTAAACTTCTATTAAGGTCTCTCTTAGGTTTATGAGTAGGCTATCAAGCATACTTTTGCATGTGTCTATTTTTGTCGGGGGGGGGGGCGTGACCAAAAATTGTAACTCAAAGGGGGGGCTCAGCTCAAAAAGTTTGAAAATCACTGTTCTAGAGTGTAGTAACAGGAGTGTCATAGGTAAGACAAAAAAGATGATTGTCCTGCTCTACTTGGCACTAGTGAAGCCTCAGTTGGACTGTTGTGTCCGGTTTTGGTCACCACACTTCAAGAAAGATATGGACAAATTGGAGAGAGTCTGGAGCATATTAACAAAAATGATAAAAGTGTTAGAAAACCTGACCTGTGAGGAAAGGTTTAAAAAATTGGGCTTGTTAAGTCTTGAGAAAAGAAGACTGAAGGGGGACCTGATAACAGTTTTCAGATATGGTAAGGGCTGTTCTAAAGAGGATGGTTATCAATTGTTCTCCATGTCCACTGAAGGTAGTACAATGTGGGAGTAGAAAGGAGTTGGACGACAGGTAATTTGCAAAGTAAAATTAGCAAAAGAAGCACATAATTACTAAAACTGATAATTGGCAGAAACCACAGTTAGATAGAATTATTAATTAATTGCTTCTCATATGACTAGTTCAGGAAAACCCTGGAATTACTGATTATGGTTATTAATTAGACTGTACTCATACGGTAACCATATACAATCTTAGCAAGGATTCTCAAGAAATTAAAAATTATAAGAGAAACCAACAAACAATTAAATCAACAAGGATTATGCATATGAAATACACCAGATAAAAGGGAAATAAAATGAGCAATGTAGCAATTCTTAAAACAACCTCTTAACTAAACATGAAATTCTAAAATATAAAGTACATTGAAACAAGGTTGTTTAATTATCTTGAACAGACTAGTGATATAAAACTCTGAATATAAAGTTCAAAAACTAAGACCATTAACTGCATTGGTATTCATTTAATTACTTAAGAGCTTCAACAGGTTGATTACCCTAATTAAGATTAACTAGTGGCTAAGCATTAACATCATTCAACAGCTAAATTTATACATCGTATCAGATAAACAAGTATAAATTCAATGAAGTAACTAGATTATAGCAAGTATAATTCAATTTGATATCAAAAGGTAAACTAAAAATGAATTAGGAGGAAGCTAGACAATTGGATAGGACAATATAACTGAAAGTAGTGTCAATCTACAGAAAAGCTAGCAAGCCACCAGAGGCGATCCTGGCAATTACAGGCTGCTAAGCCTAACTTCACTAGCTGGCAAATTAGTCAAAACTGTATTAAAGAACAGAATTATCAGATCTGTAGATCAACATGATATGTTGGGGGAAGAGTCAACATGGCTTTTGTAAAGGGAAATTGTGCCTCACTAATCTATAAGAATTCTTTGAGAATGTCAACAAGCATGTGGACAAGGGTGATCTAGTCAATATAATATACTTGGACTTTCAGAAATCCTTTGACAATGTTTCTCAACAAAGGCTCTTAAATCTAAATTAGCTTTTACCACTCAAGAAAGAGATCTTGGAGTCATTGTGGATAATTCTCTGAAGAGATCTGCTAAATGTGCAGTGGTAGTAAAAAAAAAAAATAAGCGCTAACAAAGTGTTATGAACCATCAGGAAAATGATAGGTAAGACTCATAATACCATTATATAAATCCATGGGACTCCCACACTTTGAAGCCTATGTGCAGTTCTGGTTGTCACTTCTTAAAAAATATAAAAAGTACAGAGAAAGGCACCAAAAATGATGAAGGATAAGGAACAGCTTCCAGATGAGGAGAGAGTAAAGTGACTGGGACTGTTTGGCTTTGAAGAGAGATGACTACGTGGGGGATAAGATAGAGGTCTATAAAATTGTGAATGGTGTGGAGAAAGTAAGTAAGGAATTATTTACCCCTCCACACAACCCAAGAACCAGCGGTCACCCAATGAAATGAACAGGCAGCAGGTTTAAAACAAACGAAAGGAAGTCCTTCTTCACACAACTCACAGTCAACTTGTGGAACTCATTACTAGGGATGTTGTGAAAGCCAAAAAGGTAACTCGGTGCAAAAAACAATTATATATGTTCCGTAGGATAGGTCCATCAATGACTATCAGCCAAAATGGTCAGGGATGCCACCCCTTGCTTCGGGTGTCTCTAAGCCTCCAACTGCCAGAATTTGGGACTACACGACAGGATGTGTCATGCAATGTGTAGTAAATGCAATGTGATGTGTAAATGTATAGAAAGAACAAGTTTTGTGTGTAACTTGGGATGTGTGGTACTCCCTATACCCATCCCCTATGCTTGAATAACAACCCAGCCCAGCTTTGCTGTCTGTCAAAAAAAGGAACCAGAGTGACAAGCCTGGCATTGAACTGTGTTCTTGGGGAACCAAGTGGAAGAGGTTTCAGGGGAACCCCAACAGTGCTGTGCTTTGGAACTATTTCAGCCTGTTGGTCTAGAATTGTCCCTCTGCTTCTGTTGACCTAAGGGGACTGTCTGCCACTTCTTTACTCAAACAGTTTCCACATTATCATTAGTTACCGTTCCTGGCCAGATGGATCACTTTAGTGCAATGGAAGATTGGACTGTAGTCAGTGGATGAAATTCACGCCTGTGTAGAGGGCTAGTACAAGGCCCTCTTAAATCCCACATAAGCCCCTTGAAACATGTGAAAGATTTTGTGAAGCTACAGGCTGAAGGCACCATCTGAGTGTTCAATGTTTATTATCTGAATCTTCTACTTTTTGAGGTTTGTCCACAACTATCTACACTAAAGTTAGCAGCTCTCTAACTAAGGATGTCCTGGTGGTTCCAACCCATCCCTCTGTCTCTCCCCAAGTTGTGAGGGTTATTCCCCTCATGACTCACCTGATCAAGGGCTTTGAGAGTGTCTTCTTTTTCTCCAGCCCTGGGAAACTCCCATAAATGGCTCTTCCCCTTACTCCATCTGACAGATGATCTCCAGTTTGACACCAGGACACCCTGTGTGGGGGACAGAGAATCATGGTCTGGCCTGTGAGATGGACTCAGGACAAATATTTTTCCTGCAGCAGTTTCTGGATGCTGATGAACAGCATCCAGAAACTGGGGGTGTTAGCTGTACTGGGCATCAATAAAACTCAGAGTTAAGGCTGAAACTCCCGATTGTTTTCCATTTCTCTCAGTCTAAACACTTGACTGCAACACAGCACAGGCAGATGCTCTGCAAGCTTCCAAGACACAACAAGGATTTATTGATAGACAAAAATCCACAACTGGTGGAATCCTAGCCACATATTTCATCATGTGTCACTCATGTCACACCCACAGTCCAGCCAGTGGTCCTGCCTCAACTCCCTGTTTGTCTGCTTCTCCCACAGCCAAGCCTGTGGCTTCTTCCACCCTGCCCCATGCATGGAACACACACCTTGATTGGATCCATAAAGCCAGTACCCTCTCCTCCTTCCATTCCCCGCTCAAGTCCCTCAGAAGGTCAGCCAGCGACCCTTGGAGCAGTCAGTTATAGCTCAGTGTTGGCCAATCAACGATAGCTGATACTTGTTCATAATTCAGAACCATCAGGTTGTGCCCTTTGTGAGCCTAAATAACTGTGCCAGCTTAGCACAATTACCCTCCTCCTCTCCCCCACTTGCTTTCTGTCCCTTGCTGAACTTGCTCATTGCAGCTGTAAATGCTTCAGGGCAGGAACTGGTCTGATTCTGTTCCCAGTGGCACCAGCACACCAAAGGGTTTTACCTGTCTAGGAGCATTTAATTCCTATTTTTAACATCTAGAAAATGTTGTGTCCACTCAGCATCTCCGTGCCATGGCTCCCCAGGACACTCAGCGCAAGGGCCTTTCCCTGGAGTTACTGTAGGAGGAATGTTAATTCTCACGATCCTCAAGGAACGTGTAACAGTGACTGGACTCAAGAATGATGGGCAGAGGCAGGATGCAAATTCCCCCCACCCCTCCCCTCTGCGACGCCCCTCAGCCCCAGCCTGCAGCCCCTTCCCCCTGCTAGGCTAGTCCTGGACTTCCCACTGCCCCCTACCCTCCACTCTGCGACACCCCTCAGCCCCAGCCTGCAGCCCCTTCCCCCTGCTAGGCCAGTTCTGGACTTCCCACTGCCCCCTACCCTCCACTCTGCGACACCCCTCAGCCCCAGCCTGCAGCCCCTTCTCCCTGCTAGGCTAGTCCTGGACTTCCCACTGCCCCCCACCCTCCGCTCTGCGACACCCCTCAGCCCCAGCCTGCAGCCCCTTCCCCCTGCTAGGCCAGTCCTGGACTTCCCACTGCCCCCTACCCTCCACTCTGCGACACCCCTCAGCCCCAGCCTGCAGCCCCTTCCCCCTGCCAGGCCAGTCCTGGACTTCCCACTGCCCCCTACCCTCCACTCTGCGACACCCCTCAGCCCCAGCCTGCAGCCCCTTCCCCCTGCTAGGCCAGTCCTGGACTTCCCACTGCCCCCCACCCTCCTCTCTGCGACACCCCTCAGCCCCAGCCTGCAGCCCCTTCTCCCTGCTAGGCCAGTCCTGGACTTCCCACTGCCCCCCACCCTCCGCTCCGCGACAACCCTCAGCCCCAGCCTGCAGCTCCTTCCCCCTGCTAGGCCAGTCCTGGACTTCCCACTGCCCCCCACCCTCCGCTCTGTGACACCCCTCAGCCCCAGCCTGCAGCCCCTTCCCCCTGCTAGGCCAGTCCTGGACTTCCCACTGCCCCCCACCCTCCGCTCCGCGACAACCCTCAGCCCCAGCCTGCAGCTCCTTCCCCCTGCTAGGCCAGTCCTGGACTTCCCACTGCCCCCCACCCTCCGCTCTGTGACACCCCTCAGCCCCAGCCTGCAGCCCCTTCCCCCTGCTAGGCCAGTCCTGGACTTCCCACTGCCCCCCACCCTCCGCTCCGCGACAACCCTCAGCCCCAGCCTGCAGCTCCTTCCCCCTGCTAGGCCAGTCCTGGACTTCCCACTGCCCCCCACCCTCCGCTCTGTGACACCCCTCAGCCCCAGCCTGCAGCCCCTTCCCCCTGCTAGGCCAGTCCTGGACTTCCCACTGCCCCCCACCCTCCTCTCTGCGACACCCCTCAGCCCCAGCCTGCAGCCCCCTCCCCCTGCTAGGCCAGTCCTGGACTTCCCACTGCCCCCCACCCTCCTCTCTGCGACACCCCTCAGCCCCAGCCTGCAGCCCCTTCCCCCTGCTAGGCCAGTCCTGGACTTCCCACTGCCCCCTACCCTCCACTCTGCGACAACCCTCAGCCCCAGCCTGCAGCTCCTTCCCCCTGCTAGGCCAGTCCTGGACTTCCCACTGCCCCCCACCCTCCTCTCTGCGACACCCCTCAGCCCCAGCCTGCAGCCCCTTCCCCCTGCTAGGCCAGTCCTGGACTTCCCACTGCCCCCCACCCTCCGCTCTGCTGGCAGCTAATGACTGTCCCCCCCCACAACCAGGACTCCCCCCCCAGCCAGGGGAGGGGGGCTGGGCAGCCGCAGGGGACGGAGGGGCGCGGGGTCGCCTGGGCCAGCTCTGCGGGGAGGGGGCCAGTCCCCGGGCCGGGCCACGGCCCGCGCCCCTCACCCGCCGGCACGCAGCCCCAGCTCACCCGGAGGACGGGCCCTCAGGCTCCTGACTCCCGCCTTGGCCTGCCTGTCCTGTCAATCCGGCCGGAGCGCGGGCCCCTGCCCATTGTCCCAGGGACTGTCAATCTCAGGATGCTGCCCAAGACTTGCAAAGACTTGCCTTTCCCTTGGTGGCTGTCCCTCTGTCACCCAGAGGTTGCACAAGGTCAAGTGTGGGAGACCTGGAAAGAGAACCCACCTTCCTTATGAGACAGACTTTAATCTTATCCGCTCAGGTACACTGCCTTCCCCAGGTAACGTCTCAGTTCGAACTGCTCGGCTAGCCCAGCTCTAACTGCTAGCCCACACGTCCCATCCACAGCCAGGAACAGAACCCACAAAGCCTGGTTACCTTTCCAGCAGTGGGGTAACCTACTGCAAAGGGAGTGTCACGTCCCTCTCTCGCGGGTGCTCTGCATAAAAGATAAGTGACCCTGGAGTGGCAGATGTGTGTGCTGGGGTCTGGCGGGTGAGGGCTCAAAACCAGTTTACAGCCCATGTTGGAAGTCCACAGGGTTGCATGGGATGGGATTTGTTTTTCAGTTTCCTTTTTGATGAACTGGTGTATTTTATTTCCTCCAGGGCAGTGGGACTGGTACTTTGGAGAGGAGTACTAAAAACAAAAATCGTAAACCTTCAGGGCAGTCTGCGTACAGTGCCCAGCATGGTAGGACTCCAAACCTGACTGGGGTCTCCTGGCTCAATGGTGATGATAAATGGTATAGGAAATTGCTTGACCACACCTTGGTTTGTTATGGAATATTCTCAAGAGACCAAATAACCAATGTCTGTCAGGTTTATTGCTCTAAGCCAACAACAATATGGCACAGGGGAAAGGTTCTGTACGATACCAGTCACTGGGAAGCTGCCCTATGCAGCGTTGTCACACTCCCCTTACACAGAAGGTGTGCTCCCTAAGTTCCACCCCTAAAGCCATCTTTTTATACCCTCCCTGCTTACTAGTAAAAGGTCCTGTTGGCGTCATCTGAAACTCAATTTAACCCATCAGCTTTCTGCCTCGTTTTTCTGGTACCGTGGTGTCCCCCTTATCTCTTTGTTCTGCCCAGATGCATTTCAGGTACCAAAGGGTGTGAAGGCACCTCTGAGGTTTGTGCCAGAGTAGAGCAATCCTATGTTGTGTCCTCTTCCTCTGGGCCATTCCAGTACAGGCCTGGGAGGGTAACTCCCTTTCTGTTGCTATGGCAGAGCACTCACCTGTCCTGAGCTTGCGAGCTTCCCTATTTGCTCCAGCCAGAGCTTACTTCAGTGAATGCAAGAGGTTATGGGATACTTAGCATAAGTGTTTTTTATGTAACCCATCTCACAGGCCAACCTAGGCTACATAGCTGCTATAATATTCGTGCTTTGTGCATACTAATGTATACGTAGTGTGGATAACACATTGTTAATATGATAGGTATATCTAGCCAGCATAGATCAGTCAGTAACTGCACTACAAATCGATCATCATCCTAACTACTACAGAGCAGCAGCAGGAAGTAACATCCCCTCCTCACAGCCTATTCAGGTCAAGGGGGATTAGCTCCTTTTGCTTTCTCTCCCACTGCCCATTATCCCTCTTTAGTGGGGGACTTTTCTGTCCCCGGACTGGGGGGAATTGGACGCAGCATCCGGCAGCCTGGGACTCCCTAGAGTCAGTGCAGAGTCCAGGCTGCTTTGCAGATGCTACTTAATCGTACTGGATTGAATCCTTTAGCTACATCTCCCAGTTCCCTACTCCCTGTTTCACTTCCCCCTTTTCTAATCTATTCTGAATCAACTTCTGCCTCGTGGAAGCAGAATCTTGTAGCTTCTCAGGGAATCCACAGCAGGAGGGGCCCAAGCCATGGGGTGAGTACAGGGAAACTGCAATCCCAGATCTCAGAGAACATGCATGGGGGAGAGGCCCTGTCCCTGCACTGCCTGGGAGAACATGTGGGGGAGACTGGGCCTGCCACACCAGAGAATCCACCTGGGAGTGAACCCAGAGAAAAGGGGAGCTTCCCCTACCCCAGAGCCTCCACCCATGTGTACGAGTGTGTGAACAACAATACAGAAATAACAACACAGAGAGGAACTGAAACCACTGCTGGGCAGGGATGTGTATACGTGGAGGTCATAGATGCACCCACCTAGGAATAATCCAGTTGAGAGAGGAAAATCTCCCCTTTGGAAGTGGTCCAGGGAAGGATGGGTAAGAGTGAGAGACACACACTGAGGGATCCCAGATCTGGTCCCACAGCCATTGGGGCAGCTTCCAGCCCTGGTCTGCACTGAACAATTGACTGTTTGCTGGCTTCAGGTGTCAGCTGGGAGCTCAGGCCCTGCTCCACTTGTGACCGGAGTCCTAGTGGGGAGGCAGCTGTGGTCACTCAATTAGGGTGAACTGCAAAGAATGGGGCAGACAATCCCCCAAAAGCTGGTGGATATTCCAAAACTTAGATTCACAAAACCAGCACAAAACAGCTTCTTTATTACCTTAAACAATGAGGAATCCTTGTGGCACCTTAGAGACTAACCGATTTATTTGGGCATAAGCTTTCATGAGCTACAGCTCACTTCATCGGATGATGAAAGCTTATGCTCAAATAAATTGGTTAGTCTCTAAGGTGCCACAAGTCCTCCTTTTCTTTTTGCGAATACAGACTAACACGGCTGCTACTCTGAAATCTGTGTAGATAGTTAGCTGTATAAAGAGCAGCACCAACTGGCATACATATATGTTACACAGTATTGTTCCTAAGTAGGTGAGTGCAGGGGGGGAAGATTCTGAGGCTCAGGTCTGGCCCAGCCGATCCTTTCGCTCTGTCATTGACCCATGTGTGCCGATAATGCTCTGATTCTGTCTCTCCACAGCACATGAAAAGATGGGAGTTGCCTTAACAAGTGGGGGAGTCAATGCTAACGAGGCCAATTCAAATAGGGTGGATGTGGCCCATTCCCAACAGTTGAAATTTATTACCTCACTGGTTACTCAGAAGTCCAAACAACACCGTTCCCTTAAAGTGATCCAGCCTCAGGCCCCCATCCAGGTACCCACGTCAAATAGGATGAAAATTTCTGTAAATCTTATTTCATCATAGAAAAGAACAGGTTCTACCAATCCCAAAGGATCGGACACATCACCTCCCAGGTTAACGAATGATCCAGATCTTACCCAAATACATGCCACAGCCAATTCTTATTAACTAAACTAAAATTTGTGTAAAAACAAAAGAGAGAGAGTATAGTTAAAAGATCAATAAACAGACAGACAGGAGTTCAATTCATTGAAGTGCAGATTCATAGCAGAGATGGTGTAGTTGCAAAGAGTTCCTTTAGAATTCAGTTCATACGTCATAGTCCAATGTCCAAATCTCATATTCAGGGGGTACCAGCATAACTGGGACCTCAGTCTTGACACTCAAACTTCCCTTGATGAAGCCTAAGCAGATCTGAGAAGACAGAATCAGGACCGAAGGATCTTTTATACAATTTCATGTCCTCTTTTGACAAGTTGGGATTTCCTCAGGGAACAAAAGGTCATTAGGATGACTGAAGGAGGTCCATCACCAGTACTCAGCTGTACGAATTAACATAAGGCCATTTGCTTGTTCCTCCACCATTCAAAGTACATTTCAAAGAGAGATGAATGCCGAGATATCCCGTGTTTACAATTCATTTTAATGATAGGATGTTCTTTTGATCTCTGAACTATCAGAATACAGCATAGACTGGGACTGTTGATTACATCATTGATCCTCACCTTACTAATGTTGGAGTGTCTTTTTCGTATAGGTTAGTATATCAATAATCTCAACTTATTATTACATATGTCCACTTGTTACCACAGCCCTTTTATGGTTAGGTATCACATTTGTTATTTCTGTCCTAACTGGTTATTTCGGTTCTTTCCAAGTTCCAAGTTGTGGGGTACCTGTTAAGTTTAAAAGAGTATGAACTTAGGAAAGCCCCTATGCCAACCTGCTTTAGCACATCGTCTATGTTAAAGGTTGCAGCCATACATGGACCTTATGCTTTAGCTCATCACCACTGTCTAGGTGAAAGGTCCCAAACACATGTCTGCAAACTTTGCCTTAGCTCAACATACAGGATGTGGCCTGCAGGTCCCTTGTGTTACAGCCAAAATGTACTCTAATATAGACCTATCAACCTATTATAATAAAACAAATAATCAAACCCATAAGGAAATAAGAAACTTATAAGTAAAGATATATAGGCAAACAAGCAGGCGAGCCTTAAATGTATCTCATATCCTTTTATGTATGTCAGTTCATTGCCAGGACACTTTCTGTGACTGAATTATTTATTTGTGGTCAGAACTTCCCCATAAACTTTATTTTCAGCTTCAGTTTATCTGTGCAAAGTTTGTCTATTCAAAGTTCATAGGTCTCAAGCCTTATGCTAACTTGTGGAAGGTAATGATTTACAGGATACAGGCCTGTAGGTTTCTTGCATTACTGCTGAATATAATGCAAAGCAGAATATAATGCAAAACAGTAAATATAATAAAGGCAAGCTAGCCCACTGGGCTACAGTAGCCGTGAATATAACAAAGGCAAACTAGCCCACTGGGCTACAACCAGTGATGAGCTGCCAAAATCTTAACAACAGGTTCCCTTCTCATCCCACGAGGGGGTCGTTGTCCACCTCCGCCCCCGGGACTCCTGCCCCATCCAACCCCCCCGCGTTCCTTGACGCCCCCCCCAAAACCCCTGCCCCATCCACTCCCCTCCCCTGTCTGCCCCCAGAACCGGGCAGGAGGGTCTTGTGGGCCACCGTAGTGGGTGCCCACGCCACCCCTAAGAGCCAGAGGCACCTGCCGGGGGGCGAGGTGGGGAGTCCCAGCGGTGCTTACCTGGGGCAGCTCCCAGGAAGCATCCAGCAGGTCCCTCTGGCTCCTAGGGGTGGGGGAGCATAGCTGGGAGGGAGCACATCACACTGATCACATCAAAAGTGGCACCTTAGGTGCTGACTCCCTGGGTGCTCCAGGGCTGGAGCACCCATGGGGAAAATTGGTGGGTGCAGAGCACCCACCAGGAGCTCCCCACCCCGCGCCCGGCCCCAGCTCACCTCCGCTCCGCCTCCTCCCCTGAACGCACTGCCCCGCTCTGCTTCTCCGTGCCCCAGCCCCGTCTTCCCGCGAATCAGCTCTTCGGCGGGAAGCCGGGGAGGACTGAAAAGCAGGCGGTGGCTTCCCGCTCAGGCCGAGGGTGGCGGAGGTGAGCTGGGGCGGGGAGCGGTTCCCCTGTGCCCCCCCCTCCCCCGGGTTACCTGCTGCAGCACGGGCGGCCCTCCTCGCGCACTCCCCACCCCCGCCCGAGCTCTCCTCTGCCTCCCTGGGCCTGAGCAGGAAGCTTCCGCCTGCTTCTCAGCCCGCCGGCTTCCCGCGTGAACAGCTGATTTGCAGGAAGCCTGGGGGGGTGGAGAAGCAGAGCGGTGCGGCGCATTCAGGGGCGGAGGCGGAGGTGATCTGGGGCCAGGGGTGGGGCAGGGAGCTGCCAGTGGGTGCTCTGCACCCACAAAATTTTCCCCGTGGGTGCTCCAGGGCTGGAGCACCTGTGGAGTCGGCGCGTAAGGTGCCACTTTGGCCGGTTAAATTTAGAAGCCCTGTTAGAACCGGTTCTCCCCCACGGAACAACCGGTTCTAAAAGGGCTTCTAAATTTAACAACCGGTTCTAGAGAACCGGTGTGAACCGGCTCCAACTCACCACTGGCTACAACCCCCCTGAGCGACATAAGTTACACCGACATACATAAGTGGCCGTGTGTATAAGCCCACAGCTCTGCAATGGTCACCTGAAAATTCTGCATGTCCTTGCTGATGCCCGGCCACCACGCCACCTGGCTGGCCCATTCACGCGGATTTCTCCTCTCATGTTGTGGCCGCTGAGGTTCGTTTCAATAGTCTCTGACGCACAGCGCCACCTAGTGACTGAACAGCTCCATAGGGTGTAGCACCCCAGTCCACACCCAGAGCCAGCCTTCCTTAGGGGCAGTTTCGCTCCAAGTCACTGGGCACTGGCTGATCTTTGCTAGGGGCAGCCTCTGCCACCTGCAGACAGATGTAGGGACATGACAGCCATCTTGGCTAAGGGCAAGAAATGTCTTCAGTCCCACAAAGTCATGGGAGACCGTGGCCGTTGGGAAGGAGGGGAGAAATTCTTTGTTTAAAGAGGAGGGATAGCTCAGTGGTTTGAGCATTCGCCTGCTAAACCCAGGGTTGTAAGTTCAATCCTTGAGGGGACCATTTGGGATCTGGGGCAAAAATTCAGGATTGGTCCTGCTTTGAGCAGGGGGTTGGACCAGATGACCTCCTGAGGTCCCTTCCAACCCTGATATTCTGTGAACAAGAGAAACCCAGTCTCCTGCCCCCCTCGCATGGTTACCAGCTCCCCTTCCCATCTGGCTCATTTTCACAGGCTCCTTCTGCCCTGGTGTTCCCCTGCATCCCCCTCAGTGTTCACCCCCTCCCCCAAAATCCACTGTAACCCCTTTCAGTTTTCTCCTGCACCTCACAACCCTCTGCAGCCTCCCTTCTCCCCATGTCTTTATCTCCACACTTTGCTGAGGACTTGCTTACCCACAGAGCCCAGGGGTGGCCATATTCCCAGAAGCTGGGCTGGCTTCTGGTCCGTAGGAAAGAGTAGGAGATGGTGGCCATTTTATTTGGGTCAGCATCACTTCGTGTCCGTTTCATACTCCCCAAACCAACGCGCCATGCCCTGTTGGGAATGAGATTGGGAAGGAGCTGAGAAGCTTGGCTGGAAGGGGGCAGCATTCCTTTAGCTGGGTGCTCTTGGCTACACAGGATCCTGGGGTCTGTGGCGCCTAATTTCAAAGGCCTGCTGAGACGCAGGCGTCCTGAACACGCAGCAGGCAGAAATCCCCCTTTCCTTTACTCTGCGCAGCCTCTACTCTTAGACACAGTCTTCGTTTGGTTTCATAATCAGATTATTAATTCCCCTCAAACCTCACGGGTTGGTTGATTTCTGCCAGCCCCGTCTAGTCATCAGCTGGACCGGGAGGGCCTGGCTGACAGCCTCCTTTGGCACAGACTCCGCACATGGGAGTTAGGCACTTAGGTTCTTCTGAAAACCTCACTCAGTGACAAGCTGCATCTTTAGGTGCCTAAACACTGATCAGCAGTGTGTGTGGTGGTGGTGGGGGTGTTTTATTTAGTCAATGGTTTATTTAGGATTCACACTTCAGCTTAATGAGAGGAGATCACACCCACTCCAACTCCAAGCTGGGACACATGGGAAATGTGAGGTGGGGCCTGAGGAATTAATACAGTGGATCCCACTTCATTCTGCCCCACAGACTTGACAAAACAGGAACCAAAGGCAGATAACGAACTAGGGAGAAGGCTGCTTCCGAGGGGGCAGGTCACCTTCCCCATAGGACCTGGGCATGAGAAGACTGTAGAGACCTATAGCTGGAGAGTCACTGGCCCTCAGCAGGAGACGTCCACGGGAGGAGAGTGTGTGAGATGGATGGGTGCTGAGTGGAGAGAATACAGCGAATAAATGCTCAGCTATAGTATTGCCAAACCCAAATGTTCAAAAATCGTGAGTCAGGGCACCCAAAATCACAAGATTGGCTTGAAAATCATGAGATATTCAAGCTAATAAATCTGGTTCTTTTTATTTGTCTTTAGGGGGCACGCTTCCAGACTTTTCTCTGCAGCCAGGGGGGCTAGAAACTTACTTGTTAAACAATGAAAGCTGAGGCTTTCATGTAATCACTGGACTCCAGGAGCTGGGACTTTCAGAACAAGCACCAAATATTGCTAGACTGGTGGTAAAATCACAAGAATTGGCAGAGTGGATCCATGCAAATGTACCACAGCAGTCAGCGAGGGGTGGAGCTGGGAGGTGACACCTTGCCCAGGTCCCTGGGGCCATTCTCAGTGATCTCACAGGGCCCCAGCACATCAAGCTGTGAATGTCTGAAAGCCAGCACCTACTCACATAGGCCCATGCCCTGCCACAGGAATGGCTAGGCGCGTCTACATGGCAAAACACACCCGCAAAAGCAAGTCTCAGAGCCTGGCTCTTCAGAGTCAGCATGGCAGGCCTGGCCCTACAGCGCTACCAAGAGCCATGTAGACATTCCTGCTGGGGCTCTGAAGCCTGCAGGAGCGGGGGGACTCCAGCCTGAGCTGGGATGTCTACACAGCTAGCTCACTGCACCAGCACAAGCCTGCATGTGCACCCTGTGTCATGGCGATCGGGGGGAGGTCCCGGATGACTGGAAAAAGGCTAATGTAGTGCCCATCTTTAAAAAAGGGAAGGAGGAGGATCCTGGGAACTACAGGCCAGTCAGCCTCACCTCAGTCCCCGGAAAAATCACGGAGCAAGTCCTCAAGGAATCAATTCCGAAGCACTTAGAGGGGAGGAAAGTGATCAGGAACAGTCAGCATGGATTCACCAAGGGCAAGTCATGCCTGACTAATCTAATTGCCTTCTATGACGAGATAACTGGCTTTGTGGATGAGGGGAAAGCAGTGGACGTGTTGTTCCTTGACTTTAGCAAAGCTTTTGACACGGTCTCCCACAGTATTCTTTTCAGCAAGTTAAAGAAGTATGGGCTGGATGAATGGACTATAAGGTGGATAGAAAGCTGGCTAGATTGTCGGGCTCAACGGGTAGTGATCAATGGCTCCATGTCTAGTTGGCAGCCGGTATCAAGTGGAGTGCCCCAAGGGTCGGTCCTGGGGCCGGTTTTGTTCAATATCTTCATAAATGATCTGGAGGATGGTGTGGATTGCACCCTCAGCAAGTTTGCAGATGACACTAAACTGGGAGGAGAGGTAGATACTCTGGAGGGCAGGGATAGGATACAGAGGGACCTAGACAAATTAGAGGATTGGGCCTAAAGAAATCTGATGAGGTTCAATAAGGATAAGTGCAGGGTCCTGCACTTAGGACGGAAGAACCCAATGCACAGCTACAGACTAGGAACCGAATGGCTAGGCAGCAGTTCTGCGGAAAAGGACCTAGGGGTGACAGTGGACGAGAAGCTGGATATGAGTCAGCAGTGTGCCCTTGTTGCCAAGAAGGCCAATGGCATTTTGGGATGTATAGGTAGGGGCATAGCGAGCAGATCGAGGGACGTGATCGTTCCCCTCTATTCGACACTGGTGAGGCCTCATCTGGAGTACTGTGTCCAGTTTTGGGCCCCACACTTCAAGAAGGATGTGGATAAATTGGAAAGAGTCCAGCGGAGGTCAACAAAAATGATTAGGGGTCTGGAACACATGAGTTATGAGGAGAGGCTGAGGGAGCTGGGATTGTTTAGTCTGCAGAAGAGAAGAATGAGGGGGGATTTGATAGCTGCTTTCAACTACCTGAAAGAGGGTTCTAAGGAGGATGGACCTAGACTGTTCTCAATGGTAGCAGATAACAGGACAAGGAGTAATGGCCTCAAGTTGCAGTGGGGGAGATTTAGGTTGGATATTAGGAAAAACTTTTTCACTAGGAGGGTGGTGAAACACTAGAATGCATTACTTAGGGAGGTGGTGGAATCTCCTTCTTTAGATATTTTTAAGGTCAAGCTTGACAAAGCCCTGGCTGGGATGATTTGATTGGGGATTGGCCCTGCTTCGAGCAGGGGGTTGGACTAGATGACCTCCTGAGGTCCCTTCCAACCCGGATATTCTATGATTCTATGACCTGGGCTCTGAGATTCACGGCCGCGGGGGGTGTTTTGCAGCACAGACGGCGCACCCTCATACCCCCCGGGGGGCACGTCTGCACGGCATCGTAACCCGGGCTTGGGACTCGGTGTTTCGAAGCCTGTGCTTGAGCGTCCAAACGGACCCAGGTGGGTCTGGCGGGCCCGGCCTGGGTTGCAGGACGCAGAGCTCCCGGCTCGTGTCTGCGGCTTGAGCTGCGTCCGCACGGCAGCAGGGCAAGGCTTGGCCCCCGGCTCAGCGGGACTCGGGCTCCCCCCCGCTCCCGGCGGGTGGGTCCCAGATCCTGCGGGCCGGCCGCAAGGGTCCCAGCCGGCCTTCCGCGCGGCGCGGACACCCTGGCTTTTGCGCTGCGCCCCCGCGCAGGGCCCGGCCGTGCCCGGAGCTGTCAATCAGGCGGGACTACATCTCCCACAATGCCCCGGGAGGCGGGGGGACGGGCTGGCTGCGGAGCATCTCGGCCCGGCCGGCCGGGCGCTACAGTCCGCCGGGCGGGGAGCGCAGCCCCACGGGCCGCCGGGCGCCCTGCTCCAGCCTGGCCCCGATCCCTGCGTCCCGCCCCCCGGCCAGCCCCGGGGCCAAGGGGCCGGAGGCCAGGGGGATGGCCGCAGCGGGCTCTGCTCAGGTAGGACGCTGGCCCCCCCGGGGGGCGCGGCTCGCTGGAGGAACCGGCCCCACGGCTAGCCCCACAGCAGGACCCTGGGCTGGATGCTGGGGTGGGGGGTAAACAGGGAGCGCCCCCTGCCGCCGCCGGGGCAGAGACAGGACCTGTAGCCCCACGGAGCAAGGCTGGCCCCAGAGACACCAGGTTGGCCAGGGGTCTCTGCTCTGCGGGACCCAGGGGGGCAGTGGGCAAACAGCCCTGGGGCGGGGTGGGGGTGTCTGCTTTGCCAGGGCCTAGACACAGGCCAGGAGAATGACTGCAGTGGGGCCCGGCGGGACGTGGGGGTCACTGGGGGCTCTCCCCATATATAGCCCCAGGATGGGGGGGGGGTCCTTTCTCTCTCACCTCCCTGTGTATTGACAAGGGAAGGGGGCTCTCTACGTAGCAGATAGGCTCGGGGTGGGAGGGTCTCTCCTCTGCCCCAGTGTGTGGCGGCTCTTTCCTCCAGTCTGGGTGTTTTAGGATGGCTTGAACAATACGCTTTGCTCCCTAGCAGAGGCCCCCGGGTAACAGGGCTACTGAAAGCGGCTCCGCCCGCAGGGAGCAGGGCATTGTAGGATGGCACGGTAATTCCTGCTTTGCCCTTGCCAGCCTGGCTCAGCAGAGCGTGCGCCGGGGGGCTGGAACAATGTGTATATTGGGGGTGCTGAGAGCCACGGAACGAAACTGTGAACCCGGGATATGATGGAAGCCACTTCCAGCCAGGGCGTGCGGCAGCATCCCCAGCACCCCTAGTTCCAGCACCTAGGAGTGTGCGGCTCTTTATTCCTATCCCTTGTCTCCGCTCTCCCCTGGTGCCTGCATTCACGGCGATGCTGCTTGGGAGACAGGGAAGATGGTTTAGGTGCAGGATTTTCCGCTCCTGAAACCTGGTCTCTGACCTGGTCACAAGCGAACTGAGTGAGGTGTCCCAGGCTGGCACCTGGCGGATGCTTGCCCTCATTATAAAACCACCTCCAGGAGACATGGTCAGACGTTTCTGGCCAGGAGAGGCCATACCAGTCGGGCCACGCCACATAGAATAAATTGCATCGCTCCCGTCCCCATTATTCCTGGCGCTGCTTGCTAATCCCTTATGGTCACGAAAGTTAAAATTGCCTCTAAAAATAACAGCTGAGAAAGGCGGGGGCAGTTCGGCAGCCTGGTGAGGACAGGCTGCTTTTGGGAAGTCATTTTAAAATGTGACTCACTCTCCTTGAAGGACACAGTAAATTCAGGCACCGAGGGCCTGGGACCCATGAGTACTACCAGCGAGGGTTGCTTGTGCAGTGTGGCTGATTCCTGGGCCAGACAGTGCAGGGCCAGCACAGAGCGTGTCTGACAGCTCAGGTTCCAGATCGAGAGTCCGATCCGGTTCTAGTTGATGTTGGGTTTTGCATGCCGCTTCTTGAATTGTTCTCTGTGCTGTCAGAAAACCACTGAGATGCTGGCCTGAAAAGAACCAAGACTTTTAATACAAAAGGCATGTTTAAAACATACTGTCCCATACAGTGACCAGGGCTTGCTCCTGCACCTCTCCCCCTTATCGCTCTCTCTGGGGCTGCGAGTTTTGCAGCGCTGTGCGTAGCTCTCCTTGCCACAGCATGATCCCTTCGCCCCGCTTCTAGCTCTCCTTGCGTTTCTCCTCTTTCACTCAGTTAGCCCATGTCTCCAGTGATTCAGGATCATTCCCCTTCCCCCACCCTTGTCCCTTTAACCTGGATCATCCCATAGCCTCCAACACAGGAGGGTTGAACCCTGGCCGGGTGATGTACGCAATGCAGAGGAGCAATCTAGAGCGGCATTACTGTGCAGTCTGACCCTTTCTCTCACTTTCCCCGTTCATAGAATCTTAGAATATCAGAGTTGGAAGGGACCTCAGGAGGTCATCTAGTCCAACCCCCTGCTCAAAGCAGGACCAATCCCCAACTAAATCATCCCAGCCAGGGCTTTGTCAAGCCTGACCTTAAAAACCTCTAAGGAAGGAGATTCTACCACCTCCCTAGGTAACGCATTCCAGTGTTTCACCACCCTCCTAGTGAAAAAGTTTTTCCTAATATCCAACCTAAATCTCCCCCACTGCAACTTGAGACCATTACTCCTCGTTCTGTCATCCACTACCACTGAGAACAGTCTAGAGCCATCCTCTTTGGAACCCCCTTTCAGGTAGTTGAAAGCAGCTATCAAATTCCCCCTCATTCTTCTCTTCCGCAGACTAAACAATCCCAGTTCCCTCAGCCTCTCCTCATAAATCATGTGTTCCAGTCCCCTCATCATTTTTGTTGCCCTCCATTGGACGTTTTCCATTTTTTCCACATCCTTCTTGTAGTGTGGGACCCAAAACTGGACACAGTACTCCAGATGAGGCCTCACCGTTCTTGTCTTAACCCTTGATTTGCAGGATTACTGGATGTGTTTAAGTCTCTCAACCCACCCCAGCCACCCCCAAGACTGAAGGGCCCATCATGCATCAGGAACTAGTTACTGCCCCTGTGTCTTGCTGGACTTACTGCAGATTCAAAGCAGAGAGATTTATTGAAATAACCAGCAAGCAGTTTTGCTTTATCCTTTCCCCAGCAGCCCTTTGGAGCTCACCTCCTTGCTGTCAGTTTTCAGGTAATGCCATTACTGGCAGACGGGCCTGGTGGGGAGCGGGGAGCACACTGTGTGGCCTAGGACCAAGGGGGTTTGCCCATATCTGGATCCTACTGCAGTCCCCAGTGTGGGCTCTGGCTATCCGTGCAGCCCAAGATGTTGAGCTGGGCGGCTTGTTGTTGCAGGTGGCGTTCGAGGACGTCGCGGTCTATTTCTCCCCAGAGGAGTGGGCAGCATTAGCGGAATGGCAGAGGGAGCTGTACCGGGATGTGATGAGGGAGAACTACGAGCTGGTCACCTCGCTGGGTGAGGATCCCTTTCGCCATTCTCTCAGGAGCTGGGCCATTCTTATTTAGGTGCCTGAATATGGAGTTAGGCATCTAACTTCCGGTTTCTAAGCTTGAAAATTTGGCCCATGTACTACCCTATCATTAAACATTCCTAGCACACCATGAGTGTATGACAGGTTTCAGAGGAACAGCCGTGTTAGTCTGTACTCCCAAAAGAAAAGGAGGACTTGGGGCACCTTAGAGACTAACCCATTTATTTGAGCATAAGCTTTCATGAGCTACAGGAATGCATCCGGGTTAGTCTCTAAGGTGCCCCAAGTCCTCCTTTCCATGAGCGTATGGTGCATTCTACAGACATTCAGTGAGACACAGTCCCTGACGTTACAATCTAACATGGACCAGGTAAAACATGGGACAGTGGATCGGGTAAGGAGGCCAGTATAGGACAGATTCCTGCAGAAAGAAGATTGAGAAGTGTCTCCAGAGACTGACAGCTGGAGCAGAAGAGGTATGTAGGGGCAGCAGGACAGAAGACACGAGTCGGAAGTGGGCCAGATAGCTGGAGGTAGCACGAAGGACAGAGGAGTGTGAAATGTTTGTGCGCCATGAATTTGGAGTGGATGGATGGGTAGTACCTTTGACAATGAGGATGGAGGAGCCTTCTTCCAGATTCTAATGACATTAATGTAAATGTGAGACTTTGTTGTTCTCCGTCCCTGGAACAGGGTGGCCTGCTGTCAAACCAGAGATCATATGTAAAATTGAGCAAGAAGAAGAGCCATGTGTTGGAGACCCTCCACATCCCAGAGAGTGGGGGACCCCCCAAAGCTTCTGGGCAGGTGAGTAGTAGCAGGAGAATCCCAAAGGATGGGGGAGCTAGACAGAGAAGAGTTGGACATTCGAAGGGTGGCCTAATGAACAGGGCATTGGACTGAGAGTAACATTCATTAAAGGCAATGAGGGGCTGTGATGAAGCCTGTGTGTGTTGGAAGAGCATCCTAACTCTGTTAGTGTGTCGCCAGAATTCCTCCATGGCTGGAGCCAGCTGTGACTTCCCAACAGGACTAATTAACTCATAGCCTGAGTCCCTCCCCATCCCCCACCGCTCCAGGTGCGAGAAAGTTACTGGCTTATACTGCCACTCCAGAGTTCCCGTTCCTGGGAGCTCACGTTCTGCGCTGGGGAAGCTGGGGTCAGAACCTAGGCTGAATAAAATAGAAACATGACTGGCAGGAATCCCCAGTTTATGATCTTGACTGCAGGCTGGCCGGAATGGCCGAAATGTGCTTTCTTAGGCCAGAAGAGCTCTGTTGAAATTACTGGGCTGCACCGGTACGACTGACAGCAGAATCTGTGTCTCCGCGGGGGTTCTCTTTCAGGTCGTGGGAGCCAGACCCGTTTAGGTGAATGCAGCCGGCTTCCACTGGCTATTTCTTGGGCGGTAGAAACTTGGACATGATGGGAATGTCACTATAATTTGTGGGAAGAGAGGGGATTTCCAGAGTCTCTCTGGGAACCCATTGGGATTCCCTCTGGAATGGGGGGGGTCTTGTTAAATGGGCAGTTTTTTTCCATCCTCAGCACCTGAAATAACATCTGGACTCTTCCCCCTGTCTTCTTTCCAGTAGATGATGGAATCAGGATTAAAAAGGAGGAGCAGGAGGAAGACACCGAGACCCCAGAACCTCCCAGTGCATTCTCGGGAAAGTTGGAGGAAGAGAGCAGCCCGCCGCGGTGTGTGAAGAAGAAGAGCAGCCTGGCTCAAAGCAAATCCCACCAGAAGCTGCGAAGCCATGTGGCCAATGCTCAGGACAAACCCCCGAGGGCTCCTCCCCCAAAAGCCTCTCTAAAGAAGATTCCCCCGACGTGTCCAGAGTGCGACAAAAGCTTCAAGAGTAACACGGCCCTGACCATCCACGAAAGGAGTCACACAGGGGAGCGGCCCTTTAAATGCCCTGAGTGCGGGAAGGGCTTCCCATCCAAGGGGGACCTGAAGAGACATCAGAAAACCCACGTGGGGAAGAAGGATGCTGCCCCCGAGAGAGGGAGGAGCCTTCCTGAGAAGCTGCAGCTCCTCAGGCACCAGAGAAGCCCTCAGGCACCCAAGAGGCCGCACACGTGTGCTCAGTGCGGGAAGAGCTTCAACAAGAGCCGAGACCTCCGAAAGCACCAGCGCACCCACACGGCGGAGAGGCCGTTCCTCTGCCTGCAGTGCGGGAGCAGCTTCCGGCTCAAGCAGATCCTCGTGTCCCACCAGAAAGTGCACAGGGGAGTGAAGCCGTTCCAGTGCTCGGACTGCGGGAAGAACTTCAGCCAGAAGCACCATCTCTTGAGCCACCAGCGCACCCACACCGGGGAGAAGCCCTTCTCCTGCACTCAGTGCGGGCACAGGTTCAGCCAGAAGCACCATCTGATCAGCCACCAGCGCATCCACACGGGGGAGCGGCCTTTTGCCTGCACCGAGTGCGGGAAGAGCTTCAAGGACAAGAAAACCCTCATCATCCATGAGCGGATCCACACAGGCGAGCGGCCCTACAAGTGCAACGAGTGCGGGAAGACCTGCAGCCAGAAGCAGCACCTGAAAAGCCACCAGAGGGTCCACAGGGGCAAGAGGCCACGTGGCGAAGTGGGGGAAGGCCTGGAGGATGAGGTGGGTTTCTGCCGCCAGAAGGTCCAGGCAGAGGAGAAGCCGTATCAGTGTGCGGAGTGCGAGAAACGGTTCCGGGACGAGCGGATAATGCTGGCGCACCAGAGAACCCACACTGAGCAGGCACTGCTGAAGAGCACCAGGACAGGCGCCAGTCGGAGCCCACAGCCCGTGGTCCAGCAAAAGCCCTTCGCCAGCACCCCACAGTGCAGGGCAAACGTTAGCCAGACGCCGCCTCTTAGAGCCCACCAGGGAACCCCGGCTGGAAAGAGACCTTTTGTGTGCAATGAGTGTGGGAAGAGGTTCGTGCAGAGCAGACACCTTGTGCGACATCAGAGGAGCCACACGTGAGAGAGAACCATTTGTGTGGGTGGAACATGGCAAACGCTCTGTCTGGGAGTTGGGATCTGACAAGATGCAGGAGTGAAGTGTCATGAGCACTAAATTAGGCAGAACTGCTCCTGTGAGACAGCATGTCTTCAGAGGCCACCAGAAGCTACCTTCCAACCTGGGTGTGCAAAAGTGACATTTATGACACACAAACTCAACTCCCCAGGCCCATTCTTGCCGTGGGACCTTGCTTAAAAACAACTGACGTGTCAGTCTCCTCTCCAGAGTACGAATTTTCTACAAGCAACTGGATTGGCCTCCTAAATGTATTGGTTGTTTGGCTGCCTAGTAAATACACTAAAATATCTTAACCAAAATATAAATAAGTGCCCCATTACCTACGTTAGCTTTCTAATTACAGTAGAACCGTGCTACTTTGCACAAGTGTCTGTGAAAATTGATGAATCTTGTAAATGAGACGCTCAGCGTATCATCAAAGAGCAAGGACGCCGCCCTGTAATGAACATGGTTCATTTATTCGGGCATGACATTTAGGTTTATTTATGCTATAGTCTATTAGGAAGTGCTCTGCGGTGTACTTTGTGAAAGTGAGGAAGTCTGAGTCGTATGAGAATTCACTGCACCACTCGATCAGATCTTGGCAGAAAATTGTGGCAAAGCTGTCTTTTTTTCATTTGTTTAGTGACGTAATTAGCAATGGTCTGCTGTGTCTGCTTTGATTTTATCCTTCCCATATAAATCACAGACCATTGTAAACTAGCAGGTATTAGCACTAAGATGCTATTCCTAGTCACATTAAAGTCCCTATGGAATGTTGCAGCATGCTGAATAAAATCCATGTTAATACACACACAAAAGCTGGGGAGGTTTTTCTCTCTAATTAATAAATTAAAAGCTTCTAAAAATGGCAGATGCCCTGTGAGGTGCATGCCATTCCTTGGCAGTCCTGCATTTCTCCTTCCACCTGGCACACTGCTCCTACCCATCCGTATCTCTCTTGTGCCCTGAACCCAAGTGTCTGGTGTGTCCATTTCCTGTCCTTTAAAGCTATTTCTCCTGCCAGGTTCCTATCACCATACAGCAGTGGATTCTCTATGCTCTTCAAGAGTTGGATCCCTTTAGGGATAATCCAGTCCCACTGATTTGACTTCAGTAGGAGTCAGAGTGGGCCCGTTGGGTGTGGGAGTGAGATCTTAGGGTGACAACCATCTCCCTGTGACTTGTGGAGGTGCCACCCGAGGCTGGACTGACAGCTGACGTCGCTGCCTCCCCAGTGTTCTCTACAAGAGAGTTAATTGGCAGGTTTTCCCCACAGAACCCATCACTTCGACCAGCGATCCTCAGACTGCAGCTCGCGAGCCACAAGCGGCTCTTTACTGTGTCTCCTGCGGCTCTTTGCAGGCCACGGTATTAACACGTGGTGTGATTGAATTATTAATCCATCAGAATACTTTTACTACGTTATTAACCAATTCGGTTGTCAGCTTGCTCTAAGTTAGTAACTTATTTGCTGTGAGAATAATTATATATAAAACCAAGCGTTCCCCCTGTCGGTCACGCTGCGGGGGCTCTTTTGGGTCAAGTTGATTGCTAATTTGGCTCCTGAACCACTAAGTTCTGAGTATCACGGGCCTAGAAACGTCAGTCCATCTGCTGCAGGTATTTCTGATGTTCAGTATTTGTGGTGGCTTCTTGCCTGGGCCCTTGTGGGTTTGATAATCATCTGGTTGCTTCAGGGAGATGTAGGTACAAAATGTAGCCTCGGTGAAGGTTTTGTAAAACCCAACAAATAAACCCACTTCCGTGTTGCTTTTTAGTTTAAATGAAACAACAGGTTTCGGGGTTCAATCCCTCCCCTGCAGGGCTGAAATCCAAACCGCAGCGGCACTGTGAGGGCAGGAAGTGAAATGGACGACAAACGGGAACGCTTCTAGCAAAGCTAGCTGTCTAGCTCCACTTCCCAAGAAGACTGAAGTGCAAAACATGAACAAAAACCAGCCTCATTCATGAGGAGCCAAAGGAGATGGTTTCATTTTTTCTGCGTTAATACTAAGAGCAGAGTTTTATGTATGTATTATGTTGACGGTTTCCCTTGAATAGGTCATGTGGCATATTCTCACTGGAGACTAGCTTGGCCATCAAAAGGCCAGCCGTCAAAAACACAGACGTCAACAAAAAAGTCTCGGTGCAGAGTGGGGTGCCGGCGGGAGGGGCTTAGCCAGGTTGGCGGGGGGCCGAGTCAGGGAACGCAGTTCTGTTCTCTGAAAGCGGATGCCTGAGTGAGGAGCCAGGCAGTGAGTGCTGCCGTGGGGATTCAGTGAATGTACCTTAGCCGCAGTTCTGCATGCTCTGTGTTGTGTGGGCCGTTCGTAACGGTGTAGCACGGTAACGGCTGTAGGTGGTCTTGCTTTTGCTTTCGCTTTCTTTTTCCTTCAAAAGAACAATTAAAATAATATAAACTTAAAGTGAGTGTGTCAGCTGGGACCTCACCAGCCATGCTCTCCGAGGGCACGCGATAAGGGCCAGGAGGTGGCTGGCGGTAGTGCAGATCCCGTTCTCTGTCCCGCACCAGGAGCCGGTGAGAGGTAATAAAGGGGAGAAGGGCTGCTTTGCAGGAGTCCAGGTCAATGTACAATGGGCATGGAGGCCAGTCCTGAAAAGTGCAGGTGGTGCCCAGGCCGAGCTCTGCAGAACAGATAAACGAGATCAGTGGTCCTCAACCAGGGGTCTGGGGCCCCCTATGGGGCCTCGAGCAGATTTCAGGGGGCCTCCAAGCAGGGCCAGCATTAGACTCGCTGGGGCCCAGGGCAGAACGCCGAAGCCCCTTTGCATGGGGCCGAAGCCCAGGCCCCTGAGCACCCGGGGCGGAAGCTGAAGCCTGAGCAATGTAGCTTCCTGGGGGCACCTGTGGCGTGGGGCCCCAGGCAAAGGCCCGGCTTGCTACCCCGTAACGCCGGCCCTAGCTTTTATATGAGAAAACCAGTTGTGGCCCAGGTGGGCCGTGGAGATTTTATAGTATATTGCAGGGGCCTCAGACAGAAAAAGGTCTCTGACCCCCATCAGACAGACCACTGCAAGGAAAGCCAGGTGATTAACCAGACATGCTGAGCACCACTGTTCGATCAGGCAGCTTTCTATTGCACCCCTCCTATGCCGGCTGCATGGGTCCCAGGGGCCAGCGGAGCAGTGGGAATCGGTGAAGAGCTGGCTGGCTGCATGATGCTGATTTGTTCTGTTTCTAGCTTCTAGATTGCAGCTACAGCGACATCAAATATTTCCCTAGTGTTACTTTTCCATAAAGCAAATTGCTCTTGTCGTAACTGCAGTTTAGCCTGGGATCAAGCCTGGGCAGCGGTGCAAGTGGAATCCGTTTCTTACTGGTACGGAGGGAGCCATGGGGGGCACGTGACCCCCCACGTGACTCTGCCCTGCCCCCAGCCTGGGGACCCCACGCTCTCCCCGTCCCCTCCCCATGATCCACCCCCCTTACCTGGGGGCGGGGCTCTGTCCTCCTCCCGCTGCGCCTTCGGAACCACAGCGGTGAACGGAGCAGAACGTGGGGCCACGGGGCGGGGCCACGGGGCAGGGCCACGGGGCGGGGCCACGGGGCAGGGCCACGCCCGCAGCTCCTCCGGCGCGGCTGTACCGCCCCCAGCCCTTCCCCGCAGGGCCTCCTCCGTCTGAACAGCAGCCGGCCCTGCCAGAGGACAGGGCTGGGGGGTGGCCCAGCAGCCGTGCCGGAGGAGCCGGCAGCGTGGGGCCACCCAGTGCCCTGACGTTCTCCCTGCCCCGCTGCGGTCAGGGCCCGCCCAGGAACTGCAGCGGGGAAAGCAGCAGACTCCTGACAGCAATGCCGGCGGCTGTAATGCCCCTGCCCTGTCCTCCAGCCGGCCGCTGTCAGACGGAGGAGCTCTGCGGGGAAGGGCTGGGGGTGGCACAGCTGCCCGCCCAGTGCCCTGCCACGTCCTGCTGCTCCTCGTTCCGGAACGCCATACCTGCTGTAAATACCTTGCTGGTACGGCGGACCGGACCGCCCTACTTGCACTGCTGAGCCTGGGAAAAATAATGGACAAGCTGAGGAGGGATTGAGTTGATTAAAGAATTAACGGATGTGAATATAATTAATGCCAGACAGCACGGTTTTATGGAACATGGGTCTTGTCCAACAACCGGAATACATAAGGACAGCCACACTGGGTCGCACCAAAGGTCCATCTAGCCCAGTCTCCTGTCTTCCGACCGTGGCCAGTGCCAGGTGCTTCTGGCAGTCAGAGGTTTGGTGACACCCAGAGCATGGGGTGGCATTCCTGCCCATCTTGACTAATAGCCATTGATGGACCTATCCTCCATGAACTTGTCTAATTCTTTTTTGAACACAGCTATACTTTTGGCCTTCACAACATCCTCTGGCAAGGAGTTCCACAGGTTGACTGTGCGTTGTGTGAAGAAATACTTCCTTTTGTTTGTGTTAAACCTGCTGCCTGTTCATTTCATTGGGTGGCCCCTAGTTCTTGTGCTATGAGAAGGAGTAAATAGCACTTCCTTATCTACTTTCTCCACACCAGTCATGATTTTATAGACTTCTATCATACCCCCGCAACCCCCGTCATCTCCTTTCCAAGCTAAAAAGTCCCTGTCTTATTAATCTGTCCTCATATGGAGACTATTCCATCCCCCTAATCATTTTGTTTCTCTTCTTTGCACCTAAGATATTGAATTCTTTGATGAGATTACAAATTACTATGTAAATGTTAGACTTTTGTAGGAGATTTGACTTAGTACCACATGGCATTCTTATTAAAAAATAGCACTATACAATGTCAACAGAGCACATGTTAACTGGTTTAAGAACTAGCTAACTGATAGATCTCAAAAAGTAGCCATCAATGGGGAATCAGCAGCAAATGGGGGTGTTTCTAGTGAGGTTCCACAGGGATCAGTATGAGGCCCCACACTATTCAACACTTTCATCAGTGATCTGCAAGTAAATATAAAATCCCAGTTGATAAAATTTGTGGATAACAGAGGTTGGCAGGAGGACAACAGGGCAGTCATACAGTGCAATCTGGATCACTTGCTTAAGTGCGCCCATTCAAACCAAACACATTTTACTACAGCCAAAGGCAAGGTCTTATACATTTAGGAACAAGGAACGCGGACCGTACCTACAGATGGGGGAACTGGATCCTGACTCTGAAAAGGGTCTAGGGGTGAGAGTGGACAAGAGACTGAACCCGAGCTCCCAGAGTGTTGCTGTGGCAAACAGGGCTAATGCGACCCTTGGATGTATAAACGGAGGAGTGGTGAGTGGGGCGGGGGGGGATTTCACCCTGGTACACAGCACTGGTGAGACTGATGCTGGAATACTGTGTCCAGTGCTGGTGTCCACATTTCAAAAAGGGTGTTGGGCAGAAAAGAGCCACAAAAACGACTCAGCTGAAGAAAATGTGAGAGACTGAAAGAGTTCCATCTCTTTATGGAAAGGAAGCCTGAGCAGGGACTTGGTTACAGCCTGGAAGTACCTTTCTGGGGAGAAAACACCAGGTACCTAGCAGGCTCTTTAATCCTGCAGAGAGAATCATCACAAGAACTAATGGCTGGAAGCTGAAGCCAGACAAATTCAAATGAGAAATGAGACATGAATTTACAACAGTGAGAGGCTTAACCCTGGAAACAAAGGGTCAAGGCAGTGGTGGATTCTCTAGTTCCTGATGTCTCCAGATCCAGACGGCCTGCCTTGTGGGAGATAGACAATAACATACAAGTGGCAAAGAGTCCTGTGGCACCTGATAGACTAACAGACGTATTGGAGCATGAGCTTTCGTGGGTGAATACCCACTTCGTCAGATGCATGTGACGTCTGTTAGTCTATCAGGTGCCACAGGACTCTGCCGCTTTTACAGATCCAGACTAACATGGCCACCCTCTGATGAATAACATACAAGTTATTGCATTGCATTTAGTAAAATACAAGTTACCGGGTCAATACAGAGGTAACTGGATGGTGTTTAATGGCCTGTGAGATGCATGAGGTCAGACTAAGACTGGTGGTTTTCAACCTGTGGTTCGTGGACGCCTGAGGGGGCTACAGAGTGTCTAAGATTTCCAAAGAGGCCCGCACCTCCATTCGGAATTTTTTAGGGGGCCACAAATGAAAAAAGGTTGAAAACCACTGGACTAGCTGCTTGAATGGTCCCTTCTGGCTTTAACAGTAACCAACCTTTACCACTGCTCCTGCTAGCCCCAGCTACACAGCGCTGGCCCGACTGGTGGGGGAGACAGAACCGTTCTAACACTCTCCCGATCTAGCCCTCAGTCCACTCTGACATGGCTCCACGATTCAGTCACGTCGCTCAGCCCTAGTTCTACAGGGGCCCCCCAATGCACGTTGTGCCACAGACTCCCAACAGTTGGGGAAGTTCAGAGGTGAATCTGGATCCAATCTCCACAGCTCCAGCTCGAAGTGAAATAACTCTGCTTCTCCAGCCCAGGATCTCGGGGCACTTGACAGAAGTGAATACAACGAGAGCTTCACAAGTCACCACTCTCCTCTGAGTGCTATGAGAAAGGTCAGTATTATCTCCGTTTTACAAGCGGGAAACTGAGACACAGAGAGGTGATGTGAGTTTCCCATGGTCATCCAGCAAGAGCGTGGCAGAGCCAGAAAGAGAACCCAGATGTCCTGAGCCTGGTCTTGTATCTTTAACCATGAGACCATTACGATCTCAGCATCCTGTCTCCAGAGCCTTCTACAAAGAAGGACCCTGCTGCATTTATAGTGCTGCAGCGCCCAACAGTGCAGCATGTGTGGTGGGTGCAGTCCTGCAAGGCTGGCTAAGGGAAGAGGAGATCCGGCCGCCCCTGATGCCCTCACGATGCCTAACCATATAATAATACCATCATCTTACTATTATGCATGCAACTGAGGCAGTACTATGCACCAATTAAATCTCAGGCAACCACACTAATTTTTCATACTTTCATGAAATGTCTATATGTTCATTGTGTGCGGGAGAGGTTTGTACGTGCAACCGCGGTGTGTGTTGGGGGCCCGTGGTGTGTTAACAAACCGTGGTGCATGGTTGCTTTCACTATTCTATCTGTGGGTAGCATGGATTGAAGTAGGTATTTCTGTGTGGATTTACAGGTGGCAAGATACCTGGACAGCCAAGAGTAAAGTATTCGGGTGGTTTATGGTCACTGGTGATTTGAAATTCTTTGTCATGGATGAAGAAGATTGTCTGAGATTTTCAACTTGTGTCACGAGAGGAGCAGCGTTAAGGTTGTTTTGATGTGTGTTTGCATTTGAGAGTGGTGGAAGAGGCACCTGTGTGGAATGGGGCTGGGTGAAGCTGGAACAGTCTAAAAGTTGTTGTTCTGTGAATAATACGATTTATGTTAGAATAGCACCTAGCAGCCCTAGTCATGGGCCAGGAGCTCAGTGTGCTAGGCACTGTACAAACACAGACCATAAAGACAGTCCCTGCCCCACAGAGCTGACAATCTAGGTGTAAGACAAGAGACACCAGATGGCTACACACCATGAGAATGGCCACACTGGGAATGGTCCATCTAGTCCAGTGTCCTGTCTTCTGACAAAAAGAAAAGGAGGACTTGTGGCACCTTAGAGACTAACCAATTTATTTGAGCATAAGCTTTCGTGAGCTACAGCTCACTTCATCAGATGCATCCCTGTAGCTCATGAAAGCTTATGCTCAAATAAATTGGTTAGTCTCTAAGGTGCCACAAGTACTCCTTTTCTTTTTGCAAATACAGACTAACATGGCTGCTACTCTGAAACCTGACTTCTGACAGTGGCCAGTGCCTAATGCTTAAAAGGGAATGAACAGAACAGGGCAATCATTGAGTCGTCCAGTCCCAGCTTCTGGCAGTCAGAGGTTTAGGGACACCCAGAGCATGGGGTTGCATCCCTGCCCATCCTGGCTAATAGCCACTGATGGACCTACCCTCCAGGAACTTATCTAGTTCTTTTTTTAACCCCATTATGGTTTTGGCCTTCACAACATCCTCTAGCAACGAGTTCCACAGGTTGACTGTGTGTTGTGTGAAAAAATATTTCCTTTTGTTTGTTTTAAACCTGCTGCCCCATTAATTTCATTGGGTGGCCCCTCGTTCTTGTGTTATGAGAAGGAGTAAATAACACTTCCTTATTCACTTTCTCCACTCCATTCATGATTTTATAGTCATAGAATATCAGGGTTGGAAGGGACCTCAGGAGGTCATTTGGTCCTCTATCATATCCCCCCTTAGCCGTCTCTTTTCCAAGCTGAAAAGCCCCAGTCTTATTAACCTCTCCTCATACAGAAGCTGTTCCATTCCCTTAATCATTTTTGTTGCCCTTCTCTGCACTTTTTCCAATTCTAATATCTCTTTTTTGAGATGGGGCGATGAGAACTACATGCAGTATTCAAGATGTGGCCATACCATGGATTTATATAGAGGCAATATGCTATTTTCTGTCTTATTAGCTATCCCTGTCCTAATGGTTCCCAACGTTCTGTTCACTTTTTTGACTGCCACTGCACATTGAATGGCTGTTTTCAGAGAACGATCCACAATGACTCCAAGGTCTCTTTCTTGGGTGGTAACAGCTAATTTAGACCCCATCATTTTATATGTAGAGTTGGGATTATGTTTTCCAATGTGCATTACTTTGCATTTATCAGCATTGAATTTCATCTGCCATTTTGTTGCCCAGTCACCCAGTTTCATGAGATCCCTTTGTAGCTCTTCGCAGTCTGCCTGGGACTTAACTATCTTGAGTAGTTTTGTATTGTCTGCAAACTTTGACACCTCACTGTTTGCCCCTTTTTTCCAGATCATTTATGAATATGTTGAACAGCACAGACCCAAGTACAAATCCTTGGGAGGCCCTGCTATTTACCTCTCTCCACTGTGAAAATTGACCATTATTCCTACTCTTTGTTTCCTGTCTTTTTTTCAGTTACTGATCCACGAAAGGACCTTCCCTCTTATCCCATGATAGCTTACTTTGCCTAACAACCTCTTGTGAGGGACCTTGTCAAAGGCTTTCTGAAAGTCCACGTACACTATATCCACTGGATCACCCTTGTTCCCATGTTCGTTGACCCCCTCAAAGAATTCCAATAGATTGGTGAGGCATGATTTCCCTTTACAAAAGTGGTGTTGGTTCTTCCCAACAAATCATGTTCTTCTATGTGTCTGATCATTCTGTTCCTTACTGTTGTTTCAACCAATGTGCCTGGTACTGAAGTTAGGCTTACTGGCCTGTAATTGCCAGGATCGCTTCTGGAGTCTTTTTTAAAAATTGGTGTCACATTAGCTGTCCTCCAGTCATCTCAGTGATAGGTTACATACCATAGTTAGCAGTTCTACAATTTCAAGTGTGAATTCCTTCGAAACTCTTGGGTGAATATCATCTGGTCCTGGTGACTTATTACGCTTAAATTTATCAATTTGTTCCAAAACCTCTTCTATTGACACCTTAATCTGCAACAGTTCCTCAGATTTATCACCTGCAAAGAATGGCTCAGGTGTGGGAATCTCCTCACATCCTCAGCTGTGCAGACAGATGGAAAGAATTCATTTAGCTTCTCCTCAATGGCCTTGTCTTCCCTGAGTGCTCCTTTAGCACCTCGATTATCCAGTAGCCCCACTGCAGGCCTCTAGCTTCTGATACACTTTTTAAAAATTGCTGTTAATTTTTGTGTCTTGCTAGTTGTTCTTTAAATTCTTTTTTGGCCTGACTAATTATACTTGCCTGGCCAGAGTTTATGCTCCTTTTTATTTACCTCACTAGGATTTGACTTCCAGTTTTTAAAAAATGCCTTTTTGTCTCTAACCACCTCTTTTACTCTGGTGTTTCACCATGGTGTCATTTTTTATTTTTATTTTGGTCCTCTTACTGCTTTTTTTTATTTGGGGTGTGTAGATATAGTTTGAGCCTCTATTATGGTGTTTTTTTAAAAAGTTTCCATGCAGCTTGCAGGCATTTCACTCTTGTGACAGTTCCTTTTAATTACCGTTTAACTAGCCTCCTCGTTTTTATGTAATTCCCCTTTTTTTAAGTTGAATGATACTGTGGTGAGTTTCTTTGGTATTTTCCTCCTACTAGGATGTTAAATTTAACTACATTATGGTCACTATTACTGAGCAGTTCAGCTCTATTCATCTCTGGGACAGATCCTGTTTGCCACTTAAGACCAAATCAAGAATTGCCTCTCTCCCCTTGGGGATTCCAAGACTAGCTGCTCTAAGAAGCTGTCGTTAATGGTGTCTAGAAATTTTGTCTCTGCATCCCGTCCTGAGGTGACATGTGTCCAGTCCATATGGGGACAGCTGAAATCCCCCATTATTGTTGGGTTTTCTGTTTTTGTAGCCTCTCTAATCTCCCTGAGCATTTCACAGTCACTAACACCATCCTGGTCAGGTGATTGGAAGTATATTCCTACCGCTATATTCTTATTACTAGAGCTTGGAATTTCTATCCATCCAGATTCAGTCTGATTCATTTAAAGATGTTTACTATATTTGACTCTATGATTTCTTTCACATACAGTGCCACTCCCCCACCCGCATGACCTACTCTTTCCTGTCTGGGCTTTACTAGAGGTCTTCCTTAGTGGAGTTAGACGTGACTGGACCTTAGCCCTTAACTGAGAGCTTGCTCAGCTCTTCATTGAAAGGGCCAAAGAGCTTTTCTCCACAGTGGGTTTCAGGGGCTCAGTTAAACAGCTGTTACCAAAACCAGATCATAGCCTGTTAACCGGTTTGAATAAAACTCCTTCCTCTTTCCATTCCCCACTTTCGCTTCCTTGGTGTTTTGATGCCATCGCCCGGCGGCGCGCCCAGGACCACAGGGCCGGCCAGCCCGACTGCACAGTGTCCCGCCAGCAGAAACACGCCTCGGGCCTCCTGCTCCCTCCCAGAGAAGCGAGACACGTGCACAAGCCCCGCTCCCCCGGGGCAGGTCCCCCTCGGGGCTGTGTGGAAGCCGCGGGCGGGTACGAGGTGGGCCGGAGGCGCCTTTCCCCGCTGCAGCAGCCCCGTCCCCAGGCGGGCGCTTGCGCTGCGGAGGGCCCCGGGGTGCGACCCTCGCTCTGGGTGCGGGGCCCTGCTCGGGCCGAGCCCGGCGAGCTCCGGGGCCAGGCGGGGGGAGGCGGCGCCGCGCTACGGGCTGCCGGGAGCTGTAGTTTTTTCTCCCTCCCGCAGCAGGGGGATGCCCGGTCCCCCCCGCGCGGCTCCCCGGGAGAGCCGGAGACCTGCGCGCCCGAGCTCCGGCTGCGCCCCGGGCCCCGCTGCCCCGCGCGCCCCGCGCAGCGCATCCTGCGCCCGGACCGCTCCCAGCCGGGGGCGGCGCGCCCGTGGAGCCCGGCGCTCGCCGAGCTTGGTCCCGACGCGCCTGCCCGGCCGAGCCCGGGGGACGATGCCGCGCGGGGGCCGGGCGCAGGTAGGCGCCGGCTTGGCCCGGCTCGGGGCGCAGGGAGCGGGGCGCTGCGCTCCCGGGGCCAGCTGCGCAGCGGTAGCGCGGTGACAATGGGAGCCCGGGGCCGAGCCGGGCCGAGCCGGGCCAACAGCCCTGCCCGCGGTCTGTAGCCACCTTAGGGACCGCAGCCCGTGTGTGCCCCGCCCGGCCCGGCCCGGCGGGCGCTGGGTGGCTGAACCCGGCTGGGGCTCGGCTCTCGGGGCCGGCCCGCTGTGGGTGGGGGCCCCGGGGGCGGGGGGGCAGTGTCCCCGCAAGCCCAGGGGAAGCCGAGACCGAGGGGCAGGGGGGCGCTGGGGGATCCGCGTTGGGCTCCCTTGGTTTAGCCTCGTATTACGGCCCCGGGGAAGGGGGTAGAGGGCAGGGAAGCCGCAGCCTGCTGTTCCCGGACCCGCCGGGCCGGCTGCGGGGAGGACAGAGACAGGCCAGGCCCTGGGGACATACAGCTAACAAGGCTGCGCCTGGGAAACGGCAGGGGATCCCCCCTGAGACCCCAAACTTTCATGGGCAGGGGGCGGCTTGGGACCCCTCCGCGCCAGCAGAGGCCGAGGGGTGCCCTGGGCAGCAAATTGGACAGGGACGTGCCATGGCTAGGGGGGCCCTGGCAGGAAAGGCCAGTGCTGTTTGGAGCTGCATCTGCAGAGGCCTCCGGTCTGGGAGCCGAGGAAGGGGCCGTGCACCCCTTCGTGGATCGGGTGGGGTCGTGCTGGGCGCCGCGCCAGGGAGACCCCCTCCGAGAGTCCCACAGAAGCAACAGCAAATTATTCAGAGGCTGAAGGAAAGATTTTAATGCACGAAGTCGGGTGTGTGGAAAGGACGACGGAGGAGGGAAACGTGGTGCAGAGTGTGGGCCTGAGGCAGGAAGAAGTGTTCAGACGGCACCAAGACAATCTGGATTCACAGGCCCCAGGGGCTTCTCTACGGACGAGAAAGGGCTCTTTGATCTAAAGGCAGAAGGAAAGCCAGTGGCTGGACGCTGAAGGTCGGTCGATACATTCAGGCTAGAAATAAGATGCAATTTCTGAGCAATGTGGCAATTAACCAATGGAATAATTTACCAAGGGACGTGATGAATTCTCCATCACTTGAAGTCTTTAAATCAAGACTGGATGGCTTTCTAGTAAATATGCCCTAGCTCAACCACAAGATATGGGCTTGATGCAGAAATCACTGGGAGAAGTTCTCTGGCCTATGTTGTGCAAGAGATCAGGCTAGATGATGAGACTGGTCCCTTCTGGCCTTCCAAATGATGAATCTATGAAAAAATCCTGCCCAAGAAACTCAATGGCTTTTTAAAAACCAATGACTAGCCATAGGGGATGAAGTAGTTATAAATCCAGTTGCATTTTAGTTGAGAGTGTGAAATCTTAGGTGAAAAATTAATTTGCAATGACTCATCTAGAAGCACACATCGTGTGGACAGAAAACTGCCTTGAACCCCGCAAACATAGGGCAGTGATAAGCCCTAGTGCATTGGTAGGGACTTCTGAAATTAGACCTTTAGGCTGAGATTTTCAAAACTGCCTATGGGATTTAGACCCAGAGTCCCCACTGGGAGCGGTGTGCCTCCATGAGATGCACCAACAGGAGAATCGTCTCCATGAGGGAAGTGCTGGAAGCCCTGGGGCTCGGCACATTTCAAACTAACTTAGGCAAAGCCCTAACCAGCATCGCCGGGTCACTCCTGCAGCCCTTACTGGTGAGAACTCCCCTGGATTTCAGCGGTAGTTTTGTCTGAACCCAGGCTGCAGAATCTGCCCAGCGTGGTGGCCAAGACTGGACTGGCAGAGGAGGCCAGGTGCTACACAACCTCATTTCTGTTCATTTGTGTGGCCGTGCAGGATGATTTGTACACATATAAATTAGAATGAGGTTGATACTGTGGCTCTGAGTCTGTGTCCCGCTGTCTCTTGTGTGGTCATTTACACCTGGGCCAAGTGGGCGTGTAAAGCCACGCGGTCGGAGCAGTTCCATCTTATGCCCATTGTGCACTCCCTTTGCAAACGGTTACACTGGGGCAAGGCAATGCAGAGTCGGACCCTGGGCCTGGCAGAGATTCTGCGGGCTGATAAGCTTTCGTGAGCTACAGTTCACTTCATCAAATGCATCCTGCTGATCATGAATAAAGAGGGATGTTTGCTCCGAAACACTCAGGCTGGAGGGACGATCTTCGGGAAAAGTCCAAAGTATTAAAAAAATAAATACTGCAGCTGATCAGGAAGGGCCAGAGATCTTGATGCAGAAACATTTATGGAACCAAATTCCCTTTGCACAGAATCAAAAGAATTATTTGAAAGCTGCCAGGTCCCTTTGCTGTGCTCAACTGCAGATATGGATCAAGGAGGCAGTGAGCTTAACCAAACGGTTCTGAGGTGGGGACTGTGTGGACGAAGCCCTGACACTAAGCAGAAATGCTAATGGAGCAGTGTTTCCATAGAGCGCCCAGCCCCAGGGGTACCTGGAATGGGCCCTCCTGTTACAAGAAAGGGAGGTGCGCAGGCCCTTGGGTGGAATTCCCTGGGCCTTGCCTTGTCATGGACGCTTGTGGAAAGTGGATGCAAACCACGGCCACACTGCTGGGAGCTGGAAGTCGTCTTTCCTTGTGGGCTTTTCCCCTCGCTTGATTGAACCACTCTAAAGCCCATGTCTGGGGCCCTCAGCAGCCCGGAAGGTCTCCGGCAGTTTATTTGCTGGGCTGGGGCCTGGACCAGCCAGGTTAAACAGGACACAAGTGGGGTGAACCTGGCCATTCATTAATATATGAAGGGCATTTTGGAGGCAGCCGCTGCTATTGTTAATATTTCCGAGAGGGCAGTGCTCACAATGCGCCGGGCACCGTGCACACAGAGAGGAGGAGATGGGCCATGTCTAAAAGGCATGCTGTGAACCCTTATCAGCCCCCTTTGTGGCATGGTTGATGTAATGTTCTCCCCTGTAACTCATGGAGTTCCAGCACTTGTGAGCCTGCTTCTGACCTGCTGTGTTTTCTAACCCGGTCGATCCGTGCGTAGCCGACGTTGTTTCTGATCAGACACACGTGTAAAACGGCCTCGGTTAGCGCTGTGACTCAGACACATGGAATATCCCCCGTCTGGATGGCAGTCAGGGCTGCCGGTGGTGGGAGGTACTGAATGGGGCCACTTGTTTTGCAGGTACCGGTGGCATTTGAGGACGTCGCCGTCTATTTCTCCCTGGAGGAGTGGGCGGAGTTAGCAGAATGGCAGCGGGAATTGTACCGAGATGTGATGAAGGAGAATTACAAGCTCATCGCCTCTTTGGGTAAAGAGACACTTCTCCTCATGTTACCGAGAGCTGCGTGGTCTGTGTAAGGCTGGTTCCTGGCACTTTCAAGGATGCCCTCTCTCCCAAGAGTGGTAAAGGATTGTTATCCTGAAAGTTCGCAGACCCTTGGCAAATAGAAATGCAAAGAGCATTGTTCTTATGGAATTAATTTGCAGGTGCCCAGGAGAATCGGGAGCTCCTCCCACCCTCCCCAAAGAGGAGAGTTTCAGGCCCCAAAACTCATATATTCAATCCCCCCAAACTCAGACCTGTGGAGCTGAGGTCCCTCTACGTATCCCTTACAAGCGCATCAGTGTCACAATTGAAACACAAACGTCACAAAACCAGGAAATGCAGAGTTCAGGGGACACTTCCCACACAGCCTTAACTCTGCCCTGTGAGGGGGACCAGCACCTTGTTGTTTTAGGGGTGGGGAATATTTTTCCCCTGAGAGACCTGGGTAAAGTACAAGAAAGTAATTAGGAGAAATCCCCATTGCATCATTAGCCCCTTTACATTGTGATTGTGCAGCAGGAAAGAAGGAGGCGGGGTTCAGTGCGATCTCCATCAGCCAGCAATCCAGTAGTGCTGCCCCACCCTCGTGGAGAGGAGGCCTGCACGGGAGTGGGGCCAGGCCCAGAGATAGGGCAGGTTTCGTTGGCGAGAGGGATACGGTATTGTCATGCTCCAAGTGCCTCTTGGCATCCCAAATGGGCAGCGTTCGAGGGATGTTTCTGACACTGATTATAAAGAGAGGTTCTTATATTTCTCAGGCCACGTCTACACGATAAAATTAAGTCAATCTAACGCACACCGATGTACAGCCGCTGCAGTAATCTCCGCGCTTGTGTCAACACTTGGCTCCTTGCGCCAGCGGGGCGTGTCCGCACCAGGAGCGCTTGGGTCAGTTGTGCTGTCAGCGTGGGGCATTATGGGAAGGCTCCTGAAACCAGTGACAACACGGTGTCTGCACTTGACCTGACTACATCGACCTTGACGCTACGCCACTCGTGGAGGTGGAGTTATTAAGTCGGCGTAGTGGGACAGTTACATTGCGGAGCAAAATTTTAGTATAGACCAGGGGCTTAAACTCAGCCAGAGCCCACCAAAGCAGAGCTCCAGTAAACATTTTCAGACCCACAGAAGCCCCAGCACCTCCCATGGGGCTGAAGCCCTGAGCCTGGCGCCTGCCGCGGGGCTAAAGCCCCAAGCCCCCTGCACCTCCCCTGCAGGGCTAAAGCCCCAAGCTCCTGCACCTCCTCCCACGAGGCTAAAGCCCCAAGCCCCAGCATCTCCTCCCGCTGGGCTAAAGTCCCTGCCCCCCCTGCCCCCCACAGGGCTAAAGCCCCAAGTCACAGCACACCCCGTGGGGCTGAAGCCCCGAGCCCCGGCACCTCCTCTCATGGGGCTAAAGCCCCAAACCCCCGCGGCTCCCCCGCAGGGCTAAAGTCCTGAGACCCCCTGCTACGCAGCTGAAGCCCCTAATGAGGGTGGGGGGAGCCGGGAGATAATCTCTGAGAATTGAAGCCTTGGTGTGGACCCTTCCATAATTAGGGGGCGTAAGCTGCCTTGTGTCAACCCAGCTCTCTAGTGTAGACCAGGCCTCAGTAATGTAAGTTCAAAGCTACTTCGAATGCTGGCCAGTTCCCTGCCTCTCCCCACTCTGAAACATCCCCCTCGTGACTACAAATAACCAGCTTAGGTTAAAATCAGTGTGTGGCTGTCGCTGGCAGGTGTGCCGTCTGTGTAGTCACCTGGGCCAGTCATTGGGGAGTCACCAAAACAAACCCAGACAGCTTAGCCAGAGTCCATGAAAACCCTCCTGTCTGTTGCTGGCATGCTGAGCTTTGCTGGAGTGTGTCACCCTCCAGGGAGACACGGTGGGTGAGGTAATATTTTATTGGACAAACTTACTCATACTAAGTTTGCCAGTCCCGAGGAAGGGCTCTGTGTAGCTCAAACGCTGGTCTCTGTCACCAGCAGAAGTTGATCCAATAAAAGATATTCTCACCTACCTTGTCTCTCTACTATCCTGGGACCGACACGGCTACCACAACACTGCATGGCCCTCCCGTGTCATTTACAATCCAGGTCACTGTCGGACTCGCTGCCTTTCAGGACCCAGAGAGGGTTTCAGGAATTAAGAAGCAGCTGGGGAAAGCCACTCACCCTATATGATCAGGGGGATGGAACGGCTTCCGTATGAGGAGAGATTAATAAGACTGGGACTTTTCAGCTTGGAAAAGAGACAACTGAGGGGGGATATGATAGAGGTCTGTAAAATCAGGAATGGTGTGAAGACAGTGAACAAGGAAGTGTTATTTACTCCTTTTCATAACACAAGAACTAGGGGCCACCAAATGAAATAAACAGGCAGCAGGTTTAATACAAACAAAAGGCAGTATTTCTTCACACAACACACAGTCAACCTGTGGAACTCATTGCCAGGGGATGTTGTGAAGGCCAAAAGTATAACTGGGTTAAAAAAAGAACTAGATCAGTTCCTGGAGGGTAGGTTCATCAGTGGCTATTAGCCAAGACAGTGAGCGACGCAACCCCATGCTCTAGGTCAGTGGTCTCCAAAGTGGGGTGCGCGCACCCCAGGGGGTGCACAAGACGATAGATTGGGGGGCGCAGCAGGAGGAGCACCGCCGGAGCAGGAGAGAAAAAGGGGGCGGCCCTGAGTCCTCCGGCCCGTGGAGCAGCAGGGGCAGCCGCGCAGCCAGCGGCCGGAGAGAAGCGGGACTCTGAAGGGGAAAGCGCCGCTTCTCTCCGGCCACTGGCTGCGGGGCTGCCCCTGCTCCTCCCGAGTCCTCGGGCCCGTGCTCGCAGGGCCGCATTCGAAAGGGGCTTGAGAGCTGCAGGCCAGGGCCCCGGGGCCCCCTTAGCCCAGGGCCCTGAAGCCCCTAAAGCCCCTGTGTTCCAGGTGGCCCTGCCTGCCGGGGGGGGGGGGGGAGAGCTCCCAGAATCACGGCTCCCAGAATCGTGGCCATGGGGGGGGGGTGCTGCACTGCGCAGAGCCACCTGCACCCCCCCTGCACCAACAGGAGCTGCCCCAGGTAAGTGATCTGCACCCCCTGCCTGCCCCAGCCCTGAGCCTCCTCCCGCACCCCCCCGAGCGCCCTCCCAGACCCCGCGCCCCACCCCAAGCGCCCTCCCGCACCCTAACTCCCTCCCAGACCCCACGCCCCCCCCGAGTGCCCTCCCGCACCCTAACTCCCTCCCAGACCCCGCGCCCCACCCTGAGCGCCCTCCCGCACCCTAACTCCCTCCCAGACCCCGCGCGCCACCCCGAGCGCCCTCCCGCACCCTAACTCCCTCTCAGACCCCGCGCCCCACCCCGAGCGCCCTCCCGCACCCTAACTCCCTCCCAGACCCCACGCCCCACCCCGAGCGCCCTCCCCCACCCTAACTCCCTCCCAGACCCCGCGCCCCACCCTGAGCGCCCTCCCGCACCCTAACTCCCTCCCAGACCCCGCGCCCCACCCTGAGTGCCCTCCCTGTCACGGAGTCCCCGGGCGATGCTCTGGAACTGCTCCCCATGAAGTCAGGCAGGACTCTGGGGCAGTCGCCTTCCTGTGAGCAGCCTGTCTGGAGGACACACAGCTCACCCGGCTTCCCCCTTCCTGGGTCTGACCTCGGAGCATTCAGCCTCCTCTGCCCCTCCGTGCGCTTCCCACAGCGAGTCCGCTCAGGTGGGGTCCTGGGGAAGCCAGAGGGTCCTGCCCCCCAACTCCGCAGTCAGACGGGACTCTCAGCCAGCCAGTAAAACAGAAGGTTTATCAGATGACAGGAACATGGTCTAAAACAGAGCTTGTAGGTGCAGAGAACAGGACCCCTCAGCTGGGTCCATTTGGGGGGGGCAGTGAGCCAGACAACCCCGTCTGCACTTCACTCCATGTCCCAGCCAGCCCCAAACTGAAAACTCCCTCCAGCTCCTCATCCTCTGGGCTTTGTCCCTTTTCCCAGGCCAGGTGGTCACCTGATTTCTTTGTTCTCCAACCCTTTAGCTCTCACCTTGCAGGGGGGAAGGGCCCAGGCCATCAGTTGCCAGGAAACAGGGTGTCGGCCATTCTCTGTGTCCAGACCCCTGCACACACCTGCTCTCTAGGGCTCTGCAATGATCATACACCCTTACCCCACCACCTAGATACTTAAGAACTGCATAGGGGAAACTGAGGCACCCCCACAATATTCGGAGGAAACATTAAGAACAGTCCCGCTTCATCACACTCCCACACTCTAACTCCCTCCCAGACCCCGCACTCCACCCTGAGCGCCCTCCCGCACCCCAACTCCCTCTCAGACCCCACGCCCCAACCCTGAGTGCCGTCCCGCACCCTAACTCCCTCCCAGACCCCGCGCCCCAACCCTGAGCGCCCGCTGTATCACAAAGTGTTAAACCAAGATTTTCAAAAATAATAAAGCGTATTCAATCACATTGCTCTCACTAAAAATATTATTATTAATAATAAACTTGTTTTAGTGACAGCAAAAAGTTTTTTTATACCGTTAATAAATAAAATAAAAAATTATTTAAAAAATATTGTTTATTTCATCTTTATCTCATCATTTTTTAATTTCTATGTTTTGTGTATGTTTTATCATTTATACACTATATCAGTACAGTAGTACATGTCTATAATTTATACATAAATAAATATACATATATTGGGGGTGCTTGCTAAAAATTTTTACTGATGGGGTGCACGATCAAAAGTGTTTGGAGACCACTGCTCTGGGTGTCCCTAAGCCTCTGACTGCCAGAAGCTGGGAATGGGCGACAGGGGATGGATCACTTAATAACTGCCCTGTTCTGTTCGTTCCCTCTGGGGCACCTGGCACTGGCCACTATGGGAAGACAGGAGACTGGGTGAGATGGACCTTTGGTCTGACCGTTCTTATGTTCTTCTGAGCCCGTCTCATTGACCTGTGGTTTTTGCCTCCTGCACAGGGTGTCGGGGTGCCAAACCAGAGATCATCTGTCAGATGGAGCGTGGGGAGGAGCCATGTGTGGGGGAGCCCCAGGGCTGGAGAGAGAGGAGACCCCAGAGCCCCTGCTCAGGTGAGTCAGGAAGGAAACACCCTAAGAACACAGCCCATCCCATGACTCTTGTTTAGTGTTAGGAGTTTGCCTTTGTTCCAGCGGACGAAGTGATGTCTGGACTCTCTCCTCTCTCCAGCAGGTGTTGGCAGCACCGTTAAAAAGGAGGAGCAGGAAGAGGGATGTCTTGGTCAGGAAGATCCCGAAGCACCGGCACCACCAGGGACCGTGTCCGGAATAATGGGGGAGAAAGGTCTCCAGCTCTTGGGACTAAAGAGCTGCAAGAGCGAAAGCTTGTCCCGCCGGAAGCAAAGAACCCAGGCCGGAGACCCTCCGGGAAGACGAACCGGGAGGGTGCTAGAGAGGCCTCATGCATGCCTGGACTGTGAGAAGAGCTTCAAGGACAAGACGGCTCTGATAATCCACCAGCGGATCCATACGGGCGAGAAGCCCTTTCCCTGTGCTGAGTGCGGGAAGCGCTTCACACAGAAGCAGCACCTCACCACCCACCAGCGCACCCACACCGGGGAGCGCCCCTTCTCCTGCGCCCAGTGCGGCAGCAGCTTCCGGCTGAGGAAGGTCTTCCTGACCCACCAGCGGGTCCACGCCGGGGAGCTGCCCTTCACCTGCGGCGAGTGTGGGAAGATCTTCAACCACAAGCACCACCTGATCACGCACCGCCGCACCCACACGGGCGAGCGCCCCTTCCCCTGCACCCAGTGCGGCAAGCGCTTCACCCAGAAGCACCATCTGCTGAGCCACCAGCGTAGCCACACGGGCAACCGGCCCTTCTCCTGCGCCCAGTGCGGGAAGAGCTTCAAGGACAAGACGCCGCTGAGCATCCACCAGATCGTGCACACCGGGGAGAAGCCGTTCTCCTGTGAGGCTTGCGGGAAGATTTTCAGCCACAAGCACCACCTGGTGATCCACCGGAGAACCCACACCGGGGAGAAGCCCTTCACCTGCGCCGAGTGCGGCAAGCGCTTCACGCAGAAGCACCATCTCGTCAGCCACCAGCGCATCCACACCGGGGAGCGCCCCTTCGCCTGCTCCCACTGCGGGAGGAGCTTCAAGGACAAGATCACCCTGAAGCTGCACGTCAGGCTGCACACCGGGGAACGGCCCTTCGCCTGCGCCGAGTGCGGGGAGCGCTTCCGCCTCAGGAAGGTGCTGCTCACCCACCAGCGGGTGCACACGGGGCAGGCCCCGCTGATATGCACCGAGTGCGGGAAGAGCTTCAATCACATGCAGCGCATGGCCATGCACCAGACGAGCCACCACACCCAGCCGGGGCCGTTCCGGAGAGCTCAGCGCAGGGAGAGCTGCTCGGGGAAACCACAGCTCCTCGTGCACCCGCAAGGCCAGCCCGCTGGCTGCTCGGCACACACAGCGACCTTCCAGCCGCACGCACCTGGGGGTTCCCCCTGCCGAACAGGCAGAGAAAGTCCTGGGCCTGACAAACCACCTTCTGCACAATTATACACGGAGCCGGCCCCGCGGGATCGCCCAGAAGAAACCATCTGACTGCTGGGAGCAGGGAAAGCGTCCCTCACGAGCGCAGTCTGAACACCCCCCGCCCCCCTCCCCGGTCCTGTGTGATGGGTGTCGTTAATCCAGCGCTCGCCCTCTGCAGCCCGGCACCGGCGTGAGACAGAAACCAAAGACAGCCAGGCTGTCCCTGAGTTTTCCTGTAAACGGTCAGCGCTCGTCAGCGGGAGAGACGCTTCGCCCTCAAAGGGGGCTGCGGAGACTTGCTTAGGGCTGCGTCTACCTGCATCAGGCAGCCAAGGAGCGTCCTGGTGGCCGGCGTTCCGCCTGCCCTGCCTGAGACCCAGCAGAGCGAGAAGGAAAATATTTAGCACTTATGCAGCAGATTAGCAGCCAGCTGCCCAGTGAGAGACACATGGAGGGCTGCGGAAAGTGGGAGTCTCTGTTGTAGGACATGCGCGGACAGAGGTGTCACAGCGTGGTAGAACTAGAGATGGACAAGCCCTGTTAGGTCATTCGGTCCCTCTCCCAGGGGCTAGCATTGGATTGTTTCCCTTCAGCACATCTCCAGCCCCTTGTCCAGTCCAGTTCCAAGCGGTGGGGCTCCCACCCCGTCCCTTGGCTGACACCCCCATGCCAATGCATCTCGCTGCCAGGAAATTACTCCTGATATTCAGTCCACGGCTTGTCTTTCTCTGTTACATCCCATTCTTCCTAGTCATGCCCAGGTGCCAGTCGTAAATAATCATCCCTCTTTGGTTTGTACGCTCCACGTATCCATAGACTGTCAAAAGATACTGTTAAAGCAGGGCTGTCGCTCAATCACAGTTAACTCATGCGATTAACTCAAAACAAATTAATTTGATTAAAAAAATTAATCGCGATGAACTGCCGTTTTAATCGCACTGTTAATAATAGAATGCCAGTTTAAAGTTATTATAACTATTTTGGATGTTTTTCTGTATTTTCAAATATATTGGTTTCAGTTACAACACAGAATACAAAGTGTACAGCGCTCACTGTGAAAAAGAAACAAAAGAAATGGTATTTTTCAATTCACCTCATACAAGTACTGTCATGCAGACTCTATTGTGGAAGCATGTCCTCTGAAATGGTGGTCAAAGCATGAAGGGGCATACGAATTTTTAGCATTCTGGCATGTAAATACCTTGCAATGCCGGCTACAAAAGTGCCATGCAAACGCCTGTTCCCACTTTCAGGTGACGCTGTAAATAAGAAGCAGGCAGCATTATCTCCTGCAAATGTAAACACACTTGTTTGTCTGAGCGATTGGCAGAATAAGAAGTAGGACTGAGTGGACATGTAGGCTCTAAAGTTTTACATTGTTTTATTTTTGAGTGCAGTTATGTAAAAAAAACAATTCTACATTTGTAGGTTGCATTTCACAATTAAGAGACTGCACTACAGTGCTTGTGTGCGGTGAACTGAAAAATTCTATTTCTTTTGTTTTTTTCAGTGCAATTATTTTAAATCAAAAATAATAATATAAAGTGAGTTCTGTACACTTTGTAGTCTGTATTATAATTGAAATCAATATATTTGAAAATGTAGAAAACCTCTAAAAATATTTAAATAAATGGTATTCTAGTATTGTTCAATAGTGCAATTAAAATTGCGATTAATTGCAATTATTTTTTTAATCTGACAATCATGATTAATTTTTTTTAATAGTTTGACAGCCCTGTAGTAAAGCTATGGCTTAGAAGTCAGCGTGCCGGAGAAATCCCTGTGGGGGAGAGGTTCACTGGAGGCTAAGCTGCCCCCCCAGCCTGCTCCCTCGGGCACCGTGGGGCACTTTGGAACTTTGACAGGTGTCTGGACCCTGCCCCTGGAGGCCCATCTTCCTGCTCTTGCTGTCCTGCCCTTTGCAGTTGGGTTGCACCAGCTCTGGGAGGCTCCGCTTCCCCTTGGACGCTGGGGTGGAACCGTGCCCGGGGCAGAGAGACCAGCCACCTGTCTCGCCACCCGTCTCCAGTGGAGGGGTCAGCCCTGGGGACGGAGGAAGAACGCATGCCAGCCAACTGCAAGTGCGGCAGCAAGGCCGGTGGGCAGGAGGGACCTATGGGAGAGCAGGATCCCAGGCCATTCCGGTCTGGTTAATGGTGCTCAGACACCAGAGGGACGAGCCCCACGTAATACCAGGCAAGAGAGAGCAGGAATTGAATTACCCCCAGAAGCCAGCTGGTAGCCAGTGAGTGGCCCAGAACACTGATGCGTTGGGCCCCAGTTGCAAGCTGGGGGGCTGCATTCTGCGCTAGCTGCAATGTCGGATGATCCTCCATGCTCGCCCTGCCTGGAAGCGATTAATTACCCGTCACCGGGGTGAGGTCTGCGCCAGAGCAGAACGGCGCAGCCTCCTGACAGACGTTCGGCTCGGCCCTGAGAGACACCCGAGCACTCCCCAGCGTGTGAATCGTGAGACGGGTCAGGCAGTACCAGGTTTACCATGGCGCCACGGCGCTGGGCCCCCCCACACACACACACTCAGAAGGGCCCATAACCACAGCCCTGGCATCTCGATGGCGGGTCCCACCCCCAGGCTGGATGGGATACAGGACCAGGCCCAGCTGCTTCCATTGCAGACACAGAGAGAGAGAGAGAGAGAGAGAGACCTCCCCACCCGCCTCCACCGGCCCAGCCCCCTATGGGACCCCCACAACCCAGCCCCACAGAGACCCACTGCCCCCAGCCCCACAGAGAGAGAGGGACTGGCCCCCCGGGACCCCTAGCCTGTCCCACCATACACAGAGCTCCCAATGACACCTCCCCACACACAGCTCCTGGGACCCCCCAGCCCAGCCCCACAGAGAGAGAGAGAGAGAGAGACCACCCCCCCACACAACTTCCCCTGCCGGCCCCTTGCTCTGGGAACCGCCCCCCCCCCCCCGCCATGCCCTGCCCCATTGTCCCTGGCCGGCCCCTCATCCCTGGGGCCCCAAAAATATGTTTGGCGCCGAGCTCGCAAAAAGTTCCCCCGGGCCTTGCTGGGTGCCGTGTTGGCCGGTGGTTCGCCGGTGCTGGAGGCTGCAGATCACCCCCCGGTCGCGGCCGTGGCCTGCGGCGTGTAACCCGGGCAGCTCGCTGGCAGACAAGGCGGTGATGGAACCAGTGGCTCTGTGAGCGGGAGTCTTGCTGCCAAATGCGTCTGGCAGGGAGGCGCCCCAGCGGTGCGTGGCACGTGGAGCTCGCACGTGGTGACTTCACGCTGCTGCGCGGACATCACCGCGTGTCTCCTTCGCGGGGTGAGGGGGGTACCAGTGCCAGGCCCAGGGGCCGGCGGCAGCTCCGGGCTCAGAACAGGGGAATCCCTGTTTGCCAGTCGCAAATGTGGCCGCTCCGGCCTGCTGCGTGCTCCCAGTGGATGACGGGTAACGGCTGGGCGACAGCGGGCTAGTGCAGAGGGCCCGTGTCCCTTTCCTGCGACGAAATCCCCCCGCAGAGCCGACGTCCCGCCCTGCTGCAGCTGCAAACGTTCAATAAAGGCGGCCTGTGTACAGAGAGCTCTGGGGCTGTGCGTGTTCTCGCCGGTCCCGTGGCCCTGCGGTGGCCCTGCTGGCCCAGCGCTGGGGACGCCTGGCGGGAGGCACAACAGGGCATGCTGGCCCTTTATGGCAGCCTCGGGGCCCAGCCTGGCCTGCTTCCGGGGCCAATGCCAAAGCAAGCCATTCTGGGACTTGCAGTTCCCGGGGCTGATGGGAGCTGTAGGCCTTGCAGCAAGGGATGCTGGGAAGGGGAGCAGTTTATATAGGAGCGCCCTGGTGCTCAGTTCGGTGAACTAGTAGGGGAGAACTCTCCTTGGGGGTTGGTTTGTAGCGTGGAAAGGCCTAGGGGCATCTGGGGAGAGCCTGGAAAGGGGGCTAGAGGCTGGGGTGTTTGACCTAGAAGACCCTGAGAGGGGAAGTACGCGATGAGTCGGGGGGATGGGGCATGACCGTGATGGCAGGGGGTGAGCCAGAGTGCGGGGGGTGGGCTGTGTTTCCCACCAAAGGGTTCAGTTTAGCTGGAGGGCCTGATTAATTTACTGGGAGACGGAAACTGAGGCCGGTCCTGGTCATGCTCCCGGGAAGAGGAGGAAGCCGCTGCTGCTTTGGTCCCCCACCTAGCATGGTGAAGGCAGAATTGGGGGATCTCTGTATTTACTGACTAGCATCAGCCCCTTATTCGACTCTCAAATTGCCCAGGTCAGCGCCAGTTAAACAAGAAAAAATGGCCGTTAATGGGCTGGAAGGGGAAGAGAAACAACATTAATTACAGCTCGCCGTGCACCTCACTCCTGCAGCAAGCCCTGGCAGAGACGCAGAGCTAGCCGGAGAGCTCGGCCGGAAGAAGGGTGGGGGACCCCACCTTCACGCCCTCCCAGTGCGCTCGCAGGAGCAACTCAGAGGCAGGCATTGATGGGCCTGGAGCCCGTTCAGCTGCGTGGCCCAGGGACCATCCGGCTCAGGGAGGAGGCCGTGCTCTGGGGAGTGGGAATCATGTTGGGTTTAAAAGAGCAACGTGGTGAACGTCGGGTGCACCGTGAGCGCTATTGTGGGCTGGGCAGGGGGGCCACACAGGCAGTGCAGTGAGTGGGGCGGCTGGGGGGACGAGGGGCGGGTGAGGGAGTCGTGCGGGGAGCATCGCTGGTTGGGGGAACAATGGGGGGCAGAGAGGGGTCATGCCGTGAGCAGCGCCAGTGGGGGGTGCAATGAGGGGGCGGTGGGGGGGATTGTGAGGTGATCAGCACTGGTTGGGGGGGTCGCACGGTTGGGAGGGTCATGCAGTGAGCATTGCTGGTGGGGGACGCAAGGGCGGGGGTCTCACACACATGCCTGCAGGGAGATTGGGGCTCTTTGTCAGCAGCAAGCTAATTCCCCCAGCCCCCCCCCCAGTTCACGTGTCTCTGCCCCCCCTAGCGGTGCATTGGTGGGGAGTGGATGGGGGGGTGCAATGGGCCCTGATGCCTGGGGGTGCAGCTTGGAACCTGGGTAGAGGCTGGCTTGATGGACAGCTGGGTCCCTGCACTCTTAGCCAATCAGATCTCTTTGTGGGTGGAACTAGAGGGGAGCGACCTGCAGGAGGCAGCGCTCTGGGGCTGAGGGGGCAGGGGCTGGGGTGTTGCTCTGGGGCTGAGGAAAGCGGGGGTGCACTGGGGCTGAGGGGCCAGGGAAGGGGGGGTGCTCTGAGGCTGAGGGAAGTGGGTGGCGGGTGTCGCTCTGGGGCTGAGGGGGAGGGGCTGGGGTGTTGCTCTGGGGCTGAGGAAAGGGGGGATGCACTGGGGCTGAGGGGCCAGGGAAGGGGGGGTGCTCTGAGACTGAGGGAAGAGGGTGGGGGGTGTCGCTCTGGGGCTGAGGAAAGGGGGGGGTGCACTGGGGCTGAGGGGCCAGGGAAGGGGGGGGTGCTCTGAGACTGAGGGAAGAGGGTGGGGGGTGTCGCTCTGGGGCTGAGGAAAGGGGGGGTGCACTGGGGCTGAGGGGCCAGGGAAGGGGGGGTGCTCTGAGGCTGAGGGAAGAGGGTGGCAGGTGTCGCTCTGGGGCTGAGGGGGAGGGGCTGGGGTGTTGCTCTGGGGCTGAGGAAAGCGGGGGTGCACTGGGGCTGAGGGGCCAGGGAAGGGGGGGGTGCTCTGAGGTTGAGGGGAGGGGGAGGCGAAGCCTCTGAAATCCAGCAGGAGTAAGGAAGGGGCTGATCCAGGCCTGTGTGGGATGCGCGGGGTCAGGGGCTGGGGCGGTTGATGTAGGGCGAGGCCTGATGGACCCCTCTGCTCACAGGGGCTGCAGCCCAGCCCAGGCCTAGACTGGCTGGAAGACCCACTGCATGAGAAAGGTTTCATTCTCGGGGTGAGCTGGGGGGCCAGGAGAGGGGGGCCTGGGGATTTGGAGGGATGGGGCAACGAGCCCATTGCTGACAGTGGGAAATCGCCAGCTCCGGTACGGATGGGTACTGCTGACTTATTGAACGCTGTGACTGTGAACGAGTGACCTCCTTACCCGTGCTCTGACCAGCCCCCGGCTCTCACGCCACCCCACGGGGACTGGGAGCAAAGCTGCCCTTGTTTCCGGGAGCCCTTCTGGAGGGCACCCGCCCCGCGACACTGCCCACGTGGCTCCAGTGGTTGGCGCACCACCTGTGTGGGCCTGCGGGGGGCGTGAGTCGCATAGCTACCAGTGCTGACTGCGGGCTGTGGGGCCCGGCTCGCGTGGGATCAGGCTGACACAGGGCCCGAGCAGTCCGTGACAGTAGGTTACCGCACAGAATGACACCTGACAATGACACTTCCTTGTGCACACTTCCTTCCGTGGCATGGTCCAGCTGCAGCCGGGCAAACCTTTCCTACCGCAGACTTGGCCCGCAGGGACCAGACTGAAAAACGCGATTGGTGGCGCGTCCTGCTGGAGGCCCCCCGCCCGCAGAGCCTGCGGGCTCCTGCACGATCAAAACTCAGCCTACATACGCACAAAAGAGTCAAGCCGCCCACCTGCCTCCGGGGGGGTGGGGGGGGGGGTGGGTCACTTACTCTTGCCTACCCGCTGGGGTGCAGGAGCTGCCATCCCCTACCCTGTCACTCACCTGCCTCCCTCCTCGTCCTGTGTGCCCATGACCCCACCCGGTCTCCTGCACCTCTTGCAGCCCCTCTTCCTGCTCCCGAACAGTCTCCTGTATCCTGCCTCCTACCGTCACCTGCTACTTTCTCATCTGTCTCCTGCCCCTTCTGTGCCCCATACTCGCATATACCCCCACTGGCTTTCTCTGTCCCATCTCCTCACTGCCTGCCTGTGGCACCCTGAGTACAACTAATTACGTGGCTGGCTTCGGCCCCACTGACATCACTGGGAGACGGATGCTTTGGGTGAGGGGAAAATACATTTCTGCCATCCATCACGAGCCCCCGAGACGCGCCTTTAAAAATAAAGAACACCGAAAATCTTGAGACGTGCAGTGACATCGCAGGAAGGGGCAGCTCTCAGACAAGCTGGGCCCAGGCTGACCTGTCCATGCGGCTCCCAGGGCAACGAGCCCAGCTGGCTGCCCCCCAGCGCCTCCCTACGCACTAGCTGGATGGGTTGTCAAAGGTAGTGCCCAGACCTGTGCAGGGTGGGGGCACCTGGTCCGTGACAAGGGCTCCGGCGCAGGACAGTAGTGCAAATACAGTCCTAATGCAGCCCTCAGGGCCACAGTGCTGGGCGTCAGACGGCCCTGAGAGGAGACCGCGCCCTTAGAACCTGCTATGGGTCTGCTAGACAAAGGCACGGCTTTCCTTTCGATTTCACTGCCTCGCTGTAAGGGAGCCGATAAAAATACCCAAGTCCTGCGATGCCTTTCTCTGCTCCCCCGTCAGACAAGTTGTGTGTCTATTTCTCCCCCGCCCCTCGCTGATCTGCTCCTGTCTTCTCTGTGGTGCACAGGGGAAGCAGCTGCGCCCCAGAGCCCTAGGCCCTCTGGTCGACACGACAAAGTTAGGGCGACGCACGTCACCTGTGGCAACCTCTCTGTGCATGTGGCTCCAGCCGAGGTAAGTGCCCTGTTCCAGACACAGTAACCCCCCCCATGGCGTAGAGCCATGGGCAACCGCCTGAGGTTCACACAGCGTGAACGCAGACACTGCACGACTTGTGTTGGCCCCAATGCTCCTCCAGCAGCTGTCCCCGAATGCCCCATTCCCTGCACCAGTGACTGCTCTGGTCACCGTTTTAAATGCCACGGCCCAGGGGTCACAGAGACCAGGCGTGAGGCCTCTCCCCTGAAAAACCCTCTGCGGGTTTTTGAAATGCTTTTTCCTGATTGCCCACCGTGGCGACACACCTAGCAGCTCTCCTTCGCCGTGTGCCTCTGCCCAGCTGACCCTGCCGGGCCCCTGCAGGCCGAGGGGCACCAGCCGTGCGCCTGCCTGCCGGAGACAGGAAGCATTGGAACTCCTGGGCCTGTGGGGAGAGGAGCTTGTGCAAATGCAGCGATGCACCGGCCGTAGAAACGTGGCCACCTGCGAGCAGGTTGCACCAGGGCTGCAGCAAAGGGGTACAGCCAGGATCAGCTGCAGCGCTGCGTGCACGCCCAGGGACACCACGCGGCCAGGGAGCACACCAATAGTTCCGGTGCTGTGCCACAGACATGCCACCTCTGCCGTGAACTGCAGGGCGTCCTTTGATCGGCACCCCCCAGCTCATTGTGGGAAGCTTGGAGGAGCCTGTGACAGAGGCCCCATGCCATCAACACCAGCGAAGAGGACAGGGAGACGTGGCAGGCGACTGCAGCCATGCCATGAGCCTGGATCTGTTGGAGACTCCACCACAGTTTAGCCCAGCAGTCCCCAAACTTTTGAGGGTCACGCCCCCCCCTTACCCCTGTCTGTGCCCCTTGCCCCCCCGAGCCGGAAAAATTGGAAAGAGTCCAGCGGAGGACAACAAAAATGATGAGGGGACTGGAACACATGACTTATGAGGAGAGGCTGAGGGAACTGGGGATGTTTAGTCTGCGGAAGAGAAGAATGAGGGGGGATTTGATAGCTGCTTTCAACTACCTGAAAGGGGGTTCCAAAGAGGATGGCTCTAGACTGTTCTCAGTGGTAGCAGATGACAGAAGGAGGAGTAATGGTCTCAAGTTGCAGTGGGGGAGGGTTAGATTGGATATTAGGAAAAACTTTTTCACTAGGAGGGTGGTGAAACACTGGAATGAGTTACCTAGGGTGATGATTTAATTGGGGATTGGTCCTGCTTTGAGCAGGGGGTTGGACTAGATGACCTCCTGAGGTCCCTTCCAACCCTGATATTCTATGATTCTATGACTCCAGGGGTGAGGGGTGTGGACAGGGGTAAGGGGGCTGAGGCTAGGGCCACACAGCTGGGGGTGAGAGTGGGGCAGGGAGTGGGGCCACAGCCGGGCTGCGGTGGGGGCTGGCAGGCAGGCTGGCAGCCAGGTGCGGCTCAGCTCCTGGCCTTGCCCCCAGCCTCGGCCCCAGGCCAGGAATGGAGCTGCGGCCAGTGGTTGAGGCTTGGAGCTGGCACGGGGCCGAGAGCAGAGCTGTACCAAGGCTGGGGATGGGGCCAGGCCCAGGGCCAGGAGCCAAGGACACAGTTGGGGGCCAGACTGGAGCAGAGCTGGGGGCGAGGAGGGGCTGGGTGATGCTTCTTCCCTGCCCCCGTGGGGGCTAGTCTGGGCCCCACCGCGTTCCTCTGTGCCACCTGAGGGGGGGGGGCCCACACTTTGGGGACCTCTGGTTTAGCCTGTCCCCCCATGCAAGCGCGGACGAGCCCGATGGAGGGGAAGGGAACTTGGGTAAGTGTGTGCATGCACTTTTCTTTACACTGTTACATTTAAAGATGGCGCCCGGCCCAGCTCCAAGTTCACAAGACAAAGCGTTCAATGTTTCGTTGTTTTCCTCGAAGGGACAGAGGCAGAGCGACCACACACAGAGGGAGAGTTGGCATCTGCCGTTCATTCCCCTGTTGAGTCAGGTGGGGGGGCCCATGTGGAACACTTTGGGTATGTGCCCAGGGCTGCCCCGTTTATCCTCCTCAGGGAGACTGATGACACGTGCGTGGAGATGCTCTGCAGTCCTGTCCCGGAGGTTTCCAGGGTTGGCTGCTGTATTTCTTCCTCCGCGTAGAACACTTTCCTGTGCCACTCTGCGATGAGTCCAGCTGGCGGGGAGATGACGGCAGTACCCAGACGAGCAGCATACGGTCCCAGGCGGCTTGGGGGGCCAGTAGCAGCTATGCTCTGTGACCCTCACGGGTGAGTTATCAGCTAAAATCACCATTGCCTTTGGGAAATCGCGCCAGTACTCAGTGACGTTGCCCTGAGCTCGTACCCATCGAATAGGGACCAACATCTTATAGCTTCACGCAACAGAAACTCTTTCCCCCCTCGCCCTGATGGGCCGTACTCACAAGGGCTGGGGCCGAAGAGCCACGCTGGGCCGAGGGGCTCTAGCGCTGAAGTGGAGCATTTCTAATTAAGAGTGTTTCTGGGAAAAAGGGAAGGGAGTTCTGAAGCTTTTCTTCCCCTTTCGACTGTAAATCTAAGGTCCATCTGGCTGTTTCTATCAGCAGCTTCTGGTGGAGCAGCTTTAAAGGATGCCCTCGCCACACCCACAGAACATCTGACCCTCGTGAGGAGAAAGAAGAGAACCAGGGAGAACATGTTCTGTGAGATCCTGCAAGCTAGAGCTGCACAGGCGGGCTGATATGACCAACAGCCTGGAGAAGGACGGAGTGGCCAAGAGAAAGGCCCTGCAGGACACAGAGTGGGAAATGCACCAGGCCAATGGATCATCTCAGGCAGCTAACTCAAATGCTGCAGACCCTGGCTGACCTACAGGTCCAAAAATCCCACTTTTGCAGTCCTTGGAGGACTCCATGGTCGCTGCTCCCTACACCTGCCAACATACCACGTGGCAACCACTCCACATCACGCCACACTGGGGGACAGCAAGGAATACCAGTTTGACATACACTGACCTGAGAGAACCACGGCTAGTGTATGAGTAGCCACAATGGGCTGCCTTTGTGTACTCAAATAGATGTAAAAGTTCATTCCTTTCCACTTTCAAATTTTCACCCCGTTAAGCTATGTTACATTTGTATAATGTCACCTGTGGGGTTTTTGTGACCATTGACTTTCTGCACAGTGCACTGTTTTCCCCCCACTTGTTAAAAGTTCTATTTTTGGCAAATCAAATGATCTTCTAGTTCCCAGCAAATATTGCAGACTGGTAGCCAAAGCAAGCTGTACTTGTAAACACACACCAAGCACCACAACATTCATACTTCAGGAAAACACCCAGACAGATTTATAAATGTACCACAAGCCCTGCACAAAGCTCTAGGCCCAACAAACACACACTCCCAGGGCTGACCATTCAAGTGCTCTTTCAAAACCTCCCTCCACCGCCTAACTCCACCTTGGGCTCATGTAATGGCCCTTGTCTCTGGCTGTTCAAAGTCAGCGGCCAGCCACTCCACCCCAACCCTGGCAGAAGCTTTTCTCCCTTTACCTCACAGATCTTGCCGAGAAGGCCAATGGCATTTTGGGATGTATAAGTAGGGGCATTGCCAGCAGATCGAGGGATGTGATCGTTCCCCTCTATTCGACATTGGTGAGGCCTCATCTGGAGTGCTGTGTCCAGGGCCCCACACTACAAGAAGGATGTGAAAAAATTGGAAAGCGTCCAGCGGAGGGCAACAAAAATGATTAGGGGTCTGGAACATATGACTTATGAGGAGAGGCTGAGGGAACTGGGATTGTTTAGTCTGCAGAAGAGAAGAGTGAGGGGGGATTTGATAGCTGCTTTCAACTACCTGAAAGGGGGTTCCAAAGAGGATGGCTCTAGACTGTTCTCAGTGGTAGCAGATGACAGAACAAGGAGTAATGGTCTCAAGTTGTAGTGGGGGAGGTTTAGGTTGGATATTAGGAAAAACTTTTTCACTCGGAGGGTGGTGAAGCACTGGAATGCGTTACCTAGGGTGGTGGTGGAATCTCCTATCTTAGAAGTTTTTAAGGTCAGGCTTGACAAAGCCCTGGCTGGGATGATTTAGTTGTGGGTTGGTCCTGCTTTGAGCAGGGGGTTGGACTAGTCGACCTCCTGAGGTCCCTTCCAACCCTGATATTCTAGGATTCTATGATCTTATGCAGGACAAAACAGGCAGCTATAACCATTGGGATGTTTTTCTCACTAAGATCTAATCAAGTTAGTAAACTCCAGCAAGCGTCCCTTCACTCTACCAAGGAGACATTCAACATTCAACGCATCTCCTGAGCCAGTTGCTGAATCTTCGCTTGGCGCTGTCAAGGTGGCTGGTGTACAGCTCCATAAGGCAGGGCAGGCTGGGTCTCCAGAAATCATTACTGGCATTTCACGATCGCTAATGGTGATCTGCTGGCTAGGAGAGAATGTCCCTGTGTGCAGCTTTCGGAACAGCCCTGTGTTCTTAAAGATGCAAGCATCATACACTTCCCCTGGCCAGCTACAGTGATGTTGGTGAAGTCTCCTGATGATCCACCAATATTTGCATAAACCATAGAAAACTAGCCCTTTCTGTTGCTGTACTCTGTGGCAAGGTGGGATGGTGCCAACATAGGGACGTGTGTCATCTATCACCCCAACGTGTTTCAGGAACCCAATTACTGCAAATCCATCCACTATTTCCTGCACATTGCTGAGGGTCACCGTCCTGCATAGCAGAAGATGATTGATGGCCCTGCACACTTGCATGACAACAGCTCCCACTGTGGATTTGCCAACTCCAAAATGATTTCCCACTGACCAGCATTCCGGCATTGGAAGCTGCCCGTGTGTGATCACCATTCACTTTTTCATTGTCAGTACAGTTCTCATGCTGGTGTCATTGCGCTGGAGGGCTGGGGTGAACTTGGCACACACGGCCAGGAACGTGGCCTTTTGAATCCGAAAGTTCTGCAGCCCCTGCTCATCCCAAAACTGCATTACGATGTGATCCCTCCAGTTAGGGCTCAGAAGCATCGCTCCACCAAGGGCAGCTGCTCTGTGCATGCCACCAGCAACCCTGAATTGTTTTTTGCGAAGTACCTCAGGAAACTGTCCTTAAAGATGGCATCACGTCCCCTGTTGCAGACCTTCCTGTGAGTCTGCAAATACAGGAGCATTGTGCATCCTGGAGCTGCAATGTTCATAAGAATAGTGCAGAGTTTTGCATGCTCTGTGCTTCGCTAAGAGGTGGCAGGCACTGAAAAGTGCTGTACAGGCTTGTGGGATTTTTTTTAAATGGTGCAAAAATTATGGACTATGGATGTCATTATGGGATGGAGAAGTTGCATGCTGGAAACCTGATCTGTAGCACCCAGAGCTCTCTGGGCAAGTCATTACTACCCCACAACACTGTGAACATTCCCCCAAAGCCATTATCCTGGAAGGTGGCGTGTGGCATGCTGGGATACCTACCTGTGGTGCACTGCACTTGACACTAACTCAAGGACCCCTGGGGAGTCCACACAGAGCCAATGCAAGCAGCCACGTAGGCAGACAATGGTGGCTGTAGGCCGATGTAACTTGGACAAACCAGTTTGTAGTGCAGACATGGCCCAGTAAAACCCAGTTTCGTCCCCAAAGATTTCATAATCTAAATAGCCAAGACAAAGTGCAGGAGAAAGGATTTTTTCCCATTTCCACCCTGAATTGCCTCCACTTGCTTTGTGCTTTTCAAACATCAGGTACCAGCTTTGGGAGGCTCAGCCTATGCAATGTTTGAAGGACTCAGGGAAGCTTCATTCAGGTGTAGCGTTGCCTCATCCTAGATCTCGGCTTTTGGTTTAAACTCTAGAATCTTTATTAACTGATGCTGTACTTACAGATTAATCAAATTAAGGACAGGCAGGACTATAAAATCATCGAGACCGACCACCTGTATATCCCAGGCCCTTAAATTTCACCCAGTTACCCCTACATTGAGCCCAGTAACTTGTGTTTGACTAAAGCAAACTTCCAGAAATGCCTCCAGTCTTGATTAGAAAACATGAAGAGCTGGAGAATCTACCACTGGCCTTGGGAGTTGGTTCCAACGGTTAATCACCCTTATTTAAAACATTGTGCCTTATTTCCAATTTGAATTTGTCTGGCTTCAGCTTCCAGGCATTGGTTCTTGCCCTGCCCTTCTCTGCTGGATTAAAGAGCCTGTCAGTACTTGGTATTTTCTCCTTGTGAAGGTCCTTAGACACGGAGATCAAGTCACCTCTCAATCTTTTTGGTAAGCTAAACAGATGGAGCTCATGGAGTCTCTCCCTGCAAGGCATTTTCTCCAGCACTCAGATCAGGTTTGTGGCTGTCTCCTGCACCCTCTCCAATTGTTCTACATCTTTTAAAAAATACAGACACCAGAACTGTCCACAGGATTCCAGTTTCAGTCTCACCAGGGCTGTGTACAGAGGCCAAATCACCTCCTCACACCTCCTGTTTATACATCCAAGGATCACATTAGCCCCTTTTGCCTCCTTCACACTGGGAGCTCATAGCCAATCACCTGTCCACTCTCAGCCCTAGACCCTTTCCAGAGTCACTGCTTCCCAGAAGCCAGTCCCCCAGTCTGGAGGGCAAGCCAGCATTTCTTTTTCCTACATCTATCACTTTATATTTGGCCATCTTAAAACGCATTTTGTTTGACTGGGCCCAGCTTGCCCAGTGATTCTCTATTGCTGTCCTCTCATCATCAGTTGCCGTGCCACCACATGGTGTCACCTGCAAATGTTATGAGTGGTGATTTTATATTGACTGCCCGATCACTGCTGAAAATATTGAATAGCAGCAACCCTAGTACCAGTTCCTCCAGAACGGCATTAGAAACATCCCCATTCAAAGATTCCTCATTGGCAAGTACTTTTTGAGATCTGTTAACTGGCCAGCTCTTAATCCATCTAACGTGTGCTTCCCTCATACTGTACAGTGCTCGTTTTTAATCGGCATGTGTGGTACTATGTGAAATGCCGCACGAACGGCTATTTTATCTGTTACACTCGCACCTGACAGAGATTTTGACTTTTCCTCCTTAACTTTTTCTTTCCTCTTTATTTAGAGAAATATAGAGAAGAACAAACGAGCAAAGAAGCAAAAAAGAGCCAAAGATTAAATAAAGTAATCAACAGGCATAAATTATGCATACAGAATAGCCAAATACATGTGAGACATGGATGCCATGATTACCTTATATATATAGACAACCCTTAATTTCTTTTGCATGTTTACCATGTGTTTCATTATTAGTACACACTGAGTAACGAAGCCTAAAACACGAAAAGTACCTGCACCAGAGCGGGCTCAGAAATATTACTCGGTATATAAGACAGAGCCAACAGCCGCTCCAGCCCCAGTCCCATATCTTGCTAGAACTTCCAAGCATCAAGTATGGCTGTATCTTCTTGAGGTCTGTCTGTCTTTGAATGTGCCATATGACTGTAGTACAGTCTAAGGCTGTAGTCATCATACTCCCATGGCCACCCAGTGCTGCGTTATCCAGTTGGAGATCATGCCATTTTACATCCCATAATACTGTGTCCCTTTTAGATTTTGTTAGGATAATCTCTCTTAATGTTTGAGTGTTTTGCACGCTATACAAAGTTACCAGCCTGTACCTACATAGTCTCTAAAAGAAACAAGCCTTTATTGGTGACGTTGATTGACAAAAGGAAAAAATTTAAAATGTTCATCTAAATCATACAGATTGTAGCAGTCTAAGATTTGCAGACCTTTTCTTCTGAGATCATTCTTCAAAGCTATCAGCAAAAAGAATGTATTAAATATACAAATTCTCTTGTAAGGAATATGTTCATTCCTTATAAAACTAGCTGAATTATTTTGTTTAGGAAGACAATTAAGTGCCAATATTTCAGGCCTACTTTACCCCAGAAACCTGAAACTTTGTTAAATTCCATTTCACGCTCTGCGTAACGCTGGGAATAGTAGCTTTGTAGAATCAACAGCACAGCAGACGCATACATGTTTGTGCTCTCCTACTCTAATAGCCCGCACAGAACTAGTTTTTATGCGCTTTGCAAAAAGTTCTAGCACTATAGAAAACCATAGTGGAAATAAAGGACTTTTTTCCCCAGTTCAGCTCTAAACCCTGCAGCAAGCTACCACATGGGAAAGGGTTCCTCTGGCTCAGATGGAAAGTGGACAGCATCACATCAGCTTGTTTGCGGGGTTTCTTCCTCTAATCCCCTTCCGGGCTGAGCAATGAAGATAATAGGACCCTATATCTGACTTTCCCCTTTCTCTCTGATTCTCACAGTGCTACCGTGGAGCCCAAACTCGTACTTGGTCAGACGAAATAACTAGACCCATACTTGGAAAACCTGTGATCACGCCTGGAAAACAAATCCCAAGGATCAGAATGAAAAGTGAAACCCTGTCCCACTGATTCCAACAGAGGCACGCCTTGGCCCTGGCTTTATCCAGCCTCTCTCCCTGTTTCCTTGTAGAGAGACCAACAATACAACGCATGAAAAAAAACCATAATTAAAATCAGAAACCCATGCAATGTGTCCTCGTTGTATTTACATTCAAACATTTCTGTTTACAGCCCCTGCCTCATCTTCTCAGTAGGTTAAAGAAACACATTTCTCCTATCCCCTTTGGCAAGGTTCCACCCTGGGGCCCGATTCCACTCTTCCACACAGCAACTGAATTATGGAGCAGCTTCCCTGACTGCAGTGGAGTTCAGGCCTGATTCAATGCTGTGAAAGTCAGTGGGAGCCCTTAGATTGGCCTCTAATGGACATTGGCCTGACCCTCCCTGTGGAATTTACATGGTTGTAAATGAGACTGGGTTTGGCCCCTTATCATGGAGTCCCTGCAATGGTAAAATAGAAAAACCAGAAATCACTCATCAAACACTGAAGACACTGGAAAGCATCATGACCCCTTTCTGAACCTCAGAAGTCACCCTCAAGCAAACTCACAAAGAGGTCACTTTAGTTTCAGTTTCAAGGACTGGTTGAGCCCATTACGTTAAGGCAACAAATGGCTTTATGTTGTGTTTCCTCCAGGACTAGAAAGAAAGGTGACGCATCAGGAATCGCAGCTATAGAGCTCAGTGTTCCCGTTTTCCTCACACATATGCTCAGAGTCTGCTCCGACTTCTGGCAGTTCACCCTCTTCTGCTGCTTCTTACCATCTTGTTTAACCCATGTTCCATTTACTGTAACCCAGATGGGCTTCTGGATTCTGGTCCTGCCATTTTCTCTGAGCCACTTCTCATTTCTTGAGGCATCTCCAGAACCTCTCTGGAAAGATTTAGATACCAAATCTTTACCTTTCAGATTCACAGAACAACTTAAATGGAGAAACCAGGTAGGATCTTAAGTTCTTACATCCTGGGGCTTTCCCGGGGCTTGTCTTCTTTTTAAGATTTATGCTGAAGAGGCTTGAAAACGTGTCCTTCAAAACCCATCATTCAGTTGCCTGAATTTATGGCCTTTTCTCCATATTAGTATATTAATGTCCACTTTCTATATTTGCTGTAACGGCTCTTTGTAAATGGAGCAAATATTCAACTAATTTCCTTCCCTAACCAAAGGATTTCTCAAACCCAGCACTATGATTCTATGTCAGTCCTCTTGAGCTTCCTTTCTCAGCTCTGCACTGATGGAATTGTCTTGTCTGCCCTGCCCTGCCCCCATAGCATCTGGCTGTTCTCCGCTGGTGCCTTAACTGCCCGATAGCCAGGTGGTTAATTGGTGTAGCATGTCTGAGGCTCCTCACAGCACTCATAGGCTGTTCTTTGATGCCTACGTCTGGTCCTTTCAACCTCATTTATCTAGCCCCTGGCATCATCCGTCCTTTGGGTCTAACACTCACCCGAGGTGAAATTCTCCTACTAGGCAGAGGGCAGCAGAGAGGCTGACACGGGACATAGGCCTTGTGCTCTATGAATTTCGCCCTCTAGCGTAGGTGGGGATGTAACACCTTGTATTGGATCAGCTTCTCCTGGTGAGAGACAAGCTTTCAAGCCGCACAGAGGTCTGGTCTACACTGCAGACCTGAATCGGTATAATCACGTCGCTTGGGGTGTGAAAAATCCACACCTAACACACACACACACACCCCCGATGTAGACAGCACTATGTCAGCAGAGTTTCTCCTGCCGACACAGCTACCGCCTCTCGGGGAGGTGGGTTAACTATGCCGCTGGGAGAGCTCTTTCCCATCGGCACAGGAGCAGCTTCACTTACACACTACAGTGGCGCAGCTGCGCTGACAGGGTTTTAAGTGTAGAGCTGCCCAGAGCTCTGGGAACCGTACTGGGAGCATCACAGCTAAAGGCCAGGTGGGACGGATTGTTTGGCATGAGTAGTTAGCGCGTATTGCAAGGGACCATGCAAGGTAGAGTGTCCCGTTAGCACCTCTGTGGTCAGAGGACAAAAAGCAGGGGGTTAGTAGGTTACAGATTGCTGTAATAAGCCAGGACTCCCGTGTCTCTGTTCAGCCCATGAGCTTCAGTGTCTAGCAGAGTTAGGGATTTAAGCTCCCAGGCTTGTCTTTTGAAAGCGTTATGCAGGTTTCCTTTGAGGAGGAGGAGGACTCAGTTAGGGCTTATTACAACAATCTGTAATCCATTAACCCCCACTTTTTGTCCTATGCCGTCCTCCCTGCTCCCAGTCTCATCCAACGTGCATGGAAATACACAGCAGGTTCCCAGACTTGTTTTGAGTCCAGGATTGCCCTTTCTACCTTATAAATGGTATTTATGTGCAACCAAATTTTGGCCAGTGACATCTGTACAACCTAATGGCAGTCCATGGGGTAGCATAGTTTTATTTGGCCTTGGCCTTTCCACCATACATTAGTGGCAGTGTCTTTAATAATTTGATTGTACACCCAAGCCAGGGATGGTAGGGGAAGCAGGATGTCCATGTTAGGCAGCACCAGCAGACTCCTGGGTTCAGAAGCATGGGGCTGGATTCAGCCACTGAAGTCAGGAGCACTATGCTGATTTACTGCAGCTGAGAATATGACCCATGGTGTCTTTCTCCCCCTGCCTGCTATTCCTACCTCTTTATCTCTTATTGCAACACAGCTCAGTGCAAATGTATGGAACCAGGCAGCGTGTCAGGTGAATCTGTTCACAGTTCCCATATGCACCCCTGGGGCGTCCGACTCCCCAAGCTACCGAGGAGGAAGATAGACTGGCCATAGTATTTCCTTTAGAGCAAGACCCAGCCACTCCAAAGAACTGATTCTGCCATCTGCTGCATTACCACTTGTGCTCTGTGACTAGTTCCATTGAGGGGAAGGCAGGATGGTCCTAATTTTTTATTAATTTGTGGCTTTAGTGCCCAGATCCTTTGGTAACTGGCATATTAGGAAAACACATGTAGAAAGTGCCCATAAGAACTGAGAGCAGTGAAGCAAACCTCTCCCGCAGAAATTGCTTAGTGAGGATAATACTCGCCCTGTCTCTAGTGCCGTTCAGCAGTGCATCTCAAAGCCAAATATCAACATTAATCCTCACAACCCTACACGTTCCAGACAGGGAAACTGAGGCATAGAGCGGGTAATGTGACATCTCCATGGTTACATACTGAGCCAGTGTCAGAGGTGAAAGTCCTGGCTTCCAGTCCCTGGAGCTTGTACATGTCATGCCTTGAATCCTCAAGAAGGTCAGGGGACCGTGAGTGACTCATTTTCCCCAGCGAGATCATCTCTGCGTCCTCTCAGAGCGACGCTCAGCATTTAGGGCTGTGATCAAGAGGAACTAGCTCCACTTTGTGGCTGGAGAGCCCTACTTGCCTTTTACAGAAGGGAAACCGGAGCACAGAGAGGGGCAGTGACTCAAGGCCACACAGGGAATCCGGAGCCGAGCCCGTTAGAACCCTGGAGTCCCCAGCTCCCAGCCCTACCCGCTCCGCAGCACCATCAGCATCACATGAGCACCTGCACTGCCTTGAGCCATAAACATCCACAGGCGCTCTGAACAAAGGCAGCTCCCGAGGTGCGTGCAGGACAACTGGGAGACATCAAGGACATCCTGAACGATTCCTGTGCAGCAGTGAAGGAGCTGGGAGAACCAGATCTCCAAGCCCTGGAACCTGCGGGACAGGCGCCAACCATTGGTGTTAAAAACTTCTGGGAGTTATTCACCGGGAAGTGTGACAAGTCAGAGACACTGAGCACCAGCCAGAACACCCGACCCTCTGAACACCACCTCACAGAAAAGGAAGCTGCTTCTGGCCCCAGGACACGCCATGCGGAGCTGACACAGGAGAGGCCTGGCTGTGGGGATGAGTGAAAGCCAGCCCCATCCCCAGAGGCTGTATCAGTACAGGGCCCTACAAGATGCTATCGTTTGACCTGTCCCACAAGGATAAGGCCCAGAGTTAGTAACTGCAAAACTCCAGGGGAGCCTGGCACAATATCGGTTGCTGTGGGAATAAACCTGAGAAAGGGGCAGAATGCCTTCTCCTCAGCCGCTGTTGCCCAGTGTCCCCCAGGAACTCGTCCAGCCCAATGTCCGGGGGAAGCAGAGCCCCCTAAAACACAGATGCAGGAATGAAGGAAGCTGGCTGGGGCAGGTCTCAGTCACATAATCACTTAGATGATCTCGCAGCTCTTTTCCATCTATAATTATTATGATCCTTGTAGTTTCGTCCACCTTCTCCAGGGAGTTAGCCTGGACCCCTTGCCAGCAGCTCTTCTGCTGTTTGCCACCTGCCTTTGATCCCTTGCAAGTTCTCTGCTGTAGAATATAGAGGGACTTATTGCATGAATGTCATGGGCTCCATGCTGCCATTTCAGTGACTTTGGCTTTTCTCCCTCCCCATACATCTGACGGCTGCATGTGCAATGTCTCCCTTGGCCTCAAAGGTGGATCTTCTCACACGCTGCTCTTCCACCACCACCAGAACCAACATTTGTTCTTTCTAGCCTGGGCTTGCTGTCTAGTTCTGCCCCTTCTCCTCCGGAGGGAACTTTTCGTGCACTGAGCACGTCGATGATTCCTGGCCTCTTTTGCGGTTTGCTCATCTGTTACGTTAACTTGGGTTTTCAGTGAACTTTCTCTAACACGCGGCACTCCCAGAACAGGAGTCAACAGGGAGCAACAGACTGGATGATGAGTGGAATGGCTCAGGGTCGATTCTATGGCCTCTGCCATCCTAAGGAGGCTTCTGCAAAGTCCCAATTCACCCCGGTGTATCTCCAGTGAAGTTATACGTGGGATGAATGCAGCCCCAGAGCTCAGGGTTTGTACATGATGCTAAACGGAGTCAGAAGAGATCATACGGATCTGGGCACTGGGTGGTAAAGGATCTGTATTGTGTAGGTGACTGCACTGACTGATCAGAAATGCAGTTCAATTAAATTAGTGTGTGAGTGAGCAAGCAATGGAGGGGAATCTATGCTCAGTATCCCTAGTCACCCAGCACGCAAGTGGGATTGATTGTGATAAAATCATTGAAACCACCTGCTCAATGCAAAGCTGCAGCAAAAAAGCCAGACCAGATGCTATGCTGCATGGATAGAAGAGAAGGAAAACCAAAGGATGTGGTAGCATGTAAGGCTCTTGTGAGTCCCCACCTGGGGCACTACAGGACCGGGTACCATCCAGCTTCCTTGGAAGGGTGCATCAGGGGAGGGTTAGGAATTGGGAGTAAATGGAGGAACCTGGGCAGAGCTACATCATGCAAAAGGTAACAATAACCACATGGAATACGTCATCAGCAGGAGCGGGATGCCACATGAGCTCAAGAGACACCTAGATTTACTCCTGGGGAAAGTGGACAGGTCTGCAGAGCAAACTGGAAGCTGGGCTTTAAATCCATGACCAGGGGATAGGGATTTGGGTCGAGATGATCTTTCCCTGCTCTTAAAACTTCCTGAGCCAAATTCACTGGGTGCAACTTCACTGATGTCAGTGATGCGGCAGCAGGGCCGGCGCTGGGCCTGTGTGTTAGAACCTGTCTCTCCTGCGTGTGGGCTTTCTGGTGCGTTATTAAATTAGACTTCTGGCAGAAGCTTTTCCCACAGTCCTTGCAGGTAAATGAGATCATTTCTCGGTGGGCTTTCTGAGGGACAGTGGCAAGCATCTTCTGCGGGAAACCGTCCCCACTTTCGCTGGGTAGTATCACTGGCTCTTGGGAATGGGTTTTCTGGTGCACCTTGAGATAGCGCATGGAGGAGAAGCTTTTCCCGCAGTCGGTGCATATACTCAGCAGCACCCTGCTGTGGATCTTCAGGTGGATTTTCAGAGACCCCTCCGCAGTGAAGCTTTTCCCACATTCCGTGCAAGTGAAGGGCCTCTCCCCTGTGTGCATTCGCTGGTGGATCCGCAGGTACTTGGCAGTGAAGCTTTTCCCACAGTCAGAGCAGGTGAACAGGCCCTCCCCTGTGTGCATCCGCTGGTGGATGCGGAGATAGCCCTTCTGGGCAAAGCTCTCCCCACACTCCGCGCAGGTGAATGTGGTCTCCCCCGTGTGGCTTCTCTGGTGCATCTTGAGATATCGCATGGTGGCAAAGCTCTTCCCGCAATCACTGCAGATGAAGGGGGTCCCGTCCGTGTGGATTTTCTGGTGTATCTTCAGATAGCCCTTGGTGGTGAAGCGTTTCCCACACTCGGGACAGGGATACGGGGTCTCCCCCGTGTGCAGCCTCTGGTGTATCTTGAGATAGCCCTTGGTGGTGAAGCTCTTCGCACACTCAGTGCATGTGAAGGGCGTCTCACCCGTGTGGATTCTCTGGTGCGCCTTGAGGGAGCCCTTGGAAATGAAGCTTTTCCCGCACTCCAGACATGTGAACGGCCTCTTCCCCTTGTGCTGTCCCAGGTGTATCTTGAGATAGCCCTTGGAAGTAAAACTCTTCCCGCACTCGGTGCAAGTAAAGGGCCTCTCTCCCGTGTGTTTCCTCTGGTGGACTTTGAGGTCCACCTTGCGAGTGAAGCTCTTCCC